>NC_142720.1:0-1250000 GCF_055471065.1 Atractosteus spatula | reverse complement strand
GCCCTATAAGTTACATGGTGGTGACCAAAGTTGCCAAAACGTGTTTATTTCTGCTGAAAAACATGTTTTTACAATTTCTGATCACTGGGGTTAAGGGCTGACTCAGTGTGCTCTTCTGAGCCAGGCAGTTACACTGCGATTCTAAGGGCTGAGAAAACGCGTTTATTTCGGGCTGAAAAACACGTTTTGAAAACTGTGCTGTTCCTGCCCTATAAGTTACATGGTGGTGACCAAAGTTGCCAAAACGTGTTTATTTCTGCTGAAAAACATGTTTTGACAATTTCTGATCACTGGGGTTAAGGGCTGACTCAGTGGGCTCTTCTGAGCCAGGCAGTTACACTGCGATTCCAAGGGCTGTGAAAACGCGTTTATTTCGGGCTGAAAAACACGTTTTGAAAACTGTGCTGTTCCTGCCCTATAACTTACATGGTGGTGACCAAAGTTGCCAAAACGTGTTTATTTCTGCTGAAAAACATGTTTTGACAATTTCTGATCACTGGGGTTAAGGGCTGACTCAGTGTGCTCTTCTGAGCCAGGCAGTTACTCTGCAATTCTAAGGGCTGAGAAAACGTGTTTATTTCGGGCTGAAAAACACGTTTTGAAAACTGTGCTGTTCCTGCCCTATAAGTTACATGGTGGTGACCAAAGTTGCCAAAACGTGTTTATTTCTGCTGAAAAACATGTTTTGACAATTTCTGATCACTGGGGTTAAGGGCTGACTCAGTGTGCTCTTCTGAGCCAGGCAGTTACACTGCGATTCTAAGGGCTGAGAAAACGCGTTTATTTCGGGCAGAAAAACACGTTTTGAAAACTGTGCTGTTCCTGCCCTATAAGTTACATGGTGGTGACCAAAGTTGCCAAAACGTGTTTATTTCTGCTGCAAAACATGTTTTGACAATTTCTGATCACTGGGGTTAAGGGCTGACTCAGTGTGCTCTTCTGAGTCAGGCAGTTACACTGCGATTCCAAGGGCTGAGAAAACGCGTTTATTTCGGGCTGAAAAACACGTTTTGAAAACTGTGCTGTTCCTGCCCTATAACTTACATGGTGGTGACCAAAGTTGCCAAAACGTGTTTATTTCTGCTGAAAAACACGTTTTGACAATTTCTGATCACTGGGGTTAAGGTCTGACTCAGTGGGCTCTTCTGAACCAGTCAGTTACAGTGCGATTCCAAGGGCTGAGAAAACGCGTTTATTTCGGGCTGAAAAACACGTTTTGAAAACTGTGCTGTTCCTGCCCTATAGGTTACATGGTGGTGACCAAAGTTGCCAAAACGTGTTTATTTCTGCTGAAAAACATGTTTTGACAATTTCTGATCACTGGGGTTAAGGGCTGACTCAGTGTGCTCTTCTGAGCCAGGCAGTTACTCTGCAATTCTAAGGGCTGAGAAAACGTGTTTATTTCGGGCTGAAAAACACGTTTTGAAAACTGTGCTGTTCCTGCCCTATAAGTTACATGGTGGTGACCAAAGTTGCCAAAACGTGTTTATTTCTGCTGAAAAACATGTTTTTACATTTTCTGATCACTGGGGTTAAGGGCTGACTCAGTGTGCTCTTCTGAGCCATGCAGTTACACTGCGATTCTAAGGGCTGAGAAAACGCATTTATTTCGGGCTGAAAAACACGTTTTGAAAACTGTGCTGTTCCTGCCCTATAAGTTACATGGTGGTGACCAAAGTTGCCAAAACGTGTTTATTTCTGCTGAAAAACATGTTTTGACAATTTCTGATCACTGGGGTTAAGGGCTGACTCAGTGGGCTCTTCTGAGCCAGGCAGTTACACTGCGATTCCAAGGGCTGTGAAAACGCGTTTATTTCGGGCTGAAAAACACGTTTTGAAAACTGTGCTGTTCCTGCCCTATAACTTACATGGTGGTGACCAAAGTTGCCAAAACGTGTTTATTTCTGCTGAAAAACATGTTTTGACAATTTCTGATCACTGGGGTTAAGGGCTGACTCAGTGTGCTCTTCTGAGCCAGGCAGTTACTCTGCAATTCTAAGGGCTGAGAAAACGTGTTTATTTCGGGCTGAAAAACACGTTTTGAAAACTGTGCTGTTCCTGCCCTATAAGTTACATGGTGGTGACCAAAGTTGCCAAAACGTGTTTATTTCTGCTGAAAAACATGTTTTGACAATTTCTGATCACTGGGGTTAAGGGCTGACTCAGTGTGCTCTTCTGAGCCAGGCAGTTACACTGCGATTCCAAGGGCTGTGAAAACGCGTTTATTTCGGGCTGAAAAACACGTTTTGAAAACTGTGCTGTTCCTGCCCTATAACTTACATGGTGGTGACCAAAGTTGCCAAAACGTGTTTATTTCTGCTGAAAAACATGTTTTGACAATTTCTGATCACTGGGGTTAAGGGCTGACTCAGTGTGCTCTTCTGAGCCAGGCAGTTACTCTGCAATTCTAAGGGCTGAGAAAACGTGTTTATTTCGGGCTGAAAAACACGTTTTGAAAACTGTGCTGTTCCTGCCCTATAAGTTACATGGTGGTGACCAAAGTTGCCAAAACGTGTTTATTTCTGCTGAAAAACATGTTTTCACAATTTCTGATCACTGGGGTTAAGGGCTGACTCAGTGTGCTCTTCTGAGCCAGGCAGTTACACTGCGATTCTAAGGGCTGAGAAAACGCGTTTATTTCGGGCTGAAAAACACGTTTTGAAAACTGTGCTGTTCCTGCCCTATAAGTTACATGGTGGTGACCAAAGTTGCCAAAACGTGTTTATTTCTGCTGAAAAACATGTTTTGACAATTTCTGATCACTGGGGTTAAGGGCTGACTCAGTGTGCTCTTCTGAGCCAGGCAGTTACACTGCGATTCTAAGGGCTGAGAAAACGCGTTTATTTCGGGCTGAAAAATACGTTTTGAAAACTGTGCTGTTCCTGCCCTATAACTTACATGGTGGTGACCAAAGTTGCCAAAACGTGTTTATTTCTGCTGAAAAACACGTTTTGACAATTTCTGATCACTGGGGTTAAGTTCTGACTCAGTGGGCTCTTCTGAACCAGTCAGTTACGTGCGATTCCAAGGGCTGAGAAAACGCGTTTATTTCGGGCTGAAAAACACGTTTTGAAAACTGTGCTGTTCCTGCCCTATAAGTTACATGGTGGTGACCAAAGTTGCCAAAACGTGTTTATTTCTGCTGAAAAACATGTTTTGACAATTTCTGATCACTGGGGTTAAGGGCTGACTCAGTGTGCTCTTCTGAGCCAGGCAGTTACACTGCGATTCCAAGGGCTGAGAAAACGCGTTTATTTCGGGCTGAAAAACACGTTTTGAAAACTGTGCTGTTCCTGCCCTATAACTTACATGGTGGTGACCAAAGTTGCCAAAACGTGTTTATTTCTGCTGAAAAACATGTTTTGACAATTTCTGATCACTGGGGTTAAGGGCTGACTCAGTGGGCTCTTCTGAGCCAGGCAGTTACACTGCGATTCCAAGGGCTGAGAAAACGTGTTTATTTCGGGCTGAAAAACACGTTTTGAAAACTGTGCTGTTCCTGCCCTATAACTTACATGGTGGTGACCAAAGTTGCCAAAACGTGTTTATTTCTGCTGAAAAACACGTTTTGACAATTTCTGATCACTGGGGTTAAGTTCTGACTCAGTGGGCTCTTCTGAACCAGTCAGTTACGTGCGATTCCAAGGGCTGAGAAAACGCGTTTATTTCGGGCTGAAAAACACGTTTTGAAAACTGTGCTGTTCCTGCCCTATAAGTTACATGGTGGTGACCAAAGTTGCCAAAACGTGTTTATTTCTGCTGAAAAACATGTTTTGACAATTTCTGATCACTGGGGTTAAGGGCTGACTCAGTGTGCTCTTCTGAGCCAGGCAGTTACACTGCGATTCCAAGGGCTGAGAAAACGCGTTTATTTCGGGCTGAAAAACACGTTTTGAAAACTGTGCTGTTCCTGCCCTATAACTTACATGGTGGTGACCAAAGTTGCCAAAACGTGTTTATTTCTGCTGAAAAACACGTTTTGACAATTTCTGATCACTGGGGTTAAGGTCTGACTCAGTGGGCTCTTCTGAACCAGTCAGTTACAGTGCGATTCCAAGGGCTGAGAAAACGCGTTTATTTCGGGCTGAAAAACACGTTTTGAAAACTGTGCTGTTCCTGCCCTATAAGTTACATGGTGGTGACCAAAGTTGCCAAAACGTGTTTATTTCTGCTGAAAAACATGTTTTTACATTTTCTGATCACTGGGGTTAAGGGCTGACTCAGTGTGCTCTTCTGAGCCAGGCAGTTACACTGCGATTCTAAGGGCTGAGAAAACGCGTTTATTTCGGGCTGAAAAACACGTTTTGAAAACTGTGCTGTTCCTGCCCTATAAGTTACATGGTGGTGACCAAAGTTGCCAAAACGTGTTTATTTCTGCTGAAAAACATGTTTTGACAATTTCTGATCACTGGGGTTAAGGGCTGACTCAGTGGGCTCTTCTGAGCCAGGCAGTTACACTGCGATTCCAAGGGCTGTGAAAACGCGTTTATTTCGTGCTGAAAAACACGTTTTGAAAACTGTGCTGTTCCTGCCCTATAACTTACATGGTGGTGACCAAAGTTGCCAAAACGTGTTTATTTCTGCTGAAAAACATGTTTTGACAATTTCTGATCACTGGGGTTAAGGGCTGACTCAGTGTGCTCTTCTGAGCCAGGCAGTTACTCTGCAATTCTAAGGGCTGAGAAAACGTGTTTATTTCGGGCTGAAAAACACGTTTTGAAAACTGTGCTGTTCCTGCCCTATAAGTTACATGGTGGTGACCAAAGTTGCCAAAACGTGTTTATTTCTGCTGAAAAACATGTTTTGACAATTTCTGATCACTGGGGTTAAGGGCTGACTCAGTGTGCTCTTCTGAGCCAGGCAGTTACACTGCGATTCTAAGGGCTGAGAAAACGCGTTTATTTCGGGCTGAAAAACACGTTTTGAAAACTGTGCTGTTCCTGCCCTATAAGTTACATGGTGGTGACCAAAGTTGCCAAAACGTGTTTATTTCTGCTGAAAAACATGTTTTGACAATTTCTGATCACTGGGGTTAAGGGCTGACTCAGTGTGCTCTTCTGAGCCAGGCAGTTACACTGCGATTCTAAGGGCTGAGAAAACGCGTTTATTTCGGGCTGAAAAATACGTTTTGAAAACTGTGCTGTTCCTGCCCTATAACTTACATGGTGGTGACCAAAGTTGCCAAAACGTGTTTATTTCTGCTGAAAAACACGTTTTGACAATTTCTGATCACTGGGGTTAAGTTCTGACTCAGTGGGCTCTTCTGAACCAGTCAGTTACGTGCGATTCCAAGGGCTGAGAAAACGCGTTTATTTCGGGCTGAAAAACACGTTTTGAAAACTGTGCTGTTCCTGCCCTATAAGTTACATGGTGGTGACCAAAGTTGCCAAAACGTGTTTATTTCTGCTGAAAAACATGTTTTGACAATTTCTGATCACTGGGGTTAAGGGCTGACTCAGTGTGCTCTTCTGAGCCAGGCAGTTACACTGCGATTCAAAGGGCTGAGAAAACGCGTTTATTTCGGGCTGAAAAACACGTTTTGAAAACTGTGCTGTTCCTGCCCTATAACTTACATGGTGGTGACCAAAGTTGCCAAAACGTGTTTATTTCTGCTGAAAAACACGTTTTGACAATTTCTGATCACTGGGGTTAAGGTCTGACTCAGTGGGCTCTTCTGAACCAGTCAGTTACAGTGCGATTCCAAGGGCTGAGAAAACGCGTTTATTTCGGGCTGAAAAACACGTTTTGAAAACTGTGCTGTTCCTGCCCTATAAGTTACATGGTGGTGACCAAAGTTGCCAAAACGTGTTTATTTCTGCTGAAAAACATGTTTTTACAATTTCTGATCACTGGGGTTAAGGGCTGACTCAGTGTGCTCTTCTGAGCCAGGCAGTTACACTGCGATTCTAAGGGCTGAGAAAACGCGTTTATTTCGAGCTGAAAAACAAGTTTTGAAAACTGTGCTGTTCCTGCCCTATAACTTACATGGTGGTGACCAAAGTTGCCAAAACGTGTTTATTTCTGCTGAAAAACATGTTTTGACAATTTCTGATCACTGGGGTTAAGGGCTGACTCAGTGTGCTCTTCTGAGCCAGGCAGTTACTCTGCAATTCTAAGGGCTGAGAAAACGTGTTTATTTCGGGCTGAAAAACACGTTTTGAAAACTGTGCTGTTCCTGCCCTATAAGTTACATGGTGGTGACCAAAGTTGCCAAAACGTGTTTATTTCTGCTGAAAAACATGTTTTGACAATTTCTGATCACTGGGGTTAAGGGCTGACTCAGTGTGCTCTTCTGAGCCAGGCAGTTACACTGCGATTCCAAGGGCTGAGAAAACGCGTTTATTTCGGGCTGAAAAACACGTTTTGAAAACTGTGCTGTTCCTGCCCTATAACTTACATGGTGGTGACCAAAGTTGCCAAAACGTGTTTATTTCTGCTGAAAAACACGTTTTGACAATTTCTGATCACTGGGGTTAAGGTCTGACTCAGTGGGCTCTTCTGAACCAGTCAGTTACATTGCGATTCCAAGGGCTGAGAAAACGCGTTTATTTCGGGCTGAAAAACACGTTTTGAAAACTGTGCTGTTCCTGCCCTATAAGTTACATGGTGGTGACCAAAGTTGCCAAAACGTGTTTATTTCTGCTGAAAAACACGTTTTGACAATTTCTGATCACTGGGGTTAAGGTCTGACTCAGTGGGCTCTTCTGAGCCAGTCAGTTACAGTCCGATTCCAAGAGCTGAGAAAACGCGTTTATTTCGGGCTGAAAAACACGTTTTGAAAACTGTGCTGTTCCTGCCCTATAAGTTACATGGTGGTGACCAAAGTTGCCAAAACGTGTTTATTTCTGCTGAAAAACATGTTTTGACAATTTCTGATCACTGGGGTTAAGGGCTGACTCAGTGTGCTCTTCTGAGCCAGGCAGTTACACTGCGATTCCAAGGGCTGAGAAAACGCGTTTATTTCGGGCTGAAAAACACGTTTTGAAAACTGTGCTGTTCCTGCCCTATAACTTACATTGTGGTGACCAAAGTTGCCAAAACGTGTTTATTTCTGCTGAAAAACATGTTTTGACAATTTCTGATCACTGGGGTTAAGGGCTGACTCAGTGTGCTCTTCTGAGCCAGGCAGTTACACTGCGATTCCAAGGGCTGAGAAAACGCGTTTATTTCGGGCTGAAAAATACGTTTTGAAAACTGTGCTGTTCCTGCCCTATAATTTACATGGTGGTGACCAAAGTTGCCAAAACGTGTTTATTTCTGCTGAAAAACACGTTTTGACAATTTCTGATCACTGGGGTTAAGGTCTGACTCAGTGGGCTCTTCTGAACCAGTCAGTTACAGTGCGATTCCAAGGGCTGAGAAAACGCGTTTATTTCGGGCTGAAAAACACGTTTTGAAAACTGTGCTGTTCCTGCCCTATAAGTTACATGGTGGTGACCAAAGTTGCCAGAACGTGTTTATTTCTGCTGAAAAACATGTTTTGACAATTTCTGATCACTGGGGTTAAGGGCTGACTCAGTGGGCTCTTCTGAGCCAGGCAGTTACACTGCGATTCTAAGGGCTGAGAAAACGCGTTTATTTCGGGCTGAAAAACACGTTTTGAAAACTGTGCTGTTCCTGCCCTATAAGTTACATGGTGGTGACCAAAGTTGCCAGAACGTGTTTATTTCTGCTGAAAAACATGTTTTGACAATTTCTGATCACTGGGGTTAAGGGCTGACTCAGTGGGCTCTTCTGAGCCAGGCAGTTACACTGCGATTCCAAGGGCTGAGAAAACGCGTTTATTTCGGGCTGAAAAACACGTTTTGAAAACTGTGCTGTTCCTGCCCTATAACTTACATGGTGGTGACCAAAGTTGCCAAAACGTGTTTATTTCTGCTGAAAAACATGTTTTGACAATTTCTGATCACTGGGGTTAAGGGCTGACTCAGTGTGCTCTTCTGAGCCAGGCAGTTACACTGCGATTCTAAGGGCTGAGAAAACGCGTTTATTTCGGGATGAAAAACACGTTTTGAAAACTGTGCTTTTCCTGCCCTATAAGTTACATGGTGGTGATCAAAGTTGCCAAAACGTGTTTATTTCTGCTGAAAAACATGTTTTGACAATTTCTGATCACTGGGGTTAAGGTCTGACTCAGTGGGCTCTTCTGAGCCAGTCAGTTACAGTGCGATTCGAAGGGCTGAGAAAACGCGTTTATTTCGGGCTGAAAAACACGTTTTGAAAACTGTGCTGTTCCTGCCCTATAAGTTACATGGTGGTGACCAAAGTTGCCAAAACGTGTTTATTTCTGCTGAAAAACACGTTTTGACAATTTCTGATCACTGGGGTTAAGGTCTGACTCAGTGGGCTCTTCTGAACCAGTCAGTTACAGTGCGATTCCAAGGGCTGAGAAAACGCGTTTATTTCGTGCTGAAAAACACGTTTTGAAAACTGTGCTGTTCCTGCCCTATAACTTACATGGTGGTGACCAAAGTTGCCAAAACGTGTTTATTTCTGCTGAAAAACATGTTTTGACAATTTCTGATCACTGGGGTTAAGGGCTGACTCAGTGTGCTCTTCTGAGCCAGGCAGTTACTCTGCAATTCTAAAGGCTGAGAAAACGTGTTTATTTCGGGCTGAAAAACACGTTTTGAAAACTGTGCTGTTCCTGCCCTATAAGTTACATGGTGGTGACCAAAGTTGCCAAAACGTGTTTATTTCTGCTGAAAAACATGTTTTGACAATTTCTGATCACTGGGGTTAAGGGCTGACTCAGTGTGCTCTTCTGAGCCAGGCAGTTACACTGCGATTCCAAGGGCTGAGAAAACGCGTTTATTTCGGGCTGAAAAACACGTTTTGAAAACTGTGCTGTTCCTGCCCTATAACTTACATGGTGGTGACCAAAGTTGCCAAAACGTGTTTATTTCTGCTGAAAAACATGTTTTGACAATTTCTGATCACTGGGGTTAAGGGCTGACTCAGTGTGCTCTTCTGAGCCAGGCAGTTACACTGCGATTCTAAGGGCTGAGAAAACGCGTTTATTTCGGGCTGAAAAATACGTTTTGAAAACTGTGCTGTTCCTGCCCTATAACTTGCATGGTGGTGACCAAAGTTGCCAAAACGTGTTTATTTCTGCTGAAAAACATGTTTTGACAATTTCTGATCACTGGGGTTAAGGGCTGACTCAGTGTGCTCTTCTGAGCCAGGCAGTTACTCTGCAATTCTAAAGGCTGAGAAAACGTGTTTATTTCGGGCTGAAAAACACGTTTTGAAAACTGTGCTGTTCCTGCCCTATAAGTTACATGGTGGTGACCAAAGTTGCCAAAACGTGTTTATTTCTGCTGAAAAACATGTTTTGACAATTTCTGATCACTGGGGTTAAGGGCTGACTCAGTGTGCTCTTCTGAGCCAGGCAGTTACACTGCGATTCCAAGGGCTGAGAAAACGCGTTTATTTCGGGCTGAAAAACACGTTTTGAAAACTGTGCTGTTCCTGCCCTATAACTTACATGGTGGTGACCAAAGTTGCCAAAACGTGTTTATTTCTGCTGAAAAACATGTTTTGACAATTTCTGATCACTGGGGTTAAGGGCTGACTCAGTGTGCTCTTCTGAGCCAGGCAGTTACACTGCGATTCTAAGGGCTGAGAAAACGCGTTTATTTCGGGCTGAAAAATACGTTTTGAAAACTGTGCTGTTCCTGCCCTATAACTTGCATGGTGGTGACCAAAGTTGCCAAAACGTGTTTATTTCTGCTGAAAAACACGTTTTGACAATTTCTGATCACTGGGGTTAAGTTCTGACTCAGTGGGCTCTTCTGAACCAGTCAGTTACGTGCGATTCCAAGGGCTGAGAAAACGCGTTTATTTCGGGCTGAAAAACACGTTTTGAAAACTGTGCTGTTCCTGCCCTATAAGTTACATGGTGGTGACCAAAGTTGCCAAAACGTGTTTATTTCTGCTGAAAAACATGTTTTGACAATTTCTGATCACTGGGGTTAAGGGCTGACTCAGTGTGCTCTTCTGAGCCAGGCAGTTACACTGCGATTCCAAGGGCTGAGAAAACGCGTTTATTTCGGGCTGAAAAACACGTTTTGAAAACTGTGCTGTTCCTGCCCTATAAGTTACATGGTGGTGACCAAAGTTGCCAAAACGTGTTTATTTCTGCTGAAAAACATGTTTTTACAATTTCTGATCACTGGGGTTAAGGGCTGACTCAGTGTGCTCTTCTGAGCCAGGCAGTTACACTGCGATTCTAAGGGCTGAGAAAACGCGTTTATTTCGGGCTGAAAAACACGTTTTGAAAACTGTGCTGTTCCTGCCCTATAAGTTACATGGTGGTGACCAAAGTTGCCAAAACGTGTTTATTTCTGCTGAAAAACATGTTTTGACAATTTCTGATCACTGGGGTTAAGGGCTGACTCAGTGGGCTCTTCTGAGCCAGGCAGTTACACTGCGATTCCAAGGGCTGTGAAAACGCGTTTATTTCGGGCTGAAAAACACGTTTTGAAAACTGTGCTGTTCCTGCCCTATAAGTTACATGGTGGTGACCAAAGTTGCCAAAACGTGTTTATTTCTGCTGAAAAACATGTTTTGACAATTTCTGATCACTGGGGTTAAGGGCTGACTCAGTGGGCTCTTCTGAGCCAGGCAGTTACACTGCGATTCCAAGGGCTGAGAATACGCGTTTATTTCGGGCTGAAAAACACGTTTTGAAAACTGTGCTGTTCCTGCCCTATAACTTACATGGTGGTGACCAAAGTTGCCAAAACGTGTTTATTTCTGCTGAAAAACACGTTTTGACAATTTCTGATCACTGGGGTTAAGGTCTGACTCAGTGGGCTCTTCTGAACCAGTCAGTTACAGTGCGATTCCAAGGGCTGAGAAAACGCGTTTATTTCGGGCTGAAAAACACGTTTTGAAAACTGTGCTGTTCCTGCCCTATAGGTTACATGGTGGTGACCAAAGTTGCCAAAACGTGTTTATTTCTGCTGAAAAACATGTTTTGACAATTTCTGATCACTGGGGTTAAGGGCTGACTCAGTGTGCTCTTCTGAGCCAGGCAGTTACTCTGCAATTCTAAGGGCTGAGAAAACTTGTTTATTTCGGGCTGAAAAACACGTTTTGAAAACTGTGCTGTTCCTGCCCTATAAGTTACATGGTGGTGACCAAAGTTGCCAAAACGTGTTTATTTCTGCTGAAAAACATGTTTTGACAATTTCTGATCACTGGGGTTAAGGGCTGACTCAGTGTGCTCTTCTGAGCCAGGCAGTTACACTGCGATTCCAAGGGCTGAGAAAACGCGTTTATTTCGGGCTGAAAAACACGTTTTGAAAACTGTGCTGTTCCTGCCCTATAACTTACATGGTGGTGACCAAAGTTGCCAAAACGTGTTTATTTCTGCTGAAAAACACGTTTTGACAATTTCTGATCACTGGGGTTAAGGTCTGACTCAGTGGGCTCTTCTGAACCAGTCAGTTACAGTGCGATTCCAAGGGCCGAGAAAACGCGTTTATTTCGGGCTGAAAAACACGTTTTGAAAACTGTGCTGTTCCTGCCCTATAAGTTACATGGTGGTGACCAAAGTTGCCAAAACGTGTTTATTTCTGCTGAAAAACATGTTTTTACAATTTCTGATCACTGGGGTTAAGGGCTGACTCAGTGTGCTCTTCTGAGCCAGGCAGTTACACTGCGATTCTAAGGGCTGAGAAAACGCGTTTATTTCGGGCTGAAAAACACGTTTTGAAAACTGTGCTGTTCCTGCCCTATAAGTTACATGGTGGTGACCAAAGTTGCCAAAACGTGTTTATTTCTGCTGAAAAACATGTTTTGACAATTTCTGATCACTGGGGTTAAGGGCTGACTCAGTGGGCTCTTCTGAGCCAGTCAGTTACAGTGCGATTCCAAGGGCTGAGAAAACGCGTTTATTTCGGGCTGAAAAACACGTTTTGAAAACTGTGCTGTTCCTGCCCTATAAGTTACATGGTGGTGACCAAAGTTGCCAAAACGTGTTTATTTCTGCTGAAAAACATGTTTTGACAATTTCTGATCACTGGGGTTAAGGGCTGACTCAGTGGGCTCTTCTGAGCCAGGCAGTTACACTGCGATTCCAAGGGCTGAGAAAACGCGTTTATTTCGGGCTGAAAAACACGTTTTGAAAACTGTGCTGTTCCTGCCCTATAACTTACATGGTGGTGACCAAAGTTGCCAAAACGTGTTTATTTCTGCTGAAAAACATGTTTTGACAATTTCTGATCACTGGGGTTAAGGGCTGACTCAGTGTGCTCTTCTGAGCCAGGCAGTTACACTGCGATTCTAAGGGCTGAGAAAACGCGTTTATTTCGGGCTGAAAAATACGTTTTGAAAACTGTGCTGTTCCTGCCCTATAACTTGCATGGTGGTGACCAAAGTTGCCAAAACGTGTTTATTTCTGCTGAAAAACACGTTTTGACAATTTCTGATCACTGGGGTTAAGTTCTGACTCAGTGGGCTCTTCTGAACCAGTCAGTTACGTGCGATTCCAAGGGCTGAGAAAACGCGTTTATTTCGGGCTGAAAAACACGTTTTGAAAACTGTGCTGTTCCTGCCCTATAACTTACATTGTGGTGACCAAAGTTGCCAAAACGTGTTTATTTCTGCTGAAAAACACGTTTTGACAATTTCTGATCACTGGGGTTAAGGTCTGACTCAGTGGGCTCTTCTGAACCAGTCAGTTACAGTGCGATTCCAAGGGCTGAGAAAACGCGTTTATTTCGGGCTGAAAAACACGTTTTGAAAACTGTGCTGTTCCTGCCCTATAAGTTACATGGTGGTGACCAAAGTTGCCAAAACGTGTTTATTTCTGCTGAAAAACATGTTTTTACATTTTCTGATCACTGGGGTTAAGGGCTGACTCAGTGTGCTCTTCTGAGCCAGGCAGTTACACTGCGATTCTAAGGGCTGAGAAAACGCGTTTATTTCGGGCTGAAAAACACGTTTTGAAAACTGTGCTGTTCCTGCCCTATAAGTTACATGGTGGTGACCAAAGTTGCCAAAACGTGTTTATTTCTGCTGAAAAACATGTTTTGACAATTTCTGATCACTGGGGTTAAGGGCTGACTCAGTGGGCTCTTCTGAGCCATGCAGTTACACTGCGATTCCAAGGGCTGTGAAAACGCGTTTATTTCGGGCTGAAAAACACGTTTTGAAAACTGTGCTGTTCCTGCCCTATAACTTACATGGTGGTGACCAAAGTTGCCAAAACGTGTTTATTTCTGCTGAAAAACATGTTTTGACAATTTCTGATCACTGGGGTTAAGGGCTGACTCAGTGTGCTCTTCTGAGCCAGGCAGTTACTCTGCAATTCTAAGGGCTGAGAAAACGTGTTTATTTCGGGCTGAAAAACACGTTTTGAAAACTGTGCTGTTCCTGCCCTATAAGTTACATGGTGGTGACCAAAGTTGCCAAAACGTGTTTATTTCTGCTGAAAAACATGTTTTGACAATTTCTGATCACTGGGGTTAAGGGCTGACTCATTGTGCTCTTCTGAGCCAGGCAGTTACACTGCGATTCTAAGGGCTGAGAAAACGCGTTTATTTCGGGCTGAAAAACACGTTTTGAAAACTGTGCTGTTCCTGCCCTATAAGTTACATGGTGGTGACCAAAGTTGCCAAAACGTGTTTATTTCTGCTGAAAAACATGTTTTGACAATTTCTGATCACTGGGGTTAAGGGCTGACTCAGTGTGCTCTTCTGAGCCAGGCAGTTACACTGCGATTCTAAGGGCTGAGAAAACGCGTTTATTTCGGGCTGAAAAATACGTTTTGAAAACTGTGCTGTTCCTGCCCTATAACTTACATGGTGGTGACCAAAGTTGCCAAAACGTGTTTATTTCTGCTGAAAAACACGTTTTGACAATTTCTGATCACTGGGGTTAAGTTCTGACTCAGTGGGCTCTTCTGAACCAGTCAGTTACGTGCGATTCCAAGGGCTGAGAAAACGCGTTTATTTCGGGCTGAAAAACACGTTTTGAAAACTGTGCTGTTCCTGCCCTATAAGTTACATGGTGGTGACCAAAGTTGCCAAAACGTGTTTATTTCTGCTGAAAAACATGTTTTGACAATTTCTGATCACTGGGGTTAAGGGCTGACTCAGTGTGCTCTTCTGAGCCAGGCAGTTACACTGCGATTCAAAGGGCTGAGAAAACGCGTTTATTTCGGGCTGAAAAACACGTTTTGAAAACTGTGCTGTTCCTGCCCTATAACTTACATGGTGGTGACCAAAGTTGCCAAAACGTGTTTATTTCTGCTGAAAAACACGTTTTGACAATTTCTGATCACTGGGGTTAAGGTCTGACTCAGTGGGCTCTTCTGAACCAGTCAGTTACAGTGCGATTCCAAGGGCTGAGAAAACGCGTTTATTTCGGGCTGAAAAACACGTTTTGAAAACTGTGCTGTTCCTGCCCTATAAGTTACATGGTGGTGACCAAAGTTGCCAAAACGTGTTTATTTCTGCTGAAAAACATGTTTTTACAATTTCTGATCACTGGGGTTAAGGGCTGACTCAGTGTGCTCTTCTGAGCCAGGCAGTTACACTGCGATTCTAAGGGCTGAGAAAACGCGTTTATTTCGGGCTGAAAAACACGTTTTGAAAACTGTGCTGTTCCTGCCCTATAAGTTACATGGTGGTGACCAAAGTTGCCAAAACGTGTTTATTTCTGCTGAAAAACATGTTTTGACAATTTCTGATCACTGGGGTTAAGGGCTGACTCAGTGGGCTCTTCTGAGCCAGGCAGTTACACTGCGATTCCAAGGGCTGTGAAAACGCGTTTATTTCGGGCTGAAAAACACGTTTTGAAAACTGTGCTGTTCCTGCCCTATAACTTACATGGTGGTGACCAAAGTTGCCAAAACGTGTTTATTTCTGCTGAAAAACATGTTTTGACAATTTCTGATCACTGGGGTTAAGGGCTGACTCAGTGTGCTCTTCTGAGCCAGGCAGTTACTCTGCAATTCTAAGGGCTGAGAAAACGTGTTTATTTCGGGCTGAAAAACACGTTTTGAAAACTGTGCTGTTCCTGCCCTATAAGTTTCATGGTGGTGACCAAAGTTGCCAAAACGTGTTTATTTCTGCTGAAAAACATGTTTTGACAATTTCTGATCACTGGGGTTAAGGGCTGACTCAGTGTGCTCTTCTGAGCCAGGCAGTTACACTGCGATTCTAAGGGCTGAGAAAACGCGTTTATTTCGGGCAGAAAAACACGTTTTGAAAACTGTGCTGTTCCTGCCCTATAAGTTACATGGTGGTGACCAAAGTTGCCAAAACGTGTTTATTTCTGCTGCAAAACATGTTTTGACAATTTCTGATCACTGGGGTTAAGGGCTGACTCAGTGTGCTCTTCTGAGTCAGGCAGTTACACTGCGATTCCAAGGGCTGAGAAAACGCGTTTATTTCGGGCTGAAAAACACGTTTTGAAAACTGTGCTGTTCCTGCCCTATAACTTACATGGTGGTGACCAAAGTTGCCAAAACGTGTTTATTTCTGCTGAAAAACACGTTTTGACAATTTCTGATCACTGGGGTTAAGGTCTGACTCAGTGGGCTCTTCTGAACCAGTCAGTTACAGTGCGATTCCAAGGGCTGAGAAAACGCGTTTATTTCGGGCTGAAAAACACGTTTTGAAAACTGTGCTGTTCCTGCCCTATAGGTTACATGGTGGTGACCAAAGTTGCCAAAACGTGTTTATTTCTGCTGAAAAACATGTTTTGACAATTTCTGATCACTGGGGTTAAGGGCTGACTCAGTGTGCTCTTCTGAGCCAGGCAGTTACTCTGCAATTCTAAGGGCTGAGAAAACGTGTTTATTTCGGGCTGAAAAACACGTTTTGAAAACTGTGCTGTTCCTGCCCTATAAGTTACATGGTGGTGACCAAAGTTGCCAAAACGTGTTTATTTCTGCTGAAAAACATGTTTTTACATTTTCTGATCACTGGGGTTAAGGGCTGACTCAGTGTGCTCTTCTGAGCCATGCAGTTACACTGCGATTCTAAGGGCTGAGAAAACGCATTTATTTCGGGCTGAAAAACACGTTTTGAAAACTGTGCTGTTCCTGCCCTATAAGTTACATGGTGGTGACCAAAGTTGCCAAAACGTGTTTATTTCTGCTGAAAAACATGTTTTGACAATTTCTGATCACTGGGGTTAAGGGCTGACTCAGTGGGCTCTTCTGAGCCAGGAAGTTACACTGCGATTCCAAGGGCTGTGAAAACGCGTTTATTTCGGGCTGAAAAACACGTTTTGAAAACTGTGCTGTTCCTGCCCTATAACTTACATGGTGGTGACCAAAGTTGCCAAAACGTGTTTATTTCTGCTGAAAAACATGTTTTGACAATTTCTGATCACTGGGGTTAAGGGCTGACTCAGTGTGCTCTTCTGAGCCAGGCAGTTACTCTGCAATTCTAAGGGCTGAGAAAACGTGTTTATTTCGGGCTGAAAAACACGTTTTGAAAACTGTGCTGTTCCTGCCCTATAAGTTACATGGTGGTGACCAAAGTTGCCAAAACGTGTTTATTTCTGCTGAAAAACATGTTTTGACAATTTCTGATCACTGGGGTTAAGGGCTGACTCAGTGTGCTCTTCTGAGCCAGGCAGTTACACTGCGATTCCAAGGGCTGTGAAAACGCGTTTATTTCGGGCTGAAAAACACGTTTTGAAAACTGTGCTGTTCCTGCCCTATAACTTACATGGTGGTGACCAAAGTTGCCAAAACGTGTTTATTTCTGCTGAAAAACATGTTTTGACAATTTCTGATCACTGGGGTTAAGGGCTGACTCAGTGTGCTCTTCTGAGCCAGGCAGTTACTCTGCAATTCTAAGGGCTGAGAAAACGTGTTTATTTCGGGCTGAAAAACACGTTTTGAAAACTGTGCTGTTCCTGCCCTATAAGTTACATGGTGGTGACCAAAGTTGCCAAAACGTGTTTATTTCTGCTGAAAAACATGTTTTGACAATTTCTGATCACTGGGGTTAAGGGCTGACTCAGTGTGCTCTTCTGAGCCAGGCAGTTACACTGCGATTCTAAGGGCTGAGAAAACGCGTTTATTTCGGGCTGAAAAACACGTTTTGAAAACTGTGCTGTTCCTGCCCTATAAGTTACATGGTGGTGACCAAAGTTGCCAAAACGTGTTTATTTCTGCTGAAAAACATGTTTTGACAATTTCTGATCACTGGGGTTAAGGGCTGACTCAGTGTGCTCTTCTGAGCCAGGCAGTTACACTGCGATTCTAAGGGCTGAGAAAACGCGTTTATTTCGGGCTGAAAAATACGTTTTGAAAACTGTGCTGTTCCTGCCCTATAACTTACATGGTGGTGACCAAAGTTGCCAAAACGTGTTTATTTCTGCTGAAAAACACGTTTTGACAATTTCTGATCACTGGGGTTAAGTTCTGACTCAGTGGGCTCTTCTGAACCAGTCAGTTACGTGCGATTCCAAGGGCTGAGAAAACGCGTTTATTTCGGGCTGAAAAACACGTTTTGAAAACTGTGCTGTTCCTGCCCTATAAGTTACATGGTGGTGACCAAAGTTGCCAAAACGTGTTTATTTCTGCTGAAAAACATGTTTTGACAATTTCTGATCACTGGGGTTAAGGGCTGACTCAGTGTGCTCTTCTGAGCCAGGCAGTTACACTGCGATTCCAAGGGCTGAGAAAACGCGTTTATTTCGGGCTGAAAAACACGTTTTGAAAACTGTGCTGTTCCTGCCCTATAACTTACATGGTGGTGACCAAAGTTGCCAAAACGTGTTTATTTCTGCTGAAAAACATGTTTTGACAATTTCTGATCACTGGGGTTAAGGGCTGACTCAGTGGGCTCTTCTGAGCCAGGCAGTTACACTGCGATTCCAAGGGCTGAGAAAACGTGTTTATTTCGGGCTGAAAAACACGTTTTGAAAACTGTGCTGTTCCTGCCCTATAAGTTACATGGTGGTGACCAAAGTTGCCAAAACGTGTTTATTTCTGCTGAAAAACATGTTTTGACAATTTCTGATCACTGGGGTTAAGGGCTGACTCAGTGTGCTCTTCTGAGCCAGGCAGTTACACTGCGATTCTAAGGGCTGAGAAAACGCGTTTATTTCGGGCTGAAAAACACGTTTTGAAAACTGTGCTGTTCCTGCCCTATAAGTTACATGGTGGTGACCAAAGTTGCCAAAACGTGTTTATTTCTGCTGAAAAACATGTTTTGACAATTTCTGATCACTGGGGTTAAGGGCTGACTCAGTGTGCTCTTCTGAGCCAGGCAGTTACACTGCGATTCTAAGGGCTGAGAAAACGCGTTTATTTCGGGCTGAAAAATACGTTTTGAAAACTGTGCTGTTCCTGCCCTATAACTTACATGGTGGTGACCAAAGTTGCCAAAACGTGTTTATTTCTGCTGAAAAACACGTTTTGACCATTTCTGATCACTGGGGTTAAGTTCTGACTCAGTGGGCTCTTCTGAACCAGTCAGTTACGTGCGATTCCAAGGGCTGAGAAAACGCGTTTATTTCGGGCTGAAAAACACGTTTTGAAAATTGTGCTGTTCCTGCCCTATAAGTTACATGGTGGTGACCAAAGTTGCCAAAACGTGTTTATTTCTGCTGAAAAACATGTTTTGACAATTTCTGATCACTGGGGTTAAGGGCTGACTCAGTGTGCTCTTCTGAGCCAGGCAGTTACACTGCGATTCAAAGGGCTGAGAAAACGCGTTTATTTCGGGCTGAAAAACACGTTTTGAAAACTGTGCTGTTCCTGCCCTATAACTTACATGGTGGTGACCAAAGTTGCCAAAACGTGTTTATTTCTGCTGAAAAACACGTTTTGACAATTTCTGATCACTGGGGTTAAGGTCTGACTCAGTGGGCTCTTCTGAACCAGTCAGTTACAGTGCGATTCCAAGGGCTGAGAAAACGCGTTTATTTCGGGCTGAAAAACACGTTTTGAAAACTGTGCTGTTCCTGCCCTATAAGTTACATGGTGGTGACCAAAGTTGCCAAAACGTGTTTATTTCTGCTGAAAAACATGTTTTTACAATTTCTGATCACTGGGGTTAAGGGCTGACTCAGTGTGCTCTTCTGAGCCAGGCAGTTACACTGCGATTCTAAGGGCTGAGAAAACGCGTTTATTTCGGGCTGAAAAACAAGTTTTGAAAACTGTGCTGTTCCTGCCCTATAACTTACATGGTGGTGACCAAAGTTGCCAAAACGTGTTTATTTCTGCTGAAAAACATGTTTTGACAATTTCTGATCACTGGGGTTAAGGGCTGACTCAGTGTGCTCTTCTGAGCCAGGCAGTTACTCTGCAATTCTAAGGGCTGAGAAAACGTGTTTATTTCGGGCTGAAAAACACGTTTTGAAAACTGTGCTGTTCCTGCCCTATAAGTTACATGGTGGTGACCAAAGTTGCCAAAACGTGTTTATTTCTGCTGAAAAACATGTTTTGACAATTTCTGATCACTGGGGTTAAGGGCTGACTCAGTGTGCTCTTCTGAGCCAGGCAGTTACACTGCGATTCCAAGGGCTGAGAAAACGCGTTTATTTCGGGCTGAAAAACACGGTTTGAAAACTGTGCTGTTCCTGCCCTATAACTTACATGGTGGTGACCAAAGTTGCCAAAACGTGTTTATTTCTGCTGAAAAACACGTTTTGACAATTTCTGATCACTGGGGTTAAGGTCTGACTCAGTGGGCTCTTCTGAGCCAGGCAGTTACTCTGCAATTCTAAGGGCTGAGAAAACGTGTTTATTTCGGGCTGAAAAACACGTTTTGAAAACTGTGCTGTTCCTGCCCTATAAGTTACATGGTGGTGACCAAAGTTGCCAAAACGTGTTTATTTCTGCTGAAAAACATGTTTTGACAATTTCTGATCACTGGGGTTAAGGGCTGACTCAGTGTGCTCTTCTGAGCCAGGCAGTTACACTGCGATTCTAAGGGCTGAGAAAACGCGTTTATTTAGGGCTGAAAAACACGTTTTGAAAACTGTGCTGTTCCTGCCCTATAACTTACATGGTGGTGACCAAAGTTGCCAAAACGTGTTTATTTCTGCTGAAAAACACGTTTTGACAATTTCTGATCACTGGGGTTAAGTTCTGACTCAGTGGGCTCTTCTGAACCAGTCAGTTACGTGCGATTCCAAGGGCTGAGAAAACGCGTTTATTTCGGGCTGAAAAACACGTTTTGAAAACTGTGCTGTTCCTGCCCTATAAGTTACATGGTGGTGACCAAAGTTGCCAAAACGTGTTTATTTCTGCTGAAAAACATGTTTTGACAATTTCTGATCACTGGGGTTAAGGGCTGACTCAGTGTGCTCTTCTGAGTCAGGCAGTTACACTGCGATTCAAAGGGCTGAGAAAACGCGTTTATTTCGGGCTGAAAAACACGTTTTGAAAACTGTGCTGTTCCTGCCCTATAACTTACATGGTGGTGACCAAAGTTGCCAAAACGTGTTTATTTCTGCTGAAAAACACGTTTTGACAATTTCTGATCACTGGGGTTAAGGTCTGACTCAGTGGGCTCTTCTGAACCAGTCAGTTACAGTGCGATTCCAAGGGCTGAGAAAACGCGTTTATTTCGGGCTGAAAAACACGTTTTGAAAACTGTGCTGTTCCTGCCCTATAAGTTACATGGTGGTGACCAAAGTTGCCAAAACGTGTTTATTTCTGCTGAAAAACATGTTTTTACAATTTCTGATCACTGGGGTTAAGGGCTGACTCAGTGTGCTCTTCTGAGCCAGGCAGTTACACTGCGATTCTAAGGGCTGAGAAAACGCGTTTATTTCGGGCTGAAAAACACGTTTTGAAAACTGTGCTGTTCCTGCCCTATAAGTTACATGGTGGTGACCAAAGTTGCCAAAACGTGTTTATTTCTGCTGAAAAACATGTTTTGACAATTTCTGATCACTGGGGTTAAGGGCTGACTCAGTGGGCTCTTCTGAGCCAGGCAGTTACACTGCGATTCCAAGGGCTGTGAAAACGCGTTTATTTCGGGCTGAAAAACACGTTTTGAAAACTGTGCTGTTCCTGCCCTATAAGTTACATGGTGGTGACCAAAGTTGCCAAAACGTGTTTATTTCTGCTGAAAAACATGTTTTGACAATTTCTGATCACTGGGGTTAAGGGCTGACTCAGTGTGCTCTTCTGAGCCAGGCAGTTACTCTGCAATTCAAAGGGCTGAGAAAACGTATTTATTTCGGGCTGAAAAACACGTTTTGAAAACTGTGCTGTTCCTGCCCTATAAGTTACATGGTGGTGACCAAAGTTGCCAAAACGTGTTTATTTCTGCTGAAAAACATGTTTTGACAATTTCTGATCACTGGGGTTAAGGGCTGACTCAGTGTGCTCTTCTGAGCCAGGCAGTTACACTGCGATTCTAAGGGCTGAGAAAACGCGTTTATTTCGGGCTGAAAAACACGTTTTGAAAACTGTGCTGTTCCTGCCCTATAACTTACATGGTGGTGACCAAAGTTGCCAAAACGTGTTTATTTCTGCTGAAAAACACGTTTTGACAATTTCTGATCACTGGGGTTAAGGTCTGACTCAGTGGGCTCTTCTGAACCAGTCAGTTACAGTGCGATTCCAAGGGCTGAGAAAACGCGTTTATTTCGGGCTGAAAAACACGTTTTGAAAACTGTGCTGTTCCTGCCCTATAAGTTACATGGTGGTGACCAAAGTTGCCAAAACGTGTTTATTTCTGCTGAAAAACATGTTTTTACATTTTCTGATCACTGGGGTTAAGGGCTGACTCAGTGTGCTCTTCTGAGCCAGGCAGTTACACTGCGATTCTAAGGGCTGAGAAAACGCGTTTATTTCGGGCTGAAAAACACGTTTTGAAAACTGTGCTGTTCCTGCCCTATAAGTTACATGGTGGTGACCAAAGTTGCCAAAACGTGTTTATTTCTGCTGAAAAACATGTTTTGACAATTTCTGATCACTGGGGTTAAGGGCTGACTCAGTGGGCTCTTCTGAGCCAGGCAGTTACACTGCGATTCCAAGGGCTGTGAAAACGCGTTTATTTCGGGCTGAAAAACACGTTTTGAAAACTGTGCTGTTCCTGCCCTATAACTTACATGGTGGTGACCAAAGTTGCCAAAACGTGTTTATTTCTGCTGAAAAACATGTTTTGACAATTTCTGATCACTGGGGTTAAGGGCTGACTCAGTGTGCTCTTCTGAGCCAGGCAGTTACTCTGCAATTCTAAGGGCTGAGAAAACGTGTTTATTTAGGGCTGAAAAACACGTTTTGAAAACTGTGCTGTTCCTGCCCTATAAGTTACATGTTGGTGACCAAAGTTGCCAAAACGTGTTTATTTCTGCTGAAAAACATGTTTTGACAATTTCTGATCACTGGGGTTAAGGTCTGACTCAGTGGGCTCTTCTGAGCCAGTCAGTTACAGTGCGATTCGAAGGGCTGAGAAAACGCGTTTATTTCGGGCTGAAAAACACGTTTTGAAAACTGTGCTGTTCCTGCCCTATAAGTTACATGGTGGTGACCAAAGTTGCCAAAACGTGTTTATTTCTGCTGAAAAACACGTTTTGACAATTTCTGATCACTGGGGTTAAGGTCTGACTCAGTGGGCTCTTCTGAACCAGTCAGTTACAGTGCGATTCCAAGGGCTGAGAAAACGCGTTTATTTCGTGCTGAAAAACACGTTTTGAAAACTGTGCTGTTCCTGCCCTATAACTTACATGGTGGTGACCAAAGTTGCCAAAACGTGTTTATTTCTGCTGAAAAACATGTTTTGACAATTTCTGATCACTGGGGTTAAGGGCTGACTCAGTGTGCTCTTCTGAGCCAGGCAGTTACTCTGCAATTCTAAAGGCTGAGAAAACGTGTTTATTTCGGGCTGAAAAACACGTTTTGAAAACTGTGCTGTTCCTGCCCTATAAGTTACATGGTGGTGACCAAAGTTGCCAAAACGTGTTTATTTCTGCTGAAAAACATGTTTTGACAATTTCTGATCACTGGGGTTAAGGGCTGACTCAGTGTGCTCTTCTGAGCCAGGCAGTTACACTGCGATTCCAAGGGCTGAGAAAACGCGTTTATTTCGGGCTGAAAAACACGTTTTGAAAACTGTGCTGTTCCTGCCCTATAACTTACATGGTGGTGACCAAAGTTGCCAAAACGTGTTTATTTCTGCTGAAAAACATGTTTTGACAATTTCTGATCACTGGGGTTAAGGGCTGACTCAGTGTGCTCTTCTGAGCCAGGCAGTTACAGTGCGATTCTAAGGGCTGAGAAAACGCGTTTATTTCGGGCTGAAAAATACGTTTTGAAAACTGTGCTGTTCCTGCCCTATAACTTGCATGGTGGTGACCAAAGTTGCCAAAACGTGTTTATTTCTGCTGAAAAACACGTTTTGACAATTTCTGATCACTGGGGTTAAGTTCTGACTCAGTGGGCTCTTCTGAACCAGTCAGTTACGTGCGATTCCAAGGGCTGAGAAAACGCGTTTATTTCGGGCTGAAAAACACGTTTTGAAAACTGTGCTGTTCCTGCCCTATAAGTTACATGGTGGTGACCAAAGTTGCCAAAACGTGTTTATTTCTGCTGAAAAACATGTTTTGACAATTTCTGATCACTGGGGTTAAGGGCTGACTCAGTGTGCTCTTCTGAGCCAGGCAGTTACACTGCGATTCCAAGGGCTGAGAAAACGCGTTTATTTCGGGCTGAAAAACACGTTTTGAAAACTGTGCTGTTCCTGCCCTATAAGTTACATGGTGGTGACCAAAGTTGCCAAAACGTGTTTATTTCTGCTGAAAAACATGTTTTTACAATTTCTGATCACTGGGGTTAAGGGCTGACTCAGTGTGCTCTTCTGAGCCAGGCAGTTACACTGCGATTCTAAGGGCTGAGAAAACGCGTTTATTTCGGGCTGAAAAACACGTTTTGAAAACTGTGCTGTTCCTGCCCTATAAGTTACATGGTGGTGACCAAAGTTGCCAAAACGTGTTTATTTCTGCTGAAAAACATGTTTTGACAATTTCTGATCACTGGGGTTAAGGGCTGACTCAGTGGGCTCTTCTGAGCCAGGCAGTTACACTGCGATTCCAAGGGCTGTGAAAACGCGTTTATTTCGGGCTGAAAAACACGTTTTGAAAACTGTGCTGTTCCTGCCCTATAAGTTACATGGTGGTGACCAAAGTTGCCAAAACGTGTTTATTTCTGCTGAAAAACATGTTTTGACAATTTCTGATCACTGGGGTTAAGGGCTGACTCAGTGGGCTCTTCTGAGCCAGGCAGTTACACTGCGATTCCAAGGGCTGAGAATACGCGTTTATTTCTGGCTGAAAAACACGTTTTGAAAACTGTGCTGTTCCTGCCCTATAACTTACATGGTGGTGACCAAAGTTGCCAAAACGTGTTTATTTCTGCTGAAAAACACGTTTTGACAATTTCTGATCACTGGGGTTAAGGTCTGACTCAGTGGGCTCTTCTGAACCAGTCAGTTACAGTGCGATTCCAAGGGCTGAGAAAACGCGTTTATTTCGGGCTGAAAAACACGTTTTGAAAACTGTGCTGTTCCTGCCCTATAGGTTACATGGTGGTGACCAAAGTTGCCAAAACGTGTTTATTTCTGCTGAAAAACATGTTTTGACAATTTCTGATCACTGGGGTTAAGGGCTGACTCAGTGTGCTCTTCTGAGCCAGGCAGTTACTCTGCAATTCTAAGGGCTGAGAAAACGTGTTTATTTCGGGCTGAAAAACACGTTTTGAAAACTGTGCTGTTCCTGCCCTATAAGTTACATGGTGGTGACCAAAGTTGCCAAAACGTGTTTATTTCTGCTGAAAAACATGTTTTGACAATTTCTGATCACTGGGGTTAAGGGCTGACTCAGTGTGCTCTTCTGAGCCAGGCAGTTACACTGCGATTCCAAGGGCTGAGAAAACGCGTTTATTTCGGGCTGAAAAACACGTTTTGAAAACTGTGCTGTTCCTGCCCTATAACTTACATGGTGGTGACCAAAGTTGCCAAAACGTGTTTATTTCTGCTGAAAAACACGTTTTGACAATTTCTGATCACTGGGGTTAAGGTCTGACTCAGTGGGCTCTTCTGAACCAGTCAGTTACAGTGCGATTCCAAGGGCTGAGAAAACGCGTTTATTTCGGGCTGAAAAACACGTTTTGAAAACTGTGCTGTTCCTGCCCTATAAGTTACATGGTGGTGACCAAAGTTGCCAAAACGTGTTTATTTCTGCTGAAAAACATGTTTTTACAATTTCTGATCACTGGGGTTAAGGGCTGACTCAGTGTGCTCTTCTGAGCCAGGCAGTTACACTGCGATTCTAAGGGTTGAGAAAACGCGTTTATTTCGGGCTGAAAAACACGTTTTGAAAACTGTGCTGTTCCTGCCCTATAAGTTACATGGTGGTGACCAAAGTTGCCAAAACGTGTTTATTTCTGCTGAAAAACATGTTTTGACAATTTCTGATCACTGGGGTTAAGGGCTGACTCAGTGGGCTCTTCTGAGCCAGTCAGTTACAGTGCGATTCCAAGGGCTGAGAAAACGCGTTTATTTCGGGCTGAAAAACACGTTTTGAAAACTGTGCTGTTCCTGCCCTATAACTTACATGGTGGTGACCAAAGTTGCCAAAACGTGTTTATTTCTGCTGAAAAACACGTTTTGACAATTTCTGATCACTGGGGTTAAGTTCTGACTCAGTGTGCTCTTCTGAGCCAGGCAGTTACACTGCGATTCCAAGGGCTGTGAAAACGCGTTTATTTCGGGCTGAAAAACACGTTTTGAAAACTGTGCTGTTCCTGCCCTATAACTTACATGGTGGTGACCAAAGTTGCCAAAACGTGTTTATTTCTGCTGAAAAACATGTTTTGACAATTTCTGATCACTGGGGTTAAGGGCTGACTCAGTGTGCTCTTCTGAGCCAGGCAGTTACTCTGCAATTCTAAGGGCTGAGAAAACGTGTTTATTTCGGGCTGAAAAACACGTTTTGAAAACTGTGCTGTTCCTGCCCTATAAGTTACATGGTGGTGACCAAAGTTGCCAAAACGTGTTTATTTCTGCTGAAAAACATGTTTTGACAATTTCTGATCACTGGGGTTAAGGGCTGACTCAGTGTGCTCTTCTGAGCCAGGCAGTTACACTGCGATTCTAAGGGCTGAGAAAACGCGTTTATTTCGGGCTGAAAAACACGTTTTGAAAACTGTGCTGTTCCTGCCCTATAAGTTACATGGTGGTGACCAAAGTTGCCAAAACGTGTTTATTTCTGCTGAAAAACATGTTTTGACAATTTCTGATCACTGGGGTTAAGGGCTGACTCAGTGTGCTCTTCTGAGCCAGGCAGTTACACTGCGATTCTAAGGGCTGAGAAAACGCGTTTATTTCGGGCTGAAAAATACGTTTTGAAAACTGTGCTGTTCCTGCCCTATAACTTACATGGTGGTGACCAAAGTTGCCAAAACGTGTTTATTTCTGCTGAAAAACACGTTTTGACAATTTCTGATCACTGGGGTTAAGTTCTGACTCAGTGGGCTCTTCTGAACCAGTCAGTTACGTGCGATTCCAAGGGCTGAGAAAACGCGTTTATTTCGGGCTGAAAAACACGTTTTGAAAACTGTGCTGTTCCTGCCCTATAAGTTACATGGTGGTGACCAAAGTTGCCAAAACGTGTTTATTTCTGCTGAAAAACATGTTTTGACAATTTCTGATCACTGGGGTTAAGGGCTGACTCAGTGTGCTCTTCTGAGCCAGGCAGTTACACTGCGATTCCAAGGGCTGAGAAAACGCGTTTATTTCGGGCTGAAAAACACGTTTTGAAAACTGTGCTGTTCCTGCCCTATAACTTACATGGTGGTGACCAAAGTTGCCAAAACGTGTTTATTTCTGCTGAAAAACATGTTTTGACAATTTCTGATCACTGGGGTTAAGGGCTGACTCAGTGGGCTCTTCTGAGCCAGGCAGTTACACTGCGATTCCAAGGGCTGAGAAAACGTGTTTATTTCGGGCTGAAAAACACGTTTTGAAAACTGTGCTGTTCCTGCCCTATAAGTTACATGGTGGTGACCAAAGTTGCCAAAACGTGTTTATTTCTGCTGAAAAACATGTTTTGACAATTTCTGATCACTGGGGTTAAGGGCTGACTCAGTGTGCTCTTCTGAGCCAGGCAGTTACACTGCGATTCTAAGGGCTGAGAAAACGCGTTTATTTCGGGCTGAAAAACACGTTTTGAAAACTGTGCTGTTCCTGCCCTATAAGTTACATGGTGGTGACCAAAGTTGCCAAAACGTGTTTATTTCTGCTGAAAAACATGTTTTGACAATTTCTGATCACTGGGGTTAAGGGCTGACTCAGTGTGCTCTTCTGAGCCAGGCAGTTACACTGCGATTCTAAGGGCTGAGAAAACGCGTTTATTTCGGGCTGAAAAATACGTTTTGAAAACTGTGCTGTTCCTGCCCTATAACTTACATGGTGGTGACCAAAGTTGCCAAAACGTGTTTATTTCTGCTGAAAAACACGTTTTGACCATTTCTGATCACTGGGGTTAAGTTCTGACTCAGTGGGCTCTTCTGAACCAGTCAGTTACGTGCGATTCCAAGGGCTGAGAAAACGCGTTTATTTCGGGCTGAAAAACACGTTTTGAAAACTGTGCTGTTCCTGCCCTATAAGTTACATGGTGGTGACCAAAGTTGCCAAAACGTGTTTATTTCTGCTGAAAAACATGTTTTGACAATTTCTGATCACTGGGGTTAAGGGCTGACTCAGTGTGCTCTTCTGAGCCAGGCAGTTACACTGCGATTCAAAGGGCTGAGAAAACGCGTTTATTTCGGGCTGAAAAACACGTTTTGAAAACTGTGCTGTTCCTGCCCTATAACTTACATGGTGGTGACCAAAGTTGCCAAAACGTGTTTATTTCTGCTGAAAAACACGTTTTGACAATTTCTGATCACTGGGGTTAAGGTCTGACTCAGTGGGCTCTTCTGAACCAGTCAGTTACAGTGCGATTCCAAGGGCTGAGAAAACGCGTTTATTTCGGGCTGAAAAACACGTTTTGAAAACTGTGCTGTTCCTGCCCTATAAGTTACATGGTGGTGACCAAAGTTGCCAAAACGTGTTTATTTCTGCTGAAAAACATGTTTTTACAATTTCTGATCACTGGGGTTAAGGGCTGACTCAGTGTGCTCTTCTGAGCCAGGCAGTTACACTGCGATTCTAAGGGCTGAGAAAACGCGTTTATTTCGGGCTGAAAAACAAGTTTTGAAAACTGTGCTGTTCCTGCCCTATAACTTACATGGTGGTGACCAAAGTTGCCAAAACGTGTTTATTTCTGCTGAAAAACATGTTTTGACAATTTCTGATCACTGGGGTTAAGGGCTGACTCAGTGTGCTCTTCTGAGCCAGGCAGTTACTCTGCAATTCTAAGGGCTGAGAAAACGTGTTTATTTCGGGCTGAAAAACACGTTTTGAAAACTGTGCTGTTCCTGCCCTATAAGTTACATGGTGGTGACCAAAGTTGCCAAAACGTGTTTATTTCTGCTGAAAAACATGTTTTGACAATTTCTGATCACTGGGGTTAAGGGCTGACTCAGTGTGCTCTTCTGAGCCAGGCAGTTACACTGCGATTCCAAGGGCTGAGAAAACGCGTTTATTTCGGGCTGAAAAACACGTTTTGAAAACTGTGCTGTTCCTGCCCTATAACTTACATGGTGGTGACCAAAGTTGCCAAAACGTGTTTATTTCTGCTGAAAAACACGTTTTGACAATTTCTGATCACTGGGGTTAAGGTCTGACTCAGTGGGCTCTTCTGAGCCAGGCAGTTACTCTGCAATTCTAAGGGCTGAGAAAACGTGTTTATTTCGGGCTGAAAAACACGTTTTGAAAACTGTGCTGTTCCTGCCCTATAAGTTACATGGTGGTGACCAAAGTTGCCAAAACGTGTTTATTTCTGCTGAAAAACATGTTTTGACAATTTCTGATCACTGGGGTTAAGGGCTGACTCAGTGTGCTCTTCTGAGCCAGGCAGTTACCCTGCGATTCTAAGGGCTGAGAAAACGCGTTTATTTAGGGCTGAAAAACACGTTTTGAAAACTGTGCTGTTCCTGCCCTATAACTTACATGGTGGTGACCAAAGTTGCCAAAACGTGTTTATTTCTGCTGAAAAACACGTTTTGACAATTTCTGATCACTGGGGTTAAGTTCTGACTCAGTGGGCTCTTCTGAACCAGTCAGTTACGTGCGATTCCAAGGGCTGAGAAAACGCGTTTATTTCGGGCTGAAAAACACGTTTTGAAAACTGTGCTGTTCCTGCCCTATAAGTTACATGGTGGTGACCAAAGTTGCCAAAACGTGTTTATTTCTGCTGAAAAACATGTTTTGACAATTTCTGATCACTGGGGTTAAGGGCTGACTCAGTGTGCTCTTCTGAGTCAGGCAGTTACACTGCGATTCAAAGGGCTGAGAAAACGCGTTTATTTCGGGCTGAAAAACACGTTTTGAAAACTGTGCTGTTCCTGCCCTATAACTTACATGGTGGTGACCAAAGTTGCCAAAACGTGTTTATTTCTGCTGAAAAACACGTTTTGACAATTTCTGATCACTGGGGTTAAGGTCTGACTCAGTGGGCTCTTCTGAACCAGTCAGTTACAGTGCGATTCCAAGGGCTGAGAAAACGCGTTTATTTCGGGCTGAAAAACACGTTTTGAAAACTGTGCTGTTCCTGCCCTATAAGTTACATGGTGGTGACCAAAGTTGCCAAAACGTGTTTATTTCTGCTGAAAAACATGTTTTTACAATTTCTGATCACTGGGGTTAAGGGCTGACTCAGTGTGCTCTTCTGAGCCAGGCAGTTACACTGCGATTCTAAGGGCTGAGAAAACGCGTTTATTTCGGGCTGAAAAACACGTTTTGAAAACTGTGCTGTTCCTGCCCTATAAGTTACATGGTGGTGACCAAAGTTGCCAAAACGTGTTTATTTCTGCTGAAAAACATGTTTTGACAATTTCTGATCACTGGGGTTAAGGGCTGACTCAGTGGGCTCTTCTGAGCCAGGCAGTTACACTGCGATTCCAAGGGCTGTGAAAACGCGTTTATTTCGGGCTGAAAAACACGTTTTGAAAACTGTGCTGTTCCTGCCCTATAAGTTACATGGTGGTGACCAAAGTTGCCAAAACGTGTTTATTTCTGCTGAAAAACATGTTTTGACAATTTCTGATCACTGGGGTTAAGGGCTGACTCAGTGTGCTCTTCTGAGCCAGGCAGTTACTCTGCAATTCAAAGGGCTGAGAAAACGTATTTATTTCGGGCTGAAAAACACGTTTTGAAAACTGTGCTGTTCCTGCCCTATAAGTTACATGGTGGTGACCAAAGTTGCCAAAACGTGTTTATTTCTGCTGAAAAACATGTTTTGACAATTTCTGATCACTGGGGTTAAGGGCTGACTCAGTGTGCTCTTCTGAGCCAGGCAGTTACACTGCGATTCTAAGGGCTGAGAAAACGCGTTTATTTCGGGCTGAAAAACACGTTTTGAAAACTGTGCTGTTCCTGCCCTATAACTTACATGGTGGTGACCAAAGTTGCCAAAACGTGTTTATTTCTGCTGAAAAACACGTTTTGACAATTTCTGATCACTGGGGTTAAGGTCTGACTCAGTGGGCTCTTCTGAACCAGTCAGTTACAGTGCGATTCCAAGGGCTGAGAAAACGCGTTTATTTCGGGCTGAAAAACACGTTTTGAAAACTGTGCTGTTCCTGCCCTATAAGTTACATGGTGGTGACCAAAGTTGCCAAAACGTGTTTATTTCTGCTGAAAAACATGTTTTTACATTTTCTGATCACTGGGGTTAAGGGCTGACTCAGTGTGCTCTTCTGAGCCAGGCAGTTACACTGCGATTCTAAGGGCTGAGAAAACGCGTTTATTTCGGGCTGAAAAACACGTTTTGAAAACTGTGCTGTTCCTGCCCTATAAGTTACATGGTGGTGACCAAAGTTGCCAAAACGTGTTTATTTCTGCTGAAAAACATGTTTTGACAATTTCTGATCACTGGGGTTAAGGGCTGACTCAGTGGGCTCTTCTGAGCCAGGCAGTTACACTGCGATTCCAAGGGCTGTGAAAACGCGTTTATTTCGGGCTGAAAAACACGTTTTGAAAACTGTGCTGTTCCTGCCCTATAACTTACATGGTGGTGACCAAAGTTGCCAAAACGTGTTTATTTCTGCTGAAAAACATGTTTTGACAATTTCTGATCACTGGGGTTAAGGGCTGACTCAGTGTGCTCTTCTGAGCCAGGCAGTTACTCTGCAATTCTAAGGGCTGAGAAAACGTGTTTATTTAGGGCTGAAAAACACGTTTTGAAAACTGTGCTGTTCCTGCCCTATAAGTTACATGTTGGTGACCAAAGTTGCCAAAACGTGTTTATTTCTGCTGAAAAACATGTTTTGACAATTTCTGATCACTGGGGTTAAGGTCTGACTCAGTGGGCTCTTCTGAGCCAGTCAGTTACAGTGCGATTCGAAGGGCTGAGAAAACGCGTTTATTTCGGGCTGAAAAACACGTTTTGAAAACTGTGCTGTTCCTGCCCTATAAGTTACATGGTGGTGACCAAAGTTGCCAAAACGTGTTTATTTCTGCTGAAAAACACGTTTTGACAATTTCTGATCACTGGGGTTAAGGTCTGACTCAGTGGGCTCTTCTGAACCAGTCAGTTACAGTGCGATTCCAAGGGCTGAGAAAACGCGTTTATTTCGTGCTGAAAAACACGTTTTGAAAACTGTGCTGTTCCTGCCCTATAACTTACATGGTGGTGACCAAAGTTGCCAAAACGTGTTTATTTCTGCTGAAAAACATGTTTTGACAATTTCTGATCACTGGGGTTAAGGGCTGACTCAGTGTGCTCTTCTGAGCCAGGCAGTTACTCTGCAATTCTAAAGGCTGAGAAAACGTGTTTATTTCGGGCTGAAAAACACGTTTTGAAAACTGTGCTGTTCCTGCCCTATAAGTTACATGGTGGTGACCAAAGTTGCCAAAACGTGTTTATTTCTGCTGAAAAACATGTTTTGACAATTTCTGATCACTGGGGTTAAGGGCTGACTCAGTGTGCTCTTCTGAGCCAGGCAGTTACACTGCGATTCCAAGGGCTGAGAAAACGCGTTTATTTCGGGCTGAAAAACACGTTTTGAAAACTGTGCTGTTCCTGCCCTATAACTTACATGGTGGTGACCAAAGTTGCCAAAACGTGTTTATTTCTGCTGAAAAACATGTTTTGACAATTTCTGATCACTGGGGTTAAGGGCTGACTCAGTGTGCTCTTCTGAGCCAGGCAGTTACAGTGCGATTCTAAGGGCTGAGAAAACGCGTTTATTTCGGGCTGAAAAATACGTTTTGAAAACTGTGCTGTTCCTGCCCTATAACTTGCATGGTGGTGACCAAAGTTGCCAAAACGTGTTTATTTCTGCTGAAAAACACGTTTTGACAATTTCTGATCACTGGGGTTAAGTTCTGACTCAGTGGGCTCTTCTGAACCAGTCAGTTACGTGCGATTCCAAGGGCTGAGAAAACGCGTTTATTTCGGGCTGAAAAACACGTTTTGAAAACTGTGCTGTTCCTGCCCTATAAGTTACATGGTGGTGACCAAAGTTGCCAAAACGTGTTTATTTCTGCTGAAAAACATGTTTTGACAATTTCTGATCACTGGGGTTAAGGGCTGACTCAGTGTGCTCTTCTGAGCCAGGCAGTTACACTGCGATTCCAAGGGCTGAGAAAACGCGTTTATTTCGGGCTGAAAAACACGTTTTGAAAACTGTGCTGTTCCTGCCCTATAAGTTACATGGTGGTGACCAAAGTTGCCAAAACGTGTTTATTTCTGCTGAAAAACATGTTTTTACAATTTCTGATCACTGGGGTTAAGGGCTGACTCAGTGTGCTCTTCTGAGCCAGGCAGTTACACTGCGATTCTAAGGGCTGAGAAAACGCGTTTATTTCGGGCTGAAAAACACGTTTTGAAAACTGTGCTGTTCCTGCCCTATAAGTTACATGGTGGTGACCAAAGTTGCCAAAACGTGTTTATTTCTGCTGAAAAACATGTTTTGACAATTTCTGATCACTGGGGTTAAGGGCTGACTCAGTGGGCTCTTCTGAGCCAGGCAGTTACACTGCGATTCCAAGGGCTGTGAAAACGCGTTTATTTCGGGCTGAAAAACACGTTTTGAAAACTGTGCTGTTCCTGCCCTATAAGTTACATGGTGGTGACCAAAGTTGCCAAAACGTGTTTATTTCTGCTGAAAAACATGTTTTGACAATTTCTGATCACTGGGGTTAAGGGCTGACTCAGTGGGCTCTTCTGAGCCAGGCAGTTACACTGCGATTCCAAGGGCTGAGAATACGCGTTTATTTCTGGCTGAAAAACACGTTTTGAAAACTGTGCTGTTCCTGCCCTATAACTTACATGGTGGTGACCAAAGTTGCCAAAACGTGTTTATTTCTGCTGAAAAACACGTTTTGACAATTTCTGATCACTGGGGTTAAGGTCTGACTCAGTGGGCTCTTCTGAACCAGTCAGTTACAGTGCGATTCCAAGGGCTGAGAAAACGCGTTTATTTCGGGCTGAAAAACACGTTTTGAAAACTGTGCTGTTCCTGCCCTATAGGTTACATGGTGGTGACCAAAGTTGCCAAAACGTGTTTATTTCTGCTGAAAAACATGTTTTGACAATTTCTGATCACTGGGGTTAAGGGCTGACTCAGTGTGCTCTTCTGAGCCAGGCAGTTACTCTGCAATTCTAAGGGCTGAGAAAACGTGTTTATTTCGGGCTGAAAAACACGTTTTGAAAACTGTGCTGTTCCTGCCCTATAAGTTACATGGTGGTGACCAAAGTTGCCAAAACGTGTTTATTTCTGCTGAAAAACATGTTTTGACAATTTCTGATCACTGGGGTTAAGGGCTGACTCAGTGTGCTCTTCTGAGCCAGGCAGTTACACTGCGATTCCAAGGGCTGAGAAAACGCGTTTATTTCGGGCTGAAAAACACGTTTTGAAAACTGTGCTGTTCCTGCCCTATAACTTACATGGTGGTGACCAAAGTTGCCAAAACGTGTTTATTTCTGCTGAAAAACACGTTTTGACAATTTCTGATCACTGGGGTTAAGGTCTGACTCAGTGGGCTCTTCTGAACCAGTCAGTTACAGTGCGATTCCAAGGGCTGAGAAAACGCGTTTATTTCGGGCTGAAAAACACGTTTTGAAAACTGTGCTGTTCCTGCCCTATAAGTTACATGGTGGTGACCAAAGTTGCCAAAACGTGTTTATTTCTGCTGAAAAACATGTTTTTACAATTTCTGATCACTGGGGTTAAGGGCTGACTCAGTGTGCTCTTCTGAGCCAGGCAGTTACACTGCGATTCTAAGGGTTGAGAAAACGCGTTTATTTCGGGCTGAAAAACACGTTTTGAAAACTGTGCTGTTCCTGCCCTATAAGTTACATGGTGGTGACCAAAGTTGCCAAAACGTGTTTATTTCTGCTGAAAAACATGTTTTGACAATTTCTGATCACTGGGGTTAAGGGCTGACTCAGTGGGCTCTTCTGAGCCAGTCAGTTACAGTGCGATTCCAAGGGCTGAGAAAACGCGTTTATTTCGGGCTGAAAAACACGTTTTGAAAACTGTGCTGTTCCTGCCCTATAAGTTACATGGTGGTGACCAAAGTTGCCAAAACGTGTTTATTTCTGCTGAAAAACATGTTTTGACAATTTCTGATCACTGGGGTTAAGGGCTGACTCAGTGGGCTCTTCTGAGCCAGGCAGTTACACTGCGATTCCAAGGGCTGAGAAAACGCGTTTATTTCGGGCTGAAAAACACGTTTTGAAAACTGTGCTGTTCCTGCCCTATAACTTACATGGTGGTGACCAAAGTTGCCAAAACGTGTTTATTTCTGCTGAAAAACATGTTTTGACAATTTCTGATCACTGGGGTTAAGGGCTGACTCAGTGGGCTCTTCTGAGCCAGGCAGTTACACTGCGATTCCAAGGGCTGTGAAAACGCGTTTATTTCGGGCTGAAAAACACGTTTTGAAAACTGTGCTGTTCCTGCCCTATAAGTTACATGGTGGTGACCAAAGTTGCCAAAACGTGTTTATTTCTGCTGAAAAACATGTTTTGACAATTTCTGATCACTGGGGTTAAGGGCTGACTCAGTGTGCTCTTCTGAGCCAGGCAGTTACTCTGCAATTCTAAGGGCTGAGAAAACGTGTTTATTTCGGGCTGAAAAACACGTTTTGAAAACTGTGCTGTTCCTGCCCTATAAGTTACATGGTGGTGACCAAAGTTGCCAAAACGTGTTTATTTCTGCTGAAAAACATGTTTTGACAATTTCTGATCACTGGGGTTAAGGGCTGACTCAGTGTGCTCTTCTGAGCCAGGCAGTTACACTGCGATTCTAAGGGCTGAGAAAACGCGTTTATTTCGGGCTGAAAAACACGTTTTGAAAACTGTGCTGTTCCTGCCCTATAACTTACATGGTGGTGACCAAAGTTGCCAAAACGTGTTTATTTCTGCTGAAAAACACGTTTTGACAATTTCTGATCACTGGGGTTAAGGTCTGACTCAGTGGGCTCTTCTGAACCAGTCAGTTACAGTGCGATTCCAAGGGCTGAGAAAACGCGTTTATTTCGGGCTGAAAAACACGTTTTGAAAACTGTGCTGTTCCTGCCCTATAAGTTACATGGTGGTGACCAAAGTTGCCAAAACGTGTTTATTTCTGCTGAAAAACATGTTTTTACATTTTCTGATCACTGGGGTTAAGGGCTGACTCAGTGTGCTCTTCTGAGCCAGGCAGTTACACTGCGATTCTAAGGGCTGAGAAAACGCGTTTATTTCGGGCTGAAAAACACGTTTTGAAAACTGTGCTGTTCCTGCCCTATAAGTTACATGGTGGTGACCAAAGTTGCCAAAACGTGTTTATTTCTGCTGAAAAACATGTTTTGACAATTTCTGATCACTGGGGTTAAGGGCTGACTCAGTGGGCTCTTCTGAGCCAGGCAGTTACACTGCGATTCCAAGGGCTGTGAAAACGCGTTTATTTCGGGCTGAAAAACACGTTTTGAAAACTGTGCTGTTCCTGCCCTATAACTTACATGGTGGTGACCAAAGTTGCCAAAACGTGTTTATTTCTGCTGAAAAACATGTTTTGACAATTTCTGATCACTGGGGTTAAGGGCTGACTCAGTGTGCTCTTCTGAGCCAGGCAGTTACTCTGCAATTCTAAGGGCTGAGAAAACGTGTTTATTTAGGGCTGAAAAACACGTTTTGAAAACTGTGCTGTTCCTGCCCTATAAGTTACATGTTGGTGACCAAAGTTGCCAAAACGTGTTTATTTCTGCTGAAAAACATGTTTTGACAATTTCTGATCACTGGGGTTAAGGTCTGACTCAGTGGGCTCTTCTGAGCCAGTCAGTTACAGTGCGATTCGAAGGGCTGAGAAAACGCGTTTATTTCGGGCTGAAAAACACGTTTTGAAAACTGTGCTGTTCCTGCCCTATAAGTTACATGGTGGTGACCAAAGTTGCCAAAACGTGTTTATTTCTGCTGAAAAACACGTTTTGACAATTTCTGATCACTGGGGTTAAGGTCTGACTCAGTGGGCTCTTCTGAACCAGTCAGTTACAGTGCGATTCCAAGGGCTGAGAAAACGCGTTTATTTCGTGCTGAAAAACACGTTTTGAAAACTGTGCTGTTCCTGCCCTATAACTTACATGGTGGTGACCAAAGTTGCCAAAACGTGTTTATTTCTGCTGAAAAACATGTTTTGACAATTTCTGATCACTGGGGTTAAGGGCTGACTCAGTGTGCTCTTCTGAGCCAGGCAGTTACTCTGCAATTCTAAAGGCTGAGAAAACGTGTTTATTTCGGGCTGAAAAACACGTTTTGAAAACTGTGCTGTTCCTGCCCTATAAGTTACATGGTGGTGACCAAAGTTGCCAAAACGTGTTTATTTCTGCTGAAAAACATGTTTTGACAATTTCTGATCACTGGGGTTAAGGGCTGACTCAGTGTGCTCTTCTGAGCCAGGCAGTTACACTGCGATTCCAAGGGCTGAGAAAACGCGTTTATTTCGGGCTAAAAAACACGTTTTGAAAACTGTGCTGTTCCTGCCCTATAACTTACATGGTGGTGACCAAAGTTGCCAAAACGTGTTTATTTCTGCTGAAAAACATGTTTTGACAATTTCTGATCACTGGGGTTAAGGGCTGACTCAGTGTGCTCTTCTGAGCCAGGCAGTTACACTGCGATTCTAAGGGCTGAGAAAACGCGTTTATTTCGGGCTGAAAAATACGTTTTGAAAACTGTGCTGTTCCTGCCCTATAACTTGCATGGTGGTGACCAAAGTTGCCAAAACGTGTTTATTTCTGCTGAAAAACACGTTTTGACAATTTCTGATCACTGGGGTTAAGTTCTGACTCAGTGGGCTCTTCTGAACCAGTCAGTTACGTGCGATTCCAAGGGCTGTGAAAACGCGTTTATTTCGGGCTGAAAAACACGTTTTGAAAACTGTGCTGTTCCTGCCCTATAACTTACATGGTGGTGACCAAAGTTGCCAAAACGTGTTTATTTCTGCTGAAAAACATGTTTTGACAATTTCTGATCACTGGGGTTAAGGGCTGACTCAGTGGGCTCTTCTGAGCCAGGCAGTTACACTGCGATTCCAAGGGCTGTGAAAACGCGTTTATTTCGGGCTGAAAAACACGTTTTGAAAACTGTGCTGTTCCTGCCCTATAAGTTACATGGTGGTGACCAAAGTTGCCAAAACGTGTTTATTTCTGCTGAAAAACATGTTTTGACAATTTCTGATCACTGGGGTTAAGGGCTGACTCAGTGGGCTCTTCTGAGCCATGCAGTTACACTGCGATTCCAAGGGCTGTGAAAACGCGTTTATTTCGGGCTGAAAAACACGTTTTGAAAACTGTGCTGTTCCTGCCCTATAACTTACATGGTGGTGACCAAAGTTGCCAAAACGTGTTTATTTCTGCTGAAAAACATGTTTTGACAATTTCTGATCACTGGGGTTAAGGGCTGACTCAGTGTGCTCTTCTGAGCCAGGCAGTTACTCTGCAATTCTAAGGGCTGAGAAAACGTGTTTATTTCGGGCTGAAAAACACGTTTTGAAAACTGTGCTGTTCCTGCCCTATAAGTTACATGGTGGTGACCAAAGTTGCCAAAACGTGTTTATTTCTGCTGAAAAACATGTTTTGACAATTTCTGATCACTGGGGTTAAGGGCTGACTCATTGTGCTCTTCTGAGCCAGGCAGTTACACTGCGATTCTAAGGGCTGAGAAAACGCGTTTATTTCGGGCTGAAAAACACGTTTTGAAAACTGTGCTGTTCCTGCCCTATAAGTTACATGGTGGTGACCAAAGTTGCCAAAACGTGTTTATTTCTGCTGAAAAACATGTTTTGACAATTTCTGATCACTGGGGTTAAGGGCTGACTCAGTGTGCTCTTCTGAGCCAGGCAGTTACACTGCGATTCTAAGGGCTGAGAAAACGCGTTTATTTCGGGCTGAAAAATACGTTTTGAAAACTGTGCTGTTCCTGCCCTATAACTTACATGGTGGTGACCAAAGTTGCCAAAACGTGTTTATTTCTGCTGAAAAACACGTTTTGACAATTTCTGATCACTGGGGTTAAGTTCTGACTCAGTGGGCTCTTCTGAACCAGTCAGTTACGTGCGATTCCAAGGGCTGAGAAAACGCGTTTATTTCGGGCTGAAAAACACGTTTTGAAAACTGTGCTGTTCCTGCCCTATAAGTTACATGGTGGTGACCAAAGTTGCCAAAACGTGTTTATTTCTGCTGAAAAACATGTTTTGACAATTTCTGATCACTGGGGTTAAGGGCTGACTCAGTGTGCTCTTCTGAGCCAGGCAGTTACACTGCGATTCAAAGGGCTGAGAAAACGCGTTTATTTCGGGCTGAAAAACACGTTTTGAAAACTGTGCTGTTCCTGCCCTATAACTTACATGGTGGTGACCAAAGTTGCCAAAACGTGTTTATTTCTGCTGAAAAACACGTTTTGACAATTTCTGATCACTGGGGTTAAGGTCTGACTCAGTGGGCTCTTCTGAACCAGTCAGTTACAGTGCGATTCCAAGGGCTGAGAAAACGCGTTTATTTCGGGCTGAAAAACACGTTTTGAAAACTGTGCTGTTCCTGCCCTATAAGTTACATGGTGGTGACCAAAGTTGCCAAAACGTGTTTATTTCTGCTGAAAAACATGTTTTTACAATTTCTGATCACTGGGGTTAAGGGCTGACTCAGTGTGCTCTTCTGAGCCAGGCAGTTACACTGCGATTCTAAGGGCTGAGAAAACGCGTTTATTTCGGGCTGAAAAACACGTTTTGAAAACTGTGCTGTTCCTGCCCTATAAGTTACATGGTGGTGACCAAAGTTGCCAAAACGTGTTTATTTCTGCTGAAAAACATGTTTTGACAATTTCTGATCACTGGGGTTAAGGGCTGACTCAGTGGGCTCTTCTGAGCCAGGCAGTTACACTGCGATTCCAAGGGCTGTGAAAACGCGTTTATTTCGGGCTGAAAAACACGTTTTGAAAACTGTGCTGTTCCTGCCCTATAACTTACATGGTGGTGACCAAAGTTGCCAAAACGTGTTTATTTCTGCTGAAAAACATGTTTTGACAATTTCTGATCACTGGGGTTAAGGGCTGACTCAGTGTGCTCTTCTGAGCCAGGCAGTTACTCTGCAATTCTAAGGGCTGAGAAAACGTGTTTATTTCGGGCTGAAAAACACGTTTTGAAAACTGTGCTGTTCCTGCCCTATAAGTTTCATGGTGGTGACCAAAGTTGCCAAAACGTGTTTATTTCTGCTGAAAAACATGTTTTGACAATTTCTGATCACTGGGGTTAAGGGCTGACTCAGTGTGCTCTTCTGAGCCAGGCAGTTACACTGCGATTCTAAGGGCTGAGAAAACGCGTTTATTTCGGGCAGAAAAACACGTTTTGAAAACTGTGCTGTTCCTGCCCTATAAGTTACATGGTGGTGACCAAAGTTGCCAAAACGTGTTTATTTCTGCTGCAAAACATGTTTTGACAATTTCTGATCACTGGGGTTAAGGGCTGACTCAGTGTGCTCTTCTGAGTCAGGCAGTTACACTGCGATTCCAAGGGCTGAGAAAACGCGTTTATTTCGGGCTGAAAAACACGTTTTGAAAACTGTGCTGTTCCTGCCCTATAACTTACATGGTGGTGACCAAAGTTGCCAAAACGTGTTTATTTCTGCTGAAAAACACGTTTTGACAATTTCTGATCACTGGGGTTAAGGTCTGACTCAGTGGGCTCTTCTGAACCAGTCAGTTACAGTGCGATTCCAAGGGCTGAGAAAACGCGTTTATTTCGGGCTGAAAAACACGTTTTGAAAACTGTGCTGTTCCTGCCCTATAGGTTACATGGTGGTGACCAAAGTTGCCAAAACGTGTTTATTTCTGCTGAAAAACATGTTTTGACAATTTCTGATCACTGGGGTTAAGGGCTGACTCAGTGTGCTCTTCTGAGCCAGGCAGTTACTCTGCAATTCTAAGGGCTGAGAAAACGTGTTTATTTCGGGCTGAAAAACACGTTTTGAAAACTGTGCTGTTCCTGCCCTATAAGTTACATGGTGGTGACCAAAGTTGCCAAAACGTGTTTATTTCTGCTGAAAAACATGTTTTTACATTTTCTGATCACTGGGGTTAAGGGCTGACTCAGTGTGCTCTTCTGAGCCATGCAGTTACACTGCGATTCTAAGGGCTGAGAAAACGCATTTATTTCGGGCTGAAAAACACGTTTTGAAAACTGTGCTGTTCCTGCCCTATAAGTTACATGGTGGTGACCAAAGTTGCCAAAACGTGTTTATTTCTGCTGAAAAACATGTTTTGACAATTTCTGATCACTGGGGTTAAGGGCTGACTCAGTGGGCTCTTCTGAGCCAGGAAGTTACACTGCGATTCCAAGGGCTGTGAAAACGCGTTTATTTCGGGCTGAAAAACACGTTTTGAAAACTGTGCTGTTCCTGCCCTATAACTTACATGGTGGTGACCAAAGTTGCCAAAACGTGTTTATTTCTGCTGAAAAACATGTTTTGACAATTTCTGATCACTGGGGTTAAGGGCTGACTCAGTGTGCTCTTCTGAGCCAGGCAGTTACTCTGCAATTCTAAGGGCTGAGAAAACGTGTTTATTTCGGGCTGAAAAACACGTTTTGAAAACTGTGCTGTTCCTGCCCTATAAGTTACATGGTGGTGACCAAAGTTGCCAAAACGTGTTTATTTCTGCTGAAAAACATGTTTTGACAATTTCTGATCACTGGGGTTAAGGGCTGACTCAGTGTGCTCTTCTGAGCCAGGCAGTTACACTGCGATTCCAAGGGCTGTGAAAACGCGTTTATTTCGGGCTGAAAAACACGTTTTGAAAACTGTGCTGTTCCTGCCCTATAACTTACATGGTGGTGACCAAAGTTGCCAAAACGTGTTTATTTCTGCTGAAAAACATGTTTTGACAATTTCTGATCACTGGGGTTAAGGGCTGACTCAGTGTGCTCTTCTGAGCCAGGCAGTTACTCTGCAATTCTAAGGGCTGAGAAAACGTGTTTATTTCGGGCTGAAAAACACGTTTTGAAAACTGTGCTGTTCCTGCCCTATAAGTTACATGGTGGTGACCAAAGTTGCCAAAACGTGTTTATTTCTGCTGAAAAACATGTTTTGACAATTTCTGATCACTGGGGTTAAGGGCTGACTCAGTGTGCTCTTCTGAGCCAGGCAGTTACTCTGCAATTCTAAGGGCTGAGAAAACGTGTTTATTTCGGGCTGAAAAACACGTTTTGAAAACTGTGCTGTTCCTGCCCTATAAGTTACATGGTGGTGACCAAAGTTGCCAAAACGTGTTTATTTCTGCTGAAAAACATGTTTTGACAATTTCTGATCACTGGGGTTAAGGGCTGACTCAGTGTGCTCTTCTGAGCCAGGCAGTTACACTGCGATTCTAAGGGCTGAGAAAACGCGTTTATTTCGGGCTGAAAAACACGTTTTGAAAACTGTGCTGTTCCTGCCCTATAAGTTACATGGTGGTGACCAAAGTTGCCAAAACGTGTTTATTTCTGCTGAAAAACATGTTTTGACAATTTCTGATCACTGGGGTTAAGGGCTGACTCAGTGTGCTCTTCTGAGCCAGGCAGTTACACTGCGATTCTAAGGGCTGAGAAAACGCGTTTATTTCGGGCTGAAAAATACGTTTTGAAAACTGTGCTGTTCCTGCCCTATAACTTACATGGTGGTGACCAAAGTTGCCAAAACGTGTTTATTTCTGCTGAAAAACACGTTTTGACAATTTCTGATCACTGGGGTTAAGTTCTGACTCAGTGGGCTCTTCTGAACCAGTCAGTTACGTGCGATTCCAAGGGCTGAGAAAACGCGTTTATTTCGTGCTGAAAAACACGTTTTGAAAACTGTGCTGTTCCTGCCCTATAAGTTACATGGTGGTGACCAAAGTTGCCAAAACGTGTTTATTTCTGCTGAAAAACATGTTTTGACAATTTCTGATCACTGGGGTTAAGGGCTGACTCAGTGTGCTCTTCTGAGCCAGGCAGTTACACTGCGATTCCAAGGGCTGAGAAAACGCGTTTATTTCGGGCTGAAAAACACGTTTTGAAAACTGTGCTGTTCCTGCCCTATAACTTACATGGTGGTGACCAAAGTTGCCAAAACGTGTTTATTTCTGCTGAAAAACATGTTTTGACAATTTCTGATCACTGGGGTTAAGGGCTGACTCAGTGGGCTCTTCTGAGCCAGGCAGTTACACTGCGATTCCAAGGGCTGAGAAAACGTGTTTATTTCGGGCTGAAAAACACGTTTTGAAAACTGTGCTGTTCCTGCCCTATAAGTTACATGGTGGTGACCAAAGTTGCCAAAACGTGTTTATTTCTGCTGAAAAACATGTTTTGACAATTTCTGATCACTGGGGTTAAGGGCTGACTCAGTGTGCTCTTCTGAGCCAGGCAGTTACACTGCGATTCTAAGGGCTGAGAAAACGCGTTTATTTCGGGCTGAAAAACACGTTTTGAAAACTGTGCTGTTCCTGCCCTATAAGTTACATGGTGGTGACCAAAGTTGCCAAAACGTGTTTATTTCTGCTGAAAAACATGTTTTGACAATTTCTGATCACTGGGGTTAAGGGCTGACTCAGTGTGCTCTTCTGAGCCAGGCAGTTACACTGCGATTCTAAGGGCTGAGAAAACGCGTTTATTTCGGGCTGAAAAATACGTTTTGAAAACTGTGCTGTTCCTGCCCTATAACTTACATGGTGGTGACCAAAGTTGCCAAAACGTGTTTATTTCTGCTGAAAAACACGTTTTGACCATTTCTGATCACTGGGGTTAAGTTCTGACTCAGTGGGCTCTTCTGAACCAGTCAGTTACGTGCGATTCCAAGGGCTGAGAAAACGCGTTTATTTCGGGCTGAAAAACACGTTTTGAAAACTGTGCTGTTCCTGCCCTATAAGTTACATGGTGGTGACCAAAGTTGCCAAAACGTGTTTATTTCTGCTGAAAAACATGTTTTGACAATTTCTGATCACTGGGGTTAAGGGCTGACTCAGTGTGCTCTTCTGAGCCAGGCAGTTACACTGCGATTCAAAGGGCTGAGAAAACGCGTTTATTTCGGGCTGAAAAACACGTTTTGAAAACTGTGCTGTTCCTGCCCTATAACTTACATGGTGGTGACCAAAGTTGCCAAAACGTGTTTATTTCTGCTGAAAAACACGTTTTGACAATTTCTGATCACTGGGGTTAAGGTCTGACTCAGTGGGCTCTTCTGAACCAGTCAGTTACAGTGCGATTCCAAGGGCTGAGAAAACGCGTTTATTTCGGGCTGAAAAACACGTTTTGAAAACTGTGCTGTTCCTGCCCTATAAGTTACATGGTGGTGACCAAAGTTGCCAAAACGTGTTTATTTCTGCTGAAAAACATGTTTTTACAATTTCTGATCACTGGGGTTAAGGGCTGACTCAGTGTGCTCTTCTGAGCCAGGCAGTTACACTGCGATTCTAAGGGCTGAGAAAACGCGTTTATTTCGGGCTGAAAAACAAGTTTTGAAAACTGTGCTGTTCCTGCCCTATAACTTACATGGTGGTGACCAAAGTTGCCAAAACGTGTTTATTTCTGCTGAAAAACATGTTTTGACAATTTCTGATCACTGGGGTTAAGGGCTGACTCAGTGTGCTCTTCTGAGCCAGGCAGTTACTCTGCAATTCTAAGGGCTGAGAAAACGTGTTTATTTCGGGCTGAAAAACACGTTTTGAAAACTGTGCTGTTCCTGCCCTATAAGTTACATGGTGGTGACCAAAGTTGCCAAAACGTGTTTATTTCTGCTGAAAAACATGTTTTGACAATTTCTGATCACTGGGGTTAAGGGCTGACTCAGTGTGCTCTTCTGAGCCAGGCAGTTACACTGCGATTCCAAGGGCTGAGAAAACGCGTTTATTTCGGGCTGAAAAACACGTTTTGAAAACTGTGCTGTTCCTGCCCTATAACTTACATGGTGGTGACCAAAGTTGCCAAAACGTGTTTATTTCTGCTGAAAAACACGTTTTGACAATTTCTGATCACTGGGGTTAAGGTCTGACTCAGTGGGCTCTTCTGAGCCAGGCAGTTACTCTGCAATTCTAAGGGCTGAGAAAACGTGTTTATTTCGGGCTGAAAAACACGTTTTGAAAACTGTGCTGTTCCTGCCCTATAAGTTACATGGTGGTGACCAAAGTTGCCAAAACGTGTTTATTTCTGCTGAAAAACATGTTTTGACAATTTCTGATCACTGGGGTTAAGGGCTGACTCAGTGTGCTCTTCTGAGCCAGGCAGTTACACTGCGATTCTAAGGGCTGAGAAAACGCGTTTATTTAGGGCTGAAAAACACGTTTTGAAAACTGTGCTGTTCCTGCCCTATAACTTACATGGTGGTGACCAAAGTTGCCAAAACGTGTTTATTTCTGCTGAAAAACACGTTTTGACAATTTCTGATCACTGGGGTTAAGTTCTGACTCAGTGGGCTCTTCTGAACCAGTCAGTTACGTGCGATTCCAAGGGCTGAGAAAACGCGTTTATTTCGGGCTGAAAAACACGTTTTGAAAACTGTGCTGTTCCTGCCCTATAAGTTACATGGTGGTGACCAAAGTTGCCAAAACGTGTTTATTTCTGCTGAAAAACATGTTTTGACAATTTCTGATCACTGGGGTTAAGGGCTGACTCAGTGTGCTCTTCTGAGTCAGGCAGTTACACTGCGATTCAAAGGGCTGAGAAAACGCGTTTATTTCGGGCTGAAAAACACGTTTTGAAAACTGTGCTGTTCCTGCCCTATAACTTACATGGTGGTGACCAAAGTTGCCAAAACGTGTTTATTTCTGCTGAAAAACACGTTTTGACAATTTCTGATCACTGGGGTTAAGGTCTGACTCAGTGGGCTCTTCTGAACCAGTCAGTTACAGTGCGATTCCAAGGGCTGAGAAAACGCGTTTATTTCGGGCTGAAAAACACGTTTTGAAAACTGTGCTGTTCCTGCCCTATAAGTTACATGGTGGTGACCAAAGTTGCCAAAACGTGTTTATTTCTGCTGAAAAACATGTTTTTACAATTTCTGATCACTGGGGTTAAGGGCTGACTCAGTGTGCTCTTCTGAGCCAGGCAGTTACACTGCGATTCTAAGGGCTGAGAAAACGCGTTTATTTCGGGCTGAAAAACACGTTTTGAAAACTGTGCTGTTCCTGCCCTATAAGTTACATGGTGGTGACCAAAGTTGCCAAAACGTGTTTATTTCTGCTGAAAAACATGTTTTGACAATTTCTGATCACTGGGGTTAAGGGCTGACTCAGTGGGCTCTTCTGAGCCAGGCAGTTACACTGCGATTCCAAGGGCTGTGAAAACGCGTTTATTTCGGGCTGAAAAACACGTTTTGAAAACTGTGCTGTTCCTGCCCTATAAGTTACATGGTGGTGACCAAAGTTGCCAAAACGTGTTTATTTCTGCTGAAAAACATGTTTTGACAATTTCTGATCACTGGGGTTAAGGGCTGACTCAGTGTGCTCTTCTGAGCCAGGCAGTTACTCTGCAATTCAAAGGGCTGAGAAAACGTATTTATTTCGGGCTGAAAAACACGTTTTGAAAACTGTGCTGTTCCTGCCCTATAAGTTACATGGTGGTGACCAAAGTTGCCAAAACGTGTTTATTTCTGCTGAAAAACATGTTTTGACAATTTCTGATCACTGGGGTTAAGGGCTGACTCAGTGTGCTCTTCTGAGCCAGGCAGTTACACTGCGATTCTAAGGGCTGAGAAAACGCGTTTATTTCGGGCTGAAAAACACGTTTTGAAAACTGTGCTGTTCCTGCCCTATAACTTACATGGTGGTGACCAAAGTTGCCAAAACGTGTTTATTTCTGCTGAAAAACACGTTTTGACAATTTCTGATCACTGGGGTTAAGGGCTGACTCAGTGTGCTCTTCTGAGCCAGGCAGTTACACTGCGATTCTAAGGGCTGAGAAAACGCGTTTATTTCGGGCTGAAAAACACGTTTTGAAAACTGTGCTGTTCCTGCCCTATAAGTTACATGGTGGTGACCAAAGTTGCCAAAACGTGTTTATTTCTGCTGAAAAACATGTTTTGACAATTTCTGATCACTGGGGTTAAGGGCTGACTCAGTGTGCTCTTCTGAGCCAGGCAGTTACACTGCGATTCTAAGGGCTGAGAAAACGCGTTTATTTCGGGCTGAAAAATACGTTTTGAAAACTGTGCTGTTCCTGCCCTATAACTTACATGGTGGTGACCAAAGTTGCCAAAACGTGTTTATTTCTGCTGAAAAACACGTTTTGACAATTTCTGATCACTGGGGTTAAGTTCTGACTCAGTGGGCTCTTCTGAACCAGTCAGTTACGTGCGATTCCAAGGGCTGAGAAAACGCGTTTATTTCGGGCTGAAAAACACGTTTTGAAAACTGTGCTGTTCCTGCCCTATAAGTTACATGGTGGTGACCAAAGTTGCCAAAACGTGTTTATTTCTGCTGAAAAACATGTTTTGACAATTTCTGATCACTGGGGTTAAGGGCTGACTCAGTGTGCTCTTCTGAGCCAGGCAGTTACACTGCGATTCCAAGGGCTGAGAAAACGCGTTTATTTCGGGCTGAAAAACACGTTTTGAAAACTGTGCTGTTCCTGCCCTATAACTTACATGGTGGTGACCAAAGTTGCCAAAACGTGTTTATTTCTGCTGAAAAACATGTTTTGACAATTTCTGATCACTGGGGTTAAGGGCTGACTCAGTGGGCTCTTCTGAGCCAGGCAGTTACACTGCGATTCCAAGGGCTGAGAAAACGTGTTTATTTCGGGCTGAAAAACACGTTTTGAAAACTGTGCTGTTCCTGCCCTATAAGTTACATGGTGGTGACCAAAGTTGCCAAAACGTGTTTATTTCTGCTGAAAAACATGTTTTGACAATTTCTGATCACTGGGGTTAAGGGCTGACTCAGTGTGCTCTTCTGAGCCAGGCAGTTACACTGCGATTCTAAGGGCTGAGAAAACGCGTTTATTTCGGGCTGAAAAACACGTTTTGAAAACTGTGCTGTTCCTGCCCTATAAGTTACATGGTGGTGACCAAAGTTGCCAAAACGTGTTTATTTCTGCTGAAAAACATGTTTTGACAATTTCTGATCACTGGGGTTAAGGGCTGACTCAGTGTGCTCTTCTGAGCCAGGCAGTTACACTGCGATTCTAAGGGCTGAGAAAACGCGTTTATTTCGGGCTGAAAAATACGTTTTGAAAACTGTGCTGTTCCTGCCCTATAACTTACATGGTGGTGACCAAAGTTGCCAAAACGTGTTTATTTCTGCTGAAAAACACGTTTTGACCATTTCTGATCACTGGGGTTAAGTTCTGACTCAGTGGGCTCTTCTGAACCAGTCAGTTACGTGCGATTCCAAGGGCTGAGAAAACGCGTTTATTTCGGGCTGAAAAACACGTTTTGAAAACTGTGCTGTTCCTGCCCTATAAGTTACATGGTGGTGACCAAAGTTGCCAAAACGTGTTTATTTCTGCTGAAAAACATGTTTTGACAATTTCTGATCACTGGGGTTAAGGGCTGACTCAGTGTGCTCTTCTGAGCCAGGCAGTTACACTGCGATTCAAAGGGCTGAGAAAACGCGTTTATTTCGGGCTGAAAAACACGTTTTGAAAACTGTGCTGTTCCTGCCCTATAACTTACATGGTGGTGACCAAAGTTGCCAAAACGTGTTTATTTCTGCTGAAAAACACGTTTTGACAATTTCTGATCACTGGGGTTAAGGTCTGACTCAGTGGGCTCTTCTGAACCAGTCAGTTACAGTGCGATTCCAAGGGCTGAGAAAACGCGTTTATTTCGGGCTGAAAAACACGTTTTGAAAACTGTGCTGTTCCTGCCCTATAAGTTACATGGTGGTGACCAAAGTTGCCAAAACGTGTTTATTTCTGCTGAAAAACATGTTTTTACAATTTCTGATCACTGGGGTTAAGGGCTGACTCAGTGTGCTCTTCTGAGCCAGGCAGTTACACTGCGATTCTAAGGGCTGAGAAAACGCGTTTATTTCGGGCTGAAAAACAAGTTTTGAAAACTGTGCTGTTCCTGCCCTATAACTTACATGGTGGTGACCAAAGTTGCCAAAACGTGTTTATTTCTGCTGAAAAACATGTTTTGACAATTTCTGATCACTGGGGTTAAGGGCTGACTCAGTGTGCTCTTCTGAGCCAGGCAGTTACTCTGCAATTCTAAGGGCTGAGAAAACGTGTTTATTTCGGGCTGAAAAACACGTTTTGAAAACTGTGCTGTTCCTGCCCTATAAGTTACATGGTGGTGACCAAAGTTGCCAAAACGTGTTTATTTCTGCTGAAAAACATGTTTTGACAATTTCTGATCACTGGGGTTAAGGGCTGACTCAGTGTGCTCTTCTGAGCCAGGCAGTTACACTGCGATTCCAAGGGCTGAGAAAACGCGTTTATTTCGGGCTGAAAAACACGTTTTGAAAACTGTGCTGTTCCTGCCCTATAACTTACATGGTGGTGACCAAAGTTGCCAAAACGTGTTTATTTCTGCTGAAAAACACGTTTTGACAATTTCTGATCACTGGGGTTAAGGTCTGACTCAGTGGGCTCTTCTGAGCCAGGCAGTTACTCTGCAATTCTAAGGGCTGAGAAAACGTGTTTATTTCGGGCTGAAAAACACGTTTTGAAAACTGTGCTGTTCCTGCCCTATAAGTTACATGGTGGTGACCAAAGTTGCCAAAACGTGTTTATTTCTGCTGAAAAACATGTTTTGACAATTTCTGATCACTGGGGTTAAGGGCTGACTCAGTGTGCTCTTCTGAGCCAGGCAGTTACACTGCGATTCTAAGGGCTGAGAAAACGCGTTTATTTAGGGCTGAAAAACACGTTTTGAAAACTGTGCTGTTCCTGCCCTATAACTTACATGGTGGTGACCAAAGTTGCCAAAACGTGTTTATTTCTGCTGAAAAACACGTTTTGACAATTTCTGATCACTGGGGTTAAGTTCTGACTCAGTGGGCTCTTCTGAACCAGTCAGTTACGTGCGATTCCAAGGGCTGAGAAAACGCGTTTATTTCGGGCTGAAAAACACGTTTTGAAAACTGTGCTGTTCCTGCCCTATAAGTTACATGGTGGTGACCAAAGTTGCCAAAACGTGTTTATTTCTGCTGAAAAACATGTTTTGACAATTTCTGATCACTGGGGTTAAGGGCTGACTCAGTGTGCTCTTCTGAGTCAGGCAGTTACACTGCGATTCAAAGGGCTGAGAAAACGCGTTTATTTCGGGCTGAAAAACACGTTTTGAAAACTGTGCTGTTCCTGCCCTATAACTTACATGGTGGTGACCAAAGTTGCCAAAACGTGTTTATTTCTGCTGAAAAACACGTTTTGACAATTTCTGATCACTGGGGTTAAGGTCTGACTCAGTGGGCTCTTCTGAACCAGTCAGTTACAGTGCGATTCCAAGGGCTGAGAAAACGCGTTTATTTCGGGCTGAAAAACACGTTTTGAAAACTGTGCTGTTCCTGCCCTATAAGTTACATGGTGGTGACCAAAGTTGCCAAAACGTGTTTATTTCTGCTGAAAAACATGTTTTTACAATTTCTGATCACTGGGGTTAAGGGCTGACTCAGTGTGCTCTTCTGAGCCAGGCAGTTACACTGCGATTCTAAGGGCTGAGAAAACGCGTTTATTTCGGGCTGAAAAACACGTTTTGAAAACTGTGCTGTTCCTGCCCTATAAGTTACATGGTGGTGACCAAAGTTGCCAAAACGTGTTTATTTCTGCTGAAAAACATGTTTTGACAATTTCTGATCACTGGGGTTAAGGGCTGACTCAGTGGGCTCTTCTGAGCCAGGCAGTTACACTGCGATTCCAAGGGCTGTGAAAACGCGTTTATTTCGGGCTGAAAAACACGTTTTGAAAACTGTGCTGTTCCTGCCCTATAAGTTACATGGTGGTGACCAAAGTTGCCAAAACGTGTTTATTTCTGCTGAAAAACATGTTTTGACAATTTCTGATCACTGGGGTTAAGGGCTGACTCAGTGTGCTCTTCTGAGCCAGGCAGTTACTCTGCAATTCAAAGGGCTGAGAAAACGTATTTATTTCGGGCTGAAAAACACGTTTTGAAAACTGTGCTGTTCCTGCCCTATAAGTTACATGGTGGTGACCAAAGTTGCCAAAACGTGTTTATTTCTGCTGAAAAACATGTTTTGACAATTTCTGATCACTGGGGTTAAGGGCTGACTCAGTGTGCTCTTCTGAGCCAGGCAGTTACACTGCGATTCTAAGGGCTGAGAAAACGCGTTTATTTCGGGCTGAAAAACACGTTTTGAAAACTGTGCTGTTCCTGCCCTATAACTTACATGGTGGTGACCAAAGTTGCCAAAACGTGTTTATTTCTGCTGAAAAACACGTTTTGACAATTTCTGATCACTGGGGTTAAGGTCTGACTCAGTGGGCTCTTCTGAACCAGTCAGTTACAGTGCGATTCCAAGGGCTGAGAAAACGCGTTTATTTCGGGCTGAAAAACACGTTTTGAAAACTGTGCTGTTCCTGCCCTATAAGTTACATGGTGGTGACCAAAGTTGCCAAAACGTGTTTATTTCTGCTGAAAAACATGTTTTTACATTTTCTGATCACTGGGGTTAAGGGCTGACTCAGTGTGCTCTTCTGAGCCAGGCAGTTACACTGCGATTCTAAGGGCTGAGAAAACGCGTTTATTTCGGGCTGAAAAACACGTTTTGAAAACTGTGCTGTTCCTGCCCTATAAGTTACATGGTGGTGACCAAAGTTGCCAAAACGTGTTTATTTCTGCTGAAAAACATGTTTTGACAATTTCTGATCACTGGGGTTAAGGGCTGACTCAGTGGGCTCTTCTGAGCCAGGCAGTTACACTGCGATTCCAAGGGCTGTGAAAACGCGTTTATTTCGGGCTGAAAAACACGTTTTGAAAACTGTGCTGTTCCTGCCCTATAACTTACATGGTGGTGACCAAAGTTGCCAAAACGTGTTTATTTCTGCTGAAAAACATGTTTTGACAATTTCTGATCACTGGGGTTAAGGGCTGACTCAGTGTGCTCTTCTGAGCCAGGCAGTTACTCTGCAATTCTAAGGGCTGAGAAAACGTGTTTATTTAGGGCTGAAAAACACGTTTTGAAAACTGTGCTGTTCCTGCCCTATAAGTTACATGTTGGTGACCAAAGTTGCCAAAACGTGTTTATTTCTGCTGAAAAACATGTTTTGACAATTTCTGATCACTGGGGTTAAGGTCTGACTCAGTGGGCTCTTCTGAGCCAGTCAGTTACAGTGCGATTCGAAGGGCTGAGAAAACGCGTTTATTTCGGGCTGAAAAACACGTTTTGAAAACTGTGCTGTTCCTGCCCTATAAGTTACATGGTGGTGACCAAAGTTGCCAAAACGTGTTTATTTCTGCTGAAAAACACGTTTTGACAATTTCTGATCACTGGGGTTAAGGTCTGACTCAGTGGGCTCTTCTGAACCAGTCAGTTACAGTGCGATTCCAAGGGCTGAGAAAACGCGTTTATTTCGTGCTGAAAAACACGTTTTGAAAACTGTGCTGTTCCTGCCCTATAACTTACATGGTGGTGACCAAAGTTGCCAAAACGTGTTTATTTCTGCTGAAAAACATGTTTTGACAATTTCTGATCACTGGGGTTAAGGGCTGACTCAGTGTGCTCTTCTGAGCCAGGCAGTTACTCTGCAATTCTAAAGGCTGAGAAAACGTGTTTATTTCGGGCTGAAAAACACGTTTTGAAAACTGTGCTGTTCCTGCCCTATAAGTTACATGGTGGTGACCAAAGTTGCCAAAACGTGTTTATTTCTGCTGAAAAACATGTTTTGACAATTTCTGATCACTGGGGTTAAGGGCTGACTCAGTGTGCTCTTCTGAGCCAGGCAGTTACACTGCGATTCCAAGGGCTGAGAAAACGCGTTTATTTCGGGCTGAAAAACACGTTTTGAAAACTGTGCTGTTCCTGCCCTATAACTTACATGGTGGTGACCAAAGTTGCCAAAACGTGTTTATTTCTGCTGAAAAACATGTTTTGACAATTTCTGATCACTGGGGTTAAGGGCTGACTCAGTGTGCTCTTCTGAGCCAGGCAGTTACAGTGCGATTCTAAGGGCTGAGAAAACGCGTTTATTTCGGGCTGAAAAATACGTTTTGAAAACTGTGCTGTTCCTGCCCTATAACTTGCATGGTGGTGACCAAAGTTGCCAAAACGTGTTTATTTCTGCTGAAAAACACGTTTTGACAATTTCTGATCACTGGGGTTAAGTTCTGACTCAGTGGGCTCTTCTGAACCAGTCAGTTACGTGCGATTCCAAGGGCTGAGAAAACGCGTTTATTTCGGGCTGAAAAACACGTTTTGAAAACTGTGCTGTTCCTGCCCTATAAGTTACATGGTGGTGACCAAAGTTGCCAAAACGTGTTTATTTCTGCTGAAAAACATGTTTTGACAATTTCTGATCACTGGGGTTAAGGGCTGACTCAGTGTGCTCTTCTGAGCCAGGCAGTTACACTGCGATTCCAAGGGCTGAGAAAACGCGTTTATTTCGGGCTGAAAAACACGTTTTGAAAACTGTGCTGTTCCTGCCCTATAAGTTACATGGTGGTGACCAAAGTTGCCAAAACGTGTTTATTTCTGCTGAAAAACATGTTTTTACAATTTCTGATCACTGGGGTTAAGGGCTGACTCAGTGTGCTCTTCTGAGCCAGGCAGTTACACTGCGATTCTAAGGGCTGAGAAAACGCGTTTATTTCGGGCTGAAAAACACGTTTTGAAAACTGTGCTGTTCCTGCCCTATAAGTTACATGGTGGTGACCAAAGTTGCCAAAACGTGTTTATTTCTGCTGAAAAACATGTTTTGACAATTTCTGATCACTGGGGTTAAGGGCTGACTCAGTGGGCTCTTCTGAGCCAGGCAGTTACACTGCGATTCCAAGGGCTGTGAAAACGCGTTTATTTCGGGCTGAAAAACACGTTTTGAAAACTGTGCTGTTCCTGCCCTATAAGTTACATGGTGGTGACCAAAGTTGCCAAAACGTGTTTATTTCTGCTGAAAAACATGTTTTGACAATTTCTGATCACTGGGGTTAAGGGCTGACTCAGTGGGCTCTTCTGAGCCAGGCAGTTACACTGCGATTCCAAGGGCTGAGAATACGCGTTTATTTCTGGCTGAAAAACACGTTTTGAAAACTGTGCTGTTCCTGCCCTATAACTTACATGGTGGTGACCAAAGTTGCCAAAACGTGTTTATTTCTGCTGAAAAACACGTTTTGACAATTTCTGATCACTGGGGTTAAGGTCTGACTCAGTGGGCTCTTCTGAACCAGTCAGTTACAGTGCGATTCCAAGGGCTGAGAAAACGCGTTTATTTCGGGCTGAAAAACACGTTTTGAAAACTGTGCTGTTCCTGCCCTATAGGTTACATGGTGGTGACCAAAGTTGCCAAAACGTGTTTATTTCTGCTGAAAAACATGTTTTGACAATTTCTGATCACTGGGGTTAAGGGCTGACTCAGTGTGCTCTTCTGAGCCAGGCAGTTACTCTGCAATTCTAAGGGCTGAGAAAACGTGTTTATTTCGGGCTGAAAAACACGTTTTGAAAACTGTGCTGTTCCTGCCCTATAAGTTACATGGTGGTGACCAAAGTTGCCAAAACGTGTTTATTTCTGCTGAAAAACATGTTTTGACAATTTCTGATCACTGGGGTTAAGGGCTGACTCAGTGTGCTCTTCTGAGCCAGGCAGTTACACTGCGATTCCAAGGGCTGAGAAAACGCGTTTATTTCGGGCTGAAAAACACGTTTTGAAAACTGTGCTGTTCCTGCCCTATAACTTACATGGTGGTGACCAAAGTTGCCAAAACGTGTTTATTTCTGCTGAAAAACACGTTTTGACAATTTCTGATCACTGGGGTTAAGGTCTGACTCAGTGGGCTCTTCTGAACCAGTCAGTTACAGTGCGATTCCAAGGGCTGAGAAAACGCGTTTATTTCGGGCTGAAAAACACGTTTTGAAAACTGTGCTGTTCCTGCCCTATAAGTTACATGGTGGTGACCAAAGTTGCCAAAACGTGTTTATTTCTGCTGAAAAACATGTTTTTACAATTTCTGATCACTGGGGTTAAGGGCTGACTCAGTGTGCTCTTCTGAGCCAGGCAGTTACACTGCGATTCTAAGGGTTGAGAAAACGCGTTTATTTCGGGCTGAAAAACACGTTTTGAAAACTGTGCTGTTCCTGCCCTATAAGTTACATGGTGGTGACCAAAGTTGCCAAAACGTGTTTATTTCTGCTGAAAAACATGTTTTGACAATTTCTGATCACTGGGGTTAAGGGCTGACTCAGTGGGCTCTTCTGAGCCAGTCAGTTACAGTGCGATTCCAAGGGCTGAGAAAACGCGTTTATTTCGGGCTGAAAAACACGTTTTGAAAACTGTGCTGTTCCTGCCCTATAAGTTACATGGTGGTGACCAAAGTTGCCAAAACGTGTTTATTTCTGCTGAAAAACATGTTTTGACAATTTCTGATCACTGGGGTTAAGGGCTGACTCAGTGGGCTCTTCTGAGCCAGGCAGTTACACTGCGATTCCAAGGGCTGAGAAAACGCGTTTATTTCGGGCTGAAAAACACGTTTTGAAAACTGTGCTGTTCCTGCCCTATAACTTACATGGTGGTGACCAAAGTTGCCAAAACGTGTTTATTTCTGCTGAAAAACATGTTTTGACAATTTCTGATCACTGGGGTTAAGGGCTGACTCAGTGGGCTCTTCTGAGCCAGGCAGTTACACTGCGATTCCAAGGGCTGTGAAAACGCGTTTATTTCGGGCTGAAAAACACGTTTTGAAAACTGTGCTGTTCCTGCCCTATAAGTTACATGGTGGTGACCAAAGTTGCCAAAACGTGTTTATTTCTGCTGAAAAACATGTTTTGACAATTTCTGATCACTGGGGTTAAGGGCTGACTCAGTGTGCTCTTCTGAGCCAGGCAGTTACTCTGCAATTCTAAGGGCTGAGAAAACGTGTTTATTTCGGGCTGAAAAACACGTTTTGAAAACTGTGCTGTTCCTGCCCTATAAGTTACATGGTGGTGACCAAAGTTGCCAAAACGTGTTTATTTCTGCTGAAAAACATGTTTTGACAATTTCTGATCACTGGGGTTAAGGGCTGACTCAGTGTGCTCTTCTGAGCCAGGCAGTTACACTGCGATTCTAAGGGCTGAGAAAACGCGTTTATTTCGGGCTGAAAAACACGTTTTGAAAACTGTGCTGTTCCTGCCCTATAACTTACATGGTGGTGACCAAAGTTGCCAAAACGTGTTTATTTCTGCTGAAAAACACGTTTTGACAATTTCTGATCACTGGGGTTAAGGTCTGACTCAGTGGGCTCTTCTGAACCAGTCAGTTACAGTGCGATTCCAAGGGCTGAGAAAACGCGTTTATTTCGGGCTGAAAAACACGTTTTGAAAACTGTGCTGTTCCTGCCCTATAAGTTACATGGTGGTGACCAAAGTTGCCAAAACGTGTTTATTTCTGCTGAAAAACATGTTTTTACATTTTCTGATCACTGGGGTTAAGGGCTGACTCAGTGTGCTCTTCTGAGCCAGGCAGTTACACTGCGATTCTAAGGGCTGAGAAAACGCGTTTATTTCGGGCTGAAAAACACGTTTTGAAAACTGTGCTGTTCCTGCCCTATAAGTTACATGGTGGTGACCAAAGTTGCCAAAACGTGTTTATTTCTGCTGAAAAACATGTTTTGACAATTTCTGATCACTGGGGTTAAGGGCTGACTCAGTGGGCTCTTCTGAGCCAGGCAGTTACACTGCGATTCCAAGGGCTGTGAAAACGCGTTTATTTCGGGCTGAAAAACACGTTTTGAAAACTGTGCTGTTCCTGCCCTATAACTTACATGGTGGTGACCAAAGTTGCCAAAACGTGTTTATTTCTGCTGAAAAACATGTTTTGACAATTTCTGATCACTGGGGTTAAGGGCTGACTCAGTGTGCTCTTCTGAGCCAGGCAGTTACTCTGCAATTCTAAGGGCTGAGAAAACGTGTTTATTTAGGGCTGAAAAACACGTTTTGAAAACTGTGCTGTTCCTGCCCTATAAGTTACATGTTGGTGACCAAAGTTGCCAAAACGTGTTTATTTCTGCTGAAAAACATGTTTTGACAATTTCTGATCACTGGGGTTAAGGTCTGACTCAGTGGGCTCTTCTGAGCCAGTCAGTTACAGTGCGATTCGAAGGGCTGAGAAAACGCGTTTATTTCGGGCTGAAAAACACGTTTTGAAAACTGTGCTGTTCCTGCCCTATAAGTTACATGGTGGTGACCAAAGTTGCCAAAACGTGTTTATTTCTGCTGAAAAACACGTTTTGACAATTTCTGATCACTGGGGTTAAGGTCTGACTCAGTGGGCTCTTCTGAACCAGTCAGTTACAGTGCGATTCCAAGGGCTGAGAAAACGCGTTTATTTCGTGCTGAAAAACACGTTTTGAAAACTGTGCTGTTCCTGCCCTATAACTTACATGGTGGTGACCAAAGTTGCCAAAACGTGTTTATTTCTGCTGAAAAACATGTTTTGACAATTTCTGATCACTGGGGTTAAGGGCTGACTCAGTGTGCTCTTCTGAGCCAGGCAGTTACTCTGCAATTCTAAAGGCTGAGAAAACGTGTTTATTTCGGGCTGAAAAACACGTTTTGAAAACTGTGCTGTTCCTGCCCTATAAGTTACATGGTGGTGACCAAAGTTGCCAAAACGTGTTTATTTCTGCTGAAAAACATGTTTTGACAATTTCTGATCACTGGGGTTAAGGGCTGACTCAGTGTGCTCTTCTGAGCCAGGCAGTTACACTGCGATTCCAAGGGCTGAGAAAACGCGTTTATTTCGGGCTAAAAAACACGTTTTGAAAACTGTGCTGTTCCTGCCCTATAACTTACATGGTGGTGACCAAAGTTGCCAAAACGTGTTTATTTCTGCTGAAAAACATGTTTTGACAATTTCTGATCACTGGGGTTAAGGGCTGACTCAGTGTGCTCTTCTGAGCCAGGCAGTTACACTGCGATTCTAAGGGCTGAGAAAACGCGTTTATTTCGGGCTGAAAAATACGTTTTGAAAACTGTGCTGTTCCTGCCCTATAACTTACATGGTGGTGACCAAAGTTGCCAAAACGTGTTTATTTCTGCTGAAAAACACGTTTTGACAATTTCTGATCACTGGGGTTAAGGTCTGACTCAGTGGGCTCTTCTGAACCAGTCAGTTACAGTGCGATTCCAAGGGCTGAGAAAACGCGTTTATTTCGGGCTGAAAAACACGTTTTGAAAACTGTGCTGTTCCTGCCCTATAGGTTACATGGTGGTGACCAAAGTTGCCAAAACGTGTTTATTTCTGCTGAAAAACATGTTTTGACAATTTCTGATCACTGGGGTTAAGGGCTGACTCAGTGTGCTCTTCTGAGCCAGGCAGTTACTCTGCAATTCTAAGGGCTGAGAAAACGTGTTTATTTCGGGCTGAAAAACACGTTTTGAAAACTGTGCTGTTCCTGCCCTATAAGTTACATGGTGGTGACCAAAGTTGCCAAAACGTGTTTATTTCTGCTGAAAAACATGTTTTGACAATTTCTGATCACTGGGGTTAAGGGCTGACTCAGTGTGCTCTTCTGAGCCAGGCAGTTACACTGCGATTCCAAGGGCTGAGAAAACGCGTTTATTTCGGGCTGAAAAACACGTTTTGAAAACTGTGCTGTTCCTGCCCTATAACTTACATGGTGGTGACCAAAGTTGCCAAAACGTGTTTATTTCTGCTGAAAAACACGTTTTGACAATTTCTGATCACTGGGGTTAAGGTCTGACTCAGTGGGCTCTTCTGAACCAGTCAGTTACAGTGCGATTCCAAGGGCTGAGAAAACGCGTTTATTTCGGGCTGAAAAACACGTTTTGAAAACTGTGCTGTTCCTGCCCTATAAGTTACATGGTGGTGACCAAAGTTGCCAAAACGTGTTTATTTCTGCTGAAAAACATGTTTTTACAATTTCTGATCACTGGGGTTAAGGGCTGACTCAGTGTGCTCTTCTGAGCCAGGCAGTTACACTGCGATTCTAAGGGCTGAGAAAACGCGTTTATTTCGTGCTGAAAAACACGTTTTGAAAACTGTGCTGTTCCTGCCCTATAAGTTACATGGTGGTGACCAAAGTTGCCAAAACGTGTTTATTTCTGCTGAAAAACATGTTTTGACAATTTCTGATCACTGGGGTTAAGGGCTGACTCAGTGGGCTCTTCTGAGCCAGGCAGTTACACTGCGATTCCAAGGGCTGTGAAAACGCGTTTATTTCGGGCTGAAAAACACGTTTTGAAAACTGTGCTGTTCCTGCCCTATAAGTTACATGGTGGTGACCAAAGTTGCCAAAACGTGTTTATTTCTGCTGAAAAACATGTTTTGACAATTTCTGATCACTGGGGTTAAGGGCTGACTCAGTGGGCTCTTCTGAGCCAGGCAGTTACACTGCGATTCCAAGGGCTGAGAATACGCGTTTATTTCGGGCTGAAAAACACGTTTTGAAAACTGTGCTGTTCCTGCCCTATAACTTACATGGTGGTGACCAAAGTTGCCAAAACGTGTTTATTTCTGCTGAAAAACACGTTTTGACAATTTCTGATCACTGGGGTTAAGGTCTGACTCAGTGGGCTCTTCTGAACCAGTCAGTTACAGTGCGATTCCAAGGGCTGAGAAAACGCGTTTATTTCGGGCTGAAAAACACGTTTTGAAAACTGTGCTGTTCCTGCCCTATAGGTTACATGGTGGTGACCAAAGTTGCCAAAACGTGTTTATTTCTGCTGAAAAACATGTTTTGACAATTTCTGATCACTGGGGTTAAGGGCTGACTCAGTGTGCTCTTCTGAGCCAGGCAGTTACTCTGCAATTCTAAGGGCTGAGAAAACGTGTTTATTTCGGGCTGAAAAACACGTTTTGAAAACTGTGCTGTTCCTGCCCTATAAGTTACATGGTGGTGACCAAAGTTGCCAAAACGTGTTTATTTCTGCTGAAAAACATGTTTTGACAATTTCTGATCACTGGGGTTAAGGGCTGACTCAGTGTGCTCTTCTGAGCCAGGCAGTTACACTGCGATTCCAAGGGCTGAGAAAACGCGTTTATTTCGGGCTGAAAAACACGTTTTGAAAACTGTGCTGTTCCTGCCCTATAACTTACATGGTGGTGACCAAAGTTGCCAAAACGTGTTTATTTCTGCTGAAAAACTCGTTTTGACAATTTCTGATCACTGGGGTTAAGGTCTGACTCAGTGGGCTCTTCTGAACCAGTCAGTTACAGTGCGATTCCAAGGGCTGAGAAAACGCGTTTATTTCGGGCTGAAAAACACGTTTTGAAAACTGTGCTGTTCCTGCCCTATAAGTTACATGGTGGTGACCAAAGTTGCCAAAACGTGTTTATTTCTGCTGAAAAACATGTTTTTACAATTTCTGATCACTGGGGTTAAGGGCTGACTCAGTGTGCTCTTCTGAGCCAGGCAGTTACACTGCGATTCTAAGGGCTGAGAAAACGCGTTTATTTCGGGCTGAAAAACACGTTTTGAAAACTGTGCTGTTCCTGCCCTATAAGTTACATGGTGGTGACCAAAGTTGCCAAAACGTGTTTATTTCTGCTGAAAAACATGTTTTGACAATTTCTGATCACTGGGGTTAAGGGCTGACTCAGTGGGCTCTTCTGAGCCAGTCAGTTACAGTGCGATTCCAAGGGCTGAGAAAACGCGTTTATTTCGGGCTGAAAAACACGTTTTGAAAACTGTGCTGTTCCTGCCCTATAAGTTACATGGTGGTGACCAAAGTTGCCAAAACGTGTTTATTTCTGCTGAAAAACATGTTTTGACAATTTCTGATCACTGGGGTTAAGGGCTGACTCAGTGGGCTCTTCTGAGCCAGGCAGTTACACTGCGATTCCAAGGGCTGAGAAAACGCGTTTATTTCGGGCTGAAAAACACGTTTTGAAAACTGTGCTGTTCCTGCCCTATAACTTACATGGTGGTGACCAAAGTTGCCAAAACGTGTTTATTTCTGCTGAAAAACATGTTTTGACAATTTCTGATCACTGGGGTTAAGGGCTGACTCAGTGTGCTCTTCTGAGCCAGGCAGTTACACTGCGATTCCAAGGGCTGAGAAAACGCGTTTATTTCGGGCTGAAAAACACGTTTTGAAAACTGTGCTGTTCCTGCCCTATAACTTACATAGTGGTGACCAAAGTTGCCAAAACGTGTTTATTTCTGCTGAAAAACACGTTTTGACAATTTCTGATCACTGGGGTTAAGGTCTGACTCAGTGGGCTCTTCTGAACCATTCAGTTACAGTGCGATTCCAAGGGCTGAGAAAACGCGTTTATTTCGGGCTGAAAAACACGTTTTGAAAACTGTGCTGTTCCTGCCCTATAAGTTACATGGTGGTGACCAAAGTTGCCAAAACGTGTTTATTTCTGCTGAAAAACATGTTTTTACATTTTCTGATCACTGGGGTTAAGGGCTGACTCAGTGTGCTCTTCTGAGCCAGGCAGTTACACTGCGATTCTAAGGGCTGAGAAAACGCGTTTATTTCGGGCTGAAAAACACGTTTTGAAAACTGTGCTGTTCCTGCCCTATAAGTTACATGGTGGTGACCAAAGTTGCCAAAACGTGTTTATTTCTGCTGAAAAACATGTTTTGACAATTTCTGATCACTGGGGTTAAGGGCTGACTCAGTGGGCTCTTCTGAGCCAGGCAGTTACACTGCGATTCCAAGGGCTGTGAAAACGCGTTTATTTCGGGCTGAAAAACACGTTTTGAAAACTGTGCTGTTCCTGCCCTATAACTTACATGGTGGTGACCAAAGTTGCCAAAACGTGTTTATTTCTGCTGAAAAACATGTTTTGACAATTTCTGATCACTGGGGTTAAGGGCTGACTCAGTGTGCTCTTCTGAGCCAGGCAGTTACTCTGCAATTCTAAGGGCTGAGAAAACGTGTTTATTTCGGGCTGAAAAACACGTTTTGAAAACTGTGCTGTTCCTTATCTATAAGTTACATGGTGGTGACCAAAGTTGCCAAAACGTGTTTATTTCTGCTGAAAAACATGTTTTGACAATTTCTGATCACTGGGGTTAAGGGCTGACTCAGTGTGCTCTTCTGAGCCAGGCAGTTACACTGCGATTCTAAGGGCTGAGAAAACGCGTTTATTTCGGGCTGAAAAACACGTTTTGAAAACTGTGCTGTTCCTGCCCTATAAGTTACATGGTGGTGACCAAAGTTGCCAAAACGTGTTTATTTCTGCTGAAAAACATGTTTTGACAATTTCTGATCACTGGGGTTAAGGGCTGACTCAGTGTGCTCTTCTGAGCCAGGCAGTTACACTGCGATTCTAAGGGCTGAGAAAACGCGTTTATTTCGGGCTGAAAAATACGTTTTGAAAACTGTGCTGTTCCTGCCCTATAACTTACATGGTGGTGACCAAAGTTGCCAAAACGTGTTTATTTCTGCTGAAAAACACGTTTTGACAATTTCTGATCACTGGGGTTAAGTTCTGACTCAGTGGGCTCTTCTGAACCAGTCAGTTACAGTGCGATTCCAAGGGCTGAGAAAACGCGTTTATTTCGGGCTGAAAAACACGTTTTGAAAACTGTGCTGTTCCTGCCCTATAAGTTACATGGTGGTGACCAAAGTTGCCAAAACGTGTTTATTTCTGCTGAAAAACATGTTTTGACAATTTCTGATCACTGGGGTTAAGGGCTGACTCAGTGGGCTCTTCTGAGCCAGGCAGTTACACTGCGATTCCAAGGGCTGTGAAAACGCGTTTATTTCGGGCTGAAAAACACGTTTTGAAAACTGTGCTGTTCCTGCCCTATAACTTACATGGTGGTGACCAAAGTTGCCAAAACGTGTTTATTTCTGCTGAAAAACATGTTTTGACAATTTCTGATCACTGGGGTTAAGGGCTGACTCAGTGTGCTCTTCTGAGCCAGGCAGTTACTCTGCAATTCTAAGGGCTGAGAAAACGTGTTTATTTCGGGCTGAAAAACACGTTTTGAAAACTGTGCTGTTCCTGCCCTATAAGTTACATGGTGGTGACCAAAGTTGCCAAAACGTGTTTATTTCTGCTGAAAAACATGTTTTGACAATTTCTGATCACTGGGGTTAAGGGCTGACTCAGTGTGCTCTTCTGAGCCAGGCAGTTACACTGCGATTCTAAGGGCTGAGAAAACGCGTTTATTTCGGGCTGAAAAACACGTTTTGAAAACTGTGCTGTTCCTGCCCTATAAGTTACATGGTGGTGACCAAAGTTGCCAAAACGTGTTTATTTCTGCTGAAAAACATGTTTTTACATTTTCTGATCACTGGGGTTAAGGGCTGACTCAGTGTGCTCTTCTGAGCCAGGCAGTTACACTGCGATTCTAAGGGCTGAGAAAACGCGTTTATTTCGGGCTGAAAAACACGTTTTGAAAACTGTGCTGTTCCTGCCCTATAAGTTACATGGTGGTGACCAAAGTTGCCAAAACGTGTTTATTTCTGCTGAAAAACATGTTTTGACAATTTCTGATCACTGGGGTTAAGGGCTGACTCAGTGGGCTCTTCTGAGCCAGGCAGTTACACTGCGATTCCAAGGGCTGTGAAAACGCGTTTATTTCGGGCTGAAAAACACGTTTTGAAAACTGTGCTGTTCCTGCCCTATAACTTACATGGTGGTGACCAAAGTTGCCAAAACGTGTTTATTTCTGCTGAAAAACATGTTTTGACAATTTCTGATCACTGGGGTTAAGGGCTGACTCAGTGTGCTCTTCTGAGCCAGGCAGTTACTCTGCAATTCTAAGGGCTGAGAAAACGTGTTTATTTCGGGCTGAAAAACACGTTTTGAAAACTGTGCTGTTCCTGCCCTATAAGTTACATGGTGGTGACCAAAGTTGCCAAAACGTGTTTATTTCTGCTGAAAAACATGTTTTGACAATTTCTGATCACTGGGGTTAAGGGCTGACTCAGTGTGCTCTTCTGAGCCAGGCAGTTACACTGCGATTCTAAGGGCTGAGAAAACGCGTTTATTTAGGGCTGAAAAACACGTTTTGAAAACTGTGCTGTTCCTGCCCTATAACTTACATGGTGGTGACCAAAGTTGCCAAAACGTGTTTATTTCTGCTGAAAAACACGTTTTGACAATTTCTGATCACTGGGGTTAAGTTCTGACTCAGTGGGCTCTTCTGAACCAGTCAGTTACGTGCGATTCCAAGGGCTGAGAAAACGCGTTTATTTCGGGCTGAAAAACACGTTTTGAAAACTGTGCTGTTCCTGCCCTATAAGTTACATGGTGGTGACCAAAGTTGCCAAAACGTGTTTATTTCTGCTGAAAAACATGTTTTGACAATTTCTGATCACTGGGGTTAAGGGCTGACTCAGTGTGCTCTTCTGAGTCAGGCAGTTACACTGCGATTCAAAGGGCTGAGAAAACGCGTTTATTTCGGGCTGAAAAACACGTTTTGAAAACTGTGCTGTTCCTGCCCTATAACTTACATGGTGGTGACCAAAGTTGCCAAAACGTGTTTATTTCTGCTGAAAAACACGTTTTGACAATTTCTGATCACTGGGGTTAAGGTCTGACTCAGTGGGCTCTTCTGAACCAGTCAGTTACAGTGCGATTCCAAGGGCTGAGAAAACGCGTTTATTTCGGGCTGAAAAACACGTTTTGAAAACTGTGCTGTTCCTGCCCTATAAGTTACATGGTGGTGACCAAAGTTGCCAAAACGTGTTTATTTCTGCTGAAAAACATGTTTTTACAATTTCTGATCACTGGGGTTAAGGGCTGACTCAGTGGGCTCTTCTGAGCCAGGCAGTTACACTGCGATTCCAAGGGCTGTGAAAACGCGTTTATTTCGGGCTGAAAAACACGTTTTGAAAACTGTGCTGTTCCTGCCCTATAACTTACATGGTGGTGACCAAAGTTGCCAAAACGTGTTTATTTCTGCTGAAAAACATGTTTTGACAATTTCTGATCACTGGGGTTAAGGGCTGACTCAGTGTGCTCTTCTGAGCCAGGCAGTTACTCTGCAATTCTAAGGGCTGAGAAAACGTGTTTATTTCGGGCTGAAAAACACGTTTTGAAAACTGTGCTGTTCCTGCCCTATAAGTTACATGGTGGTGACCAAAGTTGCCAAAACGTGTTTATTTCTGCTGAAAAACATGTTTTGACAATTTCTGATCACTGGGGTTAAGGGCTGACTCAGTGTGCTCTTCTGAGCCAGGCAGTTACACTGCGATTCCAAGGGCTGTGAAAACGCGTTTATTTCGGGCTGAAAAACACGTTTTGAAAACTGTGCTGTTCCTGCCCTATAACTTACATGGTGGTGACCAAAGTTGCCAAAACGTGTTTATTTCTGCTGAAAAACATGTTTTGACAATTTCTGATCACTGGGGTTAAGGGCTGACTCAGTGTGCTCTTCTGAGCCAGGCAGTTACTCTGCAATTCTAAGGGCTGAGAAAACGTGTTTATTTCGGGCTGAAAAACACGTTTTGAAAACTGTGCTGTTCCTGCCCTATAAGTTACATGGTGGTGACCAAAGTTGCCAAAACGTGTTTATTTCTGCTGAAAAACATGTTTTGACAATTTCTGATCACTGGGGTTAAGGGCTGACTCAGTGTGCTCTTCTGAGCCAGGCAGTTACACTGCGATTCTAAGGGCTGAGAAAACGCGTTTATTTCGGGCTGAAAAACACGTTTTGAAAACTGTGCTGTTCCTGCCCTATAAGTTACATGGTGGTGACCAAAGTTGCCAAAACGTGTTTATTTCTGCTGAAAAACATGTTTTGACAATTTCTGATCACTGGGGTTAAGGGCTGACTCAGTGTGCTCTTCTGAGCCAGGCAGTTACACTGCGATTCTAAGGGCTGAGAAAACGCGTTTATTTCGGGCTGAAAAATACGTTTTGAAAACTGTGCTGTTCCTGCCCTATAACTTACATGGTGGTGACCAAAGTTGCCAAAACGTGTTTATTTCTGCTGAAAAACACGTTTTGACAATTTCTGATCACTGGGGTTAAGTTCTGACTCAGTGGGCTCTTCTGAACCAGTCAGTTACGTGCGATTCCAAGGGCTGAGAAAACGCGTTTATTTCGGGCTGAAAAACACGTTTTGAAAACTGTGCTGTTCCTGCCCTATAAGTTACATGGTGGTGACCAAAGTTGCCAAAACGTGTTTATTTCTGCTGAAAAACATGTTTTGACAATTTCTGATCACTGGGGTTAAGGGCTGACTCAGTGTGCTCTTCTGAGCCAGGCAGTTACACTGCGATTCCAAGGGCTGAGAAAACGCGTTTATTTCGGGCTGAAAAACACGTTTTGAAAACTGTGCTGTTCCTGCCCTATAACTTACATGGTGGTGACCAAAGTTGCCAAAACGTGTTTATTTCTGCTGAAAAACACGTTTTGACAATTTCTGATCACTGGGGTTAAGGTCTGACTCAGTGGGCTCTTCTGAACCAGTCAGTTACAGTGCGATTCCAAGGGCTGAGAAAACGCGTTTATTTCGGGCTGAAAAACACGTTTTGAAAACTGTGCTGTTCCTGCCCTATAAGTTACATGGTGGTGACCAAAGTTGCCAAAACGTGTTTATTTCTGCTGAAAAACATGTTTTTACATTTTCTGATCACTGGGGTTAAGGGCTGACTCAGTGTGCTCTTCTGAGCCAGGCAGTTACACTGCGATTCTAAGGGCTGAGAAAACGCGTTTATTTCGGGCTGAAAAACACGTTTTGAAAACTGTGCTGTTCCTGCCCTATAAGTTACATGGTGGTGACCAAAGTTGCCAAAACGTGTTTATTTCTGCTGAAAAACATGTTTTGACAATTTCTGATCACTGGGGTTAAGGGCTGACTCAGTGGGCTCTTCTGAGCCAGGCAGTTACACTGCGATTCCAAGGGCTGTGAAAACGCGTTTATTTCGTGCTGAAAAACACGTTTTGAAAACTGTGCTGTTCCTGCCCTATAACTTACATGGTGGTGACCAAAGTTGCCAAAACGTGTTTATTTCTGCTGAAAAACATGTTTTGACAATTTCTGATCACTGGGGTTAAGGGCTGACTCAGTGTGCTCTTCTGAGCCAGGCAGTTACTCTGCAATTCTAAGGGCTGAGAAAACGTGTTTATTTCGGGCTGAAAAACACGTTTTGAAAACTGTGCTGTTCCTGCCCTATAAGTTACATGGTGGTGACCAAAGTTGCCAAAACGTGTTTATTTCTGCTGAAAAACATGTTTTGACAATTTCTGATCACTGGGGTTAAGGGCTGACTCAGTGTGCTCTTCTGAGCCAGGCAGTTACACTGCGATTCTAAGGGCTGAGAAAACGCGTTTATTTCGGGCTGAAAAACACGTTTTGAAAACTGTGCTGTTCCTGCCCTATAAGTTACATGGTGGTGACCAAAGTTGCCAAAACGTGTTTATTTCTGCTGAAAAACATGTTTTGACAATTTCTGATCACTGGGGTTAAGGGCTGACTCAGTGTGCTCTTCTGAGCCAGGCAGTTACACTGCGATTCTAAGGGCTGAGAAAACGCGTTTATTTCGGGCTGAAAAATACGTTTTGAAAACTGTGCTGTTCCTGCCCTATAACTTACATGGTGGTGACCAAAGTTGCCAAAACGTGTTTATTTCTGCTGAAAAACACGTTTTGACAATTTCTGATCACTGGGGTTAAGTTCTGACTCAGTGGGCTCTTCTGAACCAGTCAGTTACGTGCGATTCCAAGGGCTGAGAAAACGCGTTTATTTCGGGCTGAAAAACACGTTTTGAAAACTGTGCTGTTCCTGCCCTATAAGTTACATGGTGGTGACCAAAGTTGCCAAAACGTGTTTATTTCTGCTGAAAAACATGTTTTGACAATTTCTGATCACTGGGGTTAAGGGCTGACTCAGTGTGCTCTTCTGAGCCAGGCAGTTACACTGCGATTCAAAGGGCTGAGAAAACGCGTTTATTTCGGGCTGAAAAACACGTTTTGAAAACTGTGCTGTTCCTGCCCTATAACTTACATGGTGGTGACCAAAGTTGCCAAAACGTGTTTATTTCTGCTGAAAAACACGTTTTGACAATTTCTGATCACTGGGGTTAAGGTCTGACTCAGTGGGCTCTTCTGAACCAGTCAGTTACAGTGCGATTCCAAGGGCTGAGAAAACGCGTTTATTTCGGGCTGAAAAACACGTTTTGAAAACTGTGCTGTTCCTGCCCTATAAGTTACATGGTGGTGACCAAAGTTGCCAAAACGTGTTTATTTCTGCTGAAAAACATGTTTTTACAATTTCTGATCACTGGGGTTAAGGGCTGACTCAGTGTGCTCTTCTGAGCCAGGCAGTTACACTGCGATTCTAAGGGCTGAGAAAACGCGTTTATTTCGGGCTGAAAAACAAGTTTTGAAAACTGTGCTGTTCCTGCCCTATAACTTACATGGTGGTGACCAAAGTTGCCAAAACGTGTTTATTTCTGCTGAAAAACATGTTTTGACAATTTCTGATCACTGGGGTTAAGGGCTGACTCAGTGTGCTCTTCTGAGCCAGGCAGTTACTCTGCAATTCTAAGGGCTGAGAAAACGTGTTTATTTCGGGCTGAAAAACACGTTTTGAAAACTGTGCTGTTCCTGCCCTATAAGTTACATGGTGGTGACCAAAGTTGCCAAAACGTGTTTATTTCTGCTGAAAAACATGTTTTGACAATTTCTGATCACTGGGGTTAAGGGCTGACTCAGTGTGCTCTTCTGAGCCAGGCAGTTACACTGCGATTCCAAGGGCTGAGAAAACGCGTTTATTTCGGGCTGAAAAACACGTTTTGAAAACTGTGCTGTTCCTGCCCTATAACTTACATGGTGGTGACCAAAGTTGCCAAAACGTGTTTATTTCTGCTGAAAAACACGTTTTGACAATTTCTGATCACTGGGGTTAAGGTCTGACTCAGTGGGCTCTTCTGAACCAGTCAGTTACATTGCGATTCCAAGGGCTGAGAAAACGCGTTTATTTCGGGCTGAAAAACACGTTTTGAAAACTGTGCTGTTCCTGCCCTATAAGTTACATGGTGGTGACCAAAGTTGCCAAAACGTGTTTATTTCTGCTGAAAAACACGTTTTGACAATTTCTGATCACTGGGGTTAAGGTCTGACTCAGTGGGCTCTTCTGAGCCAGTCAGTTACAGTCCGATTCCAAGAGCTGAGAAAACGCGTTTATTTCGGGCTGAAAAACACGTTTTGAAAACTGTGCTGTTCCTGCCCTATAAGTTACATGGTGGTGACCAAAGTTGCCAAAACGTGTTTATTTCTGCTGAAAAACATGTTTTGACAATTTCTGATCACTGGGGTTAAGGGCTGACTCAGTGTGCTCTTCTGAGCCAGGCAGTTACACTGCGATTCCAAGGGCTGAGAAAACGCGTTTATTTCGGGCTGAAAAACACGTTTTGAAAACTGTGCTGTTCCTGCCCTATAACTTACATTGTGGTGACCAAAGTTGCCAAAACGTGTTTATTTCTGCTGAAAAACATGTTTTGACAATTTCTGATCACTGGGGTTAAGGGCTGACTCAGTGTGCTCTTCTGAGCCAGGCAGTTACACTGCGATTCCAAGGGCTGAGAAAACGCGTTTATTTCGGGCTGAAAAATACGTTTTGAAAACTGTGCTGTTCCTGCCCTATAATTTACATGGTGGTGACCAAAGTTGCCAAAACGTGTTTATTTCTGCTGAAAAACACGTTTTGACAATTTCTGATCACTGGGGTTAAGGTCTGACTCAGTGGGCTCTTCTGAACCAGTCAGTTACAGTGCGATTCCAAGGGCTGAGAAAACGCGTTTATTTCGGGCTGAAAAACACGTTTTGAAAACTGTGCTGTTCCTGCCCTATAAGTTACATGGTGGTGACCAAAGTTGCCAAAACGTGTTTATTTCTGCTGAAAAACATGTTTTTACAATTTCTGATCACTGGGGTTAAGGGCTGACTCAGTATGCTCTTCTGAGCCAGGCAGTTACACTGCGATTCTAAGGGCTGAGAAAACGCGTTTATTTCGGGCTGAAAAACACGTTTTGAAAACTGTGCTGTTCCTGCCCTATAAGTTACATGGTGGTGACCAAAGTTGCCAGAACGTGTTTATTTCTGCTGAAAAACATGTTTTGACAATTTCTGATCACTGGGGTTAAGGGCTGACTCAGTGGGCTCTTCTGAGCCAGGCAGTTACACTGCGATTCCAAGGGCTGAGAAAACGCGTTTATTTCGGGCTGAAAAACACGTTTTGAAAACTGTGCTGTTCCTGCCCTATAACTTACATGGTGGTGACCAAAGTTGCCAAAACGTGTTTATTTCTGCTGAAAAACATGTTTTGACAATTTCTGATCACTGGGGTTAAGGGCTGACTCAGTGTGCTCTTCTGAGCCAGGCAGTTACACTGCGATTCTAAGGGCTGAGAAAACGCGTTTATTTCGGGATGAAAAACACGTTTTGAAAACTGTGCTTTTCCTGCCCTATAAGTTACATGGTGGTGATCAAAGTTGCCAAAACGTGTTTATTTCTGCTGAAAAACATGTTTTGACAATTTCTGATCACTGGGGTTAAGGTCTGACTCAGTGGGCTCTTCTGAGCCAGTCAGTTACAGTGCGATTCGAAGGGCTGAGAAAACGCGTTTATTTCGGGCTGAAAAACACGTTTTGAAAACTGTGCTGTTCCTGCCCTATAAGTTACATGGTGGTGACCAAAGTTGCCAAAACGTGTTTATTTCTGCTGAAAAACACGTTTTGACAATTTCTGATCACTGGGGTTAAGGTCTGACTCAGTGGGCTCTTCTGAACCAGTCAGTTACAGTGCGATTCCAAGGGCTGAGAAAACGCGTTTATTTCGTGCTGAAAAACACGTTTTGAAAACTGTGCTGTTCCTGCCCTATAACTTACATGGTGGTGACCAAAGTTGCCAAAACGTGTTTATTTCTGCTGAAAAACATGTTTTGACAATTTCTGATCACTGGGGTTAAGGGCTGACTCAGTGTGCTCTTCTGAGCCAGGCAGTTACTCTGCAATTCTAAAGGCTGAGAAAACGTGTTTATTTCGGGCTGAAAAACACGTTTTGAAAACTGTGCTGTTCCTGCCCTATAAGTTACATGGTGGTGACCAAAGTTGCCAAAACGTGTTTATTTCTGCTGAAAAACATGTTTTGACAATTTCTGATCACTGGGGTTAAGGGCTGACTCAGTGTGCTCTTCTGAGCCAGGCAGTTACACTGCGATTCCAAGGGCTGAGAAAACGCGTTTATTTCGGGCTGAAAAACACGTTTTGAAAACTGTGCTGTTCCTGCCCTATAACTTACATGGTGGTGACCAAAGTTGCCAAAACGTGTTTATTTCTGCTGAAAAACATGTTTTGACAATTTCTGATCACTGGGGTTAAGGGCTGACTCAGTGTGCTCTTCTGAGCCAGGCAGTTACACTGCGATTCTAAGGGCTGAGAAAACGCGTTTATTTCGGGCTGAAAAATACGTTTTGAAAACTGTGCTGTTCCTGCCCTATAACTTGCATGGTGGTGACCAAAGTTGCCAAAACGTGTTTATTTCTGCTGAAAAACATGTTTTGACAATTTCTGATCACTGGGGTTAAGGGCTGACTCAGTGTGCTCTTCTGAGCCAGGCAGTTACTCTGCAATTCTAAAGGCTGAGAAAACGTGTTTATTTCGGGCTGAAAAACACGTTTTGAAAACTGTGCTGTTCCTGCCCTATAAGTTACATGGTGGTGACCAAAGTTGCCAAAACGTGTTTATTTCTGCTGAAAAACATGTTTTGACAATTTCTGATCACTGGGGTTAAGGGCTGACTCAGTGTGCTCTTCTGAGCCAGGCAGTTACACTGCGATTCCAAGGGCTGAGAAAACGCGTTTATTTCGGGCTGAAAAACACGTTTTGAAAACTGTGCTGTTCCTGCCCTATAACTTACATGGTGGTGACCAAAGTTGCCAAAACGTGTTTATTTCTGCTGAAAAACATGTTTTGACAATTTCTGATCACTGGGGTTAAGGGCTGACTCAGTGTGCTCTTCTGAGCCAGGCAGTTACACTGCGATTCTAAGGGCTGAGAAAACGCGTTTATTTCGGGCTGAAAAATACGTTTTGAAAACTGTGCTGTTCCTGCCCTATAACTTGCATGGTGGTGACCAAAGTTGCCAAAACGTGTTTATTTCTGCTGAAAAACACGTTTTGACAATTTCTGATCACTGGGGTTAAGTTCTGACTCAGTGGGCTCTTCTGAACCAGTCAGTTACGTGCGATTCCAAGGGCTGAGAAAACGCGTTTATTTCGGGCTGAAAAACACGTTTTGAAAACTGTGCTGTTCCTGCCCTATAAGTTACATGGTGGTGACCAAAGTTGCCAAAACGTGTTTATTTCTGCTGAAAAACATGTTTTGACAATTTCTGATCACTGGGGTTAAGGGCTGACTCAGTGTGCTCTTCTGAGCCAGGCAGTTACACTGCGATTCCAAGGGCTGAGAAAACGCGTTTATTTCGGGCTGAAAAACACGTTTTGAAAACTGTGCTGTTCCTGCCCTATAAGTTACATGGTGGTGACCAAAGTTGCCAAAACGTGTTTATTTCTGCTGAAAAACATGTTTTTACAATTTCTGATCACTGGGGTTAAGGGCTGACTCAGTGTGCTCTTCTGAGCCAGGCAGTTACACTGCGATTCTAAGGGCTGAGAAAACGCGTTTATTTCGGGCTGAAAAACACGTTTTGAAAACTGTGCTGTTCCTGCCCTATAAGTTACATGGTGGTGACCAAAGTTGCCAAAACGTGTTTATTTCTGCTGAAAAACATGTTTTGACAATTTCTGATCACTGGGGTTAAGGGCTGACTCAGTGGGCTCTTCTGAGCCAGGCAGTTACACTGCGATTCCAAGGGCTGTGAAAACGCGTTTATTTCGGGCTGAAAAACACGTTTTGAAAACTGTGCTGTTCCTGCCCTATAAGTTACATGGTGGTGACCAAAGTTGCCAAAACGTGTTTATTTCTGCTGAAAAACATGTTTTGACAATTTCTGATCACTGGGGTTAAGGGCTGACTCAGTGGGCTCTTCTGAGCCAGGCAGTTACACTGCGATTCCAAGGGCTGAGAATACGCGTTTATTTCGGGCTGAAAAACACGTTTTGAAAACTGTGCTGTTCCTGCCCTATAACTTACATGGTGGTGACCAAAGTTGCCAAAACGTGTTTATTTCTGCTGAAAAACACGTTTTGACAATTTCTGATCACTGGGGTTAAGGTCTGACTCAGTGGGCTCTTCTGAACCAGTCAGTTACAGTGCGATTCCAAGGGCTGAGAAAACGCGTTTATTTCGGGCTGAAAAACACGTTTTGAAAACTGTGCTGTTCCTGCCCTATAGGTTACATGGTGGTGACCAAAGTTGCCAAAACGTGTTTATTTCTGCTGAAAAACATGTTTTGACAATTTCTGATCACTGGGGTTAAGGGCTGACTCAGTGTGCTCTTCTGAGCCAGGCAGTTACTCTGCAATTCTAAGGGCTGAGAAAACTTGTTTATTTCGGGCTGAAAAACACGTTTTGAAAACTGTGCTGTTCCTGCCCTATAAGTTACATGGTGGTGACCAAAGTTGCCAAAACGTGTTTATTTCTGCTGAAAAACATGTTTTGACAATTTCTGATCACTGGGGTTAAGGGCTGACTCAGTGTGCTCTTCTGAGCCAGGCAGTTACACTGCGATTCCAAGGGCTGAGAAAACGCGTTTATTTCGGGCTGAAAAACACGTTTTGAAAACTGTGCTGTTCCTGCCCTATAACTTACATGGTGGTGACCAAAGTTGCCAAAACGTGTTTATTTCTGCTGAAAAACACGTTTTGACAATTTCTGATCACTGGGGTTAAGGTCTGACTCAGTGGGCTCTTCTGAACCAGTCAGTTACAGTGCGATTCCAAGGGCCGAGAAAACGCGTTTATTTCGGGCTGAAAAACACGTTTTGAAAACTGTGCTGTTCCTGCCCTATAAGTTACATGGTGGTGACCAAAGTTGCCAAAACGTGTTTATTTCTGCTGAAAAACATGTTTTTACAATTTCTGATCACTGGGGTTAAGGGCTGACTCAGTGTGCTCTTCTGAGCCAGGCAGTTACACTGCGATTCTAAGGGCTGAGAAAACGCGTTTATTTCGGGCTGAAAAACACGTTTTGAAAACTGTGCTGTTCCTGCCCTATAAGTTACATGGTGGTGACCAAAGTTGCCAAAACGTGTTTATTTCTGCTGAAAAACATGTTTTGACAATTTCTGATCACTGGGGTTAAGGGCTGACTCAGTGGGCTCTTCTGAGCCAGTCAGTTACAGTGCGATTCCAAGGGCTGAGAAAACGCGTTTATTTCGGGCTGAAAAACACGTTTTGAAAACTGTGCTGTTCCTGCCCTATAAGTTACATGGTGGTGACCAAAGTTGCCAAAACGTGTTTATTTCTGCTGAAAAACATGTTTTGACAATTTCTGATCACTGGGGTTAAGGGCTGACTCAGTGGGCTCTTCTGAGCCAGGCAGTTACACTGCGATTCCAAGGGCTGAGAAAACGCGTTTATTTCGGGCTGAAAAACACGTTTTGAAAACTGTGCTGTTCCTGCCCTATAACTTACATGGTGGTGACCAAAGTTGCCAAAACGTGTTTATTTCTGCTGAAAAACATGTTTTGACAATTTCTGATCACTGGGGTTAAGGGCTGACTCAGTGTGCTCTTCTGAGCCAGGCAGTTACACTGCGATTCTAAGGGCTGAGAAAACGCGTTTATTTCGGGCTGAAAAATACGTTTTGAAAACTGTGCTGTTCCTGCCCTATAACTTGCATGGTGGTGACCAAAGTTGCCAAAACGTGTTTATTTCTGCTGAAAAACACGTTTTGACAATTTCTGATCACTGGGGTTAAGTTCTGACTCAGTGGGCTCTTCTGAACCAGTCAGTTACGTGCGATTCCAAGGGCTGAGAAAACGCGTTTATTTCGGGCTGAAAAACACGTTTTGAAAACTGTGCTGTTCCTGCCCTATAACTTACATTGTGGTGACCAAAGTTGCCAAAACGTGTTTATTTCTGCTGAAAAACACGTTTTGACAATTTCTGATCACTGGGGTTAAGGTCTGACTCAGTGGGCTCTTCTGAACCAGTCAGTTACAGTGCGATTCCAAGGGCTGAGAAAACGCGTTTATTTCGGGCTGAAAAACACGTTTTGAAAACTGTGCTGTTCCTGCCCTATAAGTTACATGGTGGTGACCAAAGTTGCCAAAACGTGTTTATTTCTGCTGAAAAACATGTTTTTACATTTTCTGATCACTGGGGTTAAGGGCTGACTCAGTGTGCTCTTCTGAGCCAGGCAGTTACACTGCGATTCTAAGGGCTGAGAAAACGCGTTTATTTCGGGCTGAAAAACACGTTTTGAAAACTGTGCTGTTCCTGCCCTATAAGTTACATGGTGGTGACCAAAGTTGCCAAAACGTGTTTATTTCTGCTGAAAAACATGTTTTGACAATTTCTGATCACTGGGGTTAAGGGCTGACTCAGTGGGCTCTTCTGAGCCATGCAGTTACACTGCGATTCCAAGGGCTGTGAAAACGCGTTTATTTCGGGCTGAAAAACACGTTTTGAAAACTGTGCTGTTCCTGCCCTATAACTTACATGGTGGTGACCAAAGTTGCCAAAACGTGTTTATTTCTGCTGAAAAACATGTTTTGACAATTTCTGATCACTGGGGTTAAGGGCTGACTCAGTGTGCTCTTCTGAGCCAGGCAGTTACTCTGCAATTCTAAGGGCTGAGAAAACGTGTTTATTTCGGGCTGAAAAACACGTTTTGAAAACTGTGCTGTTCCTGCCCTATAAGTTACATGGTGGTGACCAAAGTTGCCAAAACGTGTTTATTTCTGCTGAAAAACATGTTTTGACAATTTCTGATCACTGGGGTTAAGGGCTGACTCATTGTGCTCTTCTGAGCCAGGCAGTTACACTGCGATTCTAAGGGCTGAGAAAACGCGTTTATTTCGGGCTGAAAAACACGTTTTGAAAACTGTGCTGTTCCTGCCCTATAAGTTACATGGTGGTGACCAAAGTTGCCAAAACGTGTTTATTTCTGCTGAAAAACATGTTTTGACAATTTCTGATCACTGGGGTTAAGGGCTGACTCAGTGTGCTCTTCTGAGCCAGGCAGTTACACTGCGATTCTAAGGGCTGAGAAAACGCGTTTATTTCGGGCTGAAAAATACGTTTTGAAAACTGTGCTGTTCCTGCCCTATAACTTACATGGTGGTGACCAAAGTTGCCAAAACGTGTTTATTTCTGCTGAAAAACACGTTTTGACAATTTCTGATCACTGGGGTTAAGTTCTGACTCAGTGGGCTCTTCTGAACCAGTCAGTTACGTGCGATTCCAAGGGCTGAGAAAACGCGTTTATTTCGGGCTGAAAAACACGTTTTGAAAACTGTGCTGTTCCTGCCCTATAAGTTACATGGTGGTGACCAAAGTTGCCAAAACGTGTTTATTTCTGCTGAAAAACATGTTTTGACAATTTCTGATCACTGGGGTTAAGGGCTGACTCAGTGTGCTCTTCTGAGCCAGGCAGTTACACTGCGATTCAAAGGGCTGAGAAAACGCGTTTATTTCGGGCTGAAAAACACGTTTTGAAAACTGTGCTGTTCCTGCCCTATAACTTACATGGTGGTGACCAAAGTTGCCAAAACGTGTTTATTTCTGCTGAAAAACACGTTTTGACAATTTCTGATCACTGGGGTTAAGGTCTGACTCAGTGGGCTCTTCTGAACCAGTCAGTTACAGTGCGATTCCAAGGGCTGAGAAAACGCGTTTATTTCGGGCTGAAAAACACGTTTTGAAAACTGTGCTGTTCCTGCCCTATAAGTTACATGGTGGTGACCAAAGTTGCCAAAACGTGTTTATTTCTGCTGAAAAACATGTTTTTACAATTTCTGATCACTGGGGTTAAGGGCTGACTCAGTGTGCTCTTCTGAGCCAGGCAGTTACACTGCGATTCTAAGGGCTGAGAAAACGCGTTTATTTCGGGCTGAAAAACACGTTTTGAAAACTGTGCTGTTCCTGCCCTATAAGTTACATGGTGGTGACCAAAGTTGCCAAAACGTGTTTATTTCTGCTGAAAAACATGTTTTGACAATTTCTGATCACTGGGGTTAAGGGCTGACTCAGTGGGCTCTTCTGAGCCAGGCAGTTACACTGCGATTCCAAGGGCTGTGAAAACGCGTTTATTTCGGGCTGAAAAACACGTTTTGAAAACTGTGCTGTTCCTGCCCTATAACTTACATGGTGGTGACCAAAGTTGCCAAAACGTGTTTATTTCTGCTGAAAAACATGTTTTGACAATTTCTGATCACTGGGGTTAAGGGCTGACTCAGTGTGCTCTTCTGAGCCAGGCAGTTACTCTGCAATTCTAAGGGCTGAGAAAACGTGTTTATTTCGGGCTGAAAAACACGTTTTGAAAACTGTGCTGTTCCTGCCCTATAAGTTACATGGTGGTGACCAAAGTTGCCAAAACGTGTTTATTTCTGCTGAAAAACATGTTTTGACAATTTCTGATCACTGGGGTTAAGGGCTGACTCAGTGTGCTCTTCTGAGCCAGGCAGTTACACTGCGATTCTAAGGGCTGAGAAAACGCGTTTATTTCGGGCAGAAAAACACGTTTTGAAAACTGTGCTGTTCCTGCCCTATAAGTTACATGGTGGTGACCAAAGTTGCCAAAACGTGTTTATTTCTGCTGCAAAACATGTTTTGACAATTTCTGATCACTGGGGTTAAGGGCTGACTCAGTGTGCTCTTCTGAGTCAGGCAGTTACACTGCGATTCCAAGGGCTGAGAAAACGCGTTTATTTCGGGCTGAAAAACACGTTTTGAAAACTGTGCTGTTCCTGCCCTATAACTTACATGGTGGTGACCAAAGTTGCCAAAACGTGTTTATTTCTGCTGAAAAACACGTTTTGACAATTTCTGATCACTGGGGTTAAGGTCTGACTCAGTGGGCTCTTCTGAACCAGTCAGTTACAGTGCGATTCCAAGGGCTGAGAAAACGCGTTTATTTCGGGCTGAAAAACACGTTTTGAAAACTGTGCTGTTCCTGCCCTATAGGTTACATGGTGGTGACCAAAGTTGCCAAAACGTGTTTATTTCTGCTGAAAAACATGTTTTGACAATTTCTGATCACTGGGGTTAAGGGCTGACTCAGTGTGCTCTTCTGAGCCAGGCAGTTACTCTGCAATTCTAAGGGCTGAGAAAACGTGTTTATTTCGGGCTGAAAAACACGTTTTGAAAACTGTGCTGTTCCTGCCCTATAAGTTACATGGTGGTGACCAAAGTTGCCAAAACGTGTTTATTTCTGCTGAAAAACATGTTTTTACATTTTCTGATCACTGGGGTTAAGGGCTGACTCAGTGTGCTCTTCTGAGCCATGCAGTTACACTGCGATTCTAAGGGCTGAGAAAACGCATTTATTTCGGGCTGAAAAACACGTTTTGAAAACTGTGCTGTTCCTGCCCTATAAGTTACATGGTGGTGACCAAAGTTGCCAAAACGTGTTTATTTCTGCTGAAAAACATGTTTTGACAATTTCTGATCACTGGGGTTAAGGGCTGACTCAGTGGGCTCTTCTGAGCCAGGAAGTTACACTGCGATTCCAAGGGCTGTGAAAACGCGTTTATTTCGGGCTGAAAAACACGTTTTGAAAACTGTGCTGTTCCTGCCCTATAACTTACATGGTGGTGACCAAAGTTGCCAAAACGTGTTTATTTCTGCTGAAAAACATGTTTTGACAATTTCTGATCACTGGGGTTAAGGGCTGACTCAGTGTGCTCTTCTGAGCCAGGCAGTTACTCTGCAATTCTAAGGGCTGAGAAAACGTGTTTATTTCGGGCTGAAAAACACGTTTTGAAAACTGTGCTGTTCCTGCCCTATAAGTTACATGGTGGTGACCAAAGTTGCCAAAACGTGTTTATTTCTGCTGAAAAACATGTTTTGACAATTTCTGATCACTGGGGTTAAGGGCTGACTCAGTGTGCTCTTCTGAGCCAGGCAGTTACACTGCGATTCCAAGGGCTGTGAAAACGCGTTTATTTCGGGCTGAAAAACACGTTTTGAAAACTGTGCTGTTCCTGCCCTATAACTTACATGGTGGTGACCAAAGTTGCCAAAACGTGTTTATTTCTGCTGAAAAACATGTTTTGACAATTTCTGATCACTGGGGTTAAGGGCTGACTCAGTGTGCTCTTCTGAGCCAGGCAGTTACTCTGCAATTCTAAGGGCTGAGAAAACGTGTTTATTTCGGGCTGAAAAACACGTTTTGAAAACTGTGCTGTTCCTGCCCTATAAGTTACATGGTGGTGACCAAAGTTGCCAAAACGTGTTTATTTCTGCTGAAAAACATGTTTTGACAATTTCTGATCACTGGGGTTAAGGGCTGACTCAGTGTGCTCTTCTGAGCCAGGCAGTTACACTGCGATTCTAAGGGCTGAGAAAACGCGTTTATTTCGGGCTGAAAAACACGTTTTGAAAACTGTGCTGTTCCTGCCCTATAAGTTACATGGTGGTGACCAAAGTTGCCAAAACGTGTTTATTTCTGCTGAAAAACATGTTTTGACAATTTCTGATCACTGGGGTTAAGGGCTGACTCAGTGTGCTCTTCTGAGCCAGGCAGTTACACTGCGATTCTAAGGGCTGAGAAAACGCGTTTATTTCGGGCTGAAAAATACGTTTTGAAAACTGTGCTGTTCCTGCCCTATAACTTACATGGTGGTGACCAAAGTTGCCAAAACGTGTTTATTTCTGCTGAAAAACACGTTTTGACAATTTCTGATCACTGGGGTTAAGTTCTGACTCAGTGGGCTCTTCTGAACCAGTCAGTTACGTGCGATTCCAAGGGCTGAGAAAACGCGTTTATTTCGGGCTGAAAAACACGTTTTGAAAACTGTGCTGTTCCTGCCCTATAAGTTACATGGTGGTGACCAAAGTTGCCAAAACGTGTTTATTTCTGCTGAAAAACATGTTTTGACAATTTCTGATCACTGGGGTTAAGGGCTGACTCAGTGTGCTCTTCTGAGCCAGGCAGTTACACTGCGATTCCAAGGGCTGAGAAAACGCGTTTATTTCGGGCTGAAAAACACGTTTTGAAAACTGTGCTGTTCCTGCCCTATAACTTACATGGTGGTGACCAAAGTTGCCAAAACGTGTTTATTTCTGCTGAAAAACATGTTTTGACAATTTCTGATCACTGGGGTTAAGGGCTGACTCAGTGGGCTCTTCTGAGCCAGGCAGTTACACTGCGATTCCAAGGGCTGAGAAAACGTGTTTATTTCGGGCTGAAAAACACGTTTTGAAAACTGTGCTGTTCCTGCCCTATAAGTTACATGGTGGTGACCAAAGTTGCCAAAACGTGTTTATTTCTGCTGAAAAACATGTTTTGACAATTTCTGATCACTGGGGTTAAGGGCTGACTCAGTGTGCTCTTCTGAGCCAGGCAGTTACACTGCGATTCTAAGGGCTGAGAAAACGCGTTTATTTCGGGCTGAAAAACACGTTTTGAAAACTGTGCTGTTCCTGCCCTATAAGTTACATGGTGGTGACCAAAGTTGCCAAAACGTGTTTATTTCTGCTGAAAAACATGTTTTGACAATTTCTGATCACTGGGGTTAAGGGCTGACTCAGTGTGCTCTTCTGAGCCAGGCAGTTACACTGCGATTCTAAGGGCTGAGAAAACGCGTTTATTTCGGGCTGAAAAATACGTTTTGAAAACTGTGCTGTTCCTGCCCTATAACTTACATGGTGGTGACCAAAGTTGCCAAAACGTGTTTATTTCTGCTGAAAAACACGTTTTGACCATTTCTGATCACTGGGGTTAAGTTCTGACTCAGTGGGCTCTTCTGAACCAGTCAGTTACGTGCGATTCCAAGGGCTGAGAAAACGCGTTTATTTCGGGCTGAAAAACACGTTTTGAAAACTGTGCTGTTCCTGCCCTATAAGTTACATGGTGGTGACCAAAGTTGCCAAAACGTGTTTATTTCTGCTGAAAAACATGTTTTGACAATTTCTGATCACTGGGGTTAAGGGCTGACTCAGTGTGCTCTTCTGAGCCAGGCAGTTACACTGCGATTCAAAGGGCTGAGAAAACGCGTTTATTTCGGGCTGAAAAACACGTTTTGAAAACTGTGCTGTTCCTGCCCTATAACTTACATGGTGGTGACCAAAGTTGCCAAAACGTGTTTATTTCTGCTGAAAAACACGTTTTGACAATTTCTGATCACTGGGGTTAAGGTCTGACTCAGTGGGCTCTTCTGAACCAGTCAGTTACAGTGCGATTCCAAGGGCTGAGAAAACGCGTTTATTTCGGGCTGAAAAACACGTTTTGAAAACTGTGCTGTTCCTGCCCTATAAGTTACATGGTGGTGACCAAAGTTGCCAAAACGTGTTTATTTCTGCTGAAAAACATGTTTTTACAATTTCTGATCACTGGGGTTAAGGGCTGACTCAGTGTGCTCTTCTGAGCCAGGCAGTTACACTGCGATTCTAAGGGCTGAGAAAACGCGTTTATTTCGGGCTGAAAAACAAGTTTTGAAAACTGTGCTGTTCCTGCCCTATAACTTACATGGTGGTGACCAAAGTTGCCAAAACGTGTTTATTTCTGCTGAAAAACATGTTTTGACAATTTCTGATCACTGGGGTTAAGGGCTGACTCAGTGTGCTCTTCTGAGCCAGGCAGTTACTCTGCAATTCTAAGGGCTGAGAAAACGTGTTTATTTCGGGCTGAAAAACACGTTTTGAAAACTGTGCTGTTCCTGCCCTATAAGTTACATGGTGGTGACCAAAGTTGCCAAAACGTGTTTATTTCTGCTGAAAAACATGTTTTGACAATTTCTGATCACTGGGGTTAAGGGCTGACTCAGTGTGCTCTTCTGAGCCAGGCAGTTACACTGCGATTCCAAGGGCTGAGAAAACGCGTTTATTTCGGGCTGAAAAACACGTTTTGAAAACTGTGCTGTTCCTGCCCTATAACTTACATGGTGGTGACCAAAGTTGCCAAAACGTGTTTATTTCTGCTGAAAAACACGTTTTGACAATTTCTGATCACTGGGGTTAAGGTCTGACTCAGTGGGCTCTTCTGAACCAGTCAGTTACATTGCGATTCCAAGGGCTGAGAAAACGCGTTTATTTCGGGCTGAAAAACACGTTTTGAAAACTGTGCTGTTCCTGCCCTATAAGTTACATGGTGGTGACCAAAGTTGCCAAAACGTGTTTATTTCTGCTGAAAAACATGTTTTTACATTTTCTGATCACTGGGGTTAAGGGCTGACTCAGTGTGCTCTTCTGAGCCAGGCAGTTACACTGCGATTCTAAGGGCTGAGAAAACGCGTTTATTTCGGGCTGAAAAACACGTTTTGAAAACTGTGCTGTTCCTGCCCTATAAGTTACATGGTGGTGACCAAAGTTGCCAAAACGTGTTTATTTCTGCTGAAAAACATGTTTTGACAATTTCTGATCACTGGGGTTAAGGGCTGACTCAGTGGGCTCTTCTGAGCCAGGCAGTTACACTGCGATTCCAAGGGCTGTGAAAACGCGTTTATTTCGGGCTGAAAAACACGTTTTGAAAACTGTGCTGTTCCTGCCCTATAACTTACATGGTGGTGACCAAAGTTGCCAAAACGTGTTTATTTCTGCTGAAAAACATGTTTTGACAATTTCTGATCACTGGGGTTAAGGGCTGACTCAGTGTGCTCTTCTGAGCCAGGCAGTTACTCTGCAATTCTAAGGGCTGAGAAAACGTGTTTATTTCGGGCTGAAAAACACGTTTTGAAAACTGTGCTGTTCCTGCCCTATAAGTTACATGGTGGTGACCAAAGTTGCCAAAACGTGTTTATTTCTGCTGAAAAACATGTTTTGACAATTTCTGATCACTGGGGTTAAGGGCTGACTCAGTGTGCTCTTCTGAGCCAGGCAGTTACACTGCGATTCTAAGGGCTGAGAAAACGCGTTTATTTAGGGCTGAAAAACACGTTTTGAAAACTGTGCTGTTCCTGCCCTATAACTTACATGGTGGTGACCAAAGTTGCCAAAACGTGTTTATTTCTGCTGAAAAACACGTTTTGACAATTTCTGATCACTGGGGTTAAGTTCTGACTCAGTGGGCTCTTCTGAACCAGTCAGTTACGTGCGATTCCAAGGGCTGAGAAAACGCGTTTATTTCGGGCTGAAAAACACGTTTTGAAAACTGTGCTGTTCCTGCCCTATAAGTTACATGGTGGTGACCAAAGTTGCCAAAACGTGTTTATTTCTGCTGAAAAACATGTTTTGACAATTTCTGATCACTGGGGTTAAGGGCTGACTCAGTGTGCTCTTCTGAGTCAGGCAGTTACACTGCGATTCAAAGGGCTGAGAAAACGCGTTTATTTCGGGCTGAAAAACACGTTTTGAAAACTGTGCTGTTCCTGCCCTATAACTTACATGGTGGTGACCAAAGTTGCCAAAACGTGTTTATTTCTGCTGAAAAACACGTTTTGACAATTTCTGATCACTGGGGTTAAGGTCTGACTCAGTGGGCTCTTCTGAACCAGTCAGTTACAGTGCGATTCCAAGGGCTGAGAAAACGCGTTTATTTCGGGCTGAAAAACACGTTTTGAAAACTGTGCTGTTCCTGCCCTATAAGTTACATGGTGGTGACCAAAGTTGCCAAAACGTGTTTATTTCTGCTGAAAAACATGTTTTTACAATTTCTGATCACTGGGGTTAAGGGCTGACTCAGTGTGCTCTTCTGAGCCAGGCAGTTACACTGCGATTCTAAGGGCTGAGAAAACGCGTTTATTTCGGGCTGAAAAACACGTTTTGAAAACTGTGCTGTTCCTGCCCTATAAGTTACATGGTGGTGACCAAAGTTGCCAAAACGTGTTTATTTCTGCTGAAAAACATGTTTTGACAATTTCTGATCACTGGGGTTAAGGGCTGACTCAGTGGGCTCTTCTGAGCCAGGCAGTTACACTGCGATTCCAAGGGCTGTGAAAACGCGTTTATTTCGGGCTGAAAAACACGTTTTGAAAACTGTGCTGTTCCTGCCCTATAAGTTACATGGTGGTGACCAAAGTTGCCAAAACGTGTTTATTTCTGCTGAAAAACATGTTTTGACAATTTCTGATCACTGGGGTTAAGGGCTGACTCAGTGTGCTCTTCTGAGCCAGGCAGTTACTCTGCAATTCAAAGGGCTGAGAAAACGTATTTATTTCGGGCTGAAAAACACGTTTTGAAAACTGTGCTGTTCCTGCCCTATAAGTTACATGGTGGTGACCAAAGTTGCCAAAACGTGTTTATTTCTGCTGAAAAACATGTTTTGACAATTTCTGATCACTGGGGTTAAGGGCTGACTCAGTGTGCTCTTCTGAGCCAGGCAGTTACACTGCGATTCTAAGGGCTGAGAAAACGCGTTTATTTCGGGCTGAAAAACACGTTTTGAAAACTGTGCTGTTCCTGCCCTATAACTTACATGGTGGTGACCAAAGTTGCCAAAACGTGTTTATTTCTGCTGAAAAACACGTTTTGACAATTTCTGATCACTGGGGTTAAGGTCTGACTCAGTGGGCTCTTCTGAACCAGTCAGTTACAGTGCGATTCCAAGGGCTGAGAAAACGCGTTTATTTCGGGCTGAAAAACACGTTTTGAAAACTGTGCTGTTCCTGCCCTATAAGTTACATGGTGGTGACCAAAGTTGCCAAAACGTGTTTATTTCTGCTGAAAAACATGTTTTTACATTTTCTGATCACTGGGGTTAAGGGCTGACTCAGTGTGCTCTTCTGAGCCAGGCAGTTACACTGCGATTCTAAGGGCTGAGAAAACGCGTTTATTTCGGGCTGAAAAACACGTTTTGAAAACTGTGCTGTTCCTGCCCTATAAGTTACATGGTGGTGACCAAAGTTGCCAAAACGTGTTTATTTCTGCTGAAAAACATGTTTTGACAATTTCTGATCACTGGGGTTAAGGGCTGACTCAGTGGGCTCTTCTGAGCCAGGCAGTTACACTGCGATTCCAAGGGCTGTGAAAACGCGTTTATTTCGGGCTGAAAAACACGTTTTGAAAACTGTGCTGTTCCTGCCCTATAACTTACATGGTGGTGACCAAAGTTGCCAAAACGTGTTTATTTCTGCTGAAAAACATGTTTTGACAATTTCTGATCACTGGGGTTAAGGGCTGACTCAGTGTGCTCTTCTGAGCCAGGCAGTTACTCTGCAATTCTAAGGGCTGAGAAAACGTGTTTATTTAGGGCTGAAAAACACGTTTTGAAAACTGTGCTGTTCCTGCCCTATAAGTTACATGTTGGTGACCAAAGTTGCCAAAACGTGTTTATTTCTGCTGAAAAACATGTTTTGACAATTTCTGATCACTGGGGTTAAGGTCTGACTCAGTGGGCTCTTCTGAGCCAGTCAGTTACAGTGCGATTCGAAGGGCTGAGAAAACGCGTTTATTTCGGGCTGAAAAACACGTTTTGAAAACTGTGCTGTTCCTGCCCTATAAGTTACATGGTGGTGACCAAAGTTGCCAAAACGTGTTTATTTCTGCTGAAAAACACGTTTTGACAATTTCTGATCACTGGGGTTAAGGTCTGACTCAGTGGGCTCTTCTGAACCAGTCAGTTACAGTGCGATTCCAAGGGCTGAGAAAACGCGTTTATTTCGTGCTGAAAAACACGTTTTGAAAACTGTGCTGTTCCTGCCCTATAACTTACATGGTGGTGACCAAAGTTGCCAAAACGTGTTTATTTCTGCTGAAAAACATGTTTTGACAATTTCTGATCACTGGGGTTAAGGGCTGACTCAGTGTGCTCTTCTGAGCCAGGCAGTTACTCTGCAATTCTAAAGGCTGAGAAAACGTGTTTATTTCGGGCTGAAAAACACGTTTTGAAAACTGTGCTGTTCCTGCCCTATAAGTTACATGGTGGTGACCAAAGTTGCCAAAACGTGTTTATTTCTGCTGAAAAACATGTTTTGACAATTTCTGATCACTGGGGTTAAGGGCTGACTCAGTGTGCTCTTCTGAGCCAGGCAGTTACACTGCGATTCCAAGGGCTGAGAAAACGCGTTTATTTCGGGCTGAAAAACACGTTTTGAAAACTGTGCTGTTCCTGCCCTATAACTTACATGGTGGTGACCAAAGTTGCCAAAACGTGTTTATTTCTGCTGAAAAACATGTTTTGACAATTTCTGATCACTGGGGTTAAGGGCTGACTCAGTGTGCTCTTCTGAGCCAGGCAGTTACAGTGCGATTCTAAGGGCTGAGAAAACGCGTTTATTTCGGGCTGAAAAATACGTTTTGAAAACTGTGCTGTTCCTGCCCTATAACTTGCATGGTGGTGACCAAAGTTGCCAAAACGTGTTTATTTCTGCTGAAAAACACGTTTTGACAATTTCTGATCACTGGGGTTAAGTTCTGACTCAGTGGGCTCTTCTGAACCAGTCAGTTACGTGCGATTCCAAGGGCTGAGAAAACGCGTTTATTTCGGGCTGAAAAACACGTTTTGAAAACTGTGCTGTTCCTGCCCTATAAGTTACATGGTGGTGACCAAAGTTGCCAAAACGTGTTTATTTCTGCTGAAAAACATGTTTTGACAATTTCTGATCACTGGGGTTAAGGGCTGACTCAGTGTGCTCTTCTGAGCCAGGCAGTTACACTGCGATTCCAAGGGCTGAGAAAACGCGTTTATTTCGGGCTGAAAAACACGTTTTGAAAACTGTGCTGTTCCTGCCCTATAAGTTACATGGTGGTGACCAAAGTTGCCAAAACGTGTTTATTTCTGCTGAAAAACATGTTTTTACAATTTCTGATCACTGGGGTTAAGGGCTGACTCAGTGTGCTCTTCTGAGCCAGGCAGTTACACTGCGATTCTAAGGGCTGAGAAAACGCGTTTATTTCGGGCTGAAAAACACGTTTTGAAAACTGTGCTGTTCCTGCCCTATAAGTTACATGGTGGTGACCAAAGTTGCCAAAACGTGTTTATTTCTGCTGAAAAACATGTTTTGACAATTTCTGATCACTGGGGTTAAGGGCTGACTCAGTGGGCTCTTCTGAGCCAGGCAGTTACACTGCGATTCCAAGGGCTGTGAAAACGCGTTTATTTCGGGCTGAAAAACACGTTTTGAAAACTGTGCTGTTCCTGCCCTATAAGTTACATGGTGGTGACCAAAGTTGCCAAAACGTGTTTATTTCTGCTGAAAAACATGTTTTGACAATTTCTGATCACTGGGGTTAAGGGCTGACTCAGTGGGCTCTTCTGAGCCAGGCAGTTACACTGCGATTCCAAGGGCTGAGAATACGCGTTTATTTCTGGCTGAAAAACACGTTTTGAAAACTGTGCTGTTCCTGCCCTATAACTTACATGGTGGTGACCAAAGTTGCCAAAACGTGTTTATTTCTGCTGAAAAACACGTTTTGACAATTTCTGATCACTGGGGTTAAGGTCTGACTCAGTGGGCTCTTCTGAACCAGTCAGTTACAGTGCGATTCCAAGGGCTGAGAAAACGCGTTTATTTCGGGCTGAAAAACACGTTTTGAAAACTGTGCTGTTCCTGCCCTATAGGTTACATGGTGGTGACCAAAGTTGCCAAAACGTGTTTATTTCTGCTGAAAAACATGTTTTGACAATTTCTGATCACTGGGGTTAAGGGCTGACTCAGTGTGCTCTTCTGAGCCAGGCAGTTACTCTGCAATTCTAAGGGCTGAGAAAACGTGTTTATTTCGGGCTGAAAAACACGTTTTGAAAACTGTGCTGTTCCTGCCCTATAAGTTACATGGTGGTGACCAAAGTTGCCAAAACGTGTTTATTTCTGCTGAAAAACATGTTTTGACAATTTCTGATCACTGGGGTTAAGGGCTGACTCAGTGTGCTCTTCTGAGCCAGGCAGTTACACTGCGATTCCAAGGGCTGAGAAAACGCGTTTATTTCGGGCTGAAAAACACGTTTTGAAAACTGTGCTGTTCCTGCCCTATAACTTACATGGTGGTGACCAAAGTTGCCAAAACGTGTTTATTTCTGCTGAAAAACACGTTTTGACAATTTCTGATCACTGGGGTTAAGGTCTGACTCAGTGGGCTCTTCTGAACCAGTCAGTTACAGTGCGATTCCAAGGGCTGAGAAAACGCGTTTATTTCGGGCTGAAAAACACGTTTTGAAAACTGTGCTGTTCCTGCCCTATAAGTTACATGGTGGTGACCAAAGTTGCCAAAACGTGTTTATTTCTGCTGAAAAACATGTTTTTACAATTTCTGATCACTGGGGTTAAGGGCTGACTCAGTGTGCTCTTCTGAGCCAGGCAGTTACACTGCGATTCTAAGGGCTGAGAAAACGCGTTTATTTAGGGCTGAAAAACACGTTTTGAAAACTGTGCTGTTCCTGCCCTATAACTTACATGGTGGTGACCAAAGTTGCCAAAACGTGTTTATTTCTGCTGAAAAACACGTTTTGACAATTTCTGATCACTGGGGTTAAGTTCTGACTCAGTGGGCTCTTCTGAACCAGTCAGTTACGTGCGATTCCAAGGGCTGAGAAAACGCGTTTATTTCGGGCTGAAAAACACGTTTTGAAAACTGTGCTGTTCCTGCCCTATAAGTTACATGGTGGTGACCAAAGTTGCCAAAACGTGTTTATTTCTGCTGAAAAACATGTTTTGACAATTTCTGATCACTGGGGTTAAGGGCTGACTCAGTGTGCTCTTCTGAGTCAGGCAGTTACACTGCGATTCAAAGGGCTGAGAAAACGCGTTTATTTCGGGCTGAAAAACACGTTTTGAAAACTGTGCTGTTCCTGCCCTATAACTTACATGGTGGTGACCAAAGTTGCCAAAACGTGTTTATTTCTGCTGAAAAACACGTTTTGACAATTTCTGATCACTGGGGTTAAGGTCTGACTCAGTGGGCTCTTCTGAACCAGTCAGTTACAGTGCGATTCCAAGGGCTGAGAAAACGCGTTTATTTCGGGCTGAAAAACACGTTTTGAAAACTGTGCTGTTCCTGCCCTATAAGTTACATGGTGGTGACCAAAGTTGCCAAAACGTGTTTATTTCTGCTGAAAAACATGTTTTTACAATTTCTGATCACTGGGGTTAAGGGCTGACTCAGTGTGCTCTTCTGAGCCAGGCAGTTACACTGCGATTCTAAGGGCTGAGAAAACGCGTTTATTTCGGGCTGAAAAACACGTTTTGAAAACTGTGCTGTTCCTGCCCTATAAGTTACATGGTGGTGACCAAAGTTGCCAAAACGTGTTTATTTCTGCTGAAAAACATGTTTTGACAATTTCTGATCACTGGGGTTAAGGGCTGACTCAGTGGGCTCTTCTGAACCAGGCAGTTACACTGCGATTCCAAGGGCTGTGAAAACGCGTTTATTTCGGGCTGAAAAACACGTTTTGAAAACTGTGCTGTTCCTGCCCTATAAGTTACATGGTGGTGACCAAAGTTGCCAAAACGTGTTTATTTCTGCTGAAAAACATGTTTTGACAATTTCTGATCACTGGGGTTAAGGGCTGACTCAGTGTGCTCTTCTGAGCCAGGCAGTTACTCTGCAATTCAAAGGGCTGAGAAAACGTATTTATTTCGGGCTGAAAAACACGTTTTGAAAACTGTGCTGTTCCTGCCCTATAAGTTACATGGTGGTGACCAAAGTTGCCAAAACGTGTTTATTTCTGCTGAAAAACATGTTTTGACAATTTCTGATCACTGGGGTTAAGGGCTGACTCAGTGTGCTCTTCTGAGCCAGGCAGTTACACTGCGATTCTAAGGGCTGAGAAAACGCGTTTATTTCGGGCTGAAAAACACGTTTTGAAAACTGTGCTGTTCCTGCCCTATAACTTACATGGTGGTGACCAAAGTTGCCAAAACGTGTTTATTTCTGCTGAAAAACACGTTTTGACAATTTCTGATCACTGGGGTTAAGGTCTGACTCAGTGGGCTCTTCTGAACCAGTCAGTTACAGTGCGATTCCAAGGGCTGAGAAAACGCGTTTATTTCGGGCTGAAAAACACGTTTTGAAAACTGTGCTGTTCCTGCCCTATAAGTTACATGGTGGTGACCAAAGTTGCCAAAACGTGTTTATTTCTGCTGAAAAACATGTTTTTACATTTTCTGATCACTGGGGTTAAGGGCTGACTCAGTGTGCTCTTCTGAGCCAGGCAGTTACACTGCGATTCTAAGGGCTGAGAAAACGCGTTTATTTCGGGCTGAAAAACACGTTTTGAAAACTGTGCTGTTCCTGCCCTATAAGTTACATGGTGGTGACCAAAGTTGCCAAAACGTGTTTATTTCTGCTGAAAAACATGTTTTGACAATTTCTGATCACTGGGGTTAAGGGCTGACTCAGTGGGCTCTTCTGAGCCAGGCAGTTACACTGCGATTCCAAGGGCTGTGAAAACGCGTTTATTTCGGGCTGAAAAACACGTTTTGAAAACTGTGCTGTTCCTGCCCTATAACTTACATGGTGGTGACCAAAGTTGCCAAAACGTGTTTATTTCTGCTGAAAAACATGTTTTGACAATTTCTGATCACTGGGGTTAAGGGCTGACTCAGTGTGCTCTTCTGAGCCAGGCAGTTACTCTGCAATTCTAAGGGCTGAGAAAACGTGTTTATTTAGGGCTGAAAAACACGTTTTGAAAACTGTGCTGTTCCTGCCCTATAAGTTACATGTTGGTGACCAAAGTTGCCAAAACGTGTTTATTTCTGCTGAAAAACATGTTTTGACAATTTCTGATCACTGGGGTTAAGGTCTGACTCAGTGGGCTCTTCTGAGCCAGTCAGTTACAGTGCGATTCGAAGGGCTGAGAAAACGCGTTTATTTCGGGCTGAAAAACACGTTTTGAAAACTGTGCTGTTCCTGCCCTATAAGTTACATGGTGGTGACCAAAGTTGCCAAAACGTGTTTATTTCTGCTGAAAAACACGTTTTGACAATTTCTGATCACTGGGGTTAAGGTCTGACTCAGTGGGCTCTTCTGAACCAGTCAGTTACAGTGCGATTCCAAGGGCTGAGAAAACGCGTTTATTTCGTGCTGAAAAACACGTTTTGAAAACTGTGCTGTTCCTGCCCTATAACTTACATGGTGGTGACCAAAGTTGCCAAAACGTGTTTATTTCTGCTGAAAAACATGTTTTGACAATTTCTGATCACTGGGGTTAAGGGCTGACTCAGTGTGCTCTTCTGAGCCAGGCAGTTACTCTGCAATTCTAAAGGCTGAGAAAACGTGTTTATTTCGGGCTGAAAAACACGTTTTGAAAACTGTGCTGTTCCTGCCCTATAAGTTACATGGTGGTGACCAAAGTTGCCAAAACGTGTTTATTTCTGCTGAAAAACATGTTTTGACAATTTCTGATCACTGGGGTTAAGGGCTGACTCAGTGTGCTCTTCTGAGCCAGGCAGTTACACTGCGATTCCAAGGGCTGAGAAAACGCGTTTATTTCGGGCTGAAAAACACGTTTTGAAAACTGTGCTGTTCCTGCCCTATAACTTACATGGTGGTGACCAAAGTTGCCAAAACGTGTTTATTTCTGCTGAAAAACATGTTTTGACAATTTCTGATCACTGGGGTTAAGGGCTGACTCAGTGTGCTCTTCTGAGCCAGGCAGTTACAGTGCGATTCTAAGGGCTGAGAAAACGCGTTTATTTCGGGCTGAAAAATACGTTTTGAAAACTGTGCTGTTCCTGCCCTATAACTTGCATGGTGGTGACCAAAGTTGCCAAAACGTGTTTATTTCTGCTGAAAAACACGTTTTGACAATTTCTGATCACTGGGGTTAAGTTCTGACTCAGTGGGCTCTTCTGAACCAGTCAGTTACGTGCGATTCCAAGGGCTGAGAAAACGCGTTTATTTCGGGCTGAAAAACACGTTTTGAAAACTGTGCTGTTCCTGCCCTATAAGTTACATGGTGGTGACCAAAGTTGCCAAAACGTGTTTATTTCTGCTGAAAAACATGTTTTGACAATTTCTGATCACTGGGGTTAAGGGCTGACTCAGTGTGCTCTTCTGAGCCAGGCAGTTACACTGCGATTCCAAGGGCTGAGAAAACGCGTTTATTTCGGGCTGAAAAACACGTTTTGAAAACTGTGCTGTTCCTGCCCTATAAGTTACATGGTGGTGACCAAAGTTGCCAAAACGTGTTTATTTCTGCTGAAAAACATGTTTTTACAATTTCTGATCACTGGGGTTAAGGGCTGACTCAGTGTGCTCTTCTGAGCCAGGCAGTTACACTGCGATTCTAAGGGCTGAGAAAACGCGTTTATTTCGGGCTGAAAAACACGTTTTGAAAACTGTGCTGTTCCTGCCCTATAAGTTACATGGTGGTGACCAAAGTTGCCAAAACGTGTTTATTTCTGCTGAAAAACATGTTTTGACAATTTCTGATCACTGGGGTTAAGGGCTGACTCAGTGGGCTCTTCTGAGCCAGGCAGTTACACTGCGATTCCAAGGGCTGTGAAAACGCGTTTATTTCGGGCTGAAAAACACGTTTTGAAAACTGTGCTGTTCCTGCCCTATAAGTTACATGGTGGTGACCAAAGTTGCCAAAACGTGTTTATTTCTGCTGAAAAACATGTTTTGACAATTTCTGATCACTGGGGTTAAGGGCTGACTCAGTGGGCTCTTCTGAGCCAGGCAGTTACACTGCGATTCCAAGGGCTGAGAATACGCGTTTATTTCTGGCTGAAAAACACGTTTTGAAAACTGTGCTGTTCCTGCCCTATAACTTACATGGTGGTGACCAAAGTTGCCAAAACGTGTTTATTTCTGCTGAAAAACACGTTTTGACAATTTCTGATCACTGGGGTTAAGGTCTGACTCAGTGGGCTCTTCTGAACCAGTCAGTTACAGTGCGATTCCAAGGGCTGAGAAAACGCGTTTATTTCGGGCTGAAAAACACGTTTTGAAAACTGTGCTGTTCCTGCCCTATAGGTTACATGGTGGTGACCAAAGTTGCCAAAACGTGTTTATTTCTGCTGAAAAACATGTTTTGACAATTTCTGATCACTGGGGTTAAGGGCTGACTCAGTGTGCTCTTCTGAGCCAGGCAGTTACTCTGCAATTCTAAGGGCTGAGAAAACGTGTTTATTTCGGGCTGAAAAACACGTTTTGAAAACTGTGCTGTTCCTGCCCTATAAGTTACATGGTGGTGACCAAAGTTGCCAAAACGTGTTTATTTCTGCTGAAAAACATGTTTTGACAATTTCTGATCACTGGGGTTAAGGGCTGACTCAGTGTGCTCTTCTGAGCCAGGCAGTTACACTGCGATTCCAAGGGCTGAGAAAACGCGTTTATTTCGGGCTGAAAAACACGTTTTGAAAACTGTGCTGTTCCTGCCCTATAACTTACATGGTGGTGACCAAAGTTGCCAAAACGTGTTTATTTCTGCTGAAAAACACGTTTTGACAATTTCTGATCACTGGGGTTAAGGTCTGACTCAGTGGGCTCTTCTGAACCAGTCAGTTACAGTGCGATTCCAAGGGCTGAGAAAACGCGTTTATTTCGGGCTGAAAAACACGTTTTGAAAACTGTGCTGTTCCTGCCCTATAAGTTACATGGTGGTGACCAAAGTTGCCAAAACGTGTTTATTTCTGCTGAAAAACATGTTTTTACAATTTCTGATCACTGGGGTTAAGGGCTGACTCAGTGTGCTCTTCTGAGCCAGGCAGTTACACTGCGATTCTAAGGGTTGAGAAAACGCGTTTATTTCGGGCTGAAAAACACGTTTTGAAAACTGTGCTGTTCCTGCCCTATAAGTTACATGGTGGTGACCAAAGTTGCCAAAACGTGTTTATTTCTGCTGAAAAACATGTTTTGACAATTTCTGATCACTGGGGTTAAGGGCTGACTCAGTGGGCTCTTCTGAGCCAGTCAGTTACAGTGCGATTCCAAGGGCTGAGAAAACGCGTTTATTTCGGGCTGAAAAACACGTTTTGAAAACTGTGCTGTTCCTGCCCTATAAGTTACATGGTGGTGACCAAAGTTGCCAAAACGTGTTTATTTCTGCTGAAAAACATGTTTTGACAATTTCTGATCACTGGGGTTAAGGGCTGACTCAGTGGGCTCTTCTGAGCCAGGCAGTTACACTGCGATTCCAAGGGCTGAGAAAACGCGTTTATTTCGGGCTGAAAAACACGTTTTGAAAACTGTGCTGTTCCTGCCCTATAACTTACATGGTGGTGACCAAAGTTGCCAAAACGTGTTTATTTCTGCTGAAAAACATGTTTTGACAATTTCTGATCACTGGGGTTAAGGGCTGACTCAGTGGGCTCTTCTGAGCCAGGCAGTTACACTGCGATTCCAAGGGCTGTGAAAACGCGTTTATTTCGGGCTGAAAAACACGTTTTGAAAACTGTGCTGTTCCTGCCCTATAAGTTACATGGTGGTGACCAAAGTTGCCAAAACGTGTTTATTTCTGCTGAAAAACATGTTTTGACAATTTCTGATCACTGGGGTTAAGGGCTGACTCAGTGTGCTCTTCTGAGCCAGGCAGTTACTCTGCAATTCTAAGGGCTGAGAAAACGTGTTTATTTCGGGCTGAAAAACACGTTTTGAAAACTGTGCTGTTCCTGCCCTATAAGTTACATGGTGGTGACCAAAGTTGCCAAAACGTGTTTATTTCTGCTGAAAAACATGTTTTGACAATTTCTGATCACTGGGGTTAAGGGCTGACTCAGTGTGCTCTTCTGAGCCAGGCAGTTACACTGCGATTCTAAGGGCTGAGAAAACGCGTTTATTTCGGGCTGAAAAACACGTTTTGAAAACTGTGCTGTTCCTGCCCTATAACTTACATGGTGGTGACCAAAGTTGCCAAAACGTGTTTATTTCTGCTGAAAAACACGTTTTGACAATTTCTGATCACTGGGGTTAAGGTCTGACTCAGTGGGCTCTTCTGAACCAGTCAGTTACAGTGCGATTCCAAGGGCTGAGAAAACGCGTTTATTTCGGGCTGAAAAACACGTTTTGAAAACTGTGCTGTTCCTGCCCTATAAGTTACATGGTGGTGACCAAAGTTGCCAAAACGTGTTTATTTCTGCTGAAAAACATGTTTTTACATTTTCTGATCACTGGGGTTAAGGGCTGACTCAGTGTGCTCTTCTGAGCCAGGCAGTTACACTGCGATTCTAAGGGCTGAGAAAACGCGTTTATTTCGGGCTGAAAAACACGTTTTGAAAACTGTGCTGTTCCTGCCCTATAAGTTACATGGTGGTGACCAAAGTTGCCAAAACGTGTTTATTTCTGCTGAAAAACATGTTTTGACAATTTCTGATCACTGGGGTTAAGGGCTGACTCAGTGGGCTCTTCTGAGCCAGGCAGTTACACTGCGATTCCAAGGGCTGTGAAAACGCGTTTATTTCGGGCTGAAAAACACGTTTTGAAAACTGTGCTGTTCCTGCCCTATAACTTACATGGTGGTGACCAAAGTTGCCAAAACGTGTTTATTTCTGCTGAAAAACATGTTTTGACAATTTCTGATCACTGGGGTTAAGGGCTGACTCAGTGTGCTCTTCTGAGCCAGGCAGTTACTCTGCAATTCTAAGGGCTGAGAAAACGTGTTTATTTAGGGCTGAAAAACACGTTTTGAAAACTGTGCTGTTCCTGCCCTATAAGTTACATGTTGGTGACCAAAGTTGCCAAAACGTGTTTATTTCTGCTGAAAAACATGTTTTGACAATTTCTGATCACTGGGGTTAAGGTCTGACTCAGTGGGCTCTTCTGAGCCAGTCAGTTACAGTGCGATTCGAAGGGCTGAGAAAACGCGTTTATTTCGGGCTGAAAAACACGTTTTGAAAACTGTGCTGTTCCTGCCCTATAAGTTACATGGTGGTGACCAAAGTTGCCAAAACGTGTTTATTTCTGCTGAAAAACACGTTTTGACAATTTCTGATCACTGGGGTTAAGGTCTGACTCAGTGGGCTCTTCTGAACCAGTCAGTTACAGTGCGATTCCAAGGGCTGAGAAAACGCGTTTATTTCGTGCTGAAAAACACGTTTTGAAAACTGTGCTGTTCCTGCCCTATAACTTACATGGTGGTGACCAAAGTTGCCAAAACGTGTTTATTTCTGCTGAAAAACATGTTTTGACAATTTCTGATCACTGGGGTTAAGGGCTGACTCAGTGTGCTCTTCTGAGCCAGGCAGTTACTCTGCAATTCTAAAGGCTGAGAAAACGTGTTTATTTCGGGCTGAAAAACACGTTTTGAAAACTGTGCTGTTCCTGCCCTATAAGTTACATGGTGGTGACCAAAGTTGCCAAAACGTGTTTATTTCTGCTGAAAAACATGTTTTGACAATTTCTGATCACTGGGGTTAAGGGCTGACTCAGTGTGCTCTTCTGAGCCAGGCAGTTACACTGCGATTCCAAGGGCTGAGAAAACGCGTTTATTTCGGGCTAAAAAACACGTTTTGAAAACTGTGCTGTTCCTGCCCTATAACTTACATGGTGGTGACCAAAGTTGCCAAAACGTGTTTATTTCTGCTGAAAAACATGTTTTGACAATTTCTGATCACTGGGGTTAAGGGCTGACTCAGTGTGCTCTTCTGAGCCAGGCAGTTACACTGCGATTCTAAGGGCTGAGAAAACGCGTTTATTTCGGGCTGAAAAATACGTTTTGAAAACTGTGCTGTTCCTGCCCTATAACTTGCATGGTGGTGACCAAAGTTGCCAAAACGTGTTTATTTCTGCTGAAAAACACGTTTTGACAATTTCTGATCACTGGGGTTAAGTTCTGACTCAGTGGGCTCTTCTGAACCAGTCAGTTACGTGCGATTCCAAGGGCTGTGAAAACGCGTTTATTTCGGGCTGAAAAACACGTTTTGAAAACTGTGCTGTTCCTGCCCTATAACTTACATGGTGGTGACCAAAGTTGCCAAAACGTGTTTATTTCTGCTGAAAAACATGTTTTGACAATTTCTGATCACTGGGGTTAAGGGCTGACTCAGTGGGCTCTTCTGAGCCAGGCAGTTACACTGCGATTCCAAGGGCTGTGAAAACGCGTTTATTTCGGGCTGAAAAACACGTTTTGAAAACTGTGCTGTTCCTGCCCTATAAGTTACATGGTGGTGACCAAAGTTGCCAAAACGTGTTTATTTCTGCTGAAAAACATGTTTTGACAATTTCTGATCACTGGGGTTAAGGGCTGACTCAGTGGGCTCTTCTGAGCCAGGCAGTTACACTGCGATTCCAAGGGCTGAGAATACGCGTTTATTTCGGGCTGAAAAACACGTTTTGAAAACTGTGCTGTTCCTGCCCTATAACTTACATGGTGGTGACCAAAGTTGCCAAAACGTGTTTATTTCTGCTGAAAAACACGTTTTGACAATTTCTGATCACTGGGGTTAAGGTCTGACTCAGTGGGCTCTTCTGAACCAGTCAGTTACAGTGCGATTCCAAGGGCTGAGAAAACGCGTTTATTTCGGGCTGAAAAACACGTTTTGAAAACTGTGCTGTTCCTGCCCTATAGGTTACATGGTGGTGACCAAAGTTGCCAAAACGTGTTTATTTCTGCTGAAAAACATGTTTTGACAATTTCTGATCACTGGGGTTAAGGGCTGACTCAGTGTGCTCTTCTGAGCCAGGCAGTTACTCTGCAATTCTAAGGGCTGAGAAAACGTGTTTATTTCGGGCTGAAAAACACGTTTTGAAAACTGTGCTGTTCCTGCCCTATAAGTTACATGGTGGTGACCAAAGTTGCCAAAACGTGTTTATTTCTGCTGAAAAACATGTTTTGACAATTTCTGATCACTGGGGTTAAGGGCTGACTCAGTGTGCTCTTCTGAGCCAGGCAGTTACACTGCGATTCCAAGGGCTGAGAAAACGCGTTTATTTCGGGCTGAAAAACACGTTTTGAAAACTGTGCTGTTCCTGCCCTATAACTTACATGGTGGTGACCAAAGTTGCCAAAACGTGTTTATTTCTGCTGAAAAACACGTTTTGACAATTTCTGATCACTGGGGTTAAGGTCTGACTCAGTGGGCTCTTCTGAACCAGTCAGTTACAGTGCGATTCCAAGGGCTGAGAAAACGCGTTTATTTCGGGCTGAAAAACACGTTTTGAAAACTGTGCTGTTCCTGCCCTATAAGTTACATGGTGGTGACCAAAGTTGCCAAAACGTGTTTATTTCTGCTGAAAAACATGTTTTTACAATTTCTGATCACTGGGGTTAAGGGCTGACTCAGTGTGCTCTTCTGAGCCAGGCAGTTACACTGCGATTCTAAGGGCTGAGAAAACGCGTTTATTTCGTGCTGAAAAACACGTTTTGAAAACTGTGCTGTTCCTGCCCTATAAGTTACATGGTGGTGACCAAAGTTGCCAAAACGTGTTTATTTCTGCTGAAAAACATGTTTTGACAATTTCTGATCACTGGGGTTAAGGGCTGACTCAGTGGGCTCTTCTGAGCCAGGCAGTTACACTGCGATTCCAAGGGCTGTGAAAACGCGTTTATTTCGGGCTGAAAAACACGTTTTGAAAACTGTGCTGTTCCTGCCCTATAAGTTACATGGTGGTGACCAAAGTTGCCAAAACGTGTTTATTTCTGCTGAAAAACATGTTTTGACAATTTCTGATCACTGGGGTTAAGGGCTGACTCAGTGGGCTCTTCTGAGCCAGGCAGTTACACTGCGATTCCAAGGGCTGAGAATACGCGTTTATTTCGGGCTGAAAAACACGTTTTGAAAACTGTGCTGTTCCTGCCCTATAACTTACATGGTGGTGACCAAAGTTGCCAAAACGTGTTTATTTCTGCTGAAAAACACGTTTTGACAATTTCTGATCACTGGGGTTAAGGTCTGACTCAGTGGGCTCTTCTGAACCAGTCAGTTACAGTGCGATTCCAAGGGCTGAGAAAACGCGTTTATTTCGGGCTGAAAAACACGTTTTGAAAACTGTGCTGTTCCTGCCCTATAGGTTACATGGTGGTGACCAAAGTTGCCAAAACGTGTTTATTTCTGCTGAAAAACATGTTTTGACAATTTCTGATCACTGGGGTTAAGGGCTGACTCAGTGGGCTCTTCTGAGCCAGGCAGTTACACTGCGATTCCAAGGGCTGAGAATACGCGTTTATTTCTGGCTGAAAAACACGTTTTGAAAACTGTGCTGTTCCTGCCCTATAACTTACATGGTGGTGACCAAAGTTGCCAAAACGTGTTTATTTCTGCTGAAAAACACGTTTTGACAATTTCTGATCACTGGGGTTAAGGTCTGACTCAGTGGGCTCTTCTGAACCAGTCAGTTACAGTGCGATTCCAAGGGCTGAGAAAACGCGTTTATTTCGGGCTGAAAAACACGTTTTGAAAACTGTGCTGTTCCTGCCCTATAGGTTACATGGTGGTGACCAAAGTTGCCAAAACGTGTTTATTTCTGCTGAAAAACATGTTTTGACAATTTCTGATCACTGGGGTTAAGGGCTGACTCAGTGTGCTCTTCTGAGCCAGGCAGTTACTCTGCAATTCTAAGGGCTGAGAAAACGTGTTTATTTCGGGCTGAAAAACACGTTTTGAAAACTGTGCTGTTCCTGCCCTATAAGTTACATGGTGGTGACCAAAGTTGCCAAAACGTGTTTATTTCTGCTGAAAAACATGTTTTGACAATTTCTGATCACTGGGGTTAAGGGCTGACTCAGTGTGCTCTTCTGAGCCAGGCAGTTACACTGCGATTCCAAGGGCTGAGAAAACGCGTTTATTTCGGGCTGAAAAACACGTTTTGAAAACTGTGCTGTTCCTGCCCTATAACTTACATGGTGGTGACCAAAGTTGCCAAAACGTGTTTATTTCTGCTGAAAAACACGTTTTGACAATTTCTGATCACTGGGGTTAAGGTCTGACTCAGTGGGCTCTTCTGAACCAGTCAGTTACAGTGCGATTCCAAGGGCTGAGAAAACGCGTTTATTTCGGGCTGAAAAACACGTTTTGAAAACTGTGCTGTTCCTGCCCTATAAGTTACATGGTGGTGACCAAAGTTGCCAAAACGTGTTTATTTCTGCTGAAAAACATGTTTTTACAATTTCTGATCACTGGGGTTAAGGGCTGACTCAGTGTGCTCTTCTGAGCCAGGCAGTTACACTGCGATTCTAAGGGTTGAGAAAACGCGTTTATTTCGGGCTGAAAAACACGTTTTGAAAACTGTGCTGTTCCTGCCCTATAAGTTACATGGTGGTGACCAAAGTTGCCAAAACGTGTTTATTTCTGCTGAAAAACATGTTTTGACAATTTCTGATCACTGGGGTTAAGGGCTGACTCAGTGGGCTCTTCTGAGCCAGTCAGTTACAGTGCGATTCCAAGGGCTGAGAAAACGCGTTTATTTCGGGCTGAAAAACACGTTTTGAAAACTGTGCTGTTCCTGCCCTATAAGTTACATGGTGGTGACCAAAGTTGCCAAAACGTGTTTATTTCTGCTGAAAAACATGTTTTGACAATTTCTGATCACTGGGGTTAAGGGCTGACTCAGTGGGCTCTTCTGAGCCAGGCAGTTACACTGCGATTCCAAGGGCTGAGAAAACGCGTTTATTTCGGGCTGAAAAACACGTTTTGAAAACTGTGCTGTTCCTGCCCTATAACTTACATGGTGGTGACCAAAGTTGCCAAAACGTGTTTATTTCTGCTGAAAAACATGTTTTGACAATTTCTGATCACTGGGGTTAAGGGCTGACTCAGTGGGCTCTTCTGAGCCAGGCAGTTACACTGCGATTCCAAGGGCTGTGAAAACGCGTTTATTTCGGGCTGAAAAACACGTTTTGAAAACTGTGCTGTTCCTGCCCTATAAGTTACATGGTGGTGACCAAAGTTGCCAAAACGTGTTTATTTCTGCTGAAAAACATGTTTTGACAATTTCTGATCACTGGGGTTAAGGGCTGACTCAGTGTGCTCTTCTGAGCCAGGCAGTTACACTGCGATTCTAAGGGCTGAGAAAACGCGTTTATTTCGGGCTGAAAAACACGTTTTGAAAACTGTGCTGTTCCTGCCCTATAAGTTACATGGTGGTGACCAAAGTTGCCAAAACGTGTTTATTTCTGCTGAAAAACATGTTTTGACAATTTCTGATCACTGGGGTTAAGGGCTGACTCAGTGTGCTCTTCTGAGCCAGGCAGTTACACTGCGATTCTAAGGGCTGAGAAAACGCGTTTATTTCGGGCTGAAAAACACGTTTTGAAAACTGTGCTGTTCCTGCCCTATAACTTACATGGTGGTGACCAAAGTTGCCAAAACGTGTTTATTTCTGCTGAAAAACATGTTTTGACAATTTCTGATCACTGGGGTTAAGGGCTGACTCAGTGGGCTCTTCTGAGCCAGGCAGTTACACTGCGATTCCAAGGGCTGAGAATACGCGTTTATTTCTGGCTGAAAAACACGTTTTGAAAACTGTGCTGTTCCTGCCCTATAACTTACATGGTGGTGACCAAAGTTGCCAAAACGTGTTTATTTCTGCTGAAAAACACGTTTTGACAATTTCTGATCACTGGGGTTAAGGTCTGACTCAGTGGGCTCTTCTGAACCAGTCAGTTACAGTGCGATTCCAAGGGCTGAGAAAACGCGTTTATTTCGGGCTGAAAAACACGTTTTGAAAACTGTGCTGTTCCTGCCCTATAGGTTACATGGTGGTGACCAAAGTTGCCAAAACGTGTTTATTTCTGCTGAAAAACATGTTTTGACAATTTCTGATCACTGGGGTTAAGGGCTGACTCAGTGTGCTCTTCTGAGCCAGGCAGTTACTCTGCAATTCTAAGGGCTGAGAAAACGTGTTTATTTCGGGCTGAAAAACACGTTTTGAAAACTGTGCTGTTCCTGCCCTATAAGTTACATGGTGGTGACCAAAGTTGCCAAAACGTGTTTATTTCTGCTGAAAAACATGTTTTGACAATTTCTGATCACTGGGGTTAAGGGCTGACTCAGTGTGCTCTTCTGAGCCAGGCAGTTACACTGCGATTCCAAGGGCTGAGAAAACGCGTTTATTTCGGGCTGAAAAACACGTTTTGAAAACTGTGCTGTTCCTGCCCTATAACTTACATGGTGGTGACCAAAGTTGCCAAAACGTGTTTATTTCTGCTGAAAAACACGTTTTGACAATTTCTGATCACTGGGGTTAAGGTCTGACTCAGTGGGCTCTTCTGAACCAGTCAGTTACAGTGCGATTCCAAGGGCTGAGAAAACGCGTTTATTTCGGGCTGAAAAACACGTTTTGAAAACTGTGCTGTTCCTGCCCTATAAGTTACATGGTGGTGACCAAAGTTGCCAAAACGTGTTTATTTCTGCTGAAAAACATGTTTTTACAATTTCTGATCACTGGGGTTAAGGGCTGACTCAGTGTGCTCTTCTGAGCCAGGCAGTTACACTGCGATTCTAAGGGTTGAGAAAACGCGTTTATTTCGGGCTGAAAAACACGTTTTGAAAACTGTGCTGTTCCTGCCCTATAAGTTACATGGTGGTGACCAAAGTTGCCAAAACGTGTTTATTTCTGCTGAAAAACATGTTTTGACAATTTCTGATCACTGGGGTTAAGGGCTGACTCAGTGGGCTCTTCTGAGCCAGTCAGTTACAGTGCGATTCCAAGGGCTGAGAAAACGCGTTTATTTCGGGCTGAAAAACACGTTTTGAAAACTGTGCTGTTCCTGCCCTATAAGTTACATGGTGGTGACCAAAGTTGCCAAAACGTGTTTATTTCTGCTGAAAAACATGTTTTGACAATTTCTGATCACTGGGGTTAAGGGCTGACTCAGTGGGCTCTTCTGAGCCAGGCAGTTACACTGCGATTCCAAGGGCTGAGAAAACGCGTTTATTTCGGGCTGAAAAACACGTTTTGAAAACTGTGCTGTTCCTGCCCTATAACTTACATGGTGGTGACCAAAGTTGCCAAAACGTGTTTATTTCTGCTGAAAAACATGTTTTGACAATTTCTGATCACTGGGGTTAAGGGCTGACTCAGTGGGCTCTTCTGAGCCAGGCAGTTACACTGCGATTCCAAGGGCTGTGAAAACGCGTTTATTTCGGGCTGAAAAACACGTTTTGAAAACTGTGCTGTTCCTGCCCTATAAGTTACATGGTGGTGACCAAAGTTGCCAAAACGTGTTTATTTCTGCTGAAAAACATGTTTTGACAATTTCTGATCACTGGGGTTAAGGGCTGACTCAGTGTGCTCTTCTGAGCCAGGCAGTTACTCTGCAATTCTAAGGGCTGAGAAAACGTGTTTATTTCGGGCTGAAAAACACGTTTTGAAAACTGTGCTGTTCCTGCCCTATAAGTTACATGGTGGTGACCAAAGTTGCCAAAACGTGTTTATTTCTGCTGAAAAACATGTTTTGACAATTTCTGATCACTGGGGTTAAGGGCTGACTCAGTGTGCTCTTCTGAGCCAGGCAGTTACACTGCGATTCTAAGGGCTGAGAAAACGCGTTTATTTCGGGCTGAAAAACACGTTTTGAAAACTGTGCTGTTCCTGCCCTATAACTTACATGGTGGTGACCAAAGTTGCCAAAACGTGTTTATTTCTGCTGAAAAACACGTTTTGACAATTTCTGATCACTGGGGTTAAGGTCTGACTCAGTGGGCTCTTCTGAACCAGTCAGTTACAGTGCGATTCCAAGGGCTGAGAAAACGCGTTTATTTCGGGCTGAAAAACACGTTTTGAAAACTGTGCTGTTCCTGCCCTATAAGTTACATGGTGGTGACCAAAGTTGCCAAAACGTGTTTATTTCTGCTGAAAAACATGTTTTTACATTTTCTGATCACTGGGGTTAAGGGCTGACTCAGTGTGCTCTTCTGAGCCAGGCAGTTACACTGCGATTCTAAGGGCTGAGAAAACGCGTTTATTTCGGGCTGAAAAACACGTTTTGAAAACTGTGCTGTTCCTGCCCTATAAGTTACATGGTGGTGACCAAAGTTGCCAAAACGTGTTTATTTCTGCTGAAAAACATGTTTTGACAATTTCTGATCACTGGGGTTAAGGGCTGACTCAGTGGGCTCTTCTGAGCCAGGCAGTTACACTGCGATTCCAAGGGCTGTGAAAACGCGTTTATTTCGGGCTGAAAAACACGTTTTGAAAACTGTGCTGTTCCTGCCCTATAACTTACATGGTGGTGACCAAAGTTGCCAAAACGTGTTTATTTCTGCTGAAAAACATGTTTTGACAATTTCTGATCACTGGGGTTAAGGGCTGACTCAGTGTGCTCTTCTGAGCCAGGCAGTTACTCTGCAATTCTAAGGGCTGAGAAAACGTGTTTATTTAGGGCTGAAAAACACGTTTTGAAAACTGTGCTGTTCCTGCCCTATAAGTTACATGTTGGTGACCAAAGTTGCCAAAACGTGTTTATTTCTGCTGAAAAACATGTTTTGACAATTTCTGATCACTGGGGTTAAGGTCTGACTCAGTGGGCTCTTCTGAGCCAGTCAGTTACAGTGCGATTCGAAGGGCTGAGAAAACGCGTTTATTTCGGGCTGAAAAACACGTTTTGAAAACTGTGCTGTTCCTGCCCTATAAGTTACATGGTGGTGACCAAAGTTGCCAAAACGTGTTTATTTCTGCTGAAAAACACGTTTTGACAATTTCTGATCACTGGGGTTAAGGTCTGACTCAGTGGGCTCTTCTGAACCAGTCAGTTACAGTGCGATTCCAAGGGCTGAGAAAACGCGTTTATTTCGTGCTGAAAAACACGTTTTGAAAACTGTGCTGTTCCTGCCCTATAACTTACATGGTGGTGACCAAAGTTGCCAAAACGTGTTTATTTCTGCTGAAAAACATGTTTTGACAATTTCTGATCACTGGGGTTAAGGGCTGACTCAGTGTGCTCTTCTGAGCCAGGCAGTTACTCTGCAATTCTAAAGGCTGAGAAAACGTGTTTATTTCGGGCTGAAAAACACGTTTTGAAAACTGTGCTGTTCCTGCCCTATAAGTTACATGGTGGTGACCAAAGTTGCCAAAACGTGTTTATTTCTGCTGAAAAACATGTTTTGACAATTTCTGATCACTGGGGTTAAGGGCTGACTCAGTGTGCTCTTCTGAGCCAGGCAGTTACACTGCGATTCCAAGGGCTGAGAAAACGCGTTTATTTCGGGCTAAAAAACACGTTTTGAAAACTGTGCTGTTCCTGCCCTATAACTTACATGGTGGTGACCAAAGTTGCCAAAACGTGTTTATTTCTGCTGAAAAACATGTTTTGACAATTTCTGATCACTGGGGTTAAGGGCTGACTCAGTGTGCTCTTCTGAGCCAGGCAGTTACACTGCGATTCTAAGGGCTGAGAAAACGCGTTTATTTCGGGCTGAAAAATACGTTTTGAAAACTGTGCTGTTCCTGCCCTATAACTTGCATGGTGGTGACCAAAGTTGCCAAAACGTGTTTATTTCTGCTGAAAAACACGTTTTGACAATTTCTGATCACTGGGGTTAAGTTCTGACTCAGTGGGCTCTTCTGAACCAGTCAGTTACGTGCGATTCCAAGGGCTGTGAAAACGCGTTTATTTCGGGCTGAAAAACACGTTTTGAAAACTGTGCTGTTCCTGCCCTATAACTTACATGGTGGTGACCAAAGTTGCCAAAACGTGTTTATTTCTGCTGAAAAACATGTTTTGACAATTTCTGATCACTGGGGTTAAGGGCTGACTCAGTGGGCTCTTCTGAGCCAGGCAGTTACACTGCGATTCCAAGGGCTGTGAAAACGCGTTTATTTCGGGCTGAAAAACACGTTTTGAAAACTGTGCTGTTCCTGCCCTATAAGTTACATGGTGGTGACCAAAGTTGCCAAAACGTGTTTATTTCTGCTGAAAAACATGTTTTGACAATTTCTGATCACTGGGGTTAAGGGCTGACTCAGTGGGCTCTTCTGAGCCAGGCAGTTACACTGCGATTCCAAGGGCTGAGAATACGCGTTTATTTCGGGCTGAAAAACACGTTTTGAAAACTGTGCTGTTCCTGCCCTATAACTTACATGGTGGTGACCAAAGTTGCCAAAACGTGTTTATTTCTGCTGAAAAACACGTTTTGACAATTTCTGATCACTGGGGTTAAGGTCTGACTCAGTGGGCTCTTCTGAACCAGTCAGTTACAGTGCGATTCCAAGGGCTGAGAAAACGCGTTTATTTCGGGCTGAAAAACACGTTTTGAAAACTGTGCTGTTCCTGCCCTATAGGTTACATGGTGGTGACCAAAGTTGCCAAAACGTGTTTATTTCTGCTGAAAAACATGTTTTGACAATTTCTGATCACTGGGGTTAAGGGCTGACTCAGTGTGCTCTTCTGAGCCAGGCAGTTACTCTGCAATTCTAAGGGCTGAGAAAACGTGTTTATTTCGGGCTGAAAAACACGTTTTGAAAACTGTGCTGTTCCTGCCCTATAAGTTACATGGTGGTGACCAAAGTTGCCAAAACGTGTTTATTTCTGCTGAAAAACATGTTTTGACAATTTCTGATCACTGGGGTTAAGGGCTGACTCAGTGTGCTCTTCTGAGCCAGGCAGTTACACTGCGATTCCAAGGGCTGAGAAAACGCGTTTATTTCGGGCTGAAAAACACGTTTTGAAAACTGTGCTGTTCCTGCCCTATAACTTACATGGTGGTGACCAAAGTTGCCAAAACGTGTTTATTTCTGCTGAAAAACACGTTTTGACAATTTCTGATCACTGGGGTTAAGGTCTGACTCAGTGGGCTCTTCTGAACCAGTCAGTTACAGTGCGATTCCAAGGGCTGAGAAAACGCGTTTATTTCGGGCTGAAAAACACGTTTTGAAAACTGTGCTGTTCCTGCCCTATAAGTTACATGGTGGTGACCAAAGTTGCCAAAACGTGTTTATTTCTGCTGAAAAACATGTTTTTACAATTTCTGATCACTGGGGTTAAGGGCTGACTCAGTGTGCTCTTCTGAGCCAGGCAGTTACACTGCGATTCTAAGGGCTGAGAAAACGCGTTTATTTCGTGCTGAAAAACACGTTTTGAAAACTGTGCTGTTCCTGCCCTATAAGTTACATGGTGGTGACCAAAGTTGCCAAAACGTGTTTATTTCTGCTGAAAAACATGTTTTGACAATTTCTGATCACTGGGGTTAAGGGCTGACTCAGTGGGCTCTTCTGAGCCAGGCAGTTACACTGCGATTCCAAGGGCTGTGAAAACGCGTTTATTTCGGGCTGAAAAACACGTTTTGAAAACTGTGCTGTTCCTGCCCTATAAGTTACATGGTGGTGACCAAAGTTGCCAAAACGTGTTTATTTCTGCTGAAAAACATGTTTTGACAATTTCTGATCACTGGGGTTAAGGGCTGACTCAGTGGGCTCTTCTGAGCCAGGCAGTTACACTGCGATTCCAAGGGCTGAGAATACGCGTTTATTTCGGGCTGAAAAACACGTTTTGAAAACTGTGCTGTTCCTGCCCTATAACTTACATGGTGGTGACCAAAGTTGCCAAAACGTGTTTATTTCTGCTGAAAAACACGTTTTGACAATTTCTGATCACTGGGGTTAAGGTCTGACTCAGTGGGCTCTTCTGAACCAGTCAGTTACAGTGCGATTCCAAGGGCTGAGAAAACGCGTTTATTTCGGGCTGAAAAACACGTTTTGAAAACTGTGCTGTTCCTGCCCTATAGGTTACATGGTGGTGACCAAAGTTGCCAAAACGTGTTTATTTCTGCTGAAAAACATGTTTTGACAATTTCTGATCACTGGGGTTAAGGGCTGACTCAGTGTGCTCTTCTGAGCCAGGCAGTTACTCTGCAATTCTAAGGGCTGAGAAAACGTGTTTATTTCGGGCTGAAAAACACGTTTTGAAAACTGTGCTGTTCCTGCCCTATAAGTTACATGGTGGTGACCAAAGTTGCCAAAACGTGTTTATTTCTGCTGAAAAACATGTTTTGACAATTTCTGATCACTGGGGTTAAGGGCTGACTCAGTGTGCTCTTCTGAGCCAGGCAGTTACACTGCGATTCCAAGGGCTGAGAAAACGCGTTTATTTCGGGCTGAAAAACACGTTTTGAAAACTGTGCTGTTCCTGCCCTATAACTTACATGGTGGTGACCAAAGTTGCCAAAACGTGTTTATTTCTGCTGAAAAACTCGTTTTGACAATTTCTGATCACTGGGGTTAAGGTCTGACTCAGTGGGCTCTTCTGAACCAGTCAGTTACAGTGCGATTCCAAGGGCTGAGAAAACGCGTTTATTTCGGGCTGAAAAACACGTTTTGAAAACTGTGCTGTTCCTGCCCTATAAGTTACATGGTGGTGACCAAAGTTGCCAAAACGTGTTTATTTCTGCTGAAAAACATGTTTTTACAATTTCTGATCACTGGGGTTAAGGGCTGACTCAGTGTGCTCTTCTGAGCCAGGCAGTTACACTGCGATTCTAAGGGCTGAGAAAACGCGTTTATTTCGGGCTGAAAAACACGTTTTGAAAACTGTGCTGTTCCTGCCCTATAAGTTACATGGTGGTGACCAAAGTTGCCAAAACGTGTTTATTTCTGCTGAAAAACATGTTTTGACAATTTCTGATCACTGGGGTTAAGGGCTGACTCAGTGGGCTCTTCTGAGCCAGTCAGTTACAGTGCGATTCCAAGGGCTGAGAAAACGCGTTTATTTCGGGCTGAAAAACACGTTTTGAAAACTGTGCTGTTCCTGCCCTATAAGTTACATGGTGGTGACCAAAGTTGCCAAAACGTGTTTATTTCTGCTGAAAAACATGTTTTGACAATTTCTGATCACTGGGGTTAAGGGCTGACTCAGTGGGCTCTTCTGAGCCAGGCAGTTACACTGCGATTCCAAGGGCTGAGAAAACGCGTTTATTTCGGGCTGAAAAACACGTTTTGAAAACTGTGCTGTTCCTGCCCTATAACTTACATGGTGGTGACCAAAGTTGCCAAAACGTGTTTATTTCTGCTGAAAAACATGTTTTGACAATTTCTGATCACTGGGGTTAAGGGCTGACTCAGTGTGCTCTTCTGAGCCAGGCAGTTACACTGCGATTCCAAGGGCTGAGAAAACGCGTTTATTTCGGGCTGAAAAACACGTTTTGAAAACTGTGCTGTTCCTGCCCTATAACTTACATAGTGGTGACCAAAGTTGCCAAAACGTGTTTATTTCTGCTGAAAAACACGTTTTGACAATTTCTGATCACTGGGGTTAAGGTCTGACTCAGTGGGCTCTTCTGAACCATTCAGTTACAGTGCGATTCCAAGGGCTGAGAAAACGCGTTTATTTCGGGCTGAAAAACACGTTTTGAAAACTGTGCTGTTCCTGCCCTATAAGTTACATGGTGGTGACCAAAGTTGCCAAAACGTGTTTATTTCTGCTGAAAAACATGTTTTTACATTTTCTGATCACTGGGGTTAAGGGCTGACTCAGTGTGCTCTTCTGAGCCAGGCAGTTACACTGCGATTCTAAGGGCTGAGAAAACGCGTTTATTTCGGGCTGAAAAACACGTTTTGAAAACTGTGCTGTTCCTGCCCTATAAGTTACATGGTGGTGACCAAAGTTGCCAAAACGTGTTTATTTCTGCTGAAAAACATGTTTTGACAATTTCTGATCACTGGGGTTAAGGGCTGACTCAGTGGGCTCTTCTGAGCCAGGCAGTTACACTGCGATTCCAAGGGCTGTGAAAACGCGTTTATTTCGGGCTGAAAAACACGTTTTGAAAACTGTGCTGTTCCTGCCCTATAACTTACATGGTGGTGACCAAAGTTGCCAAAACGTGTTTATTTCTGCTGAAAAACATGTTTTGACAATTTCTGATCACTGGGGTTAAGGGCTGACTCAGTGTGCTCTTCTGAGCCAGGCAGTTACTCTGCAATTCTAAGGGCTGAGAAAACGTGTTTATTTCGGGCTGAAAAACACGTTTTGAAAACTGTGCTGTTCCTGCCCTATAAGTTACATGGTGGTGACCAAAGTTGCCAAAACGTGTTTATTTCTGCTGAAAAACATGTTTTGACAATTTCTGATCACTGGGGTTAAGGGCTGACTCAGTGTGCTCTTCTGAGCCAGGCAGTTACACTGCGATTCTAAGGGCTGAGAAAACGCGTTTATTTCGGGCTGAAAAACACGTTTTGAAAACTGTGCTGTTCCTGCCCTATAAGTTACATGGTGGTGACCAAAGTTGCCAAAACGTGTTTATTTCTGCTGCAAAACATGTTTTGACAATTTCTGATCACTGGGGTTAAGGGCTGACTCAGTGTGCTCTTCTGAGCCAGGCAGTTACACTGCGATTCCAAGGGCTGAGAAAACGCGTTTATTTCGGGCTGAAAAACACGTTTTGAAAACTGTGCTGTTCCTGCCCTATAACTTACATGGTGGTGACCAAAGTTGCCAAAACGTGTTTATTTCTGCTGAAAAACACGTTTTGACAATTTCTGATCACTGGGGTTAAGGTCTGACTCAGTGGGCTCTTCTGAACCAGTCAGTTACAGTGCGATTCCAAGGGCTGAGAAAACGCGTTTATTTCGGGCTGAAAAACACGTTTTGAAAACTGTGCTGTTCCTGCCCTATAAGTTACATGGTGGTGACCAAAGTTGCCAAAACGTGTTTATTTCTGCTGAAAAACATGTTTTTACATTTTCTGATCACTGGGGTTAAGGGCTGACTCAGTGTGCTCTTCTGAGCCAGGCAGTTACACTGCGATTCTAAGGGCTGAGAAAACGCGTTTATTTCGGGCTGAAAAACACGTTTTGAAAACTGTGCTGTTCCTGCCCTATAAGTTACATGGTGGTGACCAAAGTTGCCAAAACGTGTTTATTTCTGCTGAAAAACATGTTTTGACAATTTCTGATCACTGGGGTTAAGGGCTGACTCAGTGTGCTCTTCTGAGCCAGGCAGTTACACTGCGATTCAAAGGGCTGAGAAAACGCGTTTATTTCGGGCTGAAAAACACGTTTTGAAAACTGTGCTGTTCCCGCCCTATAACTTACATGGTGGTGACCAAAGTTGCCAAAACGTGTTTATTTCTGCTGAAAAACACGTTTTGACAATTTCTGATCACTGGGGTTAAGGTCTGACTCAGTGGGCTCTTCTGAACCAGTCAGTTACAGTGCGATTCCAAGGGCTGAGAAAACGCGTTTATTTCGGGCTGAAAAACACGTTTTGAAAACTGTGCTGTTCCTGCCCTATAAGTTACATGGTGGTGACCAAAGTTGCCAAAACGTGTTTATTTCTGCTGAAAAACATGTTTTTACAATTTCTGATCACTGGGGTTAAGGGCTGACTCAGTGTGCTCTTCTGAGCCAGGCAGTTACACTGCGATTCTAAGGGCTGAGAAAACGCGTTTATTTCAGGCTGAAAAACATGTTTTGAAAACTGTGCTGTTCCTGCCCTATAAGTTACATGGTGGTGACCAAAGTTGCCAAAACGTGTTTATTTCTGCTGAAAAACATGTTTTGACAATTTCTGATCACTGGGGTTAAGGGCTGACTCAGTGGGCTCTTCTGAGCCAGGCAGTTACACTGCGATTCCAAGGGCTGTGAAAACGCGTTTATTTCGGGCTGAAAAACACGTTTTGAAAACTGTGCTGTTCCTGCCCTATAAGTTACATGGTGGTGACCAAAGTTGCCAAAACGTGTTTATTTCTGCTGAAAAACATGTTTTGACAATTTCTGATCACTGGGGTTAAGGGCTGACTCAGTGTGCTCTTCTGAGCCAGGCAGTTACACTGCGATTCTAAGGGCTGAGAAAACGCGTTTATTTCGGGCTGAAAAATACGTTTTGAAAACTGTGCTGTTCCTGCCCTATAACTTACAAGGTGGTGACCAAAGTTGCCAAAACGTGTTTATTTCTGCTGAAAAACACGTTTTGACAATTTCTGATCACTGGGGTTAAGGTCTGACTCAGTGGGCTCTTCTGAACCAGTCAGTTACAGTGCGATTCCAAGGGCTGAGAAAACGCGTTTATTTCGGGCTGAAAAACACGTTTTGAAAACTGTGCTGTTCCTGCCCTATAAGTTACATGGTGGTGACCAAAGTTGCCAAAACGTGTTTATTTCTGCTGAAAAACATGTTTTTACATTTTCTGATCACTGGGGTTAAGGGCTGACTCAGTGTGCTCTTCTGAGCCAGGCAGTTACACTGCGATTCTAAGGGCTGAGAAAACGCGTTTATTTCGGGCTGAAAAACACGTTTTGAAAACTGTGCTGTTCCTGCCCTATAAGTTACATGGTGGTGACCAAAGTTGCCAAAACGTGTTTATTTCTGCTGAAAAACATGTTTTGACAATTTCTGATCACTGGGGTTAAGGGCTGACTCAGTGGGCTCTTCTGAGCCAGGCAGTTACACTGCGATTCCAAGGGCTGTGAAAACGCGTTTATTTCGGGCTGAAAAACACGTTTTGAAAACTGTGCTGTTCCTGCCCTATAACTTACATGGTGGTGACCAAAGTTGCCAAAACGTGTTTATTTCTGCTGAAAAACATGTTTTGACAATTTCTGATCACTGGGGTTAAGGGCTGACTCAGTGTGCTCTTCTGAGCCAGGCAGTTACTCTGCAATTCTAAGGGCTGAGAAAACGTGTTTATTTCGGGCTGAAAAACACGTTTTGACAATTTCTGATCACTGGGGTTAAGTTCTGACTCAGTGGGCTCTTCTGAACCAGTCAGTTACGTGCGATTCCAAGGGCTGAGAAAACGCGTTTATTTCGGGCTGAAAAACACGTTTTGAAAACTGTGCTGTTCCTGCCCTATAAGTTACATGGTGGTGACCAAAGTTGCCAAAACGTGTTTATTTCTGCTGAAAAACATGTTTTGACAATTTCTGATCACTGGGGTTAAGGGCTGACTCAGTGTGCTCTTCTGAGCCAGGCAGTTACACTGCGATTCAAAGGGCTGAGAAAACGCGTTTATTTCGGGCTGAAAAACACGTTTTGAAAACTGTGCTGTTCCCGCCCTATAACTTACATGGTGGTGACCAAAGTTGCCAAAACGTGTTTATTTCTGCTGAAAAACACGTTTTGACAATTTCTGATCACTGGGGTTAAGGTCTGACTCAGTGGGCTCTTCTGAACCAGTCAGTTACAGTGCGATTCCAAGGGCTGAGAAAACGCGTTTATTTCGGGCTGAAAAACACGTTTTGAAAACTGTGCTGTTCCTGCCCTATAAGTTACATGGTGGTGACCAAAGTTGCCAAAACGTGTTTATTTCTGCTGAAAAACATGTTTTTACAATTTCTGATCACTGGGGTTAAGGGCTGACTCAGTGTGCTCTTCTGAGCCAGGCAGTTACACTGCGATTCTAAGGGCTGAGAAAACGCGTTTATTTCAGGCTGAAAAACATGTTTTGAAAACTGTGCTGTTCCTGCCCTATAAGTTACATGGTGGTGACCAAAGTTGCCAAAACGTGTTTATTTCTGCTGAAAAACATGTTTTGACAATTTCTGATCACTGGGGTTAAGGGCTGACTCAGTGGGCTCTTCTGAGCCAGGCAGTTACACTGCGATTCCAAGGGCTGTGAAAACGCGTTTATTTCGGGCTGAAAAACACGTTTTGAAAACTGTGCTGTTCCTGCCCTATAAGTTACATGGTGGTGACCAAAGTTGCCAAAACGTGTTTATTTCTGCTGAAAAACATGTTTTGACAATTTCTGATCACTGGGGTTAAGGGCTGACTCAGTGTGCTCTTCTGAGCCAGGCAGTTACACTGCGATTCTAAGGGCTGAGAAAACGCGTTTATTTCGGGCTGAAAAATACGTTTTGAAAACTGTGCTGTTCCTGCCCTATAACTTACATGGTGGTGACCAAAGTTGCCAAAACGTGTTTATTTCTGCTGAAAAACACGTTTTGACAATTTCTGATCACTGGGGTTAAGGTCTGACTCAGTGGGCTCTTCTGAACCAGTCAGTTACAGTGCGATTCCAAGGGCTGAGAAAACGCGTTTATTTCGGGCTGAAAAACACGTTTTGAAAACTGTGCTGTTCCTGCCCTATAAGTTACATGGTGGTGACCAAAGTTGCCAAAACGTGTTTATTTCTGCTGAAAAACATGTTTTTACATTTTCTGATCACTGGGGTTAAGGGCTGACTCAGTGTGCTCTTCTGAGCCAGGCAGTTACACTGCGATTCTAAGGGCTGAGAAAACGCGTTTATTTCGGGCTGAAAAACACGTTTTGAAAACTGTGCTGTTCCTGCCCTATAAGTTACATGGTGGTGACCAAAGTTGCCAAAACGTGTTTATTTCTGCTGAAAAACATGTTTTGACAATTTCTGATCACTGGGGTTAAGGGCTGACTCAGTGGGCTCTTCTGAGCCAGGCAGTTACACTGCGATTCCAAGGGCTGTGAAAACGCGTTTATTTCGGGCTGAAAAACACGTTTTGAAAACTGTGCTGTTCCTGCCCTATAACTTACATGGTGGTGACCAAAGTTGCCAAAACGTGTTTATTTCTGCTGAAAAACATGTTTTGACAATTTCTGATCACTGGGGTTAAGGGCTGACTCAGTGTGCTCTTCTGAGCCAGGCAGTTACTCTGCAATTCTAAGGGCTGAGAAAACGTGTTTATTTCGGGCTGAAAAACACGTTTTGAAAACTGTGCTGTTCCTGCCCTATAAGTTACATGGTGGTGACCAAAGTTGCCAAAACGTGTTTATTTCTGCTGAAAAACATGTTTTGACAATTTCTGATCACTGGGGTTAAGGGCTGACTCAGTGTGCTCTTCTGAGCCAGGCAGTTACACTGCGATTCTAAGGGCTGAGAAAACGCGTTTATTTCGGGCTGAAAAACACGTTTTGAAAACTGTGCTGTTCCTGCCCTATAAGTTACATGGTGGTGACCAAAGTTGCCAAAACGTGTTTATTTCTGCTGAAAAACATGTTTTGACAATTTCTGATCACTGGGGTTAAGGGCTGACTCAGTGTGCTCTTCTGAGCCAGGCAGTTACACTGCGATTCTAAGGGCTGAGAAAACGCGTTTATTTCGGGCTGAAAAATACGTTTTGAAAACTGTGCTGTTCCTGCCCTATAACTTACATGGTGGTGACCAAAGTTGCCAAAACGTGTTTATTTCTGCTGAAAAACACGTTTTGACAATTTCTGATCACTGGGGTTAAGTTCTGACTCAGTGGGCTCTTCTGAACCAGTCAGTTACGTGCGATTCCAAGGGCTGAGAAAACGCGTTTATTTCGGGCTGAAAAACACGTTTTGAAAACTGTGCTGTTCCTGCCCTATAAGTTACATGGTGGTGACCAAAGTTGCCAAAACGTGTTTATTTCTGCTGAAAAACATGTTTTGACAATTTCTGATCACTGGGGTTAAGGGCTGACTCAGTGTGCTCTTCTGAGCCAGGCAGTTACACTGCGATTCAAAGGGCTGAGAAAACGCGTTTATTTCGGGCTGAAAAACACGTTTTGAAAACTGTGCTGTTCCCGCCCTATAACTTACATGGTGGTGACCAAAGTTGCCAAAACGTGTTTATTTCTGCTGAAAAACACGTTTTGACAATTTCTGATCACTGGGGTTAAGGTCTGACTCAGTGGGCTCTTCTGAACCAGTCAGTTACAGTGCGATTCCAAGGGCTGAGAAAACGCGTTTATTTCGGGCTGAAAAACACGTTTTGAAAACTGTGCTGTTCCTGCCCTATAAGTTACATGGTGGTGACCAAAGTTGCCAAAACGTGTTTATTTCTGCTGAAAAACATGTTTTTACAATTTCTGATCACTGGGGTTAAGGGCTGACTCAGTGTGCTCTTCTGAGCCAGGCAGTTACACTGCGATTCTAAGGGCTGAGAAAACGCGTTTATTTCAGGCTGAAAAACATGTTTTGAAAACTGTGCTGTTCCTGCCCTATAAGTTACATGGTGGTGACCAAAGTTGCCAAAACGTGTTTATTTCTGCTGAAAAACATGTTTTGACAATTTCTGATCACTGGGGTTAAGGGCTGACTCAGTGGGCTCTTCTGAGCCAGGCAGTTACACTGCGATTCCAAGGGCTGTGAAAACGCGTTTATTTCGGGCTGAAAAACACGTTTTGAAAACTGTGCTGTTCCTGCCCTATAAGTTACATGGTGGTGACCAAAGTTGCCAAAACGTGTTTATTTCTGCTGAAAAACATGTTTTGACAATTTCTGATCACTGGGGTTAAGGGCTGACTCAGTGTGCTCTTCTGAGCCAGGCAGTTACACTGCGATTCTAAGGGCTGAGAAAACGCGTTTATTTCGGGCTGAAAAACACGTTTTGAAAACTGTGCTGTTCCTGCCCTATAACTTACATGGTGGTGACCAAAGTTGCCAAAACGTGTTTATTTCTGCTGAAAAACACGTTTTGACAATTTCTGATCACTGGGGTTAAGGTCTGACTCAGTGGGCTCTTCTGAACCAGTCAGTTACAGTGCGATTCCAAGGGCTGAGAAAACGCGTTTATTTCGGGCTGAAAAACACGTTTTGAAAACTGTGCTGTTCCTGCCCTATAACTTACATGGTGGTGACCAAAGTTGCCAAAACGTGTTTATTTCTGCTGAAAAACATGTTTTGACAATTTCTGATCACTGGGGTTAAGGGCTGACTCAGTGTGCTCTTCTGAACCAGTCAGTTACAGTGCGATTCCAAGGGCTGAGAAAACGCGTTTATTTCGGGCTGAAAAACACGTTTTGAAAACTGTGCTGTTCCTGCCCTATAAGTTACATGGTGGTGACCAAAGTTGCCAAAACGTGTTTATTTCTGCTGAAAAACATGTTTTTACAATTTCTGATCACTGGGGTTAAGGGCTGACTCAGTGTGCTCTTCTGAGCCAGGCAGTTACACTGCGATTCTAAGGGCTGAGAAAACGCGTTTATTTCGGGCTGAAAAACACGTTTTGAAAACTGTGCTGTTCCTGCCCTATAAGTTACATGGTGGTGACCAAAGTTGCCAAAACGTGTTTATTTCTGCTGAAAAACATGTTTTGACAATTTCTGATCACTGGGGTTAAGGGCTGACTCAGTGGGCTCTTCTGAGCCAGGCAGTTACACTGCGATTCCAAGGGCTGTGAAAACGCGTTTATTTCGGGCTGAAAAACACGTTTTGAAAACTGTGCTGTTCCTGCCCTATAACTTACATGGTGGTGACCAAAGTTGCCAAAACGTGTTTATTTCTGCTGAAAAACATGTTTTGACAATTTCTGATCACTGGGGTTAAGGGCTGACTCAGTGTGCTCTTCTGAGCCAGGCAGTTACTCTGCAATTCTAAGGGCTGAGAAAACGTGTTTATTTCGGGCTGAAAAACACGTTTTGACAATTTCTGATCACTGGGGTTAAGTTCTGACTCAGTGGGCTCTTCTGAACCAGTCAGTTACGTGCGATTCCAAGGGCTGAGAAAACGCGTTTATTTCGGGCTGAAAAACACGTTTTGAAAACTGTGCTGTTCCTGCCCTATAAGTTACATGGTGGTGACCAAAGTTGCCAAAACGTGTTTATTTCTGCTGAAAAACATGTTTTGACAATTTCTGATCACTGGGGTTAAGGGCTGACTCAGTGTGCTCTTCTGAGCCAGGCAGTTACACTGCGATTCAAAGGGCTGAGAAAACGCGTTTATTTCGGGCTGAAAAACACGTTTTGAAAACTGTGCTGTTCCCGCCCTATAACTTACATGGTGGTGACCAAAGTTGCCAAAACGTGTTTATTTCTGCTGAAAAACACGTTTTGACAATTTCTGATCACTGGGGTTAAGGTCTGACTCAGTGGGCTCTTCTGAACCAGTCAGTTACAGTGCGATTCCAAGGGCTGAGAAAACGCGTTTATTTCGGGCTGAAAAACACGTTTTGAAAACTGTGCTGTTCCTGCCCTATAAGTTACATGGTGGTGACCAAAGTTGCCAAAACGTGTTTATTTCTGCTGAAAAACATGTTTTTACAATTTCTGATCACTGGGGTTAAGGGCTGACTCAGTGTGCTCTTCTGAGCCAGGCAGTTACACTGCGATTCTAAGGGCTGAGAAAACGCGTTTATTTCAGGCTGAAAAACATGTTTTGAAAACTGTGCTGTTCCTGCCCTATAAGTTACATGGTGGTGACCAAAGTTGCCAAAACGTGTTTATTTCTGCTGAAAAACATGTTTTGACAATTTCTGATCACTGGGGTTAAGGGCTGACTCAGTGGGCTCTTCTGAGCCAGGCAGTTACACTGCGATTCCAAGGGCTGTGAAAACGCGTTTATTTCGGGCTGAAAAACACGTTTTGAAAACTGTGCTGTTCCTGCCCTATAAGTTACATGGTGGTGACCAAAGTTGCCAAAACGTGTTTATTTCTGCTGAAAAACATGTTTTGACAATTTCTGATCACTGGGGTTAAGGGCTGACTCAGTGTGCTCTTCTGAGCCAGGCAGTTACACTGCGATTCTAAGGGCTGAGAAAACGCGTTTATTTCGGGCTGAAAAATACGTTTTGAAAACTGTGCTGTTCCTGCCCTATAACTTACATGGTGGTGACCAAAGTTGCCAAAACGTGTTTATTTCTGCTGAAAAACACGTTTTGACAATTTCTGATCACTGGGGTTAAGGTCTGACTCAGTGGGCTCTTCTGAACCAGTCAGTTACAGTGCGATTCCAAGGGCTGAGAAAACGCGTTTATTTCGGGCTGAAAAACACGTTTTGAAAACTGTGCTGTTCCTGCCCTATAAGTTACATGGTGGTGACCAAAGTTGCCAAAACGTGTTTATTTCTGCTGAAAAACATGTTTTTACATTTTCTGATCACTGGGGTTAAGGGCTGACTCAGTGTGCTCTTCTGAGCCAGGCAGTTACACTGCGATTCTAAGGGCTGAGAAAACGCGTTTATTTCGGGCTGAAAAACACGTTTTGAAAACTGTGCTGTTCCTGCCCTATAAGTTACATGGTGGTGACCAAAGTTGCCAAAACGTGTTTATTTCTGCTGAAAAACATGTTTTGACAATTTCTGATCACTGGGGTTAAGGGCTGACTCAGTGGGCTCTTCTGAGCCAGGCAGTTACACTGCGATTCCAAGGGCTGTGAAAACGCGTTTATTTCGGGCTGAAAAACACGTTTTGAAAACTGTGCTGTTCCTGCCCTATAACTTACATGGTGGTGACCAAAGTTGCCAAAACGTGTTTATTTCTGCTGAAAAACATGTTTTGACAATTTCTGATCACTGGGGTTAAGGGCTGACTCAGTGTGCTCTTCTGAGCCAGGCAGTTACTCTGCAATTCTAAGGGCTGAGAAAACGTGTTTATTTCGGGCTGAAAAACACGTTTTGAAAACTGTGCTGTTCCTGCCCTATAAGTTACATGGTGGTGACCAAAGTTGCCAAAACGTGTTTATTTCTGCTGAAAAACATGTTTTGACAATTTCTGATCACTGGGGTTAAGGGCTGACTCAGTGTGCTCTTCTGAGCCAGGCAGTTACACTGCGATTCTAAGGGCTGAGAAAACGCGTTTATTTCGGGCTGAAAAACACGTTTTGAAAACTGTGCTGTTCCTGCCCTATAAGTTACATGGTGGTGACCAAAGTTGCCAAAACGTGTTTATTTCTGCTGAAAAACATGTTTTGACAATTTCTGATCACTGGGGTTAAGGGCTGACTCAGTGTGCTCTTCTGAGCCAGGCAGTTACACTGCGATTCTAAGGGCTGAGAAAACGCGTTTATTTCGGGCTGAAAAATACGTTTTGAAAACTGTGCTGTTCCTGCCCTATAACTTACATGGTGGTGACCAAAGTTGCCAAAACGTGTTTATTTCTGCTGAAAAACACGTTTTGACAATTTCTGATCACTGGGGTTAAGTTCTGACTCAGTGGGCTCTTCTGAACCAGTCAGTTACGTGCGATTCCAAGGGCTGAGAAAACGCGTTTATTTCGGGCTGAAAAACACGTTTTGAAAACTGTGCTGTTCCTGCCCTATAAGTTACATGGTGGTGACCAAAGTTGCCAAAACGTGTTTATTTCTGCTGAAAAACATGTTTTGACAATTTCTGATCACTGGGGTTAAGGGCTGACTCAGTGTGCTCTTCTGAGCCAGGCAGTTACACTGCGATTCAAAGGGCTGAGAAAACGCGTTTATTTCGGGCTGAAAAACACGTTTTGAAAACTGTGCTGTTCCCGCCCTATAACTTACATGGTGGTGACCAAAGTTGCCAAAACGTGTTTATTTCTGCTGAAAAACACGTTTTGACAATTTCTGATCACTGGGGTTAAGGTCTGACTCAGTGGGCTCTTCTGAACCAGTCAGTTACAGTGCGATTCCAAGGGCTGAGAAAACGCGTTTATTTCGGGCTGAAAAACACGTTTTGAAAACTGTGCTGTTCCTGCCCTATAAGTTACATGGTGGTGACCAAAGTTGCCAAAACGTGTTTATTTCTGCTGAAAAACATGTTTTTACAATTTCTGATCACTGGGGTTAAGGGCTGACTCAGTGTGCTCTTCTGAGCCAGGCAGTTACACTGCGATTCTAAGGGCTGAGAAAACGCGTTTATTTCAGGCTGAAAAACATGTTTTGAAAACTGTGCTGTTCCTGCCCTATAAGTTACATGGTGGTGACCAAAGTTGCCAAAACGTGTTTATTTCTGCTGAAAAACATGTTTTGACAATTTCTGATCACTGGGGTTAAGGGCTGACTCAGTGGGCTCTTCTGAGCCAGGCAGTTACACTGCGATTCCAAGGGCTGTGAAAACGCGTTTATTTCGGGCTGAAAAACACGTTTTGAAAACTGTGCTGTTCCTGCCCTATAAGTTACATGGTGGTGACCAAAGTTGCCAAAACGTGTTTATTTCTGCTGAAAAACATGTTTTGACAATTTCTGATCACTGGGGTTAAGGGCTGACTCAGTGTGCTCTTCTGAGCCAGGCAGTTACACTGCGATTCTAAGGGCTGAGAAAACGCGTTTATTTCGGGCTGAAAAACACGTTTTGAAAACTGTGCTGTTCCTGCCCTATAACTTACATGGTGGTGACCAAAGTTGCCAAAACGTGTTTATTTCTGCTGAAAAACACGTTTTGACAATTTCTGATCACTGGGGTTAAGGTCTGACTCAGTGGGCTCTTCTGAACCAGTCAGTTACAGTGCGATTCCAAGGGCTGAGAAAACGCGTTTATTTCGGGCTGAAAAACACGTTTTGAAAACTGTGCTGTTCCTGCCCTATAACTTACATGGTGGTGACCAAAGTTGCCAAAACGTGTTTATTTCTGCTGAAAAACATGTTTTGACAATTTCTGATCACTGGGGTTAAGGGCTGACTCAGTGTGCTCTTCTGAACCAGTCAGTTACAGTGCGATTCCAAGGGCTGAGAAAACGCGTTTATTTCGGGCTGAAAAACACGTTTTGAAAACTGTGCTGTTCCTGCCCTATAAGTTACATGGTGGTGACCAAAGTTGCCAAAACGTGTTTATTTCTGCTGAAAAACATGTTTTTACAATTTCTGATCACTGGGGTTAAGGGCTGACTCAGTGTGCTCTTCTGAGCCAGGCAGTTACACTGCGATTCTAAGGGCTGAGAAAACGCGTTTATTTCGGGCTGAAAAACACGTTTTGAAAACTGTGCTGTTCCTGCCCTATAAGTTACATGGTGGTGACCAAAGTTGCCAAAACGTGTTTATTTCTGCTGAAAAACATGTTTTGACAATTTCTGATCACTGGGGTTAAGGGCTGACTCAGTGGGCTCTTCTGAGCCAGGCAGTTACACTGCGATTCCAAGGGCTGTGAAAACGCGTTTATTTCGGGCTGAAAAACACGTTTTGAAAACTGTGCTGTTCCTGCCCTATAACTTACATGGTGGTGACCAAAGTTGCCAAAACGTGTTTATTTCTGCTGAAAAACATGTTTTGACAATTTCTGATCACTGGGGTTAAGGGCTGACTCAGTGTGCTCTTCTGAGCCAGGCAGTTACTCTGCAATTCTAAGGGCTGAGAAAACGTGTTTATTTCGGGCTGAAAAACACGTTTTGAAAACTGTGCTGTTCCTGCCCTATAAGTTACATGGTGGTGACCAAAGTTGCCAAAACGTGTTTATTTCTGCTGAAAAACACGTTTTGACAATTTCTGATCACTGGGGTTAAGGTCTGACTCAGTGGGCTCTTCTGAACCAGTCAGTTACAGTGCGATTCCAAGGGCTGAGAAAACGCGTTTATTTCGGGCTGAAAAACACGTTTTGAAAACTGTGCTGTTCCTGCCCTATAGGTTACATGGTGGTGACCAAAGTTGCCAAAACGTGTTTATTTCTGCTGAAAAACATGTTTTGACAATTTCTGATCACTGGGGTTAAGGTCTGACTCAGTGGGCTCTTCTGAACCAGTCAGTTACAGTGCGATTCCAAGGGCTGAGAAAACGCGTTTATTTCGGGCTGAAAAACACGTTTTGAAAACTGTGCTGTTCCTGCCCTATAACTTACATGGTGGTGACCAAAGTTGCCAAAACGTGTTTATTTCTGCTGAAAAAGATGTTTTTACAATTTCTGATCACTGGGGTTAAGGGCTGACTCAGTGTGCTCTTCTGAGCCAGGCAGTTACACTGCGATTCTAAGGGCTGAGAAAACGCGTTTATTTCGGGCTGAAAAACACGTTTTGAAAACTGTGCTGTTCCTGCCCTATAAGTTACATGGTGGTGACCAAAGTTGCCAAAACGTGTTTATTTCTGCTGAAAAACATGTTTTGACAATTTCTGATCACTGGGGTTAAGGGCTGACTCAGTGGGCTCTTCTGAGCCAGTCAGTTACAGTGCGATTCCAAGGGCTGAGAAAACGTGTTTATTTCGGGCTGAAAAACACGTTTTGAAAACTGTGCTGTTCCTGCCCTATAAGTTACATGGTGGTGACCAAAGTTGCCAAAACGTGTTTATTTCTGCTGAAAAACATGTTTTGACAATTTCTGATCACTGGGGTTAAGGGCTGACTCAGTGTGCTCTTCTGAGCCAGGCAGTTACACTGCGATTCCAAGGGCTGAGAAAACGCGTTTATTTCGGGCTGAAAAACACGTTTTGAAAACTGTGCTGTTCCTGCCCTATAATTTACATGGTGGTGACCAAAGTTGCCAAAACGTGTTTATTTCTCCTGAAAAACACGTTTTGACAATTTCTGATCACTGGGGTTAAGGTCTGACTCAGTGGGCTCTTCTGAACCAGTCAGTTACAGTGCGATTCCAAGGGCTGAGAAAACGCGTTTATTTCGGGCTGAAAAACACGTTTTGAAAACTGTGCTGTTCCTGCCCTATAAGTTACATGGTGGTGACCAAAGTTGCCAAAACGTGTTTATTTCTGCTGAAAAACATGTTTTTACAATTTCTGATCACTGGGGTTAAGGGCTGACTCAGTATGCTCTTCTGAGCCAGGCAGTTACACTGCGATTCTAAGGGCTGAGAAAACGCGTTTATTTCGGGCTGAAAAACACGTTTTGAAAACTGTGCTGTTCCTGCCCTATAAGTTACATGGTGGTGACCAAAGTTGCCAAAACGTGTTTATTTCTGCTGAAAAACATGTTTTGACAATTTCTGATCACTGGGGTTAAGGGCTGACTCAGTGGGCTCTTCTGAGCCAGGCAGTTACACTGCGATTCCAAGGGCTGAGAAAACGCGTTTATTTCGGGCTGAAAAACACGTTTTGAAAACTGTGCTGTTCCTGCCCTATAACTTACATGGTGGTGACCAAAGTTGCCAAAACGTGTTTATTTCTGCTGAAAAACATGTTTTGACAATTTCTGATCACTGGGGTTAAGGGCTGACTCAGTGTGCTCTTCTGAGCCAGGCAGTTACACTGCGATTCTAAGGGCTGAGAAAACGCGTTTATTTCGGGATGAAAAACACGTTTTGAAAACTGTGCTGTTCCTGCCCTATAAGTTACATGGTGGTGACCAAAGTTGCCAAAACGTGTTTATTTCTGCTGAAAAACATGTTTTGACAATTTCTGATCACTGGGGTTAAGGTCTGACTCAGTGGGCTCTTCTGAGCCAGTCAGTTACAGTGCGATTCGAAGGGCTGAGAAAACGCGTTTATTTCGGGCTGAAAAACACGTTTTGAAAACTGTGCTGTTCCTGCCCTATAAGTTACATGGTGGTGACCAAAGTTGCCAAAACGTGTTTATTTCTGCTGAAAAACACGTTTTGACAATTTCTGATCACTGGGGTTAAGGTCTGACTCAGTGGGCTCTTCTGAACCAGTCAGTTAAAGTGCGATTCCAAGGGCTGAGAAAACGCGTTTATTTCGGGCTGAAAAACACGTTTTGAAAACTGTGCTGTTACTGCCCTATAAGTTACATGGTGGTGACCAAAGTTGCCAAAACGTGTTTATTTCTGCTGAAAAACATGTTTTGACAATTTCTGATCACTGGGGTTAAGGGCTGACTCAGTGGGCTCTTCTGAGCCAGGCAGTTACACTGCGATTCCAAGGGCTGTGAAAACGCGTTTATTTCGGGCTGAAAAACACGTTTTGAAAACTGTGCTGTTCCTGCCCTATAACTTACATGGTGGTGACCAAAGTTGCCAAAACGTGTTTATTTCTGCTGAAAAACATGTTTTGACAATTTCTGATCACTGGGGTTAAGGGCTGACTCAGTGTGCTCTTCTGAGCCAGGCAGTTACTCTGCAATTCTAAGGGCTGAGAAAACGTGTTTATTTCGGGCTGAAAAACACGTTTTGAAAACTGTGCTGTTCCTGCCCTATAAGTTACATGGTGGTGACCAAAGTTGCCAAAACGTGTTTATTTCTGCTGAAAAACATGTTTTGACAATTTCTGATCACTGGGGTTAAGGGCTGACTCAGTGTGCTCTTCTGAGCCAGGCAGTTACACTGCGATTCTAAGGGCTGAGAAAACGCGTTTATTTCGGGCTGAAAAACACGTTTTGAAAACTGTGCTGTTCCTGCCCTATAAGTTACATGGTGGTGACCAAAGTTGCCAAAACGTGTTTATTTCTGCTGAAAAACATGTTTTGACAATTTCTGATCACTGGGGTTAAGGGCTGACTCAGTGGGCTCTTCTGAACCAGTCAGTTACAGTGCGATTCCAAGGGCTGAGAAAACGCGTTTATTTCGGGCTGAAAAACACGTTTTGAAAACTGTGCTGTTCCTGCCCTATAAGTTACATGGTGGTGACCAAAGTTGCCAAAACGTGTTTATTTCTGCTGAAAAACATGTTTTGACAATTTCTGATCACTGGGGTTAAGGGCTGACTCAGTGTGCTCTTCTGAGCCAGGCAGTTACACTGCGATTCTAAGGGCTGAGAAAACGCGTTTATTTCGGGCTGAAAAACACGTTTTGAAAACTGTGCTGTTCCTGCCCTATAAGTTACATGGTGGTGACCAAAGTTGCCAAAACGTGTTTATTTCTGCTGCAAAACATGTTTTGACAATTTCTGATCACTGGGGTTAAGGGCTGACTCAGTGTGCTCTTCTGAGCCAGGCAGTTACACTGCGATTCCAAGGGCTGAGAAAACGCGTTTATTTCGGGCTGAAAAACACGTTTTGAAAACTGTGCTGTTCCTGCCCTATAACTTACATGGTGGTGACCAAAGTTGCCAAAACGTGTTTATTTCTGCTGAAAAACACGTTTTGACAATTTCTGATCACTGGGGTTAAGGTCTGACTCAGTGGGCTCTTCTGAACCAGTCAGTTACAGTGCGATTCCAAGGGCTGAGAAAACGCGTTTATTTCGGGCTGAAAAACACGTTTTGAAAACTGTGCTGTTCCTGCCCTATAAGTTACATGGTGGTGACCAAAGTTGCCAAAACGTGTTTATTTCTGCTGAAAAACATGTTTTTACATTTTCTGATCACTGGGGTTAAGGGCTGACTCAGTGTGCTCTTCTGAGCCAGGCAGTTACACTGCGATTCTAAGGGCTGAGAAAACGCGTTTATTTCGGGCTGAAAAACACGTTTTGAAAACTGTGCTGTTCCTGCCCTATAAGTTACATGGTGGTGACCAAAGTTGCCAAAACGTGTTTATTTCTGCTGAAAAACATGTTTTGACAATTTCTGATCACTGGGGTTAAGGGCTGACTCAGTGTGCTCTTCTGAGCCAGGCAGTTACACTGCGATTCAAAGGGCTGAGAAAACGCGTTTATTTCGGGCTGAAAAACACGTTTTGAAAACTGTGCTGTTCCCGCCCTATAACTTACATGGTGGTGACCAAAGTTGCCAAAACGTGTTTATTTCTGCTGAAAAACACGTTTTGACAATTTCTGATCACTGGGGTTAAGGTCTGACTCAGTGGGCTCTTCTGAACCAGTCAGTTACAGTGCGATTCCAAGGGCTGAGAAAACGCGTTTATTTCGGGCTGAAAAACACGTTTTGAAAACTGTGCTGTTCCTGCCCTATAAGTTACATGGTGGTGACCAAAGTTGCCAAAACGTGTTTATTTCTGCTGAAAAACATGTTTTTACAATTTCTGATCACTGGGGTTAAGGGCTGACTCAGTGTGCTCTTCTGAGCCAGGCAGTTACACTGCGATTCTAAGGGCTGAGAAAACGCGTTTATTTCAGGCTGAAAAACATGTTTTGAAAACTGTGCTGTTCCTGCCCTATAAGTTACATGGTGGTGACCAAAGTTGCCAAAACGTGTTTATTTCTGCTGAAAAACATGTTTTGACAATTTCTGATCACTGGGGTTAAGGGCTGACTCAGTGGGCTCTTCTGAGCCAGGCAGTTACACTGCGATTCCAAGGGCTGTGAAAACGCGTTTATTTCGGGCTGAAAAACACGTTTTGAAAACTGTGCTGTTCCTGCCCTATAAGTTACATGGTGGTGACCAAAGTTGCCAAAACGTGTTTATTTCTGCTGAAAAACATGTTTTGACAATTTCTGATCACTGGGGTTAAGGGCTGACTCAGTGTGCTCTTCTGAGCCAGGCAGTTACACTGCGATTCTAAGGGCTGAGAAAACGCGTTTATTTCGGGCTGAAAAATACGTTTTGAAAACTGTGCTGTTCCTGCCCTATAACTTACAAGGTGGTGACCAAAGTTGCCAAAACGTGTTTATTTCTGCTGAAAAACACGTTTTGACAATTTCTGATCACTGGGGTTAAGGTCTGACTCAGTGGGCTCTTCTGAACCAGTCAGTTACAGTGCGATTCCAAGGGCTGAGAAAACGCGTTTATTTCGGGCTGAAAAACACGTTTTGAAAACTGTGCTGTTCCTGCCCTATAAGTTACATGGTGGTGACCAAAGTTGCCAAAACGTGTTTATTTCTGCTGAAAAACATGTTTTTACATTTTCTGATCACTGGGGTTAAGGGCTGACTCAGTGTGCTCTTCTGAGGCATGCAGTTACACTGCGATTCTAAGGGCTGAGAAAACGCGTTTATTTCGGGCTGAAAAACACGTTTTGAAAACTGTGCTGTTCCTGCCCTATAAGTTACATGGTGGTGACCAAAGTTGCCAAAACGTGTTTATTTCTGCTGAAAAACATGTTTTGACAATTTCTGATCACTGGGGTTAAGGGCTGACTCAGTGGGCTCTTCTGAGCCAGGCAGTTACACTGCGATTCCAAGGGCTGTGAAAACGCGTTTATTTCGGGCTGAAAAACACGTTTTGAAAACTGTGCTGTTCCTGCCCTATAACTTACATGGTGGTGACCAAAGTTGCCAAAACGTGTTTATTTCTGCTGAAAAACATGTTTTGACAATTTCTGATCACTGGGGTTAAGGGCTGACTCAGTGTGCTCTTCTGAGCCAGGCAGTTACTCTGCAATTCTAAGGGCTGAGAAAACGTGTTTATTTCGGGCTGAAAAACACGTTTTGACAATTTCTGATCACTGGGGTTAAGTTCTGACTCAGTGGGCTCTTCTGAACCAGTCAGTTACGTGCGATTCCAAGGGCTGAGAAAACGCGTTTATTTCGGGCTGAAAAACACGTTTTGAAAACTGTGCTGTTCCTGCCCTATAAGTTACATGGTGGTGACCAAAGTTGCCAAAACGTGTTTATTTCTGCTGAAAAACATGTTTTGACAATTTCTGATCACTGGGGTTAAGGGCTGACTCAGTGTGCTCTTCTGAGCCAGGCAGTTACACTGCGATTCAAAGGGCTGAGAAAACGCGTTTATTTCGGGCTGAAAAACACGTTTTGAAAACTGTGCTGTTCCCGCCCTATAACTTACATGGTGGTGACCAAAGTTGCCAAAACGTGTTTATTTCTGCTGAAAAACACGTTTTGACAATTTCTGATCACTGGGGTTAAGGTCTGACTCAGTGGGCTCTTCTGAACCAGTCAGTTACAGTGCGATTCCAAGGGCTGAGAAAACGCGTTTATTTCGGGCTGAAAAACACGTTTTGAAAACTGTGCTGTTCCTGCCCTATAAGTTACATGGTGGTGACCAAAGTTGCCAAAACGTGTTTATTTCTGCTGAAAAACATGTTTTTACAATTTCTGATCACTGGGGTTAAGGGCTGACTCAGTGTGCTCTTCTGAGCCAGGCAGTTACACTGCGATTCTAAGGGCTGAGAAAACGCGTTTATTTCAGGCTGAAAAACATGTTTTGAAAACTGTGCTGTTCCTGCCCTATAAGTTACATGGTGGTGACCAAAGTTGCCAAAACGTGTTTATTTCTGCTGAAAAACATGTTTTGACAATTTCTGATCACTGGGGTTAAGGGCTGACTCAGTGGGCTCTTCTGAGCCAGGCAGTTACACTGCGATTCCAAGGGCTGTGAAAACGCGTTTATTTCGGGCTGAAAAACACGTTTTGAAAACTGTGCTGTTCCTGCCCTATAAGTTACATGGTGGTGACCAAAGTTGCCAAAACGTGTTTATTTCTGCTGAAAAACATGTTTTGACAATTTCTGATCACTGGGGTTAAGGGCTGACTCAGTGTGCTCTTCTGAGCCAGGCAGTTACACTGCGATTCTAAGGGCTGAGAAAACGCGTTTATTTCGGGCTGAAAAATACGTTTTGAAAACTGTGCTGTTCCTGCCCTATAACTTACATGGTGGTGACCAAAGTTGCCAAAACGTGTTTATTTCTGCTGAAAAACACGTTTTGACAATTTCTGATCACTGGGGTTAAGGTCTGACTCAGTGGGCTCTTCTGAACCAGTCAGTTACAGTGCGATTCCAAGGGCTGAGAAAACGCGTTTATTTCGGGCTGAAAAACACGTTTTGAAAACTGTGCTGTTCCTGCCCTATAAGTTACATGGTGGTGACCAAAGTTGCCAAAACGTGTTTATTTCTGCTGAAAAACATGTTTTTACATTTTCTGATCACTGGGGTTAAGGGCTGACTCAGTGTGCTCTTCTGAGCCAGGCAGTTACACTGCGATTCTAAGGGCTGAGAAAACGCGTTTATTTCGGGCTGAAAAACACGTTTTGAAAACTGTGCTGTTCCTGCCCTATAAGTTACATGGTGGTGACCAAAGTTGCCAAAACGTGTTTATTTCTGCTGAAAAACATGTTTTGACAATTTCTGATCACTGGGGTTAAGGGCTGACTCAGTGGGCTCTTCTGAGCCAGGCAGTTACACTGCGATTCCAAGGGCTGTGAAAACGCGTTTATTTCGGGCTGAAAAACACGTTTTGAAAACTGTGCTGTTCCTGCCCTATAACTTACATGGTGGTGACCAAAGTTGCCAAAACGTGTTTATTTCTGCTGAAAAACATGTTTTGACAATTTCTGATCACTGGGGTTAAGGGCTGACTCAGTGTGCTCTTCTGAGCCAGGCAGTTACTCTGCAATTCTAAGGGCTGAGAAAACGTGTTTATTTCGGGCTGAAAAACACGTTTTGAAAACTGTGCTGTTCCTGCCCTATAAGTTACATGGTGGTGACCAAAGTTGCCAAAACGTGTTTATTTCTGCTGAAAAACATGTTTTGACAATTTCTGATCACTGGGGTTAAGGGCTGACTCAGTGTGCTCTTCTGAGCCAGGCAGTTACACTGCGATTCTAAGGGCTGAGAAAACGCGTTTATTTCGGGCTGAAAAACACGTTTTGAAAACTGTGCTGTTCCTGCCCTATAAGTTACATGGTGGTGACCAAAGTTGCCAAAACGTGTTTATTTCTGCTGAAAAACATGTTTTGACAATTTCTGATCACTGGGGTTAAGGGCTGACTCAGTGTGCTCTTCTGAGCCAGGCAGTTACACTGCGATTCTAAGGGCTGAGAAAACGCGTTTATTTCGGGCTGAAAAATACGTTTTGAAAACTGTGCTGTTCCTGCCCTATAACTTACATGGTGGTGACCAAAGTTGCCAAAACGTGTTTATTTCTGCTGAAAAACACGTTTTGACAATTTCTGATCACTGGGGTTAAGTTCTGACTCAGTGGGCTCTTCTGAACCAGTCAGTTACGTGCGATTCCAAGGGCTGAGAAAACGCGTTTATTTCGGGCTGAAAAACACGTTTTGAAAACTGTGCTGTTCCTGCCCTATAAGTTACATGGTGGTGACCAAAGTTGCCAAAACGTGTTTATTTCTGCTGAAAAACATGTTTTGACAATTTCTGATCACTGGGGTTAAGGGCTGACTCAGTGTGCTCTTCTGAGCCAGGCAGTTACACTGCGATTCAAAGGGCTGAGAAAACGCGTTTATTTCGGGCTGAAAAACACGTTTTGAAAACTGTGCTGTTCCCGCCCTATAACTTACATGGTGGTGACCAAAGTTGCCAAAACGTGTTTATTTCTGCTGAAAAACACGTTTTGACAATTTCTGATCACTGGGGTTAAGGTCTGACTCAGTGGGCTCTTCTGAACCAGTCAGTTACAGTGCGATTCCAAGGGCTGAGAAAACGCGTTTATTTCGGGCTGAAAAACACGTTTTGAAAACTGTGCTGTTCCTGCCCTATAAGTTACATGGTGGTGACCAAAGTTGCCAAAACGTGTTTATTTCTGCTGAAAAACATGTTTTTACAATTTCTGATCACTGGGGTTAAGGGCTGACTCAGTGTGCTCTTCTGAGCCAGGCAGTTACACTGCGATTCTAAGGGCTGAGAAAACGCGTTTATTTCAGGCTGAAAAACATGTTTTGAAAACTGTGCTGTTCCTGCCCTATAAGTTACATGGTGGTGACCAAAGTTGCCAAAACGTGTTTATTTCTGCTGAAAAACATGTTTTGACAATTTCTGATCACTGGGGTTAAGGGCTGACTCAGTGGGCTCTTCTGAGCCAGGCAGTTACACTGCGATTCCAAGGGCTGTGAAAACGCGTTTATTTCGGGCTGAAAAACACGTTTTGAAAACTGTGCTGTTCCTGCCCTATAAGTTACATGGTGGTGACCAAAGTTGCCAAAACGTGTTTATTTCTGCTGAAAAACATGTTTTGACAATTTCTGATCACTGGGGTTAAGGGCTGACTCAGTGTGCTCTTCTGAGCCAGGCAGTTACACTGCGATTCTAAGGGCTGAGAAAACGCGTTTATTTCGGGCTGAAAAACACGTTTTGAAAACTGTGCTGTTCCTGCCCTATAACTTACATGGTGGTGACCAAAGTTGCCAAAACGTGTTTATTTCTGCTGAAAAACACGTTTTGACAATTTCTGATCACTGGGGTTAAGGTCTGACTCAGTGGGCTCTTCTGAACCAGTCAGTTACAGTGCGATTCCAAGGGCTGAGAAAACGCGTTTATTTCGGGCTGAAAAACACGTTTTGAAAACTGTGCTGTTCCTGCCCTATAACTTACATGGTGGTGACCAAAGTTGCCAAAACGTGTTTATTTCTGCTGAAAAACATGTTTTGACAATTTCTGATCACTGGGGTTAAGGGCTGACTCAGTGTGCTCTTCTGAACCAGTCAGTTACAGTGCGATTCCAAGGGCTGAGAAAACGCGTTTATTTCGGGCTGAAAAACACGTTTTGAAAACTGTGCTGTTCCTGCCCTATAAGTTACATGGTGGTGACCAAAGTTGCCAAAACGTGTTTATTTCTGCTGAAAAACATGTTTTTACAATTTCTGATCACTGGGGTTAAGGGCTGACTCAGTGTGCTCTTCTGAGCCAGGCAGTTACACTGCGATTCTAAGGGCTGAGAAAACGCGTTTATTTCGGGCTGAAAAACACGTTTTGAAAACTGTGCTGTTCCTGCCCTATAAGTTACATGGTGGTGACCAAAGTTGCCAAAACGTGTTTATTTCTGCTGAAAAACATGTTTTGACAATTTCTGATCACTGGGGTTAAGGGCTGACTCAGTGGGCTCTTCTGAGCCAGGCAGTTACACTGCGATTCCAAGGGCTGTGAAAACGCGTTTATTTCGGGCTGAAAAACACGTTTTGAAAACTGTGCTGTTCCTGCCCTATAACTTACATGGTGGTGACCAAAGTTGCCAAAACGTGTTTATTTCTGCTGAAAAACATGTTTTGACAATTTCTGATCACTGGGGTTAAGGGCTGACTCAGTGTGCTCTTCTGAGCCAGGCAGTTACACTGCGATTCTAAGGGCTGAGAAAACGCGTTTATTTCGGGCTGAAAAACACGTTTTGAAAACTGTGCTGTTCCTGCCCTATAACTTACATGGTGGTGACCAAAGTTGCCAAAACGTGTTTATTTCTGCTGAAAAACACGTTTTGACAATTTCTGATCACTGGGGTTAAGGTCTGACTCAGTGGGCTCTTCTGAACCAGTCAGTTACAGTGCGATTCCAAGGGCTGAGAAAACGCGTTTATTTCGGGCTGAAAAACACGTTTTGAAAACTGTGCTGTTCCTGCCCTATAACTTACATGGTGGTGACCAAAGTTGCCAAAACGTGTTTATTTCTGCTGAAAAACATGTTTTGACAATTTCTGATCACTGGGGTTAAGGGCTGACTCAGTGTGCTCTTCTGAACCAGTCAGTTACAGTGCGATTCCAAGGGCTGAGAAAACGCGTTTATTTCGGGCTGAAAAACACGTTTTGAAAACTGTGCTGTTCCTGCCCTATAAGTTACATGGTGGTGACCAAAGTTGCCAAAACGTGTTTATTTCTGCTGAAAAACATGTTTTTACAATTTCTGATCACTGGGGTTAAGGGCTGACTCAGTGTGCTCTTCTGAGCCAGGCAGTTACACTGCGATTCTAAGGGCTGAGAAAACGCGTTTATTTCGGGCTGAAAAACACGTTTTGAAAACTGTGCTGTTCCTGCCCTATAAGTTACATGGTGGTGACCAAAGTTGCCAAAACGTGTTTATTTCTGCTGAAAAACATGTTTTGACAATTTCTGATCACTGGGGTTAAGGGCTGACTCAGTGGGCTCTTCTGAGCCAGGCAGTTACACTGCGATTCCAAGGGCTGTGAAAACGCGTTTATTTCGGGCTGAAAAACACGTTTTGAAAACTGTGCTGTTCCTGCCCTATAACTTACATGGTGGTGACCAAAGTTGCCAAAACGTGTTTATTTCTGCTGAAAAACATGTTTTGACAATTTCTGATCACTGGGGTTAAGGGCTGACTCAGTGTGCTCTTCTGAGCCAGGCAGTTACTCTGCAATTCTAAGGGCTGAGAAAACGTGTTTATTTCGGGCTGAAAAACACGTTTTGAAAACTGTGCTGTTCCTGCCCTATAAGTTACATGGTGGTGACCAAAGTTGCCAAAACGTGTTTATTTCTGCTGAAAAACATGTTTTGACAATTTCTGATCACTGGGGTTAAGGGCTGACTCAGTGTGCTCTTCTGAGCCAGGCAGTTACACTGCGATTCTAAGGGCTGAGAAAACGCGTTTATTTCGGGCTGAAAAACACGTTTTGAAAACTGTGCTGTTCCTGCCCTATAAGTTACATGGTGGTGACCAAAGTTGCCAAAACGTGTTTATTTCTGCTGAAAAACATGTTTTGACAATTTCTGATCACTGGGGTTAAGGGCTGACTCAGTGGGCTCTTCTGAGCCAGGCAGTTACACTGCGATTCCAAGGGCTGAGAAAACGCGTTTATTTCGGGCTGAAAAACACGTTTTGAAAACTGTGCTGTTCCTGCCCTATAACTTACATGGTGGTGACCAAAGTTGCCAAAACGTGTTTATTTCTGCTGAAAAACACGTTTTGACAATTTCTGATCACTGGGGTTAAGGTCTGACTCAGTGGGCTCTTCTGAACCAGTCAGTTACAGTGCGATTCCAAGGGCTGAGAAAACGCGTTTATTTCGGGCTGAAAAACACGTTTTGAAAACTGTGCTGTTCCTGCCCTATAGGTTACATGGTGGTGACCAAAGTTGCCAAAACGTGTTTATTTCTGCTGAAAAACATGTTTTGACAATTTCTGATCACTGGGGTTAAGGTCTGACTCAGTGGGCTCTTCTGAACCAGTCAGTTACAGTGCGATTCCAAGGGCTGAGAAAACGCGTTTATTTCGGGCTGAAAAACACGTTTTGAAAACTGTGCTGTTCCTGCCCTATAACTTACATGGTGGTGACCAAAGTTGCCAAAACGTGTTTATTTCTGCTGAAAAAGATGTTTTTACAATTTCTGATCACTGGGGTTAAGGGCTGACTCAGTGTGCTCTTCTGAGCCAGGCAGTTACACTGCGATTCTAAGGGCTGAGAAAACGCGTTTATTTCGGGCTGAAAAACACGTTTTGAAAACTGTGCTGTTCCTGCCCTATAAGTTACATGGTGGTGACCAAAGTTGCCAAAACGTGTTTATTTCTGCTGAAAAACATGTTTTGACAATTTCTGATCACTGGGGTTAAGGGCTGACTCAGTGGGCTCTTCTGAGCCAGTCAGTTACAGTGCGATTCCAAGGGCTGAGAAAACGTGTTTATTTCGGGCTGAAAAACACGTTTTGAAAACTGTGCTGTTCCTGCCCTATAAGTTACATGGTGGTGACCAAAGTTGCCAAAACGTGTTTATTTCTGCTGAAAAACATGTTTTGACAATTTCTGATCACTGGGGTTAAGGGCTGACTCAGTGTGCTCTTCTGAGCCAGGCAGTTACACTGCGATTCCAAGGGCTGAGAAAACGCGTTTATTTCGGGCTGAAAAACACGTTTTGAAAACTGTGCTGTTCCTGCCCTATAATTTACATGGTGGTGACCAAAGTTGCCAAAACGTGTTTATTTCTCCTGAAAAACACGTTTTGACAATTTCTGATCACTGGGGTTAAGGTCTGACTCAGTGGGCTCTTCTGAACCAGTCAGTTACAGTGCGATTCCAAGGGCTGAGAAAACGCGTTTATTTCGGGCTGAAAAACACGTTTTGAAAACTGTGCTGTTCCTGCCCTATAAGTTACATGGTGGTGACCAAAGTTGCCAAAACGTGTTTATTTCTGCTGAAAAACATGTTTTTACAATTTCTGATCACTGGGGTTAAGGGCTGACTCAGTATGCTCTTCTGAGCCAGGCAGTTACACTGCGATTCTAAGGGCTGAGAAAACGCGTTTATTTCGGGCTGAAAAACACGTTTTGAAAACTGTGCTGTTCCTGCCCTATAAGTTACATGGTGGTGACCAAAGTTGCCAAAACGTGTTTATTTCTGCTGAAAAACATGTTTTGACAATTTCTGATCACTGGGGTTAAGGGCTGACTCAGTGGGCTCTTCTGAGCCAGGCAGTTACACTGCGATTCCAAGGGCTGAGAAAACGCGTTTATTTCGGGCTGAAAAACACGTTTTGAAAACTGTGCTGTTCCTGCCCTATAACTTACATGGTGGTGACCAAAGTTGCCAAAACGTGTTTATTTCTGCTGAAAAACATGTTTTGACAATTTCTGATCACTGGGGTTAAGGGCTGACTCAGTGTGCTCTTCTGAGCCAGGCAGTTACACTGCGATTCTAAGGGCTGAGAAAACGCGTTTATTTCGGGATGAAAAACACGTTTTGAAAACTGTGCTGTTCCTGCCCTATAAGTTACATGGTGGTGACCAAAGTTGCCAAAACGTGTTTATTTCTGCTGAAAAACATGTTTTGACAATTTCTGATCACTGGGGTTAAGGTCTGACTCAGTGGGCTCTTCTGAGCCAGTCAGTTACAGTGCGATTCGAAGGGCTGAGAAAACGCGTTTATTTCGGGCTGAAAAACACGTTTTGAAAACTGTGCTGTTCCTGCCCTATAAGTTACATGGTGGTGACCAAAGTTGCCAAAACGTGTTTATTTCTGCTGAAAAACACGTTTTGACAATTTCTGATCACTGGGGTTAAGGTCTGACTCAGTGGGCTCTTCTGAACCAGTCAGTTAAAGTGCGATTCCAAGGGCTGAGAAAACGCGTTTATTTCGGGCTGAAAAACACGTTTTGAAAACTGTGCTGTTACTGCCCTATAAGTTACATGGTGGTGACCAAAGTTGCCAAAACGTGTTTATTTCTGCTGAAAAACATGTTTTGACAATTTCTGATCACTGGGGTTAAGGGCTGACTCAGTGGGCTCTTCTGAGCCAGGCAGTTACACTGCGATTCCAAGGGCTGTGAAAACGCGTTTATTTCGGGCTGAAAAACACGTTTTGAAAACTGTGCTGTTCCTGCCCTATAACTTACATGGTGGTGACCAAAGTTGCCAAAACGTGTTTATTTCTGCTGAAAAACATGTTTTGACAATTTCTGATCACTGGGGTTAAGGGCTGACTCAGTGTGCTCTTCTGAGCCAGGCAGTTACTCTGCAATTCTAAGGGCTGAGAAAACGTGTTTATTTCGGGCTGAAAAACACGTTTTGAAAACTGTGCTGTTCCTGCCCTATAAGTTACATGGTGGTGACCAAAGTTGCCAAAACGTGTTTATTTCTGCTGAAAAACATGTTTTGACAATTTCTGATCACTGGGGTTAAGGGCTGACTCAGTGTGCTCTTCTGAGCCAGGCAGTTACACTGCGATTCTAAGGGCTGAGAAAACGCGTTTATTTCGGGCTGAAAAACACGTTTTGAAAACTGTGCTGTTCCTGCCCTATAAGTTACATGGTGGTGACCAAAGTTGCCAAAACGTGTTTATTTCTGCTGAAAAACATGTTTTGACAATTTCTGATCACTGGGGTTAAGGGCTGACTCAGTGGGCTCTTCTGAACCAGTCAGTTACAGTGCGATTCCAAGGGCTGAGAAAACGCGTTTATTTCGGGCTGAAAAACACGTTTTGAAAACTGTGCTGTTCCTGCCCTATAAGTTACATGGTGGTGACCAAAGTTGCCAAAACGTGTTTATTTCTGCTGAAAAACATGTTTTGACAATTTCTGATCACTGGGGTTAAGGGCTGACTCAGTGTGCTCTTCTGAGCCAGGCAGTTACACTGCGATTCTAAGGGCTGAGAAAACGCGTTTATTTCGGGCTGAAAAACACGTTTTGAAAACTGTGCTGTTCCTGCCCTATAAGTTACATGGTGGTGACCAAAGTTGCCAAAACGTGTTTATTTCTGCTGCAAAACATGTTTTGACAATTTCTGATCACTGGGGTTAAGGGCTGACTCAGTGTGCTCTTCTGAGCCAGGCAGTTACACTGCGATTCCAAGGGCTGAGAAAACGCGTTTATTTCGGGCTGAAAAACACGTTTTGAAAACTGTGCTGTTCCTGCCCTATAACTTACATGGTGGTGACCAAAGTTGCCAAAACGTGTTTATTTCTGCTGAAAAACACGTTTTGACAATTTCTGATCACTGGGGTTAAGGTCTGACTCAGTGGGCTCTTCTGAACCAGTCAGTTACAGTGCGATTCCAAGGGCTGAGAAAACGCGTTTATTTCGGGCTGAAAAACACGTTTTGAAAACTGTGCTGTTCCTGCCCTATAAGTTACATGGTGGTGACCAAAGTTGCCAAAACGTGTTTATTTCTGCTGAAAAACATGTTTTTACATTTTCTGATCACTGGGGTTAAGGGCTGACTCAGTGTGCTCTTCTGAGCCAGGCAGTTACACTGCGATTCTAAGGGCTGAGAAAACGCGTTTATTTCGGGCTGAAAAACACGTTTTGAAAACTGTGCTGTTCCTGCCCTATAAGTTACATGGTGGTGACCAAAGTTGCCAAAACGTGTTTATTTCTGCTGAAAAACATGTTTTGACAATTTCTGATCACTGGGGTTAAGGGCTGACTCAGTGTGCTCTTCTGAGCCAGGCAGTTACACTGCGATTCAAAGGGCTGAGAAAACGCGTTTATTTCGGGCTGAAAAACACGTTTTGAAAACTGTGCTGTTCCCGCCCTATAACTTACATGGTGGTGACCAAAGTTGCCAAAACGTGTTTATTTCTGCTGAAAAACACGTTTTGACAATTTCTGATCACTGGGGTTAAGGTCTGACTCAGTGGGCTCTTCTGAACCAGTCAGTTACAGTGCGATTCCAAGGGCTGAGAAAACGCGTTTATTTCGGGCTGAAAAACACGTTTTGAAAACTGTGCTGTTCCTGCCCTATAAGTTACATGGTGGTGACCAAAGTTGCCAAAACGTGTTTATTTCTGCTGAAAAACATGTTTTTACAATTTCTGATCACTGGGGTTAAGGGCTGACTCAGTGTGCTCTTCTGAGCCAGGCAGTTACACTGCGATTCTAAGGGCTGAGAAAACGCGTTTATTTCAGGCTGAAAAACATGTTTTGAAAACTGTGCTGTTCCTGCCCTATAAGTTACATGGTGGTGACCAAAGTTGCCAAAACGTGTTTATTTCTGCTGAAAAACATGTTTTGACAATTTCTGATCACTGGGGTTAAGGGCTGACTCAGTGGGCTCTTCTGAGCCAGGCAGTTACACTGCGATTCCAAGGGCTGTGAAAACGCGTTTATTTCGGGCTGAAAAACACGTTTTGAAAACTGTGCTGTTCCTGCCCTATAAGTTACATGGTGGTGACCAAAGTTGCCAAAACGTGTTTATTTCTGCTGAAAAACATGTTTTGACAATTTCTGATCACTGGGGTTAAGGGCTGACTCAGTGTGCTCTTCTGAGCCAGGCAGTTACACTGCGATTCTAAGGGCTGAGAAAACGCGTTTATTTCGGGCTGAAAAATACGTTTTGAAAACTGTGCTGTTCCTGCCCTATAACTTACAAGGTGGTGACCAAAGTTGCCAAAACGTGTTTATTTCTGCTGAAAAACACGTTTTGACAATTTCTGATCACTGGGGTTAAGGTCTGACTCAGTGGGCTCTTCTGAACCAGTCAGTTACAGTGCGATTCCAAGGGCTGAGAAAACGCGTTTATTTCGGGCTGAAAAACACGTTTTGAAAACTGTGCTGTTCCTGCCCTATAAGTTACATGGTGGTGACCAAAGTTGCCAAAACGTGTTTATTTCTGCTGAAAAACATGTTTTTACATTTTCTGATCACTGGGGTTAAGGGCTGACTCAGTGTGCTCTTCTGAGGCATGCAGTTACACTGCGATTCTAAGGGCTGAGAAAACGCGTTTATTTCGGGCTGAAAAACACGTTTTGAAAACTGTGCTGTTCCTGCCCTATAAGTTACATGGTGGTGACCAAAGTTGCCAAAACGTGTTTATTTCTGCTGAAAAACATGTTTTGACAATTTCTGATCACTGGGGTTAAGGGCTGACTCAGTGGGCTCTTCTGAGCCAGGCAGTTACACTGCGATTCCAAGGGCTGTGAAAACGCGTTTATTTCGGGCTGAAAAACACGTTTTGAAAACTGTGCTGTTCCTGCCCTATAACTTACATGGTGGTGACCAAAGTTGCCAAAACGTGTTTATTTCTGCTGAAAAACATGTTTTGACAATTTCTGATCACTGGGGTTAAGGGCTGACTCAGTGTGCTCTTCTGAGCCAGGCAGTTACTCTGCAATTCTAAGGGCTGAGAAAACGTGTTTATTTCGGGCTGAAAAACACGTTTTGACAATTTCTGATCACTGGGGTTAAGTTCTGACTCAGTGGGCTCTTCTGAACCAGTCAGTTACGTGCGATTCCAAGGGCTGAGAAAACGCGTTTATTTCGGGCTGAAAAACACGTTTTGAAAACTGTGCTGTTCCTGCCCTATAAGTTACATGGTGGTGACCAAAGTTGCCAAAACGTGTTTATTTCTGCTGAAAAACATGTTTTGACAATTTCTGATCACTGGGGTTAAGGGCTGACTCAGTGTGCTCTTCTGAGCCAGGCAGTTACACTGCGATTCAAAGGGCTGAGAAAACGCGTTTATTTCGGGCTGAAAAACACGTTTTGAAAACTGTGCTGTTCCCGCCCTATAACTTACATGGTGGTGACCAAAGTTGCCAAAACGTGTTTATTTCTGCTGAAAAACACGTTTTGACAATTTCTGATCACTGGGGTTAAGGTCTGACTCAGTGGGCTCTTCTGAACCAGTCAGTTACAGTGCGATTCCAAGGGCTGAGAAAACGCGTTTATTTCGGGCTGAAAAACACGTTTTGAAAACTGTGCTGTTCCTGCCCTATAAGTTACATGGTGGTGACCAAAGTTGCCAAAACGTGTTTATTTCTGCTGAAAAACATGTTTTTACAATTTCTGATCACTGGGGTTAAGGGCTGACTCAGTGTGCTCTTCTGAGCCAGGCAGTTACACTGCGATTCTAAGGGCTGAGAAAACGCGTTTATTTCAGGCTGAAAAACATGTTTTGAAAACTGTGCTGTTCCTGCCCTATAAGTTACATGGTGGTGACCAAAGTTGCCAAAACGTGTTTATTTCTGCTGAAAAACATGTTTTGACAATTTCTGATCACTGGGGTTAAGGGCTGACTCAGTGGGCTCTTCTGAGCCAGGCAGTTACACTGCGATTCCAAGGGCTGTGAAAACGCGTTTATTTCGGGCTGAAAAACACGTTTTGAAAACTGTGCTGTTCCTGCCCTATAAGTTACATGGTGGTGACCAAAGTTGCCAAAACGTGTTTATTTCTGCTGAAAAACATGTTTTGACAATTTCTGATCACTGGGGTTAAGGGCTGACTCAGTGTGCTCTTCTGAGCCAGGCAGTTACACTGCGATTCTAAGGGCTGAGAAAACGCGTTTATTTCGGGCTGAAAAACACGTTTTGAAAACTGTGCTGTTCCTGCCCTATAAGTTACATGGTGGTGACCAAAGTTGCCAAAACGTGTTTATTTCTGCTGAAAAACATGTTTTTACATTTTCTGATCACTGGGGTTAAGGGCTGACTCAGTGTGCTCTTCTGAGGCATGCAGTTACACTGCGATTCTAAGGGCTGAGAAAACGCGTTTATTTCGGGCTGAAAAACACGTTTTGAAAACTGTGCTGTTCCTGCCCTATAAGTTACATGGTGGTGACCAAAGTTGCCAAAACGTGTTTATTTCTGCTGAAAAACATGTTTTGACAATTTCTGATCACTGGGGTTAAGGGCTGACTCAGTGGGCTCTTCTGAGCCAGGCAGTTACACTGCGATTCCAAGGGCTGTGAAAACGCGTTTATTTCGGGCTGAAAAACACGTTTTGAAAACTGTGCTGTTCCTGCCCTATAACTTACATGGTGGTGACCAAAGTTGCCAAAACGTGTTTATTTCTGCTGAAAAACATGTTTTGACAATTTCTGATCACTGGGGTTAAGGGCTGACTCAGTGTGCTCTTCTGAGCCAGGCAGTTACTCTGCAATTCTAAGGGCTGAGAAAACGTGTTTATTTCGGGCTGAAAAACACGTTTTGACAATTTCTGATCACTGGGGTTAAGTTCTGACTCAGTGGGCTCTTCTGAACCAGTCAGTTACGTGCGATTCCAAGGGCTGAGAAAACGCGTTTATTTCGGGCTGAAAAACACGTTTTGAAAACTGTGCTGTTCCTGCCCTATAAGTTACATGGTGGTGACCAAAGTTGCCAAAACGTGTTTATTTCTGCTGAAAAACATGTTTTGACAATTTCTGATCACTGGGGTTAAGGGCTGACTCAGTGTGCTCTTCTGAGCCAGGCAGTTACACTGCGATTCAAAGGGCTGAGAAAACGCGTTTATTTCGGGCTGAAAAACACGTTTTGAAAACTGTGCTGTTCCCGCCCTATAACTTACATGGTGGTGACCAAAGTTGCCAAAACGTGTTTATTTCTGCTGAAAAACACGTTTTGACAATTTCTGATCACTGGGGTTAAGGTCTGACTCAGTGGGCTCTTCTGAACCAGTCAGTTACAGTGCGATTCCAAGGGCTGAGAAAACGCGTTTATTTCGGGCTGAAAAACACGTTTTGAAAACTGTGCTGTTCCTGCCCTATAAGTTACATGGTGGTGACCAAAGTTGCCAAAACGTGTTTATTTCTGCTGAAAAACATGTTTTTACAATTTCTGATCACTGGGGTTAAGGGCTGACTCAGTGTGCTCTTCTGAGCCAGGCAGTTACACTGCGATTCTAAGGGCTGAGAAAACGCGTTTATTTCAGGCTGAAAAACATGTTTTGAAAACTGTGCTGTTCCTGCCCTATAAGTTACATGGTGGTGACCAAAGTTGCCAAAACGTGTTTATTTCTGCTGAAAAACATGTTTTGACAATTTCTGATCACTGGGGTTAAGGGCTGACTCAGTGGGCTCTTCTGAGCCAGGCAGTTACACTGCGATTCCAAGGGCTGTGAAAACGCGTTTATTTCGGGCTGAAAAACACGTTTTGAAAACTGTGCTGTTCCTGCCCTATAAGTTACATGGTGGTGACCAAAGTTGCCAAAACGTGTTTATTTCTGCTGAAAAACATGTTTTGACAATTTCTGATCACTGGGGTTAAGGGCTGACTCAGTGTGCTCTTCTGAGCCAGGCAGTTACACTGCGATTCTAAGGGCTGAGAAAACGCGTTTATTTCGGGCTGAAAAATACGTTTTGAAAACTGTGCTGTTCCTGCCCTATAACTTACATGGTGGTGACCAAAGTTGCCAAAACGTGTTTATTTCTGCTGAAAAACACGTTTTGACAATTTCTGATCACTGGGGTTAAGGTCTGACTCAGTGGGCTCTTCTGAACCAGTCAGTTACAGTGCGATTCCAAGGGCTGAGAAAACGCGTTTATTTCGGGCTGAAAAACACGTTTTGAAAACTGTGCTGTTCCTGCCCTATAAGTTACATGGTGGTGACCAAAGTTGCCAAAACGTGTTTATTTCTGCTGAAAAACATGTTTTTACATTTTCTGATCACTGGGGTTAAGGGCTGACTCAGTGTGCTCTTCTGAGCCAGGCAGTTACACTGCGATTCTAAGGGCTGAGAAAACGCGTTTATTTCGGGCTGAAAAACACGTTTTGAAAACTGTGCTGTTCCTGCCCTATAAGTTACATGGTGGTGACCAAAGTTGCCAAAACGTGTTTATTTCTGCTGAAAAACATGTTTTGACAATTTCTGATCACTGGGGTTAAGGGCTGACTCAGTGGGCTCTTCTGAGCCAGGCAGTTACACTGCGATTCCAAGGGCTGTGAAAACGCGTTTATTTCGGGCTGAAAAACACGTTTTGAAAACTGTGCTGTTCCTGCCCTATAACTTACATGGTGGTGACCAAAGTTGCCAAAACGTGTTTATTTCTGCTGAAAAACATGTTTTGACAATTTCTGATCACTGGGGTTAAGGGCTGACTCAGTGTGCTCTTCTGAGCCAGGCAGTTACTCTGCAATTCTAAGGGCTGAGAAAACGTGTTTATTTCGGGCTGAAAAACACGTTTTGAAAACTGTGCTGTTCCTGCCCTATAAGTTACATGGTGGTGACCAAAGTTGCCAAAACGTGTTTATTTCTGCTGAAAAACATGTTTTGACAATTTCTGATCACTGGGGTTAAGGGCTGACTCAGTGTGCTCTTCTGAGCCAGGCAGTTACACTGCGATTCTAAGGGCTGAGAAAACGCGTTTATTTCGGGCTGAAAAACACGTTTTGAAAACTGTGCTGTTCCTGCCCTATAAGTTACATGGTGGTGACCAAAGTTGCCAAAACGTGTTTATTTCTGCTGAAAAACATGTTTTGACAATTTCTGATCACTGGGGTTAAGGGCTGACTCAGTGTGCTCTTCTGAGCCAGGCAGTTACACTGCGATTCTAAGGGCTGAGAAAACGCGTTTATTTCGGGCTGAAAAATACGTTTTGAAAACTGTGCTGTTCCTGCCCTATAACTTACATGGTGGTGACCAAAGTTGCCAAAACGTGTTTATTTCTGCTGAAAAACACGTTTTGACAATTTCTGATCACTGGGGTTAAGTTCTGACTCAGTGGGCTCTTCTGAACCAGTCAGTTACGTGCGATTCCAAGGGCTGAGAAAACGCGTTTATTTCGGGCTGAAAAACACGTTTTGAAAACTGTGCTGTTCCTGCCCTATAAGTTACATGGTGGTGACCAAAGTTGCCAAAACGTGTTTATTTCTGCTGAAAAACATGTTTTGACAATTTCTGATCACTGGGGTTAAGGGCTGACTCAGTGTGCTCTTCTGAGCCAGGCAGTTACACTGCGATTCAAAGGGCTGAGAAAACGCGTTTATTTCGGGCTGAAAAACACGTTTTGAAAACTGTGCTGTTCCCGCCCTATAACTTACATGGTGGTGACCAAAGTTGCCAAAACGTGTTTATTTCTGCTGAAAAACACGTTTTGACAATTTCTGATCACTGGGGTTAAGGTCTGACTCAGTGGGCTCTTCTGAACCAGTCAGTTACAGTGCGATTCCAAGGGCTGAGAAAACGCGTTTATTTCGGGCTGAAAAACACGTTTTGAAAACTGTGCTGTTCCTGCCCTATAAGTTACATGGTGGTGACCAAAGTTGCCAAAACGTGTTTATTTCTGCTGAAAAACATGTTTTTACAATTTCTGATCACTGGGGTTAAGGGCTGACTCAGTGTGCTCTTCTGAGCCAGGCAGTTACACTGCGATTCTAAGGGCTGAGAAAACGCGTTTATTTCAGGCTGAAAAACATGTTTTGAAAACTGTGCTGTTCCTGCCCTATAAGTTACATGGTGGTGACCAAAGTTGCCAAAACGTGTTTATTTCTGCTGAAAAACATGTTTTGACAATTTCTGATCACTGGGGTTAAGGGCTGACTCAGTGGGCTCTTCTGAGCCAGGCAGTTACACTGCGATTCCAAGGGCTGTGAAAACGCGTTTATTTCGGGCTGAAAAACACGTTTTGAAAACTGTGCTGTTCCTGCCCTATAAGTTACATGGTGGTGACCAAAGTTGCCAAAACGTGTTTATTTCTGCTGAAAAACATGTTTTGACAATTTCTGATCACTGGGGTTAAGGGCTGACTCAGTGTGCTCTTCTGAGCCAGGCAGTTACACTGCGATTCTAAGGGCTGAGAAAACGCGTTTATTTCGGGCTGAAAAACACGTTTTGAAAACTGTGCTGTTCCTGCCCTATAACTTACATGGTGGTGACCAAAGTTGCCAAAACGTGTTTATTTCTGCTGAAAAACACGTTTTGACAATTTCTGATCACTGGGGTTAAGGTCTGACTCAGTGGGCTCTTCTGAACCAGTCAGTTACAGTGCGATTCCAAGGGCTGAGAAAACGCGTTTATTTCGGGCTGAAAAACACGTTTTGAAAACTGTGCTGTTCCTGCCCTATAACTTACATGGTGGTGACCAAAGTTGCCAAAACGTGTTTATTTCTGCTGAAAAACATGTTTTGACAATTTCTGATCACTGGGGTTAAGGGCTGACTCAGTGTGCTCTTCTGAACCAGTCAGTTACAGTGCGATTCCAAGGGCTGAGAAAACGCGTTTATTTCGGGCTGAAAAACACGTTTTGAAAACTGTGCTGTTCCTGCCCTATAAGTTACATGGTGGTGACCAAAGTTGCCAAAACGTGTTTATTTCTGCTGAAAAACATGTTTTTACAATTTCTGATCACTGGGGTTAAGGGCTGACTCAGTGTGCTCTTCTGAGCCAGGCAGTTACACTGCGATTCTAAGGGCTGAGAAAACGCGTTTATTTCGGGCTGAAAAACACGTTTTGAAAACTGTGCTGTTCCTGCCCTATAAGTTACATGGTGGTGACCAAAGTTGCCAAAACGTGTTTATTTCTGCTGAAAAACATGTTTTGACAATTTCTGATCACTGGGGTTAAGGGCTGACTCAGTGGGCTCTTCTGAGCCAGGCAGTTACACTGCGATTCCAAGGGCTGTGAAAACGCGTTTATTTCGGGCTGAAAAACACGTTTTGAAAACTGTGCTGTTCCTGCCCTATAACTTACATGGTGGTGACCAAAGTTGCCAAAACGTGTTTATTTCTGCTGAAAAACATGTTTTGACAATTTCTGATCACTGGGGTTAAGGGCTGACTCAGTGTGCTCTTCTGAGCCAGGCAGTTACACTGCGATTCTAAGGGCTGAGAAAACGCGTTTATTTCGGGCTGAAAAACACGTTTTGAAAACTGTGCTGTTCCTGCCCTATAACTTACATGGTGGTGACCAAAGTTGCCAAAACGTGTTTATTTCTGCTGAAAAACACGTTTTGACAATTTCTGATCACTGGGGTTAAGGTCTGACTCAGTGGGCTCTTCTGAACCAGTCAGTTACAGTGCGATTCCAAGGGCTGAGAAAACGCGTTTATTTCGGGCTGAAAAACACGTTTTGAAAACTGTGCTGTTCCTGCCCTATAACTTACATGGTGGTGACCAAAGTTGCCAAAACGTGTTTATTTCTGCTGAAAAACATGTTTTGACAATTTCTGATCACTGGGGTTAAGGGCTGACTCAGTGTGCTCTTCTGAACCAGTCAGTTACAGTGCGATTCCAAGGGCTGAGAAAACGCGTTTATTTCGGGCTGAAAAACACGTTTTGAAAACTGTGCTGTTCCTGCCCTATAAGTTACATGGTGGTGACCAAAGTTGCCAAAACGTGTTTATTTCTGCTGAAAAACATGTTTTTACAATTTCTGATCACTGGGGTTAAGGGCTGACTCAGTGTGCTCTTCTGAGCCAGGCAGTTACACTGCGATTCTAAGGGCTGAGAAAACGCGTTTATTTCGGGCTGAAAAACACGTTTTGAAAACTGTGCTGTTCCTGCCCTATAAGTTACATGGTGGTGACCAAAGTTGCCAAAACGTGTTTATTTCTGCTGAAAAACATGTTTTGACAATTTCTGATCACTGGGGTTAAGGGCTGACTCAGTGGGCTCTTCTGAGCCAGGCAGTTACACTGCGATTCCAAGGGCTGTGAAAACGCGTTTATTTCGGGCTGAAAAACACGTTTTGAAAACTGTGCTGTTCCTGCCCTATAACTTACATGGTGGTGACCAAAGTTGCCAAAACGTGTTTATTTCTGCTGAAAAACATGTTTTGACAATTTCTGATCACTGGGGTTAAGGGCTGACTCAGTGTGCTCTTCTGAGCCAGGCAGTTACTCTGCAATTCTAAGGGCTGAGAAAACGTGTTTATTTCGGGCTGAAAAACACGTTTTGAAAACTGTGCTGTTCCTGCCCTATAAGTTACATGGTGGTGACCAAAGTTGCCAAAACGTGTTTATTTCTGCTGAAAAACATGTTTTGACAATTTCTGATCACTGGGGTTAAGGGCTGACTCAGTGTGCTCTTCTGAGCCAGGCAGTTACACTGCGATTCTAAGGGCTGAGAAAACGCGTTTATTTCGGGCTGAAAAACACGTTTTGAAAACTGTGCTGTTCCTGCCCTATAAGTTACATGGTGGTGACCAAAGTTGCCAAAACGTGTTTATTTCTGCTGAAAAACATGTTTTGACAATTTCTGATCACTGGGGTTAAGGGCTGACTCAGTGGGCTCTTCTGAGCCAGGCAGTTACACTGCGATTCCAAGGGCTGAGAAAACGCGTTTATTTCGGGCTGAAAAACACGTTTTGAAAACTGTGCTGTTCCTGCCCTATAACTTACATGGTGGTGACCAAAGTTGCCAAAACGTGTTTATTTCTGCTGAAAAACACGTTTTGACAATTTCTGATCACTGGGGTTAAGGTCTGACTCAGTGGGCTCTTCTGAACCAGTCAGTTACAGTGCGATTCCAAGGGCTGAGAAAACGCGTTTATTTCGGGCTGAAAAACACGTTTTGAAAACTGTGCTGTTCCTGCCCTATAGGTTACATGGTGGTGACCAAAGTTGCCAAAACGTGTTTATTTCTGCTGAAAAACATGTTTTGACAATTTCTGATCACTGGGGTTAAGGTCTGACTCAGTGGGCTCTTCTGAACCAGTCAGTTACAGTGCGATTCCAAGGGCTGAGAAAACGCGTTTATTTCGGGCTGAAAAACACGTTTTGAAAACTGTGCTGTTCCTGCCCTATAACTTACATGGTGGTGACCAAAGTTGCCAAAACGTGTTTATTTCTGCTGAAAAAGATGTTTTTACAATTTCTGATCACTGGGGTTAAGGGCTGACTCAGTGTGCTCTTCTGAGCCAGGCAGTTACACTGCGATTCTAAGGGCTGAGAAAACGCGTTTATTTCGGGCTGAAAAACACGTTTTGAAAACTGTGCTGTTCCTGCCCTATAAGTTACATGGTGGTGACCAAAGTTGCCAAAACGTGTTTATTTCTGCTGAAAAACATGTTTTGACAATTTCTGATCACTGGGGTTAAGGGCTGACTCAGTGGGCTCTTCTGAGCCAGTCAGTTACAGTGCGATTCCAAGGGCTGAGAAAACGTGTTTATTTCGGGCTGAAAAACACGTTTTGAAAACTGTGCTGTTCCTGCCCTATAAGTTACATGGTGGTGACCAAAGTTGCCAAAACGTGTTTATTTCTGCTGAAAAACATGTTTTGACAATTTCTGATCACTGGGGTTAAGGGCTGACTCAGTGTGCTCTTCTGAGCCAGGCAGTTACACTGCGATTCCAAGGGCTGAGAAAACGCGTTTATTTCGGGCTGAAAAACACGTTTTGAAAACTGTGCTGTTCCTGCCCTATAATTTACATGGTGGTGACCAAAGTTGCCAAAACGTGTTTATTTCTCCTGAAAAACACGTTTTGACAATTTCTGATCACTGGGGTTAAGGTCTGACTCAGTGGGCTCTTCTGAACCAGTCAGTTACAGTGCGATTCCAAGGGCTGAGAAAACGCGTTTATTTCGGGCTGAAAAACACGTTTTGAAAACTGTGCTGTTCCTGCCCTATAAGTTACATGGTGGTGACCAAAGTTGCCAAAACGTGTTTATTTCTGCTGAAAAACATGTTTTTACAATTTCTGATCACTGGGGTTAAGGGCTGACTCAGTATGCTCTTCTGAGCCAGGCAGTTACACTGCGATTCTAAGGGCTGAGAAAACGCGTTTATTTCGGGCTGAAAAACACGTTTTGAAAACTGTGCTGTTCCTGCCCTATAAGTTACATGGTGGTGACCAAAGTTGCCAAAACGTGTTTATTTCTGCTGAAAAACATGTTTTGACAATTTCTGATCACTGGGGTTAAGGGCTGACTCAGTGGGCTCTTCTGAGCCAGGCAGTTACACTGCGATTCCAAGGGCTGAGAAAACGCGTTTATTTCGGGCTGAAAAACACGTTTTGAAAACTGTGCTGTTCCTGCCCTATAACTTACATGGTGGTGACCAAAGTTGCCAAAACGTGTTTATTTCTGCTGAAAAACATGTTTTGACAATTTCTGATCACTGGGGTTAAGGGCTGACTCAGTGTGCTCTTCTGAGCCAGGCAGTTACACTGCGATTCTAAGGGCTGAGAAAACGCGTTTATTTCGGGATGAAAAACACGTTTTGAAAACTGTGCTGTTCCTGCCCTATAAGTTACATGGTGGTGACCAAAGTTGCCAAAACGTGTTTATTTCTGCTGAAAAACATGTTTTGACAATTTCTGATCACTGGGGTTAAGGTCTGACTCAGTGGGCTCTTCTGAGCCAGTCAGTTACAGTGCGATTCGAAGGGCTGAGAAAACGCGTTTATTTCGGGCTGAAAAACACGTTTTGAAAACTGTGCTGTTCCTGCCCTATAAGTTACATGGTGGTGACCAAAGTTGCCAAAACGTGTTTATTTCTGCTGAAAAACACGTTTTGACAATTTCTGATCACTGGGGTTAAGGTCTGACTCAGTGGGCTCTTCTGAACCAGTCAGTTAAAGTGCGATTCCAAGGGCTGAGAAAACGCGTTTATTTCGGGCTGAAAAACACGTTTTGAAAACTGTGCTGTTACTGCCCTATAAGTTACATGGTGGTGACCAAAGTTGCCAAAACGTGTTTATTTCTGCTGAAAAACATGTTTTGACAATTTCTGATCACTGGGGTTAAGGGCTGACTCAGTGGGCTCTTCTGAGCCAGGCAGTTACACTGCGATTCCAAGGGCTGTGAAAACGCGTTTATTTCGGGCTGAAAAACACGTTTTGAAAACTGTGCTGTTCCTGCCCTATAACTTACATGGTGGTGACCAAAGTTGCCAAAACGTGTTTATTTCTGCTGAAAAACATGTTTTGACAATTTCTGATCACTGGGGTTAAGGGCTGACTCAGTGTGCTCTTCTGAGCCAGGCAGTTACTCTGCAATTCTAAGGGCTGAGAAAACGTGTTTATTTCGGGCTGAAAAACACGTTTTGAAAACTGTGCTGTTCCTGCCCTATAAGTTACATGGTGGTGACCAAAGTTGCCAAAACGTGTTTATTTCTGCTGAAAAACATGTTTTGACAATTTCTGATCACTGGGGTTAAGGGCTGACTCAGTGTGCTCTTCTGAGCCAGGCAGTTACACTGCGATTCTAAGGGCTGAGAAAACGCGTTTATTTCGGGCTGAAAAACACGTTTTGAAAACTGTGCTGTTCCTGCCCTATAAGTTACATGGTGGTGACCAAAGTTGCCAAAACGTGTTTATTTCTGCTGAAAAACATGTTTTGACAATTTCTGATCACTGGGGTTAAGGGCTGACTCAGTGGGCTCTTCTGAACCAGTCAGTTACAGTGCGATTCCAAGGGCTGAGAAAACGCGTTTATTTCGGGCTGAAAAACACGTTTTGAAAACTGTGCTGTTCCTGCCCTATAAGTTACATGGTGGTGACCAAAGTTGCCAAAACGTGTTTATTTCTGCTGAAAAACATGTTTTGACAATTTCTGATCACTGGGGTTAAGGGCTGACTCAGTGTGCTCTTCTGAGCCAGGCAGTTACACTGCGATTCTAAGGGCTGAGAAAACGCGTTTATTTCGGGCTGAAAAACACGTTTTGAAAACTGTGCTGTTCCTGCCCTATAAGTTACATGGTGGTGACCAAAGTTGCCAAAACGTGTTTATTTCTGCTGCAAAACATGTTTTGACAATTTCTGATCACTGGGGTTAAGGGCTGACTCAGTGTGCTCTTCTGAGCCAGGCAGTTACACTGCGATTCCAAGGGCTGAGAAAACGCGTTTATTTCGGGCTGAAAAACACGTTTTGAAAACTGTGCTGTTCCTGCCCTATAACTTACATGGTGGTGACCAAAGTTGCCAAAACGTGTTTATTTCTGCTGAAAAACACGTTTTGACAATTTCTGATCACTGGGGTTAAGGTCTGACTCAGTGGGCTCTTCTGAACCAGTCAGTTACAGTGCGATTCCAAGGGCTGAGAAAACGCGTTTATTTCGGGCTGAAAAACACGTTTTGAAAACTGTGCTGTTCCTGCCCTATAAGTTACATGGTGGTGACCAAAGTTGCCAAAACGTGTTTATTTCTGCTGAAAAACATGTTTTTACATTTTCTGATCACTGGGGTTAAGGGCTGACTCAGTGTGCTCTTCTGAGCCAGGCAGTTACACTGCGATTCTAAGGGCTGAGAAAACGCGTTTATTTCGGGCTGAAAAACACGTTTTGAAAACTGTGCTGTTCCTGCCCTATAAGTTACATGGTGGTGACCAAAGTTGCCAAAACGTGTTTATTTCTGCTGAAAAACATGTTTTGACAATTTCTGATCACTGGGGTTAAGGGCTGACTCAGTGTGCTCTTCTGAGCCAGGCAGTTACACTGCGATTCAAAGGGCTGAGAAAACGCGTTTATTTCGGGCTGAAAAACACGTTTTGAAAACTGTGCTGTTCCCGCCCTATAACTTACATGGTGGTGACCAAAGTTGCCAAAACGTGTTTATTTCTGCTGAAAAACACGTTTTGACAATTTCTGATCACTGGGGTTAAGGTCTGACTCAGTGGGCTCTTCTGAACCAGTCAGTTACAGTGCGATTCCAAGGGCTGAGAAAACGCGTTTATTTCGGGCTGAAAAACACGTTTTGAAAACTGTGCTGTTCCTGCCCTATAAGTTACATGGTGGTGACCAAAGTTGCCAAAACGTGTTTATTTCTGCTGAAAAACATGTTTTTACAATTTCTGATCACTGGGGTTAAGGGCTGACTCAGTGTGCTCTTCTGAGCCAGGCAGTTACACTGCGATTCTAAGGGCTGAGAAAACGCGTTTATTTCAGGCTGAAAAACATGTTTTGAAAACTGTGCTGTTCCTGCCCTATAAGTTACATGGTGGTGACCAAAGTTGCCAAAACGTGTTTATTTCTGCTGAAAAACATGTTTTGACAATTTCTGATCACTGGGGTTAAGGGCTGACTCAGTGGGCTCTTCTGAGCCAGGCAGTTACACTGCGATTCCAAGGGCTGTGAAAACGCGTTTATTTCGGGCTGAAAAACACGTTTTGAAAACTGTGCTGTTCCTGCCCTATAAGTTACATGGTGGTGACCAAAGTTGCCAAAACGTGTTTATTTCTGCTGAAAAACATGTTTTGACAATTTCTGATCACTGGGGTTAAGGGCTGACTCAGTGTGCTCTTCTGAGCCAGGCAGTTACACTGCGATTCTAAGGGCTGAGAAAACGCGTTTATTTCGGGCTGAAAAATACGTTTTGAAAACTGTGCTGTTCCTGCCCTATAACTTACAAGGTGGTGACCAAAGTTGCCAAAACGTGTTTATTTCTGCTGAAAAACACGTTTTGACAATTTCTGATCACTGGGGTTAAGGTCTGACTCAGTGGGCTCTTCTGAACCAGTCAGTTACAGTGCGATTCCAAGGGCTGAGAAAACGCGTTTATTTCGGGCTGAAAAACACGTTTTGAAAACTGTGCTGTTCCTGCCCTATAAGTTACATGGTGGTGACCAAAGTTGCCAAAACGTGTTTATTTCTGCTGAAAAACATGTTTTTACATTTTCTGATCACTGGGGTTAAGGGCTGACTCAGTGTGCTCTTCTGAGGCATGCAGTTACACTGCGATTCTAAGGGCTGAGAAAACGCGTTTATTTCGGGCTGAAAAACACGTTTTGAAAACTGTGCTGTTCCTGCCCTATAAGTTACATGGTGGTGACCAAAGTTGCCAAAACGTGTTTATTTCTGCTGAAAAACATGTTTTGACAATTTCTGATCACTGGGGTTAAGGGCTGACTCAGTGGGCTCTTCTGAGCCAGGCAGTTACACTGCGATTCCAAGGGCTGTGAAAACGCGTTTATTTCGGGCTGAAAAACACGTTTTGAAAACTGTGCTGTTCCTGCCCTATAACTTACATGGTGGTGACCAAAGTTGCCAAAACGTGTTTATTTCTGCTGAAAAACATGTTTTGACAATTTCTGATCACTGGGGTTAAGGGCTGACTCAGTGTGCTCTTCTGAGCCAGGCAGTTACTCTGCAATTCTAAGGGCTGAGAAAACGTGTTTATTTCGGGCTGAAAAACACGTTTTGACAATTTCTGATCACTGGGGTTAAGTTCTGACTCAGTGGGCTCTTCTGAACCAGTCAGTTACGTGCGATTCCAAGGGCTGAGAAAACGCGTTTATTTCGGGCTGAAAAACACGTTTTGAAAACTGTGCTGTTCCTGCCCTATAAGTTACATGGTGGTGACCAAAGTTGCCAAAACGTGTTTATTTCTGCTGAAAAACATGTTTTGACAATTTCTGATCACTGGGGTTAAGGGCTGACTCAGTGTGCTCTTCTGAGCCAGGCAGTTACACTGCGATTCAAAGGGCTGAGAAAACGCGTTTATTTCGGGCTGAAAAACACGTTTTGAAAACTGTGCTGTTCCCGCCCTATAACTTACATGGTGGTGACCAAAGTTGCCAAAACGTGTTTATTTCTGCTGAAAAACACGTTTTGACAATTTCTGATCACTGGGGTTAAGGTCTGACTCAGTGGGCTCTTCTGAACCAGTCAGTTACAGTGCGATTCCAAGGGCTGAGAAAACGCGTTTATTTCGGGCTGAAAAACACGTTTTGAAAACTGTGCTGTTCCTGCCCTATAAGTTACATGGTGGTGACCAAAGTTGCCAAAACGTGTTTATTTCTGCTGAAAAACATGTTTTTACAATTTCTGATCACTGGGGTTAAGGGCTGACTCAGTGTGCTCTTCTGAGCCAGGCAGTTACACTGCGATTCTAAGGGCTGAGAAAACGCGTTTATTTCAGGCTGAAAAACATGTTTTGAAAACTGTGCTGTTCCTGCCCTATAAGTTACATGGTGGTGACCAAAGTTGCCAAAACGTGTTTATTTCTGCTGAAAAACATGTTTTGACAATTTCTGATCACTGGGGTTAAGGGCTGACTCAGTGTGCTCTTCTGAGCCAGGCAGTTACACTGCGATTCTAAGGGCTGAGAAAACGCGTTTATTTCGGGCTGAAAAACACGTTTTGAAAACTGTGCTGTTCCTGCCCTATAAGTTACATGGTGGTGACCAAAGTTGCCAAAACGTGTTTATTTCTGCTGAAAAACATGTTTTGACAATTTCTGATCACTGGGGTTAAGGGCTGACTCAGTGGGCTCTTCTGAACCAGTCAGTTACAGTGCGATTCCAAGGGCTGAGAAAACGCGTTTATTTCGGGCTGAAAAACACGTTTTGAAAACTGTGCTGTTCCTGCCCTATAAGTTACATGGTGGTGACCAAAGTTGCCAAAACGTGTTTATTTCTGCTGAAAAACATGTTTTGACAATTTCTGATCACTGGGGTTAAGGGCTGACTCAGTGTGCTCTTCTGAGCCAGGCAGTTACACTGCGATTCTAAGGGCTGAGAAAACGCGTTTATTTCGGGCTGAAAAACACGTTTTGAAAACTGTGCTGTTCCTGCCCTATAAGTTACATGGTGGTGACCAAAGTTGCCAAAACGTGTTTATTTCTGCTGCAAAACATGTTTTGACAATTTCTGATCACTGGGGTTAAGGGCTGACTCAGTGTGCTCTTCTGAGCCAGGCAGTTACACTGCGATTCCAAGGGCTGAGAAAACGCGTTTATTTCGGGCTGAAAAACACGTTTTGAAAACTGTGCTGTTCCTGCCCTATAACTTACATGGTGGTGACCAAAGTTGCCAAAACGTGTTTATTTCTGCTGAAAAACACGTTTTGACAATTTCTGATCACTGGGGTTAAGGTCTGACTCAGTGGGCTCTTCTGAACCAGTCAGTTACAGTGCGATTCCAAGGGCTGAGAAAACGCGTTTATTTCGGGCTGAAAAACACGTTTTGAAAACTGTGCTGTTCCTGCCCTATAAGTTACATGGTGGTGACCAAAGTTGCCAAAACGTGTTTATTTCTGCTGAAAAACATGTTTTTACATTTTCTGATCACTGGGGTTAAGGGCTGACTCAGTGTGCTCTTCTGAGCCAGGCAGTTACACTGCGATTCTAAGGGCTGAGAAAACGCGTTTATTTCGGGCTGAAAAACACGTTTTGAAAACTGTGCTGTTCCTGCCCTATAAGTTACATGGTGGTGACCAAAGTTGCCAAAACGTGTTTATTTCTGCTGAAAAACATGTTTTGACAATTTCTGATCACTGGGGTTAAGGGCTGACTCAGTGTGCTCTTCTGAGCCAGGCAGTTACACTGCGATTCAAAGGGCTGAGAAAACGCGTTTATTTCGGGCTGAAAAACACGTTTTGAAAACTGTGCTGTTCCCGCCCTATAACTTACATGGTGGTGACCAAAGTTGCCAAAACGTGTTTATTTCTGCTGAAAAACACGTTTTGACAATTTCTGATCACTGGGGTTAAGGTCTGACTCAGTGGGCTCTTCTGAACCAGTCAGTTACAGTGCGATTCCAAGGGCTGAGAAAACGCGTTTATTTCGGGCTGAAAAACACGTTTTGAAAACTGTGCTGTTCCTGCCCTATAAGTTACATGGTGGTGACCAAAGTTGCCAAAACGTGTTTATTTCTGCTGAAAAACATGTTTTTACAATTTCTGATCACTGGGGTTAAGGGCTGACTCAGTGTGCTCTTCTGAGCCAGGCAGTTACACTGCGATTCTAAGGGCTGAGAAAACGCGTTTATTTCAGGCTGAAAAACATGTTTTGAAAACTGTGCTGTTCCTGCCCTATAAGTTACATGGTGGTGACCAAAGTTGCCAAAACGTGTTTATTTCTGCTGAAAAACATGTTTTGACAATTTCTGATCACTGGGGTTAAGGGCTGACTCAGTGGGCTCTTCTGAGCCAGGCAGTTACACTGCGATTCCAAGGGCTGTGAAAACGCGTTTATTTCGGGCTGAAAAACACGTTTTGAAAACTGTGCTGTTCCTGCCCTATAAGTTACATGGTGGTGACCAAAGTTGCCAAAACGTGTTTATTTCTGCTGAAAAACATGTTTTGACAATTTCTGATCACTGGGGTTAAGGGCTGACTCAGTGTGCTCTTCTGAGCCAGGCAGTTACACTGCGATTCTAAGGGCTGAGAAAACGCGTTTATTTCGGGCTGAAAAATACGTTTTGAAAACTGTGCTGTTCCTGCCCTATAACTTACAAGGTGGTGACCAAAGTTGCCAAAACGTGTTTATTTCTGCTGAAAAACACGTTTTGACAATTTCTGATCACTGGGGTTAAGGTCTGACTCAGTGGGCTCTTCTGAACCAGTCAGTTACAGTGCGATTCCAAGGGCTGAGAAAACGCGTTTATTTCGGGCTGAAAAACACGTTTTGAAAACTGTGCTGTTCCTGCCCTATAAGTTACATGGTGGTGACCAAAGTTGCCAAAACGTGTTTATTTCTGCTGAAAAACATGTTTTTACATTTTCTGATCACTGGGGTTAAGGGCTGACTCAGTGTGCTCTTCTGAGGCATGCAGTTACACTGCGATTCTAAGGGCTGAGAAAACGCGTTTATTTCGGGCTGAAAAACACGTTTTGAAAACTGTGCTGTTCCTGCCCTATAAGTTACATGGTGGTGACCAAAGTTGCCAAAACGTGTTTATTTCTGCTGAAAAACATGTTTTGACAATTTCTGATCACTGGGGTTAAGGGCTGACTCAGTGGGCTCTTCTGAGCCAGGCAGTTACACTGCGATTCCAAGGGCTGTGAAAACGCGTTTATTTCGGGCTGAAAAACACGTTTTGAAAACTGTGCTGTTCCTGCCCTATAACTTACATGGTGGTGACCAAAGTTGCCAAAACGTGTTTATTTCTGCTGAAAAACATGTTTTGACAATTTCTGATCACTGGGGTTAAGGGCTGACTCAGTGTGCTCTTCTGAGCCAGGCAGTTACTCTGCAATTCTAAGGGCTGAGAAAACGTGTTTATTTCGGGCTGAAAAACACGTTTTGACAATTTCTGATCACTGGGGTTAAGTTCTGACTCAGTGGGCTCTTCTGAACCAGTCAGTTACGTGCGATTCCAAGGGCTGAGAAAACGCGTTTATTTCGGGCTGAAAAACACGTTTTGAAAACTGTGCTGTTCCTGCCCTATAAGTTACATGGTGGTGACCAAAGTTGCCAAAACGTGTTTATTTCTGCTGAAAAACATGTTTTGACAATTTCTGATCACTGGGGTTAAGGGCTGACTCAGTGTGCTCTTCTGAGCCAGGCAGTTACACTGCGATTCAAAGGGCTGAGAAAACGCGTTTATTTCGGGCTGAAAAACACGTTTTGAAAACTGTGCTGTTCCCGCCCTATAACTTACATGGTGGTGACCAAAGTTGCCAAAACGTGTTTATTTCTGCTGAAAAACACGTTTTGACAATTTCTGATCACTGGGGTTAAGGTCTGACTCAGTGGGCTCTTCTGAACCAGTCAGTTACAGTGCGATTCCAAGGGCTGAGAAAACGCGTTTATTTCGGGCTGAAAAACACGTTTTGAAAACTGTGCTGTTCCTGCCCTATAAGTTACATGGTGGTGACCAAAGTTGCCAAAACGTGTTTATTTCTGCTGAAAAACATGTTTTTACAATTTCTGATCACTGGGGTTAAGGGCTGACTCAGTGTGCTCTTCTGAGCCAGGCAGTTACACTGCGATTCTAAGGGCTGAGAAAACGCGTTTATTTCAGGCTGAAAAACATGTTTTGAAAACTGTGCTGTTCCTGCCCTATAAGTTACATGGTGGTGACCAAAGTTGCCAAAACGTGTTTATTTCTGCTGAAAAACATGTTTTGACAATTTCTGATCACTGGGGTTAAGGGCTGACTCAGTGGGCTCTTCTGAGCCAGGCAGTTACACTGCGATTCCAAGGGCTGTGAAAACGCGTTTATTTCGGGCTGAAAAACACGTTTTGAAAACTGTGCTGTTCCTGCCCTATAAGTTACATGGTGGTGACCAAAGTTGCCAAAACGTGTTTATTTCTGCTGAAAAACATGTTTTGACAATTTCTGATCACTGGGGTTAAGGGCTGACTCAGTGTGCTCTTCTGAGCCAGGCAGTTACACTGCGATTCTAAGGGCTGAGAAAACGCGTTTATTTCGGGCTGAAAAATACGTTTTGAAAACTGTGCTGTTCCTGCCCTATAACTTACATGGTGGTGACCAAAGTTGCCAAAACGTGTTTATTTCTGCTGAAAAACACGTTTTGACAATTTCTGATCACTGGGGTTAAGGTCTGACTCAGTGGGCTCTTCTGAACCAGTCAGTTACAGTGCGATTCCAAGGGCTGAGAAAACGCGTTTATTTCGGGCTGAAAAACACGTTTTGAAAACTGTGCTGTTCCTGCCCTATAAGTTACATGGTGGTGACCAAAGTTGCCAAAACGTGTTTATTTCTGCTGAAAAACATGTTTTTACATTTTCTGATCACTGGGGTTAAGGGCTGACTCAGTGTGCTCTTCTGAGCCAGGCAGTTACACTGCGATTCTAAGGGCTGAGAAAACGCGTTTATTTCGGGCTGAAAAACACGTTTTGAAAACTGTGCTGTTCCTGCCCTATAAGTTACATGGTGGTGACCAAAGTTGCCAAAACGTGTTTATTTCTGCTGAAAAACATGTTTTGACAATTTCTGATCACTGGGGTTAAGGGCTGACTCAGTGGGCTCTTCTGAGCCAGGCAGTTACACTGCGATTCCAAGGGCTGTGAAAACGCGTTTATTTCGGGCTGAAAAACACGTTTTGAAAACTGTGCTGTTCCTGCCCTATAACTTACATGGTGGTGACCAAAGTTGCCAAAACGTGTTTATTTCTGCTGAAAAACATGTTTTGACAATTTCTGATCACTGGGGTTAAGGGCTGACTCAGTGTGCTCTTCTGAGCCAGGCAGTTACTCTGCAATTCTAAGGGCTGAGAAAACGTGTTTATTTCGGGCTGAAAAACACGTTTTGAAAACTGTGCTGTTCCTGCCCTATAAGTTACATGGTGGTGACCAAAGTTGCCAAAACGTGTTTATTTCTGCTGAAAAACATGTTTTGACAATTTCTGATCACTGGGGTTAAGGGCTGACTCAGTGTGCTCTTCTGAGCCAGGCAGTTACACTGCGATTCTAAGGGCTGAGAAAACGCGTTTATTTCGGGCTGAAAAACACGTTTTGAAAACTGTGCTGTTCCTGCCCTATAAGTTACATGGTGGTGACCAAAGTTGCCAAAACGTGTTTATTTCTGCTGAAAAACATGTTTTGACAATTTCTGATCACTGGGGTTAAGGGCTGACTCAGTGTGCTCTTCTGAGCCAGGCAGTTACACTGCGATTCTAAGGGCTGAGAAAACGCGTTTATTTCGGGCTGAAAAATACGTTTTGAAAACTGTGCTGTTCCTGCCCTATAACTTACATGGTGGTGACCAAAGTTGCCAAAACGTGTTTATTTCTGCTGAAAAACACGTTTTGACAATTTCTGATCACTGGGGTTAAGTTCTGACTCAGTGGGCTCTTCTGAACCAGTCAGTTACGTGCGATTCCAAGGGCTGAGAAAACGCGTTTATTTCGGGCTGAAAAACACGTTTTGAAAACTGTGCTGTTCCTGCCCTATAAGTTACATGGTGGTGACCAAAGTTGCCAAAACGTGTTTATTTCTGCTGAAAAACATGTTTTGACAATTTCTGATCACTGGGGTTAAGGGCTGACTCAGTGTGCTCTTCTGAGCCAGGCAGTTACACTGCGATTCAAAGGGCTGAGAAAACGCGTTTATTTCGGGCTGAAAAACACGTTTTGAAAACTGTGCTGTTCCCGCCCTATAACTTACATGGTGGTGACCAAAGTTGCCAAAACGTGTTTATTTCTGCTGAAAAACACGTTTTGACAATTTCTGATCACTGGGGTTAAGGTCTGACTCAGTGGGCTCTTCTGAACCAGTCAGTTACAGTGCGATTCCAAGGGCTGAGAAAACGCGTTTATTTCGGGCTGAAAAACACGTTTTGAAAACTGTGCTGTTCCTGCCCTATAAGTTACATGGTGGTGACCAAAGTTGCCAAAACGTGTTTATTTCTGCTGAAAAACATGTTTTTACAATTTCTGATCACTGGGGTTAAGGGCTGACTCAGTGTGCTCTTCTGAGCCAGGCAGTTACACTGCGATTCTAAGGGCTGAGAAAACGCGTTTATTTCAGGCTGAAAAACATGTTTTGAAAACTGTGCTGTTCCTGCCCTATAAGTTACATGGTGGTGACCAAAGTTGCCAAAACGTGTTTATTTCTGCTGAAAAACATGTTTTGACAATTTCTGATCACTGGGGTTAAGGGCTGACTCAGTGGGCTCTTCTGAGCCAGGCAGTTACACTGCGATTCCAAGGGCTGTGAAAACGCGTTTATTTCGGGCTGAAAAACACGTTTTGAAAACTGTGCTGTTCCTGCCCTATAAGTTACATGGTGGTGACCAAAGTTGCCAAAACGTGTTTATTTCTGCTGAAAAACATGTTTTGACAATTTCTGATCACTGGGGTTAAGGGCTGACTCAGTGTGCTCTTCTGAGCCAGGCAGTTACACTGCGATTCTAAGGGCTGAGAAAACGCGTTTATTTCGGGCTGAAAAACACGTTTTGAAAACTGTGCTGTTCCTGCCCTATAACTTACATGGTGGTGACCAAAGTTGCCAAAACGTGTTTATTTCTGCTGAAAAACACGTTTTGACAATTTCTGATCACTGGGGTTAAGGTCTGACTCAGTGGGCTCTTCTGAACCAGTCAGTTACAGTGCGATTCCAAGGGCTGAGAAAACGCGTTTATTTCGGGCTGAAAAACACGTTTTGAAAACTGTGCTGTTCCTGCCCTATAACTTACATGGTGGTGACCAAAGTTGCCAAAACGTGTTTATTTCTGCTGAAAAACATGTTTTGACAATTTCTGATCACTGGGGTTAAGGGCTGACTCAGTGTGCTCTTCTGAACCAGTCAGTTACAGTGCGATTCCAAGGGCTGAGAAAACGCGTTTATTTCGGGCTGAAAAACACGTTTTGAAAACTGTGCTGTTCCTGCCCTATAAGTTACATGGTGGTGACCAAAGTTGCCAAAACGTGTTTATTTCTGCTGAAAAACATGTTTTTACAATTTCTGATCACTGGGGTTAAGGGCTGACTCAGTGTGCTCTTCTGAGCCAGGCAGTTACACTGCGATTCTAAGGGCTGAGAAAACGCGTTTATTTCGGGCTGAAAAACACGTTTTGAAAACTGTGCTGTTCCTGCCCTATAAGTTACATGGTGGTGACCAAAGTTGCCAAAACGTGTTTATTTCTGCTGAAAAACATGTTTTGACAATTTCTGATCACTGGGGTTAAGGGCTGACTCAGTGGGCTCTTCTGAGCCAGGCAGTTACACTGCGATTCCAAGGGCTGTGAAAACGCGTTTATTTCGGGCTGAAAAACACGTTTTGAAAACTGTGCTGTTCCTGCCCTATAACTTACATGGTGGTGACCAAAGTTGCCAAAACGTGTTTATTTCTGCTGAAAAACATGTTTTGACAATTTCTGATCACTGGGGTTAAGGGCTGACTCAGTGTGCTCTTCTGAGCCAGGCAGTTACTCTGCAATTCTAAGGGCTGAGAAAACGTGTTTATTTCGGGCTGAAAAACACGTTTTGAAAACTGTGCTGTTCCTGCCCTATAAGTTACATGGTGGTGACCAAAGTTGCCAAAACGTGTTTATTTCTGCTGAAAAACATGTTTTGACAATTTCTGATCACTGGGGTTAAGGTCTGACTCAGTGGGCTCTTCTGAACCAGTCAGTTACAGTGCGATTCCAAGGGCTGAGAAAACGCGTTTATTTCGGGCTGAAAAACACGTTTTGAAAACTGTGCTGTTCCTGCCCTATAACTTACATGGTGGTGACCAAAGTTGCCAAAACGTGTTTATTTCTGCTGAAAAAGATGTTTTTACAATTTCTGATCACTGGGGTTAAGGGCTGACTCAGTGTGCTCTTCTGAGCCAGGCAGTTACACTGCGATTCTAAGGGCTGAGAAAACGCGTTTATTTCGGGCTGAAAAACACGTTTTGAAAACTGTGCTGTTCCTGCCCTATAAGTTACATGGTGGTGACCAAAGTTGCCAAAACGTGTTTATTTCTGCTGAAAAACATGTTTTGACAATTTCTGATCACTGGGGTTAAGGGCTGACTCAGTGGGCTCTTCTGAGCCAGTCAGTTACAGTGCGATTCCAAGGGCTGAGAAAACGTGTTTATTTCGGGCTGAAAAACACGTTTTGAAAACTGTGCTGTTCCTGCCCTATAAGTTACATGGTGGTGACCAAAGTTGCCAAAACGTGTTTATTTCTGCTGAAAAACATGTTTTGACAATTTCTGATCACTGGGGTTAAGGGCTGACTCAGTGTGCTCTTCTGAGCCAGGCAGTTACACTGCGATTCCAAGGGCTGAGAAAACGCGTTTATTTCGGGCTGAAAAACACGTTTTGAAAACTGTGCTGTTCCTGCCCTATAATTTACATGGTGGTGACCAAAGTTGCCAAAACGTGTTTATTTCTCCTGAAAAACACGTTTTGACAATTTCTGATCACTGGGGTTAAGGTCTGACTCAGTGGGCTCTTCTGAACCAGTCAGTTACAGTGCGATTCCAAGGGCTGAGAAAACGCGTTTATTTCGGGCTGAAAAACACGTTTTGAAAACTGTGCTGTTCCTGCCCTATAAGTTACATGGTGGTGACCAAAGTTGCCAAAACGTGTTTATTTCTGCTGAAAAACATGTTTTTACAATTTCTGATCACTGGGGTTAAGGGCTGACTCAGTATGCTCTTCTGAGCCAGGCAGTTACACTGCGATTCTAAGGGCTGAGAAAACGCGTTTATTTCGGGCTGAAAAACACGTTTTGAAAACTGTGCTGTTCCTGCCCTATAAGTTACATGGTGGTGACCAAAGTTGCCAAAACGTGTTTATTTCTGCTGAAAAACATGTTTTGACAATTTCTGATCACTGGGGTTAAGGGCTGACTCAGTGGGCTCTTCTGAGCCAGGCAGTTACACTGCGATTCCAAGGGCTGAGAAAACGCGTTTATTTCGGGCTGAAAAACACGTTTTGAAAACTGTGCTGTTCCTGCCCTATAACTTACATGGTGGTGACCAAAGTTGCCAAAACGTGTTTATTTCTGCTGAAAAACATGTTTTGACAATTTCTGATCACTGGGGTTAAGGGCTGACTCAGTGTGCTCTTCTGAGCCAGGCAGTTACACTGCGATTCTAAGGGCTGAGAAAACGCGTTTATTTCGGGATGAAAAACACGTTTTGAAAACTGTGCTGTTCCTGCCCTATAAGTTACATGGTGGTGACCAAAGTTGCCAAAACGTGTTTATTTCTGCTGAAAAACATGTTTTGACAATTTCTGATCACTGGGGTTAAGGTCTGACTCAGTGGGCTCTTCTGAGCCAGTCAGTTACAGTGCGATTCGAAGGGCTGAGAAAACGCGTTTATTTCGGGCTGAAAAACACGTTTTGAAAACTGTGCTGTTCCTGCCCTATAAGTTACATGGTGGTGACCAAAGTTGCCAAAACGTGTTTATTTCTGCTGAAAAACACGTTTTGACAATTTCTGATCACTGGGGTTAAGGTCTGACTCAGTGGGCTCTTCTGAACCAGTCAGTTAAAGTGCGATTCCAAGGGCTGAGAAAACGCGTTTATTTCGGGCTGAAAAACACGTTTTGAAAACTGTGCTGTTCCTGCCCTATAAGTTACATGGTGGTGACCAAAGTTGCCAAAACGTGTTTATTTCTGCTGAAAAACATGTTTTGACAATTTCTGATCACTGGGGTTAAGGGCTGACTCAGTGGGCTCTTCTGAGCCAGGCAGTTACACTGCGATTCCAAGGGCTGTGAAAACGCGTTTATTTCGGGCTGAAAAACACGTTTTGAAAACTGTGCTGTTCCTGCCCTATAACTTACATGGTGGTGACCAAAGTTGCCAAAACGTGTTTATTTCTGCTGAAAAACATGTTTTGACAATTTCTGATCACTGGGGTTAAGGGCTGACTCAGTGTGCTCTTCTGAGCCAGGCAGTTACTCTGCAATTCTAAGGGCTGAGAAAACGTGTTTATTTCGGGCTGAAAAACACGTTTTGAAAACTGTGCTGTTCCTGCCCTATAAGTTACATGGTGGTGACCAAAGTTGCCAAAACGTGTTTATTTCTGCTGAAAAACATGTTTTGACAATTTCTGATCACTGGGGTTAAGGGCTGACTCAGTGTGCTCTTCTGAGCCAGGCAGTTACACTGCGATTCTAAGGGCTGAGAAAACGCGTTTATTTCGGGCTGAAAAACACGTTTTGAAAACTGTGCTGTTCCTGCCCTATAAGTTACATGGTGGTGACCAAAGTTGCCAAAACGTGTTTATTTCTGCTGAAAAACATGTTTTGACAATTTCTGATCACTGGGGTTAAGGGCTGACTCAGTGGGCTCTTCTGAACCAGTCAGTTACAGTGCGATTCCAAGGGCTGAGAAAACGCGTTTATTTCGGGCTGAAAAACACGTTTTGAAAACTGTGCTGTTCCTGCCCTATAAGTTACATGGTGGTGACCAAAGTTGCCAAAACGTGTTTATTTCTGCTGAAAAACATGTTTTTACAATTTCTGATCACTGGGGTTAAGGGCTGACTCAGTGTGCTCTTCTGAGCCAGGCAGTTACACTGCGATTCCAAGGGCTGTGAAAACGCGTTTATTTCGGGCTGAAAAACACGTTTTGAAAACTGTGCTGTTCCTGCCCTATAACTTACATGGTGGTGACCAAAGTTGCCAAAACGTGTTTATTTCTGCTGAAAAACATGTTTTGACAATTTCTGATCACTGGGGTTAAGGGCTGACTCAGTGTGCTCTTCTGAGCCAGGCAGTTACACTGCGATTCTAAGGGCTGAGAAAACGCGTTTATTTCGGGCTGAAAAACACGTTTTGAAAACTGTGCTGTTCCTGCCCTATAAGTTACATGGTGGTGACCAAAGTTGCCAAAACGTGTTTATTTCTGCTGAAAAACATGTTTTGACAATTTCTGATCACTGGGGTTAAGGGCTGACTCAGTGTGCTCTTCTGAGCCAGGCAGTTACACTGCGATTCTAAGGGCTGAGAAAACGCGTTTATTTCGGGCTGAAAAATACGTTTTGAAAACTGTGCTGTTCCTGCCCTATAACTTACATGGTGGTGACCAAAGTTGCCAAAACGTGTTTATTTCTGCTGAAAAACACGTTTTGACAATTTCTGATCACTGGGGTTAAGTTCTGACTCAGTGGGCTCTTCTGAACCAGTCAGTTACGTGCGATTCCAAGGGCTGAGAAAACGCGTTTATTTCGGGCTGAAAAACACGTTTTGAAAACTGTGCTGTTCCTGCCCTATAAGTTACATGGTGGTGACCAAAGTTGCCAAAACGTGTTTATTTCTGCTGAAAAACATGTTTTGACAATTTCTGATCACTGGGGTTAAGGGCTGACTCAGTGTGCTCTTCTGAGCCAGGCAGTTACACTGCGATTCAAAGGGCTGAGAAAACGCGTTTATTTCGGGCTGAAAAACACGTTTTGAAAACTGTGCTGTTCCCGCCCTATAACTTACATGGTGGTGACCAAAGTTGCCAAAACGTGTTTATTTCTGCTGAAAAACACGTTTTGACAATTTCTGATCACTGGGGTTAAGGTCTGACTCAGTGGGCTCTTCTGAACCAGTCAGTTACAGTGCGATTCCAAGGGCTGAGAAAACGCGTTTATTTCGGGCTGAAAAACACGTTTTGAAAACTGTGCTGTTCCTGCCCTATAAGTTACATGGTGGTGACCAAAGTTGCCAAAACGTGTTTATTTCTGCTGAAAAACATGTTTTTACAATTTCTGATCACTGGGGTTAAGGGCTGACTCAGTGTGCTCTTCTGAGCCAGGCAGTTACACTGCGATTCTAAGGGCTGAGAAAACGCGTTTATTTCAGGCTGAAAAACATGTTTTGAAAACTGTGCTGTTCCTGCCCTATAAGTTACATGGTGGTGACCAAAGTTGCCAAAACGTGTTTATTTCTGCTGAAAAACATGTTTTGACAATTTCTGATCACTGGGGTTAAGGGCTGACTCAGTGGGCTCTTCTGAGCCAGGCAGTTACACTGCGATTCCAAGGGCTGTGAAAACGCGTTTATTTCGGGATGAAAAACACGTTTTGAAAACTGTGCTGTTCCTGCCCTATAAGTTACATGGTGGTGACCAAAGTTGCCAAAACGTGTTTATTTCTGCTGAAAAACATGTTTTGACAATTTCTGATCACTGGGGTTAAGGGCTGACTCAGTGTGCTCTTCTGAGCCAGGCAGTTACACTGCGATTCTAAGGGCTGAGAAAACGCGTTTATTTCGGGCTGAAAAACACGTTTTGAAAACTGTGCTGTTCCTGCCCTATAACTTACATGGTGGTGACCAAAGTTGCCAAAACGTGTTTATTTCTGCTGAAAAACACGTTTTGACAATTTCTGATCACTGGGGTTAAGGTCTGACTCAGTGGGCTCTTCTGAACCAGTCAGTTACAGTGCGATTCCAAGGGCTGAGAAAACGCGTTTATTTCGGGCTGAAAAACACGTTTTGAAAACTGTGCTGTTCCTGCCCTATAAGTTACATGGTGGTGACCAAAGTTGCCAAAACGTGTTTATTTCTGCTGAAAAACATGTTTTTACATTTTCTGATCACTGGGGTTAAGGGCTGACTCAGTGTGCTCTTCTGAGCCAGGCAGTTACACTGCGATTCTAAGGGCTGAGAAAACGCGTTTATTTCGGGCTGAAAAACACGTTTTGAAAACTGTGCTGTTCCTGCCCTATAAGTTACATGGTGGTGACCAAAGTTGCCAAAACGTGTTTATTTCTGCTGAAAAACATGTTTTGACAATTTCTGATCACTGGGGTTAAGGGCTGACTCAGTGGGCTCTTCTGAGCCAGGCAGTTACACTGCGATTCCAAGGGCTGTGAAAACGCGTTTATTTCGGGCTGAAAAACACGTTTTGAAAACTGTGCTGTTCCTGCCCTATAACTTACATGGTGGTGACCAAAGTTGCCAAAACGTGTTTATTTCTGCTGAAAAACATGTTTTGACAATTTCTGATCACTGGGGTTAAGGGCTGACTCAGTGTGCTCTTCTGAGCCAGGCAGTTACTCTGCAATTCTAAGGGCTGAGAAAACGTGTTTATTTCGGGCTGAAAAACACGTTTTGAAAACTGTGCTGTTCCTGCCCTATAAGTTACATGGTGGTGACCAAAGTTGCCAAAACGTGTTTATTTCTGCTGAAAAACATGTTTTGACAATTTCTGATCACTGGGGTTAAGGGCTGACTCAGTGTGCTCTTCTGAGCCAGGCAGTTACACTGCGATTCTAAGGGCTGAGAAAACGCGTTTATTTCGGGCTGAAAAACACGTTTTGAAAACTGTGCTGTTCCTGCCCTATAAGTTACATGGTGGTGACCAAAGTTGCCAAAACGTGTTTATTTCTGCTGAAAAACATGTTTTGACAATTTCTGATCACTGGGGTTAAGGGCTGACTCAGTGTGCTCTTCTGAGCCAGGCAGTTACACTGCGATTCTAAGGGCTGAGAAAACGCGTTTATTTCGGGCTGAAAAATACGTTTTGAAAACTGTGCTGTTCCTGCCCTATAACTTACATGGTGGTGACCAAAGTTGCCAAAACGTGTTTATTTCTGCTGAAAAACACGTTTTGACAATTTCTGATCACTGGGGTTAAGTTCTGACTCAGTGGGCTCTTCTGAACCAGTCAGTTACGTGCGATTCCAAGGGCTGAGAAAACGCGTTTATTTCGGGCTGAAAAACACGTTTTGAAAACTGTGCTGTTCCTGCCCTATAAGTTACATGGTGGTGACCAAAGTTGCCAAAACGTGTTTATTTCTGCTGAAAAACATGTTTTGACAATTTCTGATCACTGGGGTTAAGGGCTGACTCAGTGTGCTCTTCTGAGCCAGGCAGTTACACTGCGATTCAAAGGGCTGAGAAAACGCGTTTATTTCGGGCTGAAAAACACGTTTTGAAAACTGTGCTGTTCCTGCCCTATAACTTACATGGTGGTGACCAAAGTTGCCAAAACGTGTTTATTTCTGCTGAAAAACACGTTTTGACAATTTCTGATCACTGGGGTTAAGGTCTGACTCAGTGGGTTCTTCTGAACCAGTCAGTTACAGTGCGATTCCAAGGGCTGAGAAAACGCGTTTATTTCGGGCTGAAAAACACGTTTTGAAAACTGTGCTGTTCCTGCCCTATAAGTTACATGGTGGTGACCAAAGTTGCCAAAACGTGTTTATTTCTGCTGAAAAACATGTTTTGACAATTTCTGATCACTGGGGTTAAGGGCTGACTCAGTGTGCTCTTCTGAGCCAGGCAGTTACACTGCGATTCTAAGGGCTGAGAAAACGCGTTTATTTCGGGCTGAAAAACACGTTTTGAAAACTGTGCTGTTCCTGCCCTATAAGTTACATGGTGGTGACCAAAGTTGCCAAAACGTGTTTATTTCTGCTGAAAAACATGTTTTGACAATTTCTGATCACTGGGGTTAAGGGCTGACTCAGTGTGCTCTTCTGAGCCAGGCAGTTACACTGCGATTCCAAGGGCTGAGAAAACGCGTTTATTTCGGGCTGAAAAACACGTTTTGAAAACTGTGCTGTTCCTGCCCTATAACTTACATGGTGGTGACCAAAGTTGCCAAAACGTGTTTATTTCTGCTGAAAAACACGTTTTGACAATTTCTGATCACTGGGGTTAAGGTCTGACTCAGTGGGCTCTTCTGAACCAGTCAGTTACAGTGCGATTCCAAGGGCTGAGAAAACGCGTTTATTTCGGGCTGAAAAACACGTTTTGAAAACTGTGCTGTTCCTGCCCTATAAGTTACATGGTGGTGACCAAAGTTGCCAAAACGTGTTTATTTCTGCTGAAAAACATGTTTTTACATTTTCTGATCACTGGGGTTAAGGGCTGACTCAGTGTGCTCTTCTGAGCCAGGCAGTTACACTGCGATTCTAAGGGCTGAGAAAACGCGTTTATTTCGGGCTGAAAAACACGTTTTGAAAACTGTGCTGTTCCTGCCCTATAAGTTACATGGTGGTGACCAAAGTTGCCAAAACGTGTTTATTTCTGCTGAAAAACATGTTTTGACAATTTCTGATCACTGGGGTTAAGGGCTGACTCAGTGGGCTCTTCTGAGCCAGGCAGTTACACTGCGATTCCAAGGGCTGTGAAAACGCGTTTATTTCGGGCTGAAAAACACGTTTTGAAAACTGTGCTGTTCCTGCCCTATAACTTACATGGTGGTGACCAAAGTTGCCAAAACGTGTTTATTTCTGCTGAAAAACATGTTTTGACAATTTCTGATCACTGGGGTTAAGGGCTGACTCAGTGTGCTCTTCTGAGCCAGGCAGTTACTCTGCAATTCTAAGGGCTGAGAAAACGTGTTTATTTCGGGCTGAAAAACACGTTTTGAAAACTGTGCTGTTCCTGCCCTATAAGTTACATGGTGGTGACCAAAGTTGCCAAAACGTGTTTATTTCTGCTGAAAAACATGTTTTGACAATTTCTGATCACTGGGGTTAAGGGCTGACTCAGTGTGCTCTTCTGAGCCAGGCAGTTACACTGCGATTCTAAGGGCTGAGAAAACGCGTTTATTTCGGGCTGAAAAACACGTTTTGAAAACTGTGCTGTTCCTGCCCTATAAGTTACATGGTGGTGACCAAAGTTGCCAAAACGTGTTTATTTCTGCTGAAAAACATGTTTTGACAATTTCTGATCACTGGGGTTAAGGGCTGACTCAGTGTGCTCTTCTGAGCCAGGCAGTTACACTGCGATTCTAAGGGCTGAGAAAACGCGTTTATTTCGGGCTGAAAAATACGTTTTGAAAACTGTGCTGTTCCTGCCCTATAACTTACATGGTGGTGACCAAAGTTGCCAAAACGTGTTTATTTCTGCTGAAAAACACGTTTTGACAATTTCTGATCACTGGGGTTAAGTTCTGACTCAGTGGGCTCTTCTGAACCAGTCAGTTACGTGCGATTCCAAGGGCTGAGAAAACGCGTTTATTTCGGGCTGAAAAACACGTTTTGAAAACTGTGCTGTTCCTGCCCTATAAGTTACATGGTGGTGACCAAAGTTGCCAAAACGTGTTTATTTCTGCTGAAAAACATGTTTTTACAATTTCTGATCACTGGGGTTAAGGGCTGACTCAGTGTGCTCTTCTGAGCCAGGCAGTTACACTGCGATTCTAAGGGCTGAGAAAACGCGTTTATTTCAGGCTGAAAAACATGTTTTGAAAACTGTGCTGTTCCTGCCCTATAAGTTACATGGTGGTGACCAAAGTTGCCAAAACGTGTTTATTTCTGCTGAAAAACATGTTTTGACAATTTCTGATCACTGGGGTTAAGGGCTGACTCAGTGGGCTCTTCTGAGCCAGGCAGTTACACTGCGATTCCAAGGGCTGTGAAAACGCGTTTATTTCGGGCTGAAAAACACGTTTTGAAAACTGTGCTGTTCCTGCCCTATAAGTTACATGGTGGTGACCAAAGTTGCCAAAACGTGTTTATTTCTGCTGAAAAACATGTTTTGACAATTTCTGATCACTGGGGTTAAGGGCTGACTCAGTGTGCTCTTCTGAGCCAGGCAGTTACTCTGCAATTCTAAGGGCTGAGAAAACGTGTTTATTTCGGGCTGAAAAACACGTTTTGAAAACTGTGCTGTTCCTGCCCTATAAGTTACATGGTGGTGACCAAAGTTGCCAAAACGTGTTTATTTCTGCTGAAAAACATGTTTTGACAATTTCTGATCACTGGGGTTAAGGGCTGACTCAGTGTGCTCTTCTGAGCCAGGCAGTTACACTGCGATTCTAAGGGCTGAGAAAACGCGTTTATTTCGGGCTGAAAAACACGTTTTGAAAACTGTGCTGTTCCTGCCCTATAACTTACATGGTGGTGACCAAAGTTGCCAAAACGTGTTTATTTCTGCTGAAAAACACGTTTTGACAATTTCTGATCACTGGGGTTAAGGTCTGACTCAGTGGGCTCTTCTGAACCAGTCAGTTACAGTGCGATTCCAAGGGCTGAGAAAACGCGTTTATTTCGGGCTGAAAAACACGTTTTGAAAACTGTGCTGTTCCTGCCCTATAAGTTACATGGTGGTGACCAAAGTTGCCAAAACGTGTTTATTTCTGCTGAAAAACATGTTTTTACATTTTCTGATCACTGGGGTTAAGGGCTGACTCAGTGTGCTCTTCTGAGCCAGGCAGTTACACTGCGATTCTAAGGGCTGAGAAAACGCGTTTATTTCGGGCTGAAAAACACGTTTTGAAAACTGTGCTGTTCCTGCCCTATAAGTTACATGGTGGTGACCAAAGTTGCCAAAACGTGTTTATTTCTGCTGAAAAACATGTTTTGACAATTTCTGATCACTGGGGTTAAGGGCTGACTCAGTGGGCTCTTCTGAGCCAGGCAGTTACACTGCGATTCCAAGGGCTGTGAAAACGCGTTTATTTCGGGCTGAAAAACACGTTTTGAAAACTGTGCTGTTCCTGCCCTATAACTTACATGGTGGTGACCAAAGTTGCCAAAACGTGTTTATTTCTGCTGAAAAACATGTTTTGACAATTTCTGATCACTGGGGTTAAGGGCTGACTCAGTGTGCTCTTCTGAGCCAGGCAGTTACTCTGCAATTCTAAGGGCTGAGAAAACGTGTTTATTTCGGGCTGAAAAACACGTTTTGAAAACTGTGCTGTTCCTGCCCTATAAGTTACATGGTGGTGACCAAAGTTGCCAAAACGTGTTTATTTCTGCTGAAAAACATGTTTTGACAATTTCTGATCACTGGGGTTAAGGGCTGACTCAGTGTGCTCTTCTGAGCCAGGCAGTTACACTGCGATTCTAAGGGCTGAGAAAACGCGTTTATTTCGGGCTGAAAAACACGTTTTGAAAACTGTGCTGTTCCTGCCCTATAAGTTACATGGTGGTGACCAAAGTTGCCAAAACGTGTTTATTTCTGCTGAAAAACATGTTTTGACAATTTCTGATCACTGGGGTTAAGGGCTGACTCAGTGTGCTCTTCTGAGCCAGGCAGTTACACTGCGATTCTAAGGGCTGAGAAAACGCGTTTATTTCGGGCTGAAAAATACGTTTTGAAAACTGTGCTGTTCCTGCCCTATAACTTACATGGTGGTGACCAAAGTTGCCAAAACGTGTTTATTTCTGCTGAAAAACACGTTTTGACAATTTCTGATCACTGGGGTTAAGTTCTGACTCAGTGGGCTCTTCTGAACCAGTCATTTACGTGCGATTCCAAGGGCTGAGAAAACGCGTTTATTTCGGGCTGAAAAACACGTTTTGAAAACTGTGCTGTTCCTGCCCTATAAGTTACATGGTGGTGACCAAAGTTGCCAAAACGTGTTTATTTCTGCTGAAAAACATGTTTTGACAATTTCTGATCACTGGGGTTAAGGGCTGACTCAGTGTGCTCTTCTGAGCCAGGCAGTTACACTGCGATTCAAAGGGCTGAGAAAACGCGTTTATTTCGGGCTGAAAAACACGTTTTGAAAACTGTGCTGTTCCTGCCCTATAACTTACATGGTGGTGACCAAAGTTGCCAAAACGTGTTTATTTCTGCTGAAAAACACGTTTTGACAATTTCTGATCACTGGGGTTAAGGTCTGACTCAGTGGGCTCTTCTGAACCAGTCAGTTACAGTGCGATTCCAAGGGCTGAGAAAACGCGTTTATTTCGGGCTGAAAAACACGTTTTGAAAACTGTGCTGTTCCTGCCCTATAAGTTACATGGTGGTGACCAAAGTTGCCAAAACGTGTTTATTTCTGCTGAAAAACATGTTTTTACAATTTCTGATCACTGGGGTTAAGGGCTGACTCAGTGTGCTCTTCTGAGCCAGGCAGTTACACTGCGATTCTAAGGGCTGAGAAAACGCGTTTATTTCGGGCTGAAAAACACGTTTTGAAAACTGTGCTGTTCCTGCCCTATAAGTTACATGGTGGTGACCAAAGTTGCCAAAACGTGTTTATTTCTGCTGAAAAACATGTTTTGACAATTTCTGATCACTGGGGTTAAGGGCTGACTCAGTGTGCTCTTCTGAGCCAGGCAGTTACACTGCGATTCCAAGGGCTGTGAAAACGCGTTTATTTCGGGCTGAAAAACACGTTTTGAAAACTGTGCTGTTCCTGCCCTATAACTTACATGGTGGTGACCAAAGTTGCCAAAACGTGTTTATTTCTGCTGAAAAACATGTTTTGACAATTTCTGATCACTGGGGTTAAGGGCTGACTCAGTGTGCTCTTCTGAGCCAGGCAGTTACTCTGCAATTCTAAGGGCTGAGAAAACGTGTTTATTTCGGGCTGAAAAACACGTTTTGAAAACTGTGCTGTTCCTGCCCTATAAGTTACATGGTGGTGACCAAAGTTGCCAAAACGTGTTTATTTCTGCTGAAAAACATGTTTTGACAATTTCTGATCACTGGGGTTAAGGGCTGACTCAGTGTGCTCTTCTGAGCCAGGCAGTTACACTGCGATTCTAAGGGCTGAGAAAACGCGTTTATTTCGGGCTGAAAAACACGTTTTGAAAACTGTGCTGTTCCTGCCCTATAAGTTACATGGTGGTGACCAAAGTTGCCAAAACGTGTTTATTTCTGCTGAAAAACATGTTTTGACAATTTCTGATCACTGGGGTTAAGGGCTGACTCAGTGTGCTCTTCTGAGCCAGGCAGTTACACTGCGATTCTAAGGGCTGAGAAAACGCGTTTATTTCGGGCTGAAAAATACGTTTTGAAAACTGTGCTGTTCCTGCCCTATAACTTACATGGTGGTGACCAAAGTTGCCAAAACGTGTTTATTTCTGCTGAAAAACACGTTTTGACAATTTCTGATCACTGGGGTTAAGTTCTGACTCAGTGGGCTCTTCTGAACCAGTCAGTTACGTGCGATTCCAAGGGCTGAGAAAACGCGTTTATTTCGGGCTGAAAAACACGTTTTGAAAACTGTGCTGTTCCTGCCCTATAAGTTACATGGTGGTGACCAAAGTTGCCAAAACGTGTTTATTTCTGCTGAAAAACATGTTTTGACAATTTCTGATCACTGGGGTTAAGGGCTGACTCAGTGTGCTCTTCTGAGCCAGGCAGTTACACTGCGATTCCAAGGGCTGAGAAAACGCGTTTATTTCGGGCTGAAAAACACGTTTTGAAAACTGTGCTGTTCCTGCCCTATAACTTACATGGTGGTGACCAAAGTTGCCAAAACGTGTTTATTTCTGCTGAAAAACACGTTTTGACAATTTCTGATCACTGGGGTTAAGGTCTGACTCAGTGGGCTCTTCTGAACCAGTCAGTTACAGTGCGATTCCAAGGGCTGAGAAAACGCGTTTATTTCGGGCTGAAAAACACGTTTTGAAAACTGTGCTGTTCCTGCCCTATAAGTTACATGGTGGTGACCAAAGTTGCCAAAACGTGTTTATTTCTGCTGAAAAACATGTTTTTACATTTTCTGATCACTGGGGTTAAGGGCTGACTCAGTGTGCTCTTCTGAGCCAGGCAGTTACACTGCGATTCTAAGGGCTGAGAAAACGCGTTTATTTCGGGCTGAAAAACACGTTTTGAAAACTGTGCTGTTCCTGCCCTATAAGTTACATGGTGGTGACCAAAGTTGCCAAAACGTGTTTATTTCTGCTGAAAAACATGTTTTGACAATTTCTGATCACTGGGGTTAAGGGCTGACTCAGTGGGCTCTTCTGAGCCAGGCAGTTACACTGCGATTCCAAGGGCTGTGAAAACGCGTTTATTTCGGGCTGAAAAACACGTTTTGAAAACTGTGCTGTTCCTGCCCTATAACTTACATGGTGGTGACCAAAGTTGCCAAAACGTGTTTATTTCTGCTGAAAAACATGTTTTGACAATTTCTGATCACTGGGGTTAAGGGCTGACTCAGTGTGCTCTTCTGAGCCAGGCAGTTACTCTGCAATTCTAAGGGCTGAGAAAACGTGTTTATTTCGGGCTGAAAAACACGTTTTGAAAACTGTGCTGTTCCTGCCCTATAAGTTACATGGTGGTGACCAAAGTTGCCAAAACGTGTTTATTTCTGCTGAAAAACATGTTTTGACAATTTCTGATCACTGGGGTTAAGGGCTGACTCAGTGTGCTCTTCTGAGCCAGGCAGTTACACTGCGATTCTAAGGGCTGAGAAAACGCGTTTATTTCGGGCTGAAAAACACGTTTTGAAAACTGTGCTGTTCCTGCCCTATAAGTTACATGGTGGTGACCAAAGTTGCCAAAACGTGTTTATTTCTGCTGAAAAACATGTTTTGACAATTTCTGATCACTGGGGTTAAGGGCTGACTCAGTGTGCTCTTCTGAGCCAGGCAGTTACACTGCGATTCTAAGGGCTGAGAAAACGCGTTTATTTCGGGCTGAAAAATACGTTTTGAAAACTGTGCTGTTCCTGCCCTATAACTTACATGGTGGTGACCAAAGTTGCCAAAACGTGTTTATTTCTGCTGAAAAACACGTTTTGACAATTTCTGATCACTGGGGTTAAGTTCTGACTCAGTGGGCTCTTCTGAACCAGTCAGTTACGTGCGATTCCAAGGGCTGAGAAAACGCGTTTATTTCGGGCTGAAAAACACGTTTTGAAAACTGTGCTGTTCCTGCCCTATAAGTTACATGGTGGTGACCAAAGTTGCCAAAACGTGTTTATTTCTGCTGAAAAACATGTTTTGACAATTTCTGATCACTGGGGTTAAGGGCTGACTCAGTGTGCTCTTCTGAGCCAGGCAGTTACACTGCGATTCAAAGGGCTGAGAAAACGCGTTTATTTCGGGCTGAAAAACACGTTTTGAAAACTGTGCTGTTCCCGCCCTATAACTTACATGGTGGTGACCAAAGTTGCCAAAACGTGTTTATTTCTGCTGAAAAACACGTTTTGACAATTTCTGATCACTGGGGTTAAGGTCTGACTCAGTGGGCTCTTCTGAACCAGTCAGTTACAGTGCGATTCCAAGGGCTGAGAAAACGCGTTTATTTCGGGCTGAAAAACACGTTTTGAAAACTGTGCTGTTCCTGCCCTATAAGTTACATGGTGGTGACCAAAGTTGCCAAAACGTGTTTATTTCTGCTGAAAAACATGTTTTTACAATTTCTGATCACTGGGGTTAAGGGCTGACTCAGTGTGCTCTTCTGAGCCAGGCAGTTACACTGCGATTCTAAGGGCTGAGAAAACGCGTTTATTTCAGGCTGAAAAACATGTTTTGAAAACTGTGCTGTTCCTGCCCTATAAGTTACATGGTGGTGACCAAAGTTGCCAAAACGTGTTTATTTCTGCTGAAAAACATGTTTTGACAATTTCTGATCACTGGGGTTAAGGGCTGACTCAGTGGGCTCTTCTGAGCCAGGCAGTTACACTGCGATTCCAAGGGCTGTGAAAACGCGTTTATTTCGGGCTGAAAAACACGTTTTGAAAACTGTGCTGTTCCTGCCCTATAAGTTACATGGTGGTGACCAAAGTTGCCAAAACGTGTTTATTTCTGCTGAAAAACATGTTTTGACAATTTCTGATCACTGGGGTTAAGGGCTGACTCAGTGTGCTCTTCTGAGCCAGGCAGTTACACTGCGATTCTAAGGGCTGAGAAAACGCGTTTATTTCGGGCTGAAAAACACGTTTTGAAAACTGTGCTGTTCCTGCCCTATAACTTACATGGTGGTGACCAAAGTTGCCAAAACGTGTTTATTTCTGCTGAAAAACACGTTTTGACAATTTCTGATCACTGGGGTTAAGGTCTGACTCAGTGGGCTCTTCTGAACCAGTCAGTTACAGTGCGATTCCAAGGGCTGAGAAAACGCGTTTATTTCGGGCTGAAAAACACGTTTTGAAAACTGTGCTGTTCCTGCCCTATAACTTACATGGTGGTGACCAAAGTTGCCAAAACGTGTTTATTTCTGCTGAAAAACATGTTTTGACAATTTCTGATCACTGGGGTTAAGGGCTGACTCAGTGTGCTCTTCTGAACCAGTCAGTTACAGTGCGATTCCAAGGGCTGAGAAAACGCGTTTATTTCGGGCTGAAAAACACGTTTTGAAAACTGTGCTGTTCCTGCCCTATAAGTTACATGGTGGTGACCAAAGTTGCCAAAACGTGTTTATTTCTGCTGAAAAACATGTTTTTACAATTTCTGATCACTGGGGTTAAGGGCTGACTCAGTGTGCTCTTCTGAGCCAGGCAGTTACACTGCGATTCTAAGGGCTGAGAAAACGCGTTTATTTCGGGCTGAAAAACACGTTTTGAAAACTGTGCTGTTCCTGCCCTATAAGTTACATGGTGGTGACCAAAGTTGCCAAAACGTGTTTATTTCTGCTGAAAAACATGTTTTGACAATTTCTGATCACTGGGGTTAAGGGCTGACTCAGTGGGCTCTTCTGAGCCAGGCAGTTACACTGCGATTCCAAGGGCTGTGAAAACGCGTTTATTTCGGGCTGAAAAACACGTTTTGAAAACTGTGCTGTTCCTGCCCTATAACTTACATGGTGGTGACCAAAGTTGCCAAAACGTGTTTATTTCTGCTGAAAAACATGTTTTGACAATTTCTGATCACTGGGGTTAAGGGCTGACTCAGTGTGCTCTTCTGAGCCAGGCAGTTACTCTGCAATTCTAAGGGCTGAGAAAACGTGTTTATTTCGGGCTGAAAAACACGTTTTGAAAACTGTGCTGTTCCTGCCCTATAAGTTACATGGTGGTGACCAAAGTTGCCAAAACGTGTTTATTTCTGCTGAAAAACATGTTTTGACAATTTCTGATCACTGGGGTTAAGGGCTGACTCAGTGTGCTCTTCTGAGCCAGGCAGTTACACTGCGATTCTAAGGGCTGAGAAAACGCGTTTATTTCGGGCTGAAAAACACGTTTTGAAAACTGTGCTGTTCCTGCCCTATAAGTTACATGGTGGTGACCAAAGTTGCCAAAACGTGTTTATTTCTGCTGAAAAACATGTTTTGACAATTTCTGATCACTGGGGTTAAGGGCTGACTCAGTGGGCTCTTCTGAGCCAGGCAGTTACACTGCGATTCCAAGGGCTGAGAAAACGCGTTTATTTCGGGCTGAAAAACACGTTTTGAAAACTGTGCTGTTCCTGCCCTATAACTTACATGGTGGTGACCAAAGTTGCCAAAACGTGTTTATTTCTGCTGAAAAACACGTTTTGACAATTTCTGATCACTGGGGTTAAGGTCTGACTCAGTGGGCTCTTCTGAACCAGTCAGTTACAGTGCGATTCCAAGGGCTGAGAAAACGCGTTTATTTCGGGCTGAAAAACACGTTTTGAAAACTGTGCTGTTCCTGCCCTATAGGTTACATGGTGGTGACCAAAGTTGCCAAAACGTGTTTATTTCTGCTGAAAAACATGTTTTGACAATTTCTGATCACTGGGGTTAAGGTCTGACTCAGTGGGCTCTTCTGAACCAGTCAGTTACAGTGCGATTCCAAGGGCTGAGAAAACGCGTTTATTTCGGGCTGAAAAACACGTTTTGAAAACTGTGCTGTTCCTGCCCTATAAGTTACATGGTGGTGACCAAAGTTGCCAAAACGTGTTTATTTCTGCTGAAAAACATGTTTTTACAATTTCTGATCACTGGGGTTAAGGGCTGACTCAGTGTGCTCTTCTGAGCCAGGCAGTTACACTGCGATTCTAAGGGCTGAGAAAACGCGTTTATTTCGGGCTGAAAAACACGTTTTGAAAACTGTGCTGTTCCTGCCCTATAAGTTACATGGTGGTGACCAAAGTTGCCAAAACGTGTTTATTTCTGCTGAAAAACATGTTTTGACAATTTCTGATCACTGGGGTTAAGGGCTGACTCAGTGGGCTCTTCTGAGCCAGTCAGTTACAGTGCGATTCCAAGGGCTGAGAAAACGTGTTTATTTCGGGCTGAAAAACACGTTTTGAAAACTGTGCTGTTCCTGCCCTATAAGTTACATGGTGGTGACCAAAGTTGCCAAAACGTGTTTATTTCTGCTGAAAAACATGTTTTGACAATTTCTGATCACTGGGGTTAAGGGCTGACTCAGTGTGCTCTTCTGAGCCAGGCAGTTACACTGCGATTCCAAGGGCTGAGAAAACGCGTTTATTTCGGGCTGAAAAACACGTTTTGAAAACTGTGCTGTTCCTGCCCTATAATTTACATGGTGGTGACCAAAGTTGCCAAAACGTGTTTATTTCTCCTGAAAAACACGTTTTGACAATTTCTGATCACTGGGGTTAAGGTCTGACTCAGTGGGCTCTTCTGAACCAGTCAGTTACAGTGCGATTCCAAGGGCTGAGAAAACGCGTTTATTTCGGGCTGAAAAACACGTTTTGAAAACTGTGCTGTTCCTGCCCTATAAGTTACATGGTGGTGACCAAAGTTGCCAAAACGTGTTTATTTCTGCTGAAAAACATGTTTTTACAATTTCTGATCACTGGGGTTAAGGGCTGACTCAGTATGCTCTTCTGAGCCAGGCAGTTACACTGCGATTCTAAGGGCTGAGAAAACGCGTTTATTTCGGGCTGAAAAACACGTTTTGAAAACTGTGCTGTTCCTGCCCTATAAGTTACATGGTGGTGACCAAAGTTGCCAAAACGTGTTTATTTCTGCTGAAAAACATGTTTTGACAATTTCTGATCACTGGGGTTAAGGGCTGACTCAGTGGGCTCTTCTGAGCCAGGCAGTTACACTGCGATTCCAAGGGCTGAGAAAACGCGTTTATTTCGGACTGAAAAACACGTTTTGAAAACTGTGCTGTTCCTGCCCTATAACTTACATGGTGGTGACCAAAGTTGCCAAAACGTGTTTATTTCTGCTGAAAAACATGTTTTGACAATTTCTGATCACTGGGGTTAAGGGCTGACTCAGTGTGCTCTTCTGAGCCAGGCAGTTACACTGCGATTCTAAGGGCTGAGAAAACGCGTTTATTTCGGGATGAAAAACACGTTTTGAAAACTGTGCTGTTCCTGCCCTATAAGTTACATGGTGGTGACCAAAGTTGCCAAAACGTGTTTATTTCTGCTGAAAAACATGTTTTGACAATTTCTGATCACTGGGGTTAAGGTCTGACTCAGTGGGCTCTTCTGAGCCAGTCAGTTACAGTGCGATTCGAAGGGCTGAGAAAACGCGTTTATTTCGGGCTGAAAAACACGTTTTGAAAACTGTGCTGTTCCTGCCCTATAAGTTACATGGTGGTGACCAAAGTTGCCAAAACGTGTTTATTTCTGCTGAAAAACACGTTTTGACAATTTCTGATCACTGGGGTTAAGGTCTGACTCAGTGGGCTCTTCTGAACCAGTCAGTTAAAGTGCGATTCCAAGGGCTGAGAAAACGCGTTTATTTCGGGCTGAAAAACACGTTTTGAAAACTGTGCTGTTCCTGCCCTATAAGTTACATGGTGGTGACCAAAGTTGCCAAAACGTGTTTATTTCTGCTGAAAAACATGTTTTGACAATTTCTGATCACTGGGGTTAAGGGCTGACTCAGTGGGCTCTTCTGAGCCAGGCAGTTACACTGCGATTCCAAGGGCTGTGAAAACGCGTTTATTTCGGGCTGAAAAACACGTTTTGAAAACTGTGCTGTTCCTGCCCTATAACTTACATGGTGGTGACCAAAGTTGCCAAAACGTGTTTATTTCTGCTGAAAAACATGTTTTGACAATTTCTGATCACTGGGGTTAAGGGCTGACTCAGTGTGCTCTTCTGAGCCAGGCAGTTACTCTGCAATTCTAAGGGCTGAGAAAACGTGTTTATTTCGGGCTGAAAAACACGTTTTGAAAACTGTGCTGTTCCTGCCCTATAAGTTACATGGTGGTGACCAAAGTTGCCAAAACGTGTTTATTTCTGCTGAAAAACATGTTTTGACAATTTCTGATCACTGGGGTTAAGGGCTGACTCAGTGTGCTCTTCTGAGCCAGGCAGTTACACTGCGATTCTAAGGGCTGAGAAAACGCGTTTATTTCGGGCTGAAAAACACGTTTTGAAAACTGTGCTGTTCCTGCCCTATAAGTTACATGGTGGTGACCAAAGTTGCCAAAACGTGTTTATTTCTGCTGAAAAACATGTTTTGACAATTTCTGATCACTGGGGTTAAGGGCTGACTCAGTGTGCTCTTCTGAGCCAGGCAGTTACACTGCGATTCTAAGGGCTGAGAAAACGCGTTTATTTCGGGCTGAAAAATACGTTTTGAAAACTGTGCTGTTCCTGCCCTATAACTTACATGGTGGTGACCAAAGTTGCCAAAACGTGTTTATTTCTGCTGAAAAACACGTTTTGACAATTTCTGATCACTGGGGTTAAGTTCTGACTCAGTGGGCTCTTCTGAACCAGTCAGTTACGTGCGATTCCAAGGGCTGAGAAAACGTGTTTATTTCGGGCTGAAAAACACGTTTTGAAAACTGTGCTGTTCCTGCCCTATAAGTTACATGGTGGTGACCAAAGTTGCCAAAACGTGTTTATTTCTGCTGAAAAACATGTTTTGACAATTTCTGATCACTGGGGTTAAGGGCTGACTCATGTGCTCTTCTGAGCCAGGCAGTTACACTGCGATTCAAAGGGCTGAGAAAACGCGTTTATTTCGGGCTGAAAAACACGTTTTGAAAACTGTGCTGTTCCTGCCCTATAACTTACATGGTGGTGACCAAAGTTGCCAAAACGTGTTTATTTCTGCTGAAAAACACGTTTTGACAATTTCTGATCACTGGGGTTAAGGTCTGACTCAGTGGGTTCTTCTGAACCAGTCAGTTACAGTGCGATTCCAAGGGCTGAGAAAACGCGTTTATTTCGGGCTGAAAAACACGTTTTGAAAACTGTGCTGTTCCTGCCCTATAAGTTACATGGTGGTGACCAAAGTTGCCAAAACGTGTTTATTTCTGCTGAAAAACATGTTTTTACAATTTCTGATCACTGGGGTTAAGGGCTGACTCAGTGTGCTCTTCTGAGCCAGGCAGTTACACTGCGATTCTAAGGGCTGAGAAAACGCGTTTATTTCGGGCTGAAAAACACGTTTTGAAAACTGTGCTGTTCCTGCCCTATAAGTTACATGGTGGTGACCAAAGTTGCCAAAACGTGTTTATTTCTGCTGAAAAACATGTTTTGACAATTTCTGATCACTGGGGTTAAGGGCTGACTCAGTGGGCTCTTCTGAGCCAGGCAGTTACACTGCGATTCCAAGGGCTGTGAAAACGCGTTTATTTCGGGCTGAAAAACAAGTTTTGAAAACTGTGCTGTTCCTGCCCTATAACTTACATGGTGGTGACCAAAGTTGCCAAAACGTGTTTATTTCTGCTGAAAAACATGTTTTGACAATTTCTGATCACTGGGGTTAAGGGCTGACTCAGTGTGCTCTTCTGAGCCAGGCAGTTACTCTGCAATTCTAAGGGCTGAGAAAACGTGTTTATTTCGGGCTGAAAAACACGTTTTGAAAACTGTGCTGTTCCTGCCCTATAAGTTACATGGTGGTGACCAAAGTTGCCAAAACGTGTTTATTTCTGCTGAAAAACATGTTTTGACAATTTCTGATCACTGGGGTTAAGGGCTGACTCAGTGTGCTCTTCTGAGCCAGGCAGTTACACTGCGATTCTAAGGGCTGAGAAAACGCGTTTATTTCGGGCTGAAAAACACGTTTTGAAAACTGTGCTGTTCCTGCCCTATAACTTACATGGTGGTGACCAAAGTTGCCAAAACGTGTTTATTTCTGCTGAAAAACATGTTTTGACAATTTCTGATCACTGGGGTTAAGGGCTGACTCAGTGTGCTCTTCTGAGCCAGGCAGTTACACTGCGATTCTAAGGGCTGAGAAAACGCGTTTATTTCGGGCTGAAAAATACGTTTTGAAAACTGTGCTGTTCCTGCCCTATAACTTACATGGTGGTGACCAAAGTTGCCAAAACGTGTTTATTTCTGCTGAAAAACACGTTTTGACAATTTCTGATCACTGGGGTTAAGTTCTGACTCAGTGGGCTCTTCTGAACCAGTCAGTTACGTGCGATTCCAAGGGCTGAGAAAACGCGTTTATTTCGGGCTGAAAAACACGTTTTGAAAACTGTGCTGTTCCTGCCCTATAAGTTACATGGTGGTGACCAAAGTTGCCAAAACGTGTTTATTTCTGCTGAAAAACATGTTTTGACAATTTCTGATCACTGGGGTTAAGGGCTGACTCAGTGTGCTCTTCTGAGCCAGGCAGTTACACTGCGATTCAAAGGGCTGAGAAAACGCGTTTATTTCGGGCTGAAAAACACGTTTTGAAAACTGTGCTGTTCCTGCCCTATAACTTACATGGTGGTGACCAAAGTTGCCAAAACGTGTTTATTTCTGCTGAAAAACACGTTTTGACAATTTCTGATCACTGGGGTTAAGGTCTGACTCAGTGGGTTCTTCTGAACCAGTCAGTTACAGTGCGATTCCAAGGGCTGAGAAAACGCGTTTATTTCGGGCTGAAAAACACGTTTTGAAAACTGTGCTGTTCCTGCCCTATAAGTTACATGGTGGTGACCAAAGTTGCCAAAACGTGTTTATTTCTGCTGAAAAACATGTTTTGACAATTTCTGATCACTGGGGTTAAGGGCTGACTCAGTGTGCTCTTCTGAGCCAGGCAGTTACACTGCGATTCTAAGGGCTGAGAAAACGCGTTTATTTCGGGCTGAAAAACACGTTTTGAAAACTGTGCTGTTCCTGCCCTATAAGTTACATGGTGGTGACCAAAGTTGCCAAAACGTGTTTATTTCTGCTGAAAAACATGTTTTGACAATTTCTGATCACTGGGGTTAAGGGCTGACTCAGTGTGCTCTTCTGAGCCAGGCAGTTACACTGCGATTCCAAGGGCTGAGAAAACGCGTTTATTTCGGGCTGAAAAACACGTTTTGAAAACTGTGCTGTTCCTGCCCTATAACTTACATGGTGGTGACCAAAGTTGCCAAAACGTGTTTATTTCTGCTGAAAAACACGTTTTGACAATTTCTGATCACTGGGGTTAAGGTCTGACTCAGTGGGCTCTTCTGAACCAGTCAGTTACAGTGCGATTCCAAGGGCTGAGAAAACGCGTTTATTTCGGGCTGAAAAACACGTTTTGAAAACTGTGCTGTTCCTGCCCTATAAGTTACATGGTGGTGACCAAAGTTGCCAAAACGTGTTTATTTCTGCTGAAAAACATGTTTTTACATTTTCTGATCACTGGGGTTAAGGGCTGACTCAGTGTGCTCTTCTGAGCCAGGCAGTTACACTGCGATTCTAAGGGCTGAGAAAACGCGTTTATTTCGGGCTGAAAAACACGTTTTGAAAACTGTGCTGTTCCTGCCCTATAAGTTACATGGTGGTGACCAAAGTTGCCAAAACGTGTTTATTTCTGCTGAAAAACATGTTTTGACAATTTCTGATCACTGGGGTTAAGGGCTGACTCAGTGGGCTCTTCTGAGCCAGGCAGTTACACTGCGATTCCAAGGGCTGTGAAAACGCGTTTATTTCGGGCTGAAAAACACGTTTTGAAAACTGTGCTGTTCCTGCCCTATAACTTACATGGTGGTGACCAAAGTTGCCAAAACGTGTTTATTTCTGCTGAAAAACATGTTTTGACAATTTCTGATCACTGGGGTTAAGGGCTGACTCAGTGTGCTCTTCTGAGCCAGGCAGTTACTCTGCAATTCTAAGGGCTGAGAAAACGTGTTTATTTCGGGCTGAAAAACACGTTTTGAAAACTGTGCTGTTCCTGCCCTATAAGTTACATGGTGGTGACCAAAGTTGCCAAAACGTGTTTATTTCTGCTGAAAAACATGTTTTGACAATTTCTGATCACTGGGGTTAAGGGCTGACTCAGTGTGCTCTTCTGAGCCAGGCAGTTACACTGCGATTCTAAGGGCTGAGAAAACGCGTTTATTTCGGGCTGAAAAACACGTTTTGAAAACTGTGCTGTTCCTGCCCTATAAGTTACATGGTGGTGACCAAAGTTGCCAAAACGTGTTTATTTCTGCTGAAAAACATGTTTTGACAATTTCTGATCACTGGGGTTAAGGGCTGACTCAGTGTGCTCTTCTGAGCCAGGCAGTTACACTGCGATTCTAAGGGCTGAGAAAACGCGTTTATTTCGGGCTGAAAAATACGTTTTGAAAACTGTGCTGTTCCTGCCCTATAACTTACATGGTGGTGACCAAAGTTGCCAAAACGTGTTTATTTCTGCTGAAAAACACGTTTTGACAATTTCTGATCACTGGGGTTAAGTTCTGACTCAGTGGGCTCTTCTGAACCAGTCAGTTACGTGCGATTCCAAGGGCTGAGAAAACGCGTTTATTTCGGGCTGAAAAACACGTTTTGAAAACTGTGCTGTTCCTGCCCTATAAGTTACATGGTGGTGACCAAAGTTGCCAAAACGTGTTTATTTCTGCTGAAAAACATGTTTTTACAATTTCTGATCACTGGGGTTAAGGGCTGACTCAGTGTGCTCTTCTGAGCCAGGCAGTTACACTGCGATTCTAAGGGCTGAGAAAACGCGTTTATTTCAGGCTGAAAAACATGTTTTGAAAACTGTGCTGTTCCTGCCCTATAAGTTACATGGTGGTGACCAAAGTTGCCAAAACGTGTTTATTTCTGCTGAAAAACATGTTTTTACATTTTCTGATCACTGGGGTTAAGGGCTGACTCAGTGTGCTCTTCTGAGCCAGGCAGTTACACTGCGATTCTAAGGGCTGAGAAAACGCGTTTATTTCGGGCTGAAAAACACGTTTTGAAAACTGTGCTGTTCCTGCCCTATAAGTTACATGGTGGTGACCAAAGTTGCCAAAACGTGTTTATTTCTGCTGAAAAACATGTTTTGACAATTTCTGATCACTGGGGTTAAGGGCTGACTCAGTGGGCTCTTCTGAGCCAGGCAGTTACACTGCGATTCCAAGGGCTGTGAAAACGCGTTTATTTCGGGCTGAAAAACACGTTTTGAAAACTGTGCTGTTCCTGCCCTATAACTTACATGGTGGTGACCAAAGTTGCCAAAACGTGTTTATTTCTGCTGAAAAACATGTTTTGACAATTTCTGATCACTGGGGTTAAGGGCTGACTCAGTGTGCTCTTCTGAGCCAGGCAGTTACTCTGCAATTCTAAGGGCTGAGAAAACGTGTTTATTTCGGGCTGAAAAACACGTTTTGAAAACTGTGCTGTTCCTGCCCTATAAGTTACATGGTGGTGACCAAAGTTGCCAAAACGTGTTTATTTCTGCTGAAAAACATGTTTTGACAATTTCTGATCACTGGGGTTAAGGGCTGACTCAGTGTGCTCTTCTGAGCCAGGCAGTTACACTGCGATTCTAAGGGCTGAGAAAACGCGTTTATTTCGGGCTGAAAAACACGTTTTGAAAACTGTGCTGTTCCTGCCCTATAAGTTACATGGTGGTGACCAAAGTTGCCAAAACGTGTTTATTTCTGCTGAAAAACATGTTTTGACAATTTCTGATCACTGGGGTTAAGGGCTGACTCAGTGTGCTCTTCTGAGCCAGGCAGTTACACTGCGATTCTAAGGGCTGAGAAAACGCGTTTATTTCGGGCTGAAAAATACGTTTTGAAAACTGTGCTGTTCCTGCCCTATAACTTACATGGTGGTGACCAAAGTTGCCAAAACGTGTTTATTTCTGCTGAAAAACACGTTTTGACAATTTCTGATCACTGGGGTTAAGTTCTGACTCAGTGGGCTCTTCTGAACCAGTCATTTACGTGCGATTCCAAGGGCTGAGAAAACGCGTTTATTTCGGGCTGAAAAACACGTTTTGAAAACTGTGCTGTTCCTGCCCTATAAGTTACATGGTGGTGACCAAAGTTGCCAAAACGTGTTTATTTCTGCTGAAAAACATGTTTTGACAATTTCTGATCACTGGGGTTAAGGGCTGACTCAGTGTGCTCTTCTGAGCCAGGCAGTTACACTGCGATTCAAAGGGCTGAGAAAACGCGTTTATTTCGGGCTGAAAAACACGTTTTGAAAACTGTGCTGTTCCTGCCCTATAACTTACATGGTGGTGACCAAAGTTGCCAAAACGTGTTTATTTCTGCTGAAAAACACGTTTTGACAATTTCTGATCACTGGGGTTAAGGTCTGACTCAGTGGGCTCTTCTGAACCAGTCAGTTACAGTGCGATTCCAAGGGCTGAGAAAACGCGTTTATTTCGGGCTGAAAAACACGTTTTGAAAACTGTGCTGTTCCTGCCCTATAAGTTACATGGTGGTGACCAAAGTTGCCAAAACGTGTTTATTTCTGCTGAAAAACATGTTTTTACAATTTCTGATCACTGGGGTTAAGGGCTGACTCAGTGTGCTCTTCTGAGCCAGGCAGTTACACTGCGATTCTAAGGGCTGAGAAAACGCGTTTATTTCGGGCTGAAAAACACGTTTTGAAAACTGTGCTGTTCCTGCCCTATAAGTTACATGGTGGTGACCAAAGTTGCCAAAACGTGTTTATTTCTGCTGAAAAACATGTTTTGACAATTTCTGATCACTGGGGTTAAGGGCTGACTCAGTGTGCTCTTCTGAGCCAGGCAGTTACACTGCGATTCCAAGGGCTGTGAAAACGCGTTTATTTCGGGCTGAAAAACACGTTTTGAAAACTGTGCTGTTCCTGCCCTATAACTTACATGGTGGTGACCAAAGTTGCCAAAACGTGTTTATTTCTGCTGAAAAACATGTTTTGACAATTTCTGATCACTGGGGTTAAGGGCTGACTCAGTGTGCTCTTCTGAGCCAGGCAGTTACTCTGCAATTCTAAGGGCTGAGAAAACGTGTTTATTTCGGGCTGAAAAACACGTTTTGAAAACTGTGCTGTTCCTGCCCTATAAGTTACATGGTGGTGACCAAAGTTGCCAAAACGTGTTTATTTCTGCTGAAAAACATGTTTTGACAATTTCTGATCACTGGGGTTAAGGGCTGACTCAGTGTGCTCTTCTGAGCCAGGCAGTTACACTGCGATTCTAAGGGCTGAGAAAACGCGTTTATTTCGGGCTGAAAAACACGTTTTGAAAACTGTGCTGTTCCTGCCCTATAAGTTACATGGTGGTGACCAAAGTTGCCAAAACGTGTTTATTTCTGCTGAAAAACATGTTTTGACAATTTCTGATCACTGGGGTTAAGGGCTGACTCAGTGTGCTCTTCTGAGCCAGGCAGTTACACTGCGATTCTAAGGGCTGAGAAAACGCGTTTATTTCGGGCTGAAAAATACGTTTTGAAAACTGTGCTGTTCCTGCCCTATAACTTACATGGTGGTGACCAAAGTTGCCAAAACGTGTTTATTTCTGCTGAAAAACACGTTTTGACAATTTCTGATCACTGGGGTTAAGTTCTGACTCAGTGGGCTCTTCTGAACCAGTCAGTTACGTGCGATTCCAAGGGCTGAGAAAACGCGTTTATTTCGGGCTGAAAAACACGTTTTGAAAACTGTGCTGTTCCTGCCCTATAAGTTACATGGTGGTGACCAAAGTTGCCAAAACGTGTTTATTTCTGCTGAAAAACATGTTTTGACAATTTCTGATCACTGGGGTTAAGGGCTGACTCAGTGTGCTCTTCTGAGCCAGGCAGTTACACTGCGATTCCAAGGGCTGAGAAAACGCGTTTATTTCGGGCTGAAAAACACGTTTTGAAAACTGTGCTGTTCCTGCCCTATAACTTACATGGTGGTGACCAAAGTTGCCAAAACGTGTTTATTTCTGCTGAAAAACACGTTTTGACAATTTCTGATCACTGGGGTTAAGGTCTGACTCAGTGGGCTCTTCTGAACCAGTCAGTTACAGTGCGATTCCAAGGGCTGAGAAAACGCGTTTATTTCGGGCTGAAAAACACGTTTTGAAAACTGTGCTGTTCCTGCCCTATAAGTTACATGGTGGTGACCAAAGTTGCCAAAACGTGTTTATTTCTGCTGAAAAACATGTTTTTACATTTTCTGATCACTGGGGTTAAGGGCTGACTCAGTGTGCTCTTCTGAGCCAGGCAGTTACACTGCGATTCTAAGGGCTGAGAAAACGCGTTTATTTCGGGCTGAAAAACACGTTTTGAAAACTGTGCTGTTCCTGCCCTATAAGTTACATGGTGGTGACCAAAGTTGCCAAAACGTGTTTATTTCTGCTGAAAAACATGTTTTGACAATTTCTGATCACTGGGGTTAAGGGCTGACTCAGTGGGCTCTTCTGAGCCAGGCAGTTACACTGCGATTCCAAGGGCTGTGAAAACGCGTTTATTTCGGGCTGAAAAACACGTTTTGAAAACTGTGCTGTTCCTGCCCTATAACTTACATGGTGGTGACCAAAGTTGCCAAAACGTGTTTATTTCTGCTGAAAAACATGTTTTGACAATTTCTGATCACTGGGGTTAAGGGCTGACTCAGTGTGCTCTTCTGAGCCAGGCAGTTACTCTGCAATTCTAAGGGCTGAGAAAACGTGTTTATTTCGGGCTGAAAAACACGTTTTGAAAACTGTGCTGTTCCTGCCCTATAAGTTACATGGTGGTGACCAAAGTTGCCAAAACGTGTTTATTTCTGCTGAAAAACATGTTTTGACAATTTCTGATCACTGGGGTTAAGGGCTGACTCAGTGTGCTCTTCTGAGCCAGGCAGTTACACTGCGATTCTAAGGGCTGAGAAAACGCGTTTATTTCGGGCTGAAAAACACGTTTTGAAAACTGTGCTGTTCCTGCCCTATAAGTTACATGGTGGTGACCAAAGTTGCCAAAACGTGTTTATTTCTGCTGAAAAACATGTTTTGACAATTTCTGATCACTGGGGTTAAGGGCTGACTCAGTGTGCTCTTCTGAGCCAGGCAGTTACACTGCGATTCTAAGGGCTGAGAAAACGCGTTTATTTCGGGCTGAAAAATACGTTTTGAAAACTGTGCTGTTCCTGCCCTATAACTTACATGGTGGTGACCAAAGTTGCCAAAACGTGTTTATTTCTGCTGAAAAACACGTTTTGACAATTTCTGATCACTGGGGTTAAGTTCTGACTCAGTGGGCTCTTCTGAACCAGTCAGTTACGTGCGATTCCAAGGGCTGAGAAAACGCGTTTATTTCGGGCTGAAAAACACGTTTTGAAAACTGTGCTGTTCCTGCCCTATAAGTTACATGGTGGTGACCAAAGTTGCCAAAACGTGTTTATTTCTGCTGAAAAACATGTTTTGACAATTTCTGATCACTGGGGTTAAGGGCTGACTCAGTGTGCTCTTCTGAGCCAGGCAGTTACACTGCGATTCAAAGGGCTGAGAAAACGCGTTTATTTCGGGCTGAAAAACACGTTTTGAAAACTGTGCTGTTCCCGCCCTATAACTTACATGGTGGTGACCAAAGTTGCCAAAACGTGTTTATTTCTGCTGAAAAACACGTTTTGACAATTTCTGATCACTGGGGTTAAGGTCTGACTCAGTGGGCTCTTCTGAACCAGTCAGTTACAGTGCGATTCCAAGGGCTGAGAAAACGCGTTTATTTCGGGCTGAAAAACACGTTTTGAAAACTGTGCTGTTCCTGCCCTATAAGTTACATGGTGGTGACCAAAGTTGCCAAAACGTGTTTATTTCTGCTGAAAAACATGTTTTTACAATTTCTGATCACTGGGGTTAAGGGCTGACTCAGTGTGCTCTTCTGAGCCAGGCAGTTACACTGCGATTCTAAGGGCTGAGAAAACGCGTTTATTTCAGGCTGAAAAACATGTTTTGAAAACTGTGCTGTTCCTGCCCTATAAGTTACATGGTGGTGACCAAAGTTGCCAAAACGTGTTTATTTCTGCTGAAAAACATGTTTTGACAATTTCTGATCACTGGGGTTAAGGGCTGACTCAGTGGGCTCTTCTGAGCCAGGCAGTTACACTGCGATTCCAAGGGCTGTGAAAACGCGTTTATTTCGGGCTGAAAAACACGTTTTGAAAACTGTGCTGTTCCTGCCCTATAAGTTACATGGTGGTGACCAAAGTTGCCAAAACGTGTTTATTTCTGCTGAAAAACATGTTTTGACAATTTCTGATCACTGGGGTTAAGGGCTGACTCAGTGTGCTCTTCTGAGCCAGGCAGTTACACTGCGATTCTAAGGGCTGAGAAAACGCGTTTATTTCGGGCTGAAAAACACGTTTTGAAAACTGTGCTGTTCCTGCCCTATAACTTACATGGTGGTGACCAAAGTTGCCAAAACGTGTTTATTTCTGCTGAAAAACACGTTTTGACAATTTCTGATCACTGGGGTTAAGGTCTGACTCAGTGGGCTCTTCTGAACCAGTCAGTTACAGTGCGATTCCAAGGGCTGAGAAAACGCGTTTATTTCGGGCTGAAAAACACGTTTTGAAAACTGTGCTGTTCCTGCCCTATAACTTACATGGTGGTGACCAAAGTTGCCAAAACGTGTTTATTTCTGCTGAAAAACATGTTTTGACAATTTCTGATCACTGGGGTTAAGGGCTGACTCAGTGTGCTCTTCTGAACCAGTCAGTTACAGTGCGATTCCAAGGGCTGAGAAAACGCGTTTATTTCGGGCTGAAAAACACGTTTTGAAAACTGTGCTGTTCCTGCCCTATAAGTTACATGGTGGTGACCAAAGTTGCCAAAACGTGTTTATTTCTGCTGAAAAACATGTTTTTACAATTTCTGATCACTGGGGTTAAGGGCTGACTCAGTGTGCTCTTCTGAGCCAGGCAGTTACACTGCGATTCTAAGGGCTGAGAAAACGCGTTTATTTCGGGCTGAAAAACACGTTTTGAAAACTGTGCTGTTCCTGCCCTATAAGTTACATGGTGGTGACCAAAGTTGCCAAAACGTGTTTATTTCTGCTGAAAAACATGTTTTGACAATTTCTGATCACTGGGGTTAAGGGCTGACTCAGTGGGCTCTTCTGAGCCAGGCAGTTACACTGCGATTCCAAGGGCTGTGAAAACGCGTTTATTTCGGGCTGAAAAACACGTTTTGAAAACTGTGCTGTTCCTGCCCTATAACTTACATGGTGGTGACCAAAGTTGCCAAAACGTGTTTATTTCTGCTGAAAAACATGTTTTGACAATTTCTGATCACTGGGGTTAAGGGCTGACTCAGTGTGCTCTTCTGAGCCAGGCAGTTACTCTGCAATTCTAAGGGCTGAGAAAACGTGTTTATTTCGGGCTGAAAAACACGTTTTGAAAACTGTGCTGTTCCTGCCCTATAAGTTACATGGTGGTGACCAAAGTTGCCAAAACGTGTTTATTTCTGCTGAAAAACATGTTTTGACAATTTCTGATCACTGGGGTTAAGGGCTGACTCAGTGTGCTCTTCTGAGCCAGGCAGTTACACTGCGATTCTAAGGGCTGAGAAAACGCGTTTATTTCGGGCTGAAAAACACGTTTTGAAAACTGTGCTGTTCCTGCCCTATAAGTTACATGGTGGTGACCAAAGTTGCCAAAACGTGTTTATTTCTGCTGAAAAACATGTTTTGACAATTTCTGATCACTGGGGTTAAGGGCTGACTCAGTGGGCTCTTCTGAGCCAGGCAGTTACACTGCGATTCCAAGGGCTGAGAAAACGCGTTTATTTCGGGCTGAAAAACACGTTTTGAAAACTGTGCTGTTCCTGCCCTATAACTTACATGGTGGTGACCAAAGTTGCCAAAACGTGTTTATTTCTGCTGAAAAACACGTTTTGACAATTTCTGATCACTGGGGTTAAGGTCTGACTCAGTGGGCTCTTCTGAACCAGTCAGTTACAGTGCGATTCCAAGGGCTGAGAAAACGCGTTTATTTCGGGCTGAAAAACACGTTTTGAAAACTGTGCTGTTCCTGCCCTATAGGTTACATGGTGGTGACCAAAGTTGCCAAAACGTGTTTATTTCTGCTGAAAAACATGTTTTGACAATTTCTGATCACTGGGGTTAAGGTCTGACTCAGTGGGCTCTTCTGAACCAGTCAGTTACAGTGCGATTCCAAGGGCTGAGAAAACGCGTTTATTTCGGGCTGAAAAACACGTTTTGAAAACTGTGCTGTTCCTGCCCTATAAGTTACATGGTGGTGACCAAAGTTGCCAAAACGTGTTTATTTCTGCTGAAAAACATGTTTTTACAATTTCTGATCACTGGGGTTAAGGGCTGACTCAGTGTGCTCTTCTGAGCCAGGCAGTTACACTGCGATTCTAAGGGCTGAGAAAACGCGTTTATTTCGGGCTGAAAAACACGTTTTGAAAACTGTGCTGTTCCTGCCCTATAAGTTACATGGTGGTGACCAAAGTTGCCAAAACGTGTTTATTTCTGCTGAAAAACATGTTTTGACAATTTCTGATCACTGGGGTTAAGGGCTGACTCAGTGGGCTCTTCTGAGCCAGTCAGTTACAGTGCGATTCCAAGGGCTGAGAAAACGTGTTTATTTCGGGCTGAAAAACACGTTTTGAAAACTGTGCTGTTCCTGCCCTATAAGTTACATGGTGGTGACCAAAGTTGCCAAAACGTGTTTATTTCTGCTGAAAAACATGTTTTGACAATTTCTGATCACTGGGGTTAAGGGCTGACTCAGTGTGCTCTTCTGAGCCAGGCAGTTACACTGCGATTCCAAGGGCTGAGAAAACGCGTTTATTTCGGGCTGAAAAACACGTTTTGAAAACTGTGCTGTTCCTGCCCTATAATTTACATGGTGGTGACCAAAGTTGCCAAAACGTGTTTATTTCTCCTGAAAAACACGTTTTGACAATTTCTGATCACTGGGGTTAAGGTCTGACTCAGTGGGCTCTTCTGAACCAGTCAGTTACAGTGCGATTCCAAGGGCTGAGAAAACGCGTTTATTTCGGGCTGAAAAACACGTTTTGAAAACTGTGCTGTTCCTGCCCTATAAGTTACATGGTGGTGACCAAAGTTGCCAAAACGTGTTTATTTCTGCTGAAAAACATGTTTTTACAATTTCTGATCACTGGGGTTAAGGGCTGACTCAGTATGCTCTTCTGAGCCAGGCAGTTACACTGCGATTCTAAGGGCTGAGAAAACGCGTTTATTTCGGGCTGAAAAACACGTTTTGAAAACTGTGCTGTTCCTGCCCTATAAGTTACATGGTGGTGACCAAAGTTGCCAAAACGTGTTTATTTCTGCTGAAAAACATGTTTTGACAATTTCTGATCACTGGGGTTAAGGGCTGACTCAGTGGGCTCTTCTGAGCCAGGCAGTTACACTGCGATTCCAAGGGCTGAGAAAACGCGTTTATTTCGGACTGAAAAACACGTTTTGAAAACTGTGCTGTTCCTGCCCTATAACTTACATGGTGGTGACCAAAGTTGCCAAAACGTGTTTATTTCTGCTGAAAAACATGTTTTGACAATTTCTGATCACTGGGGTTAAGGGCTGACTCAGTGTGCTCTTCTGAGCCAGGCAGTTACACTGCGATTCTAAGGGCTGAGAAAACGCGTTTATTTCGGGATGAAAAACACGTTTTGAAAACTGTGCTGTTCCTGCCCTATAAGTTACATGGTGGTGACCAAAGTTGCCAAAACGTGTTTATTTCTGCTGAAAAACATGTTTTGACAATTTCTGATCACTGGGGTTAAGGTCTGACTCAGTGGGCTCTTCTGAGCCAGTCAGTTACAGTGCGATTCGAAGGGCTGAGAAAACGCGTTTATTTCGGGCTGAAAAACACGTTTTGAAAACTGTGCTGTTCCTGCCCTATAAGTTACATGGTGGTGACCAAAGTTGCCAAAACGTGTTTATTTCTGCTGAAAAACACGTTTTGACAATTTCTGATCACTGGGGTTAAGGTCTGACTCAGTGGGCTCTTCTGAACCAGTCAGTTAAAGTGCGATTCCAAGGGCTGAGAAAACGCGTTTATTTCGGGCTGAAAAACACGTTTTGAAAACTGTGCTGTTCCTGCCCTATAAGTTACATGGTGGTGACCAAAGTTGCCAAAACGTGTTTATTTCTGCTGAAAAACATGTTTTGACAATTTCTGATCACTGGGGTTAAGGGCTGACTCAGTGGGCTCTTCTGAGCCAGGCAGTTACACTGCGATTCCAAGGGCTGTGAAAACGCGTTTATTTCGGGCTGAAAAACACGTTTTGAAAACTGTGCTGTTCCTGCCCTATAACTTACATGGTGGTGACCAAAGTTGCCAAAACGTGTTTATTTCTGCTGAAAAACATGTTTTGACAATTTCTGATCACTGGGGTTAAGGGCTGACTCAGTGTGCTCTTCTGAGCCAGGCAGTTACTCTGCAATTCTAAGGGCTGAGAAAACGTGTTTATTTCGGGCTGAAAAACACGTTTTGAAAACTGTGCTGTTCCTGCCCTATAAGTTACATGGTGGTGACCAAAGTTGCCAAAACGTGTTTATTTCTGCTGAAAAACATGTTTTGACAATTTCTGATCACTGGGGTTAAGGGCTGACTCAGTGTGCTCTTCTGAGCCAGGCAGTTACACTGCGATTCTAAGGGCTGAGAAAACGCGTTTATTTCGGGCTGAAAAACACGTTTTGAAAACTGTGCTGTTCCTGCCCTATAAGTTACATGGTGGTGACCAAAGTTGCCAAAACGTGTTTATTTCTGCTGAAAAACATGTTTTGACAATTTCTGATCACTGGGGTTAAGGGCTGACTCAGTGTGCTCTTCTGAGCCAGGCAGTTACACTGCGATTCTAAGGGCTGAGAAAACGCGTTTATTTCGGGCTGAAAAATACGTTTTGAAAACTGTGCTGTTCCTGCCCTATAACTTACATGGTGGTGACCAAAGTTGCCAAAACGTGTTTATTTCTGCTGAAAAACACGTTTTGACAATTTCTGATCACTGGGGTTAAGTTCTGACTCAGTGGGCTCTTCTGAACCAGTCAGTTACGTGCGATTCCAAGGGCTGAGAAAACGTGTTTATTTCGGGCTGAAAAACACGTTTTGAAAACTGTGCTGTTCCTGCCCTATAAGTTACATGGTGGTGACCAAAGTTGCCAAAACGTGTTTATTTCTGCTGAAAAACATGTTTTGACAATTTCTGATCACTGGGGTTAAGGGCTGACTCAGTGTGCTCTTCTGAGCCAGGCAGTTACACTGCGATTCAAAGGGCTGAGAAAACGCGTTTATTTCGGGCTGAAAAACACGTTTTGAAAACTGTGCTGTTCCTGCCCTATAACTTACATGGTGGTGACCAAAGTTGCCAAAACGTGTTTATTTCTGCTGAAAAACACGTTTTGACAATTTCTGATCACTGGGGTTAAGGTCTGACTCAGTGGGTTCTTCTGAACCAGTCAGTTACAGTGCGATTCCAAGGGCTGAGAAAACGCGTTTATTTCGGGCTGAAAAACACGTTTTGAAAACTGTGCTGTTCCTGCCCTATAAGTTACATGGTGGTGACCAAAGTTGCCAAAACGTGTTTATTTCTGCTGAAAAACATGTTTTTACAATTTCTGATCACTGGGGTTAAGGGCTGACTCAGTGTGCTCTTCTGAGCCAGGCAGTTACACTGCGATTCTAAGGGCTGAGAAAACGCGTTTATTTCGGGCTGAAAAACACGTTTTGAAAACTGTGCTGTTCCTGCCCTATAAGTTACATGGTGGTGACCAAAGTTGCCAAAACGTGTTTATTTCTGCTGAAAAACATGTTTTGACAATTTCTGATCACTGGGGTTAAGGGCTGACTCAGTGGGCTCTTCTGAGCCAGGCAGTTACACTGCGATTCCAAGGGCTGTGAAAACGCGTTTATTTCGGGCTGAAAAACAAGTTTTGAAAACTGTGCTGTTCCTGCCCTATAACTTACATGGTGGTGACCAAAGTTGCCAAAACGTGTTTATTTCTGCTGAAAAACATGTTTTGACAATTTCTGATCACTGGGGTTAAGGGCTGACTCAGTGTGCTCTTCTGAGCCAGGCAGTTACTCTGCAATTCTAAGGGCTGAGAAAACGTGTTTATTTCGGGCTGAAAAACACGTTTTGAAAACTGTGCTGTTCCTGCCCTATAAGTTACATGGTGGTGACCAAAGTTGCCAAAACGTGTTTATTTCTGCTGAAAAACATGTTTTGACAATTTCTGATCACTGGGGTTAAGGGCTGACTCAGTGTGCTCTTCTGAGCCAGGCAGTTACACTGCGATTCTAAGGGCTGAGAAAACGCGTTTATTTCGGGCTGAAAAACACGTTTTGAAAACTGTGCTGTTCCTGCCCTATAACTTACATGGTGGTGACCAAAGTTGCCAAAACGTGTTTATTTCTGCTGAAAAACATGTTTTGACAATTTCTGATCACTGGGGTTAAGGGCTGACTCAGTGTGCTCTTCTGAGCCAGGCAGTTACACTGCGATTCTAAGGGCTGAGAAAACGCGTTTATTTCGGGCTGAAAAATACGTTTTGAAAACTGTGCTGTTCCTGCCCTATAACTTACATGGTGGTGACCAAAGTTGCCAAAACGTGTTTATTTCTGCTGAAAAACACGTTTTGACAATTTCTGATCACTGGGGTTAAGTTCTGACTCAGTGGGCTCTTCTGAACCAGTCAGTTACGTGCGATTCCAAGGGCTGAGAAAACGCGTTTATTTCGGGCTGAAAAACACGTTTTGAAAACTGTGCTGTTCCTGCCCTATAAGTTACATGGTGGTGACCAAAGTTGCCAAAACGTGTTTATTTCTGCTGAAAAACATGTTTTGACAATTTCTGATCACTGGGGTTAAGGGCTGACTCAGTGTGCTCTTCTGAGCCAGGCAGTTACACTGCGATTCAAAGGGCTGAGAAAACGCGTTTATTTCGGGCTGAAAAACACGTTTTGAAAACTGTGCTGTTCCTGCCCTATAACTTACATGGTGGTGACCAAAGTTGCCAAAACGTGTTTATTTCTGCTGAAAAACACGTTTTGACAATTTCTGATCACTGGGGTTAAGGTCTGACTCAGTGGGTTCTTCTGAACCAGTCAGTTACAGTGCGATTCCAAGGGCTGAGAAAACGCGTTTATTTCGGGCTGAAAAACACGTTTTGAAAACTGTGCTGTTCCTGCCCTATAAGTTACATGGTGGTGACCAAAGTTGCCAAAACGTGTTTATTTCTGCTGAAAAACATGTTTTGACAATTTCTGATCACTGGGGTTAAGGGCTGACTCAGTGTGCTCTTCTGAGCCAGGCAGTTACACTGCGATTCTAAGGGCTGAGAAAACGCGTTTATTTCGGGCTGAAAAACACGTTTTGAAAACTGTGCTGTTCCTGCCCTATAAGTTACATGGTGGTGACCAAAGTTGCCAAAACGTGTTTATTTCTGCTGAAAAACATGTTTTGACAATTTCTGATCACTGGGGTTAAGGGCTGACTCAGTGTGCTCTTCTGAGCCAGGCAGTTACACTGCGATTCCAAGGGCTGAGAAAACGCGTTTATTTCGGGCTGAAAAACACGTTTTGAAAACTGTGCTGTTCCTGCCCTATAACTTACATGGTGGTGACCAAAGTTGCCAAAACGTGTTTATTTCTGCTGAAAAACACGTTTTGACAATTTCTGATCACTGGGGTTAAGGTCTGACTCAGTGGGCTCTTCTGAACCAGTCAGTTACAGTGCGATTCCAAGGGCTGAGAAAACGCGTTTATTTCGGGCTGAAAAACACGTTTTGAAAACTGTGCTGTTCCTGCCCTATAAGTTACATGGTGGTGACCAAAGTTGCCAAAACGTGTTTATTTCTGCTGAAAAACATGTTTTTACATTTTCTGATCACTGGGGTTAAGGGCTGACTCAGTGTGCTCTTCTGAGCCAGGCAGTTACACTGCGATTCTAAGGGCTGAGAAAACGCGTTTATTTCGGGCTGAAAAACACGTTTTGAAAACTGTGCTGTTCCTGCCCTATAAGTTACATGGTGGTGACCAAAGTTGCCAAAACGTGTTTATTTCTGCTGAAAAACATGTTTTGACAATTTCTGATCACTGGGGTTAAGGGCTGACTCAGTGGGCTCTTCTGAGCCAGGCAGTTACACTGCGATTCCAAGGGCTGTGAAAACGCGTTTATTTCGGGCTGAAAAACACGTTTTGAAAACTGTGCTGTTCCTGCCCTATAACTTACATGGTGGTGACCAAAGTTGCCAAAACGTGTTTATTTCTGCTGAAAAACATGTTTTGACAATTTCTGATCACTGGGGTTAAGGGCTGACTCAGTGTGCTCTTCTGAGCCAGGCAGTTACTCTGCAATTCTAAGGGCTGAGAAAACGTGTTTATTTCGGGCTGAAAAACACGTTTTGAAAACTGTGCTGTTCCTGCCCTATAAGTTACATGGTGGTGACCAAAGTTGCCAAAACGTGTTTATTTCTGCTGAAAAACATGTTTTGACAATTTCTGATCACTGGGGTTAAGGGCTGACTCAGTGTGCTCTTCTGAGCCAGGCAGTTACACTGCGATTCTAAGGGCTGAGAAAACGCGTTTATTTCGGGCTGAAAAACACGTTTTGAAAACTGTGCTGTTCCTGCCCTATAAGTTACATGGTGGTGACCAAAGTTGCCAAAACGTGTTTATTTCTGCTGAAAAACATGTTTTGACAATTTCTGATCACTGGGGTTAAGGGCTGACTCAGTGTGCTCTTCTGAGCCAGGCAGTTACACTGCGATTCTAAGGGCTGAGAAAACGCGTTTATTTCGGGCTGAAAAATACGTTTTGAAAACTGTGCTGTTCCTGCCCTATAACTTACATGGTGGTGACCAAAGTTGCCAAAACGTGTTTATTTCTGCTGAAAAACACGTTTTGACAATTTCTGATCACTGGGGTTAAGTTCTGACTCAGTGGGCTCTTCTGAACCAGTCAGTTACGTGCGATTCCAAGGGCTGAGAAAACGCGTTTATTTCGGGCTGAAAAACACGTTTTGAAAACTGTGCTGTTCCTGCCCTATAAGTTACATGGTGGTGACCAAAGTTGCCAAAACGTGTTTATTTCTGCTGAAAAACATGTTTTTACAATTTCTGATCACTGGGGTTAAGGGCTGACTCAGTGTGCTCTTCTGAGCCAGGCAGTTACACTGCGATTCTAAGGGCTGAGAAAACGCGTTTATTTCAGGCTGAAAAACATGTTTTGAAAACTGTGCTGTTCCTGCCCTATAAGTTACATGGTGGTGACCAAAGTTGCCAAAACGTGTTTATTTCTGCTGAAAAACATGTTTTGACAATTTCTGATCACTGGGGTTAAGGGCTGACTCAGTGGGCTCTTCTGAGCCAGGCAGTTACACTGCGATTCCAAGGGCTGTGAAAACGCGTTTATTTCGGGCTGAAAAACACGTTTTGAAAACTGTGCTGTTCCTGCCCTATAAGTTACATGGTGGTGACCAAAGTTGCCAAAACGTGTTTATTTCTGCTGAAAAACATGTTTTGACAATTTCTGATCACTGGGGTTAAGGGCTGACTCAGTGTGCTCTTCTGAGCCAGGCAGTTACTCTGCAATTCTAAGGGCTGAGAAAACGTGTTTATTTCGGGCTGAAAAACACGTTTTGAAAACTGTGCTGTTCCTGCCCTATAAGTTACATGGTGGTGACCAAAGTTGCCAAAACGTGTTTATTTCTGCTGAAAAACATGTTTTGACAATTTCTGATCACTGGGGTTAAGGGCTGACTCAGTGTGCTCTTCTGAGCCAGGCAGTTACACTGCGATTCTAAGGGCTGAGAAAACGCGTTTATTTCGGGCTGAAAAACACGTTTTGAAAACTGTGCTGTTCCTGCCCTATAACTTACATGGTGGTGACCAAAGTTGCCAAAACGTGTTTATTTCTGCTGAAAAACACGTTTTGACAATTTCTGATCACTGGGGTTAAGGTCTGACTCAGTGGGCTCTTCTGAACCAGTCAGTTACAGTGCGATTCCAAGGGCTGAGAAAACGCGTTTATTTCGGGCTGAAAAACACGTTTTGAAAACTGTGCTGTTCCTGCCCTATAAGTTACATGGTGGTGACCAAAGTTGCCAAAACGTGTTTATTTCTGCTGAAAAACATGTTTTTACATTTTCTGATCACTGGGGTTAAGGGCTGACTCAGTGTGCTCTTCTGAGCCAGGCAGTTACACTGCGATTCTAAGGGCTGAGAAAACGCGTTTATTTCGGGCTGAAAAACACGTTTTGAAAACTGTGCTGTTCCTGCCCTATAAGTTACATGGTGGTGACCAAAGTTGCCAAAACGTGTTTATTTCTGCTGAAAAACATGTTTTGACAATTTCTGATCACTGGGGTTAAGGGCTGACTCAGTGGGCTCTTCTGAGCCAGGCAGTTACACTGCGATTCCAAGGGCTGTGAAAACGCGTTTATTTCGGGCTGAAAAACACGTTTTGAAAACTGTGCTGTTCCTGCCCTATAACTTACATGGTGGTGACCAAAGTTGCCAAAACGTGTTTATTTCTGCTGAAAAACATGTTTTGACAATTTCTGATCACTGGGGTTAAGGGCTGACTCAGTGTGCTCTTCTGAGCCAGGCAGTTACTCTGCAATTCTAAGGGCTGAGAAAACGTGTTTATTTCGGGCTGAAAAACACGTTTTGAAAACTGTGCTGTTCCTGCCCTATAAGTTACATGGTGGTGACCAAAGTTGCCAAAACGTGTTTATTTCTGCTGAAAAACATGTTTTGACAATTTCTGATCACTGGGGTTAAGGGCTGACTCAGTGTGCTCTTCTGAGCCAGGCAGTTACACTGCGATTCTAAGGGCTGAGAAAACGCGTTTATTTCGGGCTGAAAAACACGTTTTGAAAACTGTGCTGTTCCTGCCCTATAAGTTACATGGTGGTGACCAAAGTTGCCAAAACGTGTTTATTTCTGCTGAAAAACATGTTTTGACAATTTCTGATCACTGGGGTTAAGGGCTGACTCAGTGTGCTCTTCTGAGCCAGGCAGTTACACTGCGATTCTAAGGGCTGAGAAAACGCGTTTATTTCGGGCTGAAAAATACGTTTTGAAAACTGTGCTGTTCCTGCCCTATAACTTACATGGTGGTGACCAAAGTTGCCAAAACGTGTTTATTTCTGCTGAAAAACACGTTTTGACAATTTCTGATCACTGGGGTTAAGTTCTGACTCAGTGGGCTCTTCTGAACCAGTCATTTACGTGCGATTCCAAGGGCTGAGAAAACGCGTTTATTTCGGGCTGAAAAACACGTTTTGAAAACTGTGCTGTTCCTGCCCTATAAGTTACATGGTGGTGACCAAAGTTGCCAAAACGTGTTTATTTCTGCTGAAAAACATGTTTTGACAATTTCTGATCACTGGGGTTAAGGGCTGACTCAGTGTGCTCTTCTGAGCCAGGCAGTTACACTGCGATTCAAAGGGCTGAGAAAACGCGTTTATTTCGGGCTGAAAAACACGTTTTGAAAACTGTGCTGTTCCTGCCCTATAACTTACATGGTGGTGACCAAAGTTGCCAAAACGTGTTTATTTCTGCTGAAAAACACGTTTTGACAATTTCTGATCACTGGGGTTAAGGTCTGACTCAGTGGGCTCTTCTGAACCAGTCAGTTACAGTGCGATTCCAAGGGCTGAGAAAACGCGTTTATTTCGGGCTGAAAAACACGTTTTGAAAACTGTGCTGTTCCTGCCCTATAAGTTACATGGTGGTGACCAAAGTTGCCAAAACGTGTTTATTTCTGCTGAAAAACATGTTTTTACAATTTCTGATCACTGGGGTTAAGGGCTGACTCAGTGTGCTCTTCTGAGCCAGGCAGTTACACTGCGATTCTAAGGGCTGAGAAAACGCGTTTATTTCGGGCTGAAAAACACGTTTTGAAAACTGTGCTGTTCCTGCCCTATAAGTTACATGGTGGTGACCAAAGTTGCCAAAACGTGTTTATTTCTGCTGAAAAACATGTTTTGACAATTTCTGATCACTGGGGTTAAGGGCTGACTCAGTGTGCTCTTCTGAGCCAGGCAGTTACACTGCGATTCCAAGGGCTGTGAAAACGCGTTTATTTCGGGCTGAAAAACACGTTTTGAAAACTGTGCTGTTCCTGCCCTATAACTTACATGGTGGTGACCAAAGTTGCCAAAACGTGTTTATTTCTGCTGAAAAACATGTTTTGACAATTTCTGATCACTGGGGTTAAGGGCTGACTCAGTGTGCTCTTCTGAGCCAGGCAGTTACTCTGCAATTCTAAGGGCTGAGAAAACGTGTTTATTTCGGGCTGAAAAACACGTTTTGAAAACTGTGCTGTTCCTGCCCTATAAGTTACATGGTGGTGACCAAAGTTGCCAAAACGTGTTTATTTCTGCTGAAAAACATGTTTTGACAATTTCTGATCACTGGGGTTAAGGGCTGACTCAGTGTGCTCTTCTGAGCCAGGCAGTTACACTGCGATTCTAAGGGCTGAGAAAACGCGTTTATTTCGGGCTGAAAAACACGTTTTGAAAACTGTGCTGTTCCTGCCCTATAAGTTACATGGTGGTGACCAAAGTTGCCAAAACGTGTTTATTTCTGCTGAAAAACATGTTTTGACAATTTCTGATCACTGGGGTTAAGGGCTGACTCAGTGTGCTCTTCTGAGCCAGGCAGTTACACTGCGATTCTAAGGGCTGAGAAAACGCGTTTATTTCGGGCTGAAAAATACGTTTTGAAAACTGTGCTGTTCCTGCCCTATAACTTACATGGTGGTGACCAAAGTTGCCAAAACGTGTTTATTTCTGCTGAAAAACACGTTTTGACAATTTCTGATCACTGGGGTTAAGTTCTGACTCAGTGGGCTCTTCTGAACCAGTCAGTTACGTGCGATTCCAAGGGCTGAGAAAACGCGTTTATTTCGGGCTGAAAAACACGTTTTGAAAACTGTGCTGTTCCTGCCCTATAAGTTACATGGTGGTGACCAAAGTTGCCAAAACGTGTTTATTTCTGCTGAAAAACATGTTTTGACAATTTCTGATCACTGGGGTTAAGGGCTGACTCAGTGTGCTCTTCTGAGCCAGGCAGTTACACTGCGATTCCAAGGGCTGAGAAAACGCGTTTATTTCGGGCTGAAAAACACGTTTTGAAAACTGTGCTGTTCCTGCCCTATAACTTACATGGTGGTGACCAAAGTTGCCAAAACGTGTTTATTTCTGCTGAAAAACACGTTTTGACAATTTCTGATCACTGGGGTTAAGGTCTGACTCAGTGGGCTCTTCTGAACCAGTCAGTTACAGTGCGATTCCAAGGGCTGAGAAAACGCGTTTATTTCGGGCTGAAAAACACGTTTTGAAAACTGTGCTGTTCCTGCCCTATAAGTTACATGGTGGTGACCAAAGTTGCCAAAACGTGTTTATTTCTGCTGAAAAACATGTTTTTACATTTTCTGATCACTGGGGTTAAGGGCTGACTCAGTGTGCTCTTCTGAGCCAGGCAGTTACACTGCGATTCTAAGGGCTGAGAAAACGCGTTTATTTCGGGCTGAAAAACACGTTTTGAAAACTGTGCTGTTCCTGCCCTATAAGTTACATGGTGGTGACCAAAGTTGCCAAAACGTGTTTATTTCTGCTGAAAAACATGTTTTGACAATTTCTGATCACTGGGGTTAAGGGCTGACTCAGTGGGCTCTTCTGAGCCAGGCAGTTACACTGCGATTCCAAGGGCTGTGAAAACGCGTTTATTTCGGGCTGAAAAACACGTTTTGAAAACTGTGCTGTTCCTGCCCTATAACTTACATGGTGGTGACCAAAGTTGCCAAAACGTGTTTATTTCTGCTGAAAAACATGTTTTGACAATTTCTGATCACTGGGGTTAAGGGCTGACTCAGTGTGCTCTTCTGAGCCAGGCAGTTACTCTGCAATTCTAAGGGCTGAGAAAACGTGTTTATTTCGGGCTGAAAAACACGTTTTGAAAACTGTGCTGTTCCTGCCCTATAAGTTACATGGTGGTGACCAAAGTTGCCAAAACGTGTTTATTTCTGCTGAAAAACATGTTTTGACAATTTCTGATCACTGGGGTTAAGGGCTGACTCAGTGTGCTCTTCTGAGCCAGGCAGTTACACTGCGATTCTAAGGGCTGAGAAAACGCGTTTATTTCGGGCTGAAAAACACGTTTTGAAAACTGTGCTGTTCCTGCCCTATAAGTTACATGGTGGTGACCAAAGTTGCCAAAACGTGTTTATTTCTGCTGAAAAACATGTTTTGACAATTTCTGATCACTGGGGTTAAGGGCTGACTCAGTGTGCTCTTCTGAGCCAGGCAGTTACACTGCGATTCTAAGGGCTGAGAAAACGCGTTTATTTCGGGCTGAAAAATACGTTTTGAAAACTGTGCTGTTCCTGCCCTATAACTTACATGGTGGTGACCAAAGTTGCCAAAACGTGTTTATTTCTGCTGAAAAACACGTTTTGACAATTTCTGATCACTGGGGTTAAGTTCTGACTCAGTGGGCTCTTCTGAACCAGTCAGTTACGTGCGATTCCAAGGGCTGAGAAAACGCGTTTATTTCGGGCTGAAAAACACGTTTTGAAAACTGTGCTGTTCCTGCCCTATAAGTTACATGGTGGTGACCAAAGTTGCCAAAACGTGTTTATTTCTGCTGAAAAACATGTTTTGACAATTTCTGATCACTGGGGTTAAGGGCTGACTCAGTGTGCTCTTCTGAGCCAGGCAGTTACACTGCGATTCAAAGGGCTGAGAAAACGCGTTTATTTCGGGCTGAAAAACACGTTTTGAAAACTGTGCTGTTCCCGCCCTATAACTTACATGGTGGTGACCAAAGTTGCCAAAACGTGTTTATTTCTGCTGAAAAACACGTTTTGACAATTTCTGATCACTGGGGTTAAGGTCTGACTCAGTGGGCTCTTCTGAACCAGTCAGTTACAGTGCGATTCCAAGGGCTGAGAAAACGCGTTTATTTCGGGCTGAAAAACACGTTTTGAAAACTGTGCTGTTCCTGCCCTATAAGTTACATGGTGGTGACCAAAGTTGCCAAAACGTGTTTATTTCTGCTGAAAAACATGTTTTTACAATTTCTGATCACTGGGGTTAAGGGCTGACTCAGTGTGCTCTTCTGAGCCAGGCAGTTACACTGCGATTCTAAGGGCTGAGAAAACGCGTTTATTTCAGGCTGAAAAACATGTTTTGAAAACTGTGCTGTTCCTGCCCTATAAGTTACATGGTGGTGACCAAAGTTGCCAAAACGTGTTTATTTCTGCTGAAAAACATGTTTTGACAATTTCTGATCACTGGGGTTAAGGGCTGACTCAGTGGGCTCTTCTGAGCCAGGCAGTTACACTGCGATTCCAAGGGCTGTGAAAACGCGTTTATTTCGGGCTGAAAAACACGTTTTGAAAACTGTGCTGTTCCTGCCCTATAAGTTACATGGTGGTGACCAAAGTTGCCAAAACGTGTTTATTTCTGCTGAAAAACATGTTTTGACAATTTCTGATCACTGGGGTTAAGGGCTGACTCAGTGTGCTCTTCTGAGCCAGGCAGTTACACTGCGATTCTAAGGGCTGAGAAAACGCGTTTATTTCGGGCTGAAAAACACGTTTTGAAAACTGTGCTGTTCCTGCCCTATAACTTACATGGTGGTGACCAAAGTTGCCAAAACGTGTTTATTTCTGCTGAAAAACACGTTTTGACAATTTCTGATCACTGGGGTTAAGGTCTGACTCAGTGGGCTCTTCTGAACCAGTCAGTTACAGTGCGATTCCAAGGGCTGAGAAAACGCGTTTATTTCGGGCTGAAAAACACGTTTTGAAAACTGTGCTGTTCCTGCCCTATAACTTACATGGTGGTGACCAAAGTTGCCAAAACGTGTTTATTTCTGCTGAAAAACATGTTTTGACAATTTCTGATCACTGGGGTTAAGGGCTGACTCAGTGTGCTCTTCTGAACCAGTCAGTTACAGTGCGATTCCAAGGGCTGAGAAAACGCGTTTATTTCGGGCTGAAAAACACGTTTTGAAAACTGTGCTGTTCCTGCCCTATAAGTTACATGGTGGTGACCAAAGTTGCCAAAACGTGTTTATTTCTGCTGAAAAACATGTTTTTACAATTTCTGATCACTGGGGTTAAGGGCTGACTCAGTGTGCTCTTCTGAGCCAGGCAGTTACACTGCGATTCTAAGGGCTGAGAAAACGCGTTTATTTCGGGCTGAAAAACACGTTTTGAAAACTGTGCTGTTCCTGCCCTATAAGTTACATGGTGGTGACCAAAGTTGCCAAAACGTGTTTATTTCTGCTGAAAAACATGTTTTGACAATTTCTGATCACTGGGGTTAAGGGCTGACTCAGTGGGCTCTTCTGAGCCAGGCAGTTACACTGCGATTCCAAGGGCTGTGAAAACGCGTTTATTTCGGGCTGAAAAACACGTTTTGAAAACTGTGCTGTTCCTGCCCTATAACTTACATGGTGGTGACCAAAGTTGCCAAAACGTGTTTATTTCTGCTGAAAAACATGTTTTGACAATTTCTGATCACTGGGGTTAAGGGCTGACTCAGTGTGCTCTTCTGAGCCAGGCAGTTACACTGCGATTCTAAGGGCTGAGAAAACGCGTTTATTTCGGGCTGAAAAACACGTTTTGAAAACTGTGCTGTTCCTGCCCTATAAGTTACATGGTGGTGACCAAAGTTGCCAAAACGTGTTTATTTCTGCTGAAAAACATGTTTTGACAATTTCTGATCACTGGGGTTAAGGGCTGACTCAGTGGGCTCTTCTGAGCCAGGCAGTTACACTGCGATTCCAAGGGCTGAGAAAACGCGTTTATTTCGGGCTGAAAAACACGTTTTGAAAACTGTGCTGTTCCTGCCCTATAACTTACATGGTGGTGACCAAAGTTGCCAAAACGTGTTTATTTCTGCTGAAAAACACGTTTTGACAATTTCTGATCACTGGGGTTAAGGTCTGACTCAGTGGGCTCTTCTGAACCAGTCAGTTACAGTGCGATTCCAAGGGCTGAGAAAACGCGTTTATTTCGGGCTGAAAAACACGTTTTGAAAACTGTGCTGTTCCTGCCCTATAGGTTACATGGTGGTGACCAAAGTTGCCAAAACGTGTTTATTTCTGCTGAAAAACATGTTTTGACAATTTCTGATCACTGGGGTTAAGGTCTGACTCAGTGGGCTCTTCTGAACCAGTCAGTTACAGTGCGATTCCAAGGGCTGAGAAAACGCGTTTATTTCGGGCTGAAAAACACGTTTTGAAAACTGTGCTGTTCCTGCCCTATAAGTTACATGGTGGTGACCAAAGTTGCCAAAACGTGTTTATTTCTGCTGAAAAACATGTTTTTACAATTTCTGATCACTGGGGTTAAGGGCTGACTCAGTGTGCTCTTCTGAGCCAGGCAGTTACACTGCGATTCTAAGGGCTGAGAAAACGCGTTTATTTCGGGCTGAAAAACACGTTTTGAAAACTGTGCTGTTCCTGCCCTATAAGTTACATGGTGGTGACCAAAGTTGCCAAAACGTGTTTATTTCTGCTGAAAAACATGTTTTGACAATTTCTGATCACTGGGGTTAAGGGCTGACTCAGTGGGCTCTTCTGAGCCAGTCAGTTACAGTGCGATTCCAAGGGCTGAGAAAACGTGTTTATTTCGGGCTGAAAAACACGTTTTGAAAACTGTGCTGTTCCTGCCCTATAAGTTACATGGTGGTGACCAAAGTTGCCAAAACGTGTTTATTTCTGCTGAAAAACATGTTTTGACAATTTCTGATCACTGGGGTTAAGGGCTGACTCAGTGTGCTCTTCTGAGCCAGGCAGTTACACTGCGATTCCAAGGGCTGAGAAAACGCGTTTATTTCGGGCTGAAAAACACGTTTTGAAAACTGTGCTGTTCCTGCCCTATAATTTACATGGTGGTGACCAAAGTTGCCAAAACGTGTTTATTTCTCCTGAAAAACACGTTTTGACAATTTCTGATCACTGGGGTTAAGGTCTGACTCAGTGGGCTCTTCTGAACCAGTCAGTTACAGTGCGATTCCAAGGGCTGAGAAAACGCGTTTATTTCGGGCTGAAAAACACGTTTTGAAAACTGTGCTGTTCCTGCCCTATAAGTTACATGGTGGTGACCAAAGTTGCCAAAACGTGTTTATTTCTGCTGAAAAACATGTTTTTACAATTTCTGATCACTGGGGTTAAGGGCTGACTCAGTATGCTCTTCTGAGCCAGGCAGTTACACTGCGATTCTAAGGGCTGAGAAAACGCGTTTATTTCGGGCTGAAAAACACGTTTTGAAAACTGTGCTGTTCCTGCCCTATAAGTTACATGGTGGTGACCAAAGTTGCCAAAACGTGTTTATTTCTGCTGAAAAACATGTTTTGACAATTTCTGATCACTGGGGTTAAGGGCTGACTCAGTGGGCTCTTCTGAGCCAGGCAGTTACACTGCGATTCCAAGGGCTGAGAAAACGCGTTTATTTCGGACTGAAAAACACGTTTTGAAAACTGTGCTGTTCCTGCCCTATAACTTACATGGTGGTGACCAAAGTTGCCAAAACGTGTTTATTTCTGCTGAAAAACATGTTTTGACAATTTCTGATCACTGGGGTTAAGGGCTGACTCAGTGTGCTCTTCTGAGCCAGGCAGTTACACTGCGATTCTAAGGGCTGAGAAAACGCGTTTATTTCGGGATGAAAAACACGTTTTGAAAACTGTGCTGTTCCTGCCCTATAAGTTACATGGTGGTGACCAAAGTTGCCAAAACGTGTTTATTTCTGCTGAAAAACATGTTTTGACAATTTCTGATCACTGGGGTTAAGGTCTGACTCAGTGGGCTCTTCTGAGCCAGTCAGTTACAGTGCGATTCGAAGGGCTGAGAAAACGCGTTTATTTCGGGCTGAAAAACACGTTTTGAAAACTGTGCTGTTCCTGCCCTATAAGTTACATGGTGGTGACCAAAGTTGCCAAAACGTGTTTATTTCTGCTGAAAAACACGTTTTGACAATTTCTGATCACTGGGGTTAAGGTCTGACTCAGTGGGCTCTTCTGAACCAGTCAGTTAAAGTGCGATTCCAAGGGCTGAGAAAACGCGTTTATTTCGGGCTGAAAAACACGTTTTGAAAACTGTGCTGTTCCTGCCCTATAAGTTACATGGTGGTGACCAAAGTTGCCAAAACGTGTTTATTTCTGCTGAAAAACATGTTTTGACAATTTCTGATCACTGGGGTTAAGGGCTGACTCAGTGGGCTCTTCTGAGCCAGGCAGTTACACTGCGATTCCAAGGGCTGTGAAAACGCGTTTATTTCGGGCTGAAAAACACGTTTTGAAAACTGTGCTGTTCCTGCCCTATAACTTACATGGTGGTGACCAAAGTTGCCAAAACGTGTTTATTTCTGCTGAAAAACATGTTTTGACAATTTCTGATCACTGGGGTTAAGGGCTGACTCAGTGTGCTCTTCTGAGCCAGGCAGTTACTCTGCAATTCTAAGGGCTGAGAAAACGTGTTTATTTCGGGCTGAAAAACACGTTTTGAAAACTGTGCTGTTCCTGCCCTATAAGTTACATGGTGGTGACCAAAGTTGCCAAAACGTGTTTATTTCTGCTGAAAAACATGTTTTGACAATTTCTGATCACTGGGGTTAAGGGCTGACTCAGTGTGCTCTTCTGAGCCAGGCAGTTACACTGCGATTCTAAGGGCTGAGAAAACGCGTTTATTTCGGGCTGAAAAACACGTTTTGAAAACTGTGCTGTTCCTGCCCTATAAGTTACATGGTGGTGACCAAAGTTGCCAAAACGTGTTTATTTCTGCTGAAAAACATGTTTTGACAATTTCTGATCACTGGGGTTAAGGGCTGACTCAGTGTGCTCTTCTGAGCCAGGCAGTTACACTGCGATTCTAAGGGCTGAGAAAACGCGTTTATTTCGGGCTGAAAAATACGTTTTGAAAACTGTGCTGTTCCTGCCCTATAACTTACATGGTGGTGACCAAAGTTGCCAAAACGTGTTTATTTCTGCTGAAAAACACGTTTTGACAATTTCTGATCACTGGGGTTAAGTTCTGACTCAGTGGGCTCTTCTGAACCAGTCAGTTACGTGCGATTCCAAGGGCTGAGAAAACGCGTTTATTTCGGGCTGAAAAACACGTTTTGAAAACTGTGCTGTTCCTGCCCTATAAGTTACATGGTGGTGACCAAAGTTGCCAAAACGTGTTTATTTCTGCTGAAAAACATGTTTTGACAATTTCTGATCACTGGGGTTAAGGGCTGACTCAGTGTGCTCTTCTGAGCCAGGCAGTTACACTGCGATTCAAAGGGCTGAGAAAACGCGTTTATTTCGGGCTGAAAAACACGTTTTGAAAACTGTGCTGTTCCTGCCCTATAACTTACATGGTGGTGACCAAAGTTGCCAAAACGTGTTTATTTCTGCTGAAAAACACGTTTTGACAATTTCTGATCACTGGGGTTAAGGTCTGACTCAGTGGGTTCTTCTGAACCAGTCAGTTACAGTGCGATTCCAAGGGCTGAGAAAACGCGTTTATTTCGGGCTGAAAAACACGTTTTGAAAACTGTGCTGTTCCTGCCCTATAAGTTACATGGTGGTGACCAAAGTTGCCAAAACGTGTTTATTTCTGCTGAAAAACATGTTTTTACAATTTCTGATCACTGGGGTTAAGGGCTGACTCAGTGTGCTCTTCTGAGCCAGGCAGTTACACTGCGATTCTAAGGGCTGAGAAAACGCGTTTATTTCGGGCTGAAAAACACGTTTTGAAAACTGTGCTGTTCCTGCCCTATAAGTTACATGGTGGTGACCAAAGTTGCCAAAACGTGTTTATTTCTGCTGAAAAACATGTTTTGACAATTTCTGATCACTGGGGTTAAGGGCTGACTCAGTGGGCTCTTCTGAGCCAGGCAGTTACACTGCGATTCCAAGGGCTGTGAAAACGCGTTTATTTCGGGCTGAAAAACAAGTTTTGAAAACTGTGCTGTTCCTGCCCTATAACTTACATGGTGGTGACCAAAGTTGCCAAAACGTGTTTATTTCTGCTGAAAAACATGTTTTGACAATTTCTGATCACTGGGGTTAAGGGCTGACTCAGTGTGCTCTTCTGAGCCAGGCAGTTACTCTGCAATTCTAAGGGCTGAGAAAACGTGTTTATTTCGGGCTGAAAAACACGTTTTGAAAACTGTGCTGTTCCTGCCCTATAAGTTACATGGTGGTGACCAAAGTTGCCAAAACGTGTTTATTTCTGCTGAAAAACATGTTTTGACAATTTCTGATCACTGGGGTTAAGGGCTGACTCAGTGTGCTCTTCTGAGCCAGGCAGTTACACTGCGATTCTAAGGGCTGAGAAAACGCGTTTATTTCGGGCTGAAAAACACGTTTTGAAAACTGTGCTGTTCCTGCCCTATAACTTACATGGTGGTGACCAAAGTTGCCAAAACGTGTTTATTTCTGCTGAAAAACACGTTTTGACAATTTCTGATCACTGGGGTTAAGGTCTGACTCAGTGGGCTCTTCTGAACCAGTCAGTTACAGTGCGATTCCAAGGGCTGAGAAAACGCGTTTATTTCGGGCTGAAAAACACGTTTTGAAAACTGTGCTGTTCCTGCCCTATAAGTTACATGGTGGTGACCAAAGTTGCCAAAACGTGTTTATTTCTGCTGAAAAACATGTTTTTACATTTTCTGATCACTGGGGTTAAGGGCTGACTCAGTGTGCTCTTCTGAGCCAGGCAGTTACACTGCGATTCTAAGGGCTGAGAAAACGCGTTTATTTCGGGCTGAAAAACACGTTTTGAAAACTGTGCTGTTCCTGCCCTATAAGTTACATGGTGGTGACCAAAGTTGCCAAAACGTGTTTATTTCTGCTGAAAAACATGTTTTGACAATTTCTGATCACTGGGGTTAAGGGCTGACTCAGTGGGCTCTTCTGAGCCAGGCAGTTACACTGCGATTCCAAGGGCTGTGAAAACGCGTTTATTTCGGGCTGAAAAACACGTTTTGAAAACTGTGCTGTTCCTGCCCTATAACTTACATGGTGGTGACCAAAGTTGCCAAAACGTGTTTATTTCTGCTGAAAAACATGTTTTGACAATTTCTGATCACTGGGGTTAAGGGCTGACTCAGTGTGCTCTTCTGAGCCAGGCAGTTACTCTGCAATTCTAAGGGCTGAGAAAACGTGTTTATTTCGGGCTGAAAAACACGTTTTGAAAACTGTGCTGTTCCTGCCCTATAAGTTACATGGTGGTGACCAAAGTTGCCAAAACGTGTTTATTTCTGCTGAAAAACATGTTTTGACAATTTCTGATCACTGGGGTTAAGGGCTGACTCAGTGTGCTCTTCTGAGCCAGGCAGTTACACTGCGATTCTAAGGGCTGAGAAAACGCGTTTATTTCGGGCTGAAAAACACGTTTTGAAAACTGTGCTGTTCCTGCCCTATAAGTTACATGGTGGTGACCAAAGTTGCCAAAACGTGTTTATTTCTGCTGAAAAACATGTTTTGACAATTTCTGATCACTGGGGTTAAGGGCTGACTCAGTGTGCTCTTCTGAGCCAGGCAGTTACACTGCGATTCTAAGGGCTGAGAAAACGCGTTTATTTCGGGCTGAAAAATACGTTTTGAAAACTGTGCTGTTCCTGCCCTATAACTTACATGGTGGTGACCAAAGTTGCCAAAACGTGTTTATTTCTGCTGAAAAACACGTTTTGACAATTTCTGATCACTGGGGTTAAGTTCTGACTCAGTGGGCTCTTCTGAACCAGTCATTTACGTGCGATTCCAAGGGCTGAGAAAACGCGTTTATTTCGGGCTGAAAAACACGTTTTGAAAACTGTGCTGTTCCTGCCCTATAAGTTACATGGTGGTGACCAAAGTTGCCAAAACGTGTTTATTTCTGCTGAAAAACATGTTTTGACAATTTCTGATCACTGGGGTTAAGGGCTGACTCAGTGTGCTCTTCTGAGCCAGGCAGTTACACTGCGATTCAAAGGGCTGAGAAAACGCGTTTATTTCGGGCTGAAAAACACGTTTTGAAAACTGTGCTGTTCCTGCCCTATAACTTACATGGTGGTGACCAAAGTTGCCAAAACGTGTTTATTTCTGCTGAAAAACACGTTTTGACAATTTCTGATCACTGGGGTTAAGGTCTGACTCAGTGGGCTCTTCTGAACCAGTCAGTTACAGTGCGATTCCAAGGGCTGAGAAAACGCGTTTATTTCGGGCTGAAAAACACGTTTTGAAAACTGTGCTGTTCCTGCCCTATAAGTTACATGGTGGTGACCAAAGTTGCCAAAACGTGTTTATTTCTGCTGAAAAACATGTTTTTACAATTTCTGATCACTGGGGTTAAGGGCTGACTCAGTGTGCTCTTCTGAGCCAGGCAGTTACACTGCGATTCTAAGGGCTGAGAAAACGCGTTTATTTCGGGCTGAAAAACACGTTTTGAAAACTGTGCTGTTCCTGCCCTATAAGTTACATGGTGGTGACCAAAGTTGCCAAAACGTGTTTATTTCTGCTGAAAAACATGTTTTGACAATTTCTGATCACTGGGGTTAAGGGCTGACTCAGTGTGCTCTTCTGAGCCAGGCAGTTACACTGCGATTCCAAGGGCTGTGAAAACGCGTTTATTTCGGGCTGAAAAACACGTTTTGAAAACTGTGCTGTTCCTGCCCTATAACTTACATGGTGGTGACCAAAGTTGCCAAAACGTGTTTATTTCTGCTGAAAAACATGTTTTGACAATTTCTGATCACTGGGGTTAAGGGCTGACTCAGTGTGCTCTTCTGAGCCAGGCAGTTACTCTGCAATTCTAAGGGCTGAGAAAACGTGTTTATTTCGGGCTGAAAAACACGTTTTGAAAACTGTGCTGTTCCTGCCCTATAAGTTACATGGTGGTGACCAAAGTTGCCAAAACGTGTTTATTTCTGCTGAAAAACATGTTTTGACAATTTCTGATCACTGGGGTTAAGGGCTGACTCAGTGTGCTCTTCTGAGCCAGGCAGTTACACTGCGATTCTAAGGGCTGAGAAAACGCGTTTATCTCGGGCTGAAAAACACGTTTTGAAAACTGTGCTGTTCCTGCCCTATAAGTTACATGGTGGTGACCAAAGTTGCCAAAACGTGTTTATTTCTGCTGAAAAACATGTTTTGACAATTTCTGATCACTGGGGTTAAGGGCTGACTCAGTGTGCTCTTCTGAGCCAGGCAGTTACACTGCGATTCTAAGGGCTGAGAAAACGCGTTTATTTCGGGCTGAAAAATACGTTTTGAAAACTGTGCTGTTCCTGCCCTATAACTTACATGGTGGTGACCAAAGTTGCCAAAACGTGTTTATTTCTGCTGAAAAACACGTTTTGACAATTTCTGATCACTGGGGTTAAGTTCTGACTCAGTGGGCTCTTCTGAACCAGTCAGTTACGTGCGATTCCAAGGGCTGAGAAAACGCGTTTATTTCGGGCTGAAAAACACGTTTTGAAAACTGTGCTGTTCCTGCCCTATAAGTTACATGGTGGTGACCAAAGTTGCCAAAACGTGTTTATTTCTGCTGAAAAACATGTTTTGACAATTTCTGATCACTGGGGTTAAGGGCTGACTCAGTGTGCTCTTCTGAGCCAGGCAGTTACACTGCGATTCCAAGGGCTGAGAAAACGCGTTTATTTCGGGCTGAAAAACACGTTTTGAAAACTGTGCTGTTCCTGCCCTATAACTTACATGGTGGTGACCAAAGTTGCCAAAACGTGTTTATTTCTGCTGAAAAACACGTTTTGACAATTTCTGATCACTGGGGTTAAGGTCTGACTCAGTGGGCTCTTCTGAACCAGTCAGTTACAGTGCGATTCCAAGGGCTGAGAAAACGCGTTTATTTCGGGCTGAAAAACACGTTTTGAAAACTGTGCTGTTCCTGCCCTATAAGTTACATGGTGGTGACCAAAGTTGCCAAAACGTGTTTATTTCTGCTGAAAAACATGTTTTTACATTTTCTGATCACTGGGGTTAAGGGCTGACTCAGTGTGCTCTTCTGAGCCAGGCAGTTACACTGCGATTCTAAGGGCTGAGAAAACGCGTTTATTTCGGGCTGAAAAACACGTTTTGAAAACTGTGCTGTTCCTGCCCTATAAGTTACATGGTGGTGACCAAAGTTGCCAAAACGTGTTTATTTCTGCTGAAAAACATGTTTTGACAATTTCTGATCACTGGGGTTAAGGGCTGACTCAGTGGGCTCTTCTGAGCCAGGCAGTTACACTGCGATTCCAAGGGCTGTGAAAACGCGTTTATTTCGGGCTGAAAAACACGTTTTGAAAACTGTGCTGTTCCTGCCCTATAACTTACATGGTGGTGACCAAAGTTGCCAAAACGTGTTTATTTCTGCTGAAAAACATGTTTTGACAATTTCTGATCACTGGGGTTAAGGGCTGACTCAGTGTGCTCTTCTGAGCCAGGCAGTTACTCTGCAATTCTAAGGGCTGAGAAAACGTGTTTATTTCGGGCTGAAAAACACGTTTTGAAAACTGTGCTGTTCCTGCCCTATAAGTTACATGGTGGTGACCAAAGTTGCCAAAACGTGTTTATTTCTGCTGAAAAACATGTTTTGACAATTTCTGATCACTGGGGTTAAGGGCTGACTCAGTGTGCTCTTCTGAGCCAGGCAGTTACACTGCGATTCTAAGGGCTGAGAAAACGCGTTTATTTCGGGCTGAAAAACACGTTTTGAAAACTGTGCTGTTCCTGCCCTATAAGTTACATGGTGGTGACCAAAGTTGCCAAAACGTGTTTATTTCTGCTGAAAAACATGTTTTGACAATTTCTGATCACTGGGGTTAAGGGCTGACTCAGTGTGCTCTTCTGAGCCAGGCAGTTACACTGCGATTCTAAGGGCTGAGAAAACGCGTTTATTTCGGGCTGAAAAATACGTTTTGAAAACTGTGCTGTTCCTGCCCTATAACTTACATGGTGGTGACCAAAGTTGCCAAAACGTGTTTATTTCTGCTGAAAAACACGTTTTGACAATTTCTGATCACTGGGGTTAAGTTCTGACTCAGTGGGCTCTTCTGAACCAGTCAGTTACGTGCGATTCCAAGGGCTGAGAAAACGCGTTTATTTCGGGCTGAAAAACACGTTTTGAAAACTGTGCTGTTCCTGCCCTATAAGTTACATGGTGGTGACCAAAGTTGCCAAAACGTGTTTATTTCTGCTGAAAAACATGTTTTGACAATTTCTGATCACTGGGGTTAAGGGCTGACTCAGTGTGCTCTTCTGAGCCAGGCAGTTACACTGCGATTCAAAGGGCTGAGAAAACGCGTTTATTTCGGGCTGAAAAACACGTTTTGAAAACTGTGCTGTTCCCGCCCTATAACTTACATGGTGGTGACCAAAGTTGCCAAAACGTGTTTATTTCTGCTGAAAAACACGTTTTGACAATTTCTGATCACTGGGGTTAAGGTCTGACTCAGTGGGCTCTTCTGAACCAGTCAGTTACAGTGCGATTCCAAGGGCTGAGAAAACGCGTTTATTTCGGGCTGAAAAACACGTTTTGAAAACTGTGCTGTTCCTGCCCTATAAGTTACATGGTGGTGACCAAAGTTGCCAAAACGTGTTTATTTCTGCTGAAAAACATGTTTTTACAATTTCTGATCACTGGGGTTAAGGGCTGACTCAGTGTGCTCTTCTGAGCCAGGCAGTTACACTGCGATTCTAAGGGCTGAGAAAACGCGTTTATTTCAGGCTGAAAAACATGTTTTGAAAACTGTGCTGTTCCTGCCCTATAAGTTACATGGTGGTGACCAAAGTTGCCAAAACGTGTTTATTTCTGCTGAAAAACATGTTTTGACAATTTCTGATCACTGGGGTTAAGGGCTGACTCAGTGGGCTCTTCTGAGCCAGGCAGTTACACTGCGATTCCAAGGGCTGTGAAAACGCGTTTATTTCGGGCTGAAAAACACGTTTTGAAAACTGTGCTGTTCCTGCCCTATAAGTTACATGGTGGTGACCAAAGTTGCCAAAACGTGTTTATTTCTGCTGAAAAACATGTTTTGACAATTTCTGATCACTGGGGTTAAGGGCTGACTCAGTGTGCTCTTCTGAGCCAGGCAGTTACACTGCGATTCTAAGGGCTGAGAAAACGCGTTTATTTCGGGCTGAAAAACACGTTTTGAAAACTGTGCTGTTCCTGCCCTATAACTTACATGGTGGTGACCAAAGTTGCCAAAACGTGTTTATTTCTGCTGAAAAACACGTTTTGACAATTTCTGATCACTGGGGTTAAGGTCTGACTCAGTGGGCTCTTCTGAACCAGTCAGTTACAGTGCGATTCCAAGGGCTGAGAAAACGCGTTTATTTCGGGCTGAAAAACACGTTTTGAAAACTGTGCTGTTCCTGCCCTATAACTTACATGGTGGTGACCAAAGTTGCCAAAACGTGTTTATTTCTGCTGAAAAACATGTTTTGACAATTTCTGATCACTGGGGTTAAGGGCTGACTCAGTGTGCTCTTCTGAACCAGTCAGTTACAGTGCGATTCCAAGGGCTGAGAAAACGCGTTTATTTCGGGCTGAAAAACACGTTTTGAAAACTGTGCTGTTCCTGCCCTATAAGTTACATGGTGGTGACCAAAGTTGCCAAAACGTGTTTATTTCTGCTGAAAAACATGTTTTTACAATTTCTGATCACTGGGGTTAAGGGCTGACTCAGTGTGCTCTTCTGAGCCAGGCAGTTACACTGCGATTCTAAGGGCTGAGAAAACGCGTTTATTTCGGGCTGAAAAACACGTTTTGAAAACTGTGCTGTTCCTGCCCTATAAGTTACATGGTGGTGACCAAAGTTGCCAAAACGTGTTTATTTCTGCTGAAAAACATGTTTTGACAATTTCTGATCACTGGGGTTAAGGGCTGACTCAGTGGGCTCTTCTGAGCCAGGCAGTTACACTGCGATTCCAAGGGCTGTGAAAACGCGTTTATTTCGGGCTGAAAAACACGTTTTGAAAACTGTGCTGTTCCTGCCCTATAACTTACATGGTGGTGACCAAAGTTGCCAAAACGTGTTTATTTCTGCTGAAAAACATGTTTTGACAATTTCTGATCACTGGGGTTAAGGGCTGACTCAGTGTGCTCTTCTGAGCCAGGCAGTTACTCTGCAATTCTAAGGGCTGAGAAAACGTGTTTATTTCGGGCTGAAAAACACGTTTTGAAAACTGTGCTGTTCCTGCCCTATAAGTTACATGGTGGTGACCAAAGTTGCCAAAACGTGTTTATTTCTGCTGAAAAACATGTTTTGACAATTTCTGATCACTGGGGTTAAGGGCTGACTCAGTGTGCTCTTCTGAGCCAGGCAGTTACACTGCGATTCTAAGGGCTGAGAAAACGCGTTTATTTCGGGCTGAAAAACACGTTTTGAAAACTGTGCTGTTCCTGCCCTATAAGTTACATGGTGGTGACCAAAGTTGCCAAAACGTGTTTATTTCTGCTGAAAAACATGTTTTGACAATTTCTGATCACTGGGGTTAAGGGCTGACTCAGTGGGCTCTTCTGAGCCAGGCAGTTACACTGCGATTCCAAGGGCTGAGAAAACGCGTTTATTTCGGGCTGAAAAACACGTTTTGAAAACTGTGCTGTTCCTGCCCTATAACTTACATGGTGGTGACCAAAGTTGCCAAAACGTGTTTATTTCTGCTGAAAAACACGTTTTGACAATTTCTGATCACTGGGGTTAAGGTCTGACTCAGTGGGCTCTTCTGAACCAGTCAGTTACAGTGCGATTCCAAGGGCTGAGAAAACGCGTTTATTTCGGGCTGAAAAACACGTTTTGAAAACTGTGCTGTTCCTGCCCTATAGGTTACATGGTGGTGACCAAAGTTGCCAAAACGTGTTTATTTCTGCTGAAAAACATGTTTTGACAATTTCTGATCACTGGGGTTAAGGTCTGACTCAGTGGGCTCTTCTGAACCAGTCAGTTACAGTGCGATTCCAAGGGCTGAGAAAACGCGTTTATTTCGGGCTGAAAAACACGTTTTGAAAACTGTGCTGTTCCTGCCCTATAAGTTACATGGTGGTGACCAAAGTTGCCAAAACGTGTTTATTTCTGCTGAAAAACATGTTTTTACAATTTCTGATCACTGGGGTTAAGGGCTGACTCAGTGTGCTCTTCTGAGCCAGGCAGTTACACTGCGATTCTAAGGGCTGAGAAAACGCGTTTATTTCGGGCTGAAAAACACGTTTTGAAAACTGTGCTGTTCCTGCCCTATAAGTTACATGGTGGTGACCAAAGTTGCCAAAACGTGTTTATTTCTGCTGAAAAACATGTTTTGACAATTTCTGATCACTGGGGTTAAGGGCTGACTCAGTGGGCTCTTCTGAGCCAGTCAGTTACAGTGCGATTCCAAGGGCTGAGAAAACGTGTTTATTTCGGGCTGAAAAACACGTTTTGAAAACTGTGCTGTTCCTGCCCTATAAGTTACATGGTGGTGACCAAAGTTGCCAAAACGTGTTTATTTCTGCTGAAAAACATGTTTTGACAATTTCTGATCACTGGGGTTAAGGGCTGACTCAGTGTGCTCTTCTGAGCCAGGCAGTTACACTGCGATTCCAAGGGCTGAGAAAACGCGTTTATTTCGGGCTGAAAAACACGTTTTGAAAATTGTGCTGTTCCTGCCCTATAATTTACATGGTGGTGACCAAAGTTGCCAAAACGTGTTTATTTCTCCTGAAAAACACGTTTTGACAATTTCTGATCACTGGGGTTAAGGTCTGACTCAGTGGGCTCTTCTGAACCAGTCAGTTACAGTGCGATTCCAAGGGCTGAGAAAACGCGTTTATTTCGGGCTGAAAAACACGTTTTGAAAACTGTGCTGTTCCTGCCCTATAAGTTACATGGTGGTGACCAAAGTTGCCAAAACGTGTTTATTTCTGCTGAAAAACATGTTTTTACAATTTCTGATCACTGGGGTTAAGGGCTGACTCAGTATGCTCTTCTGAGCCAGGCAGTTACACTGCGATTCTAAGGGCTGAGAAAACGCGTTTATTTCGGGCTGAAAAACACGTTTTGAAAACTGTGCTGTTCCTGCCCTATAAGTTACATGGTGGTGACCAAAGTTGCCAAAACGTGTTTATTTCTGCTGAAAAACATGTTTTGACAATTTCTGATCACTGGGGTTAAGGGCTGACTCAGTGGGCTCTTCTGAGCCAGGCAGTTACACTGCGATTCCAAGGGCTGAGAAAACGCGTTTATTTCGGACTGAAAAACACGTTTTGAAAACTGTGCTGTTCCTGCCCTATAACTTACATGGTGGTGACCAAAGTTGCCAAAACGTGTTTATTTCTGCTGAAAAACATGTTTTGACAATTTCTGATCACTGGGGTTAAGGGCTGACTCAGTGTGCTCTTCTGAGCCAGGCAGTTACACTGCGATTCTAAGGGCTGAGAAAACGCGTTTATTTCGGGATGAAAAACACGTTTTGAAAACTGTGCTGTTCCTGCCCTATAAGTTACATGGTGGTGACCAAAGTTGCCAAAACGTGTTTATTTCTGCTGAAAAACATGTTTTGACAATTTCTGATCACTGGGGTTAAGGTCTGACTCAGTGGGCTCTTCTGAGCCAGTCAGTTACAGTGCGATTCGAAGGGCTGAGAAAACGCGTTTATTTCGGGCTGAAAAACACGTTTTGAAAACTGTGCTGTTCCTGCCCTATAAGTTACATGGTGGTGACCAAAGTTGCCAAAACGTGTTTATTTCTGCTGAAAAACACGTTTTGACAATTTCTGATCACTGGGGTTAAGGTCTGACTCAGTGGGCTCTTCTGAACCAGTCAGTTAAAGTGCGATTCCAAGGGCTGAGAAAACGCGTTTATTTCGGGCTGAAAAACACGTTTTGAAAACTGTGCTGTTCCTGCCCTATAAGTTACATGGTGGTGACCAAAGTTGCCAAAACGTGTTTATTTCTGCTGAAAAACATGTTTTGACAATTTCTGATCACTGGGGTTAAGGGCTGACTCAGTGGGCTCTTCTGAGCCAGGCAGTTACACTGCGATTCCAAGGGCTGTGAAAACGCGTTTATTTCGGGCTGAAAAACACGTTTTGAAAACTGTGCTGTTCCTGCCCTATAACTTACATGGTGGTGACCAAAGTTGCCAAAACGTGTTTATTTCTGCTGAAAAACATGTTTTGACAATTTCTGATCACTGGGGTTAAGGGCTGACTCAGTGTGCTCTTCTGAGCCAGGCAGTTACTCTGCAATTCTAAGGGCTGAGAAAACGTGTTTATTTCGGGCTGAAAAACACGTTTTGAAAACTGTGCTGTTCCTGCCCTATAAGTTACATGGTGGTGACCAAAGTTGCCAAAACGTGTTTATTTCTGCTGAAAAACATGTTTTGACAATTTCTGATCACTGGGGTTAAGGGCTGACTCAGTGTGCTCTTCTGAGCCAGGCAGTTACACTGCGATTCTAAGGGCTGAGAAAACGCGTTTATTTCGGGCTGAAAAACACGTTTTGAAAACTGTGCTGTTCCTGCCCTATAAGTTACATGGTGGTGACCAAAGTTGCCAAAACGTGTTTATTTCTGCTGAAAAACATGTTTTGACAATTTCTGATCACTGGGGTTAAGGGCTGACTCAGTGTGCTCTTCTGAGCCAGGCAGTTACACTGCGATTCTAAGGGCTGAGAAAACGCGTTTATTTCGGGCTGAAAAATACGTTTTGAAAACTGTGCTGTTCCTGCCCTATAACTTACATGGTGGTGACCAAAGTTGCCAAAACGTGTTTATTTCTGCTGAAAAACACGTTTTGACAATTTCTGATCACTGGGGTTAAGTTCTGACTCAGTGGGCTCTTCTGAACCAGTCAGTTACGTGCGATTCCAAGGGCTGAGAAAACGCGTTTATTTCGGGCTGAAAAACACGTTTTGAAAACTGTGCTGTTCCTGCCCTATAAGTTACATGGTGGTGACCAAAGTTGCCAAAACGTGTTTATTTCTGCTGAAAAACATGTTTTGACAATTTCTGATCACTGGGGTTAAGGGCTGACTCAGTGTGCTCTTCTGAGCCAGGCAGTTACACTGCGATTCTAAGGGCTGAGAAAACGCGTTTATTTCGGGCTGAAAAACACGTTTTGAAAACTGTGCTGTTCCTGCCCTATAAGTTACATGGTGGTGACCAAAGTTGCCAAAACGTGTTTATTTCTGCTGAAAAACATGTTTTGACAATTTCTGATCACTGGGGTTAAGGGCTGACTCAGTGGGCTCTTCTGAGCCAGGCAGTTACACTGCGATTCCAAGGGCTGTGAAAACGCGTTTATTTCGGGCTGAAAAACAAGTTTTGAAAACTGTGCTGTTCCTGCCCTATAACTTACATGGTGGTGACCAAAGTTGCCAAAACGTGTTTATTTCTGCTGAAAAACATGTTTTGACAATTTCTGATCACTGGGGTTAAGGGCTGACTCAGTGTGCTCTTCTGAGCCAGGCAGTTACTCTGCAATTCTAAGGGCTGAGAAAACGTGTTTATTTCGGGCTGAAAAACACGTTTTGAAAACTGTGCTGTTCCTGCCCTATAAGTTACATGGTGGTGACCAAAGTTGCCAAAACGTGTTTATTTCTGCTGAAAAACATGTTTTGACAATTTCTGATCACTGGGGTTAAGGGCTGACTCAGTGTGCTCTTCTGAGCCAGGCAGTTACACTGCGATTCCAAGGGCTGAGAAAACGCGTTTATTTCGGGCTGAAAAACACGTTTTGAAAACTGTGCTGTTCCTGCCCTATAACTTACATGGTGGTGACCAAAGTTGCCAAAACGTGTTTATTTCTGCTGAAAAACACGTTTTGACAATTTCTGATCACTGGGGTTAAGGTCTGACTCAGTGGGCTCTTCTGAACCAGTCAGTTACAGTGCGATTCCAAGGGCTGAGAAAACGCGTTTATTTCGGGCTGAAAAACACGTTTTGAAAACTGTGCTGTTCCTGCCCTATAAGTTACATGGTGGTGACCAAAGTTGCCAAAACGTGTTTATTTCTGCTGAAAAACATGTTTTTACATTTTCTGATCACTGGGGTTAAGGGCTGACTCAGTGTGCTCTTCTGAGCCAGGCAGTTACACTGCGATTCTAAGGGCTGAGAAAACGCGTTTATTTCGGGCTGAAAAACACGTTTTGAAAACTGTGCTGTTCCTGCCCTATAAGTTACATGGTGGTGACCAAAGTTGCCAAAACGTGTTTATTTCTGCTGAAAAACATGTTTTGACAATTTCTGATCACTGGGGTTAAGGGCTGACTCAGTGTGCTCTTCTGAGCCAGGCAGTTACTCTGCAATTCTAAGGGCTGAGAAAACGTGTTTATTTCGGGCTGAAAAACACGTTTTGAAAACTGTGCTGTTCCTGCCCTATAAGTTACATGGTGGTGACCAAAGTTGCCAAAACGTGTTTATTTCTGCTGAAAAACATGTTTTGACAATTTCTGATCACTGGGGTTAAGGGCTGACTCAGTGTGCTCTTCTGAGCCAGGCAGTTACACTGCGATTCTAAGGGCTGAGAAAACGCGTTTATTTCGGGCTGAAAAACACGTTTTGAAAACTGTGCTGTTCCTGCCCTATAAGTTACATGGTGGTGACCAAAGTTGCCAAAACGTGTTTATTTCTGCTGAAAAACATGTTTTGACAATTTCTGATCACTGGGGTTAAGGGCTGACTCAGTGTGCTCTTCTGAGCCAGGCAGTTACACTGCGATTCTAAGGGCTGAGAAAACGCGTTTATTTCGGGCTGAAAAATACGTTTTGAAAACTGTGCTGTTCCTGCCCTATAACTTACATGGTGGTGACCAAAGTTGCCAAAACGTGTTTATTTCTGCTGAAAAACACGTTTTGACAATTTCTGATCACTGGGGTTAAGTTCTGACTCAGTGGGCTCTTCTGAACCAGTCAGTTACGTGCGATTCCAAGGGCTGAGAAAACGCGTTTATTTCGGGCTGAAAAACACGTTTTGAAAACTGTGCTGTTCCTGCCCTATAAGTTACATGGTGGTGACCAAAGTTGCCAAAACGTGTTTATTTCTGCTGAAAAACATGTTTTTACAATTTCTGATCACTGGGGTTAAGGGCTGACTCAGTGTGCTCTTCTGAGCCAGGCAGTTACACTGCGATTCTAAGGGCTGAGAAAACGCGTTTATTTCAGGCTGAAAAACATGTTTTGAAAACTGTGCTGTTCCTGCCCTATAAGTTACATGGTGGTGACCAAAGTTGCCAAAACGTGTTTATTTCTGCTGAAAAACATGTTTTGACAATTTCTGATCACTGGGGTTAAGGGCTGACTCAGTGTGCTCTTCTGAGCCAGGCAGTTACACTGCGATTCCAAGGGCTGAGAAAACGCGTTTATTTCGGGCTGAAAAACACGTTTTGAAAACTGTGCTGTTCCTGCCCTATAACTTACATGGTGGTGACCAAAGTTGCCAAAACGTGTTTATTTCTGCTGAAAAACACGTTTTGACAATTTCTGATCACTGGGGTTAAGGTCTGACTCAGTGGGCTCTTCTGAACCAGTCAGTTACAGTGCGATTCCAAGGGCTGAGAAAACGCGTTTATTTCGGGCTGAAAAACACGTTTTGAAAACTGTGCTGTTCCTGCCCTATAAGTTACATGGTGGTGACCAAAGTTGCCAAAACGTGTTTATTTCTGCTGAAAAACATGTTTTTACATTTTCTGATCACTGGGGTTAAGGGCTGACTCAGTGTGCTCTTCTGAGCCAGGCAGTTACACTGCGATTCTAAGGGCTGAGAAAACGCGTTTATTTCGGGCTGAAAAACACGTTTTGAAAACTGTGCTGTTCCTGCCCTATAAGTTACATGGTGGTGACCAAAGTTGCCAAAACGTGTTTATTTCTGCGAAAAACATGTTTTGACAATTTCTGATCACTGGGGTTAAGGGCTGACTCAGTGGGCTCTTCTGAGCCAGGCAGTTACACTGCGATTCCAAGGGCTGTGAAAACGCGTTTATTTCGGGCTGAAAAACACGTTTTGAAAACTGTGCTGTTCCTGCCCTATAACTTACATGGTGGTGACCAAAGTTGCCAAAACGTGTTTATTTCTGCTGAAAAACATGTTTTGACAATTTCTGATCACTGGGGTTAAGGGCTGACTCAGTGTGCTCTTCTGAGCCAGGCAGTTACTCTGCAATTCTAAGGGCTGAGAAAACGTGTTTATTTCGGGCTGAAAAACACGTTTTGAAAACTGTGCTGTTCCTGCCCTATAAGTTACATGGTGGTGACCAAAGTTGCCAAAACGTGTTTATTTCTGCTGAAAAACATGTTTTGACAATTTCTGATCACTGGGGTTAAGGGCTGACTCAGTGTGCTCTTCTGAGCCAGGCAGTTACACTGCGATTCTAAGGGCTGAGAAAACGCGTTTATTTCGGGCTGAAAAACACGTTTTGAAAACTGTGCTGTTCCTGCCCTATAAGTTACATGGTGGTGACCAAAGTTGCCAAAACGTGTTTATTTCTGCTGAAAAACATGTTTTGACAATTTCTGATCACTGGGGTTAAGGGCTGACTCAGTGTGCTCTTCTGAGCCAGGCAGTTACACTGCGATTCTAAGGGCTGAGAAAACGCGTTTATTTCGGGCTGAAAAATACGTTTTGAAAACTGTGCTGTTCCTGCCCTATAACTTACATGGTGGTGACCAAAGTTGCCAAAACGTGTTTATTTCTGCTGAAAAACACGTTTTGACAATTTCTGATCACTGGGGTTAAGTTCTGACTCAGTGGGCTCTTCTGAACCAGTCAGTTACGTGCGATTCCAAGGGCTGAGAAAACGCGTTTATTTCGGGCTGAAAAACACGTTTTGAAAACTGTGCTGTTCCTGCCCTATAAGTTACATGGTGGTGACCAAAGTTGCCAAAACGTGTTTATTTCTGCTGAAAAACATGTTTTTACAATTTCTGATCACTGGGGTTAAGGGCTGACTCAGTGTGCTCTTCTGAGCCAGGCAGTTACACTGCGATTCTAAGGGCTGAGAAAACGCGTTTATTTCAGGCTGAAAAACATGTTTTGAAAACTGTGCTGTTCCTGCCCTATAAGTTACATGGTGGTGACCAAAGTTGCCAAAACGTGTTTATTTCTGCTGAAAAACATGTTTTGACAATTTCTGATCACTGGGGTTAAGGGCTGACTCAGTGGGCTCTTCTGAGCCAGGCAGTTACACTGCGATTCCAAGGGCTGTGAAAACGCGTTTATTTCGGGCTGAAAAACACGTTTTGAAAACTGTGCTGTTCCTGCCCTATAAGTTACATGGTGGTGACCAAAGTTGCCAAAACGTGTTTATTTCTGCTGAAAAACATGTTTTGACAATTTCTGATCACTGGGGTTAAGGGCTGACTCAGTGTGCTCTTCTGAGCCAGGCAGTTACTCTGCAATTCTAAGGGCTGAGAAAACGTGTTTATTTCGGGCTGAAAAACACGTTTTGAAAACTGTGCTGTTCCTGCCCTATAAGTTACATGGTGGTGACCAAAGTTGCCAAAACGTGTTTATTTCTGCTGAAAAACATGTTTTGACAATTTCTGATCACTGGGGTTAAGGGCTGACTCAGTGTGCTCTTCTGAGCCAGGCAGTTACAGTGCGATTCTAAGGGCTGAGAAAACGCGTTTATTTCGGGCTGAAAAACACGTTTTGAAAACTGTGCTGTTCCTGCCCTATAACTTACATGGTGGTGACCAAAGTTGCCAAAACGTGTTTATTTCTGCTGAAAAACACGTTTTGACAATTTCTGATCACTGGGGTTAAGGTCTGACTCAGTGGGCTCTTCTGAACCAGTCAGTTACAGTGCGATTCCAAGGGCTGAGAAAACGCGTTTATTTCGGGCTGAAAAACACGTTTTGAAAACTGTGCTGTTCCTGCCCTATAAGTTACATGGTGGTGACCAAAGTTGCCAAAACGTGTTTATTTCTGCTGAAAAACATGTTTTTACATTTTCTGATCACTGGGGTTAAGGGCTGACTCAGTGTGCTCTTCTGAGCCAGGCAGTTACACTGCGATTCTAAGGGCTGAGAAAACGCGTTTATTTCGGGCTGAAAAACACGTTTTGAAAACTGTGCTGTTCCTGCCCTATAAGTTACATGGTGGTGACCAAAGTTGCCAAAACGTGTTTATTTCTGCTGAAAAACATGTTTTGACAATTTCTGATCACTGGGGTTAAGGGCTGACTCAGTGGGCTCTTCTGAGCCAGGCAGTTACACTGCGATTCCAAGGGCTGTGAAAACGCGTTTATTTCGGGCTGAAAAACACGTTTTGAAAACTGTGCTGTTCCTGCCCTATAACTTACATGGTGGTGACCAAAGTTGCCAAAACGTGTTTATTTCTGCTGAAAAACATGTTTTGACAATTTCTGATCACTGGGGTTAAGGGCTGACTCAGTGTGCTCTTCTGAGCCAGGCAGTTACTCTGCAATTCTAAGGGCTGAGAAAACGTGTTTATTTCGGGCTGAAAAACACGTTTTGAAAACTGTGCTGTTCCTGCCCTATAAGTTACATGGTGGTGACCAAAGTTGCCAAAACGTGTTTATTTCTGCTGAAAAACATGTTTTGACAATTTCTGATCACTGGGGTTAAGGGCTGACTCAGTGTGCTCTTCTGAGCCAGGCAGTTACACTGCGATTCTAAGGGCTGAGAAAACGCGTTTATTTCGGGCTGAAAAACACGTTTTGAAAACTGTGCTGTTCCTGCCCTATAAGTTACATGGTGGTGACCAAAGTTGCCAAAACGTGTTTATTTCTGCTGAAAAACATGTTTTGACAATTTCTGATCACTGGGGTTAAGGGCTGACTCAGTGTGCTCTTCTGAGCCAGGCAGTTACACTGCGATTCTAAGGGCTGAGAAAACGCGTTTATTTCGGGCTGAAAAATACGTTTTGAAAACTGTGCTGTTCCTGCCCTATAACTTACATGGTGGTGACCAAAGTTGCCAAAACGTGTTTATTTCTGCTGAAAAACACGTTTTGACAATTTCTGATCACTGGGGTTAAGTTCTGACTCAGTGGGCTCTTCTGAACCAGTCATTTACGTGCGATTCCAAGGGCTGAGAAAACGCGTTTATTTCGGGCTGAAAAACACGTTTTGAAAACTGTGCTGTTCCTGCCCTATAAGTTACATGGTGGTGACCAAAGTTGCCAAAACGTGTTTATTTCTGCTGAAAAACATGTTTTGACAATTTCTGATCACTGGGGTTAAGGGCTGACTCAGTGGGCTCTTCTGAGCCAGGCAGTTACACTGCGATTCCAAGGGCTGTGAAAACGCGTTTATTTCGGGCTGAAAAACACGTTTTGAAAACTGTGCTGTTCCTGCCCTATAACTTACATGGTGGTGACCAAAGTTGCCAAAACGTGTTTATTTCTGCTGAAAAACATGTTTTGACAATTTCTGATCACTGGGGTTAAGGGCTGACTCAGTGTGCTCTTCTGAGCCAGGCAGTTACTCTGCAATTCTAAGGGCTGAGAAAACGTGTTTATTTCGGGCTGAAAAACACGTTTTGAAAACTGTGCTGTTCCTGCCCTATAAGTTACATGGTGGTGACCAAAGTTGCCAAAACGTGTTTATTTCTGCTGAAAAACACGTTTTGACAATTTCTGATCACTGGGGTTAAGTTCTGACTCAGTGGGCTCTTCTGAACCAGTCAGTTACGTGCGATTCCAAGGGCTGAGAAAACGCGTTTATTTCGGGCTGAAAAACACGTTTTGAAAACTGTGCTGTTCCTGCCCTATAAGTTACATGGTGGTGACCAAAGTTGCCAAAACGTGTTTATTTCTGCTGAAAAACATGTTTTGACAATTTCTGATCACTGGGGTTAAGGGCTGACTCAGTGTGCTCTTCTGAGCCAGGCAGTTACACTGCGATTCAAAGGGCTGAGAAAACGCGTTTATTTCGGGCTGAAAAACACGTTTTGAAAACTGTGCTGTTCCCGCCCTATAACTTACATGGTGGTGACCAAAGTTGCCAAAACGTGTTTATTTCTGCTGAAAAACACGTTTTGACAATTTCTGATCACTGGGGTTAAGGTCTGACTCAGTGGGCTCTTCTGAACCAGTCAGTTACAGTGCGATTCCAAGGGCTGAGAAAACGCGTTTATTTCGGGCTGAAAAACACGTTTTGAAAACTGTGCTGTTCCTGCCCTATAAGTTACATGGTGGTGACCAAAGTTGCCAAAACGTGTTTATTTCTGCTGAAAAACATGTTTTTACAATTTCTGATCACTGGGGTTAAGGGCTGACTCAGTGTGCTCTTCTGAGCCAGGCAGTTACACTGCGATTCTAAGGGCTGAGAAAACGCGTTTATTTCAGGCTGAAAAACATGTTTTGAAAACTGTGCTGTTCCTGCCCTATAAGTTACATGGTGGTGACCAAAGTTGCCAAAACGTGTTTATTTCTGCTGAAAAACATGTTTTGACAATTTCTGATCACTGGGGTTAAGGGCTGACTCAGTGGGCTCTTCTGAGCCAGGCAGTTACACTGCGATTCCAAGGGCTGTGAAAACGCGTTTATTTCGGGCTGAAAAACACGTTTTGAAAACTGTGCTGTTCCTGCCCTATAAGTTACATGGTGGTGACCAAAGTTGCCAAAACGTGTTTATTTCTGCTGAAAAACATGTTTTGACAATTTCTGATCACTGGGGTTAAGGGCTGACTCAGTGTGCTCTTCTGAGCCAGGCAGTTACACTGCGATTCTAAGGGCTGAGAAAACGCGTTTATTTCGGGCTGAAAAACACGTTTTGAAAACTGTGCTGTTCCTGCCCTATAACTTACATGGTGGTGACCAAAGTTGCCAAAACGTGTTTATTTCTGCTGAAAAACACGTTTTGACAATTTCTGATCACTGGGGTTAAGGTCTGACTCAGTGGGCTCTTCTGAACCAGTCAGTTACAGTGCGATTCCAAGGGCTGAGAAAACGCGTTTATTTCGGGCTGAAAAACACGTTTTGAAAACTGTGCTGTTCCTGCCCTATAACTTACATGGTGGTGACCAAAGTTGCCAAAACGTGTTTATTTCTGCTGAAAAACATGTTTTGACAATTTCTGATCACTGGGGTTAAGGGCTGACTCAGTGTGCTCTTCTGAACCAGTAAGTTACAGTGCGATTCCAAGGGCTGAGAAAACGCGTTTATTTCGGGCTGAAAAACACGTTTTGAAAACTGTGCTGTTCCTGCCCTATAAGTTACATGGTGGTGACCAAAGTTGCCAAAACGTGTTTATTTCTGCTGAAAAACATGTTTTTACAATTTCTGATCACTGGGGTTAAGGGCTGACTCAGTGTGCTCTTCTGAGCCAGGCAGTTACACTGCGATTCTAAGGGCTGAGAAAACGCGTTTATTTCGGGCTGAAAAACACGTTTTGAAAACTGTGCTGTTCCTGCCCTATAAGTTACATGGTGGTGACCAAAGTTGCCAAAACGTGTTTATTTCTGCTGAAAAACATGTTTTGACAATTTCTGATCACTGGGGTTAAGGGCTGACTCAGTGGGCTCTTCTGAGCCAGGCAGTTACACTGCGATTCCAAGGGCTGTGAAAACGCGTTTATTTCGGGCTGAAAAACACGTTTTGAAAACTGTGCTGTTCCTGCCCTATAACTTACATGGTGGTGACCAAAGTTGCCAAAACGTGTTTATTTCTGCTGAAAAACATGTTTTGACAATTTCTGATCACTGGGGTTAAGGGCTGACTCAGTGTGCTCTTCTGAGCCAGGCAGTTACTCTGCAATTCTAAGGGCTGAGAAAACGTGTTTATTTCGGGCTGAAAAACACGTTTTGAAAACTGTGCTGTTCCTGCCCTATAAGTTACATGGTGGTGACCAAAGTTGCCAAAACGTGTTTATTTCTGCTGAAAAACATGTTTTGACAATTTCTGATCACTGGGGTTAAGGGCTGACTCAGTGTGCTCTTCTGAGCCAGGCAGTTACACTGCGATTCTAAGGGCTGAGAAAACGCGTTTATTTCGGGCTGAAAAACACGTTTTGAAAACTGTGCTGTTCCTGCCCTATAAGTTACATGGTGGTGACCAAAGTTGCCAAAACGTGTTTATTTCTGCTGAAAAACATGTTTTGACAATTTCTGATCACTGGGGTTAAGGGCTGACTCAGTGGGCTCTTCTGAGCCAGGCAGTTACACTGCGATTCCAAGGGCTGAGAAAACGCGTTTATTTCGGGCTGAAAAACACGTTTTGAAAACTGTGCTGTTCCTGCCCTATAACTTACATGGTGGTGACCAAAGTTGCCAAAACGTGTTTATTTCTGCTGAAAAACACGTTTTGACAATTTCTGATCACTGGGGTTAAGGTCTGACTCAGTGGGCTCTTCTGAACCAGTCAGTTACAGTGCGATTCCAAGGGCTGAGAAAACGCGTTTATTTCGGGCTGAAAAACACGTTTTGAAAACTGTGCTGTTCCTGCCCTATAGGTTACATGGTGGTGACCAAAGTTGCCAAAACGTGTTTATTTCTGCTGAAAAACATGTTTTGACAATTTCTGATCACTGGGGTTAAGGTCTGACTCAGTGGGCTCTTCTGAACCAGTCAGTTACAGTGCGATTCCAAGGGCTGAGAAAACGCGTTTATTTCGGGCTGAAAAACACGTTTTGAAAACTGTGCTGTTCCTGCCCTATAAGTTACATGGTGGTGACCAAAGTTGCCAAAACGTGTTTATTTCTGCTGAAAAACATGTTTTTACAATTTCTGATCACTGGGGTTAAGGGCTGACTCAGTGTGCTCTTCTGAGCCAGGCAGTTACACTGCGATTCTAAGGGCTGAGAAAACGCGTTTATTTCGGGCTGAAAAACACGTTTTGAAAACTGTGCTGTTCCTGCCCTATAAGTTACATGGTGGTGACCAAAGTTGCCAAAACGTGTTTATTTCTGCTGAAAAACATGTTTTGACAATTTCTGATCACTGGGGTTAAGGGCTGACTCAGTGGGCTCTTCTGAGCCAGTCAGTTACAGTGCGATTCCAAGGGCTGAGAAAACGTGTTTATTTCGGGCTGAAAAACACGTTTTGAAAACTGTGCTGTTCCTGCCCTATAAGTTACATGGTGGTGACCAAAGTTGCCAAAACGTGTTTATTTCTGCTGAAAAACATGTTTTGACAATTTCTGATCACTGGGGTTAAGGGCTGACTCAGTGTGCTCTTCTGAGCCAGGCAGTTACACTGCGATTCCAAGGGCTGAGAAAACGCGTTTATTTCGGGCTGAAAAACACGTTTTGAAAATTGTGCTGTTCCTGCCCTATAATTTACATGGTGGTGACCAAAGTTGCCAAAACGTGTTTATTTCTCCTGAAAAACACGTTTTGACAATTTCTGATCACTGGGGTTAAGGTCTGACTCAGTGGGCTCTTCTGAACCAGTCAGTTACAGTGCGATTCCAAGGGCTGAGAAAACGCGTTTATTTCGGGCTGAAAAACACGTTTTGAAAACTGTGCTGTTCCTGCCCTATAAGTTACATGGTGGTGACCAAAGTTGCCAAAACGTGTTTATTTCTGCTGAAAAACATGTTTTTACAATTTCTGATCACTGGGGTTAAGGGCTGACTCAGTATGCTCTTCTGAGCCAGGCAGTTACACTGCGATTCTAAGGGCTGAGAAAACGCGTTTATTTCGGGCTGAAAAACACGTTTTGAAAACTGTGCTGTTCCTGCCCTATAAGTTACATGGTGGTGACCAAAGTTGCCAAAACGTGTTTATTTCTGCTGAAAAACATGTTTTGACAATTTCTGATCACTGGGGTTAAGGGCTGACTCAGTGGGCTCTTCTGAGCCAGGCAGTTACACTGCGATTCCAAGGGCTGAGAAAACGCGTTTATTTCGGACTGAAAAACACGTTTTGAAAACTGTGCTGTTCCTGCCCTATAACTTACATGGTGGTGACCAAAGTTGCCAAAACGTGTTTATTTCTGCTGAAAAACATGTTTTGACAATTTCTGATCACTGGGGTTAAGGGCTGACTCAGTGTGCTCTTCTGAGCCAGGCAGTTACACTGCGATTCTAAGGGCTGAGAAAACGCGTTTATTTCGGGATGAAAAACACGTTTTGAAAACTGTGCTGTTCCTGCCCTATAAGTTACATGGTGGTGACCAAAGTTGCCAAAACGTGTTTATTTCTGCTGAAAAACATGTTTTGACAATTTCTGATCACTGGGGTTAAGGTCTGACTCAGTGGGCTCTTCTGAGCCAGTCAGTTACAGTGCGATTCGAAGGGCTGAGAAAACGCGTTTATTTCGGGCTGAAAAACACGTTTTGAAAACTGTGCTGTTCCTGCCCTATAAGTTACATGGTGGTGACCAAAGTTGCCAAAACGTGTTTATTTCTGCTGAAAAACACGTTTTGACAATTTCTGATCACTGGGGTTAAGGTCTGACTCAGTGGGCTCTTCTGAACCAGTCAGTTAAAGTGCGATTCCAAGGGCTGAGAAAACGCGTTTATTTCGGGCTGAAAAACACGTTTTGAAAACTGTGCTGTTCCTGCCCTATAAGTTACATGGTGGTGACCAAAGTTGCCAAAACGTGTTTATTTCTGCTGAAAAACATGTTTTGACAATTTCTGATCACTGGGGTTAAGGGCTGACTCAGTGGGCTCTTCTGAGCCAGGCAGTTACACTGCGATTCCAAGGGCTGTGAAAACGCGTTTATTTCGGGCTGAAAAACACGTTTTGAAAACTGTGCTGTTCCTGCCCTATAACTTACATGGTGGTGACCAAAGTTGCCAAAACGTGTTTATTTCTGCTGAAAAACATGTTTTGACAATTTCTGATCACTGGGGTTAAGGGCTGACTCAGTGTGCTCTTCTGAGCCAGGCAGTTACTCTGCAATTCTAAGGGCTGAGAAAACGTGTTTATTTCGGGCTGAAAAACACGTTTTGAAAACTGTGCTGTTCCTGCCCTATAAGTTACATGGTGGTGACCAAAGTTGCCAAAACGTGTTTATTTCTGCTGAAAAACATGTTTTGACAATTTCTGATCACTGGGGTTAAGGGCTGACTCAGTGTGCTCTTCTGAGCCAGGCAGTTACACTGCGATTCTAAGGGCTGAGAAAACGCGTTTATTTCGGGCTGAAAAACACGTTTTGAAAACTGTGCTGTTCCTGCCCTATAAGTTACATGGTGGTGACCAAAGTTGCCAAAACGTGTTTATTTCTGCTGAAAAACATGTTTTGACAATTTCTGATCACTGGGGTTAAGGGCTGACTCAGTGTGCTCTTCTGAGCCAGGCAGTTACACTGCGATTCTAAGGGCTGAGAAAACGCGTTTATTTCGGGCTGAAAAATACGTTTTGAAAACTGTGCTGTTCCTGCCCTATAACTTACATGGTGGTGACCAAAGTTGCCAAAACGTGTTTATTTCTGCTGAAAAACACGTTTTGACAATTTCTGATCACTGGGGTTAAGTTCTGACTCAGTGGGCTCTTCTGAACCAGTCAGTTACGTGCGATTCCAAGGGCTGAGAAAACGCGTTTATTTCGGGCTGAAAAACACGTTTTGAAAACTGTGCTGTTCCTGCCCTATAAGTTACATGGTGGTGACCAAAGTTGCCAAAACGTGTTTATTTCTGCTGAAAAACATGTTTTGACAATTTCTGATCACTGGGGTTAAGGGCTGACTCAGTGTGCTCTTCTGAGCCAGGCAGTTACACTGCGATTCTAAGGGCTGAGAAAACGCGTTTATTTCGGGCTGAAAAACACGTTTTGAAAACTGTGCTGTTCCTGCCCTATAAGTTACATGGTGGTGACCAAAGTTGCCAAAACGTGTTTATTTCTGCTGAAAAACATGTTTTGACAATTTCTGATCACTGGGGTTAAGGGCTGACTCAGTGGGCTCTTCTGAGCCAGGCAGTTACACTGCGATTCCAAGGGCTGTGAAAACGCGTTTATTTCGGGCTGAAAAACAAGTTTTGAAAACTGTGCTGTTCCTGCCCTATAACTTACATGGTGGTGACCAAAGTTGCCAAAACGTGTTTATTTCTGCTGAAAAACATGTTTTGACAATTTCTGATCACTGGGGTTAAGGGCTGACTCAGTGTGCTCTTCTGAGCCAGGCAGTTACTCTGCAATTCTAAGGGCTGAGAAAACGTGTTTATTTCGGGCTGAAAAACACGTTTTGAAAACTGTGCTGTTCCTGCCCTATAAGTTACATGGTGGTGACCAAAGTTGCCAAAACGTGTTTATTTCTGCTGAAAAACATGTTTTGACAATTTCTGATCACTGGGGTTAAGGGCTGACTCAGTGTGCTCTTCTGAGCCAGGCAGTTACACTGCGATTCCAAGGGCTGAGAAAACGCGTTTATTTCGGGCTGAAAAACACGTTTTGAAAACTGTGCTGTTCCTGCCCTATAACTTACATGGTGGTGACCAAAGTTGCCAAAACGTGTTTATTTCTGCTGAAAAACACGTTTTGACAATTTCTGATCACTGGGGTTAAGGTCTGACTCAGTGGGCTCTTCTGAACCAGTCAGTTACAGTGCGATTCCAAGGGCTGAGAAAACGCGTTTATTTCGGGCTGAAAAACACGTTTTGAAAACTGTGCTGTTCCTGCCCTATAAGTTACATGGTGGTGACCAAAGTTGCCAAAACGTGTTTATTTCTGCTGAAAAACATGTTTTTACATTTTCTGATCACTGGGGTTAAGGGCTGACTCAGTGTGCTCTTCTGAGCCAGGCAGTTACACTGCGATTCTAAGGGCTGAGAAAACGCGTTTATTTCGGGCTGAAAAACACGTTTTGAAAACTGTGCTGTTCCTGCCCTATAAGTTACATGGTGGTGACCAAAGTTGCCAAAACGTGTTTATTTCTGCTGAAAAACATGTTTTGACAATTTCTGATCACTGGGGTTAAGGGCTGACTCAGTGTGCTCTTCTGAGCCAGGCAGTTACTCTGCAATTCTAAGGGCTGAGAAAACGTGTTTATTTCGGGCTGAAAAACACGTTTTGAAAACTGTGCTGTTCCTGCCCTATAAGTTACATGGTGGTGACCAAAGTTGCCAAAACGTGTTTATTTCTGCTGAAAAACATGTTTTGACAATTTCTGATCACTGGGGTTAAGGGCTGACTCAGTGTGCTCTTCTGAGCCAGGCAGTTACACTGCGATTCTAAGGGCTGAGAAAACGCGTTTATTTCGGGCTGAAAAACACGTTTTGAAAACTGTGCTGTTCCTGCCCTATAAGTTACATGGTGGTGACCAAAGTTGCCAAAACGTGTTTATTTCTGCTGAAAAACATGTTTTGACAATTTCTGATCACTGGGGTTAAGGGCTGACTCAGTGTGCTCTTCTGAGCCAGGCAGTTACACTGCGATTCTAAGGGCTGAGAAAACGCGTTTATTTCGGGCTGAAAAATACGTTTTGAAAACTGTGCTGTTCCTGCCCTATAACTTACATGGTGGTGACCAAAGTTGCCAAAACGTGTTTATTTCTGCTGAAAAACACGTTTTGACAATTTCTGATCACTGGGGTTAAGTTCTGACTCAGTGGGCTCTTCTGAACCAGTCAGTTACGTGCGATTCCAAGGGCTGAGAAAACGCGTTTATTTCGGGCTGAAAAACACGTTTTGAAAACTGTGCTGTTCCTGCCCTATAAGTTACATGGTGGTGACCAAAGTTGCCAAAACGTGTTTATTTCTGCTGAAAAACATGTTTTTACAATTTCTGATCACTGGGGTTAAGGGCTGACTCAGTGTGCTCTTCTGAGCCAGGCAGTTACACTGCGATTCTAAGGGCTGAGAAAACGCGTTTATTTCAGGCTGAAAAACATGTTTTGAAAACTGTGCTGTTCCTGCCCTATAAGTTACATGGTGGTGACCAAAGTTGCCAAAACGTGTTTATTTCTGCTGAAAAACATGTTTTGACAATTTCTGATCACTGGGGTTAAGGGCTGACTCAGTGTGCTCTTCTGAGCCAGGCAGTTACACTGCGATTCCAAGGGCTGAGAAAACGCGTTTATTTCGGGCTGAAAAACACGTTTTGAAAACTGTGCTGTTCCTGCCCTATAACTTACATGGTGGTGACCAAAGTTGCCAAAACGTGTTTATTTCTGCTGAAAAACACGTTTTGACAATTTCTGATCACTGGGGTTAAGGTCTGACTCAGTGGGCTCTTCTGAACCAGTCAGTTACAGTGCGATTCCAAGGGCTGAGAAAACGCGTTTATTTCGGGCTGAAAAACACGTTTTGAAAACTGTGCTGTTCCTGCCCTATAAGTTACATGGTGGTGACCAAAGTTGCCAAAACGTGTTTATTTCTGCTGAAAAACATGTTTTTACATTTTCTGATCACTGGGGTTAAGGGCTGACTCAGTGTGCTCTTCTGAGCCAGGCAGTTACACTGCGATTCTAAGGGCTGAGAAAACGCGTTTATTTCGGGCTGAAAAACACGTTTTGAAAACTGTGCTGTTCCTGCCCTATAAGTTACATGGTGGTGACCAAAGTTGCCAAAACGTGTTTATTTCTGCGAAAAACATGTTTTGACAATTTCTGATCACTGGGGTTAAGGGCTGACTCAGTGGGCTCTTCTGAGCCAGGCAGTTACACTGCGATTCCAAGGGCTGTGAAAACGCGTTTATTTCGGGCTGAAAAACACGTTTTGAAAACTGTGCTGTTCCTGCCCTATAACTTACATGGTGGTGACCAAAGTTGCCAAAACGTGTTTATTTCTGCTGAAAAACATGTTTTGACAATTTCTGATCACTGGGGTTAAGGGCTGACTCAGTGTGCTCTTCTGAGCCAGGCAGTTACTCTGCAATTCTAAGGGCTGAGAAAACGTGTTTATTTCGGGCTGAAAAACACGTTTTGAAAACTGTGCTGTTCCTGCCCTATAAGTTACATGGTGGTGACCAAAGTTGCCAAAACGTGTTTATTTCTGCTGAAAAACATGTTTTGACAATTTCTGATCACTGGGGTTAAGGGCTGACTCAGTGTGCTCTTCTGAGCCAGGCAGTTACACTGCGATTCTAAGGGCTGAGAAAACGCGTTTATTTCGGGCTGAAAAACACGTTTTGAAAACTGTGCTGTTCCTGCCCTATAAGTTACATGGTGGTGACCAAAGTTGCCAAAACGTGTTTATTTCTGCTGAAAAACATGTTTTGACAATTTCTGATCACTGGGGTTAAGGGCTGACTCAGTGTGCTCTTCTGAGCCAGGCAGTTACACTGCGATTCTAAGGGCTGAGAAAACGCGTTTATTTCGGGCTGAAAAATACGTTTTGAAAACTGTGCTGTTCCTGCCCTATAACTTACATGGTGGTGACCAAAGTTGCCAAAACGTGTTTATTTCTGCTGAAAAACACGTTTTGACAATTTCTGATCACTGGGGTTAAGTTCTGACTCAGTGGGCTCTTCTGAACCAGTCAGTTACGTGCGATTCCAAGGGCTGAGAAAACGCGTTTATTTCGGGCTGAAAAACACGTTTTGAAAACTGTGCTGTTCCTGCCCTATAAGTTACATGGTGGTGACCAAAGTTGCCAAAACGTGTTTATTTCTGCTGAAAAACATGTTTTTACAATTTCTGATCACTGGGGTTAAGGGCTGACTCAGTGTGCTCTTCTGAGCCAGGCAGTTACACTGCGATTCTAAGGGCTGAGAAAACGCGTTTATTTCAGGCTGAAAAACATGTTTTGAAAACTGTGCTGTTCCTGCCCTATAAGTTACATGGTGGTGACCAAAGTTGCCAAAACGTGTTTATTTCTGCTGAAAAACATGTTTTGACAATTTCTGATCACTGGGGTTAAGGGCTGACTCAGTGGGCTCTTCTGAGCCAGGCAGTTACACTGCGATTCCAAGGGCTGTGAAAACGCGTTTATTTCGGGCTGAAAAACACGTTTTGAAAACTGTGCTGTTCCTGCCCTATAAGTTACATGGTGGTGACCAAAGTTGCCAAAACGTGTTTATTTCTGCTGAAAAACATGTTTTGACAATTTCTGATCACTGGGGTTAAGGGCTGACTCAGTGTGCTCTTCTGAGCCAGGCAGTTACTCTGCAATTCTAAGGGCTGAGAAAACGTGTTTATTTCGGGCTGAAAAACACGTTTTGAAAACTGTGCTGTTCCTGCCCTATAAGTTACATGGTGGTGACCAAAGTTGCCAAAACGTGTTTATTTCTGCTGAAAAACATGTTTTGACAATTTCTGATCACTGGGGTTAAGGGCTGACTCAGTGTGCTCTTCTGAGCCAGGCAGTTACAGTGCGATTCTAAGGGCTGAGAAAACGCGTTTATTTCGGGCTGAAAAACACGTTTTGAAAACTGTGCTGTTCCTGCCCTATAACTTACATGGTGGTGACCAAAGTTGCCAAAACGTGTTTATTTCTGCTGAAAAACACGTTTTGACAATTTCTGATCACTGGGGTTAAGGTCTGACTCAGTGGGCTCTTCTGAACCAGTCAGTTACAGTGCGATTCCAAGGGCTGAGAAAACGCGTTTATTTCGGGCTGAAAAACACGTTTTGAAAACTGTGCTGTTCCTGCCCTATAAGTTACATGGTGGTGACCAAAGTTGCCAAAACGTGTTTATTTCTGCTGAAAAACATGTTTTTACATTTTCTGATCACTGGGGTTAAGGGCTGACTCAGTGTGCTCTTCTGAGCCAGGCAGTTACACTGCGATTCTAAGGGCTGAGAAAACGCGTTTATTTCGGGCTGAAAAACACGTTTTGAAAACTGTGCTGTTCCTGCCCTATAAGTTACATGGTGGTGACCAAAGTTGCCAAAACGTGTTTATTTCTGCTGAAAAACATGTTTTGACAATTTCTGATCACTGGGGTTAAGGGCTGACTCAGTGGGCTCTTCTGAGCCAGGCAGTTACACTGCGATTCCAAGGGCTGTGAAAACGCGTTTATTTCGGGCTGAAAAACACGTTTTGAAAACTGTGCTGTTCCTGCCCTATAACTTACATGGTGGTGACCAAAGTTGCCAAAACGTGTTTATTTCTGCTGAAAAACATGTTTTGACAATTTCTGATCACTGGGGTTAAGGGCTGACTCAGTGTGCTCTTCTGAGCCAGGCAGTTACTCTGCAATTCTAAGGGCTGAGAAAACGTGTTTATTTCGGGCTGAAAAACACGTTTTGAAAACTGTGCTGTTCCTGCCCTATAAGTTACATGGTGGTGACCAAAGTTGCCAAAACGTGTTTATTTCTGCTGAAAAACATGTTTTGACAATTTCTGATCACTGGGGTTAAGGGCTGACTCAGTGTGCTCTTCTGAGCCAGGCAGTTACACTGCGATTCTAAGGGCTGAGAAAACGCGTTTATTTCGGGCTGAAAAACACGTTTTGAAAACTGTGCTGTTCCTGCCCTATAAGTTACATGGTGGTGACCAAAGTTGCCAAAACGTGTTTATTTCTGCTGAAAAACATGTTTTGACAATTTCTGATCACTGGGGTTAAGGGCTGACTCAGTGTGCTCTTCTGAGCCAGGCAGTTACACTGCGATTCTAAGGGCTGAGAAAACGCGTTTATTTCGGGCTGAAAAATACGTTTTGAAAACTGTGCTGTTCCTGCCCTATAACTTACATGGTGGTGACCAAAGTTGCCAAAACGTGTTTATTTCTGCTGAAAAACACGTTTTGACAATTTCTGATCACTGGGGTTAAGTTCTGACTCAGTGGGCTCTTCTGAACCAGTCATTTACGTGCGATTCCAAGGGCTGAGAAAACGCGTTTATTTCGGGCTGAAAAACACGTTTTGAAAACTGTGCTGTTCCTGCCCTATAAGTTACATGGTGGTGACCAAAGTTGCCAAAACGTGTTTATTTCTGCTGAAAAACATGTTTTGACAATTTCTGATCACTGGGGTTAAGGGCTGACTCAGTGTGCTCTTCTGAGCCAGGCAGTTACACTGCGATTCAAAGGGCTGAGAAAACGCGTTTATTTCGGGCTGAAAAACACGTTTTGAAAACTGTGCTGTTCCTGCCCTATAACTTACATGGTGGTGACCAAAGTTGCCAAAACGTGTTTATTTCTGCTGAAAAACACGTTTTGACAATTTCTGATCACTGGGGTTAAGGTCTGACTCAGTGGGCTCTTCTGAACCAGTCAGTTACAGTGCGATTCCAAGGGCTGAGAAAACGCGTTTATTTCGGGCTGAAAAACACGTTTTGAAAACTGTGCTGTTCCTGCCCTATAAGTTACATGGTGGTGACCAAAGTTGCCAAAACGTGTTTATTTCTGCTGAAAAACATGTTTTTACAATTTCTGATCACTGGGGTTAAGGGCTGACTCAGTGTGCTCTTCTGAGCCAGGCAGTTACACTGCGATTCTAAGGGCTGAGAAAACGCGTTTATTTCGGGCTGAAAAACACGTTTTGAAAACTGTGCTGTTCCTGCCCTATAAGTTACATGGTGGTGACCAAAGTTGCCAAAACGTGTTTATTTCTGCTGAAAAACATGTTTTGACAATTTCTGATCACTGGGGTTAAGGGCTGACTCAGTGTGCTCTTCTGAGCCAGGCAGTTACACTGCGATTCCAAGGGCTGTGAAAACGCGTTTATTTCGGGCTGAAAAACACGTTTTGAAAACTGTGCTGTTCCTGCCCTATAACTTACATGGTGGTGACCAAAGTTGCCAAAACGTGTTTATTTCTGCTGAAAAACATGTTTTGACAATTTCTGATCACTGGGGTTAAGGGCTGACTCAGTGTGCTCTTCTGAGCCAGGCAGTTACTCTGCAATTCTAAGGGCTGAGAAAACGTGTTTATTTCGGGCTGAAAAACACGTTTTGAAAACTGTGCTGTTCCTGCCCTATAAGTTACATGGTGGTGACCAAAGTTGCCAAAACGTGTTTATTTCTGCTGAAAAACATGTTTTGACAATTTCTGATCACTGGGGTTAAGGGCTGACTCAGTGTGCTCTTCTGAGCCAGGCAGTTACACTGCGATTCTAAGGGCTGAGAAAACGCGTTTATTTCGGGCTGAAAAACACGTTTTGAAAACTGTGCTGTTCCTGCCCTATAAGTTACATGGTGGTGACCAAAGTTGCCAAAACGTGTTTATTTCTGCTGAAAAACATGTTTTGACAATTTCTGATCACTGGGGTTAAGGGCTGACTCAGTGTGCTCTTCTGAGCCAGGCAGTTACACTGCGATTCTAAGGGCTGAGAAAACGCGTTTATTTCGGGCTGAAAAATACGTTTTGAAAACTGTGCTGTTCCTGCCCTATAACTTACATGGTGGTGACCAAAGTTGCCAAAACGTGTTTATTTCTGCTGAAAAACACGTTTTGACAATTTCTGATCACTGGGGTTAAGTTCTGACTCAGTGGGCTCTTCTGAACCAGTCAGTTACGTGCGATTCCAAGGGCTGAGAAAACGCGTTTATTTCGGGCTGAAAAACACGTTTTGAAAACTGTGCTGTTCCTGCCCTATAAGTTACATGGTGGTGACCAAAGTTGCCAAAACGTGTTTATTTCTGCTGAAAAACATGTTTTGACAATTTCTGATCACTGGGGTTAAGGGCTGACTCAGTGTGCTCTTCTGAGCCAGGCAGTTACACTGCGATTCCAAGGGCTGAGAAAACGCGTTTATTTCGGGCTGAAAAACACGTTTTGAAAACTGTGCTGTTCCTGCCCTATAACTTACATGGTGGTGACCAAAGTTGCCAAAACGTGTTTATTTCTGCTGAAAAACACGTTTTGACAATTTCTGATCACTGGGGTTAAGGTCTGACTCAGTGGGCTCTTCTGAACCAGTCAGTTACAGTGCGATTCCAAGGGCTGAGAAAACGCGTTTATTTCGGGCTGAAAAACACGTTTTGAAAACTGTGCTGTTCCTGCCCTATAAGTTACATGGTGGTGACCAAAGTTGCCAAAACGTGTTTATTTCTGCTGAAAAACATGTTTTTACATTTTCTGATCACTGGGGTTAAGGGCTGACTCAGTGTGCTCTTCTGAGCCAGGCAGTTACACTGCGATTCTAAGGGCTGAGAAAACGCGTTTATTTCGGGCTGAAAAACACGTTTTGAAAACTGTGCTGTTCCTGCCCTATAAGTTACATGGTGGTGACCAAAGTTGCCAAAACGTGTTTATTTCTGCTGAAAAACATGTTTTGACAATTTCTGATCACTGGGGTTAAGGGCTGACTCAGTGGGCTCTTCTGAGCCAGGCAGTTACACTGCGATTCCAAGGGCTGTGAAAACGCGTTTATTTCGGGCTGAAAAACACGTTTTGAAAACTGTGCTGTTCCTGCCCTATAACTTACATGGTGGTGACCAAAGTTGCCAAAACGTGTTTATTTCTGCTGAAAAACATGTTTTGACAATTTCTGATCACTGGGGTTAAGGGCTGACTCAGTGTGCTCTTCTGAGCCAGGCAGTTACTCTGCAATTCTAAGGGCTGAGAAAACGTGTTTATTTCGGGCTGAAAAACACGTTTTGAAAACTGTGCTGTTCCTGCCCTATAAGTTACATGGTGGTGACCAAAGTTGCCAAAACGTGTTTATTTCTGCTGAAAAACATGTTTTGACAATTTCTGATCACTGGGGTTAAGGGCTGACTCAGTGTGCTCTTCTGAGCCAGGCAGTTACACTGCGATTCTAAGGGCTGAGAAAACGCGTTTATTTCGGGCTGAAAAACACGTTTTGAAAACTGTGCTGTTCCTGCCCTATAAGTTACATGGTGGTGACCAAAGTTGCCAAAACGTGTTTATTTCTGCTGAAAAACATGTTTTGACAATTTCTGATCACTGGGGTTAAGGGCTGACTCAGTGTGCTCTTCTGAGCCAGGCAGTTACACTGCGATTCAAAGGGCTGAGAAAACGCGTTTATTTCGGGCTGAAAAATACGTTTTGAAAACTGTGCTGTTCCTGCCCTATAACTTACATGGTGGTGACCAAAGTTGCCAAAACGTGTTTATTTCTGCTGAAAAACACGTTTTGACAATTTCTGATCACTGGGGTTAAGGTCTGACTCAGTGGGCTCTTCTGAACCAGTCAGTTACAGTGCGATTCCAAGGGCTGAGAAAACGCGTTTATTTCGGGCTGAAAAACACGTTTTGAAAACTGTGCTGTTCCTGCCCTATAAGTTACATGGTGGTGACCAAAGTTGCCAAAACGTGTTTATTTCTGCTGAAAAACATGTTTTTACAATTTCTGATCACTGGGGTTAAGGGCTGACTCAGTGTGCTCTTCTGAGCCAGGCAGTTACACTGCGATTCTAAGGGCTGAGAAAACGCGTTTATTTCGGGCTGAAAAACACGTTTTGAAAACTGTGCTGTTCCTGCCCTATAAGTTACATGGTGGTGACCAAAGTTGCCAAAACGTGTTTATTTCTGCTGAAAAACATGTTTTGACAATTTCTGATCACTGGGGTTAAGGGCTGACTCAGTGTGCTCTTCTGAGCCAGGCAGTTACACTGCGATTCCAAGGGCTGTGAAAACGCGTTTATTTCGGGCTGAAAAACACGTTTTGAAAACTGTGCTGTTCCTGCCCTATAACTTACATGGTGGTGACCAAAGTTGCCAAAACGTGTTTATTTCTGCTGAAAAACATGTTTTGACAATTTCTGATCACTGGGGTTAAGGGCTGACTCAGTGTGCTCTTCTGAGCCAGGCAGTTACTCTGCAATTCTAAGGGCTGAGAAAACGTGTTTATTTCGGGCTGAAAAACACGTTTTGAAAACTGTGCTGTTCCTGCCCTATAAGTTACATGGTGGTGACCAAAGTTGCCAAAACGTGTTTATTTCTGCTGAAAAACATGTTTTGACAATTTCTGATCACTGGGGTTAAGGGCTGACTCAGTGTGCTCTTCTGAGCCAGGCAGTTACACTGCGATTCTAAGGGCTGAGAAAACGCGTTTATTTCGGGCTGAAAAACACGTTTTGAAAACTGTGCTGTTCCTGCCCTATAAGTTACATGGTGGTGACCAAAGTTGCCAAAACGTGTTTATTTCTGCTGAAAAACATGTTTTGACAATTTCTGATCACTGGGGTTAAGGGCTGACTCAGTGTGCTCTTCTGAGCCAGGCAGTTACACTGCGATTCTAAGGGCTGAGAAAACGCGTTTATTTCGGGCTGAAAAATACGTTTTGAAAACTGTGCTGTTCCTGCCCTATAACTTACATGGTGGTGACCAAAGTTGCCAAAACGTGTTTATTTCTGCTGAAAAACACGTTTTGACAATTTCTGATCACTGGGGTTAAGTTCTGACTCAGTGGGCTCTTCTGAACCAGTCAGTTACGTGCGATTCCAAGGGCTGAGAAAACGCGTTTATTTCGGGCTGAAAAACACGTTTTGAAAACTGTGCTGTTCCTGCCCTATAAGTTACATGGTGGTGACCAAAGTTGCCAAAACGTGTTTATTTCTGCTGAAAAACATGTTTTGACAATTTCTGATCACTGGGGTTAAGGGCTGACTCAGTGTGCTCTTCTGAGCCAGGCAGTTACACTGCGATTCCAAGGGCTGAGAAAACGCGTTTATTTCGGGCTGAAAAACACGTTTTGAAAACTGTGCTGTTCCTGCCCTATAACTTACATGGTGGTGACCAAAGTTGCCAAAACGTGTTTATTTCTGCTGAAAAACACGTTTTGACAATTTCTGATCACTGGGGTTAAGGTCTGACTCAGTGGGCTCTTCTGAACCAGTCAGTTACAGTGCGATTCCAAGGGCTGAGAAAACGCGTTTATTTCGGGCTGAAAAACACGTTTTGAAAACTGTGCTGTTCCTGCCCTATAAGTTACATGGTGGTGACCAAAGTTGCCAAAACGTGTTTATTTCTGCTGAAAAACATGTTTTTACATTTTCTGATCACTGGGGTTAAGGGCTGACTCAGTGTGCTCTTCTGAGCCAGGCAGTTACACTGCGATTCTAAGGGCTGAGAAAACGCGTTTATTTCGGGCTGAAAAACACGTTTTGAAAACTGTGCTGTTCCTGCCCTATAAGTTACATGGTGGTGACCAAAGTTGCCAAAACGTGTTTATTTCTGCTGAAAAACATGTTTTGACAATTTCTGATCACTGGGGTTAAGGGCTGACTCAGTGGGCTCTTCTGAGCCAGGCAGTTACACTGCGATTCCAAGGGCTGTGAAAACGCGTTTATTTCGGGCTGAAAAACACGTTTTGAAAACTGTGCTGTTCCTGCCCTATAACTTACATGGTGGTGACCAAAGTTGCCAAAACGTGTTTATTTCTGCTGAAAAACATGTTTTGACAATTTCTGATCACTGGGGTTAAGGGCTGACTCAGTGTGCTCTTCTGAGCCAGGCAGTTACTCTGCAATTCTAAGGGCTGAGAAAACGTGTTTATTTCGGGCTGAAAAACACGTTTTGAAAACTGTGCTGTTCCTGCCCTATAAGTTACATGGTGGTGACCAAAGTTGCCAAAACGTGTTTATTTCTGCTGAAAAACATGTTTTGACAATTTCTGATCACTGGGGTTAAGGGCTGACTCAGTGTGCTCTTCTGAGCCAGGCAGTTACACTGCGATTCTAAGGGCTGAGAAAACGCGTTTATTTCGGGCTGAAAAACACGTTTTGAAAACTGTGCTGTTCCTGCCCTATAAGTTACATGGTGGTGACCAAAGTTGCCAAAACGTGTTTATTTCTGCTGAAAAACATGTTTTGACAATTTCTGATCACTGGGGTTAAGGGCTGACTCAGTGTGCTCTTCTGAGCCAGGCAGTTACACTGCGATTCTAAGGGCTGAGAAAACGCGTTTATTTCGGGCTGAAAAATACGTTTTGAAAACTGTGCTGTTCCTGCCCTATAACTTACATGGTGGTGACCAAAGTTGCCAAAACGTGTTTATTTCTGCTGAAAAACACGTTTTGACAATTTCTGATCACTGGGGTTAAGTTCTGACTCAGTGGGCTCTTCTGAACCAGTCAGTTACGTGCGATTCCAAGGGCTGAGAAAACGCGTTTATTTCGGGCTGAAAAACACGTTTTGAAAACTGTGCTGTTCCTGCCCTATAAGTTACATGGTGGTGACCAAAGTTGCCAAAACGTGTTTATTTCTGCTGAAAAACATGTTTTGACAATTTCTGATCACTGGGGTTAAGGGCTGACTCAGTGTGCTCTTCTGAGCCAGGCAGTTACACTGCGATTCAAAGGGCTGAGAAAACGCGTTTATTTCGGGCTGAAAAACACGTTTTGAAAACTGTGCTGTTCCCGCCCTATAACTTACATGGTGGTGACCAAAGTTGCCAAAACGTGTTTATTTCTGCTGAAAAACACGTTTTGACAATTTCTGATCACTGGGGTTAAGGTCTGACTCAGTGGGCTCTTCTGAACCAGTCAGTTACAGTGCGATTCCAAGGGCTGAGAAAACGCGTTTATTTCGGGCTGAAAAACACGTTTTGAAAACTGTGCTGTTCCTGCCCTATAAGTTACATGGTGGTGACCAAAGTTGCCAAAACGTGTTTATTTCTGCTGAAAAACATGTTTTTACAATTTCTGATCACTGGGGTTAAGGGCTGACTCAGTGTGCTCTTCTGAGCCAGGCAGTTACACTGCGATTCTAAGGGCTGAGAAAACGCGTTTATTTCAGGCTGAAAAACATGTTTTGAAAACTGTGCTGTTCCTGCCCTATAAGTTACATGGTGGTGACCAAAGTTGCCAAAACGTGTTTATTTCTGCTGAAAAACATGTTTTGACAATTTCTGATCACTGGGGTTAAGGGCTGACTCAGTGGGCTCTTCTGAGCCAGGCAGTTACACTGCGATTCCAAGGGCTGTGAAAACGCGTTTATTTCGGGCTGAAAAACACGTTTTGAAAACTGTGCTGTTCCTGCCCTATAAGTTACATGGTGGTGACCAAAGTTGCCAAAACGTGTTTATTTCTGCTGAAAAACATGTTTTGACAATTTCTGATCACTGGGGTTAAGGGCTGACTCAGTGTGCTCTTCTGAGCCAGGCAGTTACACTGCGATTCTAAGGGCTGAGAAAACGCGTTTATTTCGGGCTGAAAAACACGTTTTGAAAACTGTGCTGTTCCTGCCCTATAACTTACATGGTGGTGACCAAAGTTGCCAAAACGTGTTTATTTCTGCTGAAAAACACGTTTTGACAATTTCTGATCACTGGGGTTAAGGTCTGACTCAGTGGGCTCTTCTGAACCAGTCAGTTACAGTGCGATTCCAAGGGCTGAGAAAACGCGTTTATTTCGGGCTGAAAAACACGTTTTGAAAACTGTGCTGTTCCTGCCCTATAACTTACATGGTGGTGACCAAAGTTGCCAAAACGTGTTTATTTCTGCTGAAAAACATGTTTTGACAATTTCTGATCACTGGGGTTAAGGGCTGACTCAGTGTGCTCTTCTGAACCAGTCAGTTACAGTGCGATTCCAAGGGCTGAGAAAACGCGTTTATTTCGGGCTGAAAAACACGTTTTGAAAACTGTGCTGTTCCTGCCCTATAAGTTACATGGTGGTGACCAAAGTTGCCAAAACGTGTTTATTTCTGCTGAAAAACATGTTTTTACAATTTCTGATCACTGGGGTTAAGGGCTGACTCAGTGTGCTCTTCTGAGCCAGGCAGTTACACTGCGATTCTAAGGGCTGAGAAAACGCGTTTATTTCGGGCTGAAAAACACGTTTTGAAAACTGTGCTGTTCCTGCCCTATAAGTTACATGGTGGTGACCAAAGTTGCCAAAACGTGTTTATTTCTGCTGAAAAACATGTTTTGACAATTTCTGATCACTGGGGTTAAGGGCTGACTCAGTGGGCTCTTCTGAGCCAGGCAGTTACACTGCGATTCCAAGGGCTGTGAAAACGCGTTTATTTCGGGCTGAAAAACACGTTTTGAAAACTGTGCTGTTCCTGCCCTATAACTTACATGGTGGTGACCAAAGTTGCCAAAACGTGTTTATTTCTGCTGAAAAACATGTTTTGACAATTTCTGATCACTGGGGTTAAGGGCTGACTCAGTGTGCTCTTCTGAGCCAGGCAGTTACTCTGCAATTCTAAGGGCTGAGAAAACGTGTTTATTTCGGGCTGAAAAACACGTTTTGAAAACTGTGCTGTTCCTGCCCTATAAGTTACATGGTGGTGACCAAAGTTGCCAAAACGTGTTTATTTCTGCTGAAAAACATGTTTTGACAATTTCTGATCACTGGGGTTAAGGGCTGACTCAGTGTGCTCTTCTGAGCCAGGCAGTTACACTGCGATTCTAAGGGCTGAGAAAACGCGTTTATTTCGGGCTGAAAAACACGTTTTGAAAACTGTGCTGTTCCTGCCCTATAAGTTACATGGTGGTGACCAAAGTTGCCAAAACGTGTTTATTTCTGCTGAAAAACATGTTTTGACAATTTCTGATCACTGGGGTTAAGGGCTGACTCAGTGGGCTCTTCTGAGCCAGGCAGTTACACTGCGATTCCAAGGGCTGAGAAAACGCGTTTATTTCGGGCTGAAAAACACGTTTTGAAAACTGTGCTGTTCCTGCCCTATAACTTACATGGTGGTGACCAAAGTTGCCAAAACGTGTTTATTTCTGCTGAAAAACACGTTTTGACAATTTCTGATCACTGGGGTTAAGGTCTGACTCAGTGGGCTCTTCTGAACCAGTCAGTTACAGTGCGATTCCAAGGGCTGAGAAAACGCGTTTATTTCGGGCTGAAAAACACGTTTTGAAAACTGTGCTGTTCCTGCCCTATAGGTTACATGGTGGTGACCAAAGTTGCCAAAACGTGTTTATTTCTGCTGAAAAACATGTTTTGACAATTTCTGATCACTGGGGTTAAGGTCTGACTCAGTGGGCTCTTCTGAACCAGTCAGTTACAGTGCGATTCCAAGGGCTGAGAAAACGCGTTTATTTCGGGCTGAAAAACACGTTTTGAAAACTGTGCTGTTCCTGCCCTATAAGTTACATGGTGGTGACCAAAGTTGCCAAAACGTGTTTATTTCTGCTGAAAAACATGTTTTTACAATTTCTGATCACTGGGGTTAAGGGCTGACTCAGTGTGCTCTTCTGAGCCAGGCAGTTACACTGCGATTCTAAGGGCTGAGAAAACGCGTTTATTTCGGGCTGAAAAACACGTTTTGAAAACTGTGCTGTTCCTGCCCTATAAGTTACATGGTGGTGACCAAAGTTGCCAAAACGTGTTTATTTCTGCTGAAAAACATGTTTTGACAATTTCTGATCACTGGGGTTAAGGGCTGACTCAGTGGGCTCTTCTGAGCCAGTCAGTTACAGTGCGATTCCAAGGGCTGAGAAAACGTGTTTATTTCGGGCTGAAAAACACGTTTTGAAAACTGTGCTGTTCCTGCCCTATAAGTTACATGGTGGTGACCAAAGTTGCCAAAACGTGTTTATTTCTGCTGAAAAACATGTTTTGACAATTTCTGATCACTGGGGTTAAGGGCTGACTCAGTGTGCTCTTCTGAGCCAGGCAGTTACACTGCGATTCCAAGGGCTGAGAAAACGCGTTTATTTCGGGCTGAAAAACACGTTTTGAAAACTGTGCTGTTCCTGCCCTATAATTTACATGGTGGTGACCAAAGTTGCCAAAACGTGTTTATTTCTCCTGAAAAACACGTTTTGACAATTTCTGATCACTGGGGTTAAGGTCTGACTCAGTGGGCTCTTCTGAACCAGTCAGTTACAGTGCGATTCCAAGGGCTGAGAAAACGCGTTTATTTCGGGCTGAAAAACACGTTTTGAAAACTGTGCTGTTCCTGCCCTATAAGTTACATGGTGGTGACCAAAGTTGCCAAAACGTGTTTATTTCTGCTGAAAAACATGTTTTTACAATTTCTGATCACTGGGGTTAAGGGCTGACTCAGTATGCTCTTCTGAGCCAGGCAGTTACACTGCGATTCTAAGGGCTGAGAAAACGCGTTTATTTCGGGCTGAAAAACACGTTTTGAAAACTGTGCTGTTCCTGCCCTATAAGTTACATGGTGGTGACCAAAGTTGCCAAAACGTGTTTATTTCTGCTGAAAAACATGTTTTGACAATTTCTGATCACTGGGGTTAAGGGCTGACTCAGTGGGCTCTTCTGAGCCAGGCAGTTACACTGCGATTCCAAGGGCTGAGAAAACGCGTTTATTTCGGACTGAAAAACACGTTTTGAAAACTGTGCTGTTCCTGCCCTATAACTTACATGGTGGTGACCAAAGTTGCCAAAACGTGTTTATTTCTGCTGAAAAACATGTTTTGACAATTTCTGATCACTGGGGTTAAGGGCTGACTCAGTGTGCTCTTCTGAGCCAGGCAGTTACACTGCGATTCTAAGGGCTGAGAAAACGCGTTTATTTCGGGATGAAAAACACGTTTTGAAAACTGTGCTGTTCCTGCCCTATAAGTTACATGGTGGTGACCAAAGTTGCCAAAACGTGTTTATTTCTGCTGAAAAACATGTTTTGACAATTTCTGATCACTGGGGTTAAGGTCTGACTCAGTGGGCTCTTCTGAGCCAGTCAGTTACAGTGCGATTCGAAGGGCTGAGAAAACGCGTTTATTTCGGGCTGAAAAACACGTTTTGAAAACTGTGCTGTTCCTGCCCTATAAGTTACATGGTGGTGACCAAAGTTGCCAAAACGTGTTTATTTCTGCTGAAAAACACGTTTTGACAATTTCTGATCACTGGGGTTAAGGTCTGACTCAGTGGGCTCTTCTGAACCAGTCAGTTAAAGTGCGATTCCAAGGGCTGAGAAAACGCGTTTATTTCGGGCTGAAAAACACGTTTTGAAAACTGTGCTGTTCCTGCCCTATAAGTTACATGGTGGTGACCAAAGTTGCCAAAACGTGTTTATTTCTGCTGAAAAACATGTTTTGACAATTTCTGATCACTGGGGTTAAGGGCTGACTCAGTGGGCTCTTCTGAGCCAGGCAGTTACACTGCGATTCCAAGGGCTGTGAAAACGCGTTTATTTCGGGCTGAAAAACACGTTTTGAAAACTGTGCTGTTCCTGCCCTATAACTTACATGGTGGTGACCAAAGTTGCCAAAACGTGTTTATTTCTGCTGAAAAACATGTTTTGACAATTTCTGATCACTGGGGTTAAGGGCTGACTCAGTGTGCTCTTCTGAGCCAGGCAGTTACTCTGCAATTCTAAGGGCTGAGAAAACGTGTTTATTTCGGGCTGAAAAACACGTTTTGAAAACTGTGCTGTTCCTGCCCTATAACTTACATGGTGGTGACCAAAGTTGCCAAAACGTGTTTATTTCTGCTGAAAAACACGTTTTGACAATTTCTGATCACTGGGGTTAAGGTCTGACTCAGTGGGCTCTTCTGAACCAGTCAGTTACAGTGCGATTCCAAGGGCTGAGAAAACGCGTTTATTTCGGGCTGAAAAACACGTTTTGAAAACTGTGCTGTTCCTGCCCTATAAGTTACATGGTGGTGACCAAAGTTGCCAAAACGTGTTTATTTCTGCTGAAAAACATGTTTTTACAATTTCTGATCACTGGGGTTAAGGGCTGACTCAGTGTGCTCTTCTGAGCCAGGCAGTTACACTGCGATTCTAAGGGCTGAGAAAACGCGTTTATTTCGGGCTGAAAAACACGTTTTGAAAACTGTGCTGTTCCTGCCCTATAAGTTACATGGTGGTGACCAAAGTTGCCAAAACGTGTTTATTTCTGCTGAAAAACATGTTTTGACAATTTCTGATCACTGGGGTTAAGGGCTGACTCAGTGGGCTCTTCTGAGCCAGGCAGTTACACTGCGATTCCAAGGGCTGTGAAAACGCGTTTATTTCGGGCTGAAAAACAAGTTTTGAAAACTGTGCTGTTCCTGCCCTATAACTTACATGGTGGTGACCAAAGTTGCCAAAACGTGTTTATTTCTGCTGAAAAACATGTTTTGACAATTTCTGATCACTGGGGTTAAGGGCTGACTCAGTGTGCTCTTCTGAGCCAGGCAGTTACTCTGCAATTCTAAGGGCTGAGAAAACGTGTTTATTTCGGGCTGAAAAACACGTTTTGAAAACTGTGCTGTTCCTGCCCTATAAGTTACATGGTGGTGACCAAAGTTGCCAAAACGTGTTTATTTCTGCTGAAAAACATGTTTTGACAATTTCTGATCACTGGGGTTAAGGGCTGACTCAGTGTGCTCTTCTGAGCCAGGCAGTTACTCTGCAATTCTAAGGGCTGAGAAAACGTGTTTATTTCGGGCTGAAAAACACGTTTTGAAAACTGTGCTGTTCCTGCCCTATAAGTTACATGGTGGTGACCAAAGTTGCCAAAACGTGTTTATTTCTGCTGAAAAACATGTTTTGACAATTTCTGATCACTGGGGTTAAGGGCTGACTCAGTGTGCTCTTCTGAGCCAGGCAGTTACACTGCGATTCTAAGGGCTGAGAAAACGCGTTTATTTCGGGCTGAAAAACACGTTTTGAAAACTGTGCTGTTCCTGCCCTATAAGTTACATGGTGGTGACCAAAGTTGCCAAAACGCGTTTATTTCTGCTGAAAAACATGTTTTGACAATTTCTGATCACTGGGGTTAAGGGCTGACTCAGTGTGCTCTTCTGAGCCAGGCAGTTACACTGCGATTCCAAGGGCTGTGAAAACGCGTTTATTTCGGGCTGAAAAACACGTTTTGAAAACTGTGCTGTTCCTGCCCTATAACTTACATGGTGGTGACCAAAGTTGCCAAAACGTGTTTATTTCTGCTGAAAAACATGTTTTGACAATTTCTGATCACTGGGGTTAAGGGCTGACTCAGTGTGCTCTTCTGAGCCAGGCAGTTACTCTGCAATTCTAAGGGCTGAGAAAACGTGTTTATTTCGGGCTGAAAAACACGTTTTGAAAACTGTGCTGTTCCTGCCCTATAAGTTACATGGTGGTGACCAAAGTTGCCAAAACGTGTTTATTTCTGCTGAAAAACATGTTTTGACAATTTCTGATCACTGGGGTTAAGGGCTGACTCAGTGTGCTCTTCTGAGCCAGGCAGTTACACTGCGATTCTAAGGGCTGAGAAAACGCGTTTATTTCGGGCTGAAAAACACGTTTTGAAAACTGTGCTGTTCCTGCCCTATAAGTTACATGGTGGTGACCAAAGTTGCCAAAACGTGTTTATTTCTGCTGAAAAACATGTTTTGACAATTTCTGATCACTGGGGTTAAGGGCTGACTCAGTGTGCTCTTCTGAGCCAGGCAGTTACACTGCGATTCTAAGGGCTGAGAAAACGCGTTTATTTCGGGCTGAAAAATACGTTTTGAAAACTGTGCTGTTCCTGCCCTATAACTTACATGGTGGTGACCAAAGTTGCCAAAACTTGTTTATTTCTGCTGAAAAACACGTTTTGACAATTTCTGATCACTGGGGTTAAGTTCTGACTCAGTGGGCTCTTCTGAACCAGTCAGTTACGTGCGATTCCAAGGGCTGAGAAAACGCGTTTATTTCGGGCTGAAAAACACGTTTTGAAAACTGTGCTGTTCCTGCCCTATAAGTTACATGGTGGTGACCAAAGTTGCCAAAACGTGTTTATTTCTGCTGAAAAACATGTTTTGACTATTTCTGATCACTGGGGTTAAGGGCTGACTCAGTGTGCTCTTCTGAGCCAGGCAGTTACACTGCGATTCAAAGGGCTGAGAAAACGCGTTGATTTCGGGCTGAAAAACACGTTTTGAAAACTGTGCTGTTCCCGCCCTATAACTTACATGGTGGTGACCAAAGTTGCCAAAACGTGTTTATTTCTGCTGAAAAACACGTTTTGACAATTTCTGATCACTGGGGTTAAGGTCTGACTCAGTGGGCTCTTCTGAACCAGTCAGTTACAGTGCGATTCCAAGGGCTGAGAAAACGCGTTTATTTCGGGCTGAAAAACACGTTTTGAAAACTGTGCTGTTCCTGCCCTATAAGTTACATGGTGGTGACCAAAGTTGCCAAAACGTGTTTATTTCTGCTGAAAAACATGTTTTTACAATTTCTGATCACTGGGGTTAAGGGCTGACTCAGTGTGCTCTTCTGAGCCAGGCAGTTACACTGCGATTCTAAGGGCTGAGAAAACGCGTTTATTTCAGGCTGAAAAACATGTTTTGAAAACTGTGCTGTTCCTGCCCTATAAGTTACATGGTGGTGACCAAAGTTGCCAAAACGTGTTTATTTCTGCTGAAAAACATGTTTTGACAATTTCTGATCACTGGGGTTAAGGGCTGACTCAGTGGGCTCTTCTGAGCCAGGCAGTTACACTGCGATTCCAAGGGCTGTGAAAACGCGTTTATTTCGGGCTGAAAAACACGTTTTGAAAACTGTGCTGTTCCTGCCCTATAACTTACATGGTGGTGACCAAAGTTGCCAAAACGTGTTTATTTCTGCTGAAAAACATGTTTTGACAATTTCTGATCACTGGGGTTAAGGGCTGACTCAGTGTGCTCTTCTGAGCCAGGCAGTTACTCTGCAATTCTAAGGGCTGAGAAAACGTGTTTATTTCGGGCTGAAAAACACGTTTTGAAAACTGTGCTGTTCCTGTCCTATAAGTTACATGGTGGTGACCAAAGTTGCCAAAACGTGTTTATTTCTGCTGAAAAACATGTTTTGACAATTTCTGATCACTGGGGTTAAGGGCTGACTCAGTGTGCTCTTCTGAGCCAGGCAGTTACACTGCGATTCTAAGGGCTGAGAAAACGCGTTTATTTCGGGCTGAAAAACACGTTTTGAAAACTGTGCTGTTCCTGCCCTATAACTTACATGGTGGTGACCAAAGTTGCCAAAACGTGTTTATTTCTGCTGAAAAACACGTTTTGACAATTTCTGATCACTGGGGTTAAGGTCTGACTCAGTGGGCTCTTCTGAACCAGTCAGTTACAGTGCGATTCCAAGGGCTGAGAAAACGCGTTTATTTCGGGCTGAAAAACACGTTTTGAAAACTGTGCTGTTCCTGCCCTATAAGTTACATGGTGGTGACCAAAGTTGCCAAAACGTGTTTATTTCTGCTGAAAAACATGTTTTTACATTTTCTGATCACTGGGGTTAAGGGCTGACTCAGTGTGCTCTTCTGAGCCAGGCAGTTACACTGCGATTCTAAGGGCTGAGAAAACGCGTTTATTTCGGGCTGAAAAACACGTTTTGAAAACTGTGCTGTTCCTGCCCTATAAGTTACATGGTGGTGACCAAAGTTGCCAAAACGTGTTTATTTCTGCTGAAAAACATGTTTTGACAATTTCTGATCACTGGGGTTAAGGGCTGACTCAGTGGGCTCTTCTGAGCCAGGCAGTTACACTGCGATTCCAAGGGCTGTGAAAACGCGTTTATTTCGGGCTGAAAAACACGTTTTGAAAACTGTGCTGTTCCTGCCCTATAACTTACATGGTGGTGACCAAAGTTGCCAAAACGTGTTTATTTCTGCTGAAAAACATGTTTTGACAATTTCTGATCACTGGGGTTAAGGGCTGACTCAGTGTGCTCTTCTGAGCCAGGCAGTTACTCTGCAATTCTAAGGGCTGAGAAAACGTGTTTATTTCGGGCTGAAAAACACGTTTTGAAAACTGTGCTGTTCCTGCCCTATAAGTTACATGGTGGTGACCAAAGTTGCCAAAACGTGTTTATTTCTGCTGAAAAACACGTTTTGACAATTTCTGATCACTGGGGTTAAGTTCTGACTCAGTGGGCTCTTCTGAACCAGTCAGTTACGTGCGATTCCAAGGGCTGAGAAAACGCGTTTATTTCGGGCTGAAAAACACGTTTTGAAAACTGTGCTGTTCCTGCCCTATAAGTTACATGGTGGTGACCAAAGTTGCCAAAACGTGTTTATTTCTGCTGAAAAACATGTTTTGACAATTTCTGATCACTGGGGTTAAGGGCTGACTCAGTGTGCTCTTCTGAGCCAGGCAGTTACACTGCGATTCAAAGGGCTGAGAAAACGCGTTTATTTCGGGCTGAAAAACACGTTTTGAAAACTGTGCTGTTCCTGCCCTATAACTTACATGGTGGTGACCAAAGTTGCCAAAACGTGTTTATTTCTGCTGAAAAACACGTTTTGACAATTTCTGATCACTGGGGTTAAGGTCTGACTCAGTGGGCTCTTCTGAACCAGTCAGTTACAGTGCGATTCCAAGGGCTGAGAAAACGCGTTTATTTCGGGCTGAAAAACACGTTTTGAAAACTGTGCTGTTCCTGCCCTATAAGTTACATGGTGGTGACCAAAGTTGCCAAAACGTGTTTATTTCTGCTGAAAAACATGTTTTTACAATTTCTGATCACTGGGGTTAAGGGCTGACTCAGTGTGCTCTTCTGAGCCAGGCAGTTACACTGCGATTCCAAGGGCTGTGAAAACGCGTTTATTTCGGGCTGAAAAACAAGTTTTGAAAACTGTGCTGTTCCTGCCCTATAACTTACATGGTGGTGACCAAAGTTGCCAAAACGTGTTTATTTCTGCTGAAAAACATGTTTTGACAATTTCTGATCACTGGGGTTAAGGGCTGACTCAGTGTGCTCTTCTGAGCCAGGCAGTTACTCTGCAATTCTAAGGGCTGAGAAAACGTGTTTATTTCGGGCTGAAAAACACGTTTTGAAAACTGTGCTGTTCCTGCCCTATAAGTTACATGGTGGTGACCAAAGTTGCCAAAACGTGTTTATTTCTGCTGAAAAACATGTTTTGACAATTTCTGATCACTGGGGTTAAGGGCTGACTCAGTGTGCTCTTCTGAGCCAGGCAGTTACACTGCGATTCCAAGGGCTGAGAAAACGCGTTTATTTCGGGCTGAAAAACACGTTTTGAAAACTGTGCTGTTCCTGCCCTATAACTTACATGGTGGTGACCAAAGTTGCCAAAACGTGTTTATTTCTGCTGAAAAACACGTTTTGACAATTTCTGATCACTGGGGTTAAGGTCTGACTCAGTGGGCTCTTCTGAACCAGTCAGTTACAGTGCGATTCCAAGGGCTGAGAAAACGCGTTTATTTCGGGCTGAAAAACACGTTTTGAAAACTGTGCTGTTCCTGCCCTATAAGTTACATGGTGGTGACCAAAGTTGCCAAAACGTGTTTATTTCTGCTGAAAAACATGTTTTTACATTTTCTGATCACTGGGGTTAAGGGCTGACTCAGTGTGCTCTTCTGAGCCAGGCAGTTACACTGCGATTCTAAGGGCTGAGAAAACGCGTTTATTTCGGGCTGAAAAACACGTTTTGAAAACTGTGCTGTTCCTGCCCTATAAGTTACATGGTGGTGACCAAAGTTGCCAAAACGTGTTTATTTCTGCTGAAAAACATGTTTTGACAATTTCTGATCACTGGGGTTAAGGGCTGACTCAGTGGGCTCTTCTGAGCCAGGCAGTTACACTGCGATTCCAAGGGCTGTGAAAACGCGTTTATTTCGGGCTGAAAAACAAGTTTTGAAAACTGTGCTGTTCCTGCCCTATAACTTACATGGTGGTGACCAAAGTTGCCAAAACGTGTTTATTTCTGCTGAAAAACATGTTTTGACAATTTCTGATCACTGGGGTTAAGGGCTGACTCAGTGTGCTCTTCTGAGCCAGGCAGTTACTCTGCAATTCTAAGGGCTGAGAAAACGTGTTTATTTCGGGCTGAAAAACACGTTTTGAAAACTGTGCTGTTCCTGCCCTATAAGTTACATGGTGGTGACCAAAGTTGCCAAAACGTGTTTATTTCTGCTGAAAAACATGTTTTGACAATTTCTGATCACTGGGGTTAAGGGCTGACTCAGTGTGCTCTTCTGAGCCAGGCAGTTACACTGCGATTCTAAGGGCTGAGAAAACGCGTTTATTTCGGGCTGAAAAACACGTTTTGAAAACTGTGCTGTTCCTGCCCTATAAGTTACATGGTGGTGACCAAAGTTGCCAAAACGCGTTTATTTCTGCTGAAAAACATGTTTTGACAATTTCTGATCACTGGGGTTAAGGGCTGACTCAGTGTGCTCTTCTGAGCCAGGCAGTTACACTGCGATTCTAAGGGCTGAGAAAACGCGTTTATTTCGGGCTGAAAAATACGTTTTGAAAACTGTGCTGTTCCTGCCCTATAACTTACATGGTGGTGACCAAAGTTGCCAAAACGTGTTTATTTCTGCTGAAAAACACGTTTTGACAATTTCTGATCACTGGGGTTAAGTTCTGACTCAGTGGGCTCTTCTGAACCAGTCAGTTACGTGCGATTCCAAGGGCTGAGAAAACGCGTTTATTTCGGGCTGAAAAACACGTTTTGAAAACTGTGCTGTTCCTGCCCTATAAGTTACATGGTGGTGACCAAAGTTGCCAAAACGTGTTTATTTCTGCTGAAAAACATGTTTTGACAATTTCTGATCACTGGGGTTAAGGGCTGACTCAGTGTGCTCTTCTGAGCCAGGCAGTTACACTGCGATTCAAAGGGCTGAGAAAACGCGTTTATTTCGGGCTGAAAAACACGTTTTGAAAACTGTGCTGTTCCCCCCTTTAACTTACATGGTGGTGACCAAAGTTGCCAAAACGTGTTTATTTCTGCTGAAAAACACGTTTTGACAATTTCTGATCACTGGGGTTAAGGTCTGACTCAGTGGGCTCTTCTGAACCAGTCAGTTACAGTGCGATTCCAAGGGCTGAGAAAACGCGTTTATTTCGGGCTGAAAAACACGTTTTGAAAACTGTGCTGTTCCTGCCCTATAAGTTACATGGTGGTGACCAAAGTTGCCAAAACGTGTTTATTTCTGCTGAAAAACATGTTTTTACAATTTCTGATCACTGGGGTTAAGGGCTGACTCAGTGTGCTCTTCTGAGCCAGGCAGTTACACTGCGATTCTAAGGGCTGAGAAAACGCGTTTATTTCAGGCTGAAAAACATGTTTTGAAAACTGTGCTGTTCCTGCCCTATAAGTTACATGGTGGTGACCAAAGTTGCCAAAACGTGTTTATTTCTGCTGAAAAACATGTTTTGACAATTTCTGATCACTGGGGTTAAGGGCTGACTCAGTGGGCTCTTCTGAGCCAGGCAGTTACACTGCGATTCCAAGGGCTGTGAAAACGCGTTTATTTCGGGCTGAAAAACACGTTTTGAAAACTGTGCTGTTCCTGCCCTATAAGTTACATGGTGGTGACCAAAGTTGCCAAAACGTGTTTATTTCTGCTGAAAAACATGTTTTGACAATTTCTGATCACTGGGGTTAAGGGCTGACTCAGTGTGCTCTTCTGAGCCAGGCAGTTACTCTGCAATTCTAAGGGCTGAGAAAACGTGTTTATTTCGGGCTGAAAAACACGTTTTGAAAACTGTGCTGTTCCTGCCCTATAAGTTACATGGTGGTGACCAAAGTTGCCAAAACGTGTTTATTTCTGCTGAAAAACATGTTTTTACATTTTCTGATCACTGGGGTTAAGGGCTGACTCAGTGTGCTCTTCTGAGCCAGGCAGTTACACTGCGATTCTAAGGGCTGAGAAAACGCGTTTATTTCGGGCTGAAAAACACGTTTTGAAAACTGTGCTGTTCCTGCCCTATAAGTTACATGGTGGTGACCAAAGTTGCCAAAACGTGTTTATTTCTGCTGAAAAACATGTTTTGACAATTTCTGATCACTGGGGTTAAGGGCAGACTCAGTGGGCTCTTCTGAGCCAGGCAGTTACACTGCGATTCCAAGGGCTGAGAAAACGCGTTTATTTCGGGCTGAAAAACACGTTTTGAAAACTGTGCTGTTCCTGCCCTATAACTTACATGGTGGTGACCAAAGTTGCCAAAACGTGTTTATTTCTGCTGAAAAACACGTTTTGACAATTTCTGATCACTGGGGTTAAGGTCTGACTCAGTGGGCTCTTCTGAACCAGTCAGTTACAGTGCGATTCCAAGGGCTGAGAAAACGCGTTTATTTCGGGCTGAAAAACACGTTTTGAAAACTGTGCTGTTCCTGCCCTATAACTTACATGGTGGTGACCAAAGTTGCCAAAACGTGTTTATTTCTGCTGAAAAACATGTTTTGACAATTTCTGATCACTGGGGTTAAGGGCTGACTCAGTGTGCTCTTCTGAACCAGTCAGTTACAGTGCGATTCCAAGGGCTGAGAAAACGCGTTTATTTCGGGCTGAAAAACACGTTTTGAAAACTGTGCTGTTCCTGCCCTATAAGTTACATGGTGGTGACCAAAGTTGCCAAAACGTGTTTATTTCTGCTGAAAAACATGTTTTTACAATTTCTGATCACTGGGGTTAAGGGCTGACTCAGTGTGCTCTTCTGAGCCAGGCAGTTACACTGCGATTCTAAGGGCTGAGAAAACGCGTTTATTTCGGGCTGAAAAACACGTTTTGAAAACTGTGCTGTTCCTGCCCTATAAGTTACATGGTGGTGACCAAAGTTGCCAAAACGTGTTTATTTCTGCTGAAAAACATGTTTTGACAATTTCTGATCACTGGGGTTAAGGGCTGACTCAGTGGGCTCTTCTGAGCCAGGCAGTTACACTGCGATTCCAAGGGCTGTGAAAACGCGTTTATTTCGGGCTGAAAAACACGTTTTGAAAACTGTGCTGTTCCTGCCCTATAACTTACATGGTGGTGACCAAAGTTGCCAAAACGTGTTTATTTCTGCTGAAAAACATGTTTTGACAATTTCTGATCACTGGGGTTAAGGGCTGACTCAGTGTGCTCTTCTGAGCCAGGCAGTTACTCTGCAATTCTAAGGGCTGAGAAAACGTGTTTATTTCGGGCTGAAAAACACGTTTTGAAAACTGTGCTGTTCCTGCCCTATAAGTTACATGGTGGTGACCAAAGTTGCCAAAACGTGTTTATTTCTGCTGAAAAACACGTTTTGACAATTTCTGATCACTGGGGTTAAGTTCTGACTCAGTGGGCTCTTCTGAACCAGTCAGTTACGTGCGATTCCAAGGGCTGAGAAAACGCGTTTATTTCGGGCTGAAAAACACGTTTTGAAAACTGTGCTGTTCCTGCCCTATAAGTTACATGGTGGTGACCAAAGTTGCCAAAACGTGTTTATTTCTGCTGAAAAACATGTTTTGACAATTTCTGATCACTGGGGTTAAGGGCTGACTCAGTGTGCTCTTCTGAGCCAGGCAGTTACACTGCGATTCAAAGGGCTGAGAAAACGCGTTTATTTCGGGCTGAAAAACACGTTTTGAAAACTGTGCTGTTCCTGCCCTATAACTTACATGGTGGTGACCAAAGTTGCCAAAACGTGTTTATTTCTGCTGAAAAACACGTTTTGACAATTTCTGATCACTGGGGTTAAGGTCTGACTCAGTGGGCTCTTCTGAACCAGTCAGTTACAGTGCGATTCCAAGGGCTGAGAAAACGCGTTTATTTCGGGCTGAAAAACACGTTTTGAAAACTGTGCTGTTCCTGCCCTATAAGTTACATGGTGGTGACCAAAGTTGCCAAAACGTGTTTATTTCTGCTGAAAAACATGTTTTTACAATTTCTGATCACTGGGGTTAAGGGCTGACTCAGTGTGCTCTTCTGAGCCAGGCAGTTACACTGCGATTCCAAGGGCTGTGAAAACGCGTTTATTTCGGGCTGAAAAACAAGTTTTGAAAACTGTGCTGTTCCTGCCCTATAACTTACATGGTGGTGACCAAAGTTGCCAAAACGTGTTTATTTCTGCTGAAAAACATGTTTTGACAATTTCTGATCACTGGGGTTAAGGGCTGACTCAGTGTGCTCTTCTGAGCCAGGCAGTTACTCTGCAATTCTAAGGGCTGAGAAAACGTGTTTATTTCGGGCTGAAAAACACGTTTTGAAAACTGTGCTGTTCCTGCCCTATAAGTTACATGGTGGTGACCAAAGTTGCCAAAACGTGTTTATTTCTGCTGAAAAACATGTTTTGACAATTTCTGATCACTGGGGTTAAGGGCTGACTCAGTGTGCTCTTCTGAGCCAGGCAGTTACACTGCGATTCCAAGGGCTGAGAAAACGCGTTTATTTCGGGCTGAAAAACACGTTTTGAAAACTGTGCTGTTCCTGCCCTATAACTTACATGGTGGTGACCAAAGTTGCCAAAACGTGTTTATTTCTGCTGAAAAACACGTTTTGACAATTTCTGATCACTGGGGTTAAGGTCTGACTCAGTGGGCTCTTCTGAACCAGTCAGTTACAGTGCGATTCCAAGGGCTGAGAAAACGCGTTTATTTCGGGCTGAAAAACACGTTTTGAAAACTGTGCTGTTCCTGCCCTATAAGTTACATGGTGGTGACCAAAGTTGCCAAAACGTGTTTATTTCTGCTGAAAAACATGTTTTTACATTTTCTGATCACTGGGGTTAAGGGCTGACTCAGTGTGCTCTTCTGAGCCAGGCAGTTACACTGCGATTCTAAGGGCTGAGAAAACGCGTTTATTTCGGGCTGAAAAACACGTTTTGAAAACTGTGCTGTTCCTGCCCTATAAGTTACATGGTGGTGACCAAAGTTGCCAAAACGTGTTTATTTCTGCTGAAAAACATGTTTTGACAATTTCTGATCACTGGGGTTAAGGGCTGACTCAGTGGGCTCTTCTGAGCCAGGCAGTTACACTGCGATTCCAAGGGCTGTGAAAACGCGTTTATTTCGGGCTGAAAAACAAGTTTTGAAAACTGTGCTGTTCCTGCCCTATAACTTACATGGTGGTGACCAAAGTTGCCAAAACGTGTTTATTTCTGCTGAAAAACATGTTTTGACAATTTCTGATCACTGGGGTTAAGGGCTGACTCAGTGTGCTCTTCTGAGCCAGGCAGTTACTCTGCAATTCTAAGGGCTGAGAAAACGTGTTTATTTCGGGCTGAAAAACACGTTTTGAAAACTGTGCTGTTCCTGCCCTATAAGTTACATGGTGGTGACCAAAGTTGCCAAAACGTGTTTATTTCTGCTGAAAAACATGTTTTGACAATTTCTGATCACTGGGGTTAAGGGCTGACTCAGTGTGCTCTTCTGAGCCAGGCAGTTACACTGCGATTCTAAGGGCTGAGAAAACGCGTTTATTTCGGGCTGAAAAACACGTTTTGAAAACTGTGCTGTTCCTGCCCTATAAGTTACATGGTGGTGACCAAAGTTGCCAAAACGCGTTTATTTCTGCTGAAAAACATGTTTTGACAATTTCTGATCACTGGGGTTAAGGGCTGACTCAGTGTGCTCTTCTGAGCCAGGCAGTTACACTGCGATTCTAAGGGCTGAGAAAACGCGTTTATTTCGGGCTGAAAAATACGTTTTGAAAACTGTGCTGTTCCTGCCCTATAACTTACATGGTGGTGACCAAAGTTGCCAAAACGTGTTTATTTCTGCTGAAAAACACGTTTTGACAATTTCTGATCACTGGGGTTAAGTTCTGACTCAGTGGGCTCTTCTGAACCAGTCAGTTACGTGCGATTCCAAGGGCTGAGAAAACGCGTTTATTTCGGGCTGAAAAACACGTTTTGAAAACTGTGCTGTTCCTGCCCTATAAGTTACATGGTGGTGACCAAAGTTGCCAAAACGTGTTTATTTCTGCTGAAAAACATGTTTTGACAATTTCTGATCACTGGGGTTAAGGGCTGACTCAGTGTGCTCTTCTGAGCCAGGCAGTTACACTGCGATTCAAAGGGCTGAGAAAACGCGTTTATTTCGGGCTGAAAAACACGTTTTGAAAACTGTGCTGTTCCCCCCTTTAACTTACATGGTGGTGACCAAAGTTGCCAAAACGTGTTTATTTCTGCTGAAAAACACGTTTTGACAATTTCTGATCACTGGGGTTAAGGTCTGACTCAGTGGGCTCTTCTGAACCAGTCAGTTACAGTGCGATTCCAAGGGCTGAGAAAACGCGTTTATTTCGGGCTGAAAAACACGTTTTGAAAACTGTGCTGTTCCTGCCCTATAAGTTACATGGTGGTGACCAAAGTTGCCAAAACGTGTTTATTTCTGCTGAAAAACATGTTTTTACAATTTCTGATCACTGGGGTTAAGGGCTGACTCAGTGTGCTCTTCTGAGCCAGGCAGTTACACTGCGATTCTAAGGGCTGAGAAAACGCGTTTATTTCAGGCTGAAAAACATGTTTTGAAAACTGTGCTGTTCCTGCCCTATAAGTTACATGGTGGTGACCAAAGTTGCCAAAACGTGTTTATTTCTGCTGAAAAACATGTTTTGACAATTTCTGATCACTGGGGTTAAGGGCTGACTCAGTGGGCTCTTCTGAGCCAGGCAGTTACACTGCGATTCCAAGGGCTGTGAAAACGCGTTTATTTCGGGCTGAAAAACACGTTTTGAAAACTGTGCTGTTCCTGCCCTATAAGTTACATGGTGGTGACCAAAGTTGCCAAAACGTGTTTATTTCTGCTGAAAAACATGTTTTGACAATTTCTGATCACTGGGGTTAAGGGCTGACTCAGTGTGCTCTTCTGAGCCAGGCAGTTACTCTGCAATTCTAAGGGCTGAGAAAACGTGTTTATTTCGGGCTGAAAAACACGTTTTGAAAACTGTGCTGTTCCTGCCCTATAAGTTACATGGTGGTGACCAAAGTTGCCAAAACGTGTTTATTTCTGCTGAAAAACATGTTTTTACATTTTCTGATCACTGGGGTTAAGGGCTGACTCAGTGTGCTCTTCTGAGCCAGGCAGTTACACTGCGATTCTAAGGGCTGAGAAAACGCGTTTATTTCGGGCTGAAAAACACGTTTTGAAAACTGTGCTGTTCCTGCCCTATAAGTTACATGGTGGTGACCAAAGTTGCCAAAACGTGTTTATTTCTGCTGAAAAACATGTTTTGACAATTTCTGATCACTGGGGTTAAGGGCAGACTCAGTGGGCTCTTCTGAGCCAGGCAGTTACACTGCGATTCCAAGGGCTGAGAAAACGCGTTTATTTCGGGCTGAAAAACACGTTTTGAAAACTGTGCTGTTCCTGCCCTATAACTTACATGGTGGTGACCAAAGTTGCCAAAACGTGTTTATTTCTGCTGAAAAACACGTTTTGACAATTTCTGATCACTGGGGTTAAGGTCTGACTCAGTGGGCTCTTCTGAACCAGTCAGTTACAGTGCGATTCCAAGGGCTGAGAAAACGCGTTTATTTCGGGCTGAAAAACACGTTTTGAAAACTGTGCTGTTCCTGCCCTATAACTTACATGGTGGTGACCAAAGTTGCCAAAACGTGTTTATTTCTGCTGAAAAACATGTTTTGACAATTTCTGATCACTGGGGTTAAGGGCTGACTCAGTGTGCTCTTCTGAACCAGTCAGTTACAGTGCGATTCCAAGGGCTGAGAAAACGCGTTTATTTCGGGCTGAAAAACACGTTTTGAAAACTGTGCTGTTCCTGCCCTATAAGTTACATGGTGGTGACCAAAGTTGCCAAAACGTGTTTATTTCTGCTGAAAAACATGTTTTTACAATTTCTGATCACTGGGGTTAAGGGCTGACTCAGTGTGCTCTTCTGAGCCAGGCAGTTACACTGCGATTCTAAGGGCTGAGAAAACGCGTTTATTTCGGGCTGAAAAACACGTTTTGAAAACTGTGCTGTTCCTGCCCTATAAGTTACATGGTGGTGACCAAAGTTGCCAAAACGTGTTTATTTCTGCTGAAAAACATGTTTTGACAATTTCTGATCACTGGGGTTAAGGGCTGACTCAGTGGGCTCTTCTGAGCCAGGCAGTTACACTGCGATTCCAAGGGCTGTGAAAACGCGTTTATTTCGGGCTGAAAAACACGTTTTGAAAACTGTGCTGTTCCTGCCCTATAACTTACATGGTGGTGACCAAAGTTGCCAAAACGTGTTTATTTCTGCTGAAAAACATGTTTTGACAATTTCTGATCACTGGGGTTAAGGGCTGACTCAGTGTGCTCTTCTGAGCCAGGCAGTTACTCTGCAATTCTAAGGGCTGAGAAAACGTGTTTATTTCGGGCTGAAAAACACGTTTTGAAAACTGTGCTGTTCCTGCCCTATAAGTTACATGGTGGTGACCAAAGTTGCCAAAACGTGTTTATTTCTGCTGAAAAACATGTTTTGACAATTTCTGATCACTGGGGTTAAGGGCTGACTCAGTGTGCTCTTCTGAGCCAGGCAGTTACACTGCGATTCTAAGGGCTGAGAAAACGCGTTTATTTCGGGCTGAAAAACACGTTTTGAAAACTGTGCTGTTCCTGCCCTATAAGTTACATGGTGGTGACCAAAGTTGCCAAAACGTGTTTATTTCTGCTGAAAAACATGTTTTGACAATTTCTGATCACTGGGGTTAAGGGCTGACTCAGTGGGCTCTTCTGAGCCAGGCAGTTACACTGCGATTCCAAGGGCTGAGAAAACGCGTTTATTTCGGGCTGAAAAACACGTTTTGAAAACTGTGCTGTTCCTGCCCTATAACTTACATGGTGGTGACCAAAGTTGCCAAAACGTGTTTATTTCTGCTGAAAAACACGTTTTGACAATTTCTGATCACTGGGGTTAAGGTCTGACTCAGTGGGCTCTTCTGAACCAGTCAGTTACAGTGCGATTCCAAGGGCTGAGAAAACGCGTTTATTTCGGGCTGAAAAACACGTTTTGAAAACTGTGCTGTTCCTGCCCTATAGGTTACATGGTGGTGACCAAAGTTGCCAAAACGTGTTTATTTCTGCTGAAAAACATGTTTTGACAATTTCTGATCACTGGGGTTAAGGTCTGACTCAGTGGGCTCTTCTGAACCAGTCAGTTACAGTGCGATTCCAAGGGCTGAGAAAACGCGTTTATTTCGGGCTGAAAAACACGTTTTGAAAACTGTGCTGTTCCTGCCCTATAAGTTACATGGTGGTGACCAAAGTTGCCAAAACGTGTTTATTTCTGCTGAAAAACATGTTTTTACAATTTCTGATCACTGGGGTTAAGGGCTGACTCAGTGTGCTCTTCTGAGCCAGGCAGTTACACTGCGATTCTAAGGGCTGAGAAAACGCGTTTATTTCGGGCTGAAAAACACGTTTTGAAAACTGTGCTGTTCCTGCCCTATAAGTTACATGGTGGTGACCAAAGTTGCCAAAACGTGTTTATTTCTGCTGAAAAACATGTTTTGACAATTTCTGATCACTGGGGTTAAGGGCTGACTCAGTGGGCTCTTCTGAGCCAGTCAGTTACAGTGCGATTCCAAGGGCTGAGAAAACGTGTTTATTTCGGGCTGAAAAACACGTTTTGAAAACTGTGCTGTTCCTGCCCTATAAGTTACATGGTGGTGACCAAAGTTGCCAAAACGTGTTTATTTCTGCTGAAAAACATGTTTTGACAATTTCTGATCACTGGGGTTAAGGGCTGACTCAGTGTGCTCTTCTGAGCCAGGCAGTTACACTGCGATTCCAAGGGCTGAGAAAACGCGTTTATTTCGGGCTGAAAAACACGTTTTGAAAACTGTGCTGTTCCTGCCCTATAATTTACATGGTGGTGACCAAAGTTGCCAAAACGTGTTTATTTCTCCTGAAAAACACGTTTTGACAATTTCTGATCACTGGGGTTAAGGTCTGACTCAGTGGGCTCTTCTGAACCAGTCAGTTACAGTGCGATTCCAAGGGCTGAGAAAACGCGTTTATTTCGGGCTGAAAAACACGTTTTGAAAACTGTGCTGTTCCTGCCCTATAAGTTACATGGTGGTGACCAAAGTTGCCAAAACGTGTTTATTTCTGCTGAAAAACATGTTTTTACAATTTCTGATCACTGGGGTTAAGGGCTGACTCAGTATGCTCTTCTGAGCCAGGCAGTTACACTGCGATTCTAAGGGCTGAGAAAACGCGTTTATTTCGGGCTGAAAAACACGTTTTGAAAACTGTGCTGTTCCTGCCCTATAAGTTACATGGTGGTGACCAAAGTTGCCAAAACGTGTTTATTTCTGCTGAAAAACATGTTTTGACAATTTCTGATCACTGGGGTTAAGGGCTGACTCAGTGGGCTCTTCTGAGCCAGGCAGTTACACTGCGATTCCAAGGGCTGAGAAAACGCGTTTATTTCGGGCTGAAAAACACGTTTTGAAAACTGTGCTGTTCCTGCCCTATAACTTACATGGTGGTGACCAAAGTTGCCAAAACGTGTTTATTTCTGCTGAAAAACATGTTTTGACAATTTCTGATCACTGGGGTTAAGGGCTGACTCAGTGTGCTCTTCTGAGCCAGGCAGTTACACTGCGATTCTAAGGGCTGAGAAAACGCGTTTATTTCGGGATGAAAAACACGTTTTGAAAACTGTGCTGTTCCTGCCCTATAAGTTACATGGTGGTGACCAAAGTTGCCAAAACGTGTTTATTTCTGCTGAAAAACATGTTTTGACAATTTCTGATCACTGGGGTTAAGGTCTGACTCAGTGGGCTCTTCTGAGCCAGTCAGTTACAGTGCGATTCGAAGGGCTGAGAAAACGCGTTTATTTCGGGCTGAAAAACACGTTTTGAAAACTGTGCTGTTCCTGCCCTATAAGTTACATGGTGGTGACCAAAGTTGCCAAAACGTGTTTATTTCTGCTGAAAAACACGTTTTGACAATTTCTGATCACTGGGGTTAAGGTCTGACTCAGTGGGCTCTTCTGAACCAGTCAGTTAAAGTGCGATTCCAAGGGCTGAGAAAACGCGTTTATTTCGGGCTGAAAAACACGTTTTGAAAACTGTGCTGTTCCTGCCCTATAAGTTACATGGTGGTGACCAAAGTTGCCAAAACGTGTTTATTTCTGCTGAAAAACATGTTTTGACAATTTCTGATCACTGGGGTTAAGGGCTGACTCAGTGGGCTCTTCTGAGCCAGGCAGTTACACTGCGATTCCAAGGGCTGTGAAAACGCGTTTATTTCGGGCTGAAAAACACGTTTTGAAAACTGTGCTGTTCCTGCCCTATAACTTACATGGTGGTGACCAAAGTTGCCAAAACGTGTTTATTTCTGCTGAAAAACATGTTTTGACAATTTCTGATCACTGGGGTTAAGGGCTGACTCAGTGTGCTCTTCTGAGCCAGGCAGTTACTCTGCAATTCTAAAGGCTGAGAAAACGTGTTTATTTCGGGCTGAAAAACACGTTTTGAAAACTGTGCTGTTCCTGCCCTATAAGTTACATGGTGGTGACCAAAGTTGCCAAAACGTGTTTATTTCTGCTGAAAAACATGTTTTGACAATTTCTGATCACTGGGGTTAAGGGCTGACTCAGAGTGCTCTTCTGAGCCAGGCAGTTACACTGCGATTCTAAGGGCTGAGAAAACGCGTTTATTTCGGGCTGAAAAACACGTTTTGAAAACTGTGCTGTTCCTGCCCTATAAGTTACATGGTGGTGACCAAAGTTGCCAAAACGTGTTTATTTCTGCTGAAAAACATGTTTTGACAATTTCTGATCACTGGGGTTAAGGGCTGACTCAGTGGGCTCTTCTGAGCCAGGCAGTTACACTGCGATTCCAAGGGCTGTGAAAACGCGTTTATTTCGGGCTGAAAAACACGTTTTGAAAACTGTGCTGTTCCTGCCCTATAACTTACATGGTGGTGACCAAAGTTGCCAAAACGTGTTTATTTCTGCTGAAAAACATGTTTTGACAATTTCTGATCACTGGGGTTAAGGGCTGACTCAGTGTGCTCTTCTGAGCCAGGCAGTTACTCTGCAATTCTAAGGGCTGAGAAAACGTGTTTATTTCGGGCTGAAAAACACGTTTTGAAAACTGTGCTGTTCCTGCCCTATAAGTTACATGGTGGTGACCAAAGTTGCCAAAACGTGTTTATTTCTGCTGAAAAACATGTTTTGACAATTTCTGATCACTGGGGTTAAGGGCTGACTCAGTGTGCTCTTCTGAGCCAGGCAGTTACACTGCGATTCTAAGGGCTGAGAAAACGCGTTTATTTCGGGCTGAAAAACACGTTTTGAAAACTGTGCTGTTCCTGCCCTATAAGTTACATGGTGGTGACCAAAGTTGCCAAAACGTGTTTATTTCTGCTGAAAAACATGTTTTGACAATTTCTGATCACTGGGGTTAAGGGCTGACTCAGTGGGCTCTTCTGAGCCAGGCAGTTACACTGCGATTCCAAGGGCTGAGAAAACGCGTTTATTTCGGGCTGAAAAACACGTTTTGAAAACTGTGCTGTTCCTGCCCTATAACTTACATGGTGGTGACCAAAGTTGCCAAAACGTGTTTATTTCTGCTGAAAAACACGTTTTGACAATTTCTGATCACTGGGGTTAAGGTCTGACTCAGTGGGCTCTTCTGAACCAGTCAGTTACAGTGCGATTCCAAGGGCTGAGAAAACGCGTTTATTTCGGGCTGAAAAACACGTTTTGAAAACTGTGCTGTTCCTGCCCTATAGGTTACATGGTGGTGACCAAAGTTGCCAAAACGTGTTTATTTCTGCTGAAAAACATGTTTTGACAATTTCTGATCACTGGGGTTAAGGTCTGACTCAGTGGGCTCTTCTGAACCAGTCAGTTACAGTGCGATTCCAAGGGCTGAGAAAACGCGTTTATTTCGGGCTGAAAAACACGTTTTGAAAACTGTGCTGTTCCTGCCCTATAAGTTACATGGTGGTGACCAAAGTTGCCAAAACGTGTTTATTTCTGCTGAAAAACATGTTTTTACAATTTCTGATCACTGGGGTTAAGGGCTGACTCAGTGTGCTCTTCTGAGCCAGGCAGTTACACTGCGATTCTAAGGGCTGAGAAAACGCGTTTATTTCGGGCTGAAAAACACGTTTTGAAAACTGTGCTGTTCCTGCCCTATAAGTTACATGGTGGTGACCAAAGTTGCCAAAACGTGTTTATTTCTGCTGAAAAACATGTTTTGACAATTTCTGATCACTGGGGTTAAGGGCTGACTCAGTGGGCTCTTCTGAGCCAGTCAGTTACAGTGCGATTCCAAGGGCTGAGAAAACGTGTTTATTTCGGGCTGAAAAACACGTTTTGAAAACTGTGCTGTTCCTGCCCTATAAGTTACATGGTGGTGACCAAAGTTGCCAAAACGTGTTTATTTCTGCTGAAAAACATGTTTTGACAATTTCTGATCACTGGGGTTAAGGGCTGACTCAGTGTGCTCTTCTGAGCCAGGCAGTTACACTGCGATTCCAAGGGCTGAGAAAACGCGTTTATTTCGGGCTGAAAAACACGTTTTGAAAACTGTGCTGTTCCTGCCCTATAATTTACATGGTGGTGACCAAAGTTGCCAAAACGTGTTTATTTCTCCTGAAAAACACGTTTTGACAATTTCTGATCACTGGGGTTAAGGTCTGACTCAGTGGGCTCTTCTGAACCAGTCAGTTACAGTGCGATTCCAAGGGCTGAGAAAACGCGTTTATTTCGGGCTGAAAAACACGTTTTGAAAACTGTGCTGTTCCTGCCCTATAAGTTACATGGTGGTGACCAAAGTTGCCAAAACGTGTTTATTTCTGCTGAAAAACATGTTTTTACAATTTCTGATCACTGGGGTTAAGGGCTGACTCAGTATGCTCTTCTGAGCCAGGCAGTTACACTGCGATTCTAAGGGCTGAGAAAACGCGTTTATTTCGGGCTGAAAAACACGTTTTGAAAACTGTGCTGTTCCTGCCCTATAAGTTACATGGTGGTGACCAAAGTTGCCAAAACGTGTTTATTTCTGCTGAAAAACATGTTTTGACAATTTCTGATCACTGGGGTTAAGGGCTGACTCAGTGGGCTCTTCTGAGCCAGGCAGTTACACTGCGATTCCAAGGGCTGAGAAAACGCGTTTATTTCGGGCTGAAAAACACGTTTTGAAAACTGTGCTGTTCCTGCCCTATAACTTACATGGTGGTGACCAAAGTTGCCAAAACGTGTTTATTTCTGCTGAAAAACATGTTTTGACAATTTCTGATCACTGGGGTTAAGGGCTGACTCAGTGTGCTCTTCTGAGCCAGGCAGTTACACTGCGATTCTAAGGGCTGAGAAAACGCGTTTATTTCGGGATGAAAAACACGTTTTGAAAACTGTGCTGTTCCTGCCCTATAAGTTACATGGTGGTGACCAAAGTTGCCAAAACGTGTTTATTTCTGCTGAAAAACATGTTTTGACAATTTCTGATCACTGGGGTTAAGGTCTGACTCAGTGGGCTCTTCTGAGCCAGTCAGTTACAGTGCGATTCGAAGGGCTGAGAAAACGCGTTTATTTCGGGCTGAAAAACACGTTTTGAAAACTGTGCTGTTCCTGCCCTATAAGTTACATGGTGGTGACCAAAGTTGCCAAAACGTGTTTATTTCTGCTGAAAAACACGTTTTGACAATTTCTGATCACTGGGGTTAAGGTCTGACTCAGTGGGCTCTTCTGAACCAGTCAGTTAAAGTGCGATTCCAAGGGCTGAGAAAACGCGTTTATTTCGGGCTGAAAAACACGTTTTGAAAACTGTGCTGTTCCTGCCCTATAAGTTACATGGTGGTGACCAAAGTTGCCAAAACGTGTTTATTTCTGCTGAAAAACATGTTTTGACAATTTCTGATCACTGGGGTTAAGGGCTGACTCAGTGGGCTCTTCTGAGCCAGGCAGTTACACTGCGATTCCAAGGGCTGTGAAAACGCGTTTATTTCGGGCTGAAAAACACGTTTTGAAAACTGTGCTGTTCCTGCCCTATAACTTACATGGTGGTGACCAAAGTTGCCAAAACGTGTTTATTTCTGCTGAAAAACATGTTTTGACAATTTCTGATCACTGGGGTTAAGGGCTGACTCAGTGTGCTCTTCTGAGCCAGGCAGTTACTCTGCAATTCTAAGGGCTGAGAAAACGTGTTTATTTCGGGCTGAAAAACACGTTTTGAAAACTGTGCTGTTCCTGCCCTATAAGTTACATGGTGGTGACCAAAGTTGCCAAAACGTGTTTATTTCTGCTGAAAAACATGTTTTGACAATTTCTGATCACTGGGGTTAAGGGCTGACTCAGAGTGCTCTTCTGAGCCAGGCAGTTACACTGCGATTCTAAGGGCTGAGAAAACGCGTTTATTTCGGGCTGAAAAACACGTTTTGAAAACTGTGCTGTTCCTGCCCTATAAGTTACATGGTGGTGACCAAAGTTGCCAAAACGTGTTTATTTCTGCTGAAAAACATGTTTTGACAATTTCTGATCACTGGGGTTAAGGGCTGACTCAGTGGGCTCTTCTGAACCAGTCAGTTACAGTGCGATTCCAAGGGCTGAGAAAACGCGTTTATTTCGGGCTGAAAAACACGTTTTGAAAACTGTGCTGTTCCTGCCCTATAAGTTACATGGTGGTGACCAAAGTTGCCAAAACGTGTTTATTTCTGCTGAAAAACATGTTTTTACAATTTCTGATCACTGGGGTTAAGGGCTGACTCAGTGTGCTCTTCTGAGCCAGGCAGTTACACTGCGATTCCAAGGGCTGTGAAAACGCGTTTATTTCGGGCTGAAAAACACGTTTTGAAAACTGTGCTGTTCCTGCCCTATAACTTACATGGTGGTGACCAAAGTTGCCAAAACGTGTTTATTTCTGCTGAAAAACATGTTTTGACAATTTCTGATCACTGGGGTTAAGGGCTGACTCAGTGTGCTCTTCTGAGCCAGGCAGTTACTCTGCAATTCTAAGGGCTGAGAAAACGTGTTTATTTCGGGCTGAAAAACACGTTTTGAAAACTGTGCTGTTCCTGCCCTATAAGTTACATGGTGGTGACCAAAGTTGCCAAAACGTGTTTATTTCTGCTGAAAAACATGTTTTGACAATTTCTGATCACTGGGGTTAAGGGCTGACTCAGTGTGCTCTTCTGAGCCAGGCAGTTACACTGCGATTCTAAGGGCTGAGAAAACGCGTTTATTTCGGGCTGAAAAACACGTTTTGAAAACTGTGCTGTTCCTGCCCTATAAGTTACATGGTGGTGACCAAAGTTGCCAAAACGTGTTTATTTCTGCTGAAAAACATGTTTTGACAATTTCTGATCACTGGGGTTAAGGGCTGACTCAGTGTGCTCTTCTGAGCCAGGCAGTTACACTGCGATTCTAAGGGCTGAGAAAACGCGTTTATTTCGGGCTGAAAAATACGTTTTGAAAACTGTGCTGTTCCTGCCCTATAACTTACATGGTGGTGACCAAAGTTGCCAAAACGTGTTTATTTCTGCTGAAAAACACGTTTTGACAATTTCTGATCACTGGGGTTAAGTTCTGACTCAGTGGGCTCTTCTGAACCAGTCAGTTACGTGCGATTCCAAGGGCTGAGAAAACGCGTTTATTTCGGGCTGAAAAACACGTTTTGAAAACTGTGCTGTTCCTGCCCTATAAGTTACATGGTGGTGACCAAAGTTGCCAAAACGTGTTTATTTCTGCTGAAAAACATGTTTTGACAATTTCTGATCACTGGGGTTAAGGGCTGACTCAGTGTGCTCTTCTGAGCCAGGCAGTTACACTGCGATTCAAAGGGCTGAGAAAACGCGTTTATTTCGGGCTGAAAAACACGTTTTGAAAACTGTGCTGTTCCCGCCCTATAACTTACATGGTGGTGACCAAAGTTGCCAAAACGTGTTTATTTCTGCTGAAAAACACGTTTTGACAATTTCTGATCACTGGGGTTAAGGTCTGACTCAGTGGGCTCTTCTGAACCAGTCAGTTACAGTGCGATTCCAAGGGCTGAGAAAACGCGTTTATTTCGGGCTGAAAAACACGTTTTGAAAACTGTGCTGTTCCTGCCCTATAAGTTACATGGTGGTGACCAAAGTTGCCAAAACGTGTTTATTTCTGCTGAAAAACATGTTTTTACAATTTCTGATCACTGGGGTTAAGGGCTGACTCAGTGTGCTCTTCTGAGCCAGGCAGTTACACTGCGATTCTAAGGGCTGAGAAAACGCGTTTATTTCAGGCTGAAAAACATGTTTTGAAAACTGTGCTGTTCCTGCCCTATAAGTTACATGGTGGTGACCAAAGTTGCCAAAACGTGTTTATTTCTGCTGAAAAACATGTTTTGACAATTTCTGATCACTGGGGTTAAGGGCTGACTCAGTGGGCTCTTCTGAGCCAGGCAGTTACACTGCGATTCCAAGGGCTGTGAAAACGCGTTTATTTCGGGCTGAAAAACACGTTTTGAAAACTGTGCTGTTCCTGCCCTATAAGTTACATGGTGGTGACCAAAGTTGCCAAAACGTGTTTATTTCTGCTGAAAAACATGTTTTGACAATTTCTGATCACTGGGGTTAAGGGCTGACTCAGTGTGCTCTTCTGAGCCAGGCAGTTACTCTGCAATTCTAAGGGCTGAGAAAACGTGTTTATTTCGGGCTGAAAAACACGTTTTGAAAACTGTGCTGTTCCTGCCCTATAAGTTACATGGTGGTGACCAAAGTTGCCAAAACGTGTTTATTTCTGCTGAAAAACATGTTTTGACAATTTCTGATCACTGGGGTTAAGGGCTGACTCAGTGTGCTCTTCTGAGCCAGGCAGTTACACTGCGATTCTAAGGGCTGAGAAAACGCGTTTATTTCGGGCTGAAAAACACGTTTTGAAAACTGTGCTGTTCCTGCCCTATAACTTACATGGTGGTGACCAAAGTTGCCAAAACGTGTTTATTTCTGCTGAAAAACACGTTTTGACAATTTCTGATCACTGGGGTTAAGGTCTGACTCAGTGGGCTCTTCTGAACCAGTCAGTTACAGTGCGATTCCAAGGGCTGAGAAAACGCGTTTATTTCGGGCTGAAAAACACGTTTTGAAAACTGTGCTGTTCCTGCCCTATAAGTTACATGGTGGTGACCAAAGTTGCCAAAACGTGTTTATTTCTGCTGAAAAACATGTTTTTACATTTTCTGATCACTGGGGTTAAGGGCTGACTCAGTGTGCTCTTCTGAGCCAGGCAGTTACACTGCGATTCTAAGGGCTGAGAAAACGCGTTTATTTCGGGCTGAAAAACACGTTTTGAAAACTGTGCTGTTCCTGCCCTATAAGTTACATGGTGGTGACCAAAGTTGCCAAAACGTGTTTATTTCTGCTGAAAAACATGTTTTGACAATTTCTGATCACTGGGGTTAAGGGCTGACTCAGTGGGCTCTTCTGAGCCAGGCAGTTACACTGCGATTCCAAGGGCTGTGAAAACGCGTTTATTTCGGGCTGAAAAACACGTTTTGAAAACTGTGCTGTTCCTGCCCTATAACTTACATGGTGGTGACCAAAGTTGCCAAAACGTGTTTATTTCTGCTGAAAAACATGTTTTGACAATTTCTGATCACTGGGGTTAAGGGCTGACTCAGTGTGCTCTTCTGAGCCAGGCAGTTACTCTGCAATTCTAAGGGCTGAGAAAACGTGTTTATTTCGGGCTGAAAAACACGTTTTGAAAACTGTGCTGTTCCTGCCCTATAAGTTACATGGTGGTGACCAAAGTTGCCAAAACGTGTTTATTTCTGCTGAAAAACATGTTTTGACAATTTCTGATCACTGGGGTTAAGGGCTGACTCAGTGTGCTCTTCTGAGCCAGGCAGTTACACTGCGATTCTAAGGGCTGAGAAAACGCGTTTATTTCGGGCTGAAAAACACGTTTTGAAAACTGTGCTGTTCCTGCCCTATAAGTTACATGGTGGTGACCAAAGTTGCCAAAACGTGTTTATTTCTGCTGAAAAACATGTTTTGACAATTTCTGATCACTGGGGTTAAGGGCTGACTCAGTGTGCTCTTCTGAGCCAGGCAGTTACACAGCGATTCTAAGGGCTGAGAAAACGCGTTTATTTCGGGCTGAAAAATACGTTTTGAAAACTGTGCTGTTCCTGCCCTATAACTTACATGGTGGTGACCAAAGTTGCCAAAACGTGTTTATTTCTGCTGAAAAACACGTTTTGACAATTTCTGATCACTGGGGTTAAGTTCTGACTCAGTGGGCTCTTCTGAACCAGTCAGTTACGTGCGATTCCAAGGGCTGAGAAAACGCGTTTATTTCGGGCTGAAAAACACGTTTTGAAAACTGTGCTGTTCCTGCCCTATAAGTTACATGGTGGTGACCAAAGTTGCCAAAACGTGTTTATTTCTGCTGAAAAACATGTTTTGACAATTTCTGATCACTGGGGTTAAGGGCTGACTCAGTGTGCTCTTCTGAGCCAGGCAGTTACACTGCGATTCAAAGGGCTGAGAAAACGCGTTTATTTCGGGCTGAAAAACACGTTTTGAAAACTGTGCTGTTCCTGCCCTATAACTTACATGGTGGTGACCAAAGTTGCCAAAACGTGTTTATTTCTGCTGAAAAACACGTTTTGACAATTTCTGATCACTGGGGTTAAGGTCTGACTCAGTGGGCTCTTCTGAACCAGTCAGTTACAGTGCGATTCCAAGGGCTGAGAAAACGCGTTTATTTCGGGCTGAAAAACACGTTTTGAAAACTGTGCTGTTCCTGCCCTATAAGTTACATGGTGGTGACCAAAGTTGCCAAAACGTGTTTATTTCTGCTGAAAAACATGTTTTTACAATTTCTGATCACTGGGGTTAAGGGCTGACTCAGTGTGCTCTTCTGAGCCAGGCAGTTACACTGCGATTCTAAGGGCTGAGAAAACGCGTTTATTTCGGGCTGAAAAACACGTTTTGAAAACTGTGCTGTTCCTGCCCTATAAGTTACATGGTGGTGACCAAAGTTGCCAAAACGTGTTTATTTCTGCTGAAAAACATGTTTTGACAATTTCTGATCACTGGGGTTAAGGGCTGACTCAGTGGGCTCTTCTGAGCCAGGCAGTTACACTGCGATTCCAAGGGCTGTGAAAACGCGTTTATTTCGGGCTGAAAAACAAGTTTTGAAAACTGTGCTGTTCCTGCCCTATAACTTACATGGTGGTGACCAAAGTTGCCAAAACGTGTTTATTTCTGCTGAAAAACATGTTTTGACAATTTCTGATCACTGGGGTTAAGGGCTGACTCAGTGTGCTCTTCTGAGCCAGGCAGTTACTCTGCAATTCTAAGGGCTGAGAAAACGTGTTTATTTCGGGCTGAAAAACACGTTTTGAAAACTGTGCTGTTCCTGCCCTATAAGTTACATGGTGGTGACCAAAGTTGCCAAAACGTGTTTATTTCTGCTGAAAAACATGTTTTGACAATTTCTGATCACTGGGGTTAAGGGCTGACTCAGTGTGCTCTTCTGAGCCAGGCAGTTACACTGCGATTCCAAGGGCTGAGAAAACGCGTTTATTTCGGGCTGAAAAACACGTTTTGAAAACTGTGCTGTTCCTGCCCTATAACTTACATGGTGGTGACCAAAGTTGCCAAAACGTGTTTATTTCTGCTGAAAAACACGTTTTGACAATTTCTGATCACTGGGGTTAAGGTCTGACTCAGTGGGCTCTTCTGAACCAGTCAGTTACAGTGCGATTCCAAGGGCTGAGAAAACGCGTTTATTTCGGGCTGAAAAACACGTTTTGAAAACTGTGCTGTTCCTGCCCTATAAGTTACATGGTGGTGACCAAAGTTGCCAAAACGTGTTTATTTCTGCTGAAAAACATGTTTTTACATTTTCTGATCACTGGGGTTAAGGGCTGACTCAGTGTGCTCTTCTGAGCCAGGCAGTTACACTGCGATTCTAAGGGCTGAGAAAACGCGTTTATTTCGGGCTGAAAAACACGTTTTGAAAACTGTGCTGTTCCTGCCCTATAAGTTACATGGTGGTGACCAAAGTTGCCAAAACGTGTTTATTTCTGCTGAAAAACATGTTTTGACAATTTCTGATCACTGGGGTTAAGGGCTGACTCAGTGGGCTCTTCTGAGCCAGGCAGTTACACTGCGATTCCAAGGGCTGTGAAAACGCGTTTATTTCGGGCTGAAAAACACGTTTTGAAAACTGTGCTGTTCCTGCCCTATAACTTACATGGTGGTGACCAAAGTTGCCAAAACGTGTTTATTTCTGCTGAAAAACATGTTTTGACAATTTCTGATCACTGGGGTTAAGGGCTGACTCAGTGTGCTCTTCTGAGCCAGGCAGTTACTCTGCAATTCTAAGGGCTGAGAAAACGTGTTTATTTCGGGCTGAAAAACAAGTTTTGAAAACTGTGCTGTTCCTGCCCTATAAGTTACATGGTGGTGACCAAAGTTGCCAAAACGTGTTTATTTCTGCTGAAAAACATGTTTTGACAATTTCTGATCACTGGGGTTAAGGGCTGACTCAGTGTGCTCTTCTGAGCCAGGCAGTTACACTGCGATTCTAAGGGCTGAGAAAACGCGTTTATTTCGGGCTGAAAAACACGTTTTGAAAACTGTGCTGTTCCTGCCCTATAAGTTACATGGTGGTGACCAAAGTTGCCAAAACGTGTTTATTTCTGCTGAAAAACATGTTTTGACAATTTCTGATCACTGGGGTTAAGGGCTGACTCAGTGTGCTCTTCTGAGCCAGGCAGTTACACTGCGATTCTAAGGGCTGAGAAAACGCGTTTATTTCGGGCTGAAAAATACGTTTTGAAAACTGTGCTGTTCCTGCCCTATAACTTACATGGTGGTGACCAAAGTTGCCAAAACGTGTTTATTTCTGCTGAAAAACACGTTTTGACAATTTCTGATCACTGGGGTTAAGTTCTGACTCAGTGGGCTCTTCTGAACCAGTCAGTTACGTGCGATTCCAAGGGCTGAGAAAACGCGTTTATTTCGGGCTGAAAAACACGTTTTGAAAACTGTGCTGTTCCTGCCCTATAACTTACATGGTGGTGACCAAAGTTGCCAAAACGTGTTTATTTCTGCTGAAAAACACGTTTTGACAATTTCTGATCACTGGGGTTAAGGTCTGACTCAGTGGGCTCTTCTGAACCAGTCAGTTACAGTGCGATTCCAAGGGCTGAGAAAACGCGTTTATTTCGGGCTGAAAAACACGTTTTGAAAACTGTGCTGTTCCTGCCCTATAAGTTACATGGTGGTGACCAAAGTTGCCAAAACGTGTTTATTTCTGCTGAAAAACATGTTTTTACAATTTCTGATCACTGGGGTTAAGGGCTGACTCAGTGTGCTCTTCTGAGCCAGGCAGTTACACTGCGATTCTAAGGGCTGAGAAAACGCGTTTATTTCGGGCTGAAAAACACGTTTTGAAAACTGTGCTGTTCCTGCCCTATAAGTTACATGGTGGTGACCAAAGTTGCCAAAACGTGTTTATTTCTGCTGAAAAACATGTTTTGACAATTTCTGATCACTGGGGTTAAGGGCTGACTCAGTGGGCTCTTCTGAGCCAGTCAGTTACAGTGCGATTCCAAGGGCTGAGAAAACGTGTTTATTTCGGGCTGAAAAACACGTTTTGAAAACTGTGCTGTTCCTGCCCTATAAGTTACATGGTGGTGACCAAAGTTGCCAAAACGTGTTTATTTCTGCTGAAAAACATGTTTTGACAATTTCTGATCACTGGGGTTAAGGGCTGACTCAGTGTGCTCTTCTGAGCCAGGCAGTTACACTGCGATTCCAAGGGCTGAGAAAACGCGTTTATTTCGGGCTGAAAAACACGTTTTGAAAACTGTGCTGTTCCTGCCCTATAATTTACATGGTGGTGACCAAAGTTGCCAAAACGTGTTTATTTCTCCTGAAAAACACGTTTTGACAATTTCTGATCACTGGGGTTAAGGTCTGACTCAGTGGGCTCTTCTGAACCAGTCAGTTACAGTGCGATTCCAAGGGCTGAGAAAACGCGTTTATTTCGGGCTGAAAAACACGTTTTGAAAACTGTGCTGTTCCTGCCCTATAAGTTACATGGTGGTGACCAAAGTTGCCAAAACGTGTTTATTTCTGCTGAAAAACATGTTTTTACAATTTCTGATCACTGGGGTTAAGGGCTGACTCAGTATGCTCTTCTGAGCCAGGCAGTTACACTGCGATTCTAAGGGCTGAGAAAACGCGTTTATTTCGGGCTGAAAAACACGTTTTGAAAACTGTGCTGTTCCTGCCCTATAAGTTACATGGTGGTGACCAAAGTTGCCAAAACGCGTTTATTTCTGCTGAAAAACATGTTTTGACAATTTCTGATCACTGGGGTTAAGGGCTGACTCAGTGTGCTCTTCTGAGCCAGGCAGTTACACTGCGATTCTAAGGGCTGAGAAAACGCGTTTATTTCGGGCTGAAAAATACGTTTTGAAAACTGTGCTGTTCCTGCCCTATAACTTACATGGTGGTGACCAAAGTTGCCAAAACGTGTTTATTTCTGCTGAAAAACACGTTTTGACAATTTCTGATCACTGGGGTTAAGTTCTGACTCAGTGGGCTCTTCTGAACCAGTCAGTTACGTGCGATTCCAAGGGCTGAGAAAACGCGTTTATTTCGGGCTGAAAAACACGTTTTGAAAACTGTGCTGTTCCTGCCCTATAAGTTACATGGTGGTGACCAAAGTTGCCAAAACGTGTTTATTTCTGCTGAAAAACATGTTTTGACAATTTCTGATCACTGGGGTTAAGGGCTGACTCAGTGTGCTCTTCTGAGCCAGGCAGTTACACTGCGATTCAAAGGGCTGAGAAAACGCGTTTATTTCGGGCTGAAAAACACGTTTTGAAAACTGTGCTGTTCCCCCCTTTAACTTACATGGTGGTGACCAAAGTTGCCAAAACGTGTTTATTTCTGCTGAAAAACACGTTTTGACAATTTCTGATCACTGGGGTTAAGGTCTGACTCAGTGGGCTCTTCTGAACCAGTCAGTTACAGTGCGATTCCAAGGGCTGAGAAAACGCGTTTATTTCGGGCTGAAAAACACGTTTTGAAAACTGTGCTGTTCCTGCCCTATAAGTTACATGGTGGTGACCAAAGTTGCCAAAACGTGTTTATTTCTGCTGAAAAACATGTTTTTACAATTTCTGATCACTGGGGTTAAGGGCTGACTCAGTGTGCTCTTCTGAGCCAGGCAGTTACACTGCGATTCTAAGGGCTGAGAAAACGCGTTTATTTCAGGCTGAAAAACATGTTTTGAAAACTGTGCTGTTCCTGCCCTATAAGTTACATGGTGGTGACCAAAGTTGCCAAAACGTGTTTATTTCTGCTGAAAAACATGTTTTGACAATTTCTGATCACTGGGGTTAAGGGCTGACTCAGTGGGCTCTTCTGAGCCAGGCAGTTACACTGCGATTCCAAGGGCTGTGAAAACGCGTTTATTTCGGGCTGAAAAACACGTTTTGAAAACTGTGCTGTTCCTGCCCTATAAGTTACATGGTGGTGACCAAAGTTGCCAAAACGTGTTTATTTCTGCTGAAAAACATGTTTTGACAATTTCTGATCACTGGGGTTAAGGGCTGACTCAGTGTGCTCTTCTGAGCCAGGCAGTTACTCTGCAATTCTAAGGGCTGAGAAAACGTGTTTATTTCGGGCTGAAAAACACGTTTTGAAAACTGTGCTGTTCCTGCCCTATAAGTTACATGGTGGTGACCAAAGTTGCCAAAACGTGTTTATTTCTGCTGAAAAACATGTTTTTACATTTTCTGATCACTGGGGTTAAGGGCTGACTCAGTGTGCTCTTCTGAGCCAGGCAGTTACACTGCGATTCTAAGGGCTGAGAAAACGCGTTTATTTCGGGCTGAAAAACACGTTTTGAAAACTGTGCTGTTCCTGCCCTATAAGTTACATGGTGGTGACCAAAGTTGCCAAAACGTGTTTATTTCTGCTGAAAAACATGTTTTGACAATTTCTGATCACTGGGGTTAAGGGCAGACTCAGTGGGCTCTTCTGAGCCAGGCAGTTACACTGCGATTCCAAGGGCTGAGAAAACGCGTTTATTTCGGGCTGAAAAACACGTTTTGAAAACTGTGCTGTTCCTGCCCTATAACTTACATGGTGGTGACCAAAGTTGCCAAAACGTGTTTATTTCTGCTGAAAAACACGTTTTGACAATTTCTGATCACTGGGGTTAAGGTCTGACTCAGTGGGCTCTTCTGAACCAGTCAGTTACAGTGCGATTCCAAGGGCTGAGAAAACGCGTTTATTTCGGGCTGAAAAACACGTTTTCAAAACTGTGCTGTTCCTGCCCTATAACTTACATGGTGGTGACCAAAGTTGCCAAAACGTGTTTATTTCTGCTGAAAAACATGTTTTGACAATTTCTGATCACTGGGGTTAAGGGCTGACTCAGTGTGCTCTTCTGAACCAGTCAGTTACAGTGCGATTCCAAGGGCTGAGAAAACGCGTTTATTTCGGGCTGAAAAACACGTTTTGAAAACTGTGCTGTTCCTGCCCTATAAGTTACATGGTGGTGACCAAAGTTGCCAAAACGTGTTTATTTCTGCTGAAAAACATGTTTTTACAATTTCTGATCACTGGGGTTAAGGGCTGACTCAGTGTGCTCTTCTGAGCCAGGCAGTTACACTGCGATTCTAAGGGCTGAGAAAACGCGTTTATTTCGGGCTGAAAAACACGTTTTGAAAACTGTGCTGTTCCTGCCCTATAAGTTACATGGTGGTGACCAAAGTTGCCAAAACGTGTTTATTTCTGCTGAAAAACATGTTTTGACAATTTCTGATCACTGGGGTTAAGGGCTGACTCAGTGGGCTCTTCTGAGCCAGGCAGTTACACTGCGATTCCAAGGGCTGTGAAAACGCGTTTATTTCGGGCTGAAAAACACGTTTTGAAAACTGTGCTGTTCCTGCCCTATAACTTACATGGTGGTGACCAAAGTTGCCAAAACGTGTTTATTTCTGCTGAAAAACATGTTTTGACAATTTCTGATCACTGGGGTTAAGGGCTGACTCAGTGTGCTCTTCTGAGCCAGGCAGTTACTCTGCAATTCTAAGGGCTGAGAAAACGTGTTTATTTCGGGCTGAAAAACACGTTTTGAAAACTGTGCTGTTCCTGCCCTATAAGTTACATGGTGGTGACCAAAGTTGCCAAAACGTGTTTATTTCTGCTGAAAAACATGTTTTGACAATTTCTGATCACTGGGGTTAAGGGCTGACTCAGTGTGCTCTTCTGAGCCAGGCAGTTACACTGCGATTCTAAGGGCTGAGAAAACGCGTTTATTTCGGGCTGAAAAACACGTTTTGAAAACTGTGCTGTTCCTGCCCTATAAGTTACATGGTGGTGACCAAAGTTGCCAAAACGTGTTTATTTCTGCTGAAAAACATGTTTTGACAATTTCTGATCACTGGGGTTAAGGGCTGACTCAGTGGGCTCTTCTGAGCCAGGCAGTTACACTGCGATTCCAAGGGCTGAGAAAACGCGTTTATTTCGGGCTGAAAAACACGTTTTGAAAACTGTGCTGTTCCTGCCCTATAACTTACATGGTGGTGACCAAAGTTGCCAAAACGTGTTTATTTCTGCTGAAAAACACGTTTTGACAATTTCTGATCACTGGGGTTAAGGTCTGACTCAGTGGGCTCTTCTGAACCAGTCAGTTACAGTGCGATTCCAAGGGCTGAGAAAACGCGTTTATTTCGGGCTGAAAAACACGTTTTGAAAACTGTGCTGTTCCTGCCCTATAGGTTACATGGTGGTGACCAAAGTTGCCAAAACGTGTTTATTTCTGCTGAAAAACATGTTTTGACAATTTCTGATCACTGGGGTTAAGGTCTGACTCAGTGGGCTCTTCTGAACCAGTCAGTTACAGTGCGATTCCAAGGGCTGAGAAAACGCGTTTATTTCGGGCTGAAAAACACGTTTTGAAAACTGTGCTGTTCCTGCCCTATAAGTTACATGGTGGTGACCAAAGTTGCCAAAACGTGTTTATTTCTGCTGAAAAACATGTTTTTACAATTTCTGATCACTGGGGTTAAGGGCTGACTCAGTGTGCTCTTCTGAGCCAGGCAGTTACACTGCGATTCTAAGGGCTGAGAAAACGCGTTTATTTCGGGCTGAAAAACACGTTTTGAAAACTGTGCTGTTCCTGCCCTATAAGTTACATGGTGGTGACCAAAGTTGCCAAAACGTGTTTATTTCTGCTGAAAAACATGTTTTGACAATTTCTGATCACTGGGGTTAAGGGCTGACTCAGTGGGCTCTTCTGAGCCAGTCAGTTACAGTGCGATTCCAAGGGCTGAGAAAACGTGTTTATTTCGGGCTGAAAAACACGTTTTGAAAACTGTGCTGTTCCTGCCCTATAAGTTACATGGTGGTGACCAAAGTTGCCAAAACGTGTTTATTTCTGCTGAAAAACATGTTTTGACAATTTCTGATCACTGGGGTTAAGGGCTGACTCAGTGTGCTCTTCTGAGCCAGGCAGTTACACTGCGATTCCAAGGGCTGAGAAAACGCGTTTATTTCGGGCTGAAAAACACGTTTTGAAAACTGTGCTGTTCCTGCCCTATAATTTACATGGTGGTGACCAAAGTTGCCAAAACGTGTTTATTTCTCCTGAAAAACACGTTTTGACAATTTCTGATCACTGGGGTTAAGGTCTGACTCAGTGGGCTCTTCTGAACCAGTCAGTTACAGTGCGATTCCAAGGGCTGAGAAAACGCGTTTATTTCGGGCTGAAAAACACGTTTTGAAAACTGTGCTGTTCCTGCCCTATAAGTTACATGGTGGTGACCAAAGTTGCCAAAACGTGTTTATTTCTGCTGAAAAACATGTTTTTACAATTTCTGATCACTGGGGTTAAGGGCTGACTCAGTATGCTCTTCTGAGCCAGGCAGTTACACTGCGATTCTAAGGGCTGAGAAAACGCGTTTATTTCGGGCTGAAAAACACGTTTTGAAAACTGTGCTGTTCCTGCCCTATAAGTTACATGGTGGTGACCAAAGTTGCCAAAACGTGTTTATTTCTGCTGAAAAACATGTTTTGACAATTTCTGATCACTGGGGTTAAGGGCTGACTCAGTGGGCTCTTCTGAGCCAGGCAGTTACACTGCGATTCCAAGGGCTGAGAAAACGCGTTTATTTCGGGCTGAAAAACACGTTTTGAAAACTGTGCTGTTCCTGCCCTATAACTTACATGGTGGTGACCAAAGTTGCCAAAACGTGTTTATTTCTGCTGAAAAACATGTTTTGACAATTTCTGATCACTGGGGTTAAGGGCTGACTCAGTGTGCTCTTCTGAGCCAGGCAGTTACACTGCGATTCTAAGGGCTGAGAAAACGCGTTTATTTCGGGATGAAAAACACGTTTTGAAAACTGTGCTGTTCCTGCCCTATAAGTTACATGGTGGTGACCAAAGTTGCCAAAACGTGTTTATTTCTGCTGAAAAACATGTTTTGACAATTTCTGATCACTGGGGTTAAGGTCTGACTCAGTGGGCTCTTCTGAGCCAGTCAGTTACAGTGCGATTCGAAGGGCTGAGAAAACGCGTTTATTTCGGGCTGAAAAACACGTTTTGAAAACTGTGCTGTTCCTGCCCTATAAGTTACATGGTGGTGACCAAAGTTGCCAAAACGTGTTTATTTCTGCTGAAAAACACGTTTTGACAATTTCTGATCACTGGGGTTAAGGTCTGACTCAGTGGGCTCTTCTGAACCAGTCAGTTAAAGTGCGATTCCAAGGGCTGAGAAAACGCGTTTATTTCGGGCTGAAAAACACGTTTTGAAAACTGTGCTGTTCCTGCCCTATAAGTTACATGGTGGTGACCAAAGTTGCCAAAACGTGTTTATTTCTGCTGAAAAACATGTTTTGACAATTTCTGATCACTGGGGTTAAGGGCTGACTCAGTGGGCTCTTCTGAGCCAGGCAGTTACACTGCGATTCCAAGGGCTGTGAAAACGCGTTTATTTCGGGCTGAAAAACACGTTTTGAAAACTGTGCTGTTCCTGCCCTATAACTTACATGGTGGTGACCAAAGTTGCCAAAACGTGTTTATTTCTGCTGAAAAACATGTTTTGACAATTTCTGATCACTGGGGTTAAGGGCTGACTCAGTGTGCTCTTCTGAGCCAGGCAGTTACTCTGCAATTCTAAGGGCTGAGAAAACGTGTTTATTTCGGGCTGAAAAACACGTTTTGAAAACTGTGCTGTTCCTGCCCTATAAGTTACATGGTGGTGACCAAAGTTGCCAAAACGTGTTTATTTCTGCTGAAAAACATGTTTTGACAATTTCTGATCACTGGGGTTAAGGGCTGACTCAGAGTGCTCTTCTGAGCCAGGCAGTTACACTGCGATTCTAAGGGCTGAGAAAACGCGTTTATTTCGGGCTGAAAAACACGTTTTGAAAACTGTGCTGTTCCTGCCCTATAAGTTACATGGTGGTGACCAAAGTTGCCAAAACGTGTTTATTTCTGCTGAAAAACATGTTTTGACAATTTCTGATCACTGGGGTTAAGGGCTGACTCAGTGGGCTCTTCTGAGCCAGGCAGTTACACTGCGATTCCAAGGGCTGTGAAAACGCGTTTATTTCGGGCTGAAAAACACGTTTTGAAAACTGTGCTGTTCCTGCCCTATAACTTACATGGTGGTGACCAAAGTTGCCAAAACGTGTTTATTTCTGCTGAAAAACATGTTTTGACAATTTCTGATCACTGGGGTTAAGGGCTGACTCAGTGTGCTCTTCTGAGCCAGGCAGTTACTCTGCAATTCTAAGGGCTGAGAAAACGTGTTTATTTCGGGCTGAAAAACACGTTTTGAAAACTGTGCTGTTCCTGCCCTATAAGTTACATGGTGGTGACCAAAGTTGCCAAAACGTGTTTATTTCTGCTGAAAAACATGTTTTGACAATTTCTGATCACTGGGGTTAAGGGCTGACTCAGTGTGCTCTTCTGAGCCAGGCAGTTACACTGCGATTCTAAGGGCTGAGAAAACGCGTTTATTTCGGGCTGAAAAACACGTTTTGAAAACTGTGCTGTTCCTGCCCTATAAGTTACATGGTGGTGACCAAAGTTGCCAAAACGTGTTTATTTCTGCTGAAAAACATGTTTTGACAATTTCTGATCACTGGGGTTAAGGGCTGACTCAGTGGGCTCTTCTGAGCCAGGCAGTTACACTGCGATTCCAAGGGCTGAGAAAACGCGTTTATTTCGGGCTGAAAAACACGTTTTGAAAACTGTGCTGTTCCTGCCCTATAACTTACATGGTGGTGACCAAAGTTGCCAAAACGTGTTTATTTCTGCTGAAAAACACGTTTTGACAATTTCTGATCACTGGGGTTAAGGTCTGACTCAGTGGGCTCTTCTGAACCAGTCAGTTACAGTGCGATTCCAAGGGCTGAGAAAACGCGTTTATTTCGGGCTGAAAAACACGTTTTGAAAACTGTGCTGTTCCTGCCCTATAGGTTACATGGTGGTGACCAAAGTTGCCAAAACGTGTTTATTTCTGCTGAAAAACATGTTTTGACAATTTCTGATCACTGGGGTTAAGGTCTGACTCAGTGGGCTCTTCTGAACCAGTCAGTTACAGTGCGATTCCAAGGGCTGAGAAAACGCGTTTATTTCGGGCTGAAAAACACGTTTTGAAAACTGTGCTGTTCCTGCCCTATAAGTTACATGGTGGTGACCAAAGTTGCCAAAACGTGTTTATTTCTGCTGAAAAACATGTTTTTACAATTTCTGATCACTGGGGTTAAGGGCTGACTCAGTGTGCTCTTCTGAGCCAGGCAGTTACACTGCGATTCTAAGGGCTGAGAAAACGCGTTTATTTCGGGCTGAAAAACACGTTTTGAAAACTGTGCTGTTCCTGCCCTATAAGTTACATGGTGGTGACCAAAGTTGCCAAAACGTGTTTATTTCTGCTGAAAAACATGTTTTGACAATTTCTGATCACTGGGGTTAAGGGCTGACTCAGTGGGCTCTTCTGAGCCAGTCAGTTACAGTGCGATTCCAAGGGCTGAGAAAACGTGTTTATTTCGGGCTGAAAAACACGTTTTGAAAACTGTGCTGTTCCTGCCCTATAAGTTACATGGTGGTGACCAAAGTTGCCAAAACGTGTTTATTTCTGCTGAAAAACATGTTTTGACAATTTCTGATCACTGGGGTTAAGGGCTGACTCAGTGTGCTCTTCTGAGCCAGGCAGTTACACTGCGATTCCAAGGGCTGAGAAAACGCGTTTATTTCGGGCTGAAAAACACGTTTTGAAAACTGTGCTGTTCCTGCCCTATAATTTACATGGTGGTGACCAAAGTTGCCAAAACGTGTTTATTTCTCCTGAAAAACACGTTTTGACAATTTCTGATCACTGGGGTTAAGGTCTGACTCAGTGGGCTCTTCTGAACCAGTCAGTTACAGTGCGATTCCAAGGGCTGAGAAAACGCGTTTATTTCGGGCTGAAAAACACGTTTTGAAAACTGTGCTGTTCCTGCCCTATAAGTTACATGGTGGTGACCAAAGTTGCCAAAACGTGTTTATTTCTGCTGAAAAACATGTTTTTACAATTTCTGATCACTGGGGTTAAGGGCTGACTCAGTATGCTCTTCTGAGCCAGGCAGTTACACTGCGATTCTAAGGGCTGAGAAAACGCGTTTATTTCGGGCTGAAAAACACGTTTTGAAAACTGTGCTGTTCCTGCCCTATAAGTTACATGGTGGTGACCAAAGTTGCCAAAACGTGTTTATTTCTGCTGAAAAACATGTTTTGACAATTTCTGATCACTGGGGTTAAGGGCTGACTCAGTGGGCTCTTCTGAGCCAGGCAGTTACACTGCGATTCCAAGGGCTGAGAAAACGCGTTTATTTCGGGCTGAAAAACAAGTTTTGAAAACTGTGCTGTTCCTGCCCTATAACTTACATGGTGGTGACCAAAGTTGCCAAAACGTGTTTATTTCTGCTGAAAAACATGTTTTGACAATTTCTGATCACTGGGGTTAAGGGCTGACTCAGTGTGCTCTTCTGAGCCAGGCAGTTACACTGCGATTCTAAGGGCTGAGAAAACGCGTTTATTTCGGGATGAAAAACACGTTTTGAAAACTGTGCTGTTCCTGCCCTATAAGTTACATGGTGGTGACCAAAGTTGCCAAAACGTGTTTATTTCTGCTGAAAAACATGTTTTGACAATTTCTGATCACTGGGGTTAAGGTCTGACTCAGTGGGCTCTTCTGAGCCAGTCAGTTACAGTGCGATTCGAAGGGCTGAGAAAACGCGTTTATTTCGGGCTGAAAAACACGTTTTGAAAACTGTGCTGTTCCTGCCCTATAAGTTACATGGTGGTGACCAAAGTTGCCAAAACGTGTTTATTTCTGCTGAAAAACACGTTTTGACAATTTCTGATCACTGGGGTTAAGGTCTGACTCAGTGGGCTCTTCTGAACCAGTCAGTTAAAGTGCGATTCCAAGGGCTGAGAAAACGCGTTTATTTCGGGCTGAAAAACACGTTTTGAAAACTGTGCTGTTCCTGCCCTATAAGTTACATGGTGGTGACCAAAGTTGCCAAAACGTGTTTATTTCTGCTGAAAAACATGTTTTGACAATTTCTGATCACTGGGGTTAAGGGCTGACTCAGTGGGCTCTTCTGAGCCAGGCAGTTACACTGCGATTCCAAGGGCTGTGAAAACGCGTTTATTTCGGGCTGAAAAACACGTTTTGAAAACTGTGCTGTTCCTGCCCTATAACTTACATGGTGGTGACCAAAGTTGCCAAAACGTGTTTATTTCTGCTGAAAAACATGTTTTGACAATTTCTGATCACTGGGGTTAAGGGCTGACTCAGTGTGCTCTTCTGAGCCAGGCAGTTACTCTGCAATTCTAAGGGCTGAGAAAACGTGTTTATTTCGGGCTGAAAAACACGTTTTGAAAACTGTGCTGTTCCTGCCCTATAAGTTACATGGTGGTGACCAAAGTTGCCAAAACGTGTTTATTTCTGCTGAAAAACATGTTTTGACAATTTCTGATCACTGGGGTTAAGGGCTGACTCAGAGTGCTCTTCTGAGCCAGGCAGTTACACTGCGATTCTAAGGGCTTAGAAAACGCGTTTATTTCGGGCTGAAAAACACGTTTTGAAAACTGTGCTGTTCCTGCCCTATAAGTTACATGGTGGTGACCAAAGTTGCCAAAACGTGTTTATTTCTGCTGAAAAACATGTTTTGACAATTTCTGATCACTGGGGTTAAGGGCTGACTCAGTGGGCTCTTCTGAACCAGTCACTTACAGTGCGATTCCAAGGGCTGAGAAAACGCGTTTATTTCGGGCTGAAAAACACGTTTTGAAAACTGTGCTGTTCCTGCCCTATAAGTTACATGGTGGTGACCAAAGTTGCCAAAACGTGTTTATTTCTGCTGAAAAACATGTTTTTACAATTTCTGATCACTGGGGTTAAGGGCTGACTCAGTGTGCTCTTCTGAGCCAGGCAGTTACACTGCGATTCCAAGGGCTGTGAAAACGCGTTTATTTCGGGCTGAAAAACACGTTTTGAAAACTGTGCTGTTCCTGCCCTATAACTTACATGGTGGTGACCAAAGTTGCCAAAACGTGTTTATTTCTGCTGAAAAACATGTTTTGACAATTTCTGATCACTGGGGTTAAGGGCTGACTCAGTGTGCTCTTCTGAGCCAGGCAGTTACTCTGCAATTCTAAGGGCTGAGAAAACGTGTTTATTTCGGGCTGAAAAACACGTTTTGAAAACTGTGCTGTTCCTGCCCTATAAGTTACATGGTGGTGACCAAAGTTGCCAAAACGTGTTTATTTCTGCTGAAAAACATGTTTTGACAATTTCTGATCACTGGGGTTAAGGGCTGACTCAGTGTGCTCTTCTGAGCCAGGCAGTTACACTGCGATTCTAAGGGCTGAGAAAACGCGTTTATTTCGGGCTGAAAAACACGTTTTGAAAACTGTGCTGTTCCTGCCCTATAAGTTACATGGTGGTGACCAAAGTTGCCAAAACGTGTTTATTTCTGCTGAAAAACATGTTTTGACAATTTCTGATCACTGGGGTTAAGGGCTGACTCAGTGTGCTCTTCTGAGCCAGGCAGTTACACTGCGATTCTAAGGGCTGAGAAAACGCGTTTATTTCGGGCTGAAAAATACGTTTTGAAAACTGTGCTGTTCCTGCCCTATAACTTACATGGTGGTGACCAAAGTTGCCAAAACGTGTTTATTTCTGCTGAAAAACACGTTTTGACAATTTCTGATCACTGGGGTTAAGTTCTGACTCAGTGGGCTCTTCTGAACCAGTCAGTTACGTGCGATTCCAAGGGCTGAGAAAACGCGTTTATTTCGGGCTGAAAAACACGTTTTGAAAACTGTGCTGTTCCTGCCCTATAAGTTACATGGTGGTGACCAAAGTTGCCAAAACGTGTTTATTTCTGCTGAAAAACATGTTTTGACAATTTCTGATCACTGGGGTTAAGGGCTGACTCAGTGTGCTCTTCTGAGCCAGGCAGTTACACTGCGATTCAAAGGGCTGAGAAAACGCGTTTATTTCGGGCTGAAAAACACGTTTTGAAAACTGTGCTGTTCCCGCCCTATAACTTACATGGTGGTGACCAAAGTTGCCAAAACGTGTTTATTTCTGCTGAAAAACACGTTTTGACAATTTCTGATCACTGGGGTTAAGGTCTGACTCAGTGGGCTCTTCTGAACCAGTCAGTTACAGTGCGATTCCAAGGGCTGAGAAAACGCGTTTATTTCGGGCTGAAAAACACGTTTTGAAAACTGTGCTGTTCCTGCCCTATAAGTTACATGGTGGTGACCAAAGTTGCCAAAACGTGTTTATTTCTGCTGAAAAACATGTTTTTACAATTTCTGATCACTGGGGTTAAGGGCTGACTCAGTGTGCTCTTCTGAGCCAGGCAGTTACACTGCGATTCTAAGGGCTGAGAAAACGCGTTTATTTCAGGCTGAAAAACATGTTTTGAAAACTGTGCTGTTCCTGCCCTATAAGTTACATGGTGGTGACCAAAGTTGCCAAAACGTGTTTATTTCTGCTGAAAAACATGTTTTGACAATTTCTGATCACTGGGGTTAAGGGCTGACTCAGTGGGCTCTTCTGAGCCAGGCAGTTACACTGCGATTCCAAGGGCTGTGAAAACGCGTTTATTTCGGGCTGAAAAACACGTTTTGAAAACTGTGCTGTTCCTGCCCTATAAGTTACATGGTGGTGACCAAAGTTGCCAAAACGTGTTTATTTCTGCTGAAAAACATGTTTTGACAATTTCTGATCACTGGGGTTAAGGGCTGACTCAGTGTGCTCTTCTGAGCCAGGCAGTTACTCTGCAATTCTAAGGGCTGAGAAAACGTGTTTATTTCGGGCTGAAAAACACGTTTTGAAAACTGTGCTGTTCCTGCCCTATAAGTTACATGGTGGTGACCAAAGTTGCCAAAACGTGTTTATTTCTGCTGAAAAACATGTTTTGACAATTTCTGATCACTGGGGTTAAGGGCTGACTCAGTGTGCTCTTCTGAGCCAGGCAGTTACACTGCGATTCTAAGGGCTGAGAAAACGCGTTTATTTCGGGCTGAAAAACACGTTTTGAAAACTGTGCTGTTCCTGCCCTATAACTTACATGGTGGTGACCAAAGTTGCCAAAACGTGTTTATTTCTGCTGAAAAACACGTTTTGACAATTTCTGATCACTGGGGTTAAGGTCTGACTCAGTGGGCTCTTCTGAACCAGTCAGTTACAGTGCGATTCCAAGGGCTGAGAAAACGCGTTTATTTCGGGCTGAAAAACACGTTTTGAAAACTGTGCTGTTCCTGCCCTATAAGTTACATGGTGGTGACCAAAGTTGCCAAAACGTGTTTATTTCTGCTGAAAAACATGTTTTTACATTTTCTGATCACTGGGGTTAAGGGCTGACTCAGTGTGCTCTTCTGAGCCAGGCAGTTACACTGCGATTCTAAGGGCTGAGAAAACGCGTTTATTTCGGGCTGAAAAACACGTTTTGAAAACTGTGCTGTTCCTGCCCTATAAGTTACATGGTGGTGACCAAAGTTGCCAAAACGTGTTTATTTCTGCTGAAAAACATGTTTTGACAATTTCTGATCACTGGGGTTAAGGGCTGACTCAGTGGGCTCTTCTGAGCCAGGCAGTTACACTGCGATTCCAAGGGCTGTGAAAACGCGTTTATTTCGGGCTGAAAAACACGTTTTGAAAACTGTGCTGTTCCTGCCCTATAACTTACATGGTGGTGACCAAAGTTGCCAAAACGTGTTTATTTCTGCTGAAAAACATGTTTTGACAATTTCTGATCACTGGGGTTAAGGGCTGACTCAGTGTGCTCTTCTGAGCCAGGCAGTTACTCTGCAATTCTAAGGGCTGAGAAAACGTGTTTATTTCGGGCTGAAAAACACGTTTTGAAAACTGTGCTGTTCCTGCCCTATAAGTTACATGGTGGTGACCAAAGTTGCCAAAACGTGTTTATTTCTGCTGAAAAACATGTTTTGACAATTTCTGATCACTGGGGTTAAGGGCTGACTCAGTGTGCTCTTCTGAGCCAGGCAGTTACACTGCGATTCTAAGGGCTGAGAAAACGCGTTTATTTCGGGCTGAAAAACACGTTTTGAAAACTGTGCTGTTCCTGCCCTATAAGTTACATGGTGGTGACCAAAGTTGCCAAAACGTGTTTATTTCTGCTGAAAAACATGTTTTGACAATTTCTGATCACTGGGGTTAAGGGCTGACTCAGTGTGCTCTTCTGAGCCAGGCAGTTACACAGCGATTCTAAGGGCTGAGAAAACGCGTTTATTTCGGGCTGAAAAATACGTTTTGAAAACTGTGCTGTTCCTGCCCTATAACTTACATGGTGGTGACCAAAGTTGCCAAAACGTGTTTATTTCTGCTGAAAAACACGTTTTGACAATTTCTGATCACTGGGGTTAAGTTCTGACTCAGTGGGCTCTTCTGAACCAGTCAGTTACGTGCGATTCCAAGGGCTGAGAAAACGCGTTTATTTCGGGCTGAAAAACACGTTTTGAAAACTGTGCTGTTCCTGCCCTATAAGTTACATGGTGGTGACCAAAGTTGCCAAAACGTGTTTATTTCTGCTGAAAAACATGTTTTGACAATTTCTGATCACTGGGGTTAAGGGCTGACTCAGTGTGCTCTTCTGAGCCAGGCAGTTACACTGCGATTCAAAGGGCTGAGAAAACGCGTTTATTTCGGGCTGAAAAACACGTTTTGAAAACTGTGCTGTTCCTGCCCTATAACTTACATGGTGGTGACCAAAGTTGCCAAAACGTGTTTATTTCTGCTGAAAAACACGTTTTGACAATTTCTGATCACTGGGGTTAAGGTCTGACTCAGTGGGCTCTTCTGAACCAGTCAGTTACAGTGCGATTCCAAGGGCTGAGAAAACGCGTTTATTTCGGGCTGAAAAACACGTTTTGAAAACTGTGCTGTTCCTGCCCTATAAGTTACATGGTGGTGACCAAAGTTGCCAAAACGTGTTTATTTCTGCTGAAAAACATGTTTTTACAATTTCTGATCACTGGGGTTAAGGGCTGACTCAGTGTGCTCTTCTGAGCCAGGCAGTTACACTGCGATTCTAAGGGCTGAGAAAACGCGTTTATTTCGGGCTGAAAAACACGTTTTGAAAACTGTGCTGTTCCTGCCCTATAAGTTACATGGTGGTGACCAAAGTTGCCAAAACGTGTTTATTTCTGCTGAAAAACATGTTTTGACAATTTCTGATCACTGGGGTTAAGGGCTGACTCAGTGGGCTCTTCTGAGCCAGGCAGTTACACTGCGATTCCAAGGGCTGTGAAAACGCGTTTATTTCGGGCTGAAAAACAAGTTTTGAAAACTGTGCTGTTCCTGCCCTATAACTTACATGGTGGTGACCAAAGTTGCCAAAACGTGTTTATTTCTGCTGAAAAACATGTTTTGACAATTTCTGATCACTGGGGTTAAGGGCTGACTCAGTGTGCTCTTCTGAGCCAGGCAGTTACTCTGCAATTCTAAGGGCTGAGAAAACGTGTTTATTTCGGGCTGAAAAACACGTTTTGAAAACTGTGCTGTTCCTGCCCTATAAGTTACATGGTGGTGACCAAAGTTGCCAAAACGTGTTTATTTCTGCTGAAAAACATGTTTTGACAATTTCTGATCACTGGGGTTAAGGGCTGACTCAGTGTGCTCTTCTGAGCCAGGCAGTTACACTGCGATTCCAAGGGCTGAGAAAACGCGTTTATTTCGGGCTGAAAAACACGTTTTGAAAACTGTGCTGTTCCTGCCCTATAACTTACATGGTGGTGACCAAAGTTGCCAAAACGTGTTTATTTCTGCTGAAAAACACGTTTTGACAATTTCTGATCACTGGGGTTAAGGTCTGACTCAGTGGGCTCTTCTGAACCAGTCAGTTACAGTGCGATTCCAAGGGCTGAGAAAACGCGTTTATTTCGGGCTGAAAAACACGTTTTGAAAACTGTGCTGTTCCTGCCCTATAAGTTACATGGTGGTGACCAAAGTTGCCAAAACGTGTTTATTTCTGCTGAAAAACATGTTTTTACATTTTCTGATCACTGGGGTTAAGGGCTGACTCAGTGTGCTCTTCTGAGCCAGGCAGTTACACTGCGATTCTAAGGGCTGAGAAAACGCGTTTATTTCGGGCTGAAAAACACGTTTTGAAAACTGTGCTGTTCCTGCCCTATAAGTTACATGGTGGTGACCAAAGTTGCCAAAACGTGTTTATTTCTGCTGAAAAACATGTTTTGACAATTTCTGATCACTGGGGTTAAGGGCTGACTCAGTGGGCTCTTCTGAGCCAGGCAGTTACACTGCGATTCCAAGGGCTGTGAAAACGCGTTTATTTCGGGCTGAAAAACACGTTTTGAAAACTGTGCTGTTCCTGCCCTATAACTTACATGGTGGTGACCAAAGTTGCCAAAACGTGTTTATTTCTGCTGAAAAACATGTTTTGACAATTTCTGATCACTGGGGTTAAGGGCTGACTCAGTGTGCTCTTCTGAGCCAGGCAGTTACTCTGCAATTCTAAGGGCTGAGAAAACGTGTTTATTTCGGGCTGAAAAACAAGTTTTGAAAACTGTGCTGTTCCTGCCCTATAAGTTACATGGTGGTGACCAAAGTTGCCAAAACGTGTTTATTTCTGCTGAAAAACATGTTTTGACAATTTCTGATCACTGGGGTTAAGGGCTGACTCAGTGTGCTCTTCTGAGCCAGGCAGTTACACTGCGATTCTAAGGGCTGAGAAAACGCGTTTATTTCGGGCTGAAAAACACGTTTTGAAAACTGTGCTGTTCCTGCCCTATAAGTTACATGGTGGTGACCAAAGTTGCCAAAACGTGTTTATTTCTGCTGAAAAACATGTTTTGACAATTTCTGATCACTGGGGTTAAGGGCTGACTCAGTGTGCTCTTCTGAGCCAGGCAGTTACACTGCGATTCTAAGGGCTGAGAAAACGCGTTTATTTCGGGCTGAAAAATACGTTTTGAAAACTGTGCTGTTCCTGCCCTATAACTTACATGGTGGTGACCAAAGTTGCCAAAACGTGTTTATTTCTGCTGAAAAACACGTTTTGACAATTTCTGATCACTGGGGTTAAGTTCTGACTCAGTGGGCTCTTCTGAACCAGTCAGTTACGTGCGATTCCAAGGGCTGAGAAAACGCGTTTATTTCGGGCTGAAAAACACGTTTTGAAAACTGTGCTGTTCCTGCCCTATAACTTACATGGTGGTGACCAAAGTTGCCAAAACGTGTTTATTTCTGCTGAAAAACACGTTTTGACAATTTCTGATCACTGGGGTTAAGGTCTGACTCAGTGGGCTCTTCTGAACCAGTCAGTTACAGTGCGATTCCAAGGGCTGAGAAAACGCGTTTATTTCGGGCTGAAAAACACGTTTTGAAAACTGTGCTGTTCCTGCCCTATAAGTTACATGGTGGTGACCAAAGTTGCCAAAACGTGTTTATTTCTGCTGAAAAACATGTTTTTACAATTTCTGATCACTGGGGTTAAGGGCTGACTCAGTGTGCTCTTCTGAGCCAGGCAGTTACACTGCGATTCTAAGGGCTGAGAAAACGCGTTTATTTCGGGCTGAAAAACACGTTTTGAAAACTGTGCTGTTCCTGCCCTATAAGTTACATGGTGGTGACCAAAGTTGCCAAAACGTGTTTATTTCTGCTGAAAAACATGTTTTGACAATTTCTGATCACTGGGGTTAAGGGCTGACTCAGTGGGCTCTTCTGAGCCAGTCAGTTACAGTGCGATTCCAAGGGCTGAGAAAACGTGTTTATTTCGGGCTGAAAAACACGTTTTGAAAACTGTGCTGTTCCTGCCCTATAAGTTACATGGTGGTGACCAAAGTTGCCAAAACGTGTTTATTTCTGCTGAAAAACATGTTTTGACAATTTCTGATCACTGGGGTTAAGGGCTGACTCAGTGTGCTCTTCTGAGCCAGGCAGTTACACTGCGATTCCAAGGGCTGAGAAAACGCGTTTATTTCGGGCTGAAAAACACGTTTTGAAAACTGTGCTGTTCCTGCCCTATAATTTACATGGTGGTGACCAAAGTTGCCAAAACGTGTTTATTTCTCCTGAAAAACACGTTTTGACAATTTCTGATCACTGGGGTTAAGGTCTGACTCAGTGGGCTCTTCTGAACCAGTCAGTTACAGTGCGATTCCAAGGGCTGAGAAAACGCGTTTATTTCGGGCTGAAAAACACGTTTTGAAAACTGTGCTGTTCCTGCCCTATAAGTTACATGGTGGTGACCAAAGTTGCCAAAACGTGTTTATTTCTGCTGAAAAACATGTTTTTACAATTTCTGATCACTGGGGTTAAGGGCTGACTCAGTATGCTCTTCTGAGCCAGGCAGTTACACTGCGATTCTAAGGGCTGAGAAAACGCGTTTATTTCGGGCTGAAAAACACGTTTTGAAAACTGTGCTGTTCCTGCCCTATAAGTTACATGGTGGTGACCAAAGTTGCCAAAACGTGTTTATTTCTGCTGAAAAACATGTTTTGACAATTTCTGATCACTGGGGTTAAGGGCTGACTCAGTGGGCTCTTCTGAGCCAGGCAGTTACACTGCGATTCCAAGGGCTGAGAAAACGCGTTTATTTCGGGCTGAAAAACACGTTTTGAAAACTGTGCTGTTCCTGCCCTATAACTTACATGGTGGTGACCAAAGTTGCCAAAACGTGTTTATTTCTGCTGAAAAACATGTTTTGACAATTTCTGATCACTGGGGTTAAGGGCTGACTCAGTGTGCTCTTCTGAGCCAGGCAGTTACACTGCGATTCTAAGGGCTGAGAAAACGCGTTTATTTCGGGATGAAAAACACGTTTTGAAAACTGTGCTGTTCCTGCCCTATAAGTTACATGGTGGTGACCAAAGTTGCCAAAACGTGTTTATTTCTGCTGAAAAACATGTTTTGACAATTTCTGATCACTGGGGTTAAGGTCTGACTCAGTGGGCTCTTCTGAGCCAGTCAGTTACAGTGCGATTCGAAGGGCTGAGAAAACGCGTTTATTTCGGGCTGAAAAACACGTTTTGAAAACTGTGCTGTTCCTGCCCTATAAGTTACATGGTGGTGACCAAAGTTGCCAAAACGTGTTTATTTCTGCTGAAAAACACGTTTTGACAATTTCTGATCACTGGGGTTAAGGTCTGACTCAGTGGGCTCTTCTGAACCAGTCAGTTAAAGTGCGATTCCAAGGGCTGAGAAAACGCGTTTATTTCGGGCTGAAAAACACGTTTTGAAAACTGTGCTGTTCCTGCCCTATAAGTTACATGGTGGTGACCAAAGTTGCCAAAACGTGTTTATTTCTGCTGAAAAACATGTTTTGACAATTTCTGATCACTGGGGTTAAGGGCTGACTCAGTGTGCTCTTCTGAGCCAGGCAGTTACTCTGCAATTCTAAGGGCTGAGAAAACGTGTTTATTTCGGGCTGAAAAACACGTTTTGAAAACTGTGCTGTTCCTGCCCTATAAGTTACATGGTGGTGACCAAAGTTGCCAAAACGTGTTTATTTCTGCTGAAAAACATGTTTTGACAATTTCTGATCACTGGGGTTAAGGGCTGACTCAGAGTGCTCTTCTGAGCCAGGCAGTTACACTGCGATTCTAAGGGCTGAGAAAACGCGTTTATTTCGGGCTGAAAAACACGTTTTGAAAACTGTGCTGTTCCTGCCCTATAAGTTACATGGTGGTGACCAAAGTTGCCAAAACGTGTTTATTTCTGCTGAAAAACATGTTTTGACAATTTCTGATCACTGGGGTTAAGGGCTGACTCAGTGGGCTCTTCTGAGCCAGGCAGTTACACTGCGATTCCAAGGGCTGTGAAAACGCGTTTATTTCGGGCTGAAAAACACGTTTTGAAAACTGTGCTGTTCCTGCCCTATAACTTACATGGTGGTGACCAAAGTTGCCAAAACGTGTTTATTTCTGCTGAAAAACATGTTTTGACAATTTCTGATCACTGGGGTTAAGGGCTGACTCAGTGTGCTCTTCTGAGCCAGGCAGTTACTCTGCAATTCTAAGGGCTGAGAAAACGTGTTTATTTCGGGCTGAAAAACACGTTTTGAAAACTGTGCTGTTCCTGCCCTATAAGTTACATGGTGGTGACCAAAGTTGCCAAAACGTGTTTATTTCTGCTGAAAAACATGTTTTGACAATTTCTGATCACTGGGGTTAAGGGCTGACTCAGTGTGCTCTTCTGAGCCAGGCAGTTACACTGCGATTCTAAGGGCTGAGAAAACGCGTTTATTTCGGGCTGAAAAACACGTTTTGAAAACTGTGCTGTTCCTGCCCTATAAGTTACATGGTGGTGACCAAAGTTGCCAAAACGTGTTTATTTCTGCTGAAAAACATGTTTTGACAATTTCTGATCACTGGGGTTAAGGGCTGACTCAGTGGGCTCTTCTGAGCCAGGCAGTTACACTGCGATTCCAAGGGCTGAGAAAACGCGTTTATTTCGGGCTGAAAAACACGTTTTGAAAACTGTGCTGTTCCTGCCCTATAACTTACATGGTGGTGACCAAAGTTGCCAAAACGTGTTTATTTCTGCTGAAAAACACGTTTTGACAATTTCTGATCACTGGGGTTAAGGTCTGACTCAGTGGGCTCTTCTGAACCAGTCAGTTACAGTGCGATTCCAAGGGCTGAGAAAACGCGTTTATTTCGGGCTGAAAAACACGTTTTGAAAACTGTGCTGTTCCTGCCCTATAGGTTACATGGTGGTGACCAAAGTTGCCAAAACGTGTTTATTTCTGCTGAAAAACATGTTTTGACAATTTCTGATCACTGGGGTTAAGGTCTGACTCAGTGGGCTCTTCTGAACCAGTCAGTTACAGTGCGATTCCAAGGGCTGAGAAAACGCGTTTATTTCGGGCTGAAAAACACGTTTTGAAAACTGTGCTGTTCCTGCCCTATAAGTTACATGGTGGTGACCAAAGTTGCCAAAACGTGTTTATTTCTGCTGAAAAACATGTTTTTACAATTTCTGATCACTGGGGTTAAGGGCTGACTCAGTGTGCTCTTCTGAGCCAGGCAGTTACACTGCGATTCTAAGGGCTGAGAAAACGCGTTTATTTCGGGCTGAAAAACACGTTTTGAAAACTGTGCTGTTCCTGCCCTATAAGTTACATGGTGGTGACCAAAGTTGCCAAAACGTGTTTATTTCTGCTGAAAAACATGTTTTGACAATTTCTGATCACTGGGGTTAAGGGCTGACTCAGTGGGCTCTTCTGAGCCAGTCAGTTACAGTGCGATTCCAAGGGCTGAGAAAACGTGTTTATTTCGGGCTGAAAAACACGTTTTGAAAACTGTGCTGTTCCTGCCCTATAAGTTACATGGTGGTGACCAAAGTTGCCAAAACGTGTTTATTTCTGCTGAAAAACATGTTTTGACAATTTCTGATCACTGGGGTTAAGGGCTGACTCAGTGTGCTCTTCTGAGCCAGGCAGTTACACTGCGATTCCAAGGGCTGAGAAAACGCGTTTATTTCGGGCTGAAAAACACGTTTTGAAAACTGTGCTGTTCCTGCCCTATAATTTACATGGTGGTGACCAAAGTTGCCAAAACGTGTTTATTTCTCCTGAAAAACACGTTTTGACAATTTCTGATCACTGGGGTTAAGGTCTGACTCAGTGGGCTCTTCTGAACCAGTCAGTTACAGTGCGATTCCAAGGGCTGAGAAAACGCGTTTATTTCGGGCTGAAAAACACGTTTTGAAAACTGTGCTGTTCCTGCCCTATAAGTTACATGGTGGTGACCAAAGTTGCCAAAACGTGTTTATTTCTGCTGAAAAACATGTTTTTACAATTTCTGATCACTGGGGTTAAGGGCTGACTCAGTATGCTCTTCTGAGCCAGGCAGTTACACTGCGATTCTAAGGGCTGAGAAAACGCGTTTATTTCGGGCTGAAAAACACGTTTTGAAAACTGTGCTGTTCCTGCCCTATAAGTTACATGGTGGTGACCAAAGTTGCCAAAACGTGTTTATTTCTGCTGAAAAACATGTTTTGACAATTTCTGATCACTGGGGTTAAGGGCTGACTCAGTGGGCTCTTCTGAGCCAGGCAGTTACACTGCGATTCCAAGGGCTGAGAAAACGCGTTTATTTCGGGCTGAAAAACACGTTTTGAAAACTGTGCTGTTCCTGCCCTATAACTTACATGGTGGTGACCAAAGTTGCCAAAACGTGTTTATTTCTGCTGAAAAACATGTTTTGACAATTTCTGATCACTGGGGTTAAGGGCTGACTCAGTGTGCTCTTCTGAGCCAGGCAGTTACACTGCGATTCTAAGGGCTGAGAAAACGCGTTTATTTCGGGATGAAAAACACGTTTTGAAAACTGTGCTGTTCCTGCCCTATAAGTTACATGGTGGTGACCAAAGTTGCCAAAACGTGTTTATTTCTGCTGAAAAACATGTTTTGACAATTTCTGATCACTGGGGTTAAGGTCTGACTCAGTGGGCTCTTCTGAGCCAGTCAGTTACAGTGCGATTCGAAGGGCTGAGAAAACGCGTTTATTTCGGGCTGAAAAACACGTTTTGAAAACTGTGCTGTTCCTGCCCTATAAGTTACATGGTGGTGACCAAAGTTGCCAAAACGTGTTTATTTCTGCTGAAAAACACGTTTTGACAATTTCTGATCACTGGGGTTAAGGTCTGACTCAGTGGGCTCTTCTGAACCAGTCAGTTAAAGTGCGATTCCAAGGGCTGAGAAAACGCGTTTATTTCGGGCTGAAAAACACGTTTTGAAAACTGTGCTGTTCCTGCCCTATAAGTTACATGGTGGTGACCAAAGTTGCCAAAACGTGTTTATTTCTGCTGAAAAACATGTTTTGACAATTTCTGATCACTGGGGTTAAGGGCTGACTCAGTGGGCTCTTCTGAGCCAGGCAGTTACACTGCGATTCCAAGGGCTGTGAAAACGCGTTTATTTCGGGCTGAAAAACACGTTTTGAAAACTGTGCTGTTCCTGCCCTATAACTTACATGGTGGTGACCAAAGTTGCCAAAACGTGTTTATTTCTGCTGAAAAACATGTTTTGACAATTTCTGATCACTGGGGTTAAGGGCTGACTCAGTGTGCTCTTCTGAGCCAGGCAGTTACTCTGCAATTCTAAGGGCTGAGAAAACGTGTTTATTTCGGGCTGAAAAACACGTTTTGAAAACTGTGCTGTTCCTGCCCTATAAGTTACATGGTGGTGACCAAAGTTGCCAAAACGTGTTTATTTCTGCTGAAAAACATGTTTTGACAATTTCTGATCACTGGGGTTAAGGGCTGACTCAGAGTGCTCTTCTGAGCCAGGCAGTTACACTGCGATTCTAAGGGCTGAGAAAACGCGTTTATTTCGGGCTGAAAAACACGTTTTGAAAACTGTGCTGTTCCTGCCCTATAAGTTACATGGTGGTGACCAAAGTTGCCAAAACGTGTTTATTTCTGCTGAAAAACATGTTTTGACAATTTCTGATCACTGGGGTTAAGGGCTGACTCAGTGGGCTCTTCTGAACCAGTCAGTTACAGTGCGATTCCAAGGGCTGAGAAAACGCGTTTATTTCGGGCTGAAAAACACGTTTTGAAAACTGTGCTGTTCCTGCCCTATAAGTTACATGGTGGTGACCAAAGTTGCCAAAACGTGTTTATTTCTGCTGAAAAACATGTTTTTACAATTTCTGATCACTGGGGTTAAGGGCTGACTCAGTGTGCTCTTCTGAGCCAGGCAGTTACACTGCGATTCCAAGGGCTGTGAAAACGCGTTTATTTCGGGCTGAAAAACACGTTTTGAAAACTGTGCTGTTCCTGCCCTATAACTTACATGGTGGTGACCAAAGTTGCCAAAACGTGTTTATTTCTGCTGAAAAACATGTTTTGACAATTTCTGATCACTGGGGTTAAGGGCTGACTCAGTGTGCTCTTCTGAGCCAGGCAGTTACTCTGCAATTCTAAGGGCTGAGAAAACGTGTTTATTTCGGGCTGAAAAACACGTTTTGAAAACTGTGCTGTTCCTGCCCTATAAGTTACATGGTGGTGACCAAAGTTGCCAAAACGTGTTTATTTCTGCTGAAAAACATGTTTTGACAATTTCTGATCACTGGGGTTAAGGGCTGACTCAGTGTGCTCTTCTGAGCCAGGCAGTTACACTGCGATTCTAAGGGCTGAGAAAACGCGTTTATTTCGGGCTGAAAAACACGTTTTGAAAACTGTGCTGTTCCTGCCCTATAAGTTACATGGTGGTGACCAAAGTTGCCAAAACGTGTTTATTTCTGCTGAAAAACATGTTTTGACAATTTCTGATCACTGGGGTTAAGGGCTGACTCAGTGTGCTCTTCTGAGCCAGGCAGTTACACTGCGATTCTAAGGGCTGAGAAAACGCGTTTATTTCGGGCTGAAAAATACGTTTTGAAAACTGTGCTGTTCCTGCCCTATAACTTACATGGTGGTGACCAAAGTTGCCAAAACGTGTTTATTTCTGCTGAAAAACACGTTTTGACAATTTCTGATCACTGGGGTTAAGTTCTGACTCAGTGGGCTCTTCTGAACCAGTCAGTTACGTGCGATTCCAAGGGCTGAGAAAACGCGTTTATTTCGGGCTGAAAAACACGTTTTGAAAACTGTGCTGTTCCTGCCCTATAAGTTACATGGTGGTGACCAAAGTTGCCAAAACGTGTTTATTTCTGCTGAAAAACATGTTTTGACAATTTCTGATCACTGGGGTTAAGGGCTGACTCAGTGTGCTCTTCTGAGCCAGGCAGTTACACTGCGATTCAAAGGGCTGAGAAAACGCGTTTATTTCGGGCTGAAAAACACGTTTTGAAAACTGTGCTGTTCCCGCCCTATAACTTACATGGTGGTGACCAAAGTTGCCAAAACGTGTTTATTTCTGCTGAAAAACACGTTTTGACAATTTCTGATCACTGGGGTTAAGGTCTGACTCAGTGGGCTCTTCTGAACCAGTCAGTTACAGTGCGATTCCAAGGGCTGAGAAAACGCGTTTATTTCGGGCTGAAAAACACGTTTTGAAAACTGTGCTGTTCCTGCCCTATAAGTTACATGGTGGTGACCAAAGTTGCCAAAACGTGTTTATTTCTGCTGAAAAACATGTTTTTACAATTTCTGATCACTGGGGTTAAGGGCTGACTCAGTGTGCTCTTCTGAGCCAGGCAGTTACACTGCGATTCTAAGGGCTGAGAAAACGCGTTTATTTCAGGCTGAAAAACATGTTTTGAAAACTGTGCTGTTCCTGCCCTATAAGTTACATGGTGGTGACCAAAGTTGCCAAAACGTGTTTATTTCTGCTGAAAAACATGTTTTGACAATTTCTGATCACTGGGGTTAAGGGCTGACTCAGTGGGCTCTTCTGAGCCAGGCAGTTACACTGCGATTCCAAGGGCTGTGAAAACGCGTTTATTTCGGGCTGAAAAACACGTTTTGAAAACTGTGCTGTTCCTGCCCTATAAGTTACATGGTGGTGACCAAAGTTGCCAAAACGTGTTTATTTCTGCTGAAAAACATGTTTTGACAATTTCTGATCACTGGGGTTAAGGGCTGACTCAGTGTGCTCTTCTGAGCCAGGCAGTTACTCTGCAATTCTAAGGGCTGAGAAAACGTGTTTATTTCGGGCTGAAAAACACGTTTTGAAAACTGTGCTGTTCCTGCCCTATAAGTTACATGGTGGTGACCAAAGTTGCCAAAACGTGTTTATTTCTGCTGAAAAACATGTTTTGACAATTTCTGATCACTGGGGTTAAGGGCTGACTCAGTGTGCTCTTCTGAGCCAGGCAGTTACACTGCGATTCTAAGGGCTGAGAAAACGCGTTTATTTCGGGCTGAAAAACACGTTTTGAAAACTGTGCTGTTCCTGCCCTATAACTTACATGGTGGTGACCAAAGTTGCCAAAACGTGTTTATTTCTGCTGAAAAACACGTTTTGACAATTTCTGATCACTGGGGTTAAGGTCTGACTCAGTGGGCTCTTCTGAACCAGTCAGTTACAGTGCGATTCCAAGGGCTGAGAAAACGCGTTTATTTCGGGCTGAAAAACACGTTTTGAAAACTGTGCTGTTCCTGCCCTATAAGTTACATGGTGGTGACCAAAGTTGCCAAAACGTGTTTATTTCTGCTGAAAAACATGTTTTTACATTTTCTGATCACTGGGGTTAAGGGCTGACTCAGTGTGCTCTTCTGAGCCAGGCAGTTACACTGCGATTCTAAGGGCTGAGAAAACGCGTTTATTTCGGGCTGAAAAACACGTTTTGAAAACTGTGCTGTTCCTGCCCTATAAGTTACATGGTGGTGACCAAAGTTGCCAAAACGTGTTTATTTCTGCTGAAAAACATGTTTTGACAATTTCTGATCACTGGGGTTAAGGGCTGACTCAGTGGGCTCTTCTGAGCCAGGCAGTTACACTGCGATTCCAAGGGCTGTGAAAACGCGTTTATTTCGGGCTGAAAAACACGTTTTGAAAACTGTGCTGTTCCTGCCCTATAACTTACATGGTGGTGACCAAAGTTGCCAAAACGTGTTTATTTCTGCTGAAAAACATGTTTTGACAATTTCTGATCACTGGGGTTAAGGGCTGACTCAGTGTGCTCTTCTGAGCCAGGCAGTTACTCTGCAATTCTAAGGGCTGAGAAAACGTGTTTATTTCGGGCTGAAAAACACGTTTTGAAAACTGTGCTGTTCCTGCCCTATAAGTTACATGGTGGTGACCAAAGTTGCCAAAACGTGTTTATTTCTGCTGAAAAACATGTTTTGACAATTTCTGATCACTGGGGTTAAGGGCTGACTCAGTGTGCTCTTCTGAGCCAGGCAGTTACACTGCGATTCTAAGGGCTGAGAAAACGCGTTTATTTCGGGCTGAAAAACACGTTTTGAAAACTGTGCTGTTCCTGCCCTATAAGTTACATGGTGGTGACCAAAGTTGCCAAAACGTGTTTATTTCTGCTGAAAAACATGTTTTGACAATTTCTGATCACTGGGGTTAAGGGCTGACTCAGTGTGCTCTTCTGAGCCAGGCAGTTACACAGCGATTCTAAGGGCTGAGAAAACGCGTTTATTTCGGGCTGAAAAATACGTTTTGAAAACTGTGCTGTTCCTGCCCTATAACTTACATGGTGGTGACCAAAGTTGCCAAAACGTGTTTATTTCTGCTGAAAAACACGTTTTGACAATTTCTGATCACTGGGGTTAAGTTCTGACTCAGTGGGCTCTTCTGAACCAGTCAGTTACGTGCGATTCCAAGGGCTGAGAAAACGCGTTTATTTCGGGCTGAAAAACACGTTTTGAAAACTGTGCTGTTCCTGCCCTATAAGTTACATGGTGGTGACCAAAGTTGCCAAAACGTGTTTATTTCTGCTGAAAAACATGTTTTGACAATTTCTGATCACTGGGGTTAAGGGCTGACTCAGTGTGCTCTTCTGAGCCAGGCAGTTACACTGCGATTCAAAGGGCTGAGAAAACGCGTTTATTTCGGGCTGAAAAACACGTTTTGAAAACTGTGCTGTTCCTGCCCTATAACTTACATGGTGGTGACCAAAGTTGCCAAAACGTGTTTATTTCTGCTGAAAAACACGTTTTGACAATTTCTGATCACTGGGGTTAAGGTCTGACTCAGTGGGCTCTTCTGAACCAGTCAGTTACAGTGCGATTCCAAGGGCTGAGAAAACGCGTTTATTTCGGGCTGAAAAACACGTTTTGAAAACTGTGCTGTTCCTGCCCTATAAGTTACATGGTGGTGACCAAAGTTGCCAAAACGTGTTTATTTCTGCTGAAAAACATGTTTTTACAATTTCTGATCACTGGGGTTAAGGGCTGACTCAGTGTGCTCTTCTGAGCCAGGCAGTTACACTGCGATTCTAAGGGCTGAGAAAACGCGTTTATTTCGGGCTGAAAAACACGTTTTGAAAACTGTGCTGTTCCTGCCCTATAAGTTACATGGTGGTGACCAAAGTTGCCAAAACGTGTTTATTTCTGCTGAAAAACATGTTTTGACAATTTCTGATCACTGGGGTTAAGGGCTGACTCAGTGGGCTCTTCTGAGCCAGGCAGTTACACTGCGATTCCAAGGGCTGTGAAAACGCGTTTATTTCGGGCTGAAAAACAAGTTTTGAAAACTGTGCTGTTCCTGCCCTATAACTTACATGGTGGTGACCAAAGTTGCCAAAACGTGTTTATTTCTGCTGAAAAACATGTTTTGACAATTTCTGATCACTGGGGTTAAGGGCTGACTCAGTGTGCTCTTCTGAGCCAGGCAGTTACTCTGCAATTCTAAGGGCTGAGAAAACGTGTTTATTTCGGGCTGAAAAACACGTTTTGAAAACTGTGCTGTTCCTGCCCTATAAGTTACATGGTGGTGACCAAAGTTGCCAAAACGTGTTTATTTCTGCTGAAAAACATGTTTTGACAATTTCTGATCACTGGGGTTAAGGGCTGACTCAGTGTGCTCTTCTGAGCCAGGCAGTTACACTGCGATTCCAAGGGCTGAGAAAACGCGTTTATTTCGGGCTGAAAAACACGTTTTGAAAACTGTGCTGTTCCTGCCCTATAACTTACATGGTGGTGACCAAAGTTGCCAAAACGTGTTTATTTCTGCTGAAAAACACGTTTTGACAATTTCTGATCACTGGGGTTAAGGTCTGACTCAGTGGGCTCTTCTGAACCAGTCAGTTACAGTGCGATTCCAAGGGCTGAGAAAACGCGTTTATTTCGGGCTGAAAAACACGTTTTGAAAACTGTGCTGTTCCTGCCCTATAAGTTACATGGTGGTGACCAAAGTTGCCAAAACGTGTTTATTTCTGCTGAAAAACATGTTTTTACATTTTCTGATCACTGGGGTTAAGGGCTGACTCAGTGTGCTCTTCTGAGCCAGGCAGTTACACTGCGATTCTAAGGGCTGAGAAAACGCGTTTATTTCGGGCTGAAAAACACGTTTTGAAAACTGTGCTGTTCCTGCCCTATAAGTTACATGGTGGTGACCAAAGTTGCCAAAACGTGTTTATTTCTGCTGAAAAACATGTTTTGACAATTTCTGATCACTGGGGTTAAGGGCTGACTCAGTGGGCTCTTCTGAGCCAGGCAGTTACACTGCGATTCCAAGGGCTGTGAAAACGCGTTTATTTCGGGCTGAAAAACACGTTTTGAAAACTGTGCTGTTCCTGCCCTATAACTTACATGGTGGTGACCAAAGTTGCCAAAACGTGTTTATTTCTGCTGAAAAACATGTTTTGACAATTTCTGATCACTGGGGTTAAGGGCTGACTCAGTGTGCTCTTCTGAGCCAGGCAGTTACTCTGCAATTCTAAGGGCTGAGAAAACGTGTTTATTTCGGGCTGAAAAACAAGTTTTGAAAACTGTGCTGTTCCTGCCCTATAAGTTACATGGTGGTGACCAAAGTTGCCAAAACGTGTTTATTTCTGCTGAAAAACATGTTTTGACAATTTCTGATCACTGGGGTTAAGGGCTGACTCAGTGTGCTCTTCTGAGCCAGGCAGTTACACTGCGATTCTAAGGGCTGAGAAAACGCGTTTATTTCGGGCTGAAAAACACGTTTTGAAAACTGTGCTGTTCCTGCCCTATAAGTTACATGGTGGTGACCAAAGTTGCCAAAACGTGTTTATTTCTGCTGAAAAACATGTTTTGACAATTTCTGATCACTGGGGTTAAGGGCTGACTCAGTGTGCTCTTCTGAGCCAGGCAGTTACACTGCGATTCTAAGGGCTGAGAAAACGCGTTTATTTCGGGCTGAAAAATACGTTTTGAAAACTGTGCTGTTCCTGCCCTATAACTTACATGGTGGTGACCAAAGTTGCCAAAACGTGTTTATTTCTGCTGAAAAACACGTTTTGACAATTTCTGATCACTGGGGTTAAGTTCTGACTCAGTGGGCTCTTCTGAACCAGTCAGTTACGTGCGATTCCAAGGGCTGAGAAAACGCGTTTATTTCGGGCTGAAAAACACGTTTTGAAAACTGTGCTGTTCCTGCCCTATAACTTACATGGTGGTGACCAAAGTTGCCAAAACGTGTTTATTTCTGCTGAAAAACACGTTTTGACAATTTCTGATCACTGGGGTTAAGGTCTGACTCAGTGGGCTCTTCTGAACCAGTCAGTTACAGTGCGATTCCAAGGGCTGAGAAAACGCGTTTATTTCGGGCTGAAAAACACGTTTTGAAAACTGTGCTGTTCCTGCCCTATAAGTTACATGGTGGTGACCAAAGTTGCCAAAACGTGTTTATTTCTGCTGAAAAACATGTTTTTACAATTTCTGATCACTGGGGTTAAGGGCTGACTCAGTGTGCTCTTCTGAGCCAGGCAGTTACACTGCGATTCTAAGGGCTGAGAAAACGCGTTTATTTCGGGCTGAAAAACACGTTTTGAAAACTGTGCTGTTCCTGCCCTATAAGTTACATGGTGGTGACCAAAGTTGCCAAAACGTGTTTATTTCTGCTGAAAAACATGTTTTGACAATTTCTGATCACTGGGGTTAAGGGCTGACTCAGTGGGCTCTTCTGAGCCAGTCAGTTACAGTGCGATTCCAAGGGCTGAGAAAACGTGTTTATTTCGGGCTGAAAAACACGTTTTGAAAACTGTGCTGTTCCTGCCCTATAAGTTACATGGTGGTGACCAAAGTTGCCAAAACGTGTTTATTTCTGCTGAAAAACATGTTTTGACAATTTCTGATCACTGGGGTTAAGGGCTGACTCAGTGTGCTCTTCTGAGCCAGGCAGTTACACTGCGATTCCAAGGGCTGAGAAAACGCGTTTATTTCGGGCTGAAAAACACGTTTTGAAAACTGTGCTGTTCCTGCCCTATAATTTACATGGTGGTGACCAAAGTTGCCAAAACGTGTTTATTTCTCCTGAAAAACACGTTTTGACAATTTCTGATCACTGGGGTTAAGGTCTGACTCAGTGGGCTCTTCTGAACCAGTCAGTTACAGTGCGATTCCAAGGGCTGAGAAAACGCGTTTATTTCGGGCTGAAAAACACGTTTTGAAAACTGTGCTGTTCCTGCCCTATAAGTTACATGGTGGTGACCAAAGTTGCCAAAACGTGTTTATTTCTGCTGAAAAACATGTTTTTACAATTTCTGATCACTGGGGTTAAGGGCTGACTCAGTATGCTCTTCTGAGCCAGGCAGTTACACTGCGATTCTAAGGGCTGAGAAAACGCGTTTATTTCGGGCTGAAAAACACGTTTTGAAAACTGTGCTGTTCCTGCCCTATAAGTTACATGGTGGTGACCAAAGTTGCCAAAACGTGTTTATTTCTGCTGAAAAACATGTTTTGACAATTTCTGATCACTGGGGTTAAGGGCTGACTCAGTGGGCTCTTCTGAGCCAGGCAGTTACACTGCGATTCCAAGGGCTGAGAAAACGCGTTTATTTCGGGCTGAAAAACACGTTTTGAAAACTGTGCTGTTCCTGCCCTATAACTTACATGGTGGTGACCAAAGTTGCCAAAACGTGTTTATTTCTGCTGAAAAACATGTTTTGACAATTTCTGATCACTGGGGTTAAGGGCTGACTCAGTGTGCTCTTCTGAGCCAGGCAGTTACACTGCGATTCTAAGGGCTGAGAAAACGCGTTTATTTCGGGATGAAAAACACGTTTTGAAAACTGTGCTGTTCCTGCCCTATAAGTTACATGGTGGTGACCAAAGTTGCCAAAACGTGTTTATTTCTGCTGAAAAACATGTTTTGACAATTTCTGATCACTGGGGTTAAAGTCTGACTCAGTGGGCTCTTCTGAGCCAGTCAGTTACAGTGCGATTCGAAGGGCTGAGAAAACGCGTTTATTTCGGGCTGAAAAACACGTTTTGAAAACTGTGCTGTTCCTGCCCTATAAGTTACATGGTGGTGACCAAAGTTGCCAAAACGTGTTTATTTCTGCTGAAAAACACGTTTTGACAATTTCTGATCACTGGGGTTAAGGTCTGACTCAGTGGGCTCTTCTGAACCAGTCAGTTAAAGTGCGATTCCAAGGGCTGAGAAAACGCGTTTATTTCGGGCTGAAAAACACGTTTTGAAAACTGTGCTGTTCCTGCCCTATAAGTTACATGGTGGTGACCAAAGTTGCCAAAACGTGTTTATTTCTGCTGAAAAACATGTTTTGACAATTTCTGATCACTGGGGTTAAGGGCTGACTCAGTGGGCTCTTCTGAGCCAGGCAGTTACACTGCGATTCCAAGGGCTGTGAAAACGCGTTTATTTCGGGCTGAAAAACACGTTTTGAAAACTGTGCTGTTCCTGCCCTATAACTTACATGGTGGTGACCAAAGTTGCCAAAACGTGTTTATTTCTGCTGAAAAACATGTTTTGACAATTTCTGATCACTGGGGTTAAGGGCTGACTCAGTGTGCTCTTCTGAGCCAGGCAGTTACACTGCGATTCTAAGGGCTGAGAAAACGCGTTTATTTCGGGCTGAAAAACACGTTTTGAAAACTGTGCTGTTCCTGCCCTATAAGTTACATGGTGGTGACCAAAGTTGCCAAAACGTGTTTATTTCTGCTGAAAAACATGTTTTGACAATTTCTGATCACTGGGGTTAAGGGCTGACTCAGTGGGCTCTTCTGAACCAGTCAGTTACAGTGCGATTCCAAGGGCTGAGAAAACGCGTTTATTTCGGGCTGAAAAACACGTTTTGAAAACTGTGCTGTTCCTGCCCTATAAGTTACATGGTGGTGACCAAAGTTGCCAAAACGTGTTTATTTCTGCTGAAAAACATGTTTTTACAATTTCTGATCACTGGGGTTAAGGGCTGACTCAGTGTGCTCTTCTGAGCCAGGCAGTTACACTGCGATTCCAAGGGCTGTGAAAACGCGTTTATTTCGGGCTGAAAAACACGTTTTGAAAACTGTGCTGTTCCTGCCCTATAACTTACATGGTGGTGACCAAAGTTGCCAAAACGTGTTTATTTCTGCTGAAAAACATGTTTTGACAATTTCTGATCACTGGGGTTAAGGGCTGACTCAGTGTGCTCTTCTGAGCCAGGCAGTTACTCTGCAATTCTAAGGGCTGAGAAAACGCGTTTATTTCGGGCTGAAAAATACGTTTTGAAAACTGTGCTGTTCCTGCCCTATAACTTACATGGTGGTGACCAAAGTTGCCAAAACGTGTTTATTTCTGCTGAAAAACACGTTTTGACAATTTCTGATCACTGGGGTTAAGTTCTGACTCAGTGGGCTCTTCTGAACCAGTCAGTTACGTGCGATTCCAAGGGCTGAGAAAACGCGTTTATTTCGGGCTGAAAAACACGTTTTGAAAACTGTGCTGTTCCTGCCCTATAAGTTACATGGTGGTGACCAAAGTTGCCAAAACGTGTTTATTTCTGCTGAAAAACATGTTTTGACAATTTCTGATCACTGGGGTTAAGGGCTGACTCAGTGGGCTCTTCTGAGCCAGGCAGTTACACTGCGATTCCAAGGGCTGAGAAAACGCGTTTATTTCGGGCTGAAAAACACGTTTTGAAAACTGTGCTGTTCCTGCCCTATAACTTACATGGTGGTGACCAAAGTTGCCAAAACGTGTTTATTTCTGCTGAAAAACATGTTTTGACAATTTCTGATCACTGGGGTTAAGGGCTGACTCAGTGTGCTCTTCTGAGCCAGGCAGTTACACTGCGATTCTAAGGGCTGAGAAAACGCGTTTATTTCGGGATGAAAAACACGTTTTGAAAACTGTGCTGTTCCTGCCCTATAAGTTACATGGTGGTGACCAAAGTTGCCAAAACGTGTTTATTTCTGCTGAAAAACATGTTTTGACAATTTCTGATCACTGGGGTTAAGGTCTGACTCAGTGGGCTCTTCTGAGCCAGTCAGTTACAGTGCGATTCGAAGGGCTGAGAAAACGCGTTTATTTCGGGCTGAAAAACACGTTTTGAAAACTGTGCTGTTCCTGCCCTATAAGTTACATGGTGGTGACCAAAGTTGCCAAAACGTGTTTATTTCTGCTGAAAAACACGTTTTGACAATTTCTGATCACTGGGGTTAAGGTCTGACTCAGTGGGCTCTTCTGAACCAGTCAGTTAAAGTGCGATTCCAAGGGCTGAGAAAACGCGTTTATTTCGGGCTGAAAAACACGTTTTGAAAACTGTGCTGTTCCTGCCCTATAAGTTACATGGTGGTGACCAAAGTTGCCAAAACGTGTTTATTTCTGCTGAAAAACATGTTTTGACAATTTCTGATCACTGGGGTTAAGGGCTGACTCAGTGGGCTCTTCTGAGCCAGGCAGTTACACTGCGATTCCAAGGGCTGTGAAAACGCGTTTATTTCGGGCTGAAAAACACGTTTTGAAAACTGTGCTGTTCCTGCCCTATAACTTACATGGTGGTGACCAAAGTTGCCAAAACGTGTTTATTTCTGCTGAAAAACATGTTTTGACAATTTCTGATCACTGGGGTTAAGGGCTGACTCAGTGTGCTCTTCTGAGCCAGGCAGTTACTCTGCAATTCTAAGGGCTGAGAAAACGTGTTTATTTCGGGCTGAAAAACACGTTTTGAAAACTGTGCTGTTCCTGCCCTATAAGTTACATGGTGGTGACCAAAGTTGCCAAAACGTGTTTATTTCTGCTGAAAAACATGTTTTGACAATTTCTGATCACTGGGGTTAAGGGCTGACTCAGTGTGCTCTTCTGAGCCAGGCAGTTACACTGCGATTCTAAGGGCTGAGAAAACGCGTTTATTTCGGGCTGAAAAACACGTTTTGAAAACTGTGCTGTTCCTGCCCTATAAGTTACATGGTGGTGACCAAAGTTGCCAAAACGTGTTTATTTCTGCTGAAAAACATGTTTTGACAATTTCTGATCACTGGGGTTAAGGGCTGACTCAGTGGGCTCTTCTGAACCAGTCAGTTACAGTGCGATTCCAAGGGCTGAGAAAACGCGTTTATTTCGGGCTGAAAAACACGTTTTGAAAACTGTGCTGTTCCTGCCCTATAACTTACATGGTGGTGACCAAAGTTGCCAAAACGTGTTTATTTCTGCTGAAAAACATGTTTTGACAATTTCTGATCACTGGGGTTAAGGGCTGACTCAGTGTGCTCTTCTGAGCCAGGCAGTTACACTGCGATTCTAAGGGCTGAGAAAACGCGTTTATTTCGGGCTGAAAAACACGTTTTGAAAACTGTGCTGTTCCTGCCCTATAAGTTACATGGTGGTGACCAAAGTTGCCAAAACGTGTTTATTTCTGCTGAAAAACATGTTTTGACAATTTCTGATCACTGGGGTTAAGGGCTGACTCAGTGTGCTCTTCTGAGCCAGGCAGTTACACTGCGATTCTAAGGGCTGAGAAAACGCGTTTATTTCGGGCTGAAAAATACGTTTTGAAAACTGTGCTGTTCCTGCCCTATAACTTACATGGTGGTGACCAAAGTTGCCAAAACGTGTTTATTTCTGCTGAAAAACACGTTTTGACAATTTCTGATCACTGGGGTTAAGTTCTGACTCAGTGGGCTCTTCTGAACCAGTCAGTTACGTGCGATTCCAAGGGCTGAGAAAACGCGTTTATTTCGGGCTGAAAAACACGTTTTGAAAACTGTGCTGTTCCTGCCCTATAAGTTACATGGTGGTGACCAAAGTTGCCAAAACGTGTTTATTTCTGCTGAAAAACATGTTTTGACAATTTCTGATCACTGGGGTTAAGGGCTGACTCAGTGTGCTCTTCTGAGCCAGGGAGTTACACTGCGATTCAAAGGGCTGAGAAAACGCGTTTATTTCGGGCTGAAAAACACGTTTTGAAAACTGTGCTGTTCCCGCCCTATAACTTACATGGTGGTGACCAAAGTTGCCAAAACGTGTTTATTTCTGCTGAAAAACACGTTTTGACAATTTCTGATCACTGGGGTTAAGGTCTGACTCAGTGGGCTCTTCTGAACCAGTCAGTTACAGTGCGATTCCAAGGGCTGAGAAAACGCGTTTATTTCGGGCTGAAAAACACGTTTTGAAAACTGTGCTGTTCCTGCCCTATAAGTTACATGGTGGTGACCAAAGTTGCCAAAACGTGTTTATTTCTGCTGAAAAACATGTTTTTACAATTTCTGATCACTGGGGTTAAGGGCTGACTCAGTGTGCTCTTCTGAGCCAGGCAGTTACACTGCGATTCTAAGGGCTGAGAAAACGCGTTTATTTCAGGCTGAAAAACATGTTTTGAAAACTGTGCTGTTCCTGCCCTATAAGTTACATGGTGGTGACCAAAGTTGCCAAAACGTGTTTATTTCTGCTGAAAAACATGTTTTGACAATTTCTGATCACTGGGGTTAAGGGCTGACTCAGTGGGCTCTTCTGAGCCAGGCAGTTACACTGCGATTCCAAGGGCTGTGAAAACGCGTTTATTTCGGGCTGAAAAACACGTTTTGAAAACTGTGCTGTTCCTGCCCTATAAGTTACATGGTGGTGACCAAAGTTGCCAAAACGTGTTTATTTCTGCTGAAAAACATGTTTTGACAATTTCTGATCACTGGGGTTAAGGGCTGACTCAGTGTGCTCTTCTGAGCCAGGCAGTTACTCTGCAATTCTAAGGGCTGAGAAAACGTGTTTATTTCGGGCTGAAAAACACGTTTTGAAAACTGTGCTGTTCCTGCCCTATAAGTTACATGGTGGTGACCAAAGTTGCCAAAACGTGTTTATTTCTGCTGAAAAACATGTTTTGACAATTTCTGATCACTGGGGTTAAGGGCTGACTCAGTGTGCTCTTCTGAGCCAGGCAGTTACACTGCGATTCTAAGGGCTGAGAAAACGCGTTTATTTCGGGCTGAAAAACACGTTTTGAAAACTGTGCTGTTCCTGCCCTATAACTTACATGGTGGTGACCAAAGTTGCCAAAACGTGTTTATTTCTGCTGAAAAACACGTTTTGACAATTTCTGATCACTGGGGTTAAGGTCTGACTCAGTGGGCTCTTCTGAACCAGTCAGTTACAGTGCGATTCCAAGGGCTGAGAAAACGCGTTTATTTCGGGCTGAAAAACACGTTTTGAAAACTGTGCTGTTCCTGCCCTATAAGTTACATGGTGGTGACCAAAGTTGCCAAAACGTGTTTATTTCTGCTGAAAAACATGTTTTTACATTTTCTGATCACTGGGGTTAAGGGCTGACTCAGTGTGCTCTTCTGAGCCAGGCAGTTACACTGCGATTCTAAGGGCTGAGAAAACGCGTTTATTTCGGGCTGAAAAACACGTTTTGAAAACTGTGCTGTTCCTGCCCTATAAGTTACATGGTGGTGACCAAAGTTGCCAAAACGTGTTTATTTCTGCTGAAAAACATGTTTTGACAATTTCTGATCACTGGGGTTAAGGGCTGACTCAGTGGGCTCTTCTGAGCCAGGCAGTTACACTGCGATTCCAAGGGCTGTGAAAACGCGTTTATTTCGGGCTGAAAAACACGTTTTGAAAACTGTGCTGTTCCTGCCCTATAACTTACATGGTGGTGACCAAAGTTGCCAAAACGTGTTTATTTCTGCTGAAAAACATGTTTTGACAATTTCTGATCACTGGGGTTAAGGGCTGACTCAGTGTGCTCTTCTGAGCCAGGCAGTTACTCTGCAATTCTAAGGGCTGAGAAAACGCGTTTATTTCGGGCTGAAAAACACGTTTTGAAAACTGTGCTGTTCCTGCCCTATAAGTTACATGGTGGTGACCAAAGTTGCCAAAACGTGTTTATTTCTGCTGAAAAACATGTTTTGACAATTTCTGATCACTGGGGTTAAGGACTGACTCAGTGTGCTCTTCTGAGCCAGGCAGTTACACAGCGATTCTAAGGGCTGAGAAAACGCGTTTATTTCGGGCTGAAAAATACGTTTTGAAAACTGTGCTGTTCCTGCCCTATAACTTACATGGTGGTGACCAAAGTTGCCAAAACGTGTTTATTTCTGCTGAAAAACACGTTTTGACAATTTCTGATCACTGGGGTTAAGGTCTGACTCAGTGGGCTCTTCTGAACCAGTCAGTTACAGTGCGATTCCAAGGGCTGAGAAAACGCGTTTATTTCGGGCTGAAAAACACGTTTTGAAAACTGTGCTGTTCCTGCCCTATAAGTTACATGGTGGTGACCAAAGTTGCCAAAACGTGTTTATTTCTGCTGAAAAACATGTTTTTACATTTTCTGATCACTGGGGTTAAGGGCTGACTCAGTGTGCTCTTCTGAGCCAGGCAGTTACACTGCGATTCTAAGGGCTGAGAAAACGCGTTTATTTCGGGCTGAAAAACACGTTTTGAAAACTGTGCTGTTCCTGCCCTATAAGTTACATGGTGGTGACCAAAGTTGCCAAAACGTGTTTATTTCTGCTGAAAAACATGTTTTGACAATTTCTGATCACTGGGGTTAAGGGCTGACTCAGTGGGCTCTTCTGAGCCAGGCAGTTACACTGCGATTCCAAGGGCTGTGAAAACGCGTTTATTTCGGGCTGAAAAACACGTTTTGAAAACTGTGCTGTTCCTGCCCTATAACTTACATGGTGGTGACCAAAGTTGCCAAAACGTGTTTATTTCTGCTGAAAAACATGTTTTGACAATTTCTGATCACTGGGGTTAAGGGCTGACTCAGTGTGCTCTTCTGAGCCAGGCAGTTACTCTGCAATTCTAAGGGCTGAGAAAACGTGTTTATTTCGGGCTGAAAAACACGTTTTGAAAACTGTGCTGTTCCTGCCCTATAAGTTACATGGTGGTGACCAAAGTTGCCAAAACGTGTTTATTTCTGCTGAAAAACATGTTTTGACAATTTCTGATCACTGGGGTTAAGGGCTGACTCAGTGTGCTCTTCTGAGCCAGGCAGTTACACTGCGATTCTAAGGGCTGAGAAAACGCGTTTATTTCGGGCTGAAAAACACGTTTTGAAAACTGTGCTGTTCCTGCCCTATAAGTTACATGGTGGTGACCAAAGTTGCCAAAACGTGTTTATTTCTGCTGAAAAACATGTTTTGACAATTTCTGATCACTGGGGTTAAGGGCTGACTCAGTGTGCTCTTCTGAGCCAGGCAGTTACACTGCGATTCTAAGGGCTGAGAAAACGCGTTTATTTCGGGCTGAAAAATACGTTTTGAAAACTGTGCTGTTCCTGCCCTATAACTTACATGGTGGTGACCAAAGTTGCCAAAACGTGTTTATTTCTGCTGAAAAACACGTTTTGACAATTTCTGATCACTGGGGTTAAGTTCTGACTCAGTGGGCTCTTCTGAACCAGTCAGTTACGTGCGATTCCAAGGGCTGAGAAAACGCGTTTATTTCGAGCTGAAAAACACGTTTTGAAAACTGTGCTGTTCCTGCCCTATAAGTTACATGGTGGTGACCAAAGTTGCCAAAACGTGTTTATTTCTGCTGAAAAACATGTTTTGACAATTTCTGATCACTGGGGTTAAGGGCTGACTCAGTGTGCTCTTCTGAGCCAGGCAGTTACACTGCGATTCAAAGGGCTGAGAAAACGCGTTTATTTCGGGCTGAAAAACACGTTTTGAAAACTGTGCTGTTCCCGCCCTATAACTTACATGGTGGTGACCAAAGTTGCCAAAACGTGTTTATTTCTGCTGAAAAACACGTTTTGACAATTTCTGATCACTGGGGTTAAGGTCTGACTCAGTGGGCTCTTCTGAACCAGTCAGTTACAGTGCGATTCCAAGGGCTGAGAAAACGCGTTTATTTCGGGCTGAAAAACACGTTTTGAAAACTGTGCTGTTCCTGCCCTATAAGTTACATGGTGGTGACCAAAGTTGCCAAAACGTGTTTATTTCTGCTGAAAAACATGTTTTTACAATTTCTGATCACTGGGGTTAAGGGCTGACTCAGTGTGCTCTTCTGAGCCAGGCAGTTACACTGCGATTCTAAGGGCTGAGAAAACGCGTTTATTTCAGGCTGAAAAACATGTTTTGAAAACTGTGCTGTTCCTGCCCTATAAGTTACATGGTGGTGACCAAAGTTGCCAAAACGTGTTTATTTCTGCTGAAAAACATGTTTTGACAATTTCTGATCACTGGGGTTAAGGGCTGACTCAGTGGGCTCTTCTGAGCCAGGCAGTTACACTGCGATTCCAAGGGCTGTGAAAACGCGTTTATTTCGGGCTGAAAAACACGTTTTGAAAACTGTGCTGTTCCTGCCCTATAAGTTACATGGTGGTGACCAAAGTTGCCAAAACGTGTTTATTTCTGCTGAAAAACATGTTTTGACAATTTCTGATCACTGGGGTTAAGGGCTGACTCAGTGTGCTCTTCTGAGCCAGGCAGTTACTCTGCAATTCTAAGGGCTGAGAAAACGTGTTTATTTCGGGCTGAAAAACACGTTTTGAAAACTGTGCTGTTCCTGCCCTATAAGTTACATGGTGGTGACCAAAGTTGCCAAAACGTGTTTATTTCTGCTGAAAAACATGTTTTGACAATTTCTGATCACTGGGGTTAAGGGCTGACTCAGTGTGCTCTTCTGAGCCAGGCAGTTACACTGCGATTCTAAGGGATGAGAAAACGCGTTTATTTCGGGCTGAAAAACACGTTTTGAAAACTGTGCTGTTCCTGCCCTATAACTTACATGGTGGTGACCAAAGTTGCCAAAACGTGTTTATTTCTGCTGAAAAACACGTTTTGACAATTTCTGATCACTGGGGTTAAGGTCTGACTCAGTGGGCTCTTCTGAACCAGTCAGTTACAGTGCGATTCCAAGGGCTGAGAAAACGCGTTTATTTCGGGCTGAAAAACACGTTTTGAAAACTGTGCTGTTCCTGCCCTATAAGTTACATGGTGGTGACCAAAGTTGCCAAAACGTGTTTATTTCTGCTGAAAAACATGTTTTTACATTTTCTGATCACTGGGGTTAAGGGCTGACTCAGTGTGCTCTTCTGAGCCAGGCAGTTACACTGCGATTCTAAGGGCTGAGAAAACGCGTTTATTTCGGGCTGAAAAACACGTTTTGAAAACTGTGCTGTTCCTGCCCTATAAGTTACATGGTGGTGACCAAAGTTGCCAAAACGTGTTTATTTCTGCTGAAAAACATGTTTTGACAATTTCTGATCACTGGGGTTAAGGGCTGACTCAGTGGGCTCTTCTGAGCCAGGCAGTTACACTGCGATTCCAAGGGCTGTGAAAACGCGTTTATTTCGGGCTGAAAAACACGTTTTGAAAACTGTGCTGTTCCTGCCCTATAACTTACATGGTGGTGACCAAAGTTGCCAAAACGTGTTTATTTCTGCTGAAAAACATGTTTTGACAATTTCTGATCACTGGGGTTAAGGGCTGACTCAGTGTGCTCTTCTGAGCCAGGCAGTTACTCTGCAATTCTAAGGGCTGAGAAAACGTGTTTATTTCGGGCTGAAAAACACGTTTTGAAAACTGTGCTGTTCCTGCCCTATAAGTTACATGGTGGTGACCAAAGTTGCCAAAACGTGTTTATTTCTGCTGAAAAACATGTTTTGACAATTTCTGATCACTGGGGTTAAGGGCTGACTCAGTGTGCTCTTCTGAGCCAGGCAGTTACACTGCGATTCTAAGGGCTGAGAAAACGCGTTTATTTCGGGCTGAAAAACACGTTTTGAAAACTGTGCTGTTCCTGCCCTATAAGTTACATGGTGGTGACCAAAGTTGCCAAAACGTGTTTATTTCTGCTGAAAAACATGTTTTGACAATTTCTGATCACTGGGGTTAAGGGCTGACTCAGTGTGCTCTTCTGAGCCAGGCAGTTACACTGCGATTCTAAGGGCTGAGAAAACGCGTTTATTTCGGGCTGAAAAATACGTTTTGAAAACTGTGCTGTTCCTGCCCTATAACTTACATGGTGGTGACCAAAGTTGCCAAAACGTGTTTATTTCTGCTGAAAAACACGTTTTGACAATTTCTGATCACTGGGGTTAAGTTCTGACTCAGTGGGCTCTTCTGAACCAGTCAGTTACGTGCGATTCCAAGGGCTGAGAAAACGCGTTTATTTCGGGCTGAAAAACACGTTTTGAAAACTGTGCTGTTCCTGCCCTATAAGTTACATGGTGGTGACCAAAGTTGCCAAAACGTGTTTATTTCTGCTGAAAAACATGTTTTGACAATTTCTGATCACTGGGGTTAAGGGCTGACTCAGTGTGCTCTTCTGAGCCAGGCAGTTACACTGCGATTCAAAGGGCTGAGAAAACGCGTTTATTTCGGGCTGAAAAACACGTTTTGAAAACTGTGCTGTTCCTGCCCTATAACTTACATGGTGGTGACCAAAGTTGCCAAAACGTGTTTATTTCTGCTGAAAAACACGTTTTGACAATTTCTGATCACTGGGGTTAAGGTCTGACTCAGTGGGCTCTTCTGAACCAGTCAGTTACAGTGCGATTCCAAGGGCTGAGAAAACGCGTTTATTTCGGGCTGAAAAACACGTTTTGAAAACTGTGCTGTTCCTGCCCTATAAGTTACATGGTGGTGACCAAAGTTGCCAAAACGTGTTTATTTCTGCTGAAAAACATGTTTTTACAATTTCTGATCACTGGGGTTAAGGGCTGACTCAGTGTGCTCTTCTGAGCCAGGCAGTTACACTGCGATTCTAAGGGCTGAGAAAACGCGTTTATTTCGGGCTGAAAAACACGTTTTGAAAACTGTGCTGTTCCTGCCCTATAAGTTACATGGTGGTGACCAAAGTTGCCAAAACGTGTTTATTTCTGCTGAAAAACATGTTTTGACAATTTCTGATCACTGGGGTTAAGGGCTGACTCAGTGGGCTCTTCTGAGCCAGGCAGTTACACTGCGATTCCAAGGGCTGTGAAAACGCGTTTATTTCGGGCTGAAAAACACGTTTTGAAAACTGTGCTGTTCCTGCCCTATAACTTACATGGTGGTGACCAAAGTTGCCAAAACGTGTTTATTTCTGCTGAAAAACATGTTTTGACAATTTCTGATCACTGGGGTTAAGGGCTGACTCAGTGTGCTCTTCTGAGCCAGGCAGTTACTCTGCAATTCTAAGGGCTGAGAAAACGTGTTTATTTCGGGCTGAAAAACACGTTTTGAAAACTGTGCTGTTCCTGCCCTATAAGTTACATGGTGGTGACCAAAGTTGCCAAAACGTGTTTATTTCTGCTGAAAAACATGTTTTGACAATTTCTGATCACTGGGGTTAAGGGCTGACTCAGTGTGCTCTTCTGAGGAAGGCAGTTACACTGCGATTCTAAGGGCTGAGAAAACGCGTTTATTTCGGGCTGAAAAACACGTTATGAAAACTGTGCTGTTCCTGCCCTATAAGTTACATGGTGGTGACCAAAGTTGCCAAAACGTGTTTATTTCTGCTGAAAAACATGTTTTGACAATTTCTGATCACTGGGGTTAAGGGCTGACTCAGTGGGCTCTTCTGAGCCAGGCAGTTACACTGCGATTCCAAGGGCTGAGAAAACGCGTTTATTTCGGGCTGAAAAACACGTTTTGAATACTGTGCTGTTCCTGCCCTATAACTTACATGGTGGTGACCAAAGTTGCCAAAACGTGTTTATTTCTGCTGAAAAACACGTTTTGACAATTTCTGATCACTGGGGTTAAGGTCTGACTCAGTGGGCTCTTCTGAACCAGTCAGTTACAGTGCGATTCCAAGGGCTGAGAAAACGCGTTTATTTCGGGCTGAAAAACACGTTTTGAAAACTGTGCTGTTCCTGCCCTATAGGTTACATGGTGGTGACCAAAGTTGCCAAAACGTGTTTATTTCTGCTGAAAAACATGTTTTGACAATTTCTGATCACTGGGGTTAAGGTCTGACTCAGTGGGCTCTTCTGAACCAGTCAGTTACAGTGCGATTCCAAGGGCTGAGAAAACGCGTTTATTTCGGGCTGAAAAACACGTTTTGAAAACTGTGCTGTTCCTGCCCTATAAGTTACATGGTGGTGACCAAAGTTGCCAAAACGTGTTTATTTCTGCTGAAAAACATGTTTTGACAATTTCTGATCACTGGGGTTAAGGGCTGACTCAGTGTGCTCTTCTGAGCCAGGCAGTTACTCTGCAATTCTAAGGGCTGAGAAAACGTGTTTATTTCGGGCTGAAAAACACGTTTTGAAAACTGTGCTGTTCCTGCCCTATAAGTTACATGGTGGTGACCAAAGTTGCCAAAACGTGTTTATTTCTGCTGAAAAACATGTTTTGACAATTTCTGATCACTGGGGTTAAGGGCTGACTCAGTGTGCTCTTCTGAGCCAGGCAGTTACACTGCGATTCTAAGGGCTGAGAAAACGCGTTTATTTCGGGCTGAAAAACACGTTTTGAAAACTGTGCTGTTCCTGCCCTATAACTTACATGGTGGTGACCAAAGTTGCCAAAACGTGTTTATTTCTGCTGAAAAACACGTTTTGACAATTTCTGATCACTGGGGTTAAGGTCTGACTCAGTGGGCTCTTCTGAACCAGTCAGTTACAGTGCGATTCCAAGGGCTGAGAAAACGCGTTTATTTCGGGCTGAAAAACACGTTTTGAAAACTGTGCTGTTCCTGCCCTATAAGTTACATGGTGGTGACCAAAGTTGCCAAAACGTGTTTATTTCTGCTGAAAAACATGTTTTTACATTTTCTGATCACTGGGGTTAAGGGCTGACTCAGTGTGCTCTTCTGAGCCAGGCAGTTACACTGCGATTCTAAGGGCTGAGAAAACGCGTTTATTTCGGGCTGAAAAACACGTTTTGAAAACTGTGCTGTTCCTGCCCTATAAGTTACATGGTGGTGACCAAAGTTGCCAAAACGTGTTTATTTCTGCTGAAAAACATGTTTTGACAATTTCTGATCACTGGGGTTAAGGGCTGACTCAGTGGGCTCTTCTGAGCCAGGCAGTTACACTGCGATTCCAAGGGCTGTGAAAACGCGTTTATTTCGGGCTGAAAAACACGTTTTGAAAACTGTGCTGTTCCTGCCCTATAACTTACATGGTGGTGACCAAAGTTGCCAAAACGTGTTTATTTCTGCTGAAAAACATGTTTTGACAATTTCTGATCACTGGGGTTAAGGGCTGACTCAGTGTGCTCTTCTGAGCCAGGCAGTTACTCTGCAATTCTAAGGGCTGAGAAAACGTGTTTATTTCGGGCTGAAAAACACGTTTTGAAAACTGTGCTGTTCCTGCCCTATAAGTTACATGGTGGTGACCAAAGTTGCCAAAACGTGTTTATTTCTGCTGAAAAACATGTTTTGACAATTTCTGATCACTGGGGTTAAGGGCTGACTCAGTGTGCTCTTCTGAGCCAGGCAGTTACACTGCGATTCTAAGGGCTGAGAAAACGCGTTTATTTCGGGCTGAAAAACACGTTTTGAAAACTGTGCTGTTCCTGCCCTATAAGTTACATGGTGGTGACCAAAGTTGCCAAAACGTGTTTATTTCTGCTGAAAAACATGTTTTGACAATTTCTGATCACTGGGGTTAAGGGCTGACTCAGTGTGCTCTTCTGAGCCAGGCAGTTACACAGCGATTCTAAGGGCTGAGAAAACGCGTTTATTTCGGGCTGAAAAATACGTTTTGAAAACTGTGCTGTTCCTGCCCTATAACTTACATGGTGGTGACCAAAGTTGCCAAAACGTGTTTATTTCTGCTGAAAAACACGTTTTGACAATTTCTGATCACTGGGGTTAAGTTCTGACTCAGTGGGCTCTTCTGAACCAGTCAGTTACGTGCGATTCCAAGGGCTGAGAAAACGCGTTTATTTCGGGCTGAAAAACACGTTTTGAAAACTGTGCTGTTCCTGCCCTATAAGTTACATGGTGGTGACCAAAGTTGCCAAAACGTGTTTATTTCTGCTGAAAAACATGTTTTGACAATTTCTGATCACTGGGGTTAAGGGCTGACTCAGTGTGCTCTTCTGAGCCAGGCAGTTACACTGCGATTCAAAGGGCTGAGAAAACGCGTTTATTTCGGGCTGAAAAACACGTTTTGAAAACTGTGCTGTTCCTGCCCTATAACTTACATGGTGGTGACCAAAGTTGCCAAAACGTGTTTATTTCTGCTGAAAAACACGTTTTGACAATTTCTGATCACTGGGGTTAAGGTCTGACTCAGTGGGCTCTTCTGAACCAGTCAGTTACAGTGCGATTCCAAGGGCTGAGAAAACGCGTTTATTTCGGGCTGAAAAACACGTTTTGAAAACTGTGCTGTTCCTGCCCTATAAGTTACATGGTGGTGACCAAAGTTGCCAAAACGTGTTTATTTCTGCTGAAAAACATGTTTTTACAATTTCTGATCACTGGGGTTAAGGGCTGACTCAGTGTGCTCTTCTGAGCCAGGCAGTTACACTGCGATTCTAAGGGCTGAGAAAACGCGTTTATTTCGGGCTGAAAAACACGTTTTGAAAACTGTGCTGTTCCTGCCCTATAAGTTACATGGTGGTGACCAAAGTTGCCAAAACGTGTTTATTTCTGCTGAAAAACATGTTTTGACAATTTCTGATCACTGGGGTTAAGGGCTGACTCAGTGGGCTCTTCTGAGCCAGGCAGTTACACTGCGATTCCAAGGGCTGTGAAAACGCGTTTATTTCGGGCTGAAAAACAAGTTTTGAAAACTGTGCTGTTCCTGCCCTATAACTTACATGGTGGTGACCAAAGTTGCCAAAACGTGTTTATTTCTGCTGAAAAACATGTTTTGACAATTTCTGATCACTGGGGTTAAGGGCTGACTCAGTGTGCTCTTCTGAGCCAGGCAGTTACTCTGCAATTCTAAGGGCTGAGAAAACGTGTTTATTTCGGGCTGAAAAACACGTTTTGAAAACTGTGCTGTTCCTGCCCTATAAGTTACATGGTGGTGGCCAAAGTTGCCAAAACGTGTTTATTTCTGCTGAAAAACATGTTTTGACAATTTCTGATCACTGGGGTTAAGGGCTGACTCAGTGTGCTCTTCTGAGCCAGGCAGTTACACTGCGATTCCAAGGGCTGAGAAAACGCGTTTATTTCGGGCTGAAAAACACGTTTTGAAAACTGTGCTGTTCCTGCCCTATAACTTACATGGTGGTGACCAAAGTTGCCAAAACGTGTTTATTTCTGCTGAAAAACACGTTTTGACAATTTCTGATCACTGGGGTTAAGGTCTGACTCAGTGGGCTCTTCTGAACCAGTCAGTTACAGTGCGATTCCAAGGGCTGAGAAAACGCGTTTATTTCGGGCTGAAAAACACGTTTTGAAAACTGTGCTGTTCCTGCCCTATAAGTTACATGGTGGTGACCAAAGTTGCCAAAACGTGTTTATTTCTGCTGAAAAACATGTTTTTACATTTTCTGATCACTGGGGTTAAGGGCTGACTCAGTGTGCTCTTCTGAGCCAGGCAGTTACACTGCGATTCTAAGGGCTGAGAAAACGCGTTTATTTCGGGCTGAAAAACACGTTTTGAAAACTGTGCTGTTCCTGCCCTATAAGTTACATGGTGGTGACCAAAGTTGCCAAAACGTGTTTATTTCTGCTGAAAAACATGTTTTGACAATTTCTGATCACTGGGGTTAAGGGCTGACTCAGTGGGCTCTTCTGAGCCAGGCAGTTACACTGCGATTCCAAGGGCTGTGAAAACGCGTTTATTTCGGGCTGAAAAACACGTTTTGAAAACTGTGCTGTTCCTGCCCTATAACTTACATGGTGGTGACCAAAGTTGCCAAAACGTGTTTATTTCTGCTGAAAAACATGTTTTGACAATTTCTGATCACTGGGGTTAAGGGCTGACTCAGTGTGCTCTTCTGAGCCAGGCAGTTACTCTGCAATTCTAAGGGCTGAGAAAACGTGTTTATTTCGGGCTGAAAAACACGTTTTGAAAACTGTGCTGTTCCTGCCCTATAAGTTACATGGTGGTGACCAAAGTTGCCAAAACGTGTTTATTTCTGCTGAAAAACATGTTTTGACAATTTCTGATCACTGGGGTTAAGGGCTGACTCAGTGTGCTCTTCTGAGCCAGGCAGTTACACTGCGATTCTAAGGGCTGAGAAAACGCGTTTATTTCGGGCTGAAAAACACGTTTTGAAAACTGTGCTGTTCCTGCCCTATAAGTTACATGGTGGTGACCAAAGTTGCCAAAACGTGTTTATTTCTGCTGAAAAACATGTTTTGACAATTTCTGATCACTGGGGTTAAGGGCTGACTCAGTGTGCTCTTCTGAGCCAGGCAGTTACACTGCGATTCTAAGGGCTGAGAAAACGCGTTTATTTCGGGCTGAAAAATACGTTTTGAAAACTGTGCTGTTCCTGCCCTATAACTTACATGGTGGTGACCAAAGTTGCCAAAACGTGTTTATTTCTGCTGAAAAACACGTTTTGACAATTTCTGATCACTGGGGTTAAGTTCTGACTCAGTGGGCTCTTCTGAACCAGTCAGTTACGTGCGATTCCAAGGGCTGAGAAAACGCGTTTATTTCGGGCTGAAAAACACGTTTTGAAAACTGTGCTGTTCCTGCCCTATAAGTTACATGGTGGTGACCAAAGTTGCCAAAACGTGTTTATTTCTGCTGAAAAACATGTTTTGACAATTTCTGATCACTGGGGTTAAGGGCTGACTCAGTGTGCTCTTCTGAGCCAGGCAGTTACACTGCGATTCAAAGGGCTGAGAAAACGCGTTTATTTCGGGCTGAAAAACACGTTTTGAAAACTGTGCTGTTCCTGCCCTATAACTTACATGGTGGTGACCAAAGTTGCCAAAACGTGTTTATTTCTGCTGAAAAACACGTTTTGACAATTTCTGATCACTGGGGTTAAGGTCTGACTCAGTGGGCTCTTCTGAACCAGTCAGTTACAGTGCGATTCCAAGGGCTGAGAAAACGCGTTTATTTCGGGCTGAAAAACACGTTTTGAAAACTGTGCTGTTCCTGCCCTATAAGTTACATGGTGGTGACCAAAGTTGCCAAAACGTGTTTATTTCTGCTGAAAAACATGTTTTTACATTTTCTGATCACTGGGGTTAAGGGCTGACTCAGTGTGCTCTTCTGAGCCAGGCAGTTACACTGCGATTCTAAGGGCTGAGAAAACGCGTTTATTTCGGGCTGAAAAACACGTTTTGAAAACTGTGCTGTTCCTGCCCTATAAGTTACATGGTGGTGACCAAAGTTGCCAAAACGTGTTTATTTCTGCTGAAAAACATGTTTTGACAATTTCTGATCACTGGGGTTAAGGGCTGACTCAGTGGGCTCTTCTGAGCCAGGCAGTTACACTGCGATTCCAAGGGCTGTGAAAACGCGTTTATTTCGGGCTGAAAAACACGTTTTGAAAACTGTGCTGTTCCTGCCCTATAACTTACATGGTGGTGACCAAAGTTGCCAAAACGTGTTTATTTCTGCTGAAAAACATGTTTTGACAATTTCTGATCACTGGGGTTAAGGGCTGACTCAGTGTGCTCTTCTGAGCCAGGCAGTTACTCTGCAATTCTAAGGGCTGAGAAAACGTGTTTATTTCGGGCTGAAAAACACGTTTTGAAAACTGTGCTGTTCCTGCCCTATAAGTTACATGGTGGTGACCAAAGTTGCCAAAACGTGTTTATTTCTGCTGAAAAACATGTTTTGACAATTTCTGATCACTGGGGTTAAGGGCTGACTCAGTGTGCTCTTCTGAGCCAGGCAGTTACACTGCGATTCTAAGGGCTGAGAAAACGCGTTTATTTCGGGCTGAAAAACACGTTTTGAAAACTGTGCTGTTCCTGCCCTATAAGTTACATGGTGGTGACCAAAGTTGCCAAAACGTGTTTATTTCTGCTGAAAAACATGTTTTGACAATTTCTGATCACTGGGGTTAAGGGCTGACTCAGTGTGCTCTTCTGAGCCAGGCAGTTACACTGCGATTCTAAGGGCTGAGAAAACGCGTTTATTTCGGGCTGAAAAATACGTTTTGAAAACTGTGCTGTTCCTGCCCTATAACTTACATGGTGGTGACCAAAGTTGCCAAAACGTGTTTATTTCTGCTGAAAAACACGTTTTGACAATTTCTGATCACTGGGGTTAAGTTCTGACTCAGTGGGCTCTTCTGAACCAGTCAGTTACGTGCGATTCCAAGGGCTGAGAAAACGCGTTTATTTCGGGCTGAAAAACACGTTTTGAAAACTGTGCTGTTCCTGCCCTATAAGTTACATGGTGGTGACCAAAGTTGCCAAAACGTGTTTATTTCTGCTGAAAAACATGTTTTGACAATTTCTGATCACTGGGGTTAAGGGCTGACTCAGTGTGCTCTTCTGAGCCAGGCAGTTACACTGCGATTCAAAGGGCTGAGAAAACGCGTTTATTTCGGGCTGAAAAACACGTTTTGAAAACTGTGCTGTTCCCGCCCTATAACTTACATGGTGGTGACCAAAGTTGCCAAAACGTGTTTATTTCTGCTGAAAAACACGTTTTGACAATTTCTGATCACTGGGGTTAAGGTCTGACTCAGTGGGCTCTTCTGAACCAGTCAGTTACAGTGCGATTCCAAGGGCTGAGAAAACGCGTTTATTTCGGGCTGAAAAACACGTTTTGAAAACTGTGCTGTTCCTGCCCTATAAGTTACATGGTGGTGACCAAAGTTGCCAAAACGTGTTTATTTCTGCTGAAAAACATGTTTTTACAATTTCTGATCACTGGGGTTAAGGGCTGACTCAGTGTGCTCTTCTGAGCCAGGCAGTTACACTGCGATTCTAAGGGCTGAGAAAACGCGTTTATTTCAGGCTGAAAAACATGTTTTGAAAACTGTGCTGTTCCTGCCCTATAAGTTACATGGTGGTGACCAAAGTTGCCAAAACGTGTTTATTTCTGCTGAAAAACATGTTTTGACAATTTCTGATCACTGGGGTTAAGGGCTGACTCAGTGGGCTCTTCTGAGCCAGGCAGTTACACTGCGATTCCAAGGGCTGTGAAAACGCGTTTATTTCGGGCTGAAAAACACGTTTTGAAAACTGTGCTGTTCCTGCCCTATAAGTTACATGGTGGTGACCAAAGTTGCCAAAACGTGTTTATTTCTGCTGAAAAACATGTTTTGACAATTTCTGATCACTGGGGTTAAGGGCTGACTCAGTGTGCTCTTCTGAGCCAGGCAGTTACTCTGCAATTCTAAGGGCTGAGAAAACGTGTTTATTTCGGGCTGAAAAACACGTTTTGAAAACTGTGCTGTTCCTGCCCTATAAGTTACATGGTGGTGACCAAAGTTGCCAAAACGTGTTTATTTCTGCTGAAAAACATGTTTTGACAATTTCTGATCACTGGGGTTAAGGGCTGACTCAGTGTGCTCTTCTGAGCCAGGCAGTTACACTGCGATTCTAAGGGCTGAGAAAACGCGTTTATTTCGGGCTGAAAAACACGTTTTGAAAACTGTGCTGTTCCTGCCCTATAACTTACATGGTGGTGACCAAAGTTGCCAAAACGTGTTTATTTCTGCTGAAAAACACGTTTTGACAATTTCTGATCACTGGGGTTAAGGTCTGACTCAGTGGGCTCTTCTGAACCAGTCAGTTACAGTGCGATTCCAAGGGCTGAGAAAACGCGTTTATTTCGGGCTGAAAAACACGTTTTGAAAACTGTGCTGTTCCTGCCCTATAAGTTACATGGTGGTGACCAAAGTTGCCAAAACGTGTTTATTTCTGCTGAAAAACATGTTTTTACATTTTCTGATCACTGGGGTTAAGGGCTGACTCAGTGTGCTCTTCTGAGCCAGGCAGTTACACTGCGATTCTAAGGGCTGAGAAAACGCGTTTATTTCGGGCTGAAAAACACGTTTTGAAAACTGTGCTGTTCCTGCCCTATAAGTTACATGGTGGTGACCAAAGTTGCCAAAACGTGTTTATTTCTGCTGAAAAACATGTTTTGACAATTTCTGATCACTGGGGTTAAGGGCTGACTCAGTGGGCTCTTCTGAGCCAGGCAGTTACACTGCGATTCCAAGGGCTGTGAAAACGCGTTTATTTCGGGCTGAAAAACACGTTTTGAAAACTGTGCTGTTCCTGCCCTATAACTTACATGGTGGTGACCAAAGTTGCCAAAACGTGTTTATTTCTGCTGAAAAACATGTTTTGACAATTTCTGATCACTGGGGTTAAGGGCTGACTCAGTGTGCTCTTCTGAGCCAGGCAGTTACTCTGCAATTCTAAGGGCTGAGAAAACGTGTTTATTTCGGGCTGAAAAACACGTTTTGAAAACTGTGCTGTTCCTGCCCTATAAGTTACATGGTGGTGACCAAAGTTGCCAAAACGTGTTTATTTCTGCTGAAAAACATGTTTTGACAATTTCTGATCACTGGGGTTAAGGGCTGACTCAGTGTGCTCTTCTGAGCCAGGCAGTTACACTGCGATTCTAAGGGCTGAGAAAACGCGTTTATTTCGGGCTGAAAAACACGTTTTGAAAACTGTGCTGTTCCTGCCCTATAAGTTACATGGTGGTGACCAAAGTTGCCAAAACGTGTTTATTTCTGCTGAAAAACATGTTTTGACAATTTCTGATCACTGGGGTTAAGGGCTGACTCAGTGTGCTCTTCTGAGCCAGGCAGTTACACTGCGATTCTAAGGGCTGAGAAAACGCGTTTATTTCGGGCTGAAAAATACGTATTGAAAACTGTGCTGTTCCTGCCCTATAACTTACATGGTGGTGACCAAAGTTGCCAAAACGTGTTTATTTCTGCTGAAAAACACGTTTTGACAATTTCTGATCACTGGGGTTAAGTTCTGACTCAGTGGGCTCTTCTGAACCAGTCAGTTACGTGCGATTCCAAGGGCTGAGAAAACGCGTTTATTTCGGGCTGAAAAACACGTTTTGAAAACTGTGCTGTTCCTGCCCTATAAGTTACATGGTGGTGACCAAAGTTGCCAAAACGTGTTTATTTCTGCTGAAAAACATGTTTTGACAATTTCTGATCACTGGGGTTAAGGGCTGACTCAGTGTGCTCTTCTGAGCCAGGCAGTTACACTGCGATTCAAAGGGCTGAGAAAACGCGTTTATTTCGGGCTGAAAAACACGTTTTGAAAACTGTGCTGTTCCTGCCCTATAACTTACATGGTGGTGACCAAAGTTGCCAAAACGTGTTTATTTCTGCTGAAAAACACGTTTTGACAATTTCTGATCACTGGGGTTAAGGTCTGACTCAGTGGGCTCTTCTGAACCAGTCAGTTACAGTGCGATTCCAAGGGCTGAGAAAACGCGTTTATTTCGGGCTGAAAAACACGTTTTGAAAACTGTGCTGTTCCTGCCCTATAAGTTACATGGTGGTGACCAAAGTTGCCAAAACGTGTTTATTTCTGCTGAAAAACATGTTTTTACAATTTCTGATCACTGGGGTTAAGGGCTGACTCAGTGTGCTCTTCTGAGCCAGGCAGTTACACTGCGATTCTAAGGGCTGAGAAAACGCGTTTATTTCGGGCTGAAAAACACGTTTTGAAAACTGTGCTGTTCCTGCCCTATAAGTTACATGGTGGTGACCAAAGTTGCCAAAACGTGTTTATTTCTGCTGAAAAACATGTTTTGACAATTTCTGATCACTGGGGTTAAGGGCTGACTCAGTGGGCTCTTCTGAGCCAGGCAGTTACACTGCGATTCCAAGGGCTGTGAAAACGCGTTTATTTCGGGCTGAAAAACACGTTTTGAAAACTGTGCTGTTCCTGCCCTATAACTTACATGGTGGTGACCAAAGTTGCCAAAACGTGTTTATTTCTGCTGAAAAACATGTTTTGACAATTTCTGATCACTGGGGTTAAGGGCTGACTCAGTGTGCTCTTCTGAGCCAGGCAGTTACTCTGCAATTCTAAGGGCTGAGAAAACGTGTTTATTTCGGGCTGAAAAACACGTTTTGAAAACTGTGCTGTTCCTGCCCTATAAGTTACATGGTGGTGACCAAAGTTGCCAAAACGTGTTTATTTCTGCTGAAAAACATGTTTTGACAATTTCTGATCACTGGGGTTAAGGGCTGACTCAGTGTGCTCTTCTGAGCCAGGCAGTTACACTGCGATTCTAAGGGCTGAGAAAACGCGTTTATTTCGGGCTGAAAAACACGTTATGAAAACTGTGCTGTTCCTGCCCTATAAGTTACATGGTGGTGACCAAAGTTGCCAAAACGTGTTTATTTCTGCTGAAAAACATGTTTTGACAATTTCTGATCACTGGGGTTAAGGGCTGACTCAGTGGGCTCTTCTGAGCCAGGCAGTTACACTGCGATTCCAAGGGCTGAGAAAACGCGTTTATTTCGGGCTGAAAAACACGTTTTGAAAACTGTGCTGTTCCTGCCCTATAACTTACATGGTGGTGACCAAAGTTGCCAAAACGTGTTTATTTCTGCTGAAAAACACGTTTTGACAATTTCTGATCACTGGGGTTAAGGTCTGACTCAGTGGGCTCTTCTGAACCAGTCAGTTACAGTGCGATTCCAAGGGCTGAGAAAACGCGTTTATTTCGGGCTGAAAAACACGTTTTGAAAACTGTGCTGTTCCTGCCCTATAGGTTACATGGTGGTGACCAAAGTTGCCAAAACGTGTTTATTTCTGCTGAAAAACATGTTTTGACAATTTCTGATCACTGGGGTTAAGGTCTGACTCAGTGGGCTCTTCTGAACCAGTCAGTTACAGTGCGATTCCAAGGGCTGAGAAAACGCGTTTATTTCGGGCTGAAAAACACGTTTTGAAAACTGTGCTGTTCCTGCCCTATAAGTTACATGGTGGTGACCAAAGTTGCCAAAACGTGTTTATTTCTGCTGAAAAACATGTTTTTACAATTTCTGATCACTGGGGTTAAGGGCTGACTCAGTGTGCTCTTCTGAGCCAGGCAGTTACACTGCGATTCTAAGGGCTGAGAAAACGCGTTTATTTCGTGCTGAAAAACACGTTTTGAAAACTGTGCTGTTCCTGCCCTATAAGTTACATGGTGGTGACCAAAGTTGCCAAAACGTGTTTATTTCTGCTGAAAAACATGTTTTGACAATTTCTGATCACTGGGGTTAAGGGCTGACTCAGTGGGCTCTTCTGAGCCAGTCAGTTACAGTGCGATTCCAAGGGCTGAGAAAACGTGTTTATTTCGGGCTGAAAAACACGTTTTGAAAACTGTGCTGTTCCTGCCCTATAAGTTACATGGTGGTGACCAAAGTTGCCAAAACGTGTTTATTTCTGCTGAAAAACATGTTTTGACAATTTCTGATCACTGGGGTTAAGGGCTGACTCAGTGTGCTCTTCTGAGCCAGGCAGTTACACTGCGATTCCAAGGGCTGAGAAAACGCGTTTATTTCGGGCTGAAAAACACGTTTTGAAAACTGTGCTGTTCCTGCCCTATAATTTACATGGTGGTGACCAAAGTTGCCAAAACGTGTTTATTTCTCCTGAAAAACACGTTTTGACAATTTCTGATCACTGGGGTTAAGGTCTGACTCAGTGGGCTCTTCTGAACCAGTCAGTTACAGTGCGATTCCAAGGGCTGAGAAAACGCGTTTATTTCGGGCTGAAAAACACGTTTTGAAAACTGTGCTGTTCCTGCCCTATAAGTTACATGGTGGTGACCAAAGTTGCCAAAACGTGTTTATTTCTGCTGAAAAACATGTTTTTACAATTTCTGATCACTGGGGTTAAGGGCTGACTCAGTATGCTCTTCTGAGCCAGGCAGTTACACTGCGATTCTAAGGGCTGAGAAAACGCGTTTATTTCGGGCTGAAAAACACGTTTTGAAAACTGTGCTGTTCCTGCCCTATAAGTTACATGGTGGTGACCAAAGTTGCCAAAACGTGTTTATTTCTGCTGAAAAACATGTTTTGACAATTTCTGATCACTGGGGTTAAGGGCTGACTCAGTGGGCTCTTCTGAGCCAGGCAGTTACACTGCGATTCCAAGGGCTGAGAAAACGCGTTTATTTCGGGCTGAAAAACACGTTTTGAAAACTGTGCTGTTCCTGCCCTAAAACTTACATGGTGGTGACCAAAGTTGCCAAAACGTGTTTATTTCTGCTGAAAAACATGTTTTGACAATTTCTGATCACTGGGGTTAAGGGCTGACTCAGTGTGCTCTTCTGAGCCAGGCAGTTACACTGCGATTCTAAGGGCTGAGAAAACGCGTTTATTTCGGGATGAAAAACACGTTTTGAAAACTGTGCTGTTCCTGCCCTATAAGTTACATGGTGGTGACCAAAGTTGCCAAAACGTGTTTATTTCTGCTGAAAAACATGTTTTGACAATTTCTGATCACTGGGGTTAAGGTCTGACTCAGTGGGCTCTTCTGAGCCAGTCAGTTACAGTGCGATTCGAAGGGCTGAGAAAACGCGTTTATTTCGGGCTGAAAAACATGTTTTGAAAACTGTGCTGTTCCTGCCCTATAAGTTACATGGTGGTGACCAAAGTTGCCAAAACGTGTTTATTTCTGCTGAAAAACATGTTTTGACAATTTCTGATCACTGGGGTTAAGGGCTGACTCAGTGTGCTCTTCTGAGCCAGGCAGTTACACTGCGATTCCAAGGGCTGAGAAAACGCGTTTATTTCGGGCTGAAAAACACGTTTTGAAAACTGTGCTGTTCCTGCCCTATAACTTACATGGTGGTGACCAAAGTTGCCAAAACGTGTTTATTTCTGCTGAAAAACACGTTTTGACAATTTCTGATCACTGGGGTTAAGGTCTGACTCAGTGGGCTCTTCTGAACCAGTCAGTTACAGTGCGATTCCAAGGGCTGAGAAAACGCGTTTATTTCGGGCTGAAAAACACGTTTTGAAAACTGTGCTGTTCCTGCCCTATAAGTTACATGGTGGTGACCAAAGTTGCCAAAACGTGTTTATTTCTGCTGAAAAACATGTTTTTACAATTTCTGATCACTGGGGTTAAGGGCTGACTCAGTGTGCTCTTCTGAGCCAGGCAGTTACACTGCGATTCTAAGGGCTGAGAAAACGCGTTTATTTCGGGCTGAAAAACACGTTTTGAAAACTGTGCTGTTCCTGCCCTATAAGTTACATGGTGGTGACCAAAGTTGCCAAAACGTGTTTATTTCTGCTGAAAAACATGTTTTGACAATTTCTGATCACTGGGGTTAAGGGCTGACTCAGTGGGCTCTTCTGAGCCAGGCAGTTACACTGCGATTCCAAGGGCTGTGAAAACGCGTTTATTTCGGGCTGAAAAACAAGTTTTGAAAACTGTGCTGTTCCTGCCCTATAACTTACATGGTGGTGACCAAAGTTGCCAAAACGTGTTTATTTCTGCTGAAAAACATGTTTTGACAATTTCTGATCACTGGGGTTAAGGGCTGACTCAGTGTGCTCTTCTGAGCCAGGCAGTTACTCTGCAATTCTAAGGGCTGAGAAAACGTGTTTATTTCGGGCTGAAAAACACGTTTTGAAAACTGTGCTGTTCCTGCCCTATAAGTTACATGGTGGTGACCAAAGTTGCCAAAACGTGTTTATTTCTGCTGAAAAACATGTTTTGACAATTTCTGATCACTGGGGTTAAGGGCTGACTCAGTGTGCTCTTCTGAGCCAGGCAGTTACACTGCGATTCCAAGGGCTGAGAAAACGCGTTTATTTCGGGCTGAAAAACACGTTTTGAAAACTGTGCTGTTCCTGCCCTATAACTTACATGGTGGTGACCAAAGTTGCCAAAACGTGTTTATTTCTGCTGAAAAACACGTTTTGACAATTTCTGATCACTGGGGTTAAGGTCTGACTCAGTGGGCTCTTCTGAACCAGTCAGTTACAGTGCGATTCCAAGGGCTGAGAAAACGCGTTTATTTCGGGCTGAAAAACACGTTTTGAAAACTGTGCTGTTCCTGCCCTATAAGTTACATGGTGGTGACCAAAGTTGCCAAAACGTGTTTATTTCTGCTGAAAAACATGTTTTGACAATTTCTGATCACTGGGGTTAAGGGCTGACTCAGTGTGCTCTTCTGAGCCAGGCAGTTACACAGCGATTCTAAGGGCTGAGAAAACGCGTTTATTTCGGGCTGAAAAATACGTTTTGAAAACTGTGCTGTTCCTGCCCTATAACTTACATGGTGGTGACCAAAGTTGCCAAAACGTGTTTATTTCTGCTGAAAAACACGTTTTGACAATTTCTGATCACTGGGGTTAAGTTCTGACTCAGTGGGCTCTTCTGAACCAGTCAGTTACGTGCGATTCCAAGGGCTGAGAAAACGCGTTTATTTCGGGCTGAAAAACACGTTTTGAAAACTGTGCTGTTCCTGCCCTATAAGTTACATGGTGGTGACCAAAGTTGCCAAAACGTGTTTATTTCTGCTGAAAAACATGTTTTGACAATTTCTGATCACTGGGGTTAAGGGCTGACTCAGTGTGCTCTTCTGAGCCAGGCAGTTACACTGCGATTCAAAGGGCTGAGAAAACGCGTTTATTTCGGGCTGAAAAACACGTTTTGAAAACTGTGCTGTTCCTGCCCTATAACTTACATGGTGGTGACCAAAGTTGCCAAAACGTGTTTATTTCTGCTGAAAAACACGTTTTGACAATTTCTGATCACTGGGGTTAAGGTCTGACTCAGTGGGCTCTTCTGAACCAGTCAGTTACAGTGCGATTCCAAGGGCTGAGAAAACGCGTTTATTTCGGGCTGAAAAACACGTTTTGAAAACTGTGCTGTTCCTGCCCTATAAGTTACATGGTGGTGACCAAAGTTGCCAAAACGTGTTTATTTCTGCTGAAAAACATGTTTTTACAATTTCTGATCACTGGGGTTAAGGGCTGACTCAGTGTGCTCTTCTGAGCCAGGCAGTTACACTGCGATTCTAAGGGCTGAGAAAACGCGTTTATTTCGGGCTGAAAAACACGTTTTGAAAACTGTGCTGTTCCTGCCCTATAAGTTACATGGTGGTGACCAAAGTTGCCAAAACGTGTTTATTTCTGCTGAAAAACATGTTTTGACAATTTCTGATCACTGGGGTTAAGGGCTGACTCAGTGGGCTCTTCTGAGCCAGGCAGTTACACTGCGATTCCAAGGGCTGTGAAAACGCGTTTATTTCGGGCTGAAAAACAAGTTTTGAAAACTGTGCTGTTCCTGCCCTATAACTTACATGGTGGTGACCAAAGTTGCCAAAACGTGTTTATTTCTGCTGAAAAACATGTTTTGACAATTTCTGATCACTGGGGTTAAGGGCTGACTCAGTGTGCTCTTCTGAGCCAGGCAGTTACTCTGCAATTCTAAGGGCTGAGAAAACGTGTTTATTTCGGGCTGAAAAACACGTTTTGAAAACTGTGCTGTTCCTGCCCTATAAGTTACATGGTGGTGACCAAAGTTGCCAAAACGTGTTTATTTCTGCTGAAAAACATGTTTTGACAATTTCTGATCACTGGGGTTAAGGGCTGACTCAGTGTGCTCTTCTGAGCCAGGCAGTTACACTGCGATTCCAAGGGCTGAGAAAACGCGTTTATTTCGGGCTGAAAAACACGTTTTGAAAACTGTGCTGTTCCTGCCCTATAACTTACATGGTGGTGACCAAAGTTGCCAAAACGTGTTTATTTCTGCTGAAAAACACGTTTTGACAATTTCTGATCACTGGGGTTAAGGTCTGACTCAGTGGGCTCTTCTGAACCAGTCAGTTACAGTGCGATTCCAAGGGCTGAGAAAACGCGTTTATTTCGGGCTGAAAAACACGTTTTGAAAACTGTGCTGTTCCTGCCCTATAAGTTACATGGTGGTGACCAAAGTTGCCAAAACGTGTTTATTTCTGCTGAAAAACATGTTTTTACATTTTCTGATCACTGGGGTTAAGGGCTGACTCAGTGTGCTCTTCTGAGCCAGGCAGTTACACTGCGATTCTAAGGGCTGAGAAAACGCGTTTATTTCGGGCTGAAAAACACGTTTTGAAAACTGTGCTGTTCCTGCCCTATAAGTTACATGGTGGTGACCAAAGTTGCCAAAACGTGTTTATTTCTGCTGAAAAACATGTTTTGACAATTTCTGATCACTGGGGTTAAGGGCTGACTCAGTGGGCTCTTCTGAGCCAGGCAGTTACACTGCGATTCCAAGGGCTGTGAAAACGCGTTTATTTCGGGCTGAAAAACACGTTTTGAAAACTGTGCTGTTCCTGCCCTATAACTTACATGGTGGTGACCAAAGTTGCCAAAACGTGTTTATTTCTGCTGAAAAACATGTTTTGACAATTTCTGATCACTGGGGTTAAGGGCTGACTCAGTGTGCTCTTCTGAGCCAGGCAGTTACTCTGCAATTCTAAGGGCTGAGAAAACGTGTTTATTTCGGGCTGAAAAACACGTTTTGAAAACTGTGCTGTTCCTGCCCTATAAGTTACATGGTGGTGACCAAAGTTGCCAAAACGTGTTTATTTCTGCTGAAAAACATGTTTTGACAATTTCTGATCACTGGGGTTAAGGGCTGACTCAGTGTGCTCTTCTGAGCCAGGCAGTTACACTGCGATTCTAAGGGCTGAGAAAACGCGTTTATTTCGGGCTGAAAAACACGTTTTGAAAACTGTGCTGTTCCTGCCCTATAAGTTACATGGTGGTGACCAAAGTTGCCAAAACGTGTTTATTTCTGCTGAAAAACATGTTTTGACAATTTCTGATCACTGGGGTTAAGGGCTGACTCAGTGTGCTCTTCTGAGCCAGGCAGTTACACTGCGATTCTAAGGGCTGAGAAAACGCGTTTATTTCGGGCTGAAAAATACGTTTTGAAAACTGTGCTGTTCCTGCCCTATAACTTACATGGTGGTGACCAAAGTTGCCAAAACGTGTTTATTTCTGCTGAAAAACACGTTTTGACAATTTCTGATCACTGGGGTTAAGTTCTGACTCAGTGGGCTCTTCTGAACCAGTCAGTTACGTGCGATTCCAAGGGCTGAGAAAACGCGTTTATTTCGGGCTGAAAAACACGTTTTGAAAACTGTGCTGTTCCTGCCCTATAAGTTACATGGTGGTGACCAAAGTTGCCAAAACGTGTTTATTTCTGCTGAAAAACATGTTTTGACAATTTCTGATCACTGGGGTTAAGGGCTGACTCAGTGTGCTCTTCTGAGCCAGGCAGTTACACTGCGATTCAAAGGGCTGAGAAAACGCGTTTATTTCGGGCTGAAAAACACGTTTTGAAAACTGTGCTGTTCCTGCCCTATAACTTACATGGTGGTGACCAAAGTTGCCAAAACGTGTTTATTTCTGCTGAAAAACACGTTTTGACAATTTCTGATCACTGGGGTTAAGGTCTGACTCAGTGGGCTCTTCTGAACCAGTCAGTTACAGTGCGATTCCAAGGGCTGAGAAAACGCGTTTATTTCGGGCTGAAAAACACGTTTTGAAAACTGTGCTGTTCCTGCCCTATAAGTTACATGGTGGTGACCAAAGTTGCCAAAACGTGTTTATTTCTGCTGAAAAACATGTTTTTACAATTTCTGATCACTGGGGTTAAGGGCTGACTCAGTGTGCTCTTCTGAGCCAGGCAGTTACACTGCGATTCTAAGGGCTGAGAAAACGCGTTTATTTCGGGCTGAAAAACACGTTTTGAAAACTGTGCTGTTCCTGCCCTATAAGTTACATGGTGGTGACCAAAGTTGCCAAAACGTGTTTATTTCTGCTGAAAAACATGTTTTGACAATTTCTGATCACTGGGGTTAAGGGCTGACTCAGTGGGCTCTTCTGAGCCAGGCAGTTACACTGCGATTCCAAGGGCTGTGAAAACGCGTTTATTTCGGGCTGAAAAACACGTTTTGAAAACTGTGCTGTTCCTGCCCTATAACTTACATGGTGGTGACCAAAGTTGCCAAAACGTGTTTATTTCTGCTGAAAAACATGTTTTGACAATTTCTGATCACTGGGGTTAAGGGCTGACTCAGTGTGCTCTTCTGAGCCAGGCAGTTACTCTGCAATTCTAAGGGCTGAGAAAACGTGTTTATTTCGGGCTGAAAAACACGTTTTGAAAACTGTGCTGTTCCTGCCCTATAAGTTACATGGTGGTGACCAAAGTTGCCAAAACGTGTTTATTTCTGCTGAAAAACATGTTTTGACAATTTCTGATCACTGGGGTTAAGGGCTGACTCAGTGTGCTCTTCTGAGGAAGGCAGTTACACTGCGATTCTAAGGGCTGAGAAAACGCGTTTATTTCGGGCTGAAAAACACGTTATGAAAACTGTGCTGTTCCTGCCCTATAAGTTACATGGTGGTGACCAAAGTTGCCAAAACGTGTTTATTTCTGCTGAAAAACATGTTTTGACAATTTCTGATCACTGGGGTTAAGGGCTGACTCAGTGGGCTCTTCTGAGCCAGGCAGTTACACTGCGATTCCAAGGGCTGAGAAAACGCGTTTATTTCGGGCTGAAAAACACGTTTTGAAAACTGTGCTGTTCCTGCCCTATAACTTACATGGTGGTGACCAAAGTTGCCAAAACGTGTTTATTTCTGCTGAAAAACACGTTTTGACAATTTCTGATCACTGGGGTTAAGGTCTGACTCAGTGGGCTCTTCTGAACCAGTCAGTTACAGTGCGATTCCAAGGGCTGAGAAAACGCGTTTATTTCGGGCTGAAAAACACGTTTTGAAAACTGTGCTGTTCCTGCCCTATAGGTTACATGGTGGTGACCAAAGTTGCCAAAACGTGTTTATTTCTGCTGAAAAACATGTTTTGACAATTTCTGATCACTGGGGTTAAGGTCTGACTCAGTGGGCTCTTCTGAACCAGTCAGTTACAGTGCGATTCCAAGGGCTGAGAAAACGCGTTTATTTCGGGCTGAAAAACACGTTTTGAAAACTGTGCTGTTCCTGCCCTATAAGTTACATGGTGGTGACCAAAGTTGCCAAAACGTGTTTATTTCTGCTGAAAAACATGTTTTGACAATTTCTGATCACTGGGGTTAAGGGCTGACTCAGTGTGCTCTTCTGAGCCAGGCAGTTACTCTGCAATTCTAAGGGCTGAGAAAACGTGTTTATTTCGGGCTGAAAAACACGTTTTGAAAACTGTGCTGTTCCTGCCCTATAAGTTACATGGTGGTGACCAAAGTTGCCAAAACGTGTTTATTTCTGCTGAAAAACATGTTTTGACAATTTCTGATCACTGGGGTTAAGGGCTGACTCAGTGTGCTCTTCTGAGCCAGGCAGTTACACTGCGATTCTAAGGGCTGAGAAAACGCGTTTATTTCGGGCTGAAAAACACGTTTTGAAAACTGTGCTGTTCCTGCCCTATAACTTACATGGTGGTGACCAAAGTTGCCAAAACGTGTTTATTTCTGCTGAAAAACACGTTTTGACAATTTCTGATCACTGGGGTTAAGGTCTGACTCAGTGGGCTCTTCTGAACCAGTCAGTTACAGTGCGATTCCAAGGGCTGAGAAAACGCGTTTATTTCGGGCTGAAAAACACGTTTTGAAAACTGTGCTGTTCCTGCCCTATAAGTTACATGGTGGTGACCAAAGTTGCCAAAACGTGTTTATTTCTGCTGAAAAACATGTTTTTACATTTTCTGATCACTGGGGTTAAGGGCTGACTCAGTGTGCTCTTCTGAGCCAGGCAGTTACACTGCGATTCTAAGGGCTGAGAAAACGCGTTTATTTCGGGCTGAAAAACACGTTTTGAAAACTGTGCTGTTCCTGCCCTATAAGTTACATGGTGGTGACCAAAGTTGCCAAAACGTGTTTATTTCTGCTGAAAAACATGTTTTGACAATTTCTGATCACTGGGGTTAAGGGCTGACTCAGTGGGCTCTTCTGAGCCAGGCAGTTACACTGCGATTCCAAGGGCTGTGAAAACGCGTTTATTTCGGGCTGAAAAACACGTTTTGAAAACTGTGCTGTTCCTGCCCTATAACTTACATGGTGGTGACCAAAGTTGCCAAAACGTGTTTATTTCTGCTGAAAAACATGTTTTGACAATTTCTGATCACTGGGGTTAAGGGCTGACTCAGTGTGCTCTTCTGAGCCAGGCAGTTACTCTGCAATTCTAAGGGCTGAGAAAACGTGTTTATTTCGGGCTGAAAAACACGTTTTGAAAACTGTGCTGTTCCTGCCCTATAAGTTACATGGTGGTGACCAAAGTTGCCAAAACGTGTTTATTTCTGCTGAAAAACATGTTTTGACAATTTCTGATCACTGGGGTTAAGGGCTGACTCAGTGTGCTCTTCTGAGCCAGGCAGTTACACTGCGATTCTAAGGGCTGAGAAAACGCGTTTATTTCGGGCTGAAAAACACGTTTTGAAAACTGTGCTGTTCCTGCCCTATAAGTTACATGGTGGTGACCAAAGTTGCCAAAACGTGTTTATTTCTGCTGAAAAACATGTTTTGACAATTTCTGATCACTGGGGTTAAGGGCTGACTCAGTGTGCTCTTCTGAGCCAGGCAGTTACACAGCGATTCTAAGGGCTGAGAAAACGCGTTTATTTCGGGCTGAAAAATACGTTTTGAAAACTGTGCTGTTCCTGCCCTATAACTTACATGGTGGTGACCAAAGTTGCCAAAACGTGTTTATTTCTGCTGAAAAACACGTTTTGACAATTTCTGATCACTGGGGTTAAGTTCTGACTCAGTGGGCTCTTCTGAACCAGTCAGTTACGTGCGATTCCAAGGGCTGAGAAAACGCGTTTATTTCGGGCTGAAAAACACGTTTTGAAAACTGTGCTGTTCCTGCCCTATAAGTTACATGGTGGTGACCAAAGTTGCCAAAACGTGTTTATTTCTGCTGAAAAACATGTTTTGACAATTTCTGATCACTGGGGTTAAGGGCTGACTCAGTGTGCTCTTCTGAGCCAGGCAGTTACACTGCGATTCAAAGGGCTGAGAAAACGCGTTTATTTCGGGCTGAAAAACACGTTTTGAAAACTGTGCTGTTCCTGCCCTATAACTTACATGGTGGTGACCAAAGTTGCCAAAACGTGTTTATTTCTGCTGAAAAACACGTTTTGACAATTTCTGATCACTGGGGTTAAGGTCTGACTCAGTGGGCTCTTCTGAACCAGTCAGTTACAGTGCGATTCCAAGGGCTGAGAAAACGCGTTTATTTCGGGCTGAAAAACACGTTTTGAAAACTGTGCTGTTCCTGCCCTATAAGTTACATGGTGGTGACCAAAGTTGCCAAAACGTGTTTATTTCTGCTGAAAAACATGTTTTTACAATTTCTGATCACTGGGGTTAAGGGCTGACTCAGTGTGCTCTTCTGAGCCAGGCAGTTACACTGCGATTCTAAGGGCTGAGAAAACGCGTTTATTTCGGGCTGAAAAACACGTTTTGAAAACTGTGCTGTTCCTGCCCTATAAGTTACATGGTGGTGACCAAAGTTGCCAAAACGTGTTTATTTCTGCTGAAAAACATGTTTTGACAATTTCTGATCACTGGGGTTAAGGGCTGACTCAGTGGGCTCTTCTGAGCCAGGCAGTTACACTGCGATTCCAAGGGCTGTGAAAACGCGTTTATTTCGGGCTGAAAAACAAGTTTTGAAAACTGTGCTGTTCCTGCCCTATAACTTACATGGTGGTGACCAAAGTTGCCAAAACGTGTTTATTTCTGCTGAAAAACATGTTTTGACAATTTCTGATCACTGGGGTTAAGGGCTGACTCAGTGTGCTCTTCTGAGCCAGGCAGTTACTCTGCAATTCTAAGGGCTGAGAAAACGTGTTTATTTCGGGCTGAAAAACACGTTTTGAAAACTGTGCTGTTCCTGCCCTATAAGTTACATGGTGGTGACCAAAGTTGCCAAAACGTGTTTATTTCTGCTGAAAAACATGTTTTGACAATTTCTGATCACTGGGGTTAAGGGCTGACTCAGTGTGCTCTTCTGAGCCAGGCAGTTACACTGCGATTCCAAGGGCTGAGAAAACGCGTTTATTTCGGGCTGAAAAACACGTTTTGAAAACTGTGCTGTTCCTGCCCTATAACTTACATGGTGGTGACCAAAGTTGCCAAAACGTGTTTATTTCTGCTGAAAAACACGTTTTGACAATTTCTGATCACTGGGGTTAAGGTCTGACTCAGTGGGCTCTTCTGAACCAGTCAGTTACAGTGCGATTCCAAGGGCTGAGAAAACGCGTTTATTTCGGGCTGAAAAACACGTTTTGAAAACTGTGCTGTTCCTGCCCTATAAGTTACATGGTGGTGACCAAAGTTGCCAAAACGTGTTTATTTCTGCTGAAAAACATGTTTTTACATTTTCTGATCACTGGGGTTAAGGGCTGACTCAGTGTGCTCTTCTGAGCCAGGCAGTTACACTGCGATTCTAAGGGCTGAGAAAACGCGTTTATTTCGGGCTGAAAAACACGTTTTGAAAACTGTGCTGTTCCTGCCCTATAAGTTACATGGTGGTGACCAAAGTTGCCAAAACGTGTTTATTTCTGCTGAAAAACATGTTTTGACAATTTCTGATCACTGGGGTTAAGGGCTGACTCAGTGGGCTCTTCTGAGCCAGGCAGTTACACTGCGATTCCAAGGGCTGTGAAAACGCGTTTATTTCGGGCTGAAAAACACGTTTTGAAAACTGTGCTGTTCCTGCCCTATAACTTACATGGTGGTGACCAAAGTTGCCAAAACGTGTTTATTTCTGCTGAAAAACATGTTTTGACAATTTCTGATCACTGGGGTTAAGGGCTGACTCAGTGTGCTCTTCTGAGCCAGGCAGTTACTCTGCAATTCTAAGGGCTGAGAAAACGTGTTTATTTCGGGCTGAAAAACACGTTTTGAAAACTGTGCTGTTCCTGCCCTATAAGTTACATGGTGGTGACCAAAGTTGCCAAAACGTGTTTATTTCTGCTGAAAAACATGTTTTGACAATTTCTGATCACTGGGGTTAAGGGCTGACTCAGTGTGCTCTTCTGAGCCAGGCAGTTACACTGCGATTCTAAGGGCTGAGAAAACGCGTTTATTTCGGGCTGAAAAACACGTTTTGAAAACTGTGCTGTTCCTGCCCTATAAGTTACATGGTGGTGACCAAAGTTGCCAAAACGTGTTTATTTCTGCTGAAAAACATGTTTTGACAATTTCTGATCACTGGGGTTAAGGGCTGACTCAGTGTGCTCTTCTGAGCCAGGCAGTTACACTGCGATTCTAAGGGCTGAGAAAACGCGTTTATTTCGGGCTGAAAAATACGTTTTGAAAACTGTGCTGTTCCTGCCCTATAACTTACATGGTGGTGACCAAAGTTGCCAAAACGTGTTTATTTCTGCTGAAAAACACGTTTTGACAATTTCTGATCACTGGGGTTAAGTTCTGACTCAGTGGGCTCTTCTGAACCAGTCAGTTACGTGCGATTCCAAGGGCTGAGAAAACGCGTTTATTTCGGGCTGAAAAACACGTTTTGAAAACTGTGCTGTTCCTGCCCTATAAGTTACATGGTGGTGACCAAAGTTGCCAAAACGTGTTTATTTCTGCTGAAAAACATGTTTTGACAATTTCTGATCACTGGGGTTAAGGGCTGACTCAGTGTGCTCTTCTGAGCCAGGCAGTTACACTGCGATTCAAAGGGCTGAGAAAACGCGTTTATTTCGGGCTGAAAAACACGTTTTGAAAACTGTGCTGTTCCTGCCCTATAACTTACATGGTGGTGACCAAAGTTGCCAAAACGTGTTTATTTCTGCTGAAAAACACGTTTTGACAATTTCTGATCACTGGGGTTAAGGTCTGACTCAGTGGGCTCTTCTGAACCAGTCAGTTACAGTGCGATTCCAAGGGCTGAGAAAACGCGTTTATTTCGGGCTGAAAAACACGTTTTGAAAACTGTGCTGTTCCTGCCCTATAAGTTACATGGTGGTGACCAAAGTTGCCAAAACGTGTTTATTTCTGCTGAAAAACATGTTTTTACATTTTCTGATCACTGGGGTTAAGGGCTGACTCAGTGTGCTCTTCTGAGCCAGGCAGTTACACTGCGATTCTAAGGGCTGAGAAAACGCGTTTATTTCGGGCTGAAAAACACGTTTTGAAAACTGTGCTGTTCCTGCCCTATAAGTTACATGGTGGTGACCAAAGTTGCCAAAACGTGTTTATTTCTGCTGAAAAACATGTTTTGACAATTTCTGATCACTGGGGTTAAGGGCTGACTCAGTGGGCTCTTCTGAGCCAGGCAGTTACACTGCGATTCCAAGGGCTGTGAAAACGCGTTTATTTCGGGCTGAAAAACACGTTTTGAAAACTGTGCTGTTCCTGCCCTATAACTTACATGGTGGTGACCAAAGTTGCCAAAACGTGTTTATTTCTGCTGAAAAACATGTTTTGACAATTTCTGATCACTGGGGTTAAGGGCTGACTCAGTGTGCTCTTCTGAGCCAGGCAGTTACTCTGCAATTCTAAGGGCTGAGAAAACGTGTTTATTTCGGGCTGAAAAACACGTTTTGAAAACTGTGCTGTTCCTGCCCTATAAGTTACATGGTGGTGACCAAAGTTGCCAAAACGTGTTTATTTCTGCTGAAAAACATGTTTTGACAATTTCTGATCACTGGGGTTAAGGGCTGACTCAGTGTGCTCTTCTGAGCCAGGCAGTTACACTGCGATTCTAAGGGCTGAGAAAACGCGTTTATTTCGGGCTGAAAAACACGTTTTGAAAACTGTGCTGTTCCTGCCCTATAAGTTACATGGTGGTGACCAAAGTTGCCAAAACGTGTTTATTTCTGCTGAAAAACATGTTTTGACAATTTCTGATCACTGGGGTTAAGGGCTGACTCAGTGTGCTCTTCTGAGCCAGGCAGTTACACTGCGATTCTAAGGGCTGAGAAAACGCGTTTATTTCGGGCTGAAAAATACGTTTTGAAAACTGTGCTGTTCCTGCCCTATAACTTACATGGTGGTGACCAAAGTTGCCAAAACGTGTTTATTTCTGCTGAAAAACACGTTTTGACAATTTCTGATCACTGGGGTTAAGTTCTGACTCAGTGGGCTCTTCTGAACCAGTCAGTTACGTGCGATTCCAAGGGCTGAGAAAACGCGTTTATTTCGGGCTGAAAAACACGTTTTGAAAACTGTGCTGTTCCTGCCCTATAAGTTACATGGTGGTGACCAAAGTTGCCAAAACGTGTTTATTTCTGCTGAAAAACATGTTTTGACAATTTCTGATCACTGGGGTTAAGGGCTGACTCAGTGTGCTCTTCTGAGCCAGGCAGTTACACTGCGATTCAAAGGGCTGAGAAAACGCGTTTATTTCGGGCTGAAAAACACGTTTTGAAAACTGTGCTGTTCCCGCCCTATAACTTACATGGTGGTGACCAAAGTTGCCAAAACGTGTTTATTTCTGCTGAAAAACACGTTTTGACAATTTCTGATCACTGGGGTTAAGGTCTGACTCAGTGGGCTCTTCTGAACCAGTCAGTTACAGTGCGATTCCAAGGGCTGAGAAAACGCGTTTATTTCGGGCTGAAAAACACGTTTTGAAAACTGTGCTGTTCCTGCCCTATAAGTTACATGGTGGTGACCAAAGTTGCCAAAACGTGTTTATTTCTGCTGAAAAACATGTTTTTACAATTTCTGATCACTGGGGTTAAGGGCTGACTCAGTGTGCTCTTCTGAGCCAGGCAGTTACACTGCGATTCTAAGGGCTGAGAAAACGCGTTTATTTCAGGCTGAAAAACATGTTTTGAAAACTGTGCTGTTCCTGCCCTATAAGTTACATGGTGGTGACCAAAGTTGCCAAAACGTGTTTATTTCTGCTGAAAAACATGTTTTGACAATTTCTGATCACTGGGGTTAAGGGCTGACTCAGTGGGCTCTTCTGAGCCAGGCAGTTACACTGCGATTCCAAGGGCTGTGAAAACGCGTTTATTTCGGGCTGAAAAACACGTTTTGAAAACTGTGCTGTTCCTGCCCTATAAGTTACATGGTGGTGACCAAAGTTGCCAAAACGTGTTTATTTCTGCTGAAAAACATGTTTTGACAATTTCTGATCACTGGGGTTAAGGGCTGACTCAGTGTGCTCTTCTGAGCCAGGCAGTTACTCTGCAATTCTAAGGGCTGAGAAAACGTGTTTATTTCGGGCTGAAAAACACGTTTTGAAAACTGTGCTGTTCCTGCCCTATAAGTTACATGGTGGTGACCAAAGTTGCCAAAACGTGTTTATTTCTGCTGAAAAACATGTTTTGACAATTTCTGATCACTGGGGTTAAGGGCTGACTCAGTGTGCTCTTCTGAGCCAGGCAGTTACACTGCGATTCTAAGGGCTGAGAAAACGCGTTTATTTCGGGCTGAAAAACACGTTTTGAAAACTGTGCTGTTCCTGCCCTATAACTTACATGGTGGTGACCAAAGTTGCCAAAACGTGTTTATTTCTGCTGAAAAACACGTTTTGACAATTTCTGATCACTGGGGTTAAGGTCTGACTCAGTGGGCTCTTCTGAACCAGTCAGTTACAGTGCGATTCCAAGGGCTGAGAAAACGCGTTTATTTCGGGCTGAAAAACACGTTTTGAAAACTGTGCTGTTCCTGCCCTATAAGTTACATGGTGGTGACCAAAGTTGCCAAAACGTGTTTATTTCTGCTGAAAAACATGTTTTTACATTTTCTGATCACTGGGGTTAAGGGCTGACTCAGTGTGCTCTTCTGAGCCAGGCAGTTACACTGCGATTCTAAGGGCTGAGAAAACGCGTTTATTTCGGGCTGAAAAACACGTTTTGAAAACTGTGCTGTTCCTGCCCTATAAGTTACATGGTGGTGACCAAAGTTGCCAAAACGTGTTTATTTCTGCTGAAAAACATGTTTTGACAATTTCTGATCACTGGGGTTAAGGGCTGACTCAGTGGGCTCTTCTGAGCCAGGCAGTTACACTGCGATTCCAAGGGCTGTGAAAACGCGTTTATTTCGGGCTGAAAAACACGTTTTGAAAACTGTGCTGTTCCTGCCCTATAACTTACATGGTGGTGACCAAAGTTGCCAAAACGTGTTTATTTCTGCTGAAAAACATGTTTTGACAATTTCTGATCACTGGGGTTAAGGGCTGACTCAGTGTGCTCTTCTGAGCCAGGCAGTTACTCTGCAATTCTAAGGGCTGAGAAAACGTGTTTATTTCGGGCTGAAAAACACGTTTTGAAAACTGTGCTGTTCCTGCCCTATAAGTTACATGGTGGTGACCAAAGTTGCCAAAACGTGTTTATTTCTGCTGAAAAACATGTTTTGACAATTTCTGATCACTGGGGTTAAGGGCTGACTCAGTGTGCTCTTCTGAGCCAGGCAGTTACACTGCGATTCTAAGGGCTGAGAAAACGCGTTTATTTCGGGCTGAAAAACACGTTTTGAAAACTGTGCTGTTCCTGCCCTATAAGTTACATGGTGGTGACCAAAGTTGCCAAAACGTGTTTATTTCTGCTGAAAAACATGTTTTGACAATTTCTGATCACTGGGGTTAAGGGCTGACTCAGTGTGCTCTTCTGAGCCAGGCAGTTACACTGCGATTCTAAGGGCTGAGAAAACGCGTTTATTTCGGGCTGAAAAATACGTATTGAAAACTGTGCTGTTCCTGCCCTATAACTTACATGGTGGTGACCAAAGTTGCCAAAACGTGTTTATTTCTGCTGAAAAACACGTTTTGACAATTTCTGATCACTGGGGTTAAGTTCTGACTCAGTGGGCTCTTCTGAACCAGTCAGTTACGTGCGATTCCAAGGGCTGAGAAAACGCGTTTATTTCGGGCTGAAAAACACGTTTTGAAAACTGTGCTGTTCCTGCCCTATAAGTTACATGGTGGTGACCAAAGTTGCCAAAACGTGTTTATTTCTGCTGAAAAACATGTTTTGACAATTTCTGATCACTGGGGTTAAGGGCTGACTCAGTGTGCTCTTCTGAGCCAGGCAGTTACACTGCGATTCAAAGGGCTGAGAAAACGCGTTTATTTCGGGCTGAAAAACACGTTTTGAAAACTGTGCTGTTCCTGCCCTATAACTTACATGGTGGTGACCAAAGTTGCCAAAACGTGTTTATTTCTGCTGAAAAACACGTTTTGACAATTTCTGATCACTGGGGTTAAGGTCTGACTCAGTGGGCTCTTCTGAACCAGTCAGTTACAGTGCGATTCCAAGGGCTGAGAAAACGCGTTTATTTCGGGCTGAAAAACACGTTTTGAAAACTGTGCTGTTCCTGCCCTATAAGTTACATGGTGGTGACCAAAGTTGCCAAAACGTGTTTATTTCTGCTGAAAAACATGTTTTTACAATTTCTGATCACTGGGGTTAAGGGCTGACTCAGTGTGCTCTTCTGAGCCAGGCAGTTACACTGCGATTCTAAGGGCTGAGAAAACGCGTTTATTTCGGGCTGAAAAACACGTTTTGAAAACTGTGCTGTTCCTGCCCTATAAGTTACATGGTGGTGACCAAAGTTGCCAAAACGTGTTTATTTCTGCTGAAAAACATGTTTTGACAATTTCTGATCACTGGGGTTAAGGGCTGACTCAGTGGGCTCTTCTGAGCCAGGCAGTTACACTGCGATTCCAAGGGCTGTGAAAACGCGTTTATTTCGGGCTGAAAAACACGTTTTGAAAACTGTGCTGTTCCTGCCCTATAACTTACATGGTGGTGACCAAAGTTGCCAAAACGTGTTTATTTCTGCTGAAAAACATGTTTTGACAATTTCTGATCACTGGGGTTAAGGGCTGACTCAGTGTGCTCTTCTGAGCCAGGCAGTTACTCTGCAATTCTAAGGGCTGAGAAAACGTGTTTATTTCGGGCTGAAAAACACGTTTTGAAAACTGTGCTGTTCCTGCCCTATAAGTTACATGGTGGTGACCAAAGTTGCCAAAACGTGTTTATTTCTGCTGAAAAACATGTTTTGACAATTTCTGATCACTGGGGTTAAGGGCTGACTCAGTGTGCTCTTCTGAGCCAGGCAGTTACACTGCGATTCTAAGGGCTGAGAAAACGCGTTTATTTCGGGCTGAAAAACACGTTATGAAAACTGTGCTGTTCCTGCCCTATAAGTTACATGGTGGTGACCAAAGTTGCCAAAACGTGTTTATTTCTGCTGAAAAACATGTTTTGACAATTTCTGATCACTGGGGTTAAGGGCTGACTCAGTGGGCTCTTCTGAGCCAGGCAGTTACACTGCGATTCCAAGGGCTGAGAAAACGCGTTTATTTCGGGCTGAAAAACACGTTTTGAAAACTGTGCTGTTCCTGCCCTATAACTTACATGGTGGTGACCAAAGTTGCCAAAACGTGTTTATTTCTGCTGAAAAACACGTTTTGACAATTTCTGATCACTGGGGTTAAGGTCTGACTCAGTGGGCTCTTCTGAACCAGTCAGTTACAGTGCGATTCCAAGGGCTGAGAAAACGCGTTTATTTCGGGCTGAAAAACACGTTTTGAAAACTGTGCTGTTCCTGCCCTATAGGTTACATGGTGGTGACCAAAGTTGCCAAAACGTGTTTATTTCTGCTGAAAAACATGTTTTGACAATTTCTGATCACTGGGGTTAAGGTCTGACTCAGTGGGCTCTTCTGAACCAGTCAGTTACAGTGCGATTCCAAGGGCTGAGAAAACGCGTTTATTTCGGGCTGAAAAACACGTTTTGAAAACTGTGCTGTTCCTGCCCTATAAGTTACATGGTGGTGACCAAAGTTGCCAAAACGTGTTTATTTCTGCTGAAAAACATGTTTTTACAATTTCTGATCACTGGGGTTAAGGGCTGACTCAGTGTGCTCTTCTGAGCCAGGCAGTTACACTGCGATTCTAAGGGCTGAGAAAACGCGTTTATTTCGTGCTGAAAAACACGTTTTGAAAACTGTGCTGTTCCTGCCCTATAAGTTACATGGTGGTGACCAAAGTTGCCAAAACGTGTTTATTTCTGCTGAAAAACATGTTTTGACAATTTCTGATCACTGGGGTTAAGGGCTGACTCAGTGGGCTCTTCTGAGCCAGTCAGTTACAGTGCGATTCCAAGGGCTGAGAAAACGTGTTTATTTCGGGCTGAAAAACACGTTTTGAAAACTGTGCTGTTCCTGCCCTATAAGTTACATGGTGGTGACCAAAGTTGCCAAAACGTGTTTATTTCTGCTGAAAAACATGTTTTGACAATTTCTGATCACTGGGGTTAAGGGCTGACTCAGTGTGCTCTTCTGAGCCAGGCAGTTACACTGCGATTCCAAGGGCTGAGAAAACGCGTTTATTTCGGGCTGAAAAACACGTTTTGAAAACTGTGCTGTTCCTGCCCTATAATTTACATGGTGGTGACCAAAGTTGCCAAAACGTGTTTATTTCTCCTGAAAAACACGTTTTGACAATTTCTGATCACTGGGGTTAAGGTCTGACTCAGTGGGCTCTTCTGAACCAGTCAGTTACAGTGCGATTCCAAGGGCTGAGAAAACGCGTTTATTTCGGGCTGAAAAACACGTTTTGAAAACTGTGCTGTTCCTGCCCTATAAGTTACATGGTGGTGACCAAAGTTGCCAAAACGTGTTTATTTCTGCTGAAAAACATGTTTTTACAATTTCTGATCACTGGGGTTAAGGGCTGACTCAGTATGCTCTTCTGAGCCAGGCAGTTACACTGCGATTCTAAGGGCTGAGAAAACGCGTTTATTTCGGGCTGAAAAACACGTTTTGAAAACTGTGCTGTTCCTGCCCTATAAGTTACATGGTGGTGACCAAAGTTGCCAAAACGTGTTTATTTCTGCTGAAAAACATGTTTTGACAATTTCTGATCACTGGGGTTAAGGGCTGACTCAGTGGGCTCTTCTGAGCCAGGCAGTTACACTGCGATTCCAAGGGCTGAGAAAACGCGTTTATTTCGGGCTGAAAAACACGTTTTGAAAACTGTGCTGTTCCTGCCCTAAAACTTACATGGTGGTGACCAAAGTTGCCAAAACGTGTTTATTTCTGCTGAAAAACATGTTTTGACAATTTCTGATCACTGGGGTTAAGGGCTGACTCAGTGTGCTCTTCTGAGCCAGGCAGTTACACTGCGATTCTAAGGGCTGAGAAAACGCGTTTATTTCGGGATGAAAAACACGTTTTGAAAACTGTGCTGTTCCTGCCCTATAAGTTACATGGTGGTGACCAAAGTTGCCAAAACGTGTTTATTTCTGCTGAAAAACATGTTTTGACAATTTCTGATCACTGGGGTTAAGGTCTGACTCAGTGGGCTCTTCTGAGCCAGTCAGTTACAGTGCGATTCGAAGGGCTGAGAAAACGCGTTTATTTCGGGCTGAAAAACATGTTTTGAAAACTGTGCTGTTCCTGCCCTATAAGTTACATGGTGGTGACCAAAGTTGCCAAAACGTGTTTATTTCTGCTGAAAAACATGTTTTGACAATTTCTGATCACTGGGGTTAAGGGCTGACTCAGTGTGCTCTTCTGAGCCAGGCAGTTACACTGCGATTCCAAGGGCTGAGAAAACGCGTTTATTTCGGGCTGAAAAACACGTTTTGAAAACTGTGCTGTTCCTGCCCTATAACTTACATGGTGGTGACCAAAGTTGCCAAAACGTGTTTATTTCTGCTGAAAAACACGTTTTGACAATTTCTGATCACTGGGGTTAAGGTCTGACTCAGTGGGCTCTTCTGAACCAGTCAGTTACAGTGCGATTCCAAGGGCTGAGAAAACGCGTTTATTTCGGGCTGAAAAACACGTTTTGAAAACTGTGCTGTTCCTGCCCTATAAGTTACATGGTGGTGACCAAAGTTGCCAAAACGTGTTTATTTCTGCTGAAAAACATGTTTTTACAATTTCTGATCACTGGGGTTAAGGGCTGACTCAGTGTGCTCTTCTGAGCCAGGCAGTTACACTGCGATTCTAAGGGCTGAGAAAACGCGTTTATTTCGGGCTGAAAAACACGTTTTGAAAACTGTGCTGTTCCTGCCCTATAAGTTACATGGTGGTGACCAAAGTTGCCAAAACGTGTTTATTTCTGCTGAAAAACATGTTTTGACAATTTCTGATCACTGGGGTTAAGGGCTGACTCAGTGGGCTCTTCTGAGCCAGGCAGTTACACTGCGATTCCAAGGGCTGTGAAAACGCGTTTATTTCGGGCTGAAAAACAAGTTTTGAAAACTGTGCTGTTCCTGCCCTATAACTTACATGGTGGTGACCAAAGTTGCCAAAACGTGTTTATTTCTGCTGAAAAACATGTTTTGACAATTTCTGATCACTGGGGTTAAGGGCTGACTCAGTGTGCTCTTCTGAGCCAGGCAGTTACTCTGCAATTCTAAGGGCTGAGAAAACGTGTTTATTTCGGGCTGAAAAACACGTTTTGAAAACTGTGCTGTTCCTGCCCTATAAGTTACATGGTGGTGACCAAAGTTGCCAAAACGTGTTTATTTCTGCTGAAAAACATGTTTTGACAATTTCTGATCACTGGGGTTAAGGGCTGACTCAGTGTGCTCTTCTGAGCCAGGCAGTTACACTGCGATTCCAAGGGCTGAGAAAACGCGTTTATTTCGGGCTGAAAAACACGTTTTGAAAACTGTGCTGTTCCTGCCCTATAACTTACATGGTGGTGACCAAAGTTGCCAAAACGTGTTTATTTCTGCTGAAAAACACGTTTTGACAATTTCTGATCACTGGGGTTAAGGTCTGACTCAGTGGGCTCTTCTGAACCAGTCAGTTACAGTGCGATTCCAAGGGCTGAGAAAACGCGTTTATTTCGGGCTGAAAAACACGTTTTGAAAACTGTGCTGTTCCTGCCCTATAAGTTACATGGTGGTGACCAAAGTTGCCAAAACGTGTTTATTTCTGCTGAAAAACATGTTTTGACAATTTCTGATCACTGGGGTTAAGGGCTGACTCAGTGTGCTCTTCTGAGCCAGGCAGTTACACAGCGATTCTAAGGGCTGAGAAAACGCGTTTATTTCGGGCTGAAAAATACGTTTTGAAAACTGTGCTGTTCCTGCCCTATAACTTACATGGTGGTGACCAAAGTTGCCAAAACGTGTTTATTTCTGCTGAAAAACACGTTTTGACAATTTCTGATCACTGGGGTTAAGTTCTGACTCAGTGGGCTCTTCTGAACCAGTCAGTTACGTGCGATTCCAAGGGCTGAGAAAACGCGTTTATTTCGGGCTGAAAAACACGTTTTGAAAACTGTGCTGTTCCTGCCCTATAAGTTACATGGTGGTGACCAAAGTTGCCAAAACGTGTTTATTTCTGCTGAAAAACATGTTTTGACAATTTCTGATCACTGGGGTTAAGGGCTGACTCAGTGTGCTCTTCTGAGCCAGGCAGTTACACTGCGATTCAAAGGGCTGAGAAAACGCGTTTATTTCGGGCTGAAAAACACGTTTTGAAAACTGTGCTGTTCCTGCCCTATAACTTACATGGTGGTGACCAAAGTTGCCAAAACGTGTTTATTTCTGCTGAAAAACACGTTTTGACAATTTCTGATCACTGGGGTTAAGGTCTGACTCAGTGGGCTCTTCTGAACCAGTCAGTTACAGTGCGATTCCAAGGGCTGAGAAAACGCGTTTATTTCGGGCTGAAAAACACGTTTTGAAAACTGTGCTGTTCCTGCCCTATAAGTTACATGGTGGTGACCAAAGTTGCCAAAACGTGTTTATTTCTGCTGAAAAACATGTTTTTACAATTTCTGATCACTGGGGTTAAGGGCTGACTCAGTGTGCTCTTCTGAGCCAGGCAGTTACACTGCGATTCTAAGGGCTGAGAAAACGCGTTTATTTCGGGCTGAAAAACACGTTTTGAAAACTGTGCTGTTCCTGCCCTATAAGTTACATGGTGGTGACCAAAGTTGCCAAAACGTGTTTATTTCTGCTGAAAAACATGTTTTGACAATTTCTGATCACTGGGGTTAAGGGCTGACTCAGTGGGCTCTTCTGAGCCAGGCAGTTACACTGCGATTCCAAGGGCTGTGAAAACGCGTTTATTTCGGGCTGAAAAACAAGTTTTGAAAACTGTGCTGTTCCTGCCCTATAACTTACATGGTGGTGACCAAAGTTGCCAAAACGTGTTTATTTCTGCTGAAAAACATGTTTTGACAATTTCTGATCACTGGGGTTAAGGGCTGACTCAGTGTGCTCTTCTGAGCCAGGCAGTTACTCTGCAATTCTAAGGGCTGAGAAAACGTGTTTATTTCGGGCTGAAAAACACGTTTTGAAAACTGTGCTGTTCCTGCCCTATAAGTTACATGGTGGTGACCAAAGTTGCCAAAACGTGTTTATTTCTGCTGAAAAACATGTTTTGACAATTTCTGATCACTGGGGTTAAGGGCTGACTCAGTGTGCTCTTCTGAGCCAGGCAGTTACACTGCGATTCCAAGGGCTGAGAAAACGCGTTTATTTCGGGCTGAAAAACACGTTTTGAAAACTGTGCTGTTCCTGCCCTATAACTTACATGGTGGTGACCAAAGTTGCCAAAACGTGTTTATTTCTGCTGAAAAACACGTTTTGACAATTTCTGATCACTGGGGTTAAGGTCTGACTCAGTGGGCTCTTCTGAACCAGTCAGTTACAGTGCGATTCCAAGGGCTGAGAAAACGCGTTTATTTCGGGCTGAAAAACACGTTTTGAAAACTGTGCTGTTCCTGCCCTATAAGTTACATGGTGGTGACCAAAGTTGCCAAAACGTGTTTATTTCTGCTGAAAAACATGTTTTTACATTTTCTGATCACTGGGGTTAAGGGCTGACTCAGTGTGCTCTTCTGAGCCAGGCAGTTACACTGCGATTCTAAGGGCTGAGAAAACGCGTTTATTTCGGGCTGAAAAACACGTTTTGAAAACTGTGCTGTTCCTGCCCTATAAGTTACATGGTGGTGACCAAAGTTGCCAAAACGTGTTTATTTCTGCTGAAAAACATGTTTTGACAATTTCTGATCACTGGGGTTAAGGGCTGACTCAGTGGGCTCTTCTGAGCCAGGCAGTTACACTGCGATTCCAAGGGCTGTGAAAACGCGTTTATTTCGGGCTGAAAAACACGTTTTGAAAACTGTGCTGTTCCTGCCCTATAACTTACATGGTGGTGACCAAAGTTGCCAAAACGTGTTTATTTCTGCTGAAAAACATGTTTTGACAATTTCTGATCACTGGGGTTAAGGGCTGACTCAGTGTGCTCTTCTGAGCCAGGCAGTTACTCTGCAATTCTAAGGGCTGAGAAAACGTGTTTATTTCGGGCTGAAAAACACGTTTTGAAAACTGTGCTGTTCCTGCCCTATAAGTTACATGGTGGTGACCAAAGTTGCCAAAACGTGTTTATTTCTGCTGAAAAACATGTTTTGACAATTTCTGATCACTGGGGTTAAGGGCTGACTCAGTGTGCTCTTCTGAGCCAGGCAGTTACACTGCGATTCTAAGGGCTGAGAAAACGCGTTTATTTCGGGCTGAAAAACACGTTTTGAAAACTGTGCTGTTCCTGCCCTATAAGTTACATGGTGGTGACCAAAGTTGCCAAAACGTGTTTATTTCTGCTGAAAAACATGTTTTGACAATTTCTGATCACTGGGGTTAAGGGCTGACTCAGTGTGCTCTTCTGAGCCAGGCAGTTACACTGCGATTCTAAGGGCTGAGAAAACGCGTTTATTTCGGGCTGAAAAATACGTTTTGAAAACTGTGCTGTTCCTGCCCTATAACTTACATGGTGGTGACCAAAGTTGCCAAAACGTGTTTATTTCTGCTGAAAAACACGTTTTGACAATTTCTGATCACTGGGGTTAAGTTCTGACTCAGTGGGCTCTTCTGAACCAGTCAGTTACGTGCGATTCCAAGGGCTGAGAAAACGCGTTTATTTCGGGCTGAAAAACACGTTTTGAAAACTGTGCTGTTCCTGCCCTATAAGTTACATGGTGGTGACCAAAGTTGCCAAAACGTGTTTATTTCTGCTGAAAAACATGTTTTGACAATTTCTGATCACTGGGGTTAAGGGCTGACTCAGTGTGCTCTTCTGAGCCAGGCAGTTACACTGCGATTCAAAGGGCTGAGAAAACGCGTTTATTTCGGGCTGAAAAACACGTTTTGAAAACTGTGCTGTTCCTGCCCTATAACTTACATGGTGGTGACCAAAGTTGCCAAAACGTGTTTATTTCTGCTGAAAAACACGTTTTGACAATTTCTGATCACTGGGGTTAAGGTCTGACTCAGTGGGCTCTTCTGAACCAGTCAGTTACAGTGCGATTCCAAGGGCTGAGAAAACGCGTTTATTTCGGGCTGAAAAACACGTTTTGAAAACTGTGCTGTTCCTGCCCTATAAGTTACATGGTGGTGACCAAAGTTGCCAAAACGTGTTTATTTCTGCTGAAAAACATGTTTTTACATTTTCTGATCACTGGGGTTAAGGGCTGACTCAGTGTGCTCTTCTGAGCCAGGCAGTTACACTGCGATTCTAAGGGCTGAGAAAACGCGTTTATTTCGGGCTGAAAAACACGTTTTGAAAACTGTGCTGTTCCTGCCCTATAAGTTACATGGTGGTGACCAAAGTTGCCAAAACGTGTTTATTTCTGCTGAAAAACATGTTTTGACAATTTCTGATCACTGGGGTTAAGGGCTGACTCAGTGGGCTCTTCTGAGCCAGGCAGTTACACTGCGATTCCAAGGGCTGTGAAAACGCGTTTATTTCGGGCTGAAAAACACGTTTTGAAAACTGTGCTGTTCCTGCCCTATAACTTACATGGTGGTGACCAAAGTTGCCAAAACGTGTTTATTTCTGCTGAAAAACATGTTTTGACAATTTCTGATCACTGGGGTTAAGGGCTGACTCAGTGTGCTCTTCTGAGCCAGGCAGTTACTCTGCAATTCTAAGGGCTGAGAAAACGTGTTTATTTCGGGCTGAAAAACACGTTTTGAAAACTGTGCTGTTCCTGCCCTATAAGTTACATGGTGGTGACCAAAGTTGCCAAAACGTGTTTATTTCTGCTGAAAAACATGTTTTGACAATTTCTGATCACTGGGGTTAAGGGCTGACTCAGTGTGCTCTTCTGAGCCAGGCAGTTACACTGCGATTCTAAGGGCTGAGAAAACGCGTTTATTTCGGGCTGAAAAACACGTTTTGAAAACTGTGCTGTTCCTGCCCTATAAGTTACATGGTGGTGACCAAAGTTGCCAAAACGTGTTTATTTCTGCTGAAAAACATGTTTTGACAATTTCTGATCACTGGGGTTAAGGGCTGACTCAGTGTGCTCTTCTGAGCCAGGCAGTTACACTGCGATTCTAAGGGCTGAGAAAACGCGTTTATTTCGGGCTGAAAAATACGTTTTGAAAACTGTGCTGTTCCTGCCCTATAACTTACATGGTGGTGACCAAAGTTGCCAAAACGTGTTTATTTCTGCTGAAAAACACGTTTTGACAATTTCTGATCACTGGGGTTAAGTTCTGACTCAGTGGGCTCTTCTGAACCAGTCAGTTACGTGCGATTCCAAGGGCTGAGAAAACGCGTTTATTTCGGGCTGAAAAACACGTTTTGAAAACTGTGCTGTTCCTGCCCTATAAGTTACATGGTGGTGACCAAAGTTGCCAAAACGTGTTTATTTCTGCTGAAAAACATGTTTTGACAATTTCTGATCACTGGGGTTAAGGGCTGACTCAGTGTGCTCTTCTGAGCCAGGCAGTTACACTGCGATTCAAAGGGCTGAGAAAACGCGTTTATTTCGGGCTGAAAAACACGTTTTGAAAACTGTGCTGTTCCCGCCCTATAACTTACATGGTGGTGACCAAAGTTGCCAAAACGTGTTTATTTCTGCTGAAAAACACGTTTTGACAATTTCTGATCACTGGGGTTAAGGTCTGACTCAGTGGGCTCTTCTGAACCAGTCAGTTACAGTGCGATTCCAAGGGCTGAGAAAACGCGTTTATTTCGGGCTGAAAAACACGTTTTGAAAACTGTGCTGTTCCTGCCCTATAAGTTACATGGTGGTGACCAAAGTTGCCAAAACGTGTTTATTTCTGCTGAAAAACATGTTTTTACAATTTCTGATCACTGGGGTTAAGGGCTGACTCAGTGTGCTCTTCTGAGCCAGGCAGTTACACTGCGATTCTAAGGGCTGAGAAAACGCGTTTATTTCAGGCTGAAAAACATGTTTTGAAAACTGTGCTGTTCCTGCCCTATAAGTTACATGGTGGTGACCAAAGTTGCCAAAACGTGTTTATTTCTGCTGAAAAACATGTTTTGACAATTTCTGATCACTGGGGTTAAGGGCTGACTCAGTGGGCTCTTCTGAGCCAGGCAGTTACACTGCGATTCCAAGGGCTGTGAAAACGCGTTTATTTCGGGCTGAAAAACACGTTTTGAAAACTGTGCTGTTCCTGCCCTATAAGTTACATGGTGGTGACCAAAGTTGCCAAAACGTGTTTATTTCTGCTGAAAAACATGTTTTGACAATTTCTGATCACTGGGGTTAAGGGCTGACTCAGTGTGCTCTTCTGAGCCAGGCAGTTACTCTGCAATTCTAAGGGCTGAGAAAACGTGTTTATTTCGGGCTGAAAAACACGTTTTGAAAACTGTGCTGTTCCTGCCCTATAAGTTACATGGTGGTGACCAAAGTTGCCAAAACGTGTTTATTTCTGCTGAAAAACATGTTTTGACAATTTCTGATCACTGGGGTTAAGGGCTGACTCAGTGTGCTCTTCTGAGCCAGGCAGTTACACTGCGATTCTAAGGGCTGAGAAAACGCGTTTATTTCGGGCTGAAAAACACGTTTTGAAAACTGTGCTGTTCCTGCCCTATAACTTACATGGTGGTGACCAAAGTTGCCAAAACGTGTTTATTTCTGCTGAAAAACACGTTTTGACAATTTCTGATCACTGGGGTTAAGGTCTGACTCAGTGGGCTCTTCTGAACCAGTCAGTTACAGTGCGATTCCAAGGGCTGAGAAAACGCGTTTATTTCGGGCTGAAAAACACGTTTTGAAAACTGTGCTGTTCCTGCCCTATAAGTTACATGGTGGTGACCAAAGTTGCCAAAACGTGTTTATTTCTGCTGAAAAACATGTTTTTACATTTTCTGATCACTGGGGTTAAGGGCTGACTCAGTGTGCTCTTCTGAGCCAGGCAGTTACACTGCGATTCTAAGGGCTGAGAAAACGCGTTTATTTCGGGCTGAAAAACACGTTTTGAAAACTGTGCTGTTCCTGCCCTATAAGTTACATGGTGGTGACCAAAGTTGCCAAAACGTGTTTATTTCTGCTGAAAAACATGTTTTGACAATTTCTGATCACTGGGGTTAAGGGCTGACTCAGTGGGCTCTTCTGAGCCAGGCAGTTACACTGCGATTCCAAGGGCTGTGAAAACGCGTTTATTTCGGGCTGAAAAACACGTTTTGAAAACTGTGCTGTTCCTGCCCTATAACTTACATGGTGGTGACCAAAGTTGCCAAAACGTGTTTATTTCTGCTGAAAAACATGTTTTGACAATTTCTGATCACTGGGGTTAAGGGCTGACTCAGTGTGCTCTTCTGAGCCAGGCAGTTACTCTGCAATTCTAAGGGCTGAGAAAACGTGTTTATTTCGGGCTGAAAAACACGTTTTGAAAACTGTGCTGTTCCTGCCCTATAAGTTACATGGTGGTGACCAAAGTTGCCAAAACGTGTTTATTTCTGCTGAAAAACATGTTTTGACAATTTCTGATCACTGGGGTTAAGGGCTGACTCAGTGTGCTCTTCTGAGCCAGGCAGTTACACTGCGATTCTAAGGGCTGAGAAAACGCGTTTATTTCGGGCTGAAAAACACGTTTTGAAAACTGTGCTGTTCCTGCCCTATAAGTTACATGGTGGTGACCAAAGTTGCCAAAACGTGTTTATTTCTGCTGAAAAACATGTTTTGACAATTTCTGATCACTGGGGTTAAGGGCTGACTCAGTGTGCTCTTCTGAGCCAGGCAGTTACACTGCGATTCTAAGGGCTGAGAAAACGCGTTTATTTCGGGCTGAAAAATACGTATTGAAAACTGTGCTGTTCCTGCCCTATAACTTACATGGTGGTGACCAAAGTTGCCAAAACGTGTTTATTTCTGCTGAAAAACACGTTTTGACAATTTCTGATCACTGGGGTTAAGTTCTGACTCAGTGGGCTCTTCTGAACCAGTCAGTTACGTGCGATTCCAAGGGCTGAGAAAACGCGTTTATTTCGGGCTGAAAAACACGTTTTGAAAACTGTGCTGTTCCTGCCCTATAAGTTACATGGTGGTGACCAAAGTTGCCAAAACGTGTTTATTTCTGCTGAAAAACATGTTTTGACAATTTCTGATCACTGGGGTTAAGGGCTGACTCAGTGTGCTCTTCTGAGCCAGGCAGTTACACTGCGATTCAAAGGGCTGAGAAAACGCGTTTATTTCGGGCTGAAAAACACGTTTTGAAAACTGTGCTGTTCCTGCCCTATAACTTACATGGTGGTGACCAAAGTTGCCAAAACGTGTTTATTTCTGCTGAAAAACACGTTTTGACAATTTCTGATCACTGGGGTTAAGGTCTGACTCAGTGGGCTCTTCTGAACCAGTCAGTTACAGTGCGATTCCAAGGGCTGAGAAAACGCGTTTATTTCGGGCTGAAAAACACGTTTTGAAAACTGTGCTGTTCCTGCCCTATAAGTTACATGGTGGTGACCAAAGTTGCCAAAACGTGTTTATTTCTGCTGAAAAACATGTTTTTACAATTTCTGATCACTGGGGTTAAGGGCTGACTCAGTGTGCTCTTCTGAGCCAGGCAGTTACACTGCGATTCTAAGGGCTGAGAAAACGCGTTTATTTCGGGCTGAAAAACACGTTTTGAAAACTGTGCTGTTCCTGCCCTATAAGTTACATGGTGGTGACCAAAGTTGCCAAAACGTGTTTATTTCTGCTGAAAAACATGTTTTGACAATTTCTGATCACTGGGGTTAAGGGCTGACTCAGTGGGCTCTTCTGAGCCAGGCAGTTACACTGCGATTCCAAGGGCTGTGAAAACGCGTTTATTTCGGGCTGAAAAACACGTTTTGAAAACTGTGCTGTTCCTGCCCTATAACTTACATGGTGGTGACCAAAGTTGCCAAAACGTGTTTATTTCTGCTGAAAAACATGTTTTGACAATTTCTGATCACTGGGGTTAAGGGCTGACTCAGTGTGCTCTTCTGAGCCAGGCAGTTACTCTGCAATTCTAAGGGCTGAGAAAACGTGTTTATTTCGGGCTGAAAAACACGTTTTGAAAACTGTGCTGTTCCTGCCCTATAAGTTACATGGTGGTGACCAAAGTTGCCAAAACGTGTTTATTTCTGCTGAAAAACATGTTTTGACAATTTCTGATCACTGGGGTTAAGGGCTGACTCAGTGTGCTCTTCTGAGCCAGGCAGTTACACTGCGATTCTAAGGGCTGAGAAAACGCGTTTATTTCGGGCTGAAAAACACGTTATGAAAACTGTGCTGTTCCTGCCCTATAAGTTACATGGTGGTGACCAAAGTTGCCAAAACGTGTTTATTTCTGCTGAAAAACATGTTTTGACAATTTCTGATCACTGGGGTTAAGGGCTGACTCAGTGGGCTCTTCTGAGCCAGGCAGTTACACTGCGATTCCAAGGGCTGAGAAAACGCGTTTATTTCGGGCTGAAAAACACGTTTTGAAAACTGTGCTGTTCCTGCCCTATAACTTACATGGTGGTGACCAAAGTTGCCAAAACGTGTTTATTTCTGCTGAAAAACACGTTTTGACAATTTCTGATCACTGGGGTTAAGGTCTGACTCAGTGGGCTCTTCTGAACCAGTCAGTTACAGTGCGATTCCAAGGGCTGAGAAAACGCGTTTATTTCGGGCTGAAAAACACGTTTTGAAAACTGTGCTGTTCCTGCCCTATAGGTTACATGGTGGTGACCAAAGTTGCCAAAACGTGTTTATTTCTGCTGAAAAACATGTTTTGACAATTTCTGATCACTGGGGTTAAGGTCTGACTCAGTGGGCTCTTCTGAACCAGTCAGTTACAGTGCGATTCCAAGGGCTGAGAAAACGCGTTTATTTCGGGCTGAAAAACACGTTTTGAAAACTGTGCTGTTCCTGCCCTATAAGTTACATGGTGGTGACCAAAGTTGCCAAAACGTGTTTATTTCTGCTGAAAAACATGTTTTTACAATTTCTGATCACTGGGGTTAAGGGCTGACTCAGTGTGCTCTTCTGAGCCAGGCAGTTACACTGCGATTCTAAGGGCTGAGAAAACGCGTTTATTTCGTGCTGAAAAACACGTTTTGAAAACTGTGCTGTTCCTGCCCTATAAGTTACATGGTGGTGACCAAAGTTGCCAAAACGTGTTTATTTCTGCTGAAAAACATGTTTTGACAATTTCTGATCACTGGGGTTAAGGGCTGACTCAGTGGGCTCTTCTGAGCCAGTCAGTTACAGTGCGATTCCAAGGGCTGAGAAAACGTGTTTATTTCGGGCTGAAAAACACGTTTTGAAAACTGTGCTGTTCCTGCCCTATAAGTTACATGGTGGTGACCAAAGTTGCCAAAACGTGTTTATTTCTGCTGAAAAACATGTTTTGACAATTTCTGATCACTGGGGTTAAGGGCTGACTCAGTGTGCTCTTCTGAGCCAGGCAGTTACACTGCGATTCCAAGGGCTGAGAAAACGCGTTTATTTCGGGCTGAAAAACACGTTTTGAAAACTGTGCTGTTCCTGCCCTATAATTTACATGGTGGTGACCAAAGTTGCCAAAACGTGTTTATTTCTCCTGAAAAACACGTTTTGACAATTTCTGATCACTGGGGTTAAGGTCTGACTCAGTGGGCTCTTCTGAACCAGTCAGTTACAGTGCGATTCCAAGGGCTGAGAAAACGCGTTTATTTCGGGCTGAAAAACACGTTTTGAAAACTGTGCTGTTCCTGCCCTATAAGTTACATGGTGGTGACCAAAGTTGCCAAAACGTGTTTATTTCTGCTGAAAAACATGTTTTTACAATTTCTGATCACTGGGGTTAAGGGCTGACTCAGTATGCTCTTCTGAGCCAGGCAGTTACACTGCGATTCTAAGGGCTGAGAAAACGCGTTTATTTCGGGCTGAAAAACACGTTTTGAAAACTGTGCTGTTCCTGCCCTATAAGTTACATGGTGGTGACCAAAGTTGCCAAAACGTGTTTATTTCTGCTGAAAAACATGTTTTGACAATTTCTGATCACTGGGGTTAAGGGCTGACTCAGTGGGCTCTTCTGAGCCAGGCAGTTACACTGCGATTCCAAGGGCTGAGAAAACGCGTTTATTTCGGGCTGAAAAACACGTTTTGAAAACTGTGCTGTTCCTGCCCTAAAACTTACATGGTGGTGACCAAAGTTGCCAAAACGTGTTTATTTCTGCTGAAAAACATGTTTTGACAATTTCTGATCACTGGGGTTAAGGGCTGACTCAGTGTGCTCTTCTGAGCCAGGCAGTTACACTGCGATTCTAAGGGCTGAGAAAACGCGTTTATTTCGGGATGAAAAACACGTTTTGAAAACTGTGCTGTTCCTGCCCTATAAGTTACATGGTGGTGACCAAAGTTGCCAAAACGTGTTTATTTCTGCTGAAAAACATGTTTTGACAATTTCTGATCACTGGGGTTAAGGTCTGACTCAGTGGGCTCTTCTGAGCCAGTCAGTTACAGTGCGATTCGAAGGGCTGAGAAAACGCGTTTATTTCGGGCTGAAAAACATGTTTTGAAAACTGTGCTGTTCCTGCCCTATAAGTTACATGGTGGTGACCAAAGTTGCCAAAACGTGTTTATTTCTGCTGAAAAACATGTTTTGACAATTTCTGATCACTGGGGTTAAGGGCTGACTCAGTGTGCTCTTCTGAGCCAGGCAGTTACACTGCGATTCCAAGGGCTGAGAAAACGCGTTTATTTCGGGCTGAAAAACACGTTTTGAAAACTGTGCTGTTCCTGCCCTATAACTTACATGGTGGTGACCAAAGTTGCCAAAACGTGTTTATTTCTGCTGAAAAACACGTTTTGACAATTTCTGATCACTGGGGTTAAGGTCTGACTCAGTGGGCTCTTCTGAACCAGTCAGTTACAGTGCGATTCCAAGGGCTGAGAAAACGCGTTTATTTCGGGCTGAAAAACACGTTTTGAAAACTGTGCTGTTCCTGCCCTATAAGTTACATGGTGGTGACCAAAGTTGCCAAAACGTGTTTATTTCTGCTGAAAAACATGTTTTTACAATTTCTGATCACTGGGGTTAAGGGCTGACTCAGTGTGCTCTTCTGAGCCAGGCAGTTACACTGCGATTCTAAGGGCTGAGAAAACGCGTTTATTTCGGGCTGAAAAACACGTTTTGAAAACTGTGCTGTTCCTGCCCTATAAGTTACATGGTGGTGACCAAAGTTGCCAAAACGTGTTTATTTCTGCTGAAAAACATGTTTTGACAATTTCTGATCACTGGGGTTAAGGGCTGACTCAGTGGGCTCTTCTGAGCCAGGCAGTTACACTGCGATTCCAAGGGCTGTGAAAACGCGTTTATTTCGGGCTGAAAAACAAGTTTTGAAAACTGTGCTGTTCCTGCCCTATAACTTACATGGTGGTGACCAAAGTTGCCAAAACGTGTTTATTTCTGCTGAAAAACATGTTTTGACAATTTCTGATCACTGGGGTTAAGGGCTGACTCAGTGTGCTCTTCTGAGCCAGGCAGTTACTCTGCAATTCTAAGGGCTGAGAAAACGTGTTTATTTCGGGCTGAAAAACACGTTTTGAAAACTGTGCTGTTCCTGCCCTATAAGTTACATGGTGGTGACCAAAGTTGCCAAAACGTGTTTATTTCTGCTGAAAAACATGTTTTGACAATTTCTGATCACTGGGGTTAAGGGCTGACTCAGTGTGCTCTTCTGAGCCAGGCAGTTACACTGCGATTCCAAGGGCTGAGAAAACGCGTTTATTTCGGGCTGAAAAACACGTTTTGAAAACTGTGCTGTTCCTGCCCTATAACTTACATGGTGGTGACCAAAGTTGCCAAAACGTGTTTATTTCTGCTGAAAAACACGTTTTGACAATTTCTGATCACTGGGGTTAAGGTCTGACTCAGTGGGCTCTTCTGAACCAGTCAGTTACAGTGCGATTCCAAGGGCTGAGAAAACGCGTTTATTTCGGGCTGAAAAACACGTTTTGAAAACTGTGCTGTTCCTGCCCTATAAGTTACATGGTGGTGACCAAAGTTGCCAAAACGTGTTTATTTCTGCTGAAAAACATGTTTTTACATTTTCTGATCACTGGGGTTAAGGGCTGACTCAGTGTGCTCTTCTGAGCCAGGCAGTTACACTGCGATTCTAAGGGCTGAGAAAACGCGTTTATTTCGGGCTGAAAAACACGTTTTGAAAACTGTGCTGTTCCTGCCCTATAAGTTACATGGTGGTGACCAAAGTTGCCAAAACGTGTTTATTTCTGCTGAAAAACATGTTTTGACAATTTCTGATCACTGGGGTTAAGGGCTGACTCAGTGTGCTCTTCTGAGCCAGGCAGTTACACTGCGATTCTAAGGGCTGAGAAAACGCGTTTATTTCGGGCTGAAAAACACGTTTTGAAAACTGTGCTGTTCCTGCCCTATAAGTTACATGGTGGTGACCAAAGTTGCCAAAACGTGTTTATTTCTGCTGAAAAACATGTTTTGACAATTTCTGATCACTGGGGTTAAGGGCTGACTCAGTGTGCTCTTCTGAGCCAGGCAGTTACACTGCGATTCTAAGGGCTGAGAAAACGCGTTTATTTCGGGCTGAAAAATACGTTTTGAAAACTGTGCTGTTCCTGCCCTATAACTTACATGGTGGTGACCAAAGTTGCCAAAACGTGTTTATTTCTGCTGAAAAACACGTTTTGACAATTTCTGATCACTGGGGTTAAGTTCTGACTCAGTGGGCTCTTCTGAACCAGTCAGTTACGTGCGATTCCAAGGGCTGAGAAAACGCGTTTATTTCGGGCTGAAAAACACGTTTTGAAAACTGTGCTGTTCCTGCCCTATAAGTTACATGGTGGTGACCAAAGTTGCCAAAACGTGTTTATTTCTGCTGAAAAACATGTTTTGACAATTTCTGATCACTGGGGTTAAGGGCTGACTCAGTGTGCTCTTCTGAGCCAGGCAGTTACACTGCGATTCAAAGGGCTGAGAAAACGCGTTTATTTCGGGCTGAAAAACACGTTTTGAAAACTGTGCTGTTCCCGCCCTATAACTTACATGGTGGTGACCAAAGTTGCCAAAACGTGTTTATTTCTGCTGAAAAACACGTTTTGACAATTTCTGATCACTTGGGTTAAGGTCTGACTCAGTGGGCTCTTCTGAACCAGTCAGTTACAGTGCGATTCCAAGGGCTGAGAAAACGCGTTTATTTCGGGCTGAAAAACACGTTTTGAAAACTGTGCTGTTCCTGCCCTATAAGTTACATGGTGGTGACCAAAGTTGCCAAAACGTGTTTATTTCTGCTGAAAAACATGTTTTTACAATTTCTGATCACTGGGGTTAAGGGCTGACTCAGTGTGCTCTTCTGAGCCAGGCAGTTACACTGCGATTCTAAGGGCTGAGAAAACGCGTTTATTTCAGGCTGAAAAACATGTTTTGAAAACTGTGCTGTTCCTGCCCTATAAGTTACATGGTGGTGACCAAAGTTGCCAAAACGTGTTTATTTCTGCTGAAAAACATGTTTTGACAATTTCTGATCACTGGGGTTAAGGGCTGACTCAGTGGGCTCTTCTGAGCCAGGCAGTTACACTGCGATTCCAAGGGCTGTGAAAACGCGTTTATTTCGGGCTGAAAAACACGTTTTGAAAACTGTGCTGTTCCTGCCCTATAAGTTACATGGTGGTGACCAAAGTTGCCAAAACGTGTTTATTTCTGCTGAAAAACATGTTTTGACAATTTCTGATCACTGGGGTTAAGGGCTGACTCAGTGTGCTCTTCTGAGCCAGGCAGTTACTCTGCAATTCTAAGGGCTGAGAAAACGTGTTTATTTCGGGCTGAAAAACACGTTTTGAAAACTGTGCTGTTCCTGCCCTATAAGTTACATGGTGGTGACCAAAGTTGCCAAAACGTGTTTATTTCTGCTGAAAAACATGTTTTGAGAATTTCTGATCACTGGGGTTAAGGGCTGACTCAGTGTGCTCTTCTGAGCCAGGCAGTTACACTGCGATTCTAAGGGCTGAGAAAACGCGTTTATTTCGGGCTGAAAAACACGTTTTGAAAACTGTGCTGTTCCTGCCCTATAACTTACATGGTGGTGACCAAAGTTGCCAAAACGTGTTTATTTCTGCTGAAAAACACGTTTTGACAATTTCTGATCACTGGGGTTAAGGTCTGACTCAGTGGGCTCTTCTGAACCAGTCAGTTACAGTGCGATTCCAAGGGCTGAGAAAACGCGTTTATTTCGGGCTGAAAAACACGTTTTGAAAACTGTGCTGTTCCTGCCCTATAAGTTACATGGTGGTGACCAAAGTTGCCAAAACGTGTTTATTTCTGCTGAAAAACATGTTTTTACATTTTCTGATCACTGGGGTTAAGGGCTGACTCAGTGTGCTCTTCTGAGCCAGGCAGTTACACTGCGATTCTAAGGGCTGAGAAAACGCGTTTATTTCGGGCTGAAAAACACGTTTTGAAAACTGTGCTGTTCCTGCCCTATAAGTTACATGGTGGTGACCAAAGTTGCCAAAACGTGTTTATTTCTGCTGAAAAACATGTTTTGACAATTTCTGATCACTGGGGTTAAGGGCTGACTCAGTGGGCTCTTCTGAGCCAGGCAGTTACACTGCGATTCCAAGGGCTGTGAAAACGCGTTTATTTCGGGCTGAAAAACACGTTTTGAAAACTGTGCTGTTCCTGCCCTATAACTTACATGGTGGTGACCAAAGTTGCCAAAACGTGTTTATTTCTGCTGAAAAACATGTTTTGACAATTTCTGATCACTGGGGTTAAGGGCTGACTCAGTGTGCTCTTCTGAGCCAGGCAGTTACTCTGCAATTCTAAGGGCTGAGAAAACGTGTTTATTTCGGGCTGAAAAACACGTTTTGAAAACTGTGCTGTTCCTGCCCTATAAGTTACATGGTGGTGACCAAAGTTGCCAAAACGTGTTTATTTCTGCTGAAAAACATGTTTTGACAATTTCTGATCACTGGGGTTAAGGGCTGACTCAGTGTGCTCTTCTGAGCCAGGCAGTTACACTGCGATTCTAAGGGCTGAGAAAACGCGTTTATTTCGGGCTGAAAAACACGTTTTGAAAACTGTGCTGTTCCTGCCCTATAAGTTACATGGTGGTGACCAAAGTTGCCAAAACGTGTTTATTTCTGCTGAAAAACATGTTTTGACAATTTCTGATCACTGGGGTTAAGGGCTGACTCAGTGTGCTCTTCTGAGCCAGGCAGTTACACTGCGATTCTAAGGGCTGAGAAAACGCGTTTATTTCGGGCTGAAAAATACGTTTTGAAAACTGTGCTGTTCCTGCCCTATAACTTACATGGTGGTGACCAAAGTTGCCAAAACGTGTTTATTTCTGCTGAAAAACACGTTTTGACAATTTCTGATCACTGGGGTTAAGTTCTGACTCAGTGGGCTCTTCTGAACCAGTCAGTTACGTGCGATTCCAAGGGCTGAGAAAACGCGTTTATTTCGGGCTGAAAAACACGTTTTGAAAACTGTGCTGTTCCTGCCCTATAAGTTACATGGTGGTGACCAAAGTTGCCAAAACGTGTTTATTTCTGCTGAAAAACATGTTTTGACAATTTCTGATCACTGGGGTTAAGGGCTGACTCAGTGTGCTCTTCTGAGCCAGGCAGTTACACTGCGATTCAAAGGGCTGAGAAAACGCGTTTATTTCGGGCTGAAAAACACGTTTTGAAAACTGTGCTGTTCCTGCCCTATAACTTACATGGTGGTGACCAAAGTTGCCAAAACGTGTTTATTTCTGCTGAAAAACACGTTTTGACAATTTCTGATCACTGGGGTTAAGGTCTGACTCAGTGGGCTCTTCTGAACCAGTCAGTTACAGTGCGATTCCAAGGGCTGAGAAAACGCGTTTATTTCGGGCTGAAAAACACGTTTTGAAAACTGTGCTGTTCCTGCCCTATAAGTTACATGGTGGTGACCAAAGTTGCCAAAACGTGTTTATTTCTGCTGAAAAACATGTTTTTACAATTTCTGATCACTGGGGTTAAGGGCTGACTCAGTGTGCTCTTCTGAGCCAGGCAGTTACACTGCGATTCTAAGGGCTGAGAAAACGCGTTTATTTCGGGCTGAAAAACACGTTTTGAAAACTGTGCTGTTCCTGCCCTATAAGTTACATGGTGGTGACCAAAGTTGCCAAAACGTGTTTATTTCTGCTGAAAAACATGTTTTGACAATTTCTGATCACTGGGGTTAAGGGCTGACTCAGTGGGCTCTTCTGAGCCAGGCAGTTACACTGCGATTCCAAGGGCTGTGAAAACGCGTTTATTTCGGGCTGAAAAACACGTTTTGAAAACTGTGCTGTTCCTGCCCTATAACTTACATGGTGGTGACCAAAGTTGCCAAAACGTGTTTATTTCTGCTGAAAAACATGTTTTGACAATTTCTGATCACTGGGGTTAAGGGCTGACTCAGTGTGCTCTTCTGAGCCAGGCAGTTACTCTGCAATTCTAAGGGCTGAGAAAACGTGTTTATTTCGGGCTGAAAAACACGTTTTGAAAACTGTGCTGTTCCTGCCCTATAAGTTACATGGTGGTGACCAAAGTTGCCAAAACGTGTTTATTTCTGCTGAAAAACATGTTTTGACAATTTCTGATCACTGGGGTTAAGGGCTGACTCAGTGTGCTCTTCTGAGCCAGGCAGTTACACTGCGATTCTAAGGGCTGAGAAAACGCGTTTATTTCGGGCTGAAAAACACGTTATGAAAACTGTGCTGTTCCTGCCCTATAAGTTACATGGTGGTGACCAAAGTTGCCAAAACGTGTTTATTTCTGCTGAAAAACATGTTTTGACAATTTCTGATCACTGGGGTTAAGGGCTGACTCAGTGGGCTCTTCTGAGCCAGGCAGTTACACTGCGATTCCAAGGGCTGAGAAAACGCGTTTATTTCGGGCTGAAAAACACGTTTTGAAAACTGTGCTGTTCCTGCCCTATAACTTACATGGTGGTGACCAAAGTTGCCAAAACGTGTTTATTTCTGCTGAAAAACACGTTTTGACAATTTCTGATCACTGGGGTTAAGGTCTGACTCAGTGGGCTCTTCTGAACCAGTCAGTTACAGTGCGATTCCAAGGGCTGAGAAAACGCGTTTATTTCGGGCTGAAAAACACGTTTTGAAAACTGTGCTGTTCCTGCCCTATAGGTTACATGGTGGTGACCAAAGTTGCCAAAACGTGTTTATTTCTGCTGAAAAACATGTTTTGACAATTTCTGATCACTGGGGTTAAGGTCTGACTCAGTGGGCTCTTCTGAACCAGTCAGTTACAGTGCGATTCCAAGGGCTGAGAAAACGCGTTTATTTCGGGCTGAAAAACACGTTTTGAAAACTGTGCTGTTCCTGCCCTATAAGTTACATGGTGGTGACCAAAGTTGCCAAAACGTGTTTATTTCTGCTGAAAAACATGTTTTTACAATTTCTGATCACTGGGGTTAAGGGCTGACTCAGTGTGCTCTTCTGAGCCAGGCAGTTACACTGCGATTCTAAGGGCTGAGAAAACGCGTTTATTTCGGGCTGAAAAACACGTTTTGAAAACTGTGCTGTTCCTGCCCTATAAGTTACATGGTGGTGACCAAAGTTGCCAAAACGTGTTTATTTCTGCTGAAAAACATGTTTTGACAATTTCTGATCACTGGGGTTAAGGGCTGACTCAGTGGGCTCTTCTGAGCCAGTCAGTTACAGTGCGATTCCAAGGGCTGAGAAAACGTGTTTATTTCGGGCTGAAAAACACGTTTTGAAAACTGTGCTGTTCCTGCCCTATAAGTTACATGGTGGTGACCAAAGTTGCCAAAACGTGTTTATTTCTGCTGAAAAACATGTTTTGACAATTTCTGATCACTGGGGTTAAGGGCTGACTCAGTGTGCTCTTCTGAGCCAGGCAGTTACACTGCGATTCCAAGGGCTGAGAAAACGCGTTTATTTCGGGCTGAAAAACACGTTTTGAAAACTGTGCTGTTCCTGCCCTATAATTTACATGGTGGTGACCAAAGTTGCCAAAACGTGTTTATTTCTCCTGAAAAACACGTTTTGACAATTTCTGATCACTGGGGTTAAGGTCTGACTCAGTGGGCTCTTCTGAACCAGTCAGTTACAGTGCGATTCCAAGGGCTGAGAAAACGCGTTTATTTCGGGCTGAAAAACACGTTTTGAAAACTGTGCTGTTCCTGCCCTATAAGTTACATGGTGGTGACCAAAGTTGCCAAAACGTGTTTATTTCTGCTGAAAAACATGTTTTTACAATTTCTGATCACTGGGGTTAAGGGCTGACTCAGTATGCTCTTCTGAGCCAGGCAGTTACACTGCGATTCTAAGGGCTGAGAAAACGCGTTTATTTCGGGCTGAAAAACACGTTTTGAAAACTGTGCTGTTCCTGCCCTATAAGTTACATGGTGGTGACCAAAGTTGCCAAAACGTGTTTATTTCTGCTGAAAAACATGTTTTGACAATTTCTGATCACTGGGGTTAAGGGCTGACTCAGTGGGCTCTTCTGAGCCAGGCAGTTACACTGCGATTCCAAGGGCTGAGAAAACGCGTTTATTTCGGGCTGGAAAACACGTTTTGAAAACTGTGCTGTTCCTGCCCTATAACTTACATGGTGGTGACCAAAGTTGCCAAAACGTGTTTATTTCTGCTGAAAAACATGTTTTGACAATTTCTGATCACTGGGGTTAAGGGCTGACTCAGTGTGCTCTTCTGAGCCAGGCAGTTACACTGCGATTCTAAGGGCTGAGAAAACGCGTTTATTTCGGGATGAAAAACACGTTTTGAAAACTGTGCTGTTCCTGCCCTATAAGTTACATGGTGGTGACCAAAGTTGCCAAAACGTGTTTATTTCTGCTGAAAAACATGTTTTGACAATTTCTGATCACTGGGGTTAAGGTCTGACTCAGTGGGCTCTTCTGAGCCAGTCAGTTACAGTGCGATTCGAAGGGCTGAGAAAACGCGTTTATTTCGGGCTGAAAAACACGTTTTGAAAACTGTGCTGTTCCTGCCCTATAAGTTACATGGTGGTGACCAAAGTTGCCAAAACGTGTTTATTTCTGCTGAAAAACACGTTTTGACAATTTCTGATCACTGGGGTTAAGGGCTGACTCAGTGGGCTCTTCTGAACCAGTCAGTTAAAGTGCGATTCCAAGGGCTGAGAAAACGCGTTTATTTCGGGCTGAAAAACACGTTTTGAAAACTGTGCTGTTCCTGCCCTATAAGTTACATGGTGGTGACCAAAGTTGCCAAAACGTGTTTATTTCTGCTGAAAAACATGTTTTGACAATTTCTGATCACTGGGGTTAAGGGCTGACTCAGTGGGCTCTTCTGAGCCAGGCAGTTACACTGCGATTCCAAGGGCTGTGAAAACGCGTTTATTTCGGGCTGAAAAACACGTTTTGAAAACTGTGCTGTTCCTGCCCTATAACTTACATGGTGGTGACCAAAGTTGCCAAAACGTGTTTATTTCTGCTGAAAAACATGTTTTGACAATTTCTGATCACTGGGGTTAAGGGCTGACTCAGTGTGCTCTTCTGAGCCAGGCAGTTACTCTGCAATTCTAAGGGCTGAGAAAACGTGTTTATTTCGGGCTGAAAAACACGTTTTGAAAACTGTGCTGTTCCTGCCCTATAAGTTACATGGTGGTGACCAAAGTTGCCAAAACGTGTTTATTTCTGCTGAAAAACATGTTTTGACAATTTCTGATCACTGGGGTTAAGGGCTGACTCAGTGTGCTCTTCTGAGCCAGGCAGTTACACTGCGATTCTAAGGGCTGAGAAAACGCGTTTATTTCGGGCTGAAAAACACGTTTTGAAAACTGTGCTGTTCCTGCCCTATAAGTTACATGGTGGTGACCAAAGTTGCCAAAACGTGTTTATTTCTGCTGAAAAACATGTTTTGACAATTTCTGATCACTGGGGTTAAGGGCTGACTCAGTGGGCTCTTCTGAACCAGTCAGTTACAGTGCGATTCCAAGGGCTGAGAAAACGCGTTTATTTCGGGCTGAAAAACACGTTTTGAAAACTGTGCTGTTCCTGCCCTATAAGTTACATGGTGGTGACCAAAGTTGCCAAAACGTGTTTATTTCTGCTGAAAAACATGTTTTTACAATTTCTGATCACTGGGGTTAAGGGCTGACTCAGTGTGCTCTTCTGAGCCAGGCAGTTACACTGCGATTCTAAGGGCTGAGAAAACGCGTTTATTTCGGGCTGAAAAATACGTTTTGAAAACTGTGCTGTTCCTGCCCTATAACTTACATGGTGGTGACCAAAGTTGCCAAAACGTGTTTATTTCTGCTGAAAAACACGTTTTGACAATTTCTGATCACTGGGGTTAAGTTCTGACTCAGTGGGCTCTTCTGAACCAGTCAGTTACGTGCGATTCCAAGGGCTGAGAAAACGCGTTTATTTCGGGCTGAAAAACACGTTTAGAAAACTGTGCTGTTCCTGCCCTATAAGTTACATGGTGGTGACCAAAGTTGCCAAAACGTGTTTATTTCTGCTGAAAAACATGTTTTGACAATTTCTGATCACTGGGGTTAAGGGCTGACTCAGTGTGCTCTTCTGAGCCAGGCAGTTACACTGCGATTCCAAGGGCTGAGAAAACGCGTTTATTTCGGGCTGAAAAACACGTTTTGAAAACTGTGCTGTTCCTGCCTTATAACTTACATGGTGGTGACCAAAGTTGCCAAAACGTGTTTATTTCTGCTGAAAAACACGTTTTGACAATTTCTGATCACTGGGGTTAAGGTCTGACTCAGTGGGCTCTTCTGAACCAGTCAGTTACAGTGCGATTCCAAGGGCTGAGAAAACGCGTTTATTTCGGGCTGAAAAACACGTTTTGAAAACTGTGCTGTTCCTGCCCTATAAGTTACATGGTGGTGACCAAAGTTGCCAAAACGTGTTTATTTCTGCTGAAAAACATGTTTTTACAATTTCTGATCACTGGGGTTAAGGGCTGACTCAGTGTGCTCTTCTGAGCCAGGCAGTTACACTGCGATTCTAAGGGCTGAGAAAACGCGTTTATTTCGGGCTGAAAAACACGTTTTGAAAACTGTGCTGTTCCTGCCCTATAAGTTACATGGTGGTGACCAAAGTTGCCAAAACGTGTTTATTTCTGCTGAAAAACATGTTTTGACAATTTCTGATCACTGGGGTTAAGGGCTGACTCAGTGGGCTCTTCTGAGCCAGGCAGTTACACTGCGATTCCAAGGGCTGTGAAAACGCGTTTATTTCGGGCTGAAAAACACGTTTTGAAAACTCTGCTGTTCCTGCCCTATAACTTACATGGTGGTGACCAAAGTTGCCAAAACGTGTTTATTTCTGCTGAAAAACATGTTTTGACAATTTCTGATCACTGGGGTTAAGGGCTGACTCAGTGTGCTCTTCTGAGCCAGGCAGTTACTCTGCAATTCTAAGGGCTGAGAAAACGTGTTTATTTCGGGCTGAAAAACACGTTTTGAAAACTGTGCTGTTCCTGCCCTATAAGTTACATGGTGGTGACCAAAGTTGCCAAAACGTGTTTATTTCTGCTGAAAAACATGTTTTGACAATTTCTGATCACTGGGGTTAAGGGCTGACTCAGTGTGCTCTTCTGAGCCAGGCAGTTACACTGCGATTCTAAGGGCTGAGAAAACGCGTTTATTTCGGGCTGAAAAACACGTTTTGAAAACTGTGCTGTTCCTGCCCTGTAAGTTACATGGTGGTGACCAAAGTTGCCAAAACGTGTTTATTTCTGCTGAAAAACATGTTTTGACAATTTCTGATCACTGGGGTTAAGGGCTGACTCAGTGGGCTCTTCTGAGCCAGGCAGTTACACTGCGATTCCAAGGGCTGAGAAAACGCGTTTATTTCGGGCTGAAAAACACGTTTTGAAAACTGTGCTGTTCCTGCCCTATAACTTACATGGTGGTGACCAAAGTTGCCAAAACGTGTTTATTTCTGCTGAAAAACACGTTTTGACAATTTCTGATCACTGGGGTTAAGGTCTGACTCAGTGGGCTCTTCTGAACCAGTCAGTTACAGTGCGATTCCAAGGGCTGAGAAAACGCGTTTATTTCGGGCTGAAAAACACGTTTTGAAAACTGTGCTGTTCCTGCCCTATAAGTTACATGGTGGTGACCAAAGTTGCCAAAACGTGTTTATTTCTGCTGAAAAACATGTTTTGACAATTTCTGATCACTGGGGTTAAGGGCTGACTCAGTGTGCTCTTCTGAGCCAGGCAGTTACTCTGCAATTCTAAGGGCTGAGAAAACGTGTTTATTTCGGGCTGAAAAACACGTTTTGAAAACTGTGCTGTTCCTGCCCTATAAGTTACATGGTGGTGACCAAAGTTGCCAAAACGTGTTTATTTCTGCTGAAAAACATGTTTTGACAATTTCTGATCACTGGGGTTAAGGGCTGACTCAGTGTGCTCTTCTGAGCCAGGCAGTTACACTGCGATTCCAAGGGCTGAGAAAACGCGTTTATTTCGGGCTGAAAAACACGTTTTGAAAACTGTGCTGTTCCTGCCCTATAAGTTACATGGTGGTGACCAAAGTTGCCAAAACGTGTTTATTTCTGCTGAAAAACACGTTTTGACAATTTCTGATCACTGGGGTTAAGGTCTGACTCAGTGGGCTCTTCTGAACCAGTCAGTTACAGTGCGATTCCAAGGGCTGAGAAAACGCGTTTATTTCGTGCTGAAAAACACGTTTTGAAAACTGTGCTGTTCCTGCCCTATAACTTACATGGTGGTGACCAAAGTTGCCAAAACGTGTTTATTTCTGCTGAAAAACATGTTTTGACAATTACTGATCACTGGGGTTAAGGGCTGACTCAGTGTGCTCTTCTGAGCCAGGCAGTTACTCTGCAATTCTAAGGGCTGAGAAAACGTGTTTATTTCGGGCTGAAAAACACGTTTTGAAAACTGTGCTGTTCCTGCCCTATAAGTTACATGGTGGTGACCAAAGTTGCCAAAACGTGTTTATTTCTGCTGAAAAACATGTTTTGACAATTTCTGATCACTGGGGTTAAGGGCTGACTCAGTGTGCTCTTCTGAGCCAGGCAGTTACACTGCGATTCTAAGGGCTGAGAAAACGCGTTTATTTCGGGCTGAAAAACACGTTTTGAAAACTGTGCTGTTCCTGCCCTATAAGTTACATGGTGGTGACCAAAGTTGCCAAAACGTGTTTATTTCTGTGAAAAACATGTTTTGACAATTTCTGATCACTGGGGTTAAGGGCTGACTCAGTGGGCTCTTCTGAGCCAGGCAGTTACACTGCGATTCCAAGGGCTGAGAAAACGCGTTTATTTCGGGCTGAAAAACACGTTTTGAAAACTGTGCTGTTCCTGCCCTATAACTTACATGGTGGTGACCAAAGTTGCCAAAACGTGTTTATTTCTGCTGAAAAACATGTTTTGACAATTTCTAATCACTGGGGTTAAGGGCTGACTCAGTGTGCTCTTCTGAGCCAGGCAGTTACACTGCGATTCTAAGGGCTGAGAAAACGCGTTTATTTCGGGCTGAAAAATACGTTTTGAAAACTGTGCTGTTCCTGCCCTATAACTTACATGGTGGTGACCAAAGTTGCCAAAACGTGTTTATTTCTGCTGAAAAACACGTTTTGACAATTTCTGATCACTGGGGTTAAGTTCTGACTCAGTGGGCTCTTCTGAACCAGTCAGTTACGTGCGATTCCAAGGGCTGAGAAAACGCGTTTATTTCGGGCTGAAAAACACGTTTTGAAAACTGTGCTGTTCCTGCCCTATAAGTTACATGGTGGTGACCAAAGTTGCCAAAACGTGTTTATTTCTGCTGAAAAACATGTTTTGACAATTTCTGATCACTGGGGTTAAGGGCTGACTCAGTGTGCTCTTCTGAGCCAGGCAGTTACACTGCGATTCCAAGGGCTGAGGAAACGCGTTTATTTCGGGCTGAAAAACACGTTTTGAAAACTGTGCTGTTCCTGCCCTATAACTTACATGGTGGTGACCAAAGTTGCCAAAACGTGTTTATTTCTGCTGAAAAACACGTTTTGACAATTTCTGATCACTGGGGTTAAGGTCTGACTCAGTGGGCTCTTCTGAACCAGTCAGTTACAGTGCGATTCCAAGGGCTGAGAAAACGCGTTTATTTCGGGCTGCAAAACACGTTTTGAAAACTGTGCTGTTCCTGCCCTATAAGTTACATGGTGGTGACCAAAGTTGCCAAAACGTGGTTATTTCTGCTGAAAAACATGTTTTTACAATTTCTGATCACTGGGGTTAAGGGCTGACTCAGTGTGCTCTTCTGAGCCAGGCAGTTACACTGCGATTCTAAGGGCTGAGAAAACGCGTTTATTTCGGGCTGAAAAACACGTTTTGAAAACTGTGCTGTTCCTGCCCTATAAGTTACATGGTGGTGACCAAAGTTGCCAAAACGTGTTTATTTCTGCTGAAAAACATGTTTTGACAATTTCTGATCACTGGGGTTAAGGGCTGACTCAGTGGGCTCTTCTGAGCCAGGCAGTTACACTGCGATTCCAAGGGCTGTGAAAACGCGTTTATTTCGGGCTGAAAAACACGTTTTGAAAACTGTGCTGTTCCTGCCCTATAACTTACATGGTGGTGACCAAAGTTGCCAAAACGTGTTTATTTCTGCTGAAAAACATGTTTTGACAATTTCTGATCACTGGGGTTAAGGGCTGACTCAGTGTGCTCTTCTGAGCCAGGCAGTTACTCTGCAATTCTAAGGGCTGAGAAAACGTGTTTATTTCGGGCTGAAAAACACGTTTTGAAAACTGTGCTGTTCCTGCCCTATAAGTTACATGGTGGTGACCAAAGTTGCCAAAACGTGTTTATTTCTGCTGAAAAACATGTTTTGACAATTTCTGATCACTGGGGTTAAGGGCTGACTCAGTGTGCTCTTCTGAGCCAGGCAGTTACACTGCGATTCTAAGGGCTGAGAAAACGCGTTTATTTCGGGCTGAAAAACACGTTTTGAAAACTGTGCTGTTCCTGCCCTATAAGTTACATGGTGGTGACCAAAGTTGCCAATACGTGTTTATTTCTGCTGAAAAACATGTTTTGACAATTTCTGATCACTGGGGTTAAGGGCTGACTCAGTGGGCTCTTCTGAGCCAGGCAGTTACACTGCGATTCCAAGGGCTGAGAAAACGCGTTTATTTCGGGCTGAAAAACACGTTTTGAAAACTGTGCTGTTCCTGCCCTATAACTTACATGGTGGTGACCAAAGTTGCCAAAACGTGTTTATTTCTGCTGAAAAACATGTTTTGACAATTTCTGATCACTGGGGTTAAGGGCTGACTCAGTGGGCTCTTCTGAGCCAGGCAGTTACACTGCGATTCCAAGGGCTGTGAAAACGCGTTTATTTCGGGCTGAAAAACACGTTTTGAAAACTGTGCTGTTCCTGCCCTATAACTTACATGGTGGTGACCAAAGTTGCCAAAACGTGTTTATTTCTGCTGAAAAACATGTTTTGACAATTTCTGATAACTGGGGTTAAGGGCTGACTCAGTGTGCTCTTCTGAGCCAGGCAGTTACTCTGCAATTCTAAGGGCTGAGAAAACGTGTTTATTTCGGGCTGAAAAACACGTTTTGAAAACTGTGCTGTTCCTGCCCTATAAGTTACATGGTGGTGACCAAAGTTGCCAAAACGTGTTTATTTCTGCTGAAAAACATGTTTTGACAATTTCTGATCACTGGGGTTAAGGGCTGACTCAGTGTGCTCTTCTGAGCCAGGCAGTTACACTGCGATTCTAAGGGCTGAGAAAACGCGTTTATTTCGGGCTGAAAAACACGTTATGAAAACTGTGCTGTTCCTGCCCTATAAGTTACATGGTGGTGACCAAAGTTGCCAAAACGTGTTTATTTCTGCTGAAAAACATGTTTTGACAATTTCTGATCACTGGGGTTAAGGGCTGACTCAGTGGGCTCTTCTGAGCCAGGCAGTTACACTGCGATTCCAAGGGCTGAGAAAACGCGTTTATTTCGGGCTGAAAAACACGTTTTGAAAACTGTGCTGTTCCTGCCCTATAACTTACATGGTGGTGACCAAAGTTGCCAAAACGTGTTTATTTCTGCTGAAAAACACGTTTTGACAATTTCTGATCACTGGGGTTAAGGTCTGACTCAGTGGGCTCTTCTGAACCAGTCAGTTACAGTGCGATTCCAAGGGCTGAGAAAACGCGTTTATTTCGGGCTGAAAAACACGTTTTGAAAACTGTGCTGTTCCTGCACTATAGGTTACATGGTGGTGACCAAAGTTGCCAAAACGTGTTTATTTCTGCTGAAAAACATGTTTTGACAATTTCTGATCACTGGGGTTAAGGTCTGACTCAGTGGGCTCTTCTGAACCAGTCAGTTACAGTGCGATTCCAAGGGCTGAGAAAACGCGTTTATTTCGGGCTGAAAAACACGTTTTGAAAACTGTGCTGTTCCTGCCCTATAAGTTACATGGTGGTGACCAAAGTTGCCAAAACGTGTTTATTTCTGCTGAAAAACATGTTTTTACAATTTCTGATCACTGGGGTTAAGGGCTGACTCAGTGTGCTCTTCTGAGCCAGGCAGTTACACTGCGATTCTAAGGGCTGAGAAAACGCGTTTATTTCGGGCTGAAAAACACGTTTTGAAAACTGTGCTGTTCCTGCCCTATAAGTTACATGGTGGTGACCAAAGTTGCCAAAACGTGTTTATTTCTGCTGAAAAACATGTTTTGACAATTTCTGATCACTGGGGTTAAGGGCTGACTCAGTGGGCTCTTCTGAGCCAGTCAGTTACAGTGCGATTCCAAGGGCTGAGAAAACGTGTTTATTTCGGGCTGAAAAACACGTTTTGAAAACTGTGCTGTTCCTGCCCTATAAGTTACATGGTGGTGACCAAAGTTGCCAAAACGTGTTTATTTCTGCTGAAAAACATGTTTTGACAATTTCTGATCACTGGGGTTAAGGGCTGACTCAGTGTGCTCTTCTGAGCCAGGCAGTTACACTGCGATTCCAAGGGCTGAGAAAACGCGTTTATTTCGGGCTGAAAAACACGTTTTGAAAACTGTGCTGTTCCTGCCCTATAATTTACATGGTGGTGACCAAAGTTGCCAAAACGTGTTTATTTCTCCTGAAAAACACGTTTTGACAATTTCTGATCACTGGGGTTAAGGTCTGACTCAGTGGGCTCTTCTGAACCAGTCAGTTACAGTGCGATTCCAAGGGCTGAGAAAACGCGTTTATTTCGGGCTGAAAAACACGTTTTGAAAACTGTGCTGTTCCTGCCCTATAAGTTACATGGTGGTGACCAAAGTTGCCAAAACGTGTTTATTTCTGCTGAAAAACATGTTTTTACAATTTCTGATCACTGGGGTTAAGGGCTGACTCAGTATGCTCTTCTGAGCCAGGCAGTTACACTGCGATTCTAAGGGCTGAGAAAACGCGTTTATTTCGGGCTGAAAAACACGTTTTGAAAACTGTGCTGTTCCTGCCCTATAAGTTACATGGTGGTGACCAAAGTTGCCAAAACGTGTTTATTTCTGCTGAAAAACATGTTTTGACAATTTCTGATCACTGGGGTTAAGGGCTGACTCAGTGGGCTCTTCTGAGCCAGGCAGTTACACTGCGATTCCAAGGGCTGAGAAAACGCGTTTATTTCGGGCTGGAAAACACGTTTTGAAAACTGTGCTGTTCCTGCCCTATAACTTACATGGTGGTGACCAAAGTTGCCAAAACGTGTTTATTTCTGCTGAAAAACATGTTTTGACAATTTCTGATCACTGGGGTTAAGGGCTGACTCAGTGTGCTCTTCTGAGCCAGGCAGTTACACTGCGATTCTAAGGGCTGAGAAAACGCGTTTATTTCGGGATGAAAAACACATTTTGAAAACTGTGCTGTTCCTGCCCTATAAGTTACATGGTGGTGACCAAAGTTGCCAAAACGTGTTTATTTCTGCTGAAAAACATGTTTTGACAATTTCTGATCACTGGGGTTAAGGTCTGACTCAGTGGGCTCTTCTGAGCCAGTCAGTTACAGTGCGATTCGAAGGGCTGAGAAAACGCGTTTATTTCGGGCTGAAAAACACGTTTTGAAAACTGTGCTGTTCCTGCCCTATAAGTTACATGGTGGTGACCAAAGTTGCCAAAACGTGTTTATTTCTGCTGAAAAACACGTTTTGACAATTTCTGATCACTGGGGTTAAGGGCTGACTCAGTGGGCTCTTCTGAACCAGTCAGTTAAAGTGCGATTCCAAGGGCTGAGAAAACGCGTTTATTTCGGGCTGAAAAACACGTTTTGAAAACTGTGCTGTTCCTGCCCTATAAGTTACATGGTGGTGACCAAAGTTGCCAAAACGTGTTTATTTCTGCTGAAAAACATGTTTTGACAATTTCTGATCACTGGGGTTAAGGGCTGACTCAGTGGGCTCTTCTGAGCCAGGCAGTTACACTGCGATTCCAAGGGCTGTGAAAACGCGTTTATTTCGTGCTGAAAAACACGTTTTGAAAACTGTGCTGTTCCTGCCCTATAACTTACATGGTGGTGACCAAAGTTGCCAAAACGTGTTTATTTCTGCTGAAAAACATGTTTTGACAATTTCTGATCACTGGGGTTAAGGGCTGACTCAGTGTGCTCTTCTGAGCCAGGCAGTTACTCTGCAATTCTAAGGGCTGAGAAAACGTGTTTATTTCGGGCTGAAAAACACGTTTTGAAAACTGTGCTGTTCCTGCCCTATAAGTTACATGGTGGTGACCAAAGTTGCCAAAACGTGTTTATTTCTGCTGAAAAACATGTTTTGACAATTTCTGATCACTGGGGTTAAGGGCTGACTCAGTGTGCTCTTCTGAGCCAGGCAGTTACACTGCGATTCTAAGGGCTGAGAAAACGCGTTTATTTCGGGCTGAAAAACACGTTTTGAAAACTGTGCTGTTCCTGCCCTATAAGTTACATGGTGGTGACCAAAGTTGCCAAAACGTGTTTATTTCTGCTGAAAAACATGTTTTGACAATTTCTGATCACTGGGGTTAAGGGCTGACTCAGTGGGCTCTTCTGAACCAGTCAGTTACAGTGCGATTCCAAGGGCTGAGAAAACGCGTTTATTTCGGGCTGAAAAACACGTTTTGAAAACTGTGCTGTTCCTGCCCTATAAGTTACATGGTGGTGACCAAAGTTGCCAAAACGTGTTTATTTCTGCTGAAAAACATGTTTTTACAATTTCTGATCACTGGGGTTAAGGGCTGACTCAGTGTGCTCTTCTGAGCCAGGCAGTTACACTGCGATTCTAAGGGCTGAGAAAACGCGTTTATTTCGGGCTGAAAAACACGTTTTGAAAACTGTGCTGTTCCTGCCCTATAAGTTACATGGTGGTGACCAAAGTTGCCAAAACGTGTTTATTTCTGCTGAAAAACATGTTTTGACAATTTCTGATCACTGGGGTTAAGGGCTGACTCAGTGTGCTCTTCTGAGCCAGGCAGTTACTCTGCAATTCTAAGGGCTGAGAAAACGTGTTTATTTCGGGCTGAAAAACACGTTTTGAAAACTGTGCTGTTCCTGCCCTATAAGTTACATGGTGGTGACCAAAGTTGCCAAAACGTGTTTATTTCTGCTGAAAAACATGTTTTGACAATTTCTGATCACTGGGGTTAAGGGCTGACTCAGTGTGCTCTTCTGAGCCAGGCAGTTACACTGCGATTCCAAGGGCTGAGAAAACGCGTTTATTTCGGGCTGAAAAACACGTTTTGAAAACTGTGCTGTTCCTGCCCTATAAGTTACATGGTGGTGACCAAAGTTGCCAAAACGTGTTTATTTCTGCTGAAAAACACGTTTTGACAATTTCTGATCACTGGGGTTAAGGTCTGACTCAGTGGGCTCTTCTGAACCAGTCAGTTACAGTGCGATTCCAAGGGCTGAGAAAACGCGTTTATTTCGTGCTGAAAAACACGTTTTGAAAACTGTGCTGTTCCTGCCCTATAACTTACATGGTGGTGACCAAAGTTGCCAAAACGTGTTTATTTCTGCTGAAAAACATGTTTTGACAATTACTGATCACTGGGGTTAAGGGCTGACTCAGTGTGCTCTTCTGAGCCAGGCAGTTACTCTGCAATTCTAAGGGCTGAGAAAACGTGTTTATTTCGGGCTGAAAAACACGTTTTGAAAACTGTGCTGTTCCTGCCCTATAAGTTACATGGTGGTGACCAAAGTTGCCAAAACGTGTTTATTTCTGCTGAAAAACATGTTTTGACAATTTCTGATCACTGGGGTTAAGGGCTGACTCAGTGTGCTCTTCTGAGCCAGGCAGTTACACTGCGATTCTAAGGGCTGAGAAAACGCGTTTATTTCGGGCTGAAAAACACGTTTTGAAAACTGTGCTGTTCCTGCCCTATAAGTTACATGGTGGTGACCAAAGTTGCCAAAACGTGTTTATTTCTGTGAAAAACATGTTTTGACAATTTCTGATCACTGGGGTTAAGGGCTGACTCAGTGGGCTCTTCTGAGCCAGGCAGTTACACTGCGATTCCAAGGGCTGAGAAAACGCGTTTATTTCGGGCTGAAAAACACGTTTTGAAAACTGTGCTGTTCCTGCCCTATAACTTACATGGTGGTGACCAAAGTTGCCAAAACGTGTTTATTTCTGCTGAAAAACATGTTTTGACAATTTCTAATCACTGGGGTTAAGGGCTGACTCAGTGTGCTCTTCTGAGCCAGGCAGTTACACTGCGATTCTAAGGGCTGAGAAAACGCGTTTATTTCGGGCTGAAAAATACGTTTTGAAAACTGTGCTGTTCCTGCCCTATAACTTACATGGTGGTGACCAAAGTTGCCAAAACGTGTTTATTTCTGCTGAAAAACACGTTTTGACAATTTCTGATCACTGGGGTTAAGTTCTGACTCAGTGGGCTCTTCTGAACCAGTCAGTTACGTGCGATTCCAAGGGCTGAGAAAACGCGTTTATTTCGGGCTGAAAAACACGTTTTGAAAACTGTGCTGTTCCTGCCCTATAAGTTACATGGTGGTGACCAAAGTTGCCAAAACGTGTTTATTTCTGCTGAAAAACATGTTTTGACAATTTCTGATCACTGGGGTTAAGGGCTGACTCAGTGTGCTCTTCTGAGCCAGGCAGTTACACTGCGATTCCAAGGGCTGAGGAAACGCGTTTATTTCGGGCTGAAAAACACGTTTTGAAAACTGTGCTGTTCCTGCCCTATAACTTACATGGTGGTGACCAAAGTTGCCAAAACGTGTTTATTTCTGCTGAAAAACACGTTTTGACAATTTCTGATCACTGGGGTTAAGGTCTGACTCAGTGGGCTCTTCTGAACCAGTCAGTTACAGTGCGATTCCAAGGGCTGAGAAAACGCGTTTATTTCGGGCTGCAAAACACGTTTTGAAAACTGTGCTGTTCCTGCCCTATAAGTTACATGGTGGTGACCAAAGTTGCCAAAACGTGGTTATTTCTGCTGAAAAACATGTTTTTACAATTTCTGATCACTGGGGTTAAGGGCTGACTCAGTGTGCTCTTCTGAGCCAGGCAGTTACACTGCGATTCTAAGGGCTGAGAAAACGCGTTTATTTCGGGCTGAAAAACACGTTTTGAAAACTGTGCTGTTCCTGCCCTATAAGTTACATGGTGGTGACCAAAGTTGCCAAAACGTGTTTATTTCTGCTGAAAAACATGTTTTGACAATTTCTGATCACTGGGGTTAAGGGCTGACTCAGTGGGCTCTTCTGAGCCAGGCAGTTACACTGCGATTCCAAGGGCTGTGAAAACGCGTTTATTTCGGGCTGAAAAACACGTTTTGAAAACTGTGCTGTTCCTGCCCTATAACTTACATGGTGGTGACCAAAGTTGCCAAAACGTGTTTATTTCTGCTGAAAAACATGTTTTGACAATTTCTGATCACTGGGGTTAAGGGCTGACTCAGTGTGCTCTTCTGAGCCAGGCAGTTACTCTGCAATTCTAAGGGCTGAGAAAACGTGTTTATTTCGGGCTGAAAAACACGTTTTGAAAACTGTGCTGTTCCTGCCCTATAAGTTACATGGTGGTGACCAAAGTTGCCAAAACGTGTTTATTTCTGCTGAAAAACATGTTTTGACAATTTCTGATCACTGGGGTTAAGGGCTGACTCAGTGTGCTCTTCTGAGCCAGGCAGTTACACTGCGATTCTAAGGGCTGAGAAAACGCGTTTATTTCGGGCTGAAAAACACGTTTTGAAAACTGTGCTGTTCCTGCCCTATAAGTTACATGGTGGTGACCAAAGTTGCCAATACGTGTTTATTTCTGCTGAAAAACATGTTTTGACAATTTCTGATCACTGGGGTTAAGGGCTGACTCAGTGGGCTCTTCTGAGCCAGGCAGTTACACTGCGATTCCAAGGGCTGAGAAAACGCGTTTATTTCGGGCTGAAAAACACGTTTTGAAAACTGTGCTGTTCCTGCCCTATAACTTACATGGTGGTGACCAAAGTTGCCAAAACGTGTTTATTTCTGCTGAAAAACATGTTTTGACAATTTCTGATCACTGGGGTTAAGGGCTGACTCAGTGGGCTCTTCTGAGCCAGGCAGTTACACTGCGATTCCAAGGGCTGTGAAAACGCGTTTATTTCGGGCTGAAAAACACGTTTTGAAAACTGTGCTGTTCCTGCCCTATAACTTACATGGTGGTGACCAAAGTTGCCAAAACGTGTTTATTTCTGCTGAAAAACATGTTTTGACAATTTCTGATAACTGGGGTTAAGGGCTGACTCAGTGTGCTCTTCTGAGCCAGGCAGTTACTCTGCAATTCTAAGGGCTGAGAAAACGTGTTTATTTCGGGCTGAAAAACACGTTTTGAAAACTGTGCTGTTCCTGCCCTATAAGTTACATGGTGGTGACCAAAGTTGCCAAAACGTGTTTATTTCTGCTGAAAAACATGTTTTGACAATTTCTGATCACTGGGGTTAAGGGCTGACTCAGTGTGCTCTTCTGAGCCAGGCAGTTACACTGCGATTCTAAGGGCTGAGAAAACGCGTTTATTTCGGGCTGAAAAACACGTTATGAAAACTGTGCTGTTCCTGCCCTATAAGTTACATGGTGGTGACCAAAGTTGCCAAAACGTGTTTATTTCTGCTGAAAAACATGTTTTGACAATTTCTGATCACTGGGGTTAAGGGCTGACTCAGTGGGCTCTTCTGAGCCAGGCAGTTACACTGCGATTCCAAGGGCTGAGAAAACGCGTTTATTTCGGGCTGAAAAACACGTTTTGAAAACTGTGCTGTTCCTGCCCTATAACTTACATGGTGGTGACCAAAGTTGCCAAAACGTGTTTATTTCTGCTGAAAAACACGTTTTGACAATTTCTGATCACTGGGGTTAAGGTCTGACTCAGTGGGCTCTTCTGAACCAGTCAGTTACAGTGCGATTCCAAGGGCTGAGAAAACGCGTTTATTTCGGGCTGAAAAACACGTTTTGAAAACTGTGCTGTTCCTGCACTATAGGTTACATGGTGGTGACCAAAGTTGCCAAAACGTGTTTATTTCTGCTGAAAAACATGTTTTGACAATTTCTGATCACTGGGGTTAAGGTCTGACTCAGTGGGCTCTTCTGAACCAGTCAGTTACAGTGCGATTCCAAGGGCTGAGAAAACGCGTTTATTTCGGGCTGAAAAACACGTTTTGAAAACTGTGCTGTTCCTGCCCTATAAGTTACATGGTGGTGACCAAAGTTGCCAAAACGTGTTTATTTCTGCTGAAAAACATGTTTTTACAATTTCTGATCACTGGGGTTAAGGGCTGACTCAGTGTGCTCTTCTGAGCCAGGCAGTTACACTGCGATTCTAAGGGCTGAGAAAACGCGTTTATTTCGGGCTGAAAAACACGTTTTGAAAACTGTGCTGTTCCTGCCCTATAAGTTACATGGTGGTGACCAAAGTTGCCAAAACGTGTTTATTTCTGCTGAAAAACATGTTTTGACAATTTCTGATCACTGGGGTTAAGGGCTGACTCAGTGGGCTCTTCTGAGCCAGTCAGTTACAGTGCGATTCCAAGGGCTGAGAAAACGTGTTTATTTCGGGCTGAAAAACACGTTTTGAAAACTGTGCTGTTCCTGCCCTATAAGTTACATGGTGGTGACCAAAGTTGCCAAAACGTGTTTATTTCTGCTGAAAAACATGTTTTGACAATTTCTGATCACTGGGGTTAAGGGCTGACTCAGTGTGCTCTTCTGAGCCAGGCAGTTACACTGCGATTCCAAGGGCTGAGAAAACGCGTTTATTTCGGGCTGAAAAACACGTTTTGAAAACTGTGCTGTTCCTGCCCTATAATTTACATGGTGGTGACCAAAGTTGCCAAAACGTGTTTATTTCTCCTGAAAAACACGTTTTGACAATTTCTGATCACTGGGGTTAAGGTCTGACTCAGTGGGCTCTTCTGAACCAGTCAGTTACAGTGCGATTCCAAGGGCTGAGAAAACGCGTTTATTTCGGGCTGAAAAACACGTTTTGAAAACTGTGCTGTTCCTGCCCTATAAGTTACATGGTGGTGACCAAAGTTGCCAAAACGTGTTTATTTCTGCTGAAAAACATGTTTTTACAATTTCTGATCACTGGGGTTAAGGGCTGACTCAGTATGCTCTTCTGAGCCAGGCAGTTACACTGCGATTCTAAGGGCTGAGAAAACGCGTTTATTTCGGGCTGAAAAACACGTTTTGAAAACTGTGCTGTTCCTGCCCTATAAGTTACATGGTGGTGACCAAAGTTGCCAAAACGTGTTTATTTCTGCTGAAAAACATGTTTTGACAATTTCTGATCACTGGGGTTAAGGGCTGACTCAGTGGGCTCTTCTGAGCCAGGCAGTTACACTGCGATTCCAAGGGCTGAGAAAACGCGTTTATTTCGGGCTGGAAAACACGTTTTGAAAACTGTGCTGTTCCTGCCCTATAACTTACATGGTGGTGACCAAAGTTGCCAAAACGTGTTTATTTCTGCTGAAAAACATGTTTTGACAATTTCTGATCACTGGGGTTAAGGGCTGACTCAGTGTGCTCTTCTGAGCCAGGCAGTTACACTGCGATTCTAAGGGCTGAGAAAACGCGTTTATTTCGGGATGAAAAACACATTTTGAAAACTGTGCTGTTCCTGCCCTATAAGTTACATGGTGGTGACCAAAGTTGCCAAAACGTGTTTATTTCTGCTGAAAAACATGTTTTGACAATTTCTGATCACTGGGGTTAAGGTCTGACTCAGTGGGCTCTTCTGAGCCAGTCAGTTACAGTGCGATTCGAAGGGCTGAGAAAACGCGTTTATTTCGGGCTGAAAAACACGTTTTGAAAACTGTGCTGTTCCTGCCCTATAAGTTACATGGTGGTGACCAAAGTTGCCAAAACGTGTTTATTTCTGCTGAAAAACACGTTTTGACAATTTCTGATCACTGGGGTTAAGGGCTGACTCAGTGGGCTCTTCTGAACCAGTCAGTTAAAGTGCGATTCCAAGGGCTGAGAAAACGCGTTTATTTCGGGCTGAAAAACACGTTTTGAAAACTGTGCTGTTCCTGCCCTATAAGTTACATGGTGGTGACCAAAGTTGCCAAAACGTGTTTATTTCTGCTGAAAAACATGTTTTGACAATTTCTGATCACTGGGGTTAAGGGCTGACTCAGTGGGCTCTTCTGAGCCAGGCAGTTACACTGCGATTCCAAGGGCTGTGAAAACGCGTTTATTTCGTGCTGAAAAACACGTTTTGAAAACTGTGCTGTTCCTGCCCTATAACTTACATGGTGGTGACCAAAGTTGCCAAAACGTGTTTATTTCTGCTGAAAAACATGTTTTGACAATTTCTGATCACTGGGGTTAAGGGCTGACTCAGTGTGCTCTTCTGAGCCAGGCAGTTACTCTGCAATTCTAAGGGCTGAGAAAACGTGTTTATTTCGGGCTGAAAAACACGTTTTGAAAACTGTGCTGTTCCTGCCCTATAAGTTACATGGTGGTGACCAAAGTTGCCAAAACGTGTTTATTTCTGCTGAAAAACATGTTTTGACAATTTCTGATCACTGGGGTTAAGGGCTGACTCAGTGTGCTCTTCTGAGCCAGGCAGTTACACTGCGATTCTAAGGGCTGAGAAAACGCGTTTATTTCGGGCTGAAAAACACGTTTTGAAAACTGTGCTGTTCCTGCCCTATAAGTTACATGGTGGTGACCAAAGTTGCCAAAACGTGTTTATTTCTGCTGAAAAACATGTTTTGACAATTTCTGATCACTGGGGTTAAGGGCTGACTCAGTGGGCTCTTCTGAACCAGTCAGTTACAGTGCGATTCCAAGGGCTGAGAAAACGCGTTTATTTCGGGCTGAAAAACACGTTTTGAAAACTGTGCTGTTCCTGCCCTATAAGTTACATGGTGGTGACCAAAGTTGCCAAAACGTGTTTATTTCTGCTGAAAAACATGTTTTTACAATTTCTGATCACTGGGGTTAAGGGCTGACTCAGTGTGCTCTTCTGAGCCAGGCAGTTACACTGCGATTCTAAGGGCTGAGAAAACGCGTTTATTTCGGGCTGAAAAATACGTTTTGAAAACTGTGCTGTTCCTGCCCTATAACTTACATGGTGGTGACCAAAGTTGCCAAAACGTGTTTATTTCTGCTGAAAAACACGTTTTGACAATTTCTGATCACTGGGGTTAAGTTCTGACTCAGTGGGCTCTTCTGAACCAGTCAGTTACGTGCGATTCCAAGGGCTGAGAAAACGCGTTTATTTCGGGCTGAAAAACACGTTTAGAAAACTGTGCTGTTCCTGCCCTATAAGTTACATGGTGGTGACCAAAGTTGCCAAAACGTGTTTATTTCTGCTGAAAAACATGTTTTGACAATTTCTGATCACTGGGGTTAAGGGCTGACTCAGTGTGCTCTTCTGAGCCAGGCAGTTACACTGCGATTCCAAGGGCTGAGAAAACGCGTTTATTTCGGGCTGAAAAACACGTTTTGAAAACTGTGCTGTTCCTGCCTTATAACTTACATGGTGGTGACCAAAGTTGCCAAAACGTGTTTATTTCTGCTGAAAAACACGTTTTGACAATTTCTGATCACTGGGGTTAAGGTCTGACTCAGTGGGCTCTTCTGAACCAGTCAGTTACAGTGCGATTCCAAGGGCTGAGAAAACGCGTTTATTTCGGGCTGAAAAACACGTTTTGAAAACTGTGCTGTTCCTGCCCTATAAGTTACATGGTGGTGACCAAAGTTGCCAAAACGTGTTTATTTCTGCTGAAAAACATGTTTTTACAATTTCTGATCACTGGGGTTAAGGGCTGACTCAGTGTGCTCTTCTGAGCCAGGCAGTTACACTGCGATTCTAAGGGCTGAGAAAACGCGTTTATTTTGGGCTGAAAAACACGTTTTGAAAACTGTGCTGTTCCTGCCCTATAAGTTACATGGTGGTGACCAAAGTTGCCAAAACGTGTTTATTTCTGCTGAAAAACATGTTTTGACAATTTCTGATCACTGGGGTTAAGGGCTGACTCAGTGGGCTCTTCTGAGCCAGGCAGTAACACTGCGATTCCAAGGGCTGTGAAAACGCGTTTATTTCGGGCTGAAAAACACGTTTTGAAAACTCTGCTGTTCCTGCCCTATAACTTACATGGTGGTGACCAAAGTTGCCAAAACGTGTTTATTTCTGCTGAAAAACATGTTTTGACAATTTCTGATCACTGGGGTTAAGGGCTGACTCAGTGTGCTCTTCTGAGCCAGGCAGTTACTCTGCAATTCTAAGGGCTGAGAAAACGTGTTTATTTCGGGCTGAAAAACACGTTTTGAAAACTGTGCTGTTCCTGCCCTATAAGTTACATGGTGGTGACCAAAGTTGCCAAAACGTGTTTATTTCTGCTGAAAAACATGTTTTGACAATTTCTGATCACTGGGGTTAAGGGCTGACTCAGTGTGCTCTTCTGAGCCAGGCAGTTACACTGCGATTCTAAGGGCTGAGAAAACGCGTTTATTTCGGGCTGAAAAACACGTTTTGAAAACTGTGCTGTTCCTGCCTTGTAAGTTACATGGTGGTGACCAAAGTTGCCAAAACGTGTTTATTTCTGCTGAAAAACATGTTTTGACAATTTCTGATCACTGGGGTTAAGGGCTGACTCAGTGGGCTCTTCTGAGCCAGGCAGTTACACTGCGATTCCAAGGGCTGAGAAAACGCGTTTATTTCGGGCTGAAAAACACGTTTTGAAAACTGTGCTGTTCCTGCCCTATAACTTACATGGTGGTGACCAAAGTTGCCAAAACGTGTTTATTTCTGCTGAAAAACACGTTTTGACAATTTCTGATCACTGGGGTTAAGGTCTGACTCAGTGGGCTCTTCTGAACCAGTCAGTTACAGTGCGATTCCAAGGGCTGAGAAAACGCGTTTATTTCGGGCTGAAAAACACGTTTTGAAAACTGTGCTGTTCCTGCCCTATAAGTTACATGGTGGTGACCAAAGTTGCCAAAACGTGTTTATTTCTGCTGAAAAACATGTTTTGACAATTTCTGATCACTGGGGTTAAGGGCTGACTCAGTGTGCTCTTCTGAGCCAGGCAGTTACTCTGCAATTCTAAGGGCTGAGAAAACGTGTTTATTTCGGGCTGAAAAACACGTTTTGAAAACTGTGCTGTTCCTGCCCTATAAGTTACATGGTGGTGACCAAAGTTGCCAAAACGTGTTTATTTCTGCTGAAAAACATGTTTTGACAATTTCTGATCACTGGGGTTAAGGGCTGACTCAGTGTGCTCTTCTGAGCCAGGCAGTTACACTGCGATTCCAAGGGCTGAGAAAACGCGTTTATTTCGGGCTGAAAAACACGTTTTGAAAACTGTGCTGTTCCTGCCCTATAACTTACATGGTGGTGACCAAAGTTGCCAAAACGTGTTTATTTCTGCTGAAAAACACGTTTTGACAATTTCTGATCACTGGGGTTAAGGTCTGACTCAGTGGGCTCTTCTGATCCAGTCAGTTACAGTGCGATTCCAAGGGCTGAGAAAACGCGTTTATTTCGGGCTGAAAAACACGTTTTGAAAACTGTGCTGTTCCTGCCCTATAAGTTACATGGTGGTGACCAAAGTTGCCAAAACGTGTTTATTTCTGCTGAAAAACATGTTTTGACAATTTCTGATCACTGGGGTTAAGGTCTGACTCAGTGGGCTCTTCTGAGCCAGTCAGTTACAGTGCGATTCGAAGGGCTGAGAAAACGCGTTTATTTCGGGCTGAAAAACACGTTTTGAAAACTGTGCTGTTCCTGCCCTATAAGTTACATGGTGGTGACCAAAGTTGCCAAAACGTGTTTATTTCTGCTGAAAAACACGTTTTGACAATTTCTGATCACTGGGGTTAAGGTCTGACTCAGTGGGCTCTTCTGAACCAGTCAGTTACAGTGCGATTCCAAGGGCTGAGAAAACGCGTTTATTTCGTGCTGAAAAACACGTTTTGAAAACTGTGCTGTTCCTGCCCTATAACTTACATGGTGGTGACCAAAGTTGCCAAAACGTGTTTATTTCTGCTGAAAAACATGTTTTGACAATTACTGATCACTGGGGTTAAGGGCTGACTCAGTGTGCTCTTCTGAGCCAGGCAGTTACTCTGCAATTCTAAGGGCTGAGAAAACGTGTTTATTTCGGGCTGAAAAACACGTTTTGAAAACTGTGCTGTTCCTGCCCTATAAGTTACATGGTGGTGACCAAAGTTGCCAAAACGTGTTTATTTCTGCTGAAAAACATGTTTTGACAATTTCTGATCACTGGGGTTAAGGGCTGACTCAGTGTGCTCTTCTGAGCCAGGCAGTTACACTGCGATTCTAAGGGCTGAGAAAACGCGTTTATTTCGGGCTGAAAAACACGTTTTGAAAACTGTGCTGTTCCTGCCCTATAAGTTACATGGTGGTGACCAAAGTTGCCAAAACGTGTTTATTTCTGTGAAAAACATGTTTTGACAATTTCTGATCACTGGGGTTAAGGGCTGACTCAGTGGGCTCTTCTGAGCCAGGCAGTTACACTGCGATTCCAAGGGCTGAGAAAACGCGTTTATTTCGGGCTGAAAAACACGTTTTGAAAACTGTGCTGTTCCTGCCCTATAACTTACATGGTGGTGACCAAAGTTGCCAAAACGTGTTTATTTCTGCTGAAAAACATGTTTTGACAATTTCTAATCACTGGGGTTAAGGGCTGACTCAGTGTGCTCTTCTGAGCCAGGCAGTTACACTGCGATTCTAAGGGCTGAGAAAACGCGTTTATTTCGGGCTGAAAAATACGTTTTGAAAACTGTGCTGTTCCTGCCCTATAACTTACATGGTGGTGACCAAAGTTGCCAAAACGTGTTTATTTCTGCTGAAAAACACGTTTTGACAATTTCTGATCACTGGGGTTAAGTTCTGACTCAGTGGGCTCTTCTGAACCAGTCAGTTACGTGCGATTCCAAGGGCTGAGAAAACGCGTTTATTTCGGGCTGAAAAACACGTTTTGAAAACTGTGCTGTTCCTGCCCTATAAGTTACATGGTGGTGACCAAAGTTGCCAAAACGTGTTTATTTCTGCTGAAAAACATGTTTTGACAATTTCTGATCACTGGGGTTAAGGGCTGACTCAGTGTGCTCTTCTGAGCCAGGCAGTTACACTGCGATTCCAAGGGCTGAGGAAACGCGTTTATTTCGGGCTGAAAAACACGTTTTGAAAACTGTGCTGTTCCTGCCCTATAACTTACATGGTGGTGACCAAAGTTGCCAAAACGTGTTTATTTCTGCTGAAAAACACGTTTTGACAATTTCTGATCACTGGGGTTAAGGTCTGACTCAGTGGGCTCTTCTGAACCAGTCAGTTACAGTGCGATTCCAAGGGCTGAGAAAACGCGTTTATTTCGGGCTGCAAAACACGTTTTGAAAACTGTGCTGTTCCTGCCCTATAAGTTACATGGTGGTGACCAAAGTTGCCAAAACGTGGTTATTTCTGCTGAAAAACATGTTTTTACAATTTCTGATCACTGGGGTTAAGGGCTGACTCAGTGTGCTCTTCTGAGCCAGGCAGTTACACTGCGATTCTAAGGGCTGAGAAAACGCGTTTATTTCGGGCTGAAAAACACGTTTTGAAAACTGTGCTGTTCCTGCCCTATAAGTTACATGGTGGTGACCAAAGTTGCCAAAACGTGTTTATTTCTGCTGAAAAACATGTTTTGACAATTTCTGATCACTGGGGTTAAGGGCTGACTCAGTGGGCTCTTCTGAGCCAGGCAGTTACACTGCGATTCCAAGGGCTGTGAAAACGCGTTTATTTCGGGCTGAAAAACACGTTTTGAAAACTGTGCTGTTCCTGCCCTATAACTTACATGGTGGTGACCAAAGTTGCCAAAACGTGTTTATTTCTGCTGAAAAACATGTTTTGACAATTTCTGATCACTGGGGTTAAGGGCTGACTCAGTGTGCTCTTCTGAGCCAGGCAGTTACTCTGCAATTCTAAGGGCTGAGAAAACGTGTTTATTTCGGGCTGAAAAACACGTTTTGAAAACTGTGCTGTTCCTGCCCTATAAGTTACATGGTGGTGACCAAAGTTGCCAAAACGTGTTTATTTCTGCTGAAAAACATGTTTTGACAATTTCTGATCACTGGGGTTAAGGGCTGACTCAGTGTGCTCTTCTGAGCCAGGCAGTTACACTGCGATTCTAAGGGCTGAGAAAACGCGTTTATTTCGGGCTGAAAAACACGTTTTGAAAACTGTGCTGTTCCTGCCCTATAAGTTACATGGTGGTGACCAAAGTTGCCAATACGTGTTTATTTCTGCTGAAAAACATGTTTTGACAATTTCTGATCACTGGGGTTAAGGGCTGACTCAGTGGGCTCTTCTGAGCCAGGCAGTTACACTGCGATTCCAAGGGCTGAGAAAACGCGTTTATTTCGGGCTGAAAAACACGTTTTGAAAACTGTGCTGTTCCTGCCCTATAACTTACATGGTGGTGACCAAAGTTGCCAAAACGTGTTTATTTCTGCTGAAAAACACGTTTTGACAATTTCTGATCACTGGGGTTAAGGTCTGACTCAGTGGGCTCTTCTGAACCAGTCAGTTACAGTGCGATTCCAAGGGCTGAGAAAACGCGTTTATTTCGGGCTGAAAAACACGTTTTGAAAACTGTGCTGTTCCTGCCCTATAAGTTACATGGTGGTGACCAAAGTTGCCAAAACGTGTTTATTTCTGCTGAAAAACATGTTTTGACAATTTCTGATCACTGGGGTTAAGGGCTGACTCAGTGTGCTCTTCTGAGCCAGGCAGTTACTCTGCAATTCTAAGGGCTGAGAAAACGTGTTTATTTCGGGCTGAAAAACACGTTTTGAAAACTGTGCTGTTCCTGCCCTATAAGTTACATGGTGGTGACCAAAGTTGCCAAAACGTGTTTATTTCTGCTGAAAAACATGTTTTGACAATTTCTGATCACTGGGGTTAAGGGCTGACTCAGTGTGCTCTTCTGAGCCAGGCAGTTACACTGCGATTCCAAGGGCTGAGAAAACGCGTTTATTTCGGGCTGAAAAACACGTTTTGAAAACTGTGCTGTTCCTGCCCTATAACTTACATGGTGGTGACCAAAGTTGCCAAAACGTGTTTATTTCTGCTGAAAAACACGTTTTGACAATTTCTGATCACTGGGGTTAAGGTCTGAGTCAGTGGGCTCTTCTGATCCACTCAGTTACAGTGCGATTCCAAGGGCTGAGAAAACGCGTTTATTTCGGGCTGAAAAACACGTTTTGAAAACTGTGCTGTTCCTGCCCTATAAGTTACATGGTGGTGACCAAAGTTGCCAAAACGTGTTTATTTTTGCTGAAAAACATGTTTTGACAATTTCTGATCACTGGGGTTAAGGGCTGACTCAGTGTGCTCTTCTGAGCCAGGCAGTTACTCTGCAATTCTAAGGGCTGAGAAAACGTGTTTATTTCGGGCTGAAAAACACGTTTTGAAAACTGTGCTGTTCCTGCCCTATAAGTTACATGGTGGTGACCAAAGTTGCCAAAACGTGTTTATTTCTGCTGAAAAACACGTTTTGACAATTTCTGATCACTGGGGTTAAGGTCTGACTCAGTGTGCTCTTCTGAGCCAGTCAGTTACAGTGCCATTCCAAGGGCTGAGAAAACGCGTTTATTTCGGGCTGAAAAACACGTTTTGAAAACTGTGCTGTTCCTGCCCTATAAGTTACATGGTGGTGACCAAAGTTGCCAAAACGTGTTTATTTCTGCTGAAAAACATGTTTTGACAATTTCTGATCACTGGGGTTAAGGGCTGACTCAGTGTGCTCTTCTGAGCCAGGCAGTTACACTGCGATTCCAAGGGCTGAGAAAACGCGTTTATTTCGGGCTGAAAAACACGTTTTGAAAACTGTGCTGTTCCTGCCCTATAATTTACATGGTGGTGACCAAAGTTGCCAAAACGTGTTTATTTCTGCTGAAAAACACGTTTTGACAATTTCTGATCACTGGGGTTAAGGTCTGACTCAGTGGGCTCTTCTGAACCAGTCAGTTACAGTGCGATTCCAAGGGCTGAGAAAACGCGTTTATTTCGGGCTGAAAAACACGTTTTGAAAACTGTGCTGTTCCTGCCCTATAAGTTACATGGTGGTGACCAAAGTTGCCAAAACGTGTTTATTTCTGCTGAAAAACATGTTTTTACAATTTCTGATCACTGGGGTTAAGGGCTGACTCAGTATGCTCTTCTGAGCCAGGCAGTTACACTGCGATTCTAAGGGCTGAGAAAACGCGTTTATTTAGGGCTGAAAAACACGTTTTGAAAACTGTGCTGTTCCTGCCCTATAAGTTACATGGTGGTGACCAAAGTTGCCAAAACGTGTTTATTTCTGCTGAAAAACATGTTTTGACAATTTCTGATCACTGGGGTTAAGGGCTGACTCAGTGTGCTCTTCTGAGCCAGGCAGTTACACTGCGATTCTAAGGGCTGAGAAAACGCGTTTATTTCGGGATGAAAAACACGTTTTGAAAACTGTGCTGTTCCTGCCCTATAAGTTACATGGTGGTGACCAAAGTTGCCAAAACGTGTTTATTTCTGCTGAAAAACATGTTTTGACAATTTCTGATCACTGGGGTTAAGGTCTGACTCAGTGGGCTCTTTTGAGCCAGTCAGTTACAGTGCGATTCGAAGGGCTGAGAAAACGCGTTTATTTCGGGCTGAAAAACACGTTTTGAAAACTGTGCTGTTCCTGCCCTATAAGTTACATGGTGGTGACCAAAGTTGCCAAAACGTGTTTATTTCTGCTGAAAAACACGTTTTGACAATTTCTGATCACTGGGGTTAAGGTCTGACTCAGTGGGCTCTTCTGAACCAGTCAGTTACAGTGCGATTCCAAGGGCTGAGAAAACGCGTTTATTTCGTGCTGAAAAACACGTTTTGAAAACTGTGCTGTTCCTGCCCTATAACTTACATGGTGGTGACCAAAGTTGCCAAAACGTGTTTATTTCTGCTGAAAAACATGTTTTGACAATTTCTGATCACTGGGGTTAAGGGCTGACTCAGTGTGCTCTTCTGAGCCAGGCAGTTACTCTGCAATTCTAAGGGCTGAGAAAACGTGTTTATTTCGGGCTGAAAAACACGTTTTGAAAACTGTGCTGTTCCTGCCCTATAAGTTACATGGTGGTGACCAAAGTTGCCAAAACGTGTTTATTTCTGCTGAAAAACATGTTTTGACAATTTCTGATCACTGGGGTTAAGGGCTGACTCAGTGTGCTCTTCTGAGCCAGGCAGTTACTCTGCAATTCTAAGGGCTGAGAAAACGTGTTTATTTCGGGTTGAAAAACACGTTTTGAAAACTGTGCTGTTCCTGCCCTATAAGTTACATGGTGGTGACCAAAGTTGCCAAAACGTGTTTATTTCTGCTGAAAAACATGTTTTGACAATTTCTGATCACTGGGGTTAAGGGCTGACTCAGTGTGCTCTTCTGAGCCAGGCAGTTACACTGCGATTCTAAGGGCTGAGAAAACTCGTTTATTTCGGGCTGAAAAACACGTTTTGAAAACTGTGCTGTTCCTGCCCTATAAGTTACATGGTGGTGACCAAAGTTGCCAAAACGTGTTTATTTCTGCTGAAAAACATGTTTTGACAATTTCTGATCACTGGGGTTAAGGGCTGACTCAGTGGGCTCTTCTGAGCCAGGCAGTTACATTGCGATTCCAAGGGCTGAGAAAACGCGTTTATTTCGGGCTGAAAAACACGTTTTGAAAACTGTGCTGTTCCTGCCCTATAACTTACATGGTGGTGACCAAAGTTGCCAAAACGTGTTTATTTCTGCTGAAAAACATGTTTTGACAATTTCTGATCACTGGGGTTAAGGGCTGACTCAGTGTGCTCTTCTGAGCCAGGCAGTTACACTGCGATTCTAAGGGCTGAGAAAACGCGTTTATTTCGGGCTGAAAAATACGTTTTGAAAACTGTGCTGTTCCTGCCCTATAACTTACATGGTGGTGACCAAAGTTGCCAAAACGTGTTTATTTCTGCTGAAAAACACGTTTTGACAATTTCTGATCACTGGGGTTAAGTTCTGACTCAGTGGGCTCTTCTGAACCAGTCAGTTACGTGCGATTCCAAGGGCTGAGAAAACGCGTTTATTTCGGGCTGAAAAACACGTTTAGAAAACTGTGCTGTTCCTGCCCTATAAGTTACATGGTGGTGACCAAAGTTGCCAAAACGTGTTTATTTCTGCTGAAAAACATGTTTTGACAATTTCTGATCACTGGGGTTAAGGGCTGACTCAGTGTGCTCTTCTGAGCCAGGCAGTTACACTGCGATTCCAAGGGCTGAGAAAACGCGTTTATTTCGGGCTGAAAAACACGTTTTGAAAACTGTGCTGTTCCTGCCCTATAACTTACATGGTGGTGACCAAAGTTGCCAAAACGTGTTTATTTCTGCTGAAAAACACGTTTTGACAATTTCTGATCACTGGGGTTAAGGTCTGACTCAGTGGGCTCTTCTGAACCAGTCAGTTACAGTGCGATTCCAAGGGCTGAGAAAACGCGTTTATTTCGGGCTGCAAAACACGTTTTGAAAACTGTGCTGTTCCTGCCCTATAAGTTACATGGTGGTGACCAAAGTTGCCAAAACGTGTTTATTTCTGCTGAAAAACATGTTTTTACAATTTCTGATCACTGGGGTTAAGGGCTGACTCAGTGTGCTCTTCTGAGCCAGGCAGTTACACTGCGATTCTAAGGGCTGAGAAAACGCGTTTATTTCGAGCTGAAAAACACGTTTTGAAAACTGTGCTGTTCCTGCCCTATAAGTTACATGGTGGTGACCAAAGTTGCCAAAACGTGTTTATTTCTGCTGAAAAACATGTTTTGACAATTTCTGATCACTGGGGTTAAGGGCTGACTCAGTGGGCTCTTCTGAGCCAGGCAGTTACACTGCGATTCCAAGGGCTGTGAAAACGCGTTTATTTCGGGCTGAAAAACACGTTTTGAAAACTGTGCTGTTCCTGCCCTATAACTTACATGGTGGTGACCAAAGTTGCCAAAACGTGTTTATTTCTGCTGAAAAACATGTTTTGACAATTTCTGATCACTGGGGTTAAGGGCTGACTCAGTGTGCTCTTCTGAGCCAGGCAGTTACTCTGCAATTCTAAGGGCTGAGAAAACGTGTTTATTTCGGGCTGAAAAACAGGTTTTGAAAACTGTGCTGTTCCTGCCCTATAACTTACATGGTGGTGACCAAAGTTGCCAAAACGTGTTTATTTCTGCTGAAAAACACGTTTTGACAATTTCTGATCACTGGGGTTAAGGTCTGACTCAGTGGGCTCTTCTGAACCAGTCAGTTACAGTGCGATTCCAAGGGCTGAGAAAACGCGTTTATTTCGGGCTGAAAAACACGTTTTGAAAACTGTGCTGTTCCTGCCCTATAAGTTACATGGTGGTGACCAAAGTTGCCAAAACGTGTTTATTTCTGCTGAAAAACATGTTTTGACAATTTCTGATCACTGGGGTTAAGGGCTGACTCAGTGTGCTCTTCTGAGCCAGGCAGTTACACTGCGATTCCAAGGGCTGAGAAAACGCGTTTATTTCGGGCTGAAAAACACGTTTTGAAAACTGTGCTGTTCCTGCCCTATAACTTACATGGTGGTGACCAAAGTTGCCAAAACGTGTTTATTTCTGCTGAAAAACACGTTTTGACAATTTCTGATCACTGGGGTTAAGGTCTGACTCAGTGGGCTCTTCTGAGCCAGGCAGTTACACTGCGATTCCAAGGGCTGAGAAAACGCGGTTATTTCGGGCTGAAAAACACGTTTTGAAAACTGTGCTGTTCCTGCCCTATAAGTTACATGGTGGTGACCAAAGTTGCCAAAACGTGTTTATTTCTGCTGAAAAACACGTTTTGACAATTTCTGATCACTGGGGTTAAGGTCTGACTCAGTGGGCTCTTCTGAGCCAGGCAGTTACACTGCGATTCCAAGGGCTGAGAAAACGCGTTTATTTCGGGCTGAAAAACACGTTTTGAAAACTGTGCTGTTCCTGCCCTATAACTTACATGGTGGTGACCAAAGTTGCCAAAACGTGTTTATTTCTGCTGAAAAACATGTTTTGACAATTTCTGATCACTGGGGTTAAGGGCTGACTCAGTGTGCTCTTCTGAGCCAGGCAGTTACACTGCGATTCTAAGGGCTGAGAAAACGCGTTTATTTCGGGCTGAAAAATACGTTTTGAAAACTGTGCTGTTCCTGCCCTATAACTTGCATGGTGGTGACCAAAGTTGCCAAAACGTGTTTATTTCTGCTGAAAAACACGTTTTGACAATTTCTGATCACTGGGGTTAAGTTCTGACTCAGTGGGCTCTTATGAACCAGTCAGTTACGTGCGATTCCAAGGGCTGAGAAAACGCGTTTATTTCGGGCTGAAAAACACGTTTTGAAAACTGTGCTGTTCCTGCCCTATAAGTTACATGGTGGTGACCAAAGTTGCCAAAACGTGTTTATTTCTGCTGAAAAACATGTTTTGACAATTTCTGATCACTGGGGTTAAGGGCTGACTCAGTGTGCTCTTCTGAGCCAGGCAGTTACACTGCGATTCCAAGGGCTGAGAAAACGCGTTTATTTCGGGCTGAAAAACACGTTTTGAAAACTGTGCTGTTCCTGCCCTATAACTTACATGGTGGTGACCAAAGTTGCCAAAACGTGTTTATTTCTGCTGAAAAACACGTTTTGACAATTTCTGATCACTGGGGTTAAGGTCTGACTCAGTGGGCTCTTCTGAACCAGTCAGTTACAGTGCGATTCCAAGGGCTGAGAAAACGCGTTTATTTCGGGCTGAAAAACACGTTTTGAAAACTGTGCTGTTCCTGCCCTATAAGTTACATGGTGGTGACCAAAGTTGCCAAAACGTGTTTATTTCTGCTGAAAAACATGTTTTCACAATTTCTGATCACTGGGGTTAAGGGCTGACTCAGTGTGCTCTTCTGAGCCAGGCAGTTACACTGCGATTCTAAGGGCTGAGAAAACGCGTTTATTTCGGGCTGAAAAACACGTTTTGAAAACTGTGCTGTTCCTGCCCTATAAGTTACATGGTGGTGACCAAAGTTGCCAAAACGTGTTTATTTCTGCTGAAAAACATGTTTTTACAATTTCTGATCACTGGGGTTAAGGGCTGACTCAGTATGCTCTTCTGAGGCAGGCAGTTACACTGCGATTCTAAGGGCTGAGAAAACGCGTTTATTTCGGGCTGAAAAACACGTTTTGAAAACTGTGCTGTTCCTGCCCTATAAGTTACATGGTGGTGACCAAAGTTGCCAAAACGTGTTTATTTCTGCTGAAAAACATGTTTTGACAATTTCTGATCACTGGGGTTAAGGGCTGACTCAGTGGGCTCTTCTGAGCCAGGCAGTTACACTGCGATTCCAAGGGCTGAGAAAACGCGTTTATTTCGGGCTGAAAAACACGTTTTGAAAACTGTGCTGTTCCTGCCCTATAAGTTACATGGTGGTGACCAAAGTTGCCAAAACGTGTTTATTTCTGCTGAAAAACACGTTTTGACAATTTCTGATCACTGGGGTTAAGGTCTGACTCAGTGGGCTCTTCTGAGCCAGGCAGTTACACTGCGATTCCAAGGGCTGAGAAAACGCGTTTATTTCGGGCTGAAAAACACGTTTTGAAAACTGTGCTGTTCCTGCCCTATAACTTACATGGTGGTGACCAAAGTTGCCAAAACGTGTTTATTTCTGCTGAAAAACATGTTTTGACAATTTCTGATCACTGGGGTTAAGGGCTGACTCAGTGTGCTCTTCTGAGCCAGGCAGTTACACTGCGATTCTAAGGGCTGAGAAAACGCGTTTATTTCGGGCTGAAAAATACGTTTTGAAAACTGTGCTGTTCCTGCCCTATAACTTGCATGGTGGTGACCAAAGTTGCCAAAACGTGTTTATTTCTGCTGAAAAACACGTTTTGACAATTTCTGATCACTGGGGTTAAGTTCTGACTCAGTGGGCTCTTATGAACCAGTCAGTTACGTGCGATTCCAAGGGCTGAGAAAACGCGTTTATTTCGGGCTGAAAAACACGTTTTGAAAACTGTGCTGTTCCTGCCCTATAAGTTACATGGTGGTGACCAAAGTTGCCAAAACGTGTTTATTTCTGCTGAAAAACATGTTTTGACAATTTCTGATCACTGGGGTTAAGGGCTGACTCAGTGTGCTCTTCTGAGCCAGGCAGTTACACTGCGATTCCAAGGGCTGAGAAAACGCGTTTATTTCGGGCTGAAAAACACGTTTTGAAAACTGTGCTGTTCCTGCCCTATAACTTACATGGTGGTGACCAAAGTTGCCAAAACGTGTTTATTTCTGCTGAAAAACATGTTTTGACAATTTCTGATCACTGGGGTTAAGGGCTGACTCAGTGTGCTCTTCTGAGCCAGGCAGTTACACTGCGATTCTAAGGGCTGAGAAAACGCGTTTATTTCGGGCTGAAAAATACGTTTTGAAAACTGTGCTGTTCCTGCCCTATAACTTGCATGGTGGTGACCAAAGTTGCCAAAACGTGTTTATTTCTGCTGAAAAACACGTTTTGACAATTTCTGATCACTGGGGTTAAGTTCTGACTCAGTGGGCTCTTATGAACCAGTCAGTTACGTGCGATTCCAAGGGCTGAGAAAACGCGTTTATTTCGGGCTGAAAAACACGTTTTGAAAACTGTGCTGTTCCTGCCCTATAAGTTACATGGTGGTGACCAAAGTTGCCAAAACGTGTTTATTTCTGCTGAAAAACATGTTTTGACAATTTCTGATCACTGGGGTTAAGGGCTGACTCAGTGTGCTCTTCTGAGCCAGGCAGTTACACTGCGATTCCAACGGCTGAGAAAACGCGTTTATTTCGGGCTGAAAAACACGTTTTGAAAACTGTGCTGTTCCTGCCCTATAACTTACATGGTGGTGACCAAAGTTGCCAAAACGTGTTTATTTCTGCTGAAAAACACGTTTTGACAATTTCTGATCACTGGGGTTAAGGTCTGACTCAGTGGGCTCTTCTGAACCAGTCAGTTACAGTGCGATTCCAAGGGCTGAGAAAACGCGTTTATTTCGGGCTGAAAAACACGTTTTGAAAACTGTGCTGTTCCTGCCCTATAAGTTACATGGTGGTGACCAAAGTTGCCAAAACGTGTTTATTTCTGCTGAAAAACATGTTTTCACAATTTCTGATCACTGGGGTTAAGGGCTGACTCAGTGTGCTCTTCTGAGCCAGGCAGTTACACTGCGATTCTAAGGGCTGAGAAAACGCGTTTATTTCGGGCTGAAAAACACGTTTTGAAAACTGTGCTGTTCCTGCCCTATAAGTTACATGGTGGTGACCAAAGTTGCCAAAACGTGTTTATTTCTGCTGAAAAACATGTTTTTACAATTTCTGATCACTGGGGTTAAGGGCTGACTCAGTATGCTCTTCTGAGGCAGGCAGTTACACTGCGATTCTAAGGGCTGAGAAAACGCGTTTATTTCGGGCTGAAAAACACGTTTTGAAAACTGTGCTGTTCCTGCCCTATAAGTTACATGGTGGTGACCAAAGTTGCCAAAACGTGTTTATTTCTGCTGAAAAACATGTTTTGACAATTTCTGATCACTGGGGTTAAGGGCTGACTCAGTGGGCTCTTCTGAGCCAGGCAGTTACACTGCGATTCCAAGGGCTGAGAAAACGCGTTTATTTCGGGCTGAAAAACACGTTTTGAAAACTGTGCTGTTCCTGCCCTATAAGTTACATGGTGGTGACCAAAGTTGCCAAAACGTGTTTATTTCTGCTGAAAAACACGTTTTGACAATTTCTGATCACTGGGGTTAAGGTCTGACTCAGTGGGCTCTTCTGAGCCAGGCAGTTACACTGCGATTCCAAGGGCTGAGAAAACGCGTTTATTTCGGGCTGAAAAACACGTTTTGAAAACTGTGCTGTTCCTGCCCTATAACTTACATGGTGGTGACCAAAGTTGCCAAAACGTGTTTATTTCTGCTGAAAAACATGTTTTGACAATTTCTGATCACTGGGGTTAAGGGCTGACTCAGTGTGCTCTTCTGAGCCAGGCAGTTACACTGCGATTCTAAGGGCTGAGAAAACGCGTTTATTTCGGGCTGAAAAATACGTTTTGAAAACTGTGCTGTTCCTGCCCTATAACTTGCATGGTGGTGACCAAAGTTGCCAAAACGTGTTTATTTCTGCTGAAAAACACGTTTTGACAATTTCTGATCACTGGGGTTAAGTTCTGACTCAGTGGGCTCTTATGAACCAGTCAGTTACGTGCGATTCCAAGGGCTGAGAAAACGCGTTTATTTCGGGCTGAAAAACACGTTTTGAAAACTGTGCTGTTCCTGCCCTATAAGTTACATGGTGGTGACCAAAGTTGCCAAAACGTGTTTATTTCTGCTGAAAAACATGTTTTGACAATTTCTGATCACTGGGGTTAAGGGCTGACTCAGTGTGCTCTTCTGAGCCAGGCAGTTACACTGCGATTCCAAGGGCTGAGAAAACGCGTTTATTTCGGGCTGAAAAACACGTTTTGAAAACTGTGCTGTTCCTGCCCTATAACTTACATGGTGGTGACCAAAGTTGCCAAAACGTGTTTATTTCTGCTGAAAAACACGTTTTGACAATTTCTGATCACTGGGGTTAAGGTCTGACTCAGTGGGCTCTTCTGAACCAGTCAGTTACAGTGCGATTCCAAGGGCTGAGAAAACGCGTTTATTTCGGGCTGAAAAACACGTTTTGAAAACTGTGCTGTTCCTGCCCTATAAGTTACATGGTGGTGACCAAAGTTGCCAAAACGTGTTTATTTCTGCTGAAAAACATGTTTTCACAATTTCTGATCACTGGGGTTAAGGGCTGACTCAGTGTGCTCTTCTGAGCCAGGCAGTTACACTGCGATTCTAAGGGCTGAGAAAACGCGTTTATTTCGGGCTGAAAAACACGTTTTGAAAACTGTGCTGTTCCTGCCCTATAAGTTACATGGTGGTGACCAAAGTTGCCAAAACGTGTTTATTTCTGCTGAAAAACATGTTTTGACAATTTCTGATCACTGGGGTTAAGGGCTGACTCAGTGGGCTCTTCTGAGCCAGGCAGTTACACTGCGATTCCAAGGGCTGTGAAAACGCGTTTATTTCGGGCTGAAAAACACGTTTTGAAAACTGTGCTGTTCCTGCCCTATAAGTTACATGGTGGTGACCAAAGTTGCCAAAACGTGTTTATTTCTGCTGAAAAACATGTTTTGACAATTTCTGATCACTGGGGTTAAGGGCTGACTCAGTGTGCTCTTCTGAGCCAGGCAGTTACTCTGCAATTCTAAGGGCTGAGAAAACGTGTTTATTTCGGGCTGAAAAACACGTTTTGAAAACTGTGCTGTTCCTGCCCTATAAGTTACATGGTGGTGACCAAAGTTGCCAAAACGTGTTTATTTCTGCTGAAAAACATGTTTTGACAATTTCTGATCACTGGGGTTAAGGGCTGACTCAGTGTGCTCTTCTGAGCCAGGCAGTTACACTGCGATTCTAAGGGCTGAGAAAACGCGTTTATTTCGGGCTGAAAAACACGTTTTGAAAACTGTGCTGTTCCTGCCCTATAAGTTACATGGTGGTGACCAAAGTTGCCAAAACGTGTTTATTTCTGCTGAAAAACATGTTTTGACAATTTCTGATCACTGGGGTTAAGGGCTGACTCAGTGGGCTCTTCTGAGCCAGGCAGTTACACTGCGATTCCAAGGGCTGAGAAAACGCGTTTATTTCGGGCTGAAAAACACGTTTTGAAAACTGTGCTGTTCCTGCCTTATAACTTACATGGTGGTGACCAAAGTTGCCAAAACGTGTTTATTTCTGCTGAAAAACACGTTTTGACAATTTCTGATCACTGGGGTTAAGATCTGACTCAGTGGGCTCTTCTGAACCAGTCAGTTACAGTGCGATTCCAAGGGCTGAGAAAACGCGTTTATTTCGGGCTGAAAAACACGTTTTGAAAACTGTGCTGTTCCTGCCCTATAAGTTACATGGTGGTGACCAAAGTTGCCAAAACGTGTTTATTTCTGCTGAACAACATGTTTTGACAATTTCTGATCACTGGGGTTAAGGGCTGACTCAGTGTGCTCTTCTGAGCCAGGCAGTTACTCTGCAATTCTAAGGGTGAGAAAACGTGTTTATTTCGGGCTGAAAAACACGTTTTGAAAACTGTGCTGTTCCTGCCCTATAAGTTACATGGTGGTGACCAAAGTTGCCAAAACGTGTTTATTTCTGCTGAAAAACATGTTTTGACAATTTCTGATCACTGGGGTTAAGGGCTGACTCAGTGGGCTCTTCTGAGCCAGTCAGTTACAGTGCGATTCGAAGGGCTGAGAAAACGCGTTTATTTCGGGCTGAAAAACACGTTTTGAAAACTGTGCTGTTCCTGCCCTATAAGTTACATGGTGGTGACCAAAGTTGCCAAAACGTGTTTATTTCTGCTGAAAAACACGTTTTGACAATTTCTGATCACTGGGGTTAAGGTCTGACTCAGTGGGCTCTTCTGAACCAGTCAGTTACAGTGCGATTCCAAGGGCTGAGAAAACGCGTTTATTTCGTGCTGAAAAACACGTTTTGAAAACTGTGCTGTTCCTGCCCTATAAGTTACATGGTGGTGACCAAAGTTGCCAAAACGTGTTTATTTCTGCTGAAAAACATGTTTTGACAATTTCTGATCACTGGGGTTAAGGGCTGACTCAGTGTGCTCTTCTGAGCCAGGCAGTTACTCTGCAATTCTAAGGGCTGAGAAAACGTGTTTATTTCGGGCTGAAAAACACGTTTTGAAAACTGTGCTGTTCCTGCCCTATAAGTTACATGGTGGTGACCAAAGTTGCCAAAACGTGTTTATTTCTGCTGAAAAACATGTTTTGACAATTTCTGATCACTGGGGTTAAGGGCTGACTCAGTGTGCTCTTCTGAGCCAGGCAGTTACACTGCGATTCTAAGGGCTGAGAAAACGCGTTTATTTCGGGCTGAAAAACACGTTTTGAAAACTGTGCTGTTCCTGCCCTATAAGTTACATGGTGGTGACCAAATTTGCCAAAACGTGTTTATTTCTGCTGAAAAACATGTTTTGACAATTTCTGATCACTGGGGTTAAGGGCTGACTCAGTGGGCTCTTCTGAGCCAGGCAGTTACACTGCGATTCCAAGGGCTGAGAAAACGCGTTTATTTCGGGCTGAAAAACACGTTTTGAAAACTGTGCTGTTCCTGCCCTATAACTTACATGGTGGTGACCAAAGTTGCCAAAACGTGTTTATTTCTGCTGAAAAACATGTTTTGACAATTTCTGATCACTGGGGTTAAGGGCTGACTCAGTGTGCTCTTCTGAGCCAGGCAGTTACACTGCGATTCTAAGGGCTGAGAAAACGCGTTTATTTCGGGCTGAAAAATACGTTTTGAAAACTGTGCTGTTCCTGCCCTATAACTTGCATGGTGGTGACCAAAGTTGCCAAAACGTGTTTATTTCTGCTGAAAAACACGTTTTGACAATTTCTGATCACTGGGGTTAAGTTCTGACTCAGTGGGCTCTTCTGAACCAGTCAGTTACGTGCGATTCCAAGGGCTGAGAAAACGCGTTTATTTCGGGCTGAAAAACACGTTTTGAAAACTGTGCTGTTCCTGCCCTATAAGTTACATGGTGGTGACCAAAGTTGCCAAAACGTGTTTATTTCTGCTGAAAAACATGTTTTGACAATTTCTGATCACTGGGGTTAAGGGCTGACTCAGTGTGCTCTTCTGAGCCAGGCAGTTACACTGCGATTCCAAGGGCTGAGAAAACGCGTTTATTTCGGGCTGAAAAACACGTTTTGAAAACTGTGCTGTTCCTGCCCTATAAGTTACATGGTGGTGACCAAAGTTGCCAAAACGTGTTTATTTCTGCTGAAAAACATGTTTTTACAATTTCTGATCACTGGGGTTAAGGGCTGACTCAGTGTGCTCTTCTGAGCCAGGCAGTTACACTGCGATTCTAAGGGCTGAGAAAACGCGTTTATTTCGGGCTGAAAAACACGTTTTGAAAACTGTGCTGTTCCTGCCCTATAAGTTACATGGTGGTGACCAAAGTTGCCAAAACGTGTTTATTTCTGCTGAAAAACATGTTTTGACAATTTCTGATCACTGGGGTTAAGGGCTGACTCAGTGGGCTCTTCTGAGCCAGGCAGTTACACTGCGATTCCAAGGGCTGTGAAAACGCGTTTATTTCGGGCTGAAAAACACGTTTTGAAAACTGTGCTGTTCCTGCCCTATAACTTACATGGTGGTGACCAAAGTTGCCAAAACGTGTTTATTTCTGCTGAAAAACACGTTTTGACAATTTCTGATCACTGGGGTTAAGGGCTGACTCAGTGTGCTCTTCTGAGCCAGGCAGTTACTCTGCAATTCTAAGGGCTGAGAAAACGTGTTTATTTCGGGCTGAAAAACACGTTTTGAAAACTGTGCTGTTCCTGCCCTATAAGTTACATGGTGGTGACCAAAGTTGCCAAAACGTGTTTATTTCTGCTGAAAAACATGTTTTGACAGTTTCTGATCACTGGGGTTAAGGGCTGACTCAGTGTGCTCTTCTGAGCCAGGCAGTTACACTGCGATTCTAAGGGCTGAGAAAACGCGTTTATTTCGGGCTGAAAAACACGTTTTGAAAACTGTGCTGTTCCTGCCCTATAAGTTACATGGTGGTGACCAAAGTTGCCAAAACGTGTTTATTTCTGCTGAAAAACATGTTTTGACAATTTCTGATCACTGGGGTTAAGGGCTGACTCAGTGGGCTCTTCTGAGCCAGGCAGTTACACTGCGATTCCAAGGGCTGAGAAAACGCGTTTATTTCGGGCTGAAAAACACGTTTTGAAAACTGTGCTGTTCCTGCCCTATAACTTACATGGTGGTGACCAAAGTTGCCAAAACGTGTTTATTTCTGCTGAAAAACACGTTTTGACAATTTCTGATCACTGGGGTTAAGGTCTGACTCAGTGGGCTCTTCTGAACCAGTCAGTTACAGTGCGATTCCAAGGGCTGAGAAAACGCGTTTATTTCGGGCTGAAAAACACGTTTTGAAAACTGTGCTGTTCCTGCCCTATAAGTTACATGGTGGTGACCAAAGTTGCCAAAACGTGTTTATTTCTGCTGAAAAACATGTTTTGACAATTTCTGATCACTGGGGTTAAGGGCTGACTCAGTGTGCTCTTCTGAGCCAGGCAGTTACTCTGCAATTCTAAGGGCTGAGAAAACGTGTTTATTTCGGGCTGAAAAACACGTTTTGAAAACTGTGCTGTTCCTGCCCTATAAGTTACATGGTGGTGACCAAAGTTGCCAAAACGTGTTTATTTCTGCTGAAAAACATGTTTTGACAATTTCTGATCACTGGGGTTAAGGGCTGACTCAGTGTGCTCTTCTGAGCCAGGCAGTTACAGTGCGATTCCAAGGGCTGAGAAAACGCGTTTATTTCGGGCTGAAAAACACGTTTTGAAAACTGTGCTGTTCCTGCCCTATAAGTTACATGGTGGTGACCAAAGTTGCCAAAACGTGTTTATTTCTGCTGAAAAACACGTTTTGACAATTTCTGATCACTGGGGTTAAGGTCTGACTCAGGGGCTCTTCTGAGTCAGTCAGTTACAGTGCGATTCCAAGGGCTGAGAAAACGCGTTTATTTCGGGCTGAAAAACACGTTTTGAAAACTGTGCTATTCCTGCCCTATAAGTTACATGGTGGTGACCAAAGTTGCCAAAACGTGTTTATTTCTGCTGAAAAACATGTTTTGACAATTTCTGATCACTGGGGTTAAGGGCTGACTCAGTGTGCTCTTCTGAGCCAGGCAGTTACTCTGCAATTCTAAGGGCTGAGAAAACGTGTTTATTTCGGGCTGAAAAACCCGTTTTGAAAACTGTGCTGTTCCTGCCCTATAAGTTACATGGTGGTGACCAAAGTTGCCAAAACGTGTTTATTTCTGCTGAAAAACACGTTTTGACAATTTCTGATCACTGGGGTTAAGGGCTGACTCAGTGGGCTCTTCTGAGCCAGGCAGTTACACTGCGATTCCAAGGGCTGAGAAAACGCGTTTATTTCGGGCTGAAAAACACGTTTTGAAAACTGTGCTGTTCCTGCCCTATAACTTACATGGTGGTGACCAAAGTTGCCAAAACGTGTTTATTTCTGCTGAAAAACATGTTTTGACAATTTCTGATCACTGGGGTTAAGGGCTGACTCAGTGTGCTCTTCTGAGCCAGGCAGTTACACTGCAATTCTAAGGGCTGAGAAAACGCGTTTATTTCGGGCTGAAAAACACGTTTTGAAAACTGTGCTGTTCCTGCCCTATAACTTACATGGTGGTGACCAAAGTTGCCAAAACGTGTTTATTTCTGCTGAAAAACATGTTTTGACAATTTCTGATCACTGGGGTTAAGGGCTGACTCAGTGTGCTCTTCTGAGCCAGGCAGTTACACTGCAATTCTAAGGGCTGAGAAAACGTGTTCTTTTCGGGCTGAAAAACACATTTTGAAAACTGTGCTGTTCCTGCCCTATAAGTTACATGGTGGTGACCAAAGTTGCCAAAACGTGTTTATTTCTGCTGAAAAACACGTTTTGACAATTTCTGATCACTGGGGTTAAGGGCTGACTCAGTGGGCTCTTCTGAGCCAGGCAGTTACACTGCGATTCCAAGGGCTGAGAAAACGCGTTTATTTCGGGCTAAAAAACACGTTTTGAAAACTGTGCTGTTCCTGCCCTATAACTTACATGGTGGTGACCAAAGTTGCCAAAACGTGTTTATTTCTGCTGAAAAACACGTTTTGACAATTTCTGATCACTGGGGTTAAGGGCTGACTCAGTGTGCTCTTCTGAGCCAGGCAGTTACACTGCGATTCTAAGGGCTGAGAAAACGCGTTTATTTCGGGCTGAAAAAAACGTTTTGAAAACTGTGCTGTTCCTGCCCTATAAGTTACATGGTGGTGACCAAAGTTGCCAAAACGTGTTTATTTCTGCTGAAAAACACGTTTTGACAATTTCTGATCACTGGGGTTAAGGTCTGACTCAGTGGGCTCTTCTGAGCCAGGCAGTTACACTGCGATTCCAAGGGCTGAGAAAACGCGTTTATTTCGGGCTGAAAAACACGTTTTGAAAACTGTGCTGTTCCTGCCCTATAAGTTACATGGTGGTGACCAAAGTTGCCAAAACGTGTTTATTTCTGCTGAAAAACATGTTTTGACAATTTCTGATCACTGGGGTTAAGGGCTGACTCAGTGTGCTCTTCTGAGCCAGGCAGTTACTCTGCAATTCTAAGGGCTGAGAAAACGTGTTTATTACGGGCTGAAAAACACGTTTTGAAAACTGTGCTGTTCCTGCCCTATATGTTACATGGTGGTGACCAAAGTTGCCAAAACGTGTTTATTTCTGCTGAAAAACACGTTTTGACAATTTCTGATCACTGGGGTTAAGGTCTGACTCAGTGGGCTCTTCTGAGCCATTCAGTTACAGTGCGATTCCAAGGGCTGAGAAAACGCGTTTATTTCGGGCTGAAAAACACGTTTTGAAAACTGTGCTGTTCCTGCCCTATAACTTACATGGTGGTGACCAAAGTTGCCAAAACGTGTTTATTTCTGCTGAAAAACATGTTTTGATAATTTCTGATCACTGGGGTTAAGGGCTGACTCAGTGTGCTCTTCTGAGCCAGGCAGTTACACTGCGATTCTAAGGGCTGAGAAAACGCGTTTATTTCGGGCTGAAAAAAACGTTTTGAAAACTGTGCTGTTCCTGCCCTATAAGTTACATGGTGGTGACCAAAGTTGCCAAAACGTGTTTATTTCTGCTGAAAAATATGTTTTGACAATTTCTGATCACTGGGGTTAAGGGCTGACTCAGTGTGCTCTTCTGAGCCAGGCAGTTACACTGCGATTCCAAGGGCTGAGAAAACGCGTTTATTTCGGGCTGAAAAACACGTTTTGAAAACTGTGCTGTTCCTGCCCTATAAGTTACATGGTGGTGACCAAAGTTGCCAAAACGTGTTTATTTCTGCTGTAAAAAACGTTTTGACAGTTTCTGCACACTGGGGTTAAGTGCTGACTCAGTTTGCTCTTCTGAGCCAGGCAGTTACACTGCGAATCTAAGGGCGGAGAAAACGCGTTTATTTCGGGCTGAAAAACAGGTTTTGAAAACTGTGCTGTTCCTGCCCTATAAGTTACATGGTGGTGACCAAAGTTGCCAAAACGTTTTTATTTCTGCTGAAAAACACGTTTTGACAATTTCTGATCACTGGGGTTAAGGTCTGACTCAGTGGGCTCTTCTGAGCCAGGTAGTTACATTGCGATTCCAAGGGCTGAGAAAACGCGTTTATTTCGGGCTGAAAAACACGTTTTGAAAACTGTGCTGTTCCTGCCCTATAACTTACATGGTGGTGACCAAAGTTGCCAAAACGTGTTTATTTCTACTGAAAAACATGTTTTGACAATTTCTGTTCACTGGGGTTAAGGGCTGTCTCAGTGTGCTCTTCTGAGCCAGGCAGTTACACTGCAATTCTAAGGGCTGAGAAAACGCGTTTATTTCGGGCTGAAAAACACGTTTTGAAAACTGTGCTGTTCCTGCCCTATAAGTTACATGGTGGTGACCAAAGATGCCAAAACGTGTTTATTTCTGCTGAAAAACATGTTTTGACAATTTCTGATCACTGGGGTTAAGGGCTGACTTAGTGGGCTCTTCTGAGCCAGGTAGTTACTTTGCGATTCCAAGGGATGAGAAAACGCGTTTATTTCGGGCTGAAAAACACGTTTTGAAAACTGTGCTGTTCCTGCCCTATAAGTTACATGGTGGTGACCAAAGTTGCCAAAACGTGTTTATTTCTGCTGAAAAACACGTTTTGACAATGTCTGATCACTGGGGTTAAGGTCTGACTCAGTGGGCTCTTCTGAGCCAGGCAGTTACACTGCGATTCTAAGGGCTGAGAAAACGCGTTTATTTCGGGCTGAAAAACACGTTTTGAAAACTGTGCTGTTCCTGCCCTATAAGTTTCATGGTGGTGACCAAAGTTGCCAAAACGTGTTTATTTCTGCTGAAAAACATGTTTTGACAATTTCTGATCACTGGGGTTAAGGGCTGACTCAGTGGGCTCTTCTGAGCCAGGCAGTTACACTGCGATTCCAAGGGCTGAGAAAACGCGTTTATTTCGTGCTGAAAAACACGTTTTGAAAACTGTGCTGTTCCTGCCCTATAAGTTACATGGTGGTGACCAAAGTTGCCAAAACGTGTTTATTTCTGCTGAAAAACAAGTTTTGACATTTTCTGCACACTGGGGTTAAGGGTTGACTCAGTGTGCTCTTCTGAGCCAGGCAGTTACATTGCGATTCCAAGGGCTGAGAAAACACGAGTATTTCGGGCTGAAAAACACGTTTTGAAAACTGTGCTGTTCCTGCCCTATAAGTTACATGGTAGTGACCAAAGTTGCCAGAACGTGTTTATTTCTGCTGAAATACACGTTTTGACAATTTCTGATCACTGGGGTTAAGGTCTGACTCAGTGGGCTCTTCTGAGCCAGGTAGTTACATTGCGATTCCAAGGGCTGAGAAAACGCGTTTATTTCGGGCTGAAAAACACATTTTGAAAACTGTGCTGTTCCTGTCCTATAAGTTACATGGTGCTGACCAAAGTTGCCAAAACGTGTTTATTTCTGCTGAAAAACACGTTTTGACAATTTCTGATCACTGGGGTTAAGGGCTGACTCAGTGTGCTCTTCTGAGCCAGGCAGTTACACTGCGATTCTAAGGGCTGAGAAAACGCGTTTATTTTGGGCTGAAAAACACGTTTTGAAAACTGTGCTGTTCCTGTCCTATAACTTACATGGTGGTGACCAAAGTTGCCAAAACGTGTTTATTTCTGCTGAAAAACACGTTTTGACAGTTTCTGATCACTGGGGTTAAGGTCTGACTCAGTGGGCTCTTCTGAGCCATTCAGTTACAGTGCGATTCCAAGGGCTGAGAAAACGCGTTTATTTCGGGCTGAAAAACACATTTTGAAAACTGTGCTGTTCCTGCCCTATAAGTTACATGGTGGTGACCAAAGTTGCCAAAACGTGTGTATTTCTGCTGAAAAACATGTTTTGACAATTTCTGATCACTGGGGTTAAGGGCTGACTCAGTTTGCTCTTCTGAGCCAGGCAGTTACACTGCGAATCTAAGGGCGGAGAAAACGCGTTTATTTCGGGCTGAAAAACAGGTTTTGAAAACTGTGCTGTTCCTGCCCTATAAGTTACATGGTGGTGACCAAAGTTGCCAAAACGTGTTTATTTCTGCTGAAAAACACGTTTTGACAATTTCTGATCACTGGGGTTAAGGTCTGACTCAGTGGGCTCTTCTGAGCCAGGTAGTTACATTGCGATTCCAAGGGCTGAGAAAACGCGTTTATTTCGGGCTGAAAAACACGTTTTGAAAACTGTGCTGTTCCTGCCCTATAAGTTACATGGTGCTGACCAAAGTTGCCAAAACGTGTTTATTTCTGCTGTAAAAAACGTTTTGACAGTTTCTCCACACTGGGGTTAAGTGCTGACTCAGTGTGCTCTTCTGAGCCAGGCAGTTACAGATGCAGCCATTCAAAGTGCGCGTCACAGACACGTACCGCAGGTGACGTCGCTCAGTATGACGCAAGATGACGCGTGGCACCGCAGTAAGTGATTGGTTGACCAACAGGGGCACTCGTGGTTCGTTGGTCTGTCGTAGAAAGACTTACAGTAAAAACGTCTTTGCTGTGCCCGTTGTAGATATTGAATTTTACCACTGAAGGGAAATCTTAGTAGCTGAGCATAAAAAGAATAGGAGCATACTGTAACGCGTGTGAAAGCCATAAACGATATTAATTTTGGAACATAAACATACAGTATATAGCTGGTCTTGGTACTTTAAAGAAAAAAATACACACCGGTATTCCATTTCTCCCTAAACATTGTAAGCTTCGAAGTCTTTAACTAACGTGATACCGGAGTCAACAAGCATACTTTTAGAATTTGATTAAAAGGGAATATAATATGGAATCGCGTGTCTCAAGAATTTAATAACGGTATGATTATATCCGTGTACTGCGGCAGGGCTGTGTAGGGCTGTTTCGCCTGCCTGCTCCAGCGAGCTGACTGTAGCCGACTGGTCTAGGTGCGTGCCTGCCAACGGGCAGGCTGTGTGCTCGAATCCAGCTGGACCTTCTAGTTTTATTTATTTATTTTTTAATCGCGTAACATAAACATATTACCGTATGCAAACTGTACTGTATACAGTATGTATATGTATATTTAATGTCTTAACTGTGCCCGTTTAATTGAATTTAAAAAAATTATTTAACACGAACATTAAGCTGTTTACATCTTCCGCCTGAGAACAGTCACCCGTTGCTACCCAACGCAGAATGGTGATTGGCTGACACCATCTGACACCCCTCTGATTGGAGAAAAAAGACGTGCTGGTTTGCTATACATACTGTAACAGGAAGAGGATTTCTTTCTATTCAAAACGTGTATTTTAAAAGTTTAAGTAAAAACCTTACAGCGTACACAGATTTCTAAACTGATCAGGATCGTTATCTTTGTCTTATGCATAATAATATTCACCGCTCTGTGCAGCAAATTAATAATAAACTTTATTTTATATAGCGTTTTAAACGAATAAGTAATTAGATTGCTCATAAACCTAATCACTTGCTTTTTCTTTTTATTTAGGCTCAGATTTCAACTATAGATCGTATTATTAATAACCATAATAACAACCAACCAACAAAAACAACCATATAAACATAATACCAACCAAAAACATAGATAACAACCACAATACAAAATCAAATATATCAAACCATTTTACTCTCGCAAAGTCCTCCAATTATCATAATCCCGCCCCTTATGCAAAACCAAACCTTCCTCCCATCCCAGTTTATCCTGTTTATCATAAACAAAATCCACCTCAATTTTCAACATAAAGCATTACACAAAATCAATACCTCAACACTCCATACTCAACAACGATAATTCACAAACAGCCAGAACATGTAACTACACATTCCCAAACAGACCTAATTTCCATAGCCCCGCCCCTTATGCAAAACCAACATCCCTCCCCTGTTCTCTCTCTCCCCTGGCGGTTGTAATTGTTTTTATTTTCAAATAAATTTTAGCAAAGTCATGCATTTTAAAAATCTTAAGATTTTTATATTTATGTCTTTCTTTAGTGGTTTCATTAGTGACAAAGGCTAAACTTTCTTGGAAAAATGTCTTTTATGTAAACCATGTTTGCTATTTATTCATTCAGGGCTAAAATATGTTCATTGTATTCTAATGAAAGAAGGGTTCCTTTCGCCGTAGTCGGGAGCCTAGCCTTTAACTAGTAAGTACTGTACTTACTGGGTTTTTGAGGGGGGGGGGGAGTGTCTTTCGCTGGAAATCTCGCCTCCTACTTTGAAAATACCCGTGAGACGGTTCAATTTGTCACAGCCAGCACTCCTGCAGAGAGGGGGGTTGTACTTGGAGTGTATACAGTACACGCGTTATGCTCTTCGTTAATGTCTAAGCCGGAACATATCATTATATCTCATTTTGTATTTCTTAAAAAAAATCGTTTTCCCAGCCTAACAGTATTGTTTTTAACCTGTAAATTTGCTGGACAGAGAGGTGAACATTATTACACAGAAGACAAAGATAGCGATTTACGTTGCATTGTGTATCGTGCTGCTTTAATACAGTTTTAAATAATTGGAAGTCTAAACAGTATCAGCTTTATTTATGGGTTTTAAATAAAGGTGATTTAAACGCGATTTAAATCAATATAAATGTTTATATTGTAACGCATAGGTGACTATTCATTGTTATTAAAATGACTTAAATTCGATCATGTTGTGATATTTAGAAATATACATTTGTTTGGTGCGAGTGAAGTTTTATTTAATCTCTGAGCCATACTGATTCTTCTGGAAGCGAGTTTCCGCCAGGGAGTAAAAAAAAAACACACTATGGTATTCTCTCCAATGCAGTGCAGTTAAAAACATACCTCTGATGCTGCTCCTAAATGAATATCGTTTATGACCATCAGAGGCTTTATGCTCCTTTTCTTTTTTCCAGTGGATTGAACAGGGAGAGGCATTTCATGATGTACTTTTCACTGATGAAACAACAGTGGCTCTGGAACAGTTTTCAACCATGTTGTTTTATAAAAAGGGGAGATATGTACACGTTACTGAAGCTAAAAGTTTAGCCTTTGTCACTAATGTAAACACTAAATAAAGACGTATAGAAATCCCTACGTTACAGACTGTATATGGCTGGTATTGGTAGTTTAAAGAAAAAATACACACCAGTATTCCACTTTCTCCCTAAACATTTTAAGCATCAGAGTCTTACATGTGGTTATTTATTGCATAATTTAATTTTGAAAGCCACTGAGACATCAGGTACTACTGTTGTATTTATGAAAAAGAAACAAAACAAAAAACATACTAACAACTGTGCCATCCTACTCCTTAGTTAATACATTTTATTATTCATAAACAGTTAACATTGTTAGCAAAATATTTTGAATTATATTTATCCCTATTTTTTCTTTAGTTTTGTATTTAACTTATTATATGATAGTCAGACTTAATGTATATTTGAACAATGAAATGAAAATATATTTTTACAAGATTTTACATTAAGCACTTAAAATTAATATGGTTAATAAAAGTAAACTGTAACATGCTGTAACAAGATCGGTTAAACTGCGAAGAAAATGCTTTCAGAGAAAATGTTTCAGGTGTGAAGAACATAGATCTCTAATGCAATTTCAACCAAACCTGTTCCCACACACCCTGCCCCCACTACCATTAGAATATACACAAACATTCGCGTTTCATTCTGAGCAGAAGACCCTCACACCTGAAGAGTGCTGGCTGTGACGAATTAAACCGGTCTAACTGGCTTCAATCACAGACCATGTGACATGGGACTCAGTAAACTAACAGCGCCACTGGATTTGATAATACCTAACCAAAATCCGCAATATGGAAACAGAACCTGTGTGATTGTTGATAGATGATGTACTCGTAACATTTTTTCAAGACGAACTACAACATTTAAAAAATGACTTGTATGTACTTGATCTCTAATCAATCCACGGGTCCCAGCACAAAACGAAAGTAAAATGCATACCGTTTCGCGCTTCTTATTAGTTGCTCAAAAGTAATTTGACCGTATGAAATGCATAATATAAACCTAGAAACATATACGTGAGCAGTACTTAAGCACTGTAGTATCGGTGTTAAGACATACCTCTCAAATACTGTAAATCAAGTTAAAAATATCTCAAGACCGATTCTGGTCGTAATGAAACCATGTTTCGTGTATGTTTTCTTTTTCATCTTGAAATAACTCATTTCTAAATACCTTTTTCACTGTTAACATCTTGCAGCAACTTTGCGAGCAAAATATACACTCTGACAGTTCATCCTGCTACCAACATTAAATAAAACAAATCTTAAGATTTCTATATTTATGTCTTTATTTAGTGGTTTCATTAGTGACAAAGGCTAAACTTTCTTGGAAAAATGTATTTTATGTGTTGCAGAAAAAACTGACTTGCTTTAACAAAATATGTTTACAAATCCTTTCACCTGGCATTTTCGTAGTTAGAAATTATGGAACGCTCTGTTAAAAGCAAGGGAGTTTTTATGTCCGTTGCAGTTCTTTTGCAACATGAATATAATTATATCGTTATTAATTTCTTGAGATACGCGATTCCATATTATATTCCCTTTTAATCAAATTCTAAAAGTATGCTTGTTGACTCCGGTATCACGTTAGTTAAAGACTTCGAAGCTTACAATGTTTAGGGAGAAATGGAATACTGGTGTGTATGTTTTCTTTAAAGTACCGAGACCAGCCATATACTGTATGTTTATGTTAAGATTTCCCTTCAGTGGTAAAATTAGATATGAATATTCAATACTTAAACGGGCACAGTTAAGACATTAAATATACATATACATACTGTATACAGTACAGTTTGCATACGGTAATATGTTACGCGATTAAAAAATAAATAAAACTGGAAGGTCCAGCACCTTCCACCTGGATTCGAGCACACAACCTGCCCGTTGGCAGGCACGCACCTAGACCAGTCGGCTACAGTCAGCTCGCATGAGCAGGCAGGCGAAACAGCCCTACACAGCCCTGCCGCAGTACACGGATATAATCATACCGTTATTAAATTCTTGAGACACGCGATTCCATATTATATTCCCTTTTAATCAAATTCTAAAAGTATGCTTGTTGACTCCGGTATAACGTGAGAAATGGAATACCGGTGTGTATTTTTCCTTGTGATATTTTAAGCTCTAGTTGAATGATAGGTGTCGCATTTTAAATCATTTTCGTAGTTAGAAATTATGAAACGCCCTGTTAAAAGCAAGGAAGTTTTTATGCCCGTTGAAGTAAAACAAAATGCCTGACAAAGTATGGCTTGGACAGATTCCAAGTGCTTGTACAAATGTGCTAAAGAAATTATACTTTGAGTATACAGCTTGTCCAAAGTCATCCATTATTAATACTATTAGTAATATCTTCGGTAAAGGCTTTGATGCATAAATATTTCTGATAAAGGTAGGTTGTGTACTTTTGTCCAACTGAGCAATCTTGCTTTCATAAAATATACCAACATTTTAATGACTGAAGATTAACATGCTGTAATACACTGTTCAAAATTAAAGGCTCAAATGCTGTACATGAGAGGTTAAGCTCCCCCTGGCGGTTTTACAAGGTGACGCCGGATAGTTTCCGGCAGAGCGTCAAATGACGCGCGATTAACCGCGTGACACTGCGTGATACCGCGACACGCCCACCGGGGTATGCCGCAAAATAACGCACCCATTTTGAATGGCTGCATCTGTACACTGCGATTCTAAGGGCTGAGAAAACGCGTTTATTTCGGGCTGAAAAACACGTTTTGAAAATTGTGCTGTTCCTGCCCTATAAGTTACATGGTGGTGACCAAAGTTGCCAAAACGTGTTTATTTCTGCTGAAAAACATGTTTTGACAATTTCTGATCACTGGGGTTAAGGGCTGACTCAGTGGGCTCTTCTGAGCCAGGCAGTTACACTGCGATTCTAAGGGCTGAGAAATCGCGTTTATTTCGGGCTGAAAAACACGTTTTGAAAACTGTGCTGTTCCTGCCCTATAAGTTACATGGTGGTTTCCAAAGTTGCCAAAACGTGTTTATTTCTGCTGAAAAACAAGTTTTGACATTTTCTGCACACTGGGGTTAAGGGTTGACTCAGTGTGCTCTTCTGAGCCAGGCAGTTACATTGCGATTCCAAGAGCTGAGAAAACGCGTTTATTTCGGGCTGAAAAACACGTTTTGAAAAATGTGCTGTTCCTGCCCTATAAGTTACATGGTGGTGTCCAAAGTTGCCAAAACGTGTTTATTTCTGCTGAAAAACACGTTTTGACAATTTCTGATCACTGGGGTTAAGGTCTGACTCAGTGGGCTCTTCTGAGCCAGGTAGTTACACTGCGATTTTAAGGGCTGAGAAAACGCGTTTATATCGGGCTGAAAAACCCGTTTTGAAAACTGTGCTGTTCCTGCCCTATAACTTACATGGTGGTGACCAAAGTTGCCAAAACGTGTTTATTTCTACTGAAAAACATGTTTTGACAATTTCTGTTCACTGGGGTTAAGGGCTGTCTCAGTGTGCTCTTCTGAGCCAGGCAGTTACACTGCAATTCTAAGGGCTGAGAAAACGCGTTTATTTCGGGCTGAAAAACACGTTTTGAAAACTGTGCTGTTCCTGCCCTATAAGTTACATGGTGGTGACCAAAGATGCCAAAACGTGTTTATTTCTGCTGAAAAACATGTTTTGACAATTTCTGATCACTGGGGTTAAGGGCTGACTTAGTGGGCTCTTCTGAGCCAGGTAGTTACTTTGCGATTCCAAGGGATGAGAAAACGCGTTTATTTCGGGCTGAAAAACACGTTTTGAAAACTGTGCTGTTCCTGCCCTATAAGTTACATGGTGGTGACCAAAGTTGCCAAAACGTGTTTATTTCTGCTGAAAAACACGTTTTGACAATGTCTGATCACTGGGGTTAAGGTCTGACTCAGTGGGCTCTTCTGAGCCAGGCAGTTACACTGCGATTCTAAGGGCTGAGAAAACGCGTTTATTTCGGGCTGAAAAACACGTTTTGAAAACTGTGCTGTTCCTGCCCTATAAGTTTCATGGTGGTGACCAAAGTTGCCAAAACGTGTTTATTTCTGCTGAAAAACATGTTTTGACAATTTCTGATCACTGGGGTTAAGGGCTGACTCAGTGGGCTCTTCTGAGCCAGGCAGTTACACTGCGATTCCAAGGGCTGAGAAAACGCGTTTATTTCGTGCTGAAAAACACGTTTTGAAAACTGTGCTGTTCCTGCCCTATAAGTTACATGGTGGTGACCAAAGTTGCCAAAACGTGTTTATTTCTGCTGAAAAACATGTTTTGACAATTTCTGATCACTGGGGTTAAGGGCTGACTCAGTGGGCTCTTCTGAGCCAGGGAGTTACACTGCGATTCTAAGGGCTGAGAAATCGCGTTTATTTCGGGCTGAAAAACACGTTTTGAAAACTGTGCTGTTCCTGCCCTATAACTTACATGGTGGTGACCAAAGTTGCCAAAACGTGTTTATTTCTGCTGAAAAACATGTTTTGACAATTTCTGATCACTGGGGTTAAGGGCTGACTCAGTGTGCTCTTCTGAGCCAGGCAGTTACACTGCGATTCCAAGGGCTGAGAAAACGCGTTTATTTCGGGCTGAAAAACACGTTTTGAAAACTGTGCTGTTCCTGCCCTATAAGTTACATGGTGGTGACCAAAGTTGCCAAAACGTGTTTATTTCTGCTGAAAAACACGTTTTGACAATTTCTGATCACTGGGGTTAAGGTCTGACTCAGTGGGCTCTTCTGAGCCAGGCAGTTACACTGCGATTCCAAGGGCTGAGAAAACGCGTTTATTTCGGGCTGAAAAACACGTTTTGAAAACTGTGCTGTTCCTGCCCTATAAGTTACATGGTGGTGACCAAAGTTGCCAAAACGTGTTTATTTCTGCTGAAAAACATGTTTTGACAATTTCTGATCACTGGGGTTAAGGGCTGACTCAGTGTGCTCTTCTGAGCCAGGCAGTTACACTGCGATTCTAAGAGCTGAGAAAACGCGTTTATTTCGGGCTGAAAAACACGTTTTGAAAATTGTGCTGTTCCTGCCCTATAAGTTACATGGTGGTGACCAAAGTTGCCAAAACGTGTTTATTTCTGCTGAAAATCATGTTTTGACAATTTCTGATCACTGGGGTTAAGGTCTGACTCAGTGGGCTCTTCTGAGCCAGTCAGTTACAGTGCGATTCCAAGGGCTGAGAAAACGCGTTTATTTCGGGCTGAAAAACACGTTTTGAAAACTGTGCTGTTCCTGCCCTATAAGTTACATGGTGGTGACCAAAGTTGCCAAAACGTGTTTATTTCTGCTGAAAAACATGTTTTGACAATTTCTGTTCACTGGGGTTAAGGGCTGTCTCAGTGTGCTATTCTGAGCCAGGCAGTTACACTGCGATTCTAATGGCTGAGAAAACGCGTTTATTTCGGGCTGAAAAACACGTTTTGAAAACTGTGCTGTTCCTGCCCTATAACTTACATGGTGGTGACCAAAGTTGCCAAAACGTGTTTATTTCTGCTGAAAAACATGTTTTGACAATTTCTGATCACTGGGGTTAAGGGCTGACTCAGTGTGCTCTTCTGAGCCAGGCAGTTACATTGCGATTCCAAGGGCTGAGAAAACGCGTTTATTTCGGGCTGAAAAACACGGTTTGAAAACTGTTCTGTTCCTGCCCTATAACTTACATGGTGGTGACCAAAGTTGCCAAAACGTGTTTATTTCTGCTGAAAAACATGTTTTGACAATTTCTGATCACTGGGGTTAAGGGCTGACTCAGTGTGCTCTTCTGAGCCAGGCAGTTACATTGCGATTCCAAGGGCTGAGAAAACGCGTTTATTTCGGGCTGAAAAACACGGTTTGAAAACTGTTCTGTTCCTGCCCTATAACTTACATGGTGGTGACCAAAGTTGCCAAAACGTGTTTATTTCTGCTGAAAAACATGTTTTGACAATTTCTGATCACTGGGGTTAAGGGCTGACTCAGTGTGCTCTTCTGAGCCAGGCAGTTACACTGCAATTCTAAGGGCTGAGAAAACGTGTTTTTTTCGGGCTGAAAAACACGTTTTGAAAACTGTGCTGTTCCTGCCCTATAAGTTACATGGTGGTGACCAAAGTTGCCAAAACGTGTTTATTTCTGCTGAAAAACATGTTTTGACAATTTCTGATCACTGGGGTTAAGGGCTGACTCAGTGTGCTCTTCTGAGCCAGGCAGTTACATTGCGATTCTAAGGGCTGAGAAAACGTGTTTTTTTCGGGCTGAAAAACACGTTTTGAAAACTGTGCTGTTCCTGCCCTATAACTTACATGGTGGTGACCAAAGTTGCCAAAACGTGTTTATTTCTACTGAAAAACATGTTTTGACAATTTCTGATCACTGGGGTTAAGGGCTGACTCAGTGTGCTCTTCTGAGCCAGGCAGTTACACTGCGATTCTAAGGGCTGAGAAAACGCGTTTATTTCGGGCTGAAAAACACGTTTTGAAAATTGTGCTGTTCCTGCCCTATAAGTTACATGGTGGTGACCAAAGTTGCCAAAACGTGTTTATTTCTGCTGAAAAACATGTTTTGACAATTTCTGATCACTGGGGTTAAGGGCTGACTCAGTGGGCTCTTCTGAGCCAGGCAGTTACACTGCGATTCTAAGGGCTGAGAAATCGCGTTTATTTCGGGCTGAAAAACACGTTTTGAAAACTGTGCTGTTTCTGCCCTATAACTTACATGGTGGTGACCAAAGTTGCCAAAACGTGTTTATTTCTGCTGAAAAACATGTTTTGACAATTTCTGATCACTGGGGTTAAAGGCTGACTCAGTGTGCTCTTCTGAGCCAGGCAGTTACACTGCGATTCCAAGGGCTGAGAAAACGCTTTTATTTCGGGCTGAAAAACATGTTTTGAAAACTGTGCTGTTCCTGCCCTATAAGTTACATGCTGGTGACCAAAGTTGCCAAAACGTGTTTATTTCTGCTGAAAAACATGTTTTGACAATTTCTGATCACTGGGGTTAAGGGCTGACTCAGTGTGCTCTTCTGAGCCAGGCAGTTACACTGCGATTCCAAGGGCTGAGAAAACGCGTTTATTTCGGGCTGAAAAACACGTTTTGAAAACTGTGCTGTTCCTGCCCTATAAGTTACATGGTGGTGACCAAAGTTGCCAAAACGTGTTTATTTCTGCTGTAAAAAACGTTTTGACAGTTTCTGCACACTGGGGTTAAGTGCTGACTCAGTTTGCTCTTCTGAGCCAGGCAGTTACACTGCGAATCTAAGGGCGGAGAAAACGCGTTTATTTCGGGCTGAAAAACAGGTTTTGAAAACTGTGCTGTTCCTGCCCTATAAGTTACATGGTGGTGACCAAAGTTGCCAAAACGTGTTTATTTCTGCTGAAAAACACGTTTTGACAATTTCTGATCACTGGGGTTAAGGTCTGACTCAGTGGGCTCTTCTAAGCCAGGTAGTTACATTGCGATTCCAAGGGCTGAGAAAACGCGTTTATTTCGGGCTGAAAAACACGTTTTGAAAACTGTGCTGTTCCTGCCCTATAAGTTACATGGTGCTGACCAAAGTTGCCAAAACGTGTTTATTTCTGCTGTAAAAAACGTTTTGACAGTTTCTCCACACTGGGGTTAAGTGCTGACTCAGTGTGCTCTTCTGAGCCAGGCAGTTACACTGCGATTCTAAGGGCTGAGAAAACGCGTTTATTTCGGGCTGAAAAACACGTTTTGAAAATTGTGCTGTTCCTGCCCTATAAGTTACATGGTGGTGACCAAAGTTGCCAAAACGTGTTTATTTCTGCTGAAAAACATGTTTTGACAATTTCTGATCACTGGGGTTAAGGGCTGACTCAGTGGGCTCTTCTGAGCCAGGCAGTTACACTGCGATTCTAAGGGCTGAGAAATCGCGTTTATTTCGGGCTGAAAAACACGTTTTGAAAACTGTGCTGTTCCTGCCCTATAAGTTACATGGTGGTTTCCAAAGTTGCCAAAACGTGTTTATTTCTGCTGAAAAACAAGTTTTGACATTTTCTGCACACTGGGGTTAAGGGTTGACTCAGTGTGCTCTTCTGAGCCAGGCAGTTACATTGCGATTCCAAGAGCTGAGAAAACGCGTTTATTTCGGGCTGAAAAACACGTTTTGAAAAATGTGCTGTTCCTGCCCTATAAGTTACATGGTGGTGTCCAAAGTTGCCAAAACGTGTTTATTTCTGCTGAAAAACACGTTTTGACAATTTCTGCACACTGGGGTTAAGGGCTGACTCAGTGTGCTCTTCTGAGCCAGGTAGTTACACTGCGATTTTAAGGGCTGAGAAAACGCGTTTATATCGGGCTGAAAAACCCGTTTTGAAAACTGTGCTGTTCCTGCCCTATAACTTACATGGTGGTGACCAAAGTTGCCAAAACGTGTTTATTTCTACTGAAAAACATGTTTTGACAATTTCTGTTCACTGGGGTTAAGGGCTGTCTCAGTGTGCTCTTCTGAGCCAGGCAGTTACACTGCAATTCTAAGGGCTGAGAAAACGCGTTTATTTCGGGCTGAAAAACACGTTTTGAAAACTGTGCTGTTCCTGCCCTATAAGTTACATGGTGGTGACCAAAGATGCCAAAACGTGTTTATTTCTGCTGAAAAACATGTTTTGACAATTTCTGATCACTGGGGTTAAGGGCTGACTTAGTGGGCTCTTCTGAGCCAGGTAGTTACTTTGCGATTCCAAGGGATGAGAAAACGCGTTTATTTCGGGCTGAAAAACACGTTTTGAAAACTGTGCTGTTCCTGCCCTATAAGTTACATGGTGGTGACCAAAGTTGCCAAAACGTGTTTATTTCTGCTGAAAAACACGTTTTGACAATGTCTGATCACTGGGGTTAAGGTCTGACTCAGTGGGCTCTTCTGAGCCAGGCAGTTACACTGCGATTCTAAGGGCTGAGAAAACGCGTTTATTTCGGGCTGAAAAAAACGTTTTGAAAACTGTGCTGTTCCTGCCCTATAAGTTTCATGGTGGTGACCAAAGTTGCCAAAACGTGTTTATTTCTGCTGAAAAACATGTTTTGACAATTTCTGATCACTGGGGTTAAGGGCTGACTCAGTGGGCTCTTCTGAGCCAGGCAGTTACACTGCGATTCCAAGGGCTGAGAAAACGCGTTTATTTCGTGCTGAAAAACACGTTTTGAAAACTGTGCTGTTCCTGCCCTATAAGTTACATGGTGGTGACCAAAGTTGCCAAAACGTGTTTATTTCTGCTGAAAAACATGTTTTGACAATTTCTGATCACTGGGGTTAAGGGCTGACTCAGTGGGCTCTTCTGAGCCAGGGAGTTACACTGCGATTCTAAGGGCTGAGAAATCGCGTTTATTTCGGGCTGAAAAACACGTTTTGAAAACTGTGCTGTTCCTGCCCTATAACTTACATGGTGGTGACCAAAGTTGCCAAAACGTGTTTATTTCTGCTGAAAAACATGTTTTGACAATTTCTGATCACTGGGGTTAAGGGCTGACTCAGTGGGCTCTTCTGAGCCAGTCAGTTACAGTGCGATTCCAAGGGCTGAGAAAACGCGTTTATTTCGGGCTGAAAAACACGTTTTGAAAACTGTGCTGTTCCTGCCCTATAAGTTACATGGTGGTGACCAAAGTTGCCAAAACGTGTTTATTTCTGCTGAAAAACATGTTTTGACAATTTCTGTTCACTGGGGTTAAGGGCTGTCTCAGTGTGCTATTCTGAGCCAGGCAGTTACATTGCGATTCCAAGGGCTGAGAAAACGCGTTTATTTCGGGCTGAAAAACACGTTTTGAAAACTGTGCTGTTCCTGCCCTATAACTTACATGGTGGTGACCAAAGTTGCCAAAACGTGTTTATTTCTGCTGAAAAACACGTTTTGACAATTTCTGATCACTGGGGTTAAGGGCTGACTCAGTGTGCTCTTCTGAGCCAGGCAGTTACACTGCGATTCTAAGGGCTGAGAAAACGCGTTTATTTCGGGCTGAAAAACACGTTTTGAAAATTGTGCTGTTCCTGCCCTATAAGTTACATGGTGGTGACCAAAGTTGCCAAAACGTGTTTATTTCTGCTGAAAAACATGTTTTGACAATTTCTGATCACTGGGGTTAAGGGCTGACTCAGTGTGCTCTTCTGAGCCAGGCAGTTACATTGCGATTCCAAGGGCTGAGAAAACGCGTTTATTTCGGGCTGAAAAACACGGTTTGAAAACTGTGCTGTTCCTGCCCTATAAGTTACATGGTGGTGACCAAAGTTGCCAAAACGTGTTTATTTCTGCTGAAAAACATGTTTTGACAATTTCTGATCACTGGGGTTAAGGGCTGACTCAGTGGGCTCTTCTGAGCCAGGCAGTTACACTGCGATTCTAAGGGCTGAGAAATCGCGTTTATTTCGGGCTGAAAAACACGTTTTGAAAACTGTGCTGTTCCTGCCCTATAACTTACATGGTGGTGACCAAAGTTGCCAAAACGTGTTTATTTCTGCTGAAAAACATGTTTTGACAATTTCTGATCACTGGGGTTAAAGGCTGACTCAGTGTGCTCTTCTGAGCCAGGCAGTTACACTGCGATTCCAAGGGCTGAGAAAACGCTTTTATTTCGGGCTGAAAAACATGTTTTGAAAACTGTGCTGTTCCTGCCCTATAAGTTACATGCTGGTGACCAAAGTTGCCAAAACGTGTTTATTTCTGCTGAAAAACACGTTTTGACAATTTCTGATCACTGGGGTTAAGGTCTGACTCAGTGGGCTCTTCTGAGCCAGGCAGTTACACTGCGATTCCAAGGGCTGAGAAAACGCGTTTATTTCGGGTTGAAAAACACGTTTTGAAAACTGTGCTGTTCCTGCCCTATAAGTTACATGGTGGTGACCAAAGTTGCCAAAACGTGTTTATTTCTGCTGAAAAACACGTTTTGACAATTTCTGATCACTGGGGTTAAGGTCTGACTCAGGGGCTCTTCTGAGCCAGTCAGTTACAGTGCGATTCCAAGGGCTGAGAAAACGCGTTTATTTCGGGCTGAAAAACACGTTTTGAAAACTGTGCTATTCCTGCCCTATAAGTTACATGGTGGTGACCAAAGTTGCTAAAACGTGTTTATTTCTGCTGAAAAACATGTTTTGACAATTTCTGATCACTGGGGTTAAGGGCTGACTTAGTGTGCTCTTCTGAGCCAGGCAGTTACTCTGCAATTCTAAGGGCTGAGAAAACGTGTTTATTTCGGGCTGATAAACCCGTTTTGAAAACTGTGCTGTTCCTGCCCTATAAGTGACATGGTGGTGACCAAAGTTGCCAAAACGTGTTTATTTCTTCTGAAAAACACGTTTTGACAATTTCTGATCACTGGGGTTAAGGTCTGACTCAGTGGGCTCTTCTGAGCCAGTCAGTTACAGTGCGATTCCAAGGGCTGAGAAAACGCGTTTATTTCGGGCTGAAAAACACGTTTTGAAAACTGTGCTGTTCCTGCCCTATAAGTTACATGGTGGTGACCAAAGTTGCCAAAACGTGTTTATTTCTGCTGAAAAACACGTTTTGACAATTTCTGATCACTGGGGTTAAGGTCTGACTCAGTGGGCTCTTCTGAGCCAGTCAGTTACAGTGCGATTCCAAGGGCTGAGAAAACGCGTTTATTTCGGGCTGAAAAACACGTTTTGAAAACTGTGCTGTTCCTGTCCTATAAGTTACATGGTGGTGACCAAAGTTACCAAAACGTGTTTATTTCTGCTGAAAAACATGTTTTGACAATTTCTGATCACTGGGGTTAAGGGCTGACTCAGTGGGCTCTTCTGAGCCAGGCAGTTACACTGCGATTCCAAGGGCTGAGAAAACGCGTTTATTTCGGGCTGAAAAACACGTTTTGAAAACTGTGCTGTTCCTGCCCTAAAACTTACATGGTGGTGACCAAAGTTGCCAAAACGTGTTTATTTCTGCTGAAAAACATGTTTTGACAATTTCTGATCACTGGGGTTAAGGGCTGACTCAGTGTGCTCTTCTGAGCCAGGCAGTTACACTGCGATTCTAAGGGCTGAGAAAACGCGTTTATTTCGGGCTGAAAAACACGTTTTGAAAACTGTGCTGTTCCTGCCCTATAACTTACATGGTGGTGACCAAAGTTGCCAAAACGTGTTTATTTCTGCTGAAAAACATGTTTTGACAATTTCTGATCACTGGGGTTAAGGGCTGACTCAGTGTGCTCTTCTGAGCCAGGCAGTTACACTGCGATTCTAAGGGCTGAGAAAACGCGTTTATTTCGGGCTGAAAAACACGTTTTGAAAACTGTGCTGTTCCTGCCCTATAACTTACATGGTGGTGACCAAAGTTCCAAAACGTGTTTATTTCTGCTGAAAACCATGTTTTGACAATTTCTGATCACTGGGGTTAAGGGCTGACTCAGTGTGCTCTTCTGAGCCAGGCAGTTACACTGCAATTCTAAGGGCTGAGAAAACGTGTTTTTTTCGGGCTGAAAAACACGTTTTGAAAACTGTGCTGTTCCTGCCCTATAAGTTACATGGTGGTGACCAAAGTTGCCAAAACGTGTTTATTTCTACTGAAAAACATGTTTTGACAATTTCTGATCACTGGGGTTAAGGGCTGACTCAGTGTGCTCTTCTGAGCCAGGCAGTTACACTGCGATTCTAAGGGCTGAGAAAACGCGTTTATTTCGGGCTGAAAAACACGTTTTGAAAATTGTGCTGTTCCTGCCCTATAAGTTACATGGTGGTGACCAAAGTTGCCAAAACGTGTTTATTTCTGCTGAAAAACATGTTTTGACAATTTCTGATCACTGGGGTTAAGGGCTGACTCAGTGGGCTCTTCTGAGCCAGGCAGTTACACTGCGATTCTAAGGGCTGAGAAATCGCGTTTATTTCGGGCTGAAAAACACGTTTTGAAAACTGTGCTGTTCCTGCCCTATAACTTACATGGTGGTGACCAAAGTTGCCAAAACGTGTTTATTTCTGCTGAAAAACATGTTTTGACAATTTCTGATCACTGGGGTTAAAGGCTGACTCAGTGTGCTCTTCTGAGCCAGGCAGTTACACTGCGATTCCAAGGGCTGAGAAAACGCTTTTATTTCGGGCTGAAAAACATGTTTTGAAAACTGTGCTGTTCCTGCCCTATAAGTTACATGCTGGTGACCAAAGTTGCCAAAACGTGTTTATTTCTGCTGAAAAACACGTTTTGACAATTTCTGATCACTGGGGTTAAGGTCTGACTCAGTGGGCTCTTCTGAGCCAGGCAGTTACACTGCGATTCCAAGGGCTGAGAAAACGCGTTTATTTCGGGTTGAAAAACACGTTTTGAAAACTGTGCTGTTCCTGCCCTATAAGTTACATGGTGGTGACCAAAGTTGCCAAAACGTGTTTATTTCTGCTGAAAAACACGTTTTGACAATTTCTGATCACTGGGGTTAAGGTCTGACTCAGGGGCTCTTCTGAGCCAGTCAGTTACAGTGCGATTCCAAGGGCTGAGAAAACGCGTTTATTTCGGGCTGAAAAACACGTTTTGAAAACTGTGCTATTCCTGCCCTATAAGTTACATGGTGGTGACCAAAGTTGCTAAAACGTGTTTATTTCTGCTGAAAAACATGTTTTGACAATTTCTGATCACTGGGGTTAAGGGCTGACTTAGTGTGCTCTTCTGAGCCAGGCAGTTACTCTGCAATTCTAAGGGCTGAGAAAACGTGTTTATTTCGGGCTGAAAAACCCGTTTTGAAAACTGTGCTGTTCCTGCCCTATAAGTTACATGGTGGTGACCAAAGTTGCCAAAACGTGTTTATTTCTGCTGAAAAACACGTTTTGACAATTTCTGATCACTGGGGTTAAGGTCTGACTCAGTGGGCTCTTCTGAGCCAGTCAGTTACAGTGCGATTCCAAGGGCTGAGAAAACGCGTTTATTTCGGGCTGAAAAACACGTTTTGAAAACTGTGCTGTTCCTGTCCTATAAGTTACATGGTGGTGACCAAAGTTACCAAAACGTGTTTATTTCTGCTGAAAAACATGTTTTGACAATTTCTGATCACTGGGGTTAAGGGCTGACTCAGTGGGCTCTTCTGAGCCAGGCAGTTACACTGCGATTCCAAGGGCTGAGAAAACGCGTTTATTTCGGGCTGAAAAACACGTTTTGAAAACTGTGCTGTTCCTGCCCTAAAACTTACATGGTGGTGACCAAAGTTGCCAAAACGTGTTTATTTCTGCTGAAAAACATGTTTTGACAATTTCTGATCACTGGGGTTAAGGGCTGACTCAGTGTGCTCTTCTGAGCCAGGCAGTTACACTGCGATTCTAAGGGCTGAGAAAACGCGTTTATTTCGGGCTGAAAAACACGTTTTGAAAACTGTGCTGTTCCTGCCCTATAACTTACATGGTGGTGACCAAAGTTGCCAAAACGTGTTTATTTCTGCTGAAAAACATGTTTTGACAATTTCTGATCACTGGGGTTAAGGGCTGACTCAGTGTGCTCTTCTGAGCCAGGCAGTTACACTGCGATTCTAAGGGCTGAGAAAACGCGTTTATTTCGGGCTGAAAAACACGTTTTGAAAACTGTGCTGTTCCTGCCCTATAACTTACATGGTGGTGACCAAAGTTCCAAAACGTGTTTATTTCTGCTGAAAACCATGTTTTGACAATTTCTGATCACTGGGGTTAAGGGCTGACTCAGTGTGCTCTTCTGAGCCAGGCAGTTACACTGCAATTCTAAGGGCTGAGAAAACGTGTTTTTTTCGGGCTGAAAAACACGTTTTGAAAACTGTGCTGTTCCTGCCCTATAAGTTACATGGTGGTGACCAAAGTTGCCAAAACGTGTTTATTTCTGCTGAAAAACACGTTTTGACAATTTCTGATCACTGGGGTTAAGGGCTGACTCAGTGGGCTCTTCTGAGCCAGGCAGTTACACTGCGATTCCAAGGGCTGAGAAAACGCGTTTATTTCGGGCTGAAAAACACGTTTTGAAAACTGTGCTGTTCCTGCCCTATAACTTACATGGTGGTGACCAAAGTTGCCAAAACGTGTTTATTTCTGCTGAAAAACATGTTTTGACAATTTCTGATCACTGGGGTTAAGGGCTGACTCAGTGGGCTCTTCTGAGCCAGTCAGTTACAGTGCGATTCCAAGGGCTGAGAAAACGCGTTTATTTCGGGCTGAAAAACACGTTTTGAAAACTGTGCTGTTCCTGCCCTATAAGTTACATGGTGGTGACCAAAGTTGCCAAAACGTGTTTATTTCTGCTGAAAAACACGTTTTGACAATTTCTGATCACTGGGGTTAAGGTCTGACTCAGGGGCTCTTCTGAGCCAGTCAGTTACAGTGCGATTCCAAGGGCTGAGAAAACGCGTTTATTTCGGGCTGAAAAACACGTTTTGAAAACTGTGCTATTCCTGCCCTATAAGTTACATGGTGGTGACCAAAGTTGCCAAAACGTGTTTATTTCTGCTGAAAAACACATTTTGACAATTTCTGATCACTGGGGTTAAGGTCTGACTCAGTGGGCTCTTCTGAGCCAGTCAGTTACAGTGCGATTCCAAGGGCTGAGAAAACGCGTTTATTTCGGGCTGAAAAACACGTTTTGAAAACTGTGCTGTTCCTGCCCTATAAGTTACATGGTGGTGACCAAAATTACCAAAACGTGTTTATTTCTGCTGAAAAACATGTTTTGACAATTTCTGATCACTGGGGTTAAGGTCTGACTCATTGGGCTCTTCTGAGCCAGTCAGTTACAGTGCGATTCCAAGGGCTGAGAAAACGCGTTTATTTCGGGCTGAAAAACACGTTTTGAAAACTGTGCTGTTCCTGCCCTATAAGTTACATGGTGGTGACCAAAGTTGCCAAAACGTGTTTATTTCTGCTGAAAAACACGTTTTGACAATTTCTGATCACTGGGGTTAAGGTCTGACTCAGGGGCTCTTCTGAGCCAGTCAGTTACAGTGCGATTCCAAGGGCTGAGAAAACGCGTTTATTTCGGGCTGAAAAACACGTTTTGAAAACTGTGCTATTCCTGCCCTATAAGTTACATGGTGGTGACCAAAGTTGCCAAAACGTGTTTATTTCTGCTGAAAAACATGTTTTGACAATTTCTGATCACTGGGGTTAAGGGCTGACTCAGTGGGCTCTTCTGAGCCAGTCAGTTACAGTGCGATTCCAAGGGCTGAGAAAACGCGTTTATTTCGGGCTGAAAAACACGTTTTGAAAACTGTGCTGTTCCTGCCCTATAAGTTACATGGTGGTGACCAAAGTTGCCAAAACGTGTTTATTTCTGCTGAAAAACACGTTTTGACAATTTCTGATCACTGGGGTTAAGGTCTGACTCAGGGGCTCTTCTGAGCCAGTCAGTTACAGTGCGATTCCAAGGGCTGAGAAAACGCGTTTATTTCGGGCTGAAAAACACGTTTTGAAAACTGTGCTATTCCTGCCCTATAAGTTACATGGTGGTGACCAAAGTTGCCAAAACGTGTTTATTTCTGCTGAAAAACACATTTTGACAATTTCTGATCACTGGGGTTAAGGTCTGACTCAGTGGGCTCTTCTGAGCCAGTCAGTTACAGTGCGATTCCAAGGGCTGAGAAAACGCGTTTATTTCGGGCTGAAAAACACGTTTTGAAAACTGTGCTGTTCCTGCCCTATAAGTTACATGGTGGTGACCAAAATTACCAAAACGTGTTTATTTCTGCTGAAAAACATGTTTTGACAATTTCTGATCACTGGGGTTAAGGGCTGACTCAGTGGGCTCTTCTGAGCCAGGCAGTTACACTGCGATTCCAATGGCTGAGAAAACGCGTTTATTTCGGGCTGAAAAACACGTTTTGAAAACTGTGCTGTTCCTGCCCTATAAGTTACATGGTGGTGTCCAAAGTTGCCAAAACGTGTTTATTTCTGCTGAAAAACACGTTTTGACAATTTCTGATCACTGGGGTTAAGGTCTGACTCAGTGGGCTCTTCTGAGCCAGGTAGTTACATTGCGATTCCAAGGGCTGAGAAAACGCGTTTATTTCGGGCTGAAAAACACGTTTTGAAAACTGTGCTGTTCCTGCCCTATAAGTTACATGGTGCTGACCAAAGTTGCCAAAACGTGTTTATTTCTGCTGAAAAACACGTTTTGACAATTTCTGCACACAGGGGTTAAGGGCTGACTCAGTGTGCTCTTCTGAGCCAGGTAGTTACACTGCGATTTTAAGGGCTGAGAAAACGCGTTTATATCGGGCTGAAAAACACGTTTTGAAAACTGTGCTGTTCCTGCCCTATAACTTACATGGTGGTGACCAAAGTTGCCAAAACGTGTTTATTTCTACTGAAAAACAAGTTTTGACAATTTCTGTTCACTGGGGTTAAGGGCTGTCTCAGTGTGCTCTTCTGAGCCAGGCAGTTACACTGCAATTCTAAGGGCTGAGAAAACGCGTTTATTTCGGGCTGAAAAACACGTTTTGAAAACTGTGCTGTTCCTGCCCTATAAGTTACATGGTGGTGACCAAAGATGCCAAAACGTGTTTATTTCTGCTGAAAAACATGTTTTGACAATTTCTGATCACTGGGGTTAAGGGCTGACTTAGTGGGCTCTTCTGAGCCAGGTAGTTACTTTGCGATTCCAAGGGATGAGAAAACGCGTTTATTTCGGGCTGAAAAACACGTTTTGAAAACTGTGCTGTTCCTGCCTTATAAGTTTCCTGGTGGTGACCAAAGTTGCCAAAACGTGTTTATTTCTGCTGAAAAACATGTTTTGACAATTTCTGATCACTGGGGTTAAGGGCTGACTCAATGGGCTCTTCTGAGCCAGGCAGTTACACTGCGATTCCAAGGGCTGAGAAAACGCGTTTATTTCGTGCTGAAAAACACGTTTTGAAAACTGTGCTGTTCCTGCCCTATAAGTTACATGGTGGTGACCAAAGTTGCCAAAACGTGTTTATTTCTGCTGAAAAACAAGTTTTGACATTTTCTGCACACTGGGGTTAAGGGTTGACTCAGTGTGCTCTTCTGAGCCAGGCAGTTACATTGCGATTCCAAGGGCTGAGAAAACACGTGTATTTCGGGCTGAAAAACACGTTTTGAAAACTGTGCTGTTCCTGCCCTATAAGTTACATGGTGGTGACCAAAGTTGCCAGAACGTGTTTATTTCTGCTGAAATACACGTTTTGACAATTTCTGATCACTGGGGTTAAGGTCTGACTCAGTGGGCTCTTCTGAGCCAGGTAGTTACATTGCGATTCCAAGGGCTGAGAAAACGCGTTTATTTCGGGCTGAAAAACACATTTTGAAAACTGTGCTGTTCCTGCCCTATAAGTTACATGGTGCTGACCAAAGTTGCCAAAACGTGTTTATTTCTGCTGAAATACACGTTTTGACAATTTCTGATCACTGGGGTTAAGGTCTGACTCAGTGGGCTCTTCTGAGCCAGGTAGTTACATTGCGATTCCAAGGGCTGAGAAAACGCGTTTATTTCGGGCTGAAAAACACGTTTTGAAAACTGTGCTGTTCCTGCCCTATAGGTTACATGGTGCTGACCAAAGTTGCCAAAACGTGTTTATTTCTGCTGAAAAACACGTTTTGACAATTTCTGATCACTGGGGTTAAGGGCTGACTCAGTGTGCTCTTCTGAGCCAGGCAGTTACACTGCGATTCTAAGGGCTGAGAAAACGCGTTTATTTTGGGCTGAAAAACACGTTTTGAAAACTGTGCTGTTCCTGTCCTATAACTTACATGGTGGTGACCAAAGTTGCCAAAACGTGTTTATTTCTGCTGAAAAACATGTTTTGACAATTTCTGTTCACTGGGGTTAAGGGCTGTCTCAGTGTGCTATTCTGAGCCAGGCAGTTACACTGCGATTCTAATGGCTGAGAAAACGCGTTTATTTCGGGCTGAAAAACACGTTTTGAAAACTGTGCTGTTCCTGCCCTATAACTTACATGGTGGTGACCAAAGTTGCCAAAACGTGTTTATTTCTGCTGAAAAACATGTTTTGACAATTTCTGATCACTGGGGTTAAGGGCTGACTCAGTGTGCTCTTCTGAGCCAGGCAGTTACATTGCGATTCCAAGGGCTGAGAAATCGCGTTTATTTCGGGCTGAAAAACATGGTTTGAAAACTGTGCTGTTCCTGCCCTATAACTTACATGGTGGTGACCAAAGTTGCCAAAACGTGTTTATTTCTGCTGAAAAACATGTTTTGACAATTTCTGATCACTGGGGTTAAGGGCTGACTCAGTGTGCTCTTCTGAGCCAGGCAGTTACACTGCAATTCTAAGGGCTGAGAAAACGTGTTTTTTTCGGGCTGAAAAACACGTTTTGAAAACTGTGCTGTTCCTGCCCTATAACTTACATGGTGGTGACCAAAGTTGCCAAAACGTATTTATTTCTGCTGAAAAACATGTTTTGACAATTTCTGATCACTGGGGTTAAGGGCTGACTCAGTGGGCTCTTCTGAGCCAGGCAGTTACACTGCGATTCTAAGGGCTGAGAAATCGCGTTTATTTCGGGCTGAAAAACACGTTTTGAAAACTGTGCTGTTCCTGCCCTATAAGTTACATGGTGGTTTCCAAAGTTGCCAAAACGTGTTTATTTCTGCTGAAAAACAAGTTTTGACATTTTCTGCACACTGGGGTTAAGGGTTGACTCAGTGTGCTCTTCTGAGCCAGGCAGTTACATTGCGATTCCAAGAGCTGAGAAAACGCGTTTATTTCGGGCTGAAAAACACGTTTTGAAAACTGTGCCTGTTCCTGCCCTATAAGTTACATGGTGGTGTCCAAAGTTGCCAAAACGTGTTTATTTCTGCTGAAAAACACGTTTTGACAATTTCTGATCACTGGGGTTAAGGTCTGACTCAGTGGGCTCTTCTGAGCCAGGTAGTTACATTGCGATTCCAAGGGCTGAGAAAACGCGTTTATTTCGGGCTGAAAAACACGTTTTGAAAACTGTGCTGTTCCTGCCCTATAAGTTACATGGTGGTGACCAAAGTTGCCAAAACGTGTTTATTTCTGCTGAAAAACACGTTTTGACAATGTCTGATCACTGGGGTTAAGGTCTGACTCAGTGGGCTCTTCTGAGCCAGGCAGTTACACTGCGATTCTAAGGGCTGAGAAAACGCGTTTATTTCGGGCTGAAAAACACATTTTGAAAACTGTGCTGTTCCTGCCCTATAAGTTTCATGGTGGTGACCAAAGTTGCCAAAACGTGTTTATTTCTGCTGAAAAACATGTTTTGACAATTTCTGATCACTGGGGTTAAGGGCTGACTCAGTGGGCTCTTCTGAGCCAGGCAGTTACACTGCGATTCCAAGGGCTGAGAAAACGCGTTTATTTCGGGCTGAAAAACACGTTTTGAAAACTGTGCTGTTCCTGCCCTATAAGTTACATGGTGCTGACCAAAGTTGCCAAAACGTGTTTATTTCTGCTGAAAAACATGTTTTGACAATTTCTGTTCACTGGGGTTAAGGGCTGTCTCAGTGTGCTATTCTGAGCCAGGCAGTTACACTGCGATTCTAATGGCTGAGAAAACGCGTTTATTTCGGGCTGAAAAACACGTTTTGAAAACTGTGCTGTTCCTGCCCTATAACTTACATGGTGGTGACCAAAGTTGCCAAAACGTGTTTATTTCTGCTGAAAAACAAGTTTTGACATTTTCTGCACACTGGGGTTAAGAGTTGACTCAGTGTGCTCTTCTGAGCCAGGCAGTTACATTGCGATTCCAAGGGCTGAGAAAACGCGTGTATTTCGGGCTGAAAAACACGTTTTGAAAACTGTGCTGTTCCTGCCCTATAAGTTACATGGTGGTGTCCAAAGTTGCCAAAACGTGTTTATTTCTGCTGAAATACACGTTTTGACAATTTCTGATCACTGGGGTTAAGGTCTGACTCAGTGGGCTCTTCTGAGCCAGGTAGTTACATTGCGATTCCAAGGGCTGAGAAAACGCGTTTATTTCGGGCTGAAAAACACGTTTTGAAAACTGTGCTGTTCCTGCCCTATAAGTTACATGGTGCTGACCAAAGTTGCCAAAACGTGTTTATTTCTGCTGAAAAACATGTTTTGACAATTTCTGTTCACTGGGGTTAAGGGCTGACTCAGTGTGCTCTTCTGAGCCAGGCAGTTACTCTGCGATTCTAAGGGCTGAGAAACGCGTTTATTTCGGGCTGAAAAACACGTTTTGAAAACTGTGCTGTTCCTGCCCTATAAGTTACATGGTGGTGACCAAAGTTGCCAAAACGTGTTTATTTCTGCTAAAAAACATGTTTTGACAATTTCTGATCACTGGGGTTAAGGGCTGACTCAGTGTGCTCTTCTGAGCCAGGCAGTTACACTGCGAATCTAAGGGCTGAGAAAACGCGTTTATTTCGGGCTGAAAAACACGTTTTGAAAACTGTGCTGTTCCTGCCCTATAAGTTACATGGTGGTGACCAAAGATGCCAAAACGTGTTTATTTCTGCTGAAAAACATGTTTTGACAATTTCTGTTCACTGGGGTTAAGGGCTGACTCAGTGTGCTCTTCTGAGCCAGGCAGTTACACTGCGATTCTAAGGGCTGAGAAAACGCGTTTATTTCGGGCTGAAAAACACGTTTTGAAAACTGTGCTGTTCCTGCCCTATAACTTACATGGTGGTGACCAAAGTTGCCAAAACGTGTTTATTTCTGCTGAAAAACATGTTTTGACAATTTCTGATCACTGGGGTTAAGGTCTGACTCAGTGGGCTCTTCTGAGCCAGGCAGTTACTCTGCGATTCTAAGGGCTGAGAAAACGCGTTTATTTCGGGCTGAAAAACACGTTTTGAAAAGTGTGCCGTTCCTGCCCTATAAGTTTCATGGTGGTGACCAAAGTTGCCAAAACGTGTTTATTTCTGCTGAAAAACATGTTTTGACAATTTCTGATCACTGGGGTTAAGGGCTGACTCAGTGGGCTCTTCTGAGCCAGGCAGTTACAATGCGATTCCAAGGGCTGAGAAAACGCGTTTATATCGTGCTGAAAAACACGTTTTGAAAACTGTGCTGTTCCTGCCCTATAAGTTACATGGTGGTGACCAAAGTTGCCAAAACGTGTTTATTTCTGCTGAAAAACAAGTTTTGACATTTTCTGCACACTGGGGTTAAGGGTTGACTCAGTGTGCTCTTCTGAGCCAGGCAGTTACATTGCGATTCCAAGGGCTGAGAAAACGCGTTTATTTCGGGCTGAAAAACACGTTTTGAAAATTGTGCTGTTCCTGCCCTATAAGTTACATGGTGGTGACCAAAGTTGCCAAAACGTGTTTATTTCTGCTGAAATACACGTTTTGACAATTTCTGATCACTGGGGTTAAGGTCTGACTCAGAGGGCTCTTCTGAGCCAGTCAGTTACAGTGCGATTCCAAGGGCTGAGAAAACGCGTTTATTTCGGGCTGAAAAACACGTTTTGAAAACTGTGCTGTTCCTGCCCTATAACTTACATGGTGGTGACCAAAGTTGCCAAAACGTGTTTATTTCTGCTGAAAAACAAGTTTTGACATTTTCTGCACACTGGGGTTAAGGGTTGACTCAGTGTGCTCTTCTGAGCCAGGCAGTTACATTGCGATTCCAAGAGCTGAGAAAACGCGTTTATTTCGGGCTGAAAAACACGTTTTGAAAACTGTGCCTGTTCCTGCCCTATAAGTTACATGGTGGTGTCCAAAGTTGCCAAAACGTGTTTATTTCTGCTGAAAAACACGTTTTGACAATTTCTGATCACTGGGGTTAAGGTCTGACTCAGTGGGCTCTTCTGAGCCAGGTAGTTACATTGCGATTCCAAGGGCTGAGAAAACGCGTTTATTTCGGGCTGAAAAACACGTTTTGAAAATTGTGCTGTTCCTGCCCTATAAGTTACATGGTGGTGACCAAAGATGCCAAAACGTGTTTATTTCTGCTGAAAAACATGTTTGACAATTTCTGATCACTGGGGTTAAGGGCTGACTCAGTGGGCTCTTCTGAGCCAGGTAGTTACATTGCGATTCCAAGGGCTGAGAAAACGCGTTTATTTCGGGCTGAAAAACACGTTTTGAAAACTGTGCTGTTCCTGCCCTATAAGTTACATGGTGCTGACCAAAGTTGCCAAAACGTGTTTATTTCTGCTGAAAAACATGTTTTGACAATTTCTGTTCATTGGGGTTAAGGGCTGACTCAGTGTGCTCTTCTGAGCCAGGCAGTTACTCTGCGATTCTAAGGGCTGAGAAACGCGTTTATTTCGGGCTGAAAAACACGTTTTGAAAACTGTGCTGTTCCTGCCCTATAAGTTACATGGTGGTGACCAAAGTTGCCAAACCGTGTTTATTTCTGCTAAAAAACATGTTTTGACAATTTCTGATCACTGGGGTTAAGGGCTGACTCAGTGTGCTCTTCTGAGCCAGGCAGTTACACTGCGAATCTAAGGGCTGAGAAAACGCGTTTATTTCGGGCTGAAAAACACGTTTTGAAAACTGTGCTGTTCCTGCCCTATAACTTACATGGTGGTGACCAAAGATGCCAAAACGTGTTTATTTCTGCCGAAAAACATGTTTTGACAATTTCTGATCACTGGGGTTAAGGGCTGACTCAGTGTGCTCTTCTGAGCCAGGCAGTTACACTGCGATTCTAAGGGCTGAGAAAACGCGTTTATTTCGGGCTGAAAAACACGTTTTGAAAATTGTGCTGTTCCTGCCCTATAAGTTACATGGTGGTGACCAAAGTTGCCAAAACGTGTTTATTTCTGCTGAAAAACATGTTTTGACAATTTCTGATCACTGGGGTTAAGGGCTGACTCAGTGGGCTCTTCTGAGCCAGGCAGTTACACTGCGATTCTAAGGGCTGAGAAATCGCGTTTATTTCGGGCTGAAAAACACGTTTTGAAAACTGTGCTGTTCCTGCCCTATAAGTTACATGGTGGTTTCCAAAGTTGCCAAAACGTGTTTATTTCTGCTGAAAAACAAGTTTTGACATTTTCTGCACACTGGGGTTAAGGGTTGACTCAGTGTGCTCTTCTGAGCCAGGCAGTTACATTGCGATTCCAAGAGCTGAGAAAACGCGTTTATTTCGGGCTGAAAAACACGTTTTGAAAACTGAGCCTGTTCCTGCCCTATAAGTTACATGGTGGTGTCCAAAGTTGCCAAAACGTGTTTATTTCTGCTGAAAAACACGTTTTGACAATTTCTGATCACTGGGGTTAAGGTCTGACTCAGTGGGCTCTTCTGAGCCAGGTAGTTACATTGCGATTCCAAGGGCTGAGAAAACGCGTTTATTTCGGGCTGAAAAACACGTTTTGAAAATTGTGCTGTTCCTGCCCTATAAGTTACATGGTGGTGACCAAAGATGCCAAAACGTGTTTATTTCTGCTGAAAAACATGTTTGACAATTTCTGATCACTGGGGTTAAGGGCTGACTCAGTGGGCTCTTCTGAGCCAGGTAGTTACATTGCGATTCCAAGGGCTGAGAAAACGCGTTTATTTCGGGCTGAAAAACACGTTTTGAAAACTGTGCTGTTCCTGCCCTATAAGTTACATGGTGCTGACCAAAGTTGCCAAAACGTGTTTATTTCTGCTGAAAAACATGTTTTGACAATTTCTGTTCATTGGGGTTAAGGGCTGACTCAGTGTGCTCTTCTGAGCCAGGCAGTTACTCTGCGATTCTAAGGGCTGAGAAACGCGTTTATTTCGGGCTGAAAAACACGTTTTGAAAACTGTGCTGTTCCTGCCCTATAAGTTACATGGTGGTGACCAAAGTTGCCAAACCGTGTTTATTTCTGCTAAAAAACATGTTTTGACAATTTCTGATCACTGGGGTTAAGGGCTGACTCAGTGTGCTCTTCTGAGCCAGGCAGTTACACTGCGAATCTAAGGGCTGAGAAAACGCGTTTATTTCGGGCTGAAAAACACGTTTTGAAAACTGTGCTGTTCCTGCCCTATAACTTACATGGTGGTGACCAAAGATGCCAAAACGTGTTTATTTCTGCCGAAAAACATGTTTTGACAATTTCTGTTCACTGGGGTTAAGGGCTGACTCAGTGTGCTCTTCTGAGCCAGGCAGTTACACTGCGATTCTAAGGGCTGAGAAAACGCGTTTATTTCGGGCTGAAAAACACGTTTTGAAAACTGTGCTGTTCCTGCCCTATAAGTTACATGGTGGTGACCAAAGTTGCCAAAACGTGTTTATTTCTGCTGAAAAACATGTTTTGACAATTTCTGATCACTGGGGTTAAGGTCTGACTCAGTGGGCTCTTCTGAGCCAGGCAGTTACTCTGCGATTCTAAGGGCTGAGAAAACGCGTTTATTTCGGGCTGAAAAACACGTTTTGAAAACTGTGCTGTTCCTGCCCTATAAGTTTCATGGTGGTGACCAAAGTTGCCAAAACGTGTTTATTTCTGCTGAAAAACATGTTTTGACAATTTCTGATCACTGGGGTTAAGGGCTGACTCAGTGGGCTCTTCTGAGCCAGGCAGTTACAATGCGATTCCAAGGGCTGAGAAAACGCGTTTATATCGTGCTGAAAAACACGTTTTGAAAACTGTGCTGTTCCTGCCCTATAAGTTACATGGTGGTGACCAAAGTTGCCAAAACGTGTTTATTTCTGCTGAAAAACACGTTTTGACAATGTCTGATCACTGGGGTTAAGGTCTGACTCAGTGGGCTCTTCTGAGCCAGGCAGTTACACTGCGATTCTACGGGCTGAGAAAACGCGTTTATTTCGGGCTGAAAAACACATTTTGAAAACTGTGCTGTTCCTGCCCTATAAGTTTCATGGTGGTGACCAAAGTTGCCAAAACGTGTTTATTTCTGCTGAAAAACATGTTTTGACAATTTCTGATCACTGGGGTTAAGGGCTGACTCAGTGGGCTCTTCTGAGCCAGGCAGTTACACTGCGATTCCAAGGGCTGAGAAAACGCGTTTATTTCGGGCTGAAAAACACGTTTTGAAAACTGTGCTGTTCCTGCCCTATAAGTTACATGGTGCTGACCAAAGTTGCCAAAACGTGTTTATTTCTGCTGAAAAACACGTTTTGACAGTTTCTGATCACTGGGGTTAAGGGCTGACTCAGTGTGCTCTTCTGAGCCAGGCAGTTACACTGCGATTCTAAGGGCTGAGAAAACGCGTTTATTTTGGGCTGAAAAACACGTTTTGAAAACTGTGCTGTTCCTGTCCTATAACTTACATGGTGGTGACCAAAGTTGCCAAAACGTGTTTATTTCTGCTGAAAAACATGTTTTGACAATTTCTGTTCACTGGGGTTAAGGGCTGTCTCAGTGTGCTATTCTGAGCCAGGCAGTTACACTGCGATTCTAATGGCTGAGAAAACGCGTTTATTTCGGGCTGAAAAACACGTTTTGAAAACTGTGCTGTTCCTGCCCTATAACTTACATGGTGGTGACCAAAGTTGCCAAAACGTGTTTATTTCTGCTGAAAAACAAGTTTTGACATTTTCTGCACACTGGGGTTAAGAGTTGACTCAGTGTGCTCTTCTGAGCCAGGCAGTTACATTGCGATTCCAAGGGCTGAGAAAACGCGTGTATTTCGGGCTGAAAAACACGTTTTGAAAACTGTGCTGTTCCTGCCCTATAAGTTACATGGTGGTGTCCAAAGTTGCCAAAACGTGTTTATTTCTGCTGAAATACACGTTTTGACAATTTCTGATCACTGGGGTTAAGGGCTGACTCAGTGTGCTCTTCTGAGCCAGGCAGTTACACTGCAATTCTAAGGGCTGAGAAAACGTGTTTTTTTCGGGCTGAAAAACACGTTTTGAAAACTGTGCTGTTCCTGCCCTATAAGTTACATGGTGGTGACCAAAGTTGCCAAAACGTGTTTATTTCTGCTGAAAAACACGTTTTGACAATTTCTGATCACTGGGGTTAAGGTCTGACTCAGTGGGCTCTTCTGAGCCAGGCAGTTACTCTGCGATTCTAAGGGCTGAGAAAACGCGTTTATTTCGGGCTGAAAAACACGTTTTGAAAACTGTGCTGTTCCTGCCCTATAAGTTTCATGGTGGTGACCAAAGTTGCCAAAACGTGTTTATTTCTGCTGAAAAACATGTTTTGACAATTTCTGATCACTGGGGTTAAGGGCTGACTCAGTGGGCTCTTCTGAGCCAGGCAGTTACAATGCGATTCCAAGGGCTGAGAAAACGCGTTTATATCGTGCTGAAAAACACGTTTTGAAAACTGTGCTGTTCCTGCCCTATAAGTTACATGGTGGTGACCAAAGTTGCCAAAACGTGTTTATTTCTGCTGAAAAACAAGTTTTGACATTTTCTGCACACTGGGGTTAAGGGTTGACTCAGTGTGCTCTTCTGAGCCAGGCAGTTACATTGCGATTCCAAGGGCTGAGAAAACGCGTTTATTTCGGGCTGAAAAACACGTTTTGAAAATTGTGCTGTTCCTGCCCTATAAGTTACATGGTGGTGACCAAAGTTGCCAAAACGTGTTTATTTCTGCTGAAATACACGTTTTGACAATTTCTGATCACTGGGGTTAAGGTCTGACTCAGAGGGCTCTTCTGAGCCAGTCAGTTACAGTGCGATTCCAAGGGCTGAGAAAACGCGTTTATTTCGGGCTGAAAAAAACGTTTTGAAAACTGTGCTGTTCCTGCCCTATAACTTACATGGTGGTGACCAAAGTTGCCAAAACGTGTTTATTTCTGCTGAAAAACATGTTTTGACAATTTCTGATCACTGGGGTTAAGGGCTGACTCAGTGTGCTCTTCTGAGCCAGGCAGTTACACTGCAATTCTAAGGGCTGAGAAAACGTGTTTTTTTCGGGCTGAAAAACACGTTTTGAAAACTGTGCTGTTCCTGCCCTATAACTTACATGGTGGTGACCAAAGTTGCCAAAACGTGTTTATTTCTGCTGAAAAACATGTTTTGACAATTTCTGATCACTGGGGTTAAGGGCTGACTCAGTGTGCTCTTCTGAGCCAGGCAGTTACACTGCGATTCTAAGGGCTGAGAAAACGCGTTTATTTCGGGCTGAAAAACACGTTTTGAAAATTGTGCTGTTCCTGCCCTATAAGTTACATGGTGGTGACCAAAGTTGCCAAAACGTGTTTATTTCTGCTGAAAAACATGTTTTGACAATTTCTGATCACTGGGGTTAAGGGCTGACTCAGTGGGCTCTTCTGAGCCAGGCAGTTACACTGCGATTCTAAGGGCTGAGAAATCGCGTTTATTTCGGGCTGAAAAACACGTTTTGAAAACTGTGCTGTTCCTGCCCTATAAGTTACATGGTGGTTTCCAAAGTTGCCAAAACGTGTTTATTTCTGCTGAAAAACAAGTTTTGACATTTTCTGCACACTGGGGTTAAGGGTTGACTCAGTGTGCTCTTCTGAGCCAGGCAGTTACATTGCGATTCCAAGAGCTGAGAAAACGCGTTTATTTCGGGCTGAAAAACACGTTTTGAAAACTGTGCCTGTTCCTGCCCTATAAGTTACATGGTGGTGTCCAAAGTTGCCAAAACGTGTTTATTTCTGCTGAAAAACACGTTTTGACAATTTCTGATCACTGGGGTTAAGGTCTGACTCAGTGGGCTCTTCTGAGCCAGGTAGTTACATTGCGATTCCAAGGGCTGAGAAAACGCGTTTATTTCGGGCTGAAAAACACGTTTTGAAAATTGTGCTGTTCCTGCCCTATAAGTTACATGGTGGTGACCAAAGATGCCAAAACGTGTTTATTTCTGCTGAAAAACATGTTTGACAATTTCTGATCACTGGGGTTAAGGGCTGACTCAGTGGGCTCTTCTGAGCCAGGTAGTTACATTGCGATTCCAAGGGCTGAGAAAACGCGTTTATTTCGGGCTGAAAAACACGTTTTGAAAACTGTGCTGTTCCTGCCCTATAAGTTACATGGTGCTGACCAAAGTTGCCAAAACGTGTTTATTTCTGCTGAAAAACATGTTTTGACAATTTCTGTTCATTGGGGTTAAGGGCTGACTCAGTGTGCTCTTCTGAGCCAGGCAGTTACTCTGCGATTCTAAGGGCTGAGAAACGCGTTTATTTCGGGCTGAAAAACACGTTTTGAAAACTGTGCTGTTCCTGCCCTATAAGTTACATGGTGGTGACCAAAGTTGCCAAACCGTGTTTATTTCTGCTAAAAAACATGTTTTGACAATTTCTGATCACTGGGGTTAAGGGCTGACTCAGTGTGCTCTTCTGAGCCAGGCAGTTACACTGCGAATCTAAGGGCTGAGAAAACGCGTTTATTTCGGGCTGAAAAACACGTTTTGAAAACTGTGCTGTTCCTGCCCTATAACTTACATGGTGGTGACCAAAGATGCCAAAACGTGTTTATTTCTGCCGAAAAACATGTTTTGACAATTTCTGTTCACTGGGGTTAAGGGCTGACTCAGTGTGCTCTTCTGAGCCAGGCAGTTACACTGCGATTCTAAGGGCTGAGAAAACGCGTTTATTTCGGGCTGAAAAACACGTTTTGAAAACTGTGCTGTTCCTGCCCTATAAGTTACATGGTGGTGACCAAAGTTGCCAAAACGTGTTTATTTCTGCTGAAAAACATGTTTTGACAATTTCTGATCACTGGGGTTAAGGTCTGACTCAGTGGGCTCTTCTGAGCCAGGCAGTTACTCTGCGATTCTAAGGGCTGAGAAAACGCGTTTATTTCGGGCTGAAAAACACGTTTTGAAAACTGTGCTGTTCCTGCCCTATAAGTTTCATGGTGGTGACCAAAGTTGCCAAAACGTGTTTATTTCTGCTGAAAAACATGTTTTGACAATTTCTGATCACTGGGGTTAAGGGCTGACTCAGTGGGCTCTTCTGAGCCAGGCAGTTACAATGCGATTCCAAGGGCTGAGAAAACGCGTTTATATCGTGCTGAAAAACACGTTTTGAAAACTGTGCTGTTCCTGCCCTATAAGTTACATGGTGGTGACCAAAGTTGCCAAAACGTGTTTATTTCTGCTGAAAAACAAGTTTTGACATTTTCTGCACACTGGGGTTAAGGGTTGACTCAGTGTGCTCTTCTGAGCCAGGCAGTTACATTGCGATTCCAAGGGCTGAGAAAACGCGTTTATTTCGGGCTGAAAAACACGTTTTGAAAATTGTGCTGTTCCTGCCCTATAAGTTACATGGTGGTGACCAAAGTTGCCAAAACGTGTTTATTTCTGCTGAAATACACGTTTTGACAATTTCTGATCACTGGGGTTAAGGTCTGACTCAGAGGGCTCTTCTGAGCCAGTCAGTTACAGTGCGATTCCAAGGGCTGAGAAAACGCGTTTATTTCGGGCTGAAAAACACGTTTTGAAAACTGTGCTGTTCCTGCCCTATAACTTACATGGTGGTGACCAAAGTTGCCAAAACGTGTTTATTTCTGCTGAAAAACACGTTTTGACAATGTCTGATCACTGGGGTTAAGGTCTGACTCAGTGGGCTCTTCTGAGCCAGGCAGTTACACTGCGATTCTAAGGGCTGAGAAAACGCGTTTATTTCGGGCTAAAAAACACATTTTGAAAACTGTGCTGTTCCTGCCCTATAAGTTTCATGGTGGTGACCAAAGTTGCCAAAACGTGTTTATTTCTGCTGAAAAACATGTTTTGACAATTTCTGATCACTGGGGTTAAGGGCTGTCTCAGTGTGCTATTCTGAGCCAGGCAGTTACACTGCGATTCTAATGGCTGAGAAAACGCGTTTATTTCGGGCTGAAAAACACGTTTTGAAAACTGTGCTGTTCCTGCCCTATAACTTACATGGTGGTGACCAAAGTTGCCAAAACGTGTTTATTTCTGCTGAAAAACAAGTTTTGACATTTTCTGCACACTGGGGTTAAGAGTTGACTCAGTGTGCTCTTCTGAGCCAGGCAGTTACATTGCGATTCCAAGGGCTGAGAAAACGCGTGTATTTCGGGCTGAAAAACACGTTTTGAAAACTGTGCTGTTCCTGCCCTATAAGTTACATGGTGGTGTCCAAAGTTGCCAAAACGTGTTTATTTCTGCTGAAATACACGTTTTGACAATTTCTGATCACTGGGGTTAAGGTCTGACTCAGTGGGCTCTTCTGAGCCAGGTAGTTACATTGCGATTCCAAGGGCTGAGAAAACGCGTTTATTTCGGGCTGAAAAACACGTTGTGAAAACTGTGCTGTTCCTGCCCTATAAGTTACATGGTGCTGACCAAAGTTGCCAAAACGTGTTTATTTCTGCTGAAAAACATGTTTTGACAATTTCTGTTCACTGGGGTTAAGGGCTGACTCAGTGTGCTCTTCTGAGCCAGGCAGTTACTCTGCGATTCTAAGGGCTGAGAAACGCGTTTATTTCGGGCTGAAAAACACGTTTTGAAAACTGTGCTGTTCCTGCCCTATAAGTTACATGGTGGTGACCAAAGTTGCCAAAACGTGTTTATTTCTGCTAAAAAACATGTTTTGACAATTTCTGATCACTGGGGTTAAGGGCTGACTCAGTGTGCTCTTCTGAGCCAGGCAGTTACACTGCGAATCTAAGGGCTGAGAAAACGCGTTTATTTCGGGCTGAAAAACACGTTTTGAAAACTGTGCTGTTCCTGCCCTATAAGTTACATGGTGGTGACCAAAGATGCCAAAACGTGTTTATTTCTGCTGAAAAACATGTTTTGACAATTTCTGTTCACTGGGGTTAAGGGCTGACTCAGTGTGCTCTTCTGAGCCAGGCAGTTACACTGCGATTCTAAGGGCTGAGAAAACGCGTTTATTTCGGGCTGAAAAACACGTTTTGAAAACTGTGCTGTTCCTGCCCTATAACTTACATGGTGGTGACCAAAGTTGCCAAAACGTGTTTATTTCTGCTGAAAAACATGTTTTGACAATTTCTGATCACTGGGGTTAAGGGCTGACTCAGTGTGCTCTTCTGAGCCAGGCAGTTACACTGCAATTCTAAGGGCTGAGAAAACGTGTTGTTTTCGGGCTGAAAAACACGTTTTGAAAACTGTGCTGTTCCTGCCCTATAAGTTACATGGTGGTGACCAAAGTTGCCAAAACGTGTTTATTTCTGCTGAAAAACACGTTTTGACAATTTCTGATCACTGGGGTTAAGGTCTGACTCAGTGGGCTCTTCTGAGCCAGGCAGTTACTCTGCGATTCTAAGGGCTGAGAAAACGCGTTTATTTCGGGCTGAAAAACACGTTTTGAAAACTGTGCTGTTCCTGCCCTATAAGTTTCATGGTGGTGACCAAAGTTGCCAAAACGTGTTTATTTCTGCTGAAAAACATGTTTTGACAATTTCTGATCACTGGGGTTAAGGGCTGACTCAGTGGGCTCTTCTGAGCCAGGCAGTTACAATGCGATTCCAAGGGCTGAGAAAACGCGTTTATATCGTGCTGAAAAACACGTTTTGAAAACTGTGCTGTTCCTGCGCTATAAGTTACATGGTGGTGACCAAAGTTGCCAAAACGTGTTTATTTCTGCTGAAAAACATGTTTTGACAATTTCTGATCACTGGGGTTAAGGGCTGACTCAGTGGGCTCTTCTGAGCCAGGCAGTTACACTGCGATTCTAAGGGCTGAGAAAACGCGTTTATTTCGGGCTGAAAAACACGTTTTGAAAATTGTGCTGTTCCTGCCCTATAAGTTACATGGTGGTGACCAAAGTTGCCAAAACGTGTTTATTTCTGCTGAAATACACGTTTTGACAATTTCTGATCACTGGGGTTAAGGTCTGACTCAGAGGGCTCTTCTGAGCCAGTCAGTTACAGTGCGATTCCAAGGGCTGAGAAAACGCGTTTATTTCGGGCTGAAAAACACGTTTTGAAAACTGTGCTGTTCCTGCCCTATAACTTACATGGTGGTGACCAAAGTTGCCAAAACGTGTTTATTTCTGCTGAAAAACATGTTTTGACAATTTCTGATCACTGGGGTTAAGGGCTGACTCAGTGTGCTCTTCTGAGCCAGGCAGTTACACTGCAATTCTAAGGGCTGAGAAAACGTGTTTTTTTCGGGCTGAAAAACACGTTTTGAAAACTGTTGTTCCTGCCCTATAACTTACATGGTGGTGACCAAAGTTGCCAAAACGTGTTTATTTCTGCTGAAAAACATGTTTTGACAATTTCTGATCACTGGGGTTAAGGGCTGACTCAGTGTGCTCTTCTGAGCCAGGCAGTTACACTGCGATTCTAAGGGCTGAGAAAACGCGTTTATTTCGGGCTGAAAAACACGTTTTGAAAATTGTGCTGTTCCTGCCCTATAAGTTACATGGTGGTGACCAAAGTTGCCAAAACGTGTTTATTTCTGCTGAAAAACATGTTTTGACAATTTCTGATCACTGGGGTTAAGGGCTGACTCAGTGGGCTCTTCTGAGCCAGGCAGTTACACTGCGATTCTAAGGGCTGAGAAATCGCGTTTATTTCGGGCTGAAAAACACGTTTTGAAAACTGTGCTGTTCCTGCCCTATAAGTTACATGGTGGTTTCCAAAGTTGCCAAAACGTGTTTATTTCTGCTGAAAAACAAGTTTTGACATTTTCTGCACACTGGGGTTAAGGGTTGACTCAGTGTGCTCTTCTGAGCCAGGCAGTTACATTGCGATTCCAAGAGCTGAGAAAACGCGTTTATTTCGGGCTGAAAAACACGTTTTGAAAACTGTGCCTGTTCCTGCCCTATAAGTTACATGGTGGTGTCCAAAGTTGCCAAAACGTGTTTATTTCTGCTGAAAAACACGTTTTGACAATTTCTGATCACTGGGGTTAAGGTCTGACTCAGTGGGCTCTTCTGAGCCAGGTAGTTACATTGCGATTCCAAGGGCTGAGAAAACGCGTTTATTTCGGGCTGAAAAACACGTTTTGAAAATTGTGCTGTTCCTGCCCTATAAGTTACATGGTGGTGACCAAAGATGCCAAAACGTGTTTATTTCTGCTGAAAAACATGTTTGACAATTTCTGATCACTGGGGTTAAGGGCTGACTCAGTGGGCTCTTCTGAGCCAGGTAGTTACATTGCGATTCCAAGGGCTGAGAAAACGCGTTTATTTCGGGCTGAAAAACACGTTTTGAAAACTGTGCTGTTCCTGCCCTATAAGTTACATGGTGCTGACCAAAGTTGCCAAAACGTGTTTATTTCTGCTGAAAAACATGTTTTGACAATTTCTGTTCATTGGGGTTAAGGGCTGACTCAGTGTGCTCTTCTGAGCCAGGCAGTTACTCTGCGATTCTAAGGGCTGAGAAACGCGTTTATTTCGGGCTGAAAAACACGTTTTGAAAACTGTGCTGTTCCTGCCCTATAAGTTACATGGTGGTGACCAAAGTTGCCAAACCGTGTTTATTTCTGCTAAAAAACATGTTTTGACAATTTCTGATCACTGGGGTTAAGGGCTGACTCAGTGTGCTCTTCTGAGCCAGGCAGTTACACTGCGAATCTAAGGGCTGAGAAAACGCGTTTATTTCGGGCTGAAAAACACGTTTTGAAAACTGTGCTGTTCCTGCCCTATAACTTACATGGTGGTGACCAAAGATGCCAAAACGTGTTTATTTCTGCCGAAAAACATGTTTTGACAATTTCTGATCACTGGGGTTAAGGGCTGACTCAGTGTGCTCTTCTGAGCCAGGCAGTTACACTGCGATTCTAAGGGCTGAGAAAACGCGTTTATTTCGGGCTGAAAAACACGTTTTGAAAATTGTGCTGTTCCTGCCCTATAAGTTACATGGTGGTGACCAAAGTTGCCAAAACGTGTTTATTTCTGCTGAAAAACATGTTTTGACAATTTCTGATCACTGGGGTTAAGGGCTGACTCAGTGGGCTCTTCTGAGCCAGGCAGTTACACTGCGATTCTAAGGGCTGAGAAATCGCGTTTATTTCGGGCTGAAAAACACGTTTTGAAAACTGTGCTGTTCCTGCCCTATAAGTTACATGGTGGTTTCCAAAGTTGCCAAAACGTGTTTATTTCTGCTGAAAAACAAGTTTTGACATTTTCTGCACACTGGGGTTAAGGGTTGACTCAGTGTGCTCTTCTGAGCCAGGCAGTTACATTGCGATTCCAAGAGCTGAGAAAACGCGTTTATTTCGGGCTGAAAAACACGTTTTGAAAACTGTGCCTGTTCCTGCCCTATAAGTTACATGGTGGTGTCCAAAGTTGCCAAAACGTGTTTATTTCTGCTGAAAAACACGTTTTGACAATTTCTGATCACTGGGGTTAAGGTCTGACTCAGTGGGCTCTTCTGAGCCAGGTAGTTACATTGCGATTCCAAGGGCTGAGAAAACGCGTTTATTTCGGGCTGAAAAACACGTTTTGAAAATTGTGCTGTTCCTGCCCTATAAGTTACATGGTGGTGACCAAAGATGCCAAAACGTGTTTATTTCTGCTGAAAAACATGTTTGACAATTTCTGATCACTGGGGTTAAGGGCTGACTCAGTGGGCTCTTCTGAGCCAGGTAGTTACATTGCGATTCCAAGGGCTGAGAAAACGCGTTTATTTCGGGCTGAAAAACACGTTTTGGAAACTGTGCTGTTCCTGCCCTATAAGTTACATGGTGCTGACCAAAGTTGCCAAAACGTGTTTATTTCTGCTGAAAAACATGTTTTGACAATTTCTGTTCATTGGGGTTAAGGGCTGACTCAGTGTGCTCTTCTGAGCCAGGCAGTTACTCTGCGATTCTAAGGGCTGAGAAACGCGTTTATTTCGGGCTGAAAAACACGTTTTGAAAACTGTGCTGTTCCTGCCCTATAAGTTACATGGTGGTGACCAAAGTTGCCAAACCGTGTTTATTTCTGCTAAAAAACATGTTTTGACAATTTCTGATCACTGGGGTTAAGGGCTGACTCAGTGTGCTCTTCTGAGCCAGGCAGTTACACTGCGAATCTAAGGGCTGAGAAAACGCGTTTATTTCGGGCTGAAAAACACGTTTTGAAAACTGTGCTGTTCCTGCCCTATAACTTACATGGTGGTGACCAAAGATGCCAAAACGTGTTTATTTCTGCCGAAAAACATGTTTTGACAATTTCTGTTCACTGGGGTTAAGGGCTGACTCAGTGTGCTCTTCTGAGCCAGGCAGTTACACTGCGATTCTAAGGGCTGAGAAAACGCGTTTATTTCGGGCTGAAAAACACGTTTTGAAAACTGTGCTGTTCCTGCCCTATAAGTTACATGGTGGTGACCAAAGTTGCCAAAACGTGTTTATTTCTGCTGAAAAACATGTTTTGACAATTTCTGATCACTGGGGTTAAGGTCTGACTCAGTGGGCTCTTCTGAGCCAGGCAGTTACTCTGCGATTCTAAGGGCTGAGAAAACGCGTTTATTTCGGGCTGAAAAACACGTTTTGAAAACTGTGCTGTTCCTGCCCTATAAGTTTCATGGTGGTGACCAAAGTTGCCAAAACGTGTTTATTTCTGCTGAAAAACATGTTTTGACAATTTCTGATCACTGGGGTTAAGGGCTGACTCAGTGGGCTCTTCTGAGCCAGGCAGTTACAATGCGATTCCAAGGGCTGAGAAAACGCGTTTATATCGTGCTGAAAAACACGTTTTGAAAACTGTGCTGTTCCTGCCCTATAAGTTACATGGTGGTGACCAAAGTTGCCAAAACGTGTTTATTTCTGCTGAAAAACAAGTTTTGACATTTTCTGCACACTGGGGTTAAGGGTTGACTCAGTGTGCTCTTCTGAGCCAGGCAGTTACATTGCGATTCCAAGGGCTGAGAAAACGCGTTTATTTCGGGCTGAAAAACACGTTTTGAAAATTGTGCTGTTCCTGCCCTATAAGTTACATGGTGGTGACCAAAGTTGCCAAAACGTGTTTATTTCTGCTGAAATACACGTTTTGACAATTTCTGATCACTGGGGTTAAGGTCTGACTCAGAGGGCTCTTCTGAGCCAGTCAGTTACAGTGCGATTCCAAGGGCTGAGAAAACGCGTTTATTTCGGGCTGAAAAACACGTTTTGAAAACTGTGCTGTTCCTGCCCTATAACTTACATGGTGGTGACCAAAGTTGCCAAAACGTGTTTATTTCTGCTGAAAAACACGTTTTGACAATGTCTGATCACTGGGGTTAAGGTCTGACTCAGTGGGCTCTTCTGAGCCAGGCAGTTACACTGCGATTCTAAGGGCTGAGAAAACGCGTTTATTTCGGGCTGAAAAACACATTTTGAAAACTGTGCTGTTCCTGCCCTATAAGTTTCATGGTGGTGACCAAAGTTGCCAAAACGTGTTTATTTCTGCTGAAAAACATGTTTTGACAATTTCTGATCACTGGGGTTAAGGGCTGACTCAGTGGGCTCTTCTGAGCCAGGCAGTTACACTGCGATTCCAAGGGCTGAGAAAACGCGTTTATTTCGGGCTGAAAAACACGTTTTGAAAACTGTGCTGTTCCTGCCCTATAAGTTACATGGTGCTGACCAAAGTTGCCAAAACGTGTTTATTTCTGCTGAAAAACACGTTTTGACAGTTTCTGATCACTGGGGTTAAGGGCTGACTCAGTGTGCTCTTCTGAGCCAGGCAGTTACACTGCGATTCTAAGGGCTGAGAAAACGCGTTTATTTTGGGCTGAAAAACACGTTTTGAAAACTGTGCTGTTCCTGTCCTATAACTTACATGGTGGTGACCAAAGTTGCCAAAACGTGTTTATTTCTGCTGAAAAACATGTTTTGACAATTTCTGTTCACTGGGGTTAAGGGCTGTCTCAGTGTGCTATTCTGAGCCAGGCAGTTACACTGCGATTCTAATGGCTGAGAAAACGCGTTTATTTCGGGCTGAAAAACACGTTTTGAAAACTGTGCTGTTCCTGCCCTATAACTTACATGGTGGTGACCAAAGTTGCCAAAACGTGTTTATTTCTGCTGAAAAACAAGTTTTGACATTTTCTGCACACTGGGGTTAAGAGTTGACTCAGTGTGCTCTTCTGAGCCAGGCAGTTACATTGCGATTCCAAGGGCTGAGAAAACGCGTGTATTTCGGGCTGAAAAACACGTTTTGAAAACTGTGCTGTTCCTGCCCTATAAGTTACATGGTGGTGTCCAAAGTTGCCAAAACGTGTTTATTTCTGCTGAAATACACGTTTTGACAATTTCTGATCACTGGGGTTAAGGTCTGACTCAGTGGGCTCTTCTGAGCCAGGTAGTTACATTGCGATTCCAAGGGCTGAGAAAACGCGTTTATTTCGGGCTGAAAAACACGTTTTGAAAACTGTGCTGTTCCTGCCCTATAAGTTACATGGTGCTGACCAAAGTTGCCAAAACGTGTTTATTTCTGCTGAAAAACATGTTTTGACAATTTCTGTTCACTGGGGTTAAGGGCTGACTCAGTGTGCTCTTCTGAGCCAGGCAGTTACTCTGCGATTCTAAGGGCTGAGAAACGCGTTTATTTCGGGCTGAAAAACACGTTTTGAAAACTGTGCTGTTCCTGCCCTATAAGTTACATGGTGGTGACCAAAGTTGCCAAAACGTGTTTATTTCTGCTAAAAAACATGTTTTGACAATTTCTGATCACTGGGGTTAAGGGCTGACTCAGTGTGCTCTTCTGAGCCAGGCAGTTACACTGCGAATCTAAGGGCTGAGAAAACGCGTTTATTTCGGGCTGAAAAACACGTTTTGAAAACTGTGCTGTTCCTGCCCTATAAGTTACATGGTGGTGACCAAAGATGCCAAAACGTGTTTATTTCTGCTGAAAAACATGTTTTGACAATTTCTGTTCACTGGGGTTAAGGGCTGACTCAGTGTGCTCTTCTGAGCCAGGCAGTTACACTGCGATTCTAAGGGCTGAGAAAACGCGTTTATTTCGGGCTGTAAAACACGTTTTGAAAACTGTGCTGTTCCTGCCCTATAACTTACATGGTGGTGACCAAAGTTGCCAAAACGTGTTTATTTCTGCTGAAAAACATGTTTTGACAATTTCTGATCACTGGGGTTAAGGGCTGACTCAGTGTGCTCTTCTGAGCCAGGCAGTTACACTGCAATTCTAAGGGCTGAGAAAACGTGTTTTTTTCGGGCTGAAAAACACGTTTTGAAAACTGTGCTGTTCCTGCCCTATAAGTTACATGGTGGTGACCAAAGTTGCCAAAACGTGTTTATTTCTGCTGAAAAACACGTTTTGACAATTTCTGATCACTGGGGTTAAGGTCTGACTCAGTGGGCTCTTCTGAGCCAGGCAGTTACTCTGCGATTCTAAGGGCTGAGAAAACGCGTTTATTTCGGGCTGAAAAACACGTTTTGAAAACTGTGCTGTTCCTGCCCTATAAGTTTCATGGTGGTGACCAAAGTTGCCAAAACGTGTTTATTTCTGCTGAAAAACATGTTTTGACAATTTCTGATCACTGGGGTTAAGGGCTGACTCAGTGGGCTCTTCTGAGCCAGGCAGTTACAATGCGATTCCAAGGGCTGAGAAAACGCGTTTATATCGTGCTGAAAAACACGTTTTGAAAACTGTGCTGTTCCTGCCCTATAAGTTACATGGTGGTGACCAAAGTTGCCAAAACGTGTTTATTTCTGCTGAAAAACAAGTTTTGACATTTTCTGCACACTGGGGTTAAGGGTTGACTCAGTGTGCTCTTCTGAGCCAGGCAGTTACATTGCGATTCCAAGGGCTGAGAAAACGCGTTTATTTCGGGCTGAAAAACACGTTTTGAAAATTGTGCTGTTCCTGCCCTATAAGTTACATGGTGGTGACCAAAGTTGCCAAAACGTGTTTATTTCTGCTGAAATACACGTTTTGACAATTTCTGATCACTGGGGTTAAGGTCTGACTCAGAGGGCTCTTCTGAGCCAGTCAGTTACAGTGCGATTCCAAGGGCTGAGAAAACGCGTTTATTTCGGGCTGAAAAACACGTTTTGAAAACTGTGCTGTTCCTGCCCTATAACTTACATGGTGGTGACCAAAGTTGCCAAAACGTGTTTATTTCTGCTGAAAAACATGTTTTGACAATTTCTGATCACTGGGGTTAGGGGCTGACTCAGTGTGCTCTTCTGAGCCAGGCAGTTACACTGCAATTCTAAGGGCTGAGAAAACGTGTTTTTTTCGGGCTGAAAAACACGTTTTGAAAACTGTGCTGTTCCTGCCCTATAACTTACATGGTGGTGACCAAAGTTGCCAAAACGTGATTATTTCTGCTGAAAAACATGTTTTGACAATTTCTGATCACTGGGGTTAAGGGCTGACTCAGTGTGCTCTTCTGAGCCAGGCAGTTACACTGCGATTCTAAGGGCTGAGAAAACGCGTTTATTTCGGGCTGAAAAACACGTTTTGAAAATTGTGCTGTTCCTGCCCTATAAGTTACATGGTGGTGACCAAAGTTGCCAAAACGTGTTTATTTCTGCTGAAAAACATGTTTTGACAATTTCTGATCACTGGGGTTAAGGGCTGACTCAGTGGGCTCTTCTGAGCCAGGCAGTTACACTGCGATTCTAAGGGCTGAGAAATCGCGTTTATTTCGGGCTGAAAAACACGTTTTGAAAACTGTGCTGTTCCTGCCCTATAAGTTACATGGTGGTTTCCAAAGTTGCCAAAACGTGTTTATTTCTGCTGAAAAACAAGTTTTGACATTTTCTGCACACTGGGGTTAAGGGTTGACTCAGTGTGCTCTTCTGAGCCAGGCAGTTACATTGCGATTCCAAGAGCTGAGAAAACGCGTTTATTTCGGGCTGAAAAACACGTTTTGAAAACTGTGCCTGTTCCTGCCCTATAAGTTACATGGTGGTGTCCAAAGTTGCCAAAACGTGTTTATTTCTGCTGAAAAACACGTTTTGACAATTTCTGATCACTGGGGTTAAGGTCTGACTCAGTGGGCTCTTCTGAGCCAGGTAGTTACATTGCGATTCCAAGGGCTGAGAAAACGCGTTTATTTCGGGCTGAAAAACACGTTTTGAAAATTGTGCTGTTCCTGCCCTATAAGTTACATGGTGGTGACCAAAGATGCCAAAACGTGTTTATTTCTGCTGAAAAACATGTTTGACAATTTCTGATCACTGGGGTTAAGGGCTGACTCAGTGGGCTCTTCTGAGCCAGGTAGTTACATTGCGATTCCAAGGGCTGAGAAAACGCGTTTATTTCGGGCTGAAAAACACGTTTTGAAAACTGTGCTGTTCCTGCCCTATAAGTTACATGGTGCTGACCAAAGTTGCCAAAACGTGTTTATTTCTGCTGAAAAACATGTTTTGACAATTTCTGTTCATTGGGGTTAAGGGCTGACTCAGTGTGCTCTTCTGAGCCAGGCAGTTACTCTGCGATTCTAAGGGCTGAGAAACGCGTTTATTTCGGGCTGAAAAACACGTTTTGAAAACTGTGCTGTTCCTGCCCTATAAGTTACATGGTGGTGACCAAAGTTGCCAAACCGTGTTTATTTCTGCTAAAAAACATGTTTTGACAATTTCTGATCACTGGGGTTAAGGGCTGACTCAGTGTGCTCTTCTGAGCCAGGCAGTTACACTGCGAATCTAAGGGCTGAGAAAACGCGTTTATTTCGGGCTGAAAAACACGTTTTGAAAACTGTGCTGTTCCTGCCCTATAACTTACATGGTGGTGACCAAAGATGCCAAAACGTGTTTATTTCTGCCGAAAAACATGTTTTGACAATTTCTGTTCACTGGGGTTAAGGGCTGACTCAGTGTGCTCTTCTGAGCCAGGCAGTTACACTGCGATTCTAAGGGCTGAGAAAACGCGTTTATTTCGGGCTGAAAAACACGTTTTGAAAACTGTGCTGTTCCTGCCCTATAAGTTACATGGTGGTGACCAAAGTTGCCAAAACGTGTTTATTTCTGCTGAAAAACATGTTTTGACAATTTCTGATCAATGGGGTTAAGGTCTGACTCAGTGGGCTCTTCTGAGCCAGGCAGTTACTCTGCGATTCTAAGGGCTGAGAAAACGCGTTTATTTCGGGCTGAAAAACACGTTTTGAAAACTGTGCTGTTCCTGCCCTATAAGTTTCATGGTGGTGACCAAAGTTGCCAAAACGTGTTTATTTCTGCTGAAAAACATGTTTTGACAATTTCTGATCACTGGGGTTAAGGGCTGACTCAGTGGGCTCTTCTGAGCCAGGCAGTTACAATGCGATTCCAAGGGCTGAGAAAACGCGTTTATATCGTGCTGAAAAACACGTTTTGAAAACTGTGCTGTTCCTGCCCTATAAGTTACATGGTGGTGACCAAAGTTGCCAAAACGTGTTTATTTCTGCTGAAAAACAAGTTTTGACATTTTCTGCACACTGGGGTTAAGGGTTGACTCAGTGTGCTCTTCTGAGCCAGGCAGTTACATTGCGATTCCAAGGGCTGAGAAAACGCGTTTATTTCGGGCTGAAAAACACGTTTTGAAAATTGTGCTGTTCCTGCCCTATAAGTTACATGGTGGTGACCAAAGTTGCCAAAACGTGTTTATTTCTGCTGAAATACACGTTTTGACAATTTCTGATCACTGGGGTTAAGGTCTGACTCAGAGGGCTCTTCTGAGCCAGTCAGTTACAGTGCGATTCCAAGGGCTGAGAAAACGCGTTTATTTCGGGCTGAAAAACACGTTTTGAAAACTGTGCTGTTCCTGCCCTATAACTTACATGGTGGTGACCAAAGTTGCCAAAACGTGTTTATTTCTGCTGAAAAACACGTTTTGACAATGTCTGATCACTGGGGTTAAGGTCTGACTCAGTGGGCTCTTCTGAGCCAGGCAGTTACACTGCGATTCTAAGGGCTGAGAAAACGCGTTTATTTCGGGCTGAAAAACACATTTTGAAAACTGTGCTGTTCCTGCCCTATAAGTTTCATGGTGGTGACCAAAGTTGCCAAAACGTGTTTATTTCTGCTGAAAAACATGTTTTGACAATTTCTGATCACTGGGGTTAAGGGCTGACTCAGTGGGCTCTTCTGAGCCAGGCAGTTACACTGCGATTCCAAGGGCTGAGAAAACGCGTTTATTTCGGGCTGAAAAACACGTTTTGAAAACTGTGCTGTTCCTGCCCTATAAGTTACATGGTGCTGACCAAAGTTGCCAAAACGTGTTTATTTCTGCTGAAAAACATGTTTTGACAATTTCTGTTCACTGGGGTTAAGGGCTGTCTCAGTGTGCTATTCTGAGCCAGGCAGTTACACTGCGATTCTAATGGCTGAGAAAACGCGTTTATTTCGGGCTGAAAAACACGTTTTGAAAACTGTGCTGTTCCTGCCCTATAACTTACATGGTGGTGACCAAAGTTGCCAAAACGTGTTTATTTCTGCTGAAAAACAAGTTTTGACATTTTCTGCACACTGGGGTTAAGAGTTGACTCAGTGTGCTCTTCTGAGCCAGGCAGTTACATTGCGATTCCAAGGGCTGAGAAAACGCGTGTATTTCGGGCTGAAAAACACGTTTTGAAAACTGTGCTGTTCCTGCCCTATAAGTTACATGGTGGTGTCCAAAGTTGCCAAAACGTGTTTATTTCTGCTGAAATACACGTTTTGACAATTTCTGATCACTGGGGTTAAGGTCTGACTCAGTGGGCTCTTCTGAGCCAGGTAGTTACATTGCGATTCCAAGGGCTGAGAAAACGCGTTTATTTCGGGCTGAAAAACACGTTTTGAAAACTGTGCTGTTCCTGCCCTATAAGTTACATGGTGCTGACCAAAGTTGCCAAAACGTGTTTATTTCTGCTGAAAAACATGTTTTGACAATTTCTGTTCACTGGGGTTAAGGGCTGACTCAGTGTGCTCTTCTGAGCCAGGCAGTTACTCTGCGATTCTAAGGGCTGAGAAACGCGTTTATTTCGGGCTGAAAAACACGTTTTGAAAACTGTGCTGTTCCTGCCCTATAAGTTACATGGTGGTGACCAAAGTTGCCAAAACGTGTTTATTTCTGCTAAAAAACATGTTTTGACAATTTCTGATCACTGGGGTTAAGGGCTGACTCAGTGTGCTCTTCTGAGCCAGGCAGTTACACTGCGAATCTAAGGGCTGAGAAAACGCGTTTTTTTCGGGCTGAAAAACACGTTTTGAAAACTGTGCTGTTCCTGCCCTATAAGTTACATGGTGGTGACCAAAGATGCCAAAACGTGTTTATTTCTGCTGAAAAACATGTTTTGACAATTTCTGTTCACTGGGGTTAAGGGCTGACTCAGTGTGCTCTTCTGAGCCAGGCAGTTACACTGCGATTCTAAGGGCTGAGAAAACGCGTTTATTTCGGGCTGAAAAACACGTTTTGAAAACTGTGCTGTTCCTGCCCTATAACTTACATGGTGGTGACCAAAGTTGCCAAAACGTGTTTATTTCTGCTGAAAAACATGTTTTGACAATTTCTGATCACTGGGGTTAAGGGCTGACTCAGTGTGCTCTTCTGAGCCAGGCAGTTACACTGCAATTCTAAGGGCTGAGAAAACGTGTTTTTTTCGGGCTGAAAAACACGTTTTGAAAACTGTGCTGTTCCTGCCCTATAAGTTACATGGTGGTGACCAAAGTTGCCAAAACGTGTTTATTTCTGCTGAAAAACACGTTTTGACAATTTCTGATCACTGGGGTTAAGGTCTGACTCAGTGGGCTCTTCTGAGCCAGGCAGTTACTCTGCGATTCTAAGGGCTGAGAAAACGCGTTTATTTCGGGCTGAAAAACACGTTTTGAAAACTGTGCTGTTCCTGCCCTATAAGTTTCATGGTGGTGACCAAAGTTGCCAAAACGTGTTTATTTCTGCTGAAAAACATGTTTTGACAATTTCTGATCACTGGGGTTAAGGGCTGACTCAGTGGGCTCTTCTGAGCCAGGCAGTTACAATGCGATTCCAAGGGCTGAGAAAACGCGTTTATATCGTGCTGAAAAACACGTTTTGAAAACTGTGCTGTTCCTGCGCTATAAGTTACATGGTGGTGACCAAAGTTGCCAAAACGTGTTTATTTCTGCTGAAAAACATGTTTTGACAATTTCTGATCACTGGGGTTAAGGGCTGACTCAGTGGGCTCTTCTGAGCCAGGCAGTTACACTGCGATTCTAAGGGCTGAGAAAACGCGTTTATTTCGGGCTGAAAAACACGTTTTGAAAATTGTGCTGTTCCTGCCCTATAAGTTACATGGTGGTGACCAAAGTTGCCAAAACGTGTTTATTTCTGCTGAAATACACGTTTTGACAATTTCTGATCACTGGGGTTAAGGTCTGACTCAGAGGGCTCTTCTGAGCCAGTCAGTTACAGTGCGATTCCAAGAGCTGAGAAAACGCGTTTATTTCGGGCTGAAAAACACGTTTTGAAAACTGTGCCTGTTCCTGCCCTATAAGTTACATGGTGGTGTCCAAAGTTGCCAAAACGTGTTTATTTCTGCTGAAAAACACGTTTTGACAATTTTTGATCACTGGGGTTAAGGTCTGACTCAGTGGGCTCTTCTGAGCCAGGTAGTTACATTGCGATTCCAAGGGCTGAGAAAACGCGTTTATTTCGGGCTGAAAAACACGTTTTGAAAATTGTGCTGTTCCTGCCCTATAAGTTACATGGTGGTGACCAAAGATGCCAAAACGTGTTTATTTCTGCTGAAAAACATGTTTGACAATTTCTGATCACTGGGGTTAAGGGCTGACTCAGTGGGCTCTTCTGAGCCAGGTAGTTACATTGCGATTCCAAGGGCTGAGAAAACGCGTTTATTTCGGGCTGAAAAACACGTTTTGAAAACTGTGCTGTTCCTGCCCTATAAGTTACATGGTGCTGACCAAAGTTGCCAAAACGTGTTTATTTCTGCTGAAAAACATGTTTTGACAATTTCTGTTCATTGGGGTTAAGGGCTGACTCAGTGTGCTCTTCTGAGCCAGGCAGTTACTCTGCGATTCTAAGGGCTGAGAAACGCGTTTATTTCGGGCTGAAAAACACGTTTTGAAAACTGTGCTGTTCCTGCCCTATAAGTTACATGGTGGTGACCAAAGTTGCCAAACCATGTTTATTTCTGCTAAAAAACATGTTTTGACAATTTCTGATCACTGGGGTTAAGGGCTGACTCAGTGTGCTCTTCTGAGCCAGGCAGTTACACTGCGAATCTAAGGGCTGAGAAAACGCGTTTATTTCGGGCTGAAAAACACGTTTTGAAAACTGTGCTGTTCCTGCCCTATAACTTACATGGTGGTGACCAAAGATGCCAAAACGTGTTTATTTCTGCCGAAAAACATGTTTTGACAATTTCTGTTCACTGGGGTTAAGGGCTGACTCAGTGTGCTCTTCTGAGCCAGGCAGTTACACTGCGATTCTAAGGGCTGAGAAAACGCGTTTATTTCGGGCTGAAAAACACGTTTTGAAAACTGTGCTGTTCCTGCCCTATAAGTTACATGGTGGTGACCAAAGTTGCCAAAACGTGTTTATTTCTGCTGAAAAACATGTTTTGACAATTTCTGATCACTGGGGTTAAGGTCTGACTCAGTGGGCTCTTCTGAGCCAGGCAGTTACTCTGCGATTCTAAGGGCTGAGAAAACGCGTTTATTTCGGGCTGAAAAACACGTTTTGAAAACTGTGCTGTTCCTGCCCTATAAGTTTCATGGTGGTGACCAAAGTTGCCAAAACGTGTTTATTTCTGCTGAAAAACATGTTTTGACAATTTCTGATCACTGGGGTTAAGGGCTGACTCAGTGGGCTCTTCTGAGCCAGGCAGTTACAATGCGATTCCAAGGGCTGAGAAAACGCGTTTATATCGTGCTGAAAAACACGTTTTGAAAACTGTGCTGTTCCTGCCCTATAAGTTTCATGGTGGTGACCAAAGTTGCCAAAACGTGTTTATTTCTGCTGAAAAACAAGTTTTGACATTTTCTGCACACTGGGGTTAAGGGTTGACTCAGTGTGCTCTTCTGAGCCAGGCAGTTACATTGCGATTCCAAGGGCTGAGAAAACGCGTTTATTTCGGGCTGAAAAACACGTTTTGAAAATTGTGCTGTTCCTGCCCTATAAGTTACATGGTGGTGACCAAAGTTGCCAAAACGTGTTTATTTCTGCTGAAAAACAAGTTTTGACATTTTCTGCACACTGGGGTTAAGGGTTGACTCAGTGTGCTCTTCTGAGCCAGGCAGTTACATTGCGATTCCAAGAGCTGAGAAAACGCGTTTATTTCGGGCTGAAAAACACGTTTTGAAAACTGTGCCTGTTCCTGCCCTATAAGTTACATGGTGGTGTCCAAAGTTGCCAAAACGTGTTTATTTCTGCTGAAAAACACGTTTTGACAATTTCTGATCACTGGGGTTAAGGTCTGACTCAGTGGGCTCTTCTGAGCCAGGTAGTTACATTGCGATTCCAAGGGCTGAGAAAACGCGTTTATTTCGGGCTGAAAAACACGTTTTGAAAACTGTGCTGTTCCTGCCCTATAAGTTACATGGTGGTGACCAAAGATGCCAAAACGTGTTTATTTCTGCTGAAAAACATGTTTGACAATTTCTGATCACTGGGGTTAAGGGCTGACTCAGTGGGCTCTTCTGAGCCAGGTAGTTACTTTGCGATTCCAAGGGATGAGAAAACGCGTTTATTTCGGGCTGAAAAACACGTTTTGAAAACTGTGCTGTTCCTGCCCTATAAGTTACATGGTGGTGACCAAAGTTGCCAAAACGTGTTTATTTCTGCTGAAAAACACGTTTTGACAATGTCTGATCACTGGGGTTAAGGTCTGACTCAGTGGGCTCTTCTGAGCCAGGCAGTTACACTGCGATTCTAAGGGCTGAGAAAACGCGTTTATTTCGGGCTGAAAAACACGTTTTGAAAACTGTGCTGTTCCTGCCCTATAAGTTACATGGTGCTGACCAAAGTTGCCAAAACGTGTTTATTTCTGCTGAAAAACATGTTTTGACAATTTCTGTTCACTGGGGTTAAGGGCTGACTCAGTGTGCTCTTCTGAGCCAGGCAGTTACTCTGCGATTCTAAGGGCTGAGAAACGCGTTTATTTCGGGCTGAAAAACACGTTTTGAAAACTGTGCTGTTCCTGCCCTATAAGTTACATGGTGGTGACCAAAGTTGCCAAAACGTGTTTATTTCTGCTAAAAAACATGTTTTGACAATTTCTGATCACTGGGGTTAAGGGCTGACTCAGTGTGCTCTTCTGAGCCAGGCAGTTACACTGCGAATCTAAGGGCTGAGAAAACGCGTTTATTTCGGGCTGAAAAACACGTTTTGAAAACTGTGCTGTTCCTGCCCTATAAGTTACATGGTGGTGACCAAAGATGCCAAAACGTGTTTATTTCTGCTGAAAAACATGTTTTGACAATTTCTGATCACTGGGGTTAAGGGCTGACTCAGTGTGCTCTTCTGAGCCAGGCAGTTACACTGCAATTCTAAGGGCTGAGAAAACGTGTTTTTTTCGGGCTGAAAAACACGTTTTGAAAACTGTGCTGTTCCTGCCCTATAAGTTACATGGTGGAGACCAAAGTTGCCAAAACGTGTTTATTTCTGCTGAAAAACACGTTTTGACAATTTCTGATCACTGGGGTTAAGGTCTGACTCAGTGGGCTCTTCTGAGCCAGGCAGTTACAATGCGATTCCAAGGGCTGAGAAAACGCGTTTGTATCGTGCTGAAAAACACGTTTTGAAAACTGTGCTGTTCCTGCCCTATAAGTTACATGGTGGTGACCAAAGTTGCCAAAACGTGTTTATTTCTGCTGAAAAACAAGTTTTGACATTTTCTGCACACTGGGGTTAATGGTTGACTCAGTGTGCTCTTCTGAGCCAGGCAGTTACATTGCGATTCCAAGGGCTGAGAAAACGCGTTTATTTCGGGCTGAAAAACACGTTTTGAAAACTGTGCTGTTCCTGCCCTATAACTTACATGGTGGTGACCAAAGTTGCCAAAACGTGTTTATTTCTGCTGAAAAACATGTTTTGACAATTTCTGATCACTGGGGTTAAGGGCTGACTCAGTGTGCTCTTCTGAGCCAGGCAGTTACACTGCGATTCTAAGGGCTGAGAAAACGCGTTTATTTCGGGCTGAAAAACACGTTTTGAAAACTGTGCTGTTCCTGCCCTATAACTTACATGGTGGTGACCAAAGTTGCCAAAACGTGTTTATTTCTGCTGAAAAACATGTTTTGACAATTTCTGATCACTGGGGTTAAGGGCTGACTCAGTGTGCTCTTCTGAGCCAGGCAGTTACACTGCAATTCTAAGGGCTGAGAAAACGTGTTTTTTTCGGGCTGAAAAACACGTTTTGAAAACTGTGCTGTTCCTGCCCTATAAGTTACATGGTGGTGACCAAAGTTGCCAAAACGTGTTTATTTCTGCTGAAAAACACGTTTTGACAATTTCTGATCACTGGGGTTAAGGTCTGACTCAGTGGGCTCTTCTGAGCCAGGCAGTTACACTGCGATTCCAAGGGCTGAGATAACGCGTTTATTTCGGGCTGAAAAACACGTTTTGAAAACTGTGCTGTTCCTGCCCTATAAGTTACATGGTGGTGACCAAAGTTGCCAAAACGTGTTTATTTCTGCTGAAAAACACGTTTTGACAATTTCTGATCACTGGGGTTAAGGTCTGACTCAGGGGCTCTTCTGAGCCAGTCAGTTACAGTGCGATTCCAAGGGCTGAGAAAACGCGTTTATTTCGGGCTGAAAAACACGTTTTGAAAACTGTGCTATTCCTGCCCTATAAGTTACATGGTGGTGACCAAAGTTGCCAATACGTGTTTATTTCTGCTGAAAAACATGTTTTGACAATTTCTGATCACTGGGGTTAAGGGCTGACTCAGTGTGCTCTTCTGAGCCAGGCAGTTACTCTGCAATTCTAAGGGCTGAGAAAACGTGTTTATTTCGGGCTGAAAAACCCGTTTTGAAAACTGTGCTGTTCCTGCCCTATAAGTTACATGGTGGTGACCAAAGTTGCCAAAACGTGTTTATTTCTGCTGAAAAACACGTTTTGACAATTTCTGATCACTGGGGTTAAGGTCTGACTCAGTGGGCTCTTCTGAGCCAGTCAGTTACAGTGCGATTCCAAGGGCTGAGAAAACGCGTTTATTTCGGGCTGAAAAACACGTTTTGAAAACTGTGCTGTTCCTGTCCTATAAGTTACATGGTGGTGACCAAAGTTACCAAAACGTGTTTATTTCTGCTGAAAAACATGTTTTGACAATTTCTGATCACTGGGGTTAAGGGCTGACTCAGTGTGCTCTTCTGTGCCAGGCAGTTACACTGCGATTCCAAGGGCTGAGAAAACGCGTTTATTTCGGGCTGAAAAACACGTTTTGAAAACTGTGCTGTTCCTGCCCTATAACTTACATGGTGGTGACCAAAGTTGCCAAAACGTGTTTATTTCTGCTGAAAAACATGTTTTGACAATTTCTGATCACTGGGGTTAAGGGCTGACTCAGTGTGCTCTTCTGAGCCAGGCAGTTACACTGCGATTCTAAGGGCTGAGAAAACGCGTTTATTTCGGGCTGAAAAACACGTTTTGAAAACTGTGCTGTTCCTGCCCTATAACTTACATGGTGGTGACCAAAGTTGCCAAAACGTGTTTATTTCTGCTGAAAAACATGTTTTGACAATTTCTGATCACTGGGGTTAAGGGCTGACTCAGTGTGCTCTTCTGAGCCAGGCAGTTACACTGCAATTCAAAGGGCTGAGAAAACGTGTTTTTTTCGGGCTGAAAAACACGTTTTGAAAACTGTGCTGTTCCTGCCCTATAAGTTACATGGTGGTGACCAAAGTTGCCAAAACGTGTTTATTTCTGCTGAAAAACACGTTTTGACAATTTCTGATCACTGGGGTTAAGGGCTGACTCAGTGGGCTCTTCTGAGCCAGGCAGTTACACTGCGATTCCAAGGGCTGAGAAAACGCGTTTATTTCGGGCTGAAAAACACGTTTTGAAAACTGTGCTGTTCCTGCCCTATAACTTACATGGTGGTGACCAAAGTTGCCAAAACGTGTTTATTTCTGCTGAAAAACATGTTTTGACAATTTCTGATCACTGGGGTTAAGGGCTGACTCAGTGTGCTCTTCTGAGCCAGGCAGTTACACTGCGATTCTAAGGGCTGAGAAAATGCGTTTATTTCGGGCTGAAAAACACGTTTTGAAAACTGTGCTGTTCCTGCCCTATAACTTACATGGTGGTGACCAAAGTTGCCAAAATGTGTTTATTTCTGCTGAAAAACATGTTTTGACAATTTCTGATCACTGGGGTTAAGGGCTGACTCAGTGTGCTCTTCTGAGCCAGGCAGTTACACTGCAATTCTAAGGGCTGAGAAAACGTGTTTTTTTCGGGTTGAAAAACACGTTTTGAAAACTGTGCTGTTCCTGCCCTATAAGTTACATGGTGGTGACCAAAGTTGCCAAAACGTGTTTATTTCTGCTGAAAAACACGTTTTGACAATTTTTGATCACTGGGGTTAAGGTCTGACTCAGTGGGCTCTTCTGAGCCAGGCAGTTGCACTGCGATTCCAAGGGCTGAGAAAACGCGTTTATTTCGGGCTGAAAAACACGTTTTGAAAACTGTGCTGTTCCTGCCCTATAAGTTACATGGTGGTGACCAAAGTTGCCAAAACGTGTTTATTTCTGCTGAAAAACATGTTTTGACAATTTCTGATCACTGGGGTTAAGGGCTGACTCAGTGTGCTCTTCTGAGCCAGGCAGTTACACTGCGATTCTAAGAGCTGAGAAAACGCGTTTATTTCGGGCTGAAAAACACGTTTTGAAAGTTGTGCTGTTCCTGCCCTATAAGTTACATGGTGGTGACCAAAGTTGCCAAAACGTGTTTATTTCTGCTGAAAAACATGTTTTGACAATTTCTGATCACTGGGGTTAAGGTCTGACTCAGTGGGCTCTTCTGAGCCAGTCAGTTACAGTGCGATTCCAAGGGCTGAGAAAACGTGTTTATTTCGGGCTGAAAAACACGTTTTGAAAACTGTGCTGTTCCTGCCCTATAACTTACATGGTGGTGACCAAAGTTGCCAAAACGTGTTTATTTCTGCTGAAAAACATGTTTTGACAATTTCTGATCACTGGGGTTAAGGGCTGACTCAGTGTGCTCTTCTGAGCCAGGCAGTTACACTGCAATTCTAAGGGCTGAGAAAACGTGTTTTTTTTCGGGCTGAAAAACACGTTTTGAAAACTGTGCTGTTCCTGCCCTATAAGTTACATGGTGGTGACCAAAGTTGCCAAAACGTGTTTATTTCTGCTGAAAAACACGTTTTGACAATTTCTGATCACTGGGGTTAAGGTCTGACTCAGTGGGCTCTTCTGAGCCAGTCAGTTACACTACGATTCCAAGGGCTGAGAAAACGCGTTTATTTCGGGCTGAAAAACACGTTTTGAAAACTGTGCTGTTCCTGCCCTATAACTTACATGGTGGTGACCAAAGTTGCCAAAACGTGTTTATTTCTGCTGAAAAACATGTTTTGACAATTTCTGATCACTGGGGTTAAGGGCTGACTCAGTGTGCTCTTCTGAGCCAGGCAGTTACACTGCGATTCTAAGGGCTGAGAAAACGCGTTTATTTCGGGCTGAAAAACACGTTTTGAAAACTGTGCTGTTCCTGCCCTATAACTTACATGGTGGTGACCAAAGTTGCCAAAACGTGTTTATTTCTGCTGAAAAACATGTTTTGACAATTTCTGATCACTGGGGTTAAGGGCTGACTCAGTGTGCTCTTCTGAGCCAGGCAGTTACACTGCAATTCTAAGGGCTGAGAAAACGTGTTTTTTTCGGGCTGAAAAACACGTTTTGAAAACTGTGCTGTTCCTGCCCTATAAGTTACATGGTGGTGACCAAAGTTGCCAAAACGTGTTTATTTCTGCTGAAAAACACGTTTTGACAATTTCTGATCACTGGGGTTAAGGGCTGACTCAGTGGGCTCTTCTGAGCCAGGCAGTTACACTGCGATTCCAAGGGCTGAGAAAACGCGTTTATTTCGGGCTGAAAAACACGTTTTGAAAACTGTGCTGTTCCTGCCCTATAACTTACATGGTGGTGACCAAAGTTGCCAAAACGTGTTTATTTCTGCTGAAAAACATGTTTTGACAATTTCTGATCACTGGGGTTAAGGGCTGACTCAGTGTGCTCTTCTGAGCCAGGCAGTTACACTGCGATTCTAAGGGCTGAGAAAACGCGTTTATTTCGGGCTGAAAAACACGTTTTGAAAACTGTGCTGTTCCTGCCCTATAACTTACATGGTGGTGACCAAAGTTGCCAAAATGTGTTTATTTCTGCTGAAAAACATGTTTTGACAATTTCTGATCACTGGGGTTAAGGGCTGACTCAGTGGGCTCTTCTGAGCCAGGCAGTTACAATGCGATTCCAAGGGCTGAGAAAACGCGTTTATTTCGGGCTGAAAAACACGTTTTGAAAACTGTGCTCTTCCTGCCCTATAAGTTACATGGTGGTGACCAAAGTTGCCAAAACGTGTTTATTTCTGCTGAAAAACACGTTTTGACAATTTCTGATCACTGGGGTTAAGGTCTGACTCAGTGGGCTCTTCTGAGCCAGGCAGTTACTCTGCGATTCTAAGGGCTGAGAAAACGCGTTTATTTCGGGCTGAAAAACACGATTTGAAAACTGTGCTGTTCCTGCCCTATAAGTTTCATGGTGGTGACCAAAGTTGCCAAAACGTGTTTATTTCTGCTGAAAAACATGTTTTGACAATTTCTGATCACTGGGGTTAAGGGCTGACTCAGTGGGCTCTTCTGAGCCAGGCAGTTACAATGCGATTCCAAGGGCTGAGAAAACGCGTTTGTATCGTGCTGAAAAACACGTTTTGAAAACTGTGCTGTTCCTGCCCTATAAGTTACATGGTGGTGACCAAAGTTGCCAAAACGTGTTTATTTCTGCTGAAAAACAAGTTTTGACATTTTCTGCACACTGGGGTTAATGGTTGACTCAGTGTGCTCTTCTGAGCCAGGCAGTTACATTGCGATTCCAAGGGCTGAGAAAACGCGTTTATTTCGGGCTGAAAAACACGTTTTGAAAATTGTGCTGTTCCTGCCCTATAAGTTACATGGTGGTGACCAAAGTTGCCAAAACGTGTTTATTTCTGCTGAAATACACGTTTTGACAATTTCTGATCACTGGGGTTAAGGTCTGACTCAGTGGGCTCTTCTGAGCCAGTCAGTTACAGTGCGATTCCAAGGGCTGAGAAAACGCGTTTATTTCGGGCTGAAAAACACGTTTTGAAAAATGTGCTGTTCCTGCCCTATAAGTTACATGGTGGTGACCAAAGTTGCCAAAACGTGTTTATTTCTGCTGAAAAACATGTTTTGACAATTTCTGATCACTGGGGTTAAGGGCTGACTCAGTGTGCTCTTCTGAGCCAGGCAGTTACACTGCGAATCCAAGGGCTGAGAAAACGCGTTTATTTCGGGCTGAAAAACACGTTTTGAAAACTGTGCTGTTCCTGCCCTATAAGTTACATGGTGGTGACCAAAATTACCAAAACGTGTTTATTTCTGCTGAAAAACATGTTTTGACAATTTCTGATCACTGGGGTTAAGGGCTGACTCAGTGGGCTCTTCTGAGCCAGGCAGTTACACTGCGATTCCAAGGGCTGAGAAAACGCGTTTATTTCGGGCTGAAAAACACGTTTTGAAAACTGTGCTGTTCCTGCCCTATAACTTACATGGTGGTGACCAAAGTTGCCAAAACGTGTTTATTTCTGCTGAAAAACATGTTTTGACAATTTCTGATCACTGGGGTTAAGGGCTGACTCAGTGTGCTCTTCTGAGCCAGGCAGTTACACTGCGATTCTAAGGGCTGAGAAAACGCGTTTATTTCGGGCTGAAAAACACGTTTTGAAAACTGTGCTGTTCCTGCCCTATAACTTACATGGTGGTGACCAAAGTTGCCAAAACGTGTTTATTTCTGCTGAAAAACATGTTTTGACAATTTCTGATCACTGGGGTTAAGGGCTGACTCAGTGTGCTCTTCTGAGCCAGGCAGTTACACTGCAATTCTAAGGGCTGAGAAAACGTGTTTTTTTCGGGCTGAAAAACACGTTTTGAAAACTGTGCTGTTCCTGCCCTATAAGTTACATGGTGGTGACCAAAGTTGCCAAAACGTGTTTATTTCTGCTGAAAAACACGTTTTGACAATTTCTGATCACTGGGGTTAAGGTCTGACTCAGTGGGCTCTTCTGAGCCAGGCAGTTACACTGCGATTCCAAGGGCTGAGAAAACGTGTTTATTTCGGGCTGAAAAACACGTTTTGAAAACTGTGCTGTTCCTGCCCTATAAGTTACATGGTGGTGACCAAAGTTGCCAAAACGTGTTTATTTCTGCTGAAAAACACGTTTTGACAATTTCTGATCACTGGGGTTAAGGTCTGACTCAGGGGCTCTTCTGAGCCAGTCAGTTACAGTGCGATTCCAAGGGCTGAGAAAACGCGTTTATTTCGGGCTGAAAAACACGTTTTGAAAACTGTGCTATTCCTGCCCTATAAGTTACATGGTGGTGACCAAAGTTGCCAAAACGTGTTTATTTCTGCTGAAAAACATGTTTTGACAATTTCTGATCACTGGGGTTAAGGGCTGACTCAGTGTGCTCTTCTGAGCCTGGCAGTTACTCTGCAATTCTAAGGGCTGAGAAAACGTGTTTATTTCGGGCTGAAAAACCCGTTTTGAAAACTGTGCTGTTCCTGCCCTATAAGTTACATGGTGGTGACCAAAGTTGCCAAAACGTGTTTATTTCTGCTGAAAAACACGTTTTGACAATTTCTGATCACTGGGGTTAAGGTCTGACTCAGTGGGCTCTTCTGAGCCAGTCAGTTACAGTGCGATTCCAAGGGCTGAGAAAACGCGTTTATTTCGGGCTGAAAAACACGTTTTGAAAACTGTGCTGTTCCTGTCCTATAAGTTACATGGTGGTGACCAAAGTTACCAAAACGTGTTTATTTCTGCTGAAAAACATGTTTTGACAATTTCTGATCACTGGGGTTAAGGGCTGACTCAGTGTGCTCTTCTGAGCCAGGCAGTTACACTGCGATTCCAAGGGCTGAGAAAACGCGTTTATTTCGGGCTGAAAAACACGTTTTGAAAACTGTGCTGTTCCTGCCCTATAACTTACATGGTGGTGACCAAAGTTGCCAAAACGTGTTTATTTCTGCTGAAAAACATGTTTTAACAATTTCTGATCACTGGGGTTAAGGGCTGACTCAGTGTGCTCTTCTGAGCCAGGCAGTTACACTGCAATTCTAAGGGCTGAGAAAACGTGTTTTTTTCGGGCTGAAAAACTCGTTTTGAAAACTGTGCTGTTCCTGCCCTATAAGTTACATGGTGGTGACCAAAGTTGCCAAAACGTGTTTATTTCTGCTGAAAAACACGTTTTGACAATTTCTGATCACTGGGGTTAAGGGCTGACTCAGTGGGCTCTTCTGAGCCAGGCAGTTACACTGCGATTCCAAGGGCTGAGAAAACGCGTTTATTTCGGGCTGAAAAACACGTTTTGAAAACTGTGCTGTTCCTGCCCTATAACTTACATGGTGGTGACCAAAGTTGCCAAAACGTGTTTATTTCTGCTGAAAAACATGTTTTGACAATTTCTGATCACTGGGGTTAAGGGCTGACTCAGTGTGCTCTTCTGAGCCAGGCAGTTACACTGCGATTCTAAGGGCTGAGAAAACGCGTTTATTTCGGGCTGAAAAACACGTTTTGAAAACTGTGCTGTTCCTGCCCTATAACTTACATGGTGGTGACCAAAGTTGCCAAAATGTGTTTATTTCTGCTGAAAAACATGTTTTGACAATTTCTGATCACTGGGGTTAAGGGCTGACTCAGTGTGCTCTTCTGAGCCAGGCAGTTACACTGCAATTCTAAGGGCTGAGAAAACGTGTTTTTTTCGGGTTGAAAAACACGTTTTGAAAACTGTGCTGTTCCTGCCCTATAAGTTACATGGTGGTGACCAAAGTTGCCAAAACGTGTTTATTTCTGCTGAAAAACACGTTTTGACAATTTCTGATCACTGGGGTTAAGGTCTGACTCAGTGGGCTCTTCTGAGCCAGGCAGTTACACTGCGATTCCAAGGGCTGAGAAAACGCGTTTATTTCGGGCTGAAAAACACGTTTTGAAAACTGTGCTGTTCCTGCCCTATAAGTTACATGGTGGTGACCAAAGTTGCCAAAACGTGTTTATTTCTGCTGAAAAACACGTTTTGACAATTTTTGATCACTGGGGTTAAGGTCTGACTCAGTGGGCTCTTCTGAGCCAGGCAGTTGCACTGCGATTCCAAGGGCTGAGAAAACGCGTTTATTTCGGGCTGAAAAACACGTTTTGAAAACTGTGCTGTTCCTGCCCTATAAGTTACATGGTGGTGACCAAAGTTGCCAAAACGTGTTTATTTCTGCTGAAAAACATGTTTTGACAATTTCTGATCACTGGGGTTAAGGGCTGACTCAGTGTGCTCTTCTGAGCCAGGCAGTTACTCTGCGATTCTAAGGGCTGAGAAACGCGTTTATTTCGGGCTGAAAAACACGTTTTGAAAACTGTGCTGTTCCTGCCCTATAAGTTACATGGTGGTGACCAAAGTTGCCAAAACGTGTTTATTTCTGCTAAAAAACATGTTTTGACAATTTCTGATCACTGGGGTTAAGGGCTGACTCAGTGTGCTCTTCTGAGCCAGGCAGTTACACTGCGAATCTAAGGGCTGAGAAAACGCGTTTATTTCGGGCTGAAAAACACGTTTTGAAAACTGTGCTGTTCCTGCCCTATAAGTTACATGGTGGTGACCAAAGATGCCAAAACGTGTTTATTTCTGCTGAAAAACATGTTTTGACAATTTCTGATCACTGGGGTTAAGGGCTGACTCAGTGTGCTCTTCTTAGCCAGGCAGTTACACTGCAATTCTAAGGGCTGAGAAAACGTGTTTTTTTCGGGCTGAAAAACACGTTTTGAAAACTGTGCTGTTCCTGCCCTATAAGTTACATGGTGGTGACCAAAGTTGCCAAAACGTGTTTATTTCTGCTGAAAAACACGTTTTGACAATTTCTGATCACTGGGGTTAAGGTCTGACTCAGTGGGCTCTTCTGAGCCAGGCAGTTACACTGCGATTCTAAGGGCTGAGAAATCGCGTTTATTTCGGGCTGAAAAACACGTTTTGAAAACTGTGCTGTTCCTGCCCTATAAGTTACATGGTGGTTTCCAAAGTTGCCAAAACGTGTTTATTTCTGCTGAAAAACAAGTTTTGACATTTTCTGCACACTGGGGTTAAGGGTTGACTCAGTGTGCTCTTCTGAGCCAGGCAGTTACATTGCGATTCCAAGAGCTGAGAAAACGCGTTTATTTCGGGCTGAAAAACACGTTTTGAAAACTGTGCCTGTTCCTGCCCTATAAGTTACATGGTGGTGTCCAAAGTTGCCAAAACGTGTTTATTTCTGCTGAAAAACACGTTTTGACAATTTCTGATCACTGGGGTTAAGGTCTGACTCAGTGGGCTCTTCTGAGCCAGGCAGTTACACTGCGATTCCAAGGGCTGAGAAAACGCGTTTATTTCGGGCTGAAAAACACGTTTTGAAAACTGTGCTGTTCCTGCCCTATAAGTTACATGGTGGTGACCAAAGATGCCAAAACGTGTTTATTTCTGCTGAAAAACATGTTTGACAATTTCTGATCACTGGGGTTAAGGGCTGACTCAGTGGGCTCTTCTGAGCCAGGTAGTTACTTTGCGATTCCAAGGGATGAGAAAACGCGTTTATTTCGGGCTGAAAAACACGTTTTGAAAACTGAGCTGTTCCTGCCCTATAAGTTACATGGTGGTGACCAAAGTTGCCAAAACGTGTTTATTTCTGCTGAAAAACACGTTTTGACAATGTCTGATCACTGGGGTTAAGGTCTGACTCAGTGGGCTCTTCTGAGCCAGGCAGTTACACTGCGATTCTAAGGGCTGAGAAAACGCGTTTATTTCGGGCTGAAAAACACGTTTTGAAAACTGTGCTGTTCCTGCCCTATAAGTTACATGGTGCTGACCAAAGTTGCCAAAACGTGTTTATTTCTGCTGAAAAACATGTTTTGACAATTTCTGTTCACTGGGGTTAAGGGCTGACTCAGTGTGCTCTTCTGAGCCAGGCAGTTACTCTGCGATTCTAAGGGCTGAGAAACGCGTTTATTTCGGGCTGAAAAACACGTTTTGAAAACTGTGCTGTTCCTGCCCTATAAGTTACATGGTGGTGACCAAAGTTGCCAAAACGTGTTTATTTCTGCTAAAAAACATGTTTTGACAATTTCTGATCACTGGGGTTAAGGGCTGACTCAGTGTGCTCTTCTGAGCCAGGCAGTTACACTGCGAATCTAAGGGCTGAGAAAACGCGTTTATTTCGGGCTGAAAAACACGTTTTGAAAACTGTGCTGTTCCTGCCCTATAAGTTACATGGTGGTGACCAAAGATGCCAAAACGTGTTTATTTCTGCTGAAAAACATGTTTTGACAATTTCTGATCACTGGGGTTAAGGGCTGATTCAGTGTGCTCTTCTGAGCCAGGCAGTTACACTGCAATTCTAAGGGCTGAGAAAACGTGTTTTTTTCGGGCTGAAAAACACGTTTTGAAAACTGTGCTGTTCCTGCCCTATAAGTTACATGGTGGTGACCAAAGTTGCCAAAACGTGTTTATTTCTGCTGAAAAACACGTTTTGACAATTTCTGATCACTGGGGTTAAGGTCTGACTCAGTGGGCTCTTCTGAGCCAGGCAGTTACTCTGCGATTCTAAGGGCTGAGAAAACGCGTTTATTTCGGGCTGAAAAACACGTTTTGAAAACTGTGCTGTTCCTGCCCTATAAGTTTCATGGTGGTGACCAAAGTTGCCAAAACGTGTTTATTTCTGCTGAAAAACATGTTTTGACAATTTCTGATCACTGGGGTTAAGGGCTGACTCAGTGGGCTCTTCTGAGCCAGGCAGTTACAATGCGATTCCAAGGGCTGAGAAAACGCGTTTATTTCGGGCTGAAAAACACGTTTTGAAAACTGTGCTGTTCCTGCCCTATAACTTACATGGTGGTGACCAAAGTTGCCAAAACGTGTTTATTTCTGCTGAAAAACATGTTTTGACAATTTCTGATCACTGGGGTTAAGGGCTGACTCAGTGTGCTCTTCTGAGCCAGGCAGTTACACTGCAATTCTAAGGGCTGAGAAAACGTGTTTTTTTCGGGCTGAAAAACACGTTTTGAAAACTGTGCTGTTCCTGCCCTATAAGTTACATGGTGGTGACCAAAGTTGCCAAAACGTGTTTATTTCTGCTGAAAAACACGTTTTGACAATTTCTGATCACTGGGGTTAAGGTCTGACTCAGTGGGCTCTTCTGAGCCAGGCAGTTACACTGCGATTCTAAGGGCTGAGAAAACGCGTTTATTTCGGGCTGAAAAACACGTTTTGAAAACTGTGCTGTTCCTGCCCTATAAGTTTCATGGTGGTGACCAAAGTTGCCAAAACGTGTTTATTTCTGCTGAAAAACATGTTTTGACAATTTCTGATCACTGGGGTTAAGGGCTGACTCAGTGGGCTCTTCTGAGCCAGGCAGTTACAATGCGATTCCAAGGGCTGAGAAAACGCGTTTATATCGTGCTGAAAAACACGTTTTGAAAACTGTGCTGTTCCTGCCCTATAAGTTACATGGTGGTGACCAAAGTTGCCAAAACGTGTTTATTTCTGCTGAAAAACAAGTTTTGACATTTTCTGCACACTGGGGTTAAGGGTTGACTCAGTGTGCTCTTCTGAGCCAGGCAGTTACATTGCGATTCCAAGGGCTGAGAAAACGCGTTTATTTCGGGCTGAAAAACACGTTTTGAAAATTGTGCTGTTCCTGCCCTATAAGTTACATGGTGGTGACCAAAGTTGCCAAAACGTGTTTATTTCTGCTGAAATACACGTTTTGACAATTTCTGATCACTGGGGTTAAGGTCTGACTCAGAGGGCTCTTCTGAGCCAGTCAGTTACAGTGCGATTCCAAGGGCTGAGAAAACGCGTTTATTTCGGGCTGAAAAACACGTTTTGAAAACTGTGCTGTTCCTGCCCTATAACTTACATGGTGGTGACCAAAGTTGCCAAAACGTGTTTATTTCTGCTGAAAAACACGTTTTGACAATGTCTGATCACTGGGGTTAAGGTCTGACTCAGTGGGCTCTTCTGAGCCAGGCAGTTACACTGCGATTCTAAGGGCTGAGAAAACGCGTTTATTTCGGGCTGAAAAACACATTTTGAAAACTGTGCTGTTCCTGCCCTATAAGTTTCATGGTGGTGACCAAAGTTGCCAAAACGTGTTTATTTCTGCTGAAAAACATGTTTTGACAATTTCTGATCACTGGGGTTAAGGGCTGACTCAGTGGGCTCTTCTGAGCCAGGCAGTTACACTGCGATTCCAAGGGCTGAGAAAACGCGTTTATTTCGGGCTGAAAAACACGTTTTGAAAACTGTGCTGTTCCTGCCCTATAAGTTACATGGTGCTGACCAAAGTTGCCAAAACGTGTTTATTTCTGCTGAAAAACATGTTTTGACAATTTCTGTTCACTGGGGTTAAGGGCTGTCTCAGTGTGCTATTCTGAGCCAGGCAGTTACACTGCGATTCTAATGGCTGAGAAAACGCGTTTATTTCGGGCTGAAAAACACGTTTTGAAAACTGTGCTGTTCCTGCCCTATAACTTACATGGTGGTGACCAAAGTTGCCAAAACGTGTTTATTTCTGCTGAAAAACAAGTTTTGACATTTTCTGCACACTGGGGTTAAGAGTTGACTCAGTGTGCTCTTCTGAGCCAGGCAGTTACATTGCGATTCCAAGGGCTGAGAAAACGCGTGTATTTCGGGCTGAAAAACACGTTTTGAAAACTGTGCTGTTCCTGCCCTATAAGTTACATGGTGGTGTCCAAAGTTGCCAAAACGTGTTTATTTCTGCTGAAATACACGTTTTGACAATTTCTGATCACTGGGGTTAAGGTCTGACTCAGTGGGCTCTTCTGAGCCAGGTAGTTACATTGCGATTCCAAGGGCTGAGAAAACGCGTTTATTTCGGGCTGAAAAACACGTTTTGAAAACTGTGCTGTTCCTGCCCTATAAGTTACATGGTGCTGACCAAAGTTGCCAAAACGTGTTTATTTCTGCTGAAAAACATGTTTTGACAATTTCTGTTCACTGGGGTTAAGGGCTGACTCAGTGTGCTCTTCTGAGCCAGGCAGTTACTCTGCGATTCTAAGGGCTGAGAAACGCGTTTATTTCGGGCTGAAAAACACGTTTTGAAAACTGTGCTGTTCCTGCCCTATAAGTTACATGGTGGTGACCAAAGTTGCCAAAACGTGTTTATTTCTGCTAAAAAACATGTTTTGACAATTTCTGATCACTGGGGTTAAGGGCTGACTCAGTGTGCTCTTCTGAGCCAGGCAGTTACACTGCGAATCTAAGGGCTGAGAAAACGCGTTTTTTTCGGGCTGAAAAACACGTTTTGAAAACTGTGCTGTTCCTGCCCTATAAGTTACATGGTGGTGACCAAAGATGCCAAAACGTGTTTATTTCTGCTGAAAAACATGTTTTGACAATTTCTGTTCACTGGGGTTAAGGGCTGACTCAGTGTGCTCTTCTGAGCCAGGCAGTTACACTGCGATTCTAAGGGCTGAGAAAACGCGTTTATTTCGGGCTGAAAAACACGTTTTGAAAACTGTGCTGTTCCTGCCCTATAACTTACATGGTGGTGACCAAAGTTGCCAAAACGTGTTTATTTCTGCTGAAAAACATGTTTTGACAATTTCTGATCACTGGGGTTAAGGGCTGACTCAGTGTGCTCTTCTGAGCCAGGCAGTTACACTGCAATTCTAAGGGCTGAGAAAACGTGTTTTTTTCGGGCTGAAAAACACGTTTTGAAAACTGTGCTGTTCCTGCCCTATAAGTTACATGGTGGTGACCAAAGTTGCCAAAACGTGTTTATTTCTGCTGAAAAACACGTTTTGACAATTTCTGATCACTGGGGTTAAGGTCTGACTCAGTGGGCTCTTCTGAGCCAGGCAGTTACTCTGCGATTCTAAGGGCTGAGAAAACGCGTTTATTTCGGGCTGAAAAACACGTTTTGAAAACTGTGCTGTTCCTGCCCTATAAGTTTCATGGTGGTGACCAAAGTTGCCAAAACGTGTTTATTTCTGCTGAAAAACATGTTTTGACAATTTCTGATCACTGGGGTTAAGGGCTGACTCAGTGGGCTCTTCTGAGCCAGGCAGTTACAATGCGATTCCAAGGGCTGAGAAAACGCGTTTATATCGTGCTGAAAAACACGTTTTGAAAACTGTGCTGTTCCTGCGCTATAAGTTACATGGTGGTGACCAAAGTTGCCAAAACGTGTTTATTTCTGCTGAAAAACATGTTTTGACAATTTCTGATCACTGGGGTTAAGGGCTGACTCAGTGGGCTCTTCTGAGCCAGGCAGTTACACTGCGATTCTAAGGGCTGAGAAAACGCGTTTATTTCGGGCTGAAAAACACGTTTTGAAAATTGTGCTGTTCCTGCCCTATAAGTTACATGGTGATGACCAAAGTTGCCAAAACGTGTTTATTTCTGCTGAAATACACGTTTTGACAATTTCTGATCACTGGGGTTAAGGTCTGACTCAGAGGGCTCTTCTGAGCCAGTCAGTTACAGTGCGATTCCAAGAGCTGAGAAAACGCGTTTATTTCGGGCTGAAAAACACGTTTTGAAAACTGTGCCTGTTCCTGCCCTATAAGTTACATGGTGGTGTCCAAAGTTGCCAAAACGTGTTTATTTCTGCTGAAAAACACGTTTTGACAATTTTTGATCACTGGGGTTAAGGTCTGACTCAGTGGGCTCTTCTGAGCCAGGTAGTTACATTGCGATTCCAAGGGCTGAGAAAACGCGTTTATTTCGGGCTGAAAAACACGTTTTGAAAATTGTGCTGTTCCTGCCCTATAAGTTACATGGTGGTGACCAAAGATGCCAAAACGTGTTTATTTCTGCTGAAAAACATGTTTGACAATTTCTGATCACTGGGGTTAAGGGCTGACTCAGTGGGCTCTTCTGAGCCAGGTAGTTACATTGCGATTCCAAGGGCTGAGAAAACGCGTTTATTTCGGGCTGAAAAACACGTTTTGAAAACTGTGCTGTTCCTGCCCTATAAGTTACATGGTGCTGACCAAAGTTGCCAAAACGTGTTTATTTCTGCTGAAAAACATGTTTTGACAATTTCTGTTCATTGGGGTTAAGGGCTGACTCAGTGTGCTCTTCTGAGCCAGGCAGTTACTCTGCGATTCTAAGGGCTGAGAAACGCGTTTATTTCGGGCTGAAAAACACGTTTTGAAAACTGTGCTGTTCCTGCCCTATAAGTTACATGGTGGTGACCAAAGTTGCCAAACCATGTTTATTTCTGCTAAAAAACATGTTTTGACAATTTCTGATCACTGGGGTTAAGGGCTGACTCAGTGTGCTCTTCTGAGCCAGGCAGTTACACTGCGAATCTAAGGGCTGAGAAAACGCGTTTATTTCGGGCTGAAAAACACGTTTTGAAAACTGTGCTGTTCCTGCCCTATAACTTACATGGTGGTGACCAAAGATGCCAAAACGTGTTTATTTCTGCCGAAAAACATGTTTTGACAATTTCTGTTCACTGGGGTTAAGGGCTGACTCAGTGTGCTCTTCTGAGCCAGGCAGTTACACTGCGATTCTAAGGGCTGAGAAAACGCGTTTATTTCGGGCTGAAAAACACGTTTTGAAAACTGTGCTGTTCCTGCCCTATAAGTTACATGGTGGTGACCAAAGTTGCCAAAACGTGTTTATTTCTGCTGAAAAACATGTTTTGACAATTTCTGATCACTGGGGTTAAGGTCTGACTCAGTGGGCTCTTCTGAGCCAGGCAGTTACTCTGCGATTCTAAGGGCTGAGAAAACGCGTTTATTTCGGGCTGAAAAACACGTTTTGAAAACTGTGCTGTTCCTGCCCTATAAGTTTCATGGTGGTGACCAAAGTTGCCAAAACGTGTTTATTTCTGCTGAAAAACATGTTTTGACAATTTCTGATCACTGGGGTTAAGGGCTGACTCAGTGGGCTCTTCTGAGCCAGGCAGTTACAATGCGATTCCAAGGGCTGAGAAAACGCGTTTATATCGTGCTGAAAAACACGTTTTGAAAACTGTGCTGTTCCTGCCCTATAAGTTTCATGGTGGTGACCAAAGTTGCCAAAACGTGTTTATTTCTGCTGAAAAACAAGTTTTGACATTTTCTGCACACTGGGGTTAAGGGTTGACTCAGTGTGCTCTTCTGAGCCAGGCAGTTACATTGCGATTCCAAGGGCTGAGAAAACGCGTTTATTTCGGGCTGAAAAACACGTTTTGAAAATTGTGCTGTTCCTGCCCTATAAGTTACATGGTGGTGACCAAAGTTGCCAAAACGTGTTTATTTCTGCTGAAAAACAAGTTTTGACATTTTCTGCACACTGGGGTTAAGGGTTGACTCAGTGTGCTCTTCTGAGCCAGGCAGTTACATTGCGATTCCAAGAGCTGAGAAAACGCGTTTATTTCGGGCTGAAAAACACGTTTTGAAAACTGTGCCTGTTCCTGCCCTATAAGTTACATGGTGGTGTCCAAAGTTGCCAAAACGTGTTTATTTCTGCTGAAAAACACGTTTTGACAATTTCTGATCACTGGGGTTAAGGTCTGACTCAGTGGGCTCTTCTGAGCCAGGTAGTTACATTGCGATTCCAAGGGCTGAGAAAACGCGTTTATTTCGGGCTGAAAAACACGTTTTGAAAACTGTGCTGTTCCTGCCCTATAAGTTACATGGTGGTGACCAAAGATGCCAAAACGTGTTTATTTCTGCTGAAAAACATGTTTGACAATTTCTGATCACTGGGGTTAAGGGCTGACTCAGTGGGCTCTTCTGAGCCAGGTAGTTACTTTGCGATTCCAAGGGATGAGAAAACGCGTTTATTTCGGGCTGAAAAACACGTTTTGAAAACTGTGCTGTTCCTGCCCTATAAGTTACATGGTGGTGACCAAAGTTGCCAAAACGTGTTTATTTCTGCTGAAAAACACGTTTTGACAATGTCTGATCACTGGGGTTAAGGTCTGACTCAGTGGGCTCTTCTGAGCCAGGCAGTTACACTGCGATTCTAAGGGCTGAGAAAACGCGTTTATTTCGGGCTGAAAAACACGTTTTGAAAACTGTGCTGTTCCTGCCCTATAAGTTACATGGTGCTGACCAAAGTTGCCAAAACGTGTTTATTTCTGCTGAAAAACATGTTTTGACAATTTCTGTTCACTGGGGTTAAGGGCTGACTCAGTGTGCTCTTCTGAGCCAGGCAGTTACTCTGCGATTCTAAGGGCTGAGAAACGCGTTTATTTCGGGCTGAAAAACACGTTTTGAAAACTGTGCTGTTCCTGCCCTATAAGTTACATGGTGGTGACCAAAGTTGCCAAAACGTGTTTATTTCTGCTAAAAAACATGTTTTGACAATTTCTGATCACTGGGGTTAAGGGCTGACTCAGTGTGCTCTTCTGAGCCAGGCAGTTACACTGCGAATCTAAGGGCTGAGAAAACGCGTTTATTTCGGGCTGAAAAACACGTTTTGAAAACTGTGCTGTTCCTGCCCTATAAGTTACATGGTGGTGACCAAAGATGCCAAAACGTGTTTATTTCAGCTGAAAAACATGTTTTGACAATTTCTGATCACTGGGGTTAAGGGCTGACTCAGTGTGCTCTTCTGAGCCAGGCAGTTACACTGCAATTCTAAGGGCTGAGAAAACGTGTTTTTTTCGGGCTGAAAAACACGTTTTGAAAACTGTGCTGTTCCTGCCCTATAAGTTACATGGTGGAGACCAAAGTTGCCAAAACGTGTTTATTTCTGCTGAAAAACACGTTTTGACAATTTCTGATCACTGGGGTTAAGGTCTGACTCAGTGGGCTCTTCTGAGCCAGGCAGTTACAATGCGATTCCAAGGGCTGAGAAAACGCGTTTGTATCGTGCTGAAAAACACGTTTTGAAAACTGTGCTGTTCCTGCCCTATAAGTTACATGGTGGTGACCAAAGTTGCCAAAACGTGTTTATTTCTGCTGAAAAACAAGTTTTGACATTTTCTGCACACTGGGGTTAATGGTTGACTCAGTGTGCTCTTCTGAGCCAGGCAGTTACACTGCGAATCCAAGGGCTGAGAAAACGCGTTTATTTTGGGCTGAAAAACACGTTTTGAAAACTGTGCTGTTCCTGCCCTATAAGTTACATGGTGGTGACCAAAATTACCAAAACGTGTTTATTTCTGCTGAAAAACATGTTTTGACAATTTCTGATCACTGGGGTTAAGGGCTGACTCAGTGGGCTCTTCTGAGCCAGGCAGTTACACTGCGATTCCAAGGGCTGAGAAAACGCGTTTATTTCGGGCTGAAAAACACGTTTTGAAAACTGTGCTGTTCCTGCCCTATAACTTACATGGTGGTGACCAAAGTTGCCAAAACGTGTTTATTTCTGCTGAAAAACATGTTTTGACAATTTCTGATCACTGGGGTTAAGGGCTGACTCAGTGTGCTCTTCTGAGCCAGGCAGTTACACTGCGATTCTAAGGGCTGAGAAAACGCGTTTATTTCGGGCTGAAAAACACGTTTTGAAAACTGTGCTGTTCCTGCCCTATAACTTACATGGTGGTGACCAAAGTTGCCAAAACGTGTTTATTTCTGCTGAAAAACATGTTTTGACAATTTCTGATCACTGGGGTTAAGGGCTGACTCAGTGTGCTCTTCTGAGCCAGGCAGTTACACTGCAATTCTAAGGGCTGAGAAAACGTGTTTTTTTCGGGCTGAAAAACACGTTTTGAAAACTGTGCTGTTCCTGCCCTATAAGTTACATGGTGGTGACCAAAGTTGCCAAAACGTGTTTATTTCTGCTGAAAAACACGTTTTGACAATTTCTGATCACTGGGGTTAAGGTCTGACTCAGTGGGCTCTTCTGAGCCAGGCAGTTACACTGCGATTCCAAGGGCTGAGATAACGCGTTTATTTCGGGCTGAAAAACACGTTTTGAAAACTGTGCTGTTCCTGCCCTATAAGTTACATGGTGGTGACCAAAGTTGCCAAAACGTGTTTATTTCTGCTGAAAAACACGTTTTGACAATTTCTGATCACTGGGGTTAAGGTCTGACTCAGGGGCTCTTCTGAGCCAGTCAGTTACAGTGCGATTCCAAGGGCTGAGAAAACGCGTTTATTTCGGGCTGAAAAACACGTTTTGAAAACTGTGCTATTCCTGCCCTATAAGTTACATGGTGGTGACCAAAGTTGCCAATACGTGTTTATTTCTGCTGAAAAACATGTTTTGACAATTTCTGATCACTGGGGTTAAGGGCTGACTCAGTGTGCTCTTCTGAGCCAGGCAGTTACTCTGCAATTCTAAGGGCTGAGAAAACGTGTTTATTTCGGGCTGAAAAACCCGTTTTGAAAACTGTGCTGTTCCTGCCCTATAAGTTACATGGTGGTGACCAAAGTTGCCAAAACGTGTTTATTTCTGCTGAAAAACACGTTTTGACAATTTCTGATCACTGGGGTTAAGGTCTGACTCAGTGGGCTCTTCTGAGCCAGGCAGTTGCACTGCGATTCCAAGGGCTGAGAAAACGCGTTTATTTCGGGCTGAAAAACACGTTTTGAAAACTGTGCTGTTCCTGCCCTATAAGTTACATGGTGGTGACCAAAGTTGCCAAAACGTGTTTATTTCTGCTGAAAAACACGTTTTGACAATTTTTGATCACTGGGGTTAAGGTCTGACTCAGTGGGCTCTTCTGAGCCAGGCAGTTGCACTGCGATTCCAAGGGCTGAGAAAACGCGTTTATTTCGGGCTGAAAAACACGTTTTGAAAACTGTGCTGTTCCTGCCCTATAAGTTACATGGTGGTGACCAAAGTTGCCAAAACGTGTTTATTTCTGCTGAAAAACATGTTTTGACAATTTCTGATCACTGGGGTTAAGGGCTGACTCAGTGTGCTCTTCTGAGCCAGGCAGTTACACTGCGATTCTAAGAGCTGAGAAAACGCGTTTATTTCGGGCTGAAAAACACGTTTTGAAAGTTGTGCTGTTCCTGCCCTATAAGTTACATGGTGGTGACCAAAGTTGCCAAAACGTGTTTATTTCTGCTGAAAAACATGTTTTGACAATTTCTGATCACTGGGGTTAAGGTCTGACTCAGTGGGCTCTTCTGAGCCAGTCAGTTACAGTGCGATTCCAAGGGCTGAGAAAACGTGTTTATTTCGGGCTGAAAAACACGTTTTGAAAACTGTGCTGTTCCTGCCCTATAACTTACATGGTGGTGACCAAAGTTGCCAAAACGTGTTTATTTCTGCTGAAAAACATGTTTTGACAATTTCTGATCACTGGGGTTAAGGGCTGACTCAGTGTGCTCTTCTGAGCCAGGCAGTTACACTGCAATTCTAAGGGCTGAGAAAACGTGTTTTTTTTCGGGCTGAAAAACACGTTTTGAAAACTGTGCTGTTCCTGCCCTATAAGTTACATGGTGGTGACCAAAGTTGCCAAAACGTGTTTATTTCTGCTGAAAAACACGTTTTGACAATTTCTGATCACTGGGGTTAAGGGCTGACTCAGTGTGCTCTTCTGAGCCAGGCAGTTACACTGCGATTCTAAGGGCTGAGAAAACGCGTTTATTTCGGGCTGAAAAACACGTTTTGAAAACTGTGCTGTTCCTGCCCTATAACTTACATGGTGGTGACCAAAGTTGCCAAAACGTGTTTATTTCTGCTGAAAAACATGTTTTGACAATTTCTGATCACTGGGGTTAAGGGCTGACTCAGTGTGCTCTTCTGAGCCAGGCAGTTACACTGCAATTCTAAGGGCTGAGAAAACGCGTTTATTTCGGGCTGAAAAACACGTTTTGAAAACTGTGCTGTTCCTGCCCTATAACTTACATGGTGGTGACCAAAGTTGCCAAAACGTGTTTATTTCTGCTGAAAAACATGTTTTGACAATTTCTGATCACTGGGGTTAAGGGCTGACTCAGTGTGCTCTTCTGAGCCAGGCAGTTACACTGCAATTCTAAGGGCTGAGAAAACGTGTTTTTTTCGGGCTGAAAAACACGTTTTGAAAACTGTGCTGTTCCTGCCCTATAAGTTACATGGTGGTGACCAAAGTTGCCAAAACGTGTTTATTTCTGCTGAAAAACACGTTTTGACAATTTCTGATCACTGGGGTTAAGGGCTGACTCAGTGGGCTCTTCTGAGCCAGGCAGTTACACTGCGATTCCAAGGGCTGAGAAAACGCGTTTATTTCGGGCTGAAAAACACGTTTTGAAAACTGTGCTGTTCCTGCCCTATAACTTACATGGTGGTGACCAAAGTTGCCAAAACGTGTTTATTTCTGCTGAAAAACATGTTTTGACAATTTCTGATCACTGGGGTTAAGGGCTGACTCAGTGGGCTCTTCTGAGCCAGGCAGTTACAATGCGATTCTAAGGGCTGAGAAAACGCGTTTATTTCGGGCTGAAAAACACATTTTGAAAACTGTGCTGTTCCTGCCCTATAACTTACATGGTGGTGACCAAAGTTGCCAAAATGTGTTTATTTCTGCTGAAAAACATGTTTTGACAATTTCTGATCACTGGGGTTAAGGGCTGACTCAGTGGGCTCTTCTGAGCCAGGCAGTTACTCTGCGATTCCAAGGGCTGAGAAAACGCGTTTATTTCGGGCTGAAAAACACGTTTTGAAAACTGTGCTGTTCCTGCCCTATAAGTTACATGGTGGTGACCAAAGTTGCCAAAACGTGTTTATTTCTGCTGAAAAACACGTTTTGACAATTTCTGATCACTGGGGTTAAGGTCTGACTCAGTGGGCTCTTCTGAGCCAGGCAGTTACTCTGCGATTCTAAGGGCTGAGAAAACGCGTTTATTTCGGGCTGAAAAACACGATTTGAAAACTGTGCTGTTCCTGCCCTATAAGTTTCATGGTGGTGACCAAAGTTGCCAAAACGTGTTTATTTCTGCTGAAAAACATGTTTTGACAATTTCTGATCACTGGGGTTAAGGGCTGACTCAGTGGGCTCTTCTGAGCCAGGCAGTTACAATGCGATTCCAAGGGCTGAGAAAACGCGTTTGTATCGTGCTGAAAAACACGTTTTGAAAACTGTGCTGTTCCTGCCCTATAAGTTACATGGTGGTGACCAAAGTTGCCAAAACGTGTTTATTTCTGCTGAAAAACAAGTTTTGACATTTTCTGCACACTGGGGTTAATGGTTGACTCAGTGTGCTCTTCTGAGCCAGGCAGTTACATTGCGATTCCAAGGGCTGAGAAAACGCGTTTATTTCGGGCTGAAAAACACGTTTTGAAAATTGTGCTGTTCCTACCCTGTAAGTTACATGGTGGTGACCAAAGTTGCCAAAACGTGTTTATTTCTGCTGAAATACACGTTTTGACAATTTCTGATCACTGGGGTTAAGGTCTGACTCAGTGGGCTCTTCTGAGCCAGTCAGTTACAGTGCGATTCCAAGGGCTGAGAAAACGCGTTTATTTCGGGCTGAAAAACACGTTTTGAAAAATGTGCTGTTCCTGCCCTATAAGTTACATGGTGGTGACCAAAGTTGCCAAAACGTGTTTATTTCTGCTGAAAAACATGTTTTGACAATTTCTGATCACTGGGGTTAAGGGCTGACTCAGTGTGCTCTTCTGAGCCAGGCAGTTACACTGCGAATCCAAGGGCTGAGAAAACGCGTTTATTTCGGGCTGAAAAACACGTTTTGAAAACTGTGCTGTTCCTGCCCTATAAGTTACATGGTGGTGACCAAAATTACCAAAACGTGTTTATTTCTGCTGAAAAACATGTTTTGACAATTTCTGATCACTGGGGTTAAGGGCTGACTCAGTGGGCTCTTCTGAGCCAGGCAGTTACACTGCGATTCCAAGGGCTGAGAAAACGCGTTTATTTCGGGCTGAAAAACACGTTTTGAAAACTGTGCTGTTCCTGCCCTATAACTTACATGGTGGTGACCAAAGTTGCCAAAACGTGTTTATTTCTGCTGAAAAACATGTTTTGACAATTTCTGATCACTGGGGTTAAGGGCTGACTCAGTGTGCTCTTCTGAGCCAGGCAGTTACACTGCGATTCTAAGGGCTGAGAAAACGCGTTTATTTCGGGCTGAAAAACACGTTTTGAAAACTGTGCTGTTCCTGCCCTATAACTTACATGGTGGTGACCAAAGTTGCCAAAACGTGTTTATTTCTGCTGAAAAACATGTTTTGACAATTTCTGATCACTGGGGTTAAGGGCTGACTCAGTGTGCTCTTCTGAGCCAGGCAGTTACACTGCAATTCTAAGGGCTGAGAAAACGTGTTTTTTTCGGGCTGAAAAACACGTTTTGAAAACTGTGCTGTTCCTGCCCTATAAGTTACATGGTGGTGACCAAAGTTGCCAAAACGTGTTTATTTCTGCTGAAAAACACGTTTTGACAATTTCTGATCACTGGGGTTAAGGTCTGACTCAGTGGGCTCTTCTGAGCCAGGCAGTTACACTGCGATTCCAAGGGCTGAGAAAACGTGTTTATTTCGGGCTGAAAAACACGTTTTGAAAACTGTGCTGTTCCTGCCCTATAAGTTACATGGTGGTGACCAAAGTTGCCAAAACGTGTTTATTTCTGCTGAAAAACACGTTTTGACAATTTCTGATCACTGGGGTTAAGGTCTGACTCAGGGGCTCTTCTGAGCCAGTCAGTTACAGTGCGATTCCAAGGGCTGAGAAAACGCGTTTATTTCGGGCTGAAAAACACGTTTTGAAAACTGTGCTATTCCTGCCCTATAAGTTACATGGTGGTGACCAAAGTTGCCAAAACGTGTTTATTTCTGCTGAAAAACATGTTTTGACAATTTCTGATCACTGGGGTTAAGGGCTGACTCAGTGTGCTCTTCTGAGCCTGGCAGTTACTCTGCAATTCTAAGGGCTGAGAAAACGTGTTTATTTCGGGCTGAAAAACCCGTTTTGAAAACTGTGCTGTTCCTGCCCTATAAGTTACATGGTGGTGACCAAAGTTGCCAAAACGTGTTTATTTCTGCTGAAAAACACGTTTTGACAATTTCTGATCACTGGGGTTAAGGTCTGACTCAGTGGGCTCTTCTGAGCCAGTCAGTTACAGTGCGATTCCAAGGGCTGAGAAAACGCGTTTATTTCGGGCTGAAAAACACGTTTTGAAAACTGTGCTGTTCCTGTCCTATAAGTTACATGGTGGTGACCAAAGTTACCAAAACGTGTTTATTTCTGCTGAAAAACATGTTTTGACAATTTCTGATCACTGGGGTTAAGGGCTGACTCAGTGTGCTCTTCTGAGCCAGGCAGTTACACTGCGATTCCAAGGGCTGAGAAAACGCGTTTATTTCGGGCTGAAAAACACGTTTTGAAAACTGTGCTGTTCCTGCCCTATAACTTACATGGTGGTGACCAAAGTTGCCAAAACGTGTTTATTTCTGCTGAAAAACATGTTTTGACAATTTCTGATCACTGGGGTTAAGGGCTGACTCAGTGTGCTCTTCTGAGCCAGGCAGTTACACTGCGATTCTAAGGGCTGAGAAAACGCGTTTATTTCGGGCTGAAAAACACGTTTTGAAAACTGTGCTGTTCCTGCCTTATAACTTACATGGTGGTGACCAAAGTTGCCAAAACGTGTTTATTTCTGCTGAAAAACATGTTTTAACAATTTCTGATCACTGGGGTTAAGGGCTGACTCAGTGTGCTCTTCTGAGCCAGGCAGTTACACTGCAATTCTAAGGGCTGAGAAAACGTGTTTTTTTCGGGCTGAAAAACACGTTTTGAAAACTGTGCTGTTCCTGCCCTATAAGTTACATGGTGGTGACCAAAGTTGCCAAAACGTGTTTATTTCTGCTGAAAAACACGTTTTGACAATTTCTGATCACTGGGGTTAAGGGCTGACTCAGTGGGCTCTTCTGAGCCAGGCAGTTACACTGCGATTCCAAGGGCTGAGAAAACGCGTTTATTTCGGGCTGAAAAACACGTTTTGAAAACTGTGCTGTTCCTGCCCTATAACTTACATGGTGGTGACCAAAGTTGCCAAAACGTGTTTATTTCTGCTGAAAAACATGTTTTGACAATTTCTGATCACTGGGGTTAAGGGCTGACTCAGTGTGCTCTTCTGAGCCAGGCAGTTACACTGCGATTCTAAGGGCTGAGAAAACGCGTTTATTTCGGGCTGAAAAACACGTTTTGAAAACTGTGCTGTTCCTGCCCTATAACTTACATGGTGGTGACCAAAGTTGCCAAAATGTGTTTATTTCTGCTGAAAAACATGTTTTGACAATTTCTGATCACTGGGGTTAAGGGCTGACTCAGTGTGCTCTTCTGAGCCAGGCAGTTACACTGCAATTCTAAGGGCTGAGAAAACGTGTTTTTTTCGGGTTGAAAAACACGTTTTGAAAACTGTGCTGTTCCTGCCCTATAAGTTACATGGTGGTGACCAAAGTTGCCAAAACGTGTTTATTTCTGCTGAAAAACACGTTTTGACAATTTCTGATCACTGGGGTTAAGGTCTGACTCAGTGGGCTCTTCTGAGCCAGGCAGTTACACTGCGATTCCAAGGGCTGAGAAAACGCGTTTATTTCGGGCTGAAAAACACGTTTTGAAAACTGTGCTGTTCCTGCCCTATAAGTTACATGGTGGTGACCAAAGTTGCCAAAACGTGTTTATTTCTGCTGAAAAACACGTTTTGACAATTTTTGATCACTGGGGTTAAGGTCTGACTCAGTGGGCTCTTCTGAGCCAGGCAGTTGCACTGCGATTCCAAGGGCTGAGAAAACGCGTTTATTTCGGGCTGAAAAACACGTTTTGAAAACTGTGCTGTTCCTGCCCTATAAGTTACATGGTGGTGACCAAAGTTGCCAAAACGTGTTTATTTCTGCTGAAAAACATGTTTTGACAATTTCTGATCACTGGGGTTAAGGGCTGACTCAGTGTGCTCTTCTGAGCCAGGCAGTTACTCTGCGATTCTAAGGGCTGAGAAACGCGTTTATTTCGGGCTGAAAAACACGTTTTGAAAACTGTGCTGTTCCTGCCCTATAAGTTACATGGTGGTGACCAAAGTTGCCAAAACGTGTTTATTTCTGCTAAAAAACATGTTTTGACAATTTTTGATCACTGGGGTTAAGGTCTGACTCAGTGGGCTCTTCTGAGCCAGTCAGTTACAGTGCGATTCCAAGGGCTGAGAAAACGCGTTTATTTCGGGCTGAAAAACACGTTTTGAAAACTGTGCTGTTCCTGTCCTATAAGTTACATGGTGGTGACCAAAGTTACCAAAACGTGTTTATTTCTGCTGAAAAACATGTTTTGACAATTTCTGATCACTGGGGTTAAGGGCTGACTCAGTGTGCTCTTCTGAGCCAGGCAGTTACACTGCGATTCCAAGGGCTGAGAAAACGCGTTTATTTCGGGCTGAAAAACACGTTTTGAAAACTGTGCTGTTCCTGCCCTATAACTTACATGGTGGTGACCAAAGTTGCCAAAACGTGTTTATTTCTGCTGAAAAACATGTTTTGACAATTTCTGATCACTGGGGTTAAGGGCTGACTCAGTGTGCTCTTCTGAGCCAGGCAGTTACACTGCGATTCTAAGGGCTGAGAAAACGCGTTTATTTCGGGCTGAAAAACACGTTTTGAAAACTGTGCTGTTCCTGCCCTATAACTTACATGGTGGTGACCAAAGTTGCCAAAACGTGTTTATTTCTGCTGAAAAACATGTTTTAACAATTTCTGATCACTGGGGTTAAGGGCTGACTCAGTGTGCTCTTCTGAGCCAGGCAGTTACACTGCAATTCTAAGGGCTGAGAAAACGTGTTTTTTTCGGGCTGAAAAACACGTTTTGAAAACTGTGCTGTTCCTGCCCTATAAGTTACATGGTGGTGACCAAAGTTGCCAAAACGTGTTTATTTCTGCTGAAAAACACGTTTTGACAATTTCTGATCACTGGGGTTAAGGGCTGACTCAGTGGGCTCTTCTGAGCCAGGCAGTTACACTGCGATTCCAAGGGCTGAGAAAACGCGTTTATTTCGGGCTGAAAAACACGTTTTGAAAACTGTGCTGTTCCTGCCCTATAACTTACATGGTGGTGACCAAAGTTGCCAAAACGTGTTTATTTCTGCTGAAAAACATGTTTTGACAATTTCTGATCACTGGGGTTAAGGGCTGACTCAGTGTGCTCTTCTGAGCCAGGCAGTTACACTGCGATTCTAAGGGCTGAGAAAACGCGTTTATTTCGGGCTGAAAAACACGTTTTGAAAACTGTGCTGTTCCTGCCCTATAACTTACATGGTGGTGACCAAAGTTGCCAAAATGTGTTTATTTCTGCTGAAAAACATGTTTTGACAATTTCTGATCACTGGGGTTAAGGGCTGACTCAGTGTGCTCTTCTGAGCCAGGCAGTTACACTGCAATTCTAAGGGCTGAGAAAACGTGTTTTTTTCGGGTTGAAAAACACGTTTTGAAAACTGTGCTGTTCCTGCCCTATAAGTTACATGGTGGTGACCAAAGTTGCCAAAACGTGTTTATTTCTGCTGAAAAACACGTTTTGACAATTTCTGATCACTGGGGTTAAGGTCTGACTCAGTGGGCTCTTCTGAGCCAGGCAGTTACACTGCGATTCCAAGGGCTGAGAAAACGCGTTTATTTCGGGCTGAAAAACACGTTTTGAAAACTGTGCTGTTCCTGCCCTATAAGTTACATGGTGGTGACCAAAGTTGCCAAAACGTGTTTATTTCTGCTGAAAAACACGTTTTGACAATTTTTGATCACTGGGGTTAAGGTCTGACTCAGTGGGCTCTTCTGAGCCAGGCAGTTGCACTGCGATTCCAAGGGCTGAGAAAACGCGTTTATTTCGGGCTGAAAAACACGTTTTGAAAACTGTGCTGTTCCTGCCCTATAAGTTACATGGTGGTGACCAAAGTTGCCAAAACGTGTTTATTTCTGCTGAAAAACATGTTTTGACAATTTCTGATCACTGGGGTTAAGGGCTGACTCAGTGTGCTCTTCTGAGCCAGGCAGTTACTCTGCGATTCTAAGGGCTGAGAAACGCGTTTATTTCGGGCTGAAAAACACGTTTTGAAAACTGTGCTGTTCCTGCCCTATAAGTTACATGGTGGTGACCAAAGTTGCCAAAACGTGTTTATTTCTGCTAAAAAACATGTTTTGACAATTTCTGATCACTGGGGTTAAGGGCTGACTCAGTGTGCTCTTCTGAGCCAGGCAGTTACACTGCGAATCTAAGGGCTGAGAAAACGCGTTTATTTCGGGCTGAAAAACACGTTTTGAAAACTGTGCTGTTCCTGCCCTATAAGTTACATGGTGGTGACCAAAGATGCCAAAACGTGTTTATTTCTGCTGAAAAACATGTTTTGACAATTTCTGATCACTGGGGTTAAGGGCTGACTCAGTGTGCTCTTCTTAGCCAGGCAGTTACACTGCAATTCTAAGGGCTGAGAAAACGTGTTTTTTTCGGGCTGAAAAACACGTTTTGAAAACTGTGCTGTTCCTGCCCTATAAGTTACATGGTGGTGACCAAAGTTGCCAAAACGTGTTTATTTCTGCTGAAAAACACGTTTTGACAATTTCTGATCACTGGGGTTAAGGTCTGACTCAGTGGGCTCTTCTGAGCCAGGCAGTTACACTGCGATTCTAAGGGCTGAGAAATCGCGTTTATTTCGGGCTGAAAAACACGTTTTGAAAACTGTGCTGTTCCTGCCCTATAAGTTACATGGTGGTTTCCAAAGTTGCCAAAACGTGTTTATTTCTGCTGAAAAACAAGTTTTGACATTTTCTGCACACTGGGGTTAAGGGTTGACTCAGTGTGCTCTTCTGAGCCAGGCAGTTACATTGCGATTCCAAGAGCTGAGAAAACGCGTTTATTTCGGGCTGAAAAACACGTTTTGAAAACTGTGCCTGTTCCTGCCCTATAAGTTACATGGTGGTGTCCAAAGTTGCCAAAACGTGTTTATTTCTGCTGAAAAACACGTTTTGACAATTTCTGATCACTGGGGTTAAGGTCTGACTCAGTGGGCTCTTCTGAGCCAGGCAGTTACACTGCGATTCCAAGGGCTGAGAAAACGCGTTTATTTCGGGCTGAAAAACACGTTTTGAAAACTGTGCTGTTCCTGCCCTATAAGTTACATGGTGGTGACCAAAGATGCCAAAACGTGTTTATTTCTGCTGAAAAACATGTTTGACAATTTCTGATCACTGGGGTTAAGGGCTGACTCAGTGGGCTCTTCTGAGCCAGGTAGTTACTTTGCGATTCCAAGGGATGAGAAAACGCGTTTATTTCGGGCTGAAAAACACGTTTTGAAAACTGAGCTGTTCCTGCCCTATAAGTTACATGGTGGTGACCAAAGTTGCCAAAACGTGTTTATTTCTGCTGAAAAACACGTTTTGACAATGTCTGATCACTGGGGTTAAGGTCTGACTCAGTGGGCTCTTCTGAGCCAGGCAGTTACACTGCGATTCTAAGGGCTGAGAAAACGCGTTTATTTCGGGCTGAAAAACACGTTTTGAAAACTGTGCTGTTCCTGCCCTATAAGTTACATGGTGCTGACCAAAGTTGCCAAAACGTGTTTATTTCTGCTGAAAAACATGTTTTGACAATTTCTGTTCACTGGGGTTAAGGGCTGACTCAGTGTGCTCTTCTGAGCCAGGCAGTTACTCTGCGATTCTAAGGGCTGAGAAACGCGTTTATTTCGGGCTGAAAAACACGTTTTGAAAACTGTGCTGTTCCTGCCCTATAAGTTACATGGTGGTGACCAAAGTTGCCAAAACGTGTTTATTTCTGCTAAAAAACATGTTTTGACAATTTCTGATCACTGGGGTTAAGGGCTGACTCAGTGTGCTCTTCTGAGCCAGGCAGTTACACTGCGAATCTAAGGGCTGAGAAAACGCGTTTATTTCGGGCTGAAAAACACGTTTTGAAAACTGTGCTGTTCCTGCCCTATAAGTTACATGGTGGTGACCAAAGATGCCAAAACGTGTTTATTTCTGCTGAAAAACATGTTTTGACAATTTCTGATCACTGGGGTTAAGGGCTGATTCAGTGTGCTCTTCTGAGCCAGGCAGTTACACTGCAATTCTAAGGGCTGAGAAAACGTGTTTTTTTCGGGCTGAAAAACACGTTTTGAAAACTGTGCTGTTCCTGCCCTATAAGTTACATGGTGGTGACCAAAGTTGCCAAAACGTGTTTATTTCTGCTGAAAAACACGTTTTGACAATTTCTGATCACTGGGGTTAAGGTCTGACTCAGTGGGCTCTTCTGAGCCAGGCAGTTACTCTGCGATTCTAAGGGCTGAGAAAACGCGTTTATTTCGGGCTGAAAAACACGTTTTGAAAACTGTGCTGTTCCTGCCCTATAAGTTTCATGGTGGTGACCAAAGTTGCCAAAACGTGTTTATTTCTGCTGAAAAACATGTTTTGACAATTTCTGATCACTGGGGTTAAGGGCTGACTCAGTGGGCTCTTCTGAGCCAGGCAGTTACAATGCGATTCCAAGGGCTGAGAAAACGCGTTTATTTCGGGCTGAAAAACACGTTTTGAAAACTGTGCTGTTCCTGCCCTATAACTTACATGGTGGTGACCAAAGTTGCCAAAACGTGTTTATTTCTGCTGAAAAACATGTTTTGACAATTTCTGATCACTGGGGTTAAGGGCTGACTCAGTGTGCTCTTCTGAGCCAGGCAGTTACACTGCAATTCTAAGGGCTGAGAAAACGTGTTTTTTTCGGGCTGAAAAACACGTTTTGAAAACTGTGCTGTTCCTGCCCTATAAGTTACATGGTGGTGACCAAAGTTGCCAAAACGTGTTTATTTCTGCTGAAAAACACGTTTTGACAATTTCTGATCACTGGGGTTAAGGTCTGACTCAGTGGGCTCTTCTGAGCCAGGCAGTTACACTGCGATTCCAAGGGCTGAGAAAACGCGTTTATTTCGGGCTGAAAAACACGTTTTGAAAACTGTGCTGTTCCTGCCCTATAAGTTACATGGTGGTGACCAAAGTTGCCAAAACGTGTTTATTTCTGCTGAAAAACACGTTTTGACAATTTCTGATCACTGGGGTTAAGGTCTGACTCAGGGGCTCTTCTGAGCCAGTCAGTTACAGTGCGATTCCAAGGGCTGAGAAAACGCGTTTATTTCGGGCTGAAAAACATGTTTTGAAAACTGTGCTATTCCTGCCCTATAAGTTACATGGTGGTGACCAAAGTTGCCAAAACGTGTTTATTTCTGCTGAAAAACATGTTTTGACAATTTCTGATCACTGGGGTTAAGGGCTGACTCAGTGTGCTCTTCTGAGCCTGGCAGTTACTCTGCAATTCTAAGGGCTGAGAAAACGTGTTTATTTCGGGCTGAAAAACCCGTTTTGAAAACTGTGCTGTTCCTGCCCTATAAGTTACATGGTGGTGACCAAAGTTGCCAAAACGTGTTTATTTCTGCTGAAAAACACGTTTTGACAATTTCTGATCACTGGGGTTAAGGTCTGACTCAGTGGGCTCTTCTGAGCCAGTCAGTTACAGTGCGATTCCAAGGGCTGAGAAAACGCGTTTATTTCGGGCTGAAAAACACGTTTTGAAAACTGTGCTGTTCCTGTCCTATAAGTTACATGGTGGTGACCAAAGTTACCAAAACGTGTTTATTTCTACTGAAAAACATGTTTTGACAATTTCTGATCACTGGGGTTAAGGGCTGACTCAGTGTGCTCTTCTGAGCCAGGCAGTTACACTGCGATTCCAAGGGCTGAGAAAACGCGTTTATTTCGGGCTGAAAAACACGTTTTGAAAACTGTGCTGTTCCTGCCCTATAACTTACATGGTGGTGACCAAAGTTGCCAAAACGTGTTTATTTCTGCTGAAAAACATGTTTTGACAATTTCTGATCACTGGGGTTAAGGGCTGACTCAGTGTGCTCTTCTGAGCCAGGCAGTTGCACTGCGATTCTAAGGGCTGAGAAAACGCGTTTATTTCGGGCTGAAAAACACGTTTTGAAAACTGTGCTGTTCCTGCCCTATAACTTACATGGTGGTGACCAAAGTTGCCAAAACGTGTTTATTTCTGCTGAAAAACATGTTTTAACAATTTCTGATCACTGGGGTTAAGGGCTGACTCAGTGTGCTCTTCTGAGCCAGGCAGTTACACTGCAATTCTAAGGGCTGAGAAAACGTGTTTTTTTCGGGCTGAAAAACACGTTTTGAAAACTGTGCTGTTCCTGCCCTATAAGTTACATGGTGGTGACCAAAGTTGCCAAAACGTGTTTATTTCTGCTGAAAAACACGTTTTGACAATTTCTGATCACTGGGGTTAAGGGCTGACTCAGTGGGCTCTTCTGAGCCAGGCAGTTACACTGCGATTCCAAGGGCTGAGAAAACGCGTTTATTTCGGGCTGAAAAACACGTTTTGAAAACTGTGCTGTTCCTGCCCTATAACTTACATGGTGGTGACCAAAGTTGCCAAAACGTGTTTATTTCTGCTGAAAAACATGTTTTGACAATTTCTGATCACTGGGGTTAAGGGCTGACTCAGTGTGCTCTTCTGAGCCAGGCAGTTACACTGCGATTCTAAGGGCTGAGAAAACGCGTTTATTTCGGGCTGAAAAACACGTTTTGAAAACTGTGCTGTTCCTGCCCTATAACTTACATGGTGGTGACCAAAGTTGCCAAAATGTGTTTATTTCTGCTGAAAAACATGTTTTGACAATTTCTGATCACTGGGGTTAAGGGCTGACTCAGTGTGCTCTTCTGAGCCAGGCAGTTACACTGCAATTCTAAGGGCTGAGAAAACGTGTTTTTTTCGGGTTGAAAAACACGTTTTGAAAACTGTGCTGTTCCTGCCCTATAAGTTACATGGTGGTGACCAAAGTTGCCAAAACGTGTTTATTTCTGCTGAAAAACACGTTTTGACAATTTCTGATCACTGGGGTTAAGGTCTGACTCAGTGGGCTCTTCTGAGCCAGGCAGTTACACTGCGATTCCAAGGGCTGAGAAAACGCGTTTATTTCGGGCTGAAAAACACGTTTTGAAAACTGTGCTGTTCCTGCCCTATAAGTTACATGGTGGTGACCAAAGTTGCCAAAACGTGTTTATTTCTGCTGAAAAACACGTTTTGACAATTTTTGATCACTGGGGTTAAGGTCTGACTCAGTGGGCTCTTCTGAGCCAGGCAGTTGCACTGCGATTCCAAGGGCTGAGAAAACGCGTTTATTTCGGGCTGAAAAACACGTTTTGAAAACTGTGCTGTTCCTGCCCTATAAGTTACATGGTGGTGACCAAAGTTGCCAAAACGTGTTTATTTCTGCTGAAAAACATGTTTTGACAATTTCTGATCACTGGGGTTAAGGGCTGACTCAGTGTGCTCTTCTGAGCCAGGCAGTTACTCTGCGATTCTAAGGGCTGAGAAACGCGTTTATTTCGGGCTGAAAAACACGTTTTGAAAACTGTGCTGTTCCTGCCCTATAAGTTACATGGTGGTGACCAAAGTTGCCAAAACGTGTTTATTTCTGCTAAAAAACATGTTTTGACAATTTCTGATCACTGGGGTTAAGGGCTGACTCAGTGTGCTCTTCTGAGCCAGGCAGTTACACTGCGAATCTAAGGGCTGAGAAAACGCGTTTATTTCGGGCTGAAAAACACGTTTTGAAAACTGTGCTGTTCCTCCCTATAAGTTACATGGTGGTGACCAAAGATGCCAAAACGTGTTTATTTCTGCTGAAAAACATGTTTTGACAATTTCTGATCACTGGGGTTAAGGGCTGACTCAGTGTGCTCTTCTGAGCCAGGCAGTTACACTGCAATTCTAAGGGCTGAGAAAACGTGTTTTTTTCGGGCTGAAAAACACGTTTTGAAAACTGTGCTGTTCCTGCCCTATAAGTTACATGGTGGTGACCAAAGTTGCCAAAACGTGTTTATTTCTGCTGAAAAACACGTTTTGACAATTTCTGATCACTGGGGTTAAGGTCTGACTCAGTGGGCTCTTCTGAGCCAGGCAGTTACTCTGCGATTCTAAGGGCTGAGAAAACGCGTTTATTTCGGGCTGAAAAACACGTTTTGAAAACTGTGCTGTTCCTGCCCTATAAGTTTCATGGTGGTGACCAAAGTTGCCAAAACGTGTTTATTTCTGCTGAAAAACATGTTTTGACAATTTCTGATCACTGGGGTTAAGGGCTGACTCAGTGGGCTCTTCTGAGCCAGGCAGTTACAATGCGATTCCAAGGGCTGAGAAAACGCGTTTGTATCGTGCTGAAAAACACGTTTTGAAAACTGTGCTGTTCCTGCCCTATAAGTTACATGGTGGTGACCAAAGTTGCCAAAACGTGTTTATTTCTGCTGAAAAACAAGTTTTGACATTTTCTGCACACTGGGGTTAATGGTTGACTCAGTGTGCTCTTCTGAGCCAGGCAGTTACATTGCGATTCCAAGGGCTGAGAAAACGCGTTTATTTCGGGCTGAAAAACACGTTTTGAAAATTGTGCTGTTCCTGCCCTATAAGTTACATGGTGGTGACCAAAGTTGCCAAAACGTGTTTATTTCTGCTGAAATACACGTTTTGACAATTTCTGATCACTGGGGTTAAGGTCTGACTCAGTGGGCTCTTCTGAGCCAGTCAGTTACAGTGCGATTCCAAGGGCTGAGAAAACGCGTTTATTTCGGGCTGAAAAACACGTTTTGAAAAATGTGCTGTTCCTGCCCTATAAGTTACATGGTGGTGACCAAAGTTGCCAAAACGTGTTTATTTCTGCTGAAAAACATGTTTTGACAATTTCTGATCACTGGGGTTAAGGGCTGACTCAGTGTGCTCTTCTGAGCCAGGCAGTTACACTGCGAATCCAAGGGCTGAGAAAACGCGTTTATTTCGGGCTGAAAAACACGTTTTGAAAACTGTGCTGTTCCTGCCCTATAAGTTACATGGTGGTGACCAAAATTACCAAAACGTGTTTATTTCTGCTGAAAAACATGTTTTGACAATTTCTGATCACTGGGGTTAAGGGCTGACTCAGTGGGCTCTTCTGAGCCAGGCAGTTACACTGCGATTCCAAGGGCTGAGAAAACGCGTTTATTTCGGGCTGAAAAACACGTTTTGAAAACTGTGCTGTTCCTGCCCTATAACTTACATGGTGGTGACCAAAGTTGCCAAAACGTGTTTATTTCTGCTGAAAAACATGTTTTGACAATTTCTGATCACTGGGGTTAAGGGCTGAGTCAGTGTGCTCTTCTGAGCCAGGCAGTTACACTGCGATTCTAAGGGCTGAGAAAACGCGTTTATTTCGGGCTGAAAAACACGTTTTGAAAACTGTGCTGTTCCTGCCCTATAACTTACATGGTGGTGACCAAAGTTGCCAAAACGTGTTTATTTCTGCTGAAAAACATGTTTTGACAATTTCTGATCACTGGGGTTAAGGGCTGACTCAGTGTGCTCTTCTGAGCCAGGCAGTTACACTGCAATTCTAAGGGCTGAGAAAACGTGTTTTTTTCGGGCTGAAAAACACGTTTTGAAAACTGTGCTGTTCCTGCCCTATAAGTTACATGGTGGTGACCAAAGTTGCCAAAACGTGTTTATTTCTGCTGAAAAACACGTTTTGACAATTTCTGATCACTGGGGTTAAGGTCTGACTCAGTGGGCTCTTCTGAGCCAGGCAGTTACACTGCGATTCCAAGGGCTGAGAAAACGCGTTTATTTCGGGCTGAAAAACACGTTTTGAAAACTGTGCTGTTCCTGCCCTATAAGTTACATGGTGGTGACCAAAGTTGCCAAAACGTGTTTATTTCTGCTGAAAAACACGTTTTGACAATTTCTGATCACTGGGGTTAAGGTCTGACTCAGGGGCTCTTCTGAGCCAGTCAGTTACAGTGCGATTCCAAGGGCTGAGAAAACGCGTTTATTTCGGGCTGAAAAACACGTTTTGAAAACTGTGCTATTCCTGCCCTATAAGTTACATGGTGGTGACCAAAGTTGCCAAAACGTGTTTATTTCTGCTGAAAAACATGTTTTGACAATTTCTGATCACTGGGGTTAAGGGCTGACTCAGTGTGCTCTTCTGAGCCTGGCAGTTACTCTGCAATTCTAAGGGCTGAGAAAACGTGTTTATTTCGGGCTGAAAAACCCGTTTTGAAAACTGTGCTGTTCCTGCCCTATAAGTTACATGGTGGTGACCAAAGTTGCCAAAACGTGTTTATTTCTGCTGAAAAACACGTTTTGACAATTTCTGATCACTGGGGTTAAGGTCTGACTCAGTGGGCTCTTCTGAGCCAGTCAGTTACAGTGCGATTCCAAGGGCTGAGAAAACGCGTTTATTTCGGGCTGAAAAACACGTTTTGAAAACTGTGCTGTTCCTGTCCTATAAGTTACATGGTGGTGACCAAAGTTACCAAAACGTGTTTATTTCTGCTGAAAAACATGTTTTGACAATTTCTGATCACTGGGGTTAAGGGCTGACTCAGTGTGCTCTTCTGAGCCAGGCAGTTACACTGCGATTCCAAGGGCTGAGAAAACGCGTTTATTTCGGGCTGAAAAACACGTTTTGAAAACTGTGCTGTTCCTGCCCTATAACTTACATGGTGGTGACCAAAGTTGCCAAAACGTGTTTATTTCTGCTGAAAAACATGTTTTGACAATTTCTGATCACTGGGGTTAAGGGCTGACTCAGTGTGCTCTTCTGAGCCAGGCAGTTACACTGCGATTCTAAGGGCTGAGAAAACGCGTTTATTTCGGGCTGAAAAACACGTTTTGAAAACTGTGCTGTTCCTGCCCTATAACTTACATGGTGGTGACCAAAGTTGCCAAAACGTGTTTATTTCTGCTGAAAAACATGTTTTAACAATTTCTGATCACTGGGGTTAAGGGCTGACTCAGTGTGCTCTTCTGAGCCAGGCAGTTACACTGCAATTCTAAGGGCTGAGAAAACGTGTTTTTTTCGGGCTGAAAAACACGTTTTGAAAACTGTGCTGTTCCTGCCCTATAAGTTACATGGTGGTGACCAAAGTTGCCAAAACGTGTTTATTTCTGCTGAAAAACACGTTTTGACAATTTCTGATCACTGGGGTTAAGGGCTGACTCAGTGTGCTCTTCTGAGCCAGGCAGTTACACTGCGATTCCAAGGGCTGAGAAAACGCGTTTATTTCGGGCTGAAAAACACGTTTTGAAAACTGTGCTGTTCCTGCCCTATAACTTACATGGTGGTGACCAAAGTTGCCAAAACGTGTTTATTTCTGCTGAAAAACATGTTTTGACAATTTCTGATCACTGGGGTTAAGGGCTGACTCAGTGTGCTCTTCTGAGCCAGGCAGTTACACTGCGATTCTAAGGGCTGAGAAAACGCGTTTATTTCGGGCTGAAAAACACGTTTTGAAAACTGTGCTGTTCCTGCCCTATAAGTTACATGGTGGTGACCAAAGTTGCCAAAACGTGTTTATTTCTGCTAAAAAACATGTTTTGACAATTTCTGATCACTGGGGTTAAGGGCTGACTCAGTGTGCTCTTCTGAGCCAGGCAGTTACACTGCGAATCTAAGGGCTGAGAAAACGCGTTTATTTCGGGCTGAAAAACACGTTTTGAAAACTGTGCTGTTCCTGCCCTATAAGTTACATGGTGGTGACCAAAGATGCCAAAACGTGTTTATTTCTGCTGAAAAACATGTTTTGACAATTTCTGATCACTGGGGTTAAGGGCTGACTCAGTGTGCTCTTCTGAGCCAGGCAGTTACACTGCAATTCTAAGGGCTGAGAAAACGTGTTTTTTTCGGGCTGAAAAACACGTTTTGAAAACTGTGCTGTTCCTGCCCTATAAGTTACATGGTGGTGACCAAAGTTGCCAAAACGTGTTTATTTCTGCTGAAAAACACGTTTTGACAATTTCTGATCACTGGGGTTAAGGTCTGACTCAGTGGGCTCTTCTGAGCCAGGCAGTTACTCTGCGATTCTAAGGGCTGAGAAAACGCGTTTATTTCGGGCTGAAAAACACGTTTTGAAAACTGTGCTGTTCCTGCCCTATAAGTTTCATGGTGGTGACCAAAGTTGCCAAAACGTGTTTATTTCTGCTGAAAAACATGTTTTGACAATTTCTGATCACTGGGGTTAAGGGCTGACTCAGTGGGCTCTTCTGAGCCAGGCAGTTACAATGCGATTCCAAGGGCTGAGAAAACGCGTTTGTATCGTGCTGAAAAACACGTTTTGAAAACTGTGCTGTTCCTGCCCTATAAGTTACATGGTGGTGACCAAAGTTGCCAAAACGTGTTTATTTCTGCTGAAAAACAAGTTTTGACATTTTCTGCACACTGGGGTTAATGGTTGACTCAGTGTGCTCTTCTGAGCCAGGCAGTTACATTGCGATTCCAAGGGCTGAGAAAACGCGTTTATTTCGGGCTGAAAAACACGTTTTGAAAATTGTGCTGTTCCTGCCCTATAAGTTACATGGTGGTGACCAAAGTTGCCAAAACGTGTTTATTTCTGCTGAAATACACGTTTTGACAATTTCTGATCACTGGGGTTAAGGTCTGACTCAGTGGGCTCTTCTGAGCCAGTCAGTTACAGTGCGATTCCAAGGGCTGAGAAAACGCGTTTATTTCGGGCTGAAAAACACGTTTTGAAAACTGTGCTGTTCCTGCCCTATAAGTTACATGGTGGTGACCAAAATTACCAAAACGTGTTTATTTCTGCTGAAAAACATGTTTTGACAATTTCTGATCACTGGGGTTAAGGGCTGACTCAGTGGGCTCTTCTGAGCCAGGCAGTTACACTGCGATTCCAAGGGCTGAGAAAACGCGTTTATTTCGGGCTGAAAAACACGTTTTGAAAACTGTGCTGTTCCTGCCCTATAACTTACATGGTGGTGACCAAAGTTGCCAAAACGTGTTTATTTCTGCTGAAAAACATGTTTTGACAATTTCTGATCACTGGGGTTAAGGGCTGAGTCAGTGTGCTCTTCTGAGCCAGGCAGTTACACTGCGATTCTAAGGGCTGAGAAAACGCGTTTATTTCGGGCTGAAAAACACGTTTTGAAAACTGTGCTGTTCCTGCCCTATAACTTACATGGTGGTGACCAAAGTTGCCAAAACGTGTTTATTTCTGCTGAAAAACATGTTTTGACAATTTCTGATCACTGGGGTTAAGGGCTGACTCAGTGTGCTCTTCTGAGCCAGGCAGTTACACTGCAATTCTAAGGACTGAGAAAACGTGTTTTTTTCGGGCTGAAAAACACGTTTTGAAAACTGTGCTGTTCCTGCCCTATAAGTTACATGGTGGTGACCAAAGTTGCCAAAACGTGTTTATTTCTGCTGAAAAACACGTTTTGACAATTTCTGATCACTGGGGTTAAGGTCTGACTCAGTGGGCTCTTCTGAGCCAGGCAGTTACACTGCGATTCCAAGGGCTGAGAAAACGCGTTTATTTCGGGCTGAAAAACACGTTTTGAAAACTGTGCTGTTCCTGCCCTATAAGTTACATGGTGGTGACCAAAGTTGCCAAAACGTGTTTATTTCTGCTGAAAAACACGTTTTGACAATTTCTGATCACTGGGGTTAAGGTCTGACTCAGGGGCTCTTCTGAGCCAGTCAGTTACAGTGCGATTCCAAGGGCTGAGAAAACGCGTTTATTTCGGGCTGAAAAACACGTTTTGAAAACTGTGCTATTCCTGCCCTATAAGTTACATGGTGGTGACCAAAGTTGCCAAAACGTGTTTATTTCTGCTGAAAAACATGTTTTGACAATTTCTGATCACTGGGGTTAAGGGCTGACTCAGTGTGCTCTTCTGAGCCTGGCAGTTACTCTGCAATTCTAAGGGCTGAGAAAACGTGTTTATTTCGGGCTGAAAAACCCGTTTTGAAAACTGTGCTGTTCCTGCCCTATAAGTTACATGGTGGTGACCAAAGTTGCCAAAACGTGTTTATTTCTGCTGAAAAACACGTTTTGACAATTTCTGATCACTGGGGTTAAGGTCTGACTCAGTGGGCTCTTCTGAGCCAGTCAGTTACAGTGCGATTCCAAGGGCTGAGAAAACGCGTTTATTTCGGGCTGAAAAACACGTTTTGAAAACTGTGCTGTTCCTGTCCTATAAGTTACATGGTGGTGACCAAAGTTACCAAAACGTGTTTATTTCTGCTGAAAAACATGTTTTGACAATTTCTGATCACTGGGGTTAAGGGCTGACTCAGTGTGCTCTTCTGAGCCAGGCAGTTACACTGCGATTCCAAGGGCTGAGAAAACGCGTTTATTTCGGGCTGAAAAACACGTTTTGAAAACTGTGCTGTTCCTGCCCTATAACTTACATGGTGGTGACCAAAGTTGCCAAAACGTGTTTATTTCTGCTGAAAAACATGTTTTGACAATTTCTGATCACTGGGGTTAAGGGCTGACTCAGTGTGCTCTTCTGAGCCAGGCAGTTACACTGCGATTCTAAGGGCTGAGAAAACGCGTTTATTTCGGGCTGAAAAACACGTTTTGAAAACTGTGCTGTTCCTGCCCTATAACTTACATGGTGGTGACCAAAGTTGCCAAAACGTGTTTATTTCTGCTGAAAAACATGTTTTAACAATTTCTGATCACTGGGGTTAAGGGCTGACTCAGTGTGCTCTTCTGAGCCAGGCAGTTACACTGCAATTCTAAGGGCTGAGAAAACGTGTTTTTTTCGGGCTGAAAAACACGTTTTGAAAACTGTGCTGTTCCTGCCCTATAAGTTACATGGTGGTGACCAAAGTTGCCAAAACGTGTTTATTTCTGCTGAAAAACACGTTTTGACAATTTCTGATCACTGGGGTTAAGGGCTGACTCAGTGGGCTCTTCTGAGCCAGGCAGTTACACTGCGATTCCAAGGGCTGAGAAAACGCGTTTATTTCGGGCTGAAAAACACGTTTTGAAAACTGTGCTGTTCCTGCCCTATAACTTACATGGTGGTGACCAAAGTTGCCAAAACGTGTTTATTTCTGCTGAAAAACATGTTTTGACAATTTCTGATCACTGGGGTTAAGGGCTGACTCAGTGTGCTCTTCTGAGCCAGGCAGTTACACTGCAATTCTAAGGGCTGAGAAAACGTGTTTTTTTCGGGTTGAAAAACACGTTTTGAAAACTGTGCTGTTCCTGCCCTATAAGTTACATGGTGGTGACCAAAGTTGCCAAAACGTGTTTATTTCTGCTGAAAAACACGTTTTGACAATTTCTGATCACTGGGGTTAAGGTCTGACTCAGTGGGCTCTTCTGAGCCAGGCAGTTACACTGCGATTCCAAGGGCTGAGAAAACGCGTTTATTTCGGGCTGAAAAACACGTTTTGAAAACTGTGCTGTTCCTGCCCTATAAGTTACATGGTGGTGACCAAAGTTGCCAAAACGTGTTTATTTCTGCTGAAAAACATGTTTTAACAATTTCTGATCACTGGGGTTAAGGGCTGACTCAGTGTGCTCTTCTGAGCCAGGCAGTTACACTGCAATTCTAAGGGCTGAGAAAACGTGTTTTTTTCGGGCTGAAAAACACGTTTTGAAAACTGTGCTGTTCCTGCCCTATAAGTTACATGGTGGTGACCAAAGTTGCCAAAACGTGTTTATTTCTGCTGAAAAACACGTTTTGACAATTTCTGATCACTGGGGTTAAGGGCTGACTCAGTGGGCTCTTCTGAGCCAGGCAGTTACACTGCGATTCCAAGGGCTGAGAAAACGCGTTTATTTCGGGCTGAAAAACACGTTTTGAAAACTGTGCTGTTCCTGCCCTATAAGTTACATGGTGGTGACCAAAGTTGCCAAAACGTGTTTATTTCTGCTGAAAAACATGTTTTGACAATTTCTGATCACTGGGGTTAAGGGCTGACTCAGTGTGCTCTTCTGAGCCAGGCAGTTACACTGCAATTCTAAGGGCTGAGAAAACGTGTTTTTTTCGGGTTGAAAAACACGTTTTGAAAACTGTGCTGTTCCTGCCCTATAAGTTACATGGTGGTGACCAAAGTTGCCAAAACGTGTTTATTTCTGCTGAAAAACACGTTTTGACAATTTCTGATCACTGGGGTTAAGGTCTGACTCAGTGGGCTCTTCTGAGCCAGGCAGTTACACTGCGATTCCAAGGGCTGAGAAAACGCGTTTATTTCGGGCTGAAAAACACGTTTTGAAAACTGTGCTGTTCCTGCCCTATAAGTTACATGGTGGTGACCAAAGTTGCCAAAACGTGTTTATTTCTGCTGAAAAACACGTTTTGACAATTTTTGATCACTGGGGTTAAGGTCTGACTCAGTGGGCTCTTCTGAGCCAGGCAGTTGCACTGCGATTCCAAGGGCTGAGAAAACGCGTTTATTTCGGGCTGAAAAACACGTTTTGAAAACTGTGCTGTTCCTGCCCTATAAGTTACATGGTGGTGACCAAAGTTGCCAAAACGTGTTTATTTCTGCTGAAAAACATGTTTTGACAATTTCTGATCACTGGGGTTAAGGGCTGACTCAGTGTGCTCTTCTGAGCCAGGCAGTTACTCTGCGATTCTAAGGGCTGAGAAACGCGTTTATTTCGGGCTGAAAAACACATTTTGAAAACTGTGCTGTTCCTGCCCTATAAGTTACATGGTGGTGACCAAAGTTGCCAAAACGTGTTTATTTCTGCTAAAAAACATGTTTTGACAATTTCTGATCACTGGGGTTAAGGGCTGACTCAGTGTGCTCTTCTGAGCCAGGCAGTTACACTGCGAATCTAAGGGCTGAGAAAACGCGTTTATTTCGGGCTGAAAAACACGTTTTGAAAACTGTGCTGTTCCTGCCCTATAAGTTACATGGTGGTGACCAAAGATGCCAAAACGTGTTTATTTCTGCTGAAAAACATGTTTTGACAATTTCTGATCACTGGGGTTAAGGGCTGACTCAGTGTGCTCTTCTGAGCCAGGCAGTTACACTGCAATTCTAAGGGCTGAGAAAACGTGTTTTTTTCGGGCTGAAAAACACGTTTTGAAAACTGTGCTGTTCCTGCCCTATAAGTTACATGGTGGTGACCAAAGTTGCCAAAACGTGTTTATTTCTGCTGAAAAACACGTTTTGACAATTTCTGATCACTGGGGTTAAGGTCTGACTCAGTGGGCTCTTCTGAGCCAGGCAGTTACTCTGCGATTCTAAGGGCTGAGAAAACGCGTTTATTTCGGGCTGAAAAACACGTTTTGAAAACTGTGCTGTTCCTGCCCTATAAGTTTCATGGTGGTGACCAAAGTTGCCAAAACGTGTTTATTTCTGCTGAAAAACATGTTTTGACAATTTCTGATCACTGGGGTTAAGGGCTGACTCAGTGGGCTCTTCTGAGCCAGGCAGTTACAATGCGATTCCAAGGGCTGAGAAAACGCGTTTGTATCGTGCTGAAAAACACGTTTTGAAAACTGTGCTGTTCCTGCCCTATAAGTTACATGGTGGTGACCAAAGTTGCCAAAACGTGTTTATTTCTGCTGAAAAACAAGTTTTGACATTTTCTGCACACTGGGGTTAATGGTTGACTCAGTGTGCTCTTCTGAGCCAGGCAGTTACATTGCGATTCCAAGGGCTGAGAAAACGCGTTTATTTCGGGCTGAAAAACACGTTTTGAAAATTGTGCTGTTCCTGCCCTATAAGTTACATGGTGGTGACCAAAGTTGCCAAAACGTGTTTATTTCTGCTGAAATACACGTTTTGACAATTTCTGATCACTGGGGTTAAGGTCTGACTCAGTGGGCTCTTCTGAGCCAGTCAGTTACAGTGCGATTCCAAGGGCTGAGAAAACGCGTTTATTTCGGGCTGAAAAACACGTTTTGAAAAATGTGCTGTTCCTGCCCTATAAGTTACATGGTGGTGACCAAAGTTGCCAAAACGTGTTTATTTCTGCTGAAAAACATGTTTTGACAATTTCTGATCACTGGGGTTAAGGGCTGACTCAGTGTGCTCTTCTGAGCCAGGCAGTTACACTGCGAATCCAAGGGCTGAGAAAACGCGTTTATTTCGGGCTGAAAAACACGTTTTGAAAACTGTGCTGTTCCTGCCCTATAAGTTACATGGTGGTGACCAAAATTACCAAAACGTGTTTATTTCTGCTGAAAAACATGTTTTGACAATTTCTGATCACTGGGGTTAAGGGCTGACTCAGTGGGCTCTTCTGAGCCAGGCAGTTACACTGCGATTCCAAGGGCTGAGAAAACGCGTTTATTTCGGGCTGAAAAACACGTTTTGAAAACTGTGCTGTTCCTGCCCTATAACTTACATGGTGGTGACCAAAGTTGCCAAAACGTGTTTATTTCTGCTGAAAAACATGTTTTGACAATTTCTGATCACTGGGGTTAAGGGCTGAGTCAGTGTGCTCTTCTGAGCCAGGCAGTTACACTGCGATTCTAAGGGCTGAGAAAACGCGTTTATTTCGGACTGAAAAACACGTTTTGAAAACTGTGCTGTTCCTGCCCTATAACTTACATGGTGGTGACCAAAGTTGCCAAAACGTGTTTATTTCTGCTGAAAAACATGTTTTGACAATTTCTGATCACTGGGGTTAAGGGCTGACTCAGTGTGCTCTTCTGAGCCAGGCAGTTACACTGCAATTCTAAGGGCTGAGAAAACGTGTTTTTTTCGGGCTGAAAAACACGTTTTGAAAACTGTGCTGTTCCTGCCCTATAAGTTACATGGTGGTGACCAAAGTTGCCAAAACGTGTTTATTTCTGCTGAAAAACACGTTTTGACAATTTCTGATCACTGGGGTTAAGGTCTGACTCAGTGGGCTCTTCTGAGCCAGGCAGTTACACTGCGATTCCAAGGGCTGAGAAAACGCGTTTATTTCGGGCTGAAAAACACGTTTTGAAAACTGTGCTGTTCCTGCCCTATAAGTTACATGGTGGTGACCAAAGTTGCCAAAACGTGTTTATTTCTGCTGAAAAACACGTTTTGACAATTTCTGATCACTGGGGTTAAGGTCTGACTCAGGGGCTCTTCTGAGCCAGTCAGTTACAGTGCGATTCCAAGGGCTGAGAAAACGCGTTTATTTCGGGCTGAAAAACACGTTTTGAAAACTGTGCTATTCCTGCCCTATAAGTTACATGGTGGTGACCAAAGTTGCCAAAACGTGTTTATTTCTGCTGAAAAACATGTTTTGACAATTTCTGATCACTGGGGTTAAGGGCTGACTCAGTGTGCTCTTCTGAGCCTGGCAGTTACTCTGCAATTCTAAGGGCTGAGAAAACGTGTTTATTTCGGGCTGAAAAACCCGTTTTGAAAACTGTGCTGTTCCTGCCCTATAAGTTACATGGTGGTGACCAAAGTTGCCAAAACGTGTTTATTTCTGCTGAAAAACACGTTTTGACAATTTCTGATCACTGGGGTTAAGGTCTGACTCAGTGGGCTCTTCTGAGCCAGTCAGTTACAGTGCGATTCCAAGGGCTGAGAAAACGCGTTTATTTCGGGCTGAAAAACACGTTTTGAAAACTGTGCTGTTCCTGTCCTATAAGTTACATGGTGGTGACCAAAGTTACCAAAACGTGTTTATTTCTGCTGAAAAACATGTTTTGACAATTTCTGATCACTGGGGTTAAGGGCTGACTCAGTGTGCTCTTCTGAGCCAGGCAGTTACACTGCGATTCCAAGGGCTGAGAAAACGCGTTTATTTCGGGCTGAAAAACACGTTTTGAAAACTGTGCTGTTCCTGCCCTATAACTTACATGGTGGTGACCAAAGTTGCCAAAACGTGTTTATTTCTGCTGAAAAACATGTTTTGACAATTTCTGATCACTGGGGTTAAGGGCTGACTCAGTGTGCTCTTCTGAGCCAGGCAGTTACACTGCGATTCTAAGGGCTGAGAAAACGCGTTTATTTCGGGCTGAAAAACACGTTTTGAAAACTGTGCTGTTCCTGCCCTATAACTTACATGGTGGTGACCAAAGTTGCCAAAACGTGTTTATTTCTGCTGAAAAACATGTTTTAACAATTTCTGATCACTGGGGTTAAGGGCTGACTCAGTGTGCTCTTCTGAGCCAGGCAGTTACACTGCAATTCTAAGGGCTGAGAAAACGTGTTTTTTTCGGGCTGAAAAACACGTTTTGAAAACTGTGCTGTTCCTGCCCTATAAGTTACATGGTGGTGACCAAAGTTGCCAAAACGTGTTTATTTCTGCTGAAAAACACGTTTTGACAATTTCTGATCACTGGGGTTAAGGGCTGACTCAGTGGGCTCTTCTGAGCCAGGCAGTTACACTGCGATTCCAAGGGCTGAGAAAACGCGTTTATTTCGGGCTGAAAAACACGTTTTGAAAACTGTGCTGTTCCTGCCCTATAACTTACATGGTGGTGACCAAAGTTGCCAAAACGTGTTTATTTCTGCTGAAAAACATGTTTTGACAATTTCTGATCACTGGGGTTAAGGGCTGACTCAGTGTGCTCTTCTGAGCCAGGCAGTTACACTGCAATTCTAAGGGCTGAGAAAACGTGTTTTTTTCGGGTTGAAAAACACGTTTTGAAAACTGTGCTGTTCCTGCCCTATAAGTTACATGGTGGTGACCAAAGTTGCCAAAACGTGTTTATTTCTGCTGAAAAACACGTTTTGACAATTTCTGATCACTGGGGTTAAGGTCTGACTCAGTGGGCTCTTCTGAGCCAGGCAGTTACACTGCGATTCCAAGGGCTGAGAAAACGCGTTTATTTCGGGCTGAAAAACACGTTTTGAAAACTGTGCTGTTCCTGCCCTATAAGTTACATGGTGGTGACCAAAGTTGCCAAAACGTGTTTATTTCTGCTGAAAAACACGTTTTGACAATTTTTGATCACTGGGGTTAAGGTCTGACTCAGTGGGCTCTTCTGAGCCAGGCAGTTGCACTGCGATTCCAAGGGCTGAGAAAACGCGTTTATTTCGGGCTGAAAAACACGTTTTGAAAACTGTGCTGTTCCTGCCCTATAAGTTACATGGTGGTGACCAAAGTTGCCAAAACGTGTTTATTTCTGCTGAAAAACATGTTTTGACAATTTCTGATCACTGGGGTTAAGGGCTGACTCAGTGTGCTCTTCTGAGCCAGGCAGTTACACTGCGATTCTAAGAGCTGAGAAAACGCGTTTATTTCGGGCTGAAAAACACGTTTTGAAAGTTGTGCTGTTCCTGCCCTATAAGTTACATGGTGGTGACCAAAGTTGCCAAAACGTGTTTATTTCTGCTGAAAAACATGTTTTGACAATTTCTGATCACTGGGGTTAAGGTCTGACTCAGTGGGCTCTTCTGAGCCAGTCAGTTACAGTGCGATTCCAAGGGCTGAGAAAACGCGTTTATTTCGGGCTGAAAAACACGTTTTGAAAACTGTGCTGTTCCTGCCCTATAAGTTACATGGTGGTGACCAAAGTTGCCAAAACGTGTTTATTTCTGCTGAAAAACACGTTTTGACAATTTCTGATCACTGGGGTTAAGGTCTGACTCAGGGGCTCTTCTGAGCCAGTCAGTTACAGTGCGATTCCAAGGGCTGAGAAAACGCGTTTATTTCGGGCTGAAAAACACGTTTTGAAAACTGTGCTATTCCTGCCCTATAAGTTACATGGTGGTGACCAAAGTTGCCAAAACGTGTTTATTTCTGCTGAAAAACATGTTTTGACAATTTCTGATCACTGGGGTTAAGGGCTGACTCAGTGTGCTCTTCTGAGCCAGGCAGTTACTCTGCAATTCTAAGGGCTGAGAAAACGTGTTTATTTCGGGCTGAAAAACCCGTTTTGAAAACTGTGCTGTTCCTGCCCTATAAGTTACATGGTGGTGACCAAAGTTGCCAAAACGTGTTTATTTCTGCTGAAAAACACGTTTTGACAATTTCTGATCACTGGGGTTAAGGTCTGACTCAGTGGGCTCTTCTGAGCCAGTCAGTTACAGTGCGATTCCAAGGGCTGAGAAAACGCGTTTATTTCGGGCTGAAAAACATGTTTTGAAAACTGTTCTGTTCCTGCCCTATAAGTTACATGGTGGTGACCAAAGTTGCCAAAACGTGTTTATTTCTGCTGAAAAACATGTTTTGACAATTTCTGATCACTGGGGTTAAGGGCTGACTCAGTGTGCTCTTCTGAGCCAGGCAGTTACTCTGCAATTCTAAAGGCTGAGAAAACGTGTTTATTTCGGGCTGAAAAACCCGTTTTGAAAACTGTGCTGTTCCTGCCCTATAAGTTACATGGTGGTGACCAAAGTTGCCAAAACGTGTTTATTTCTGCTGAAAAACACATTTTGACAATTTCTGATCACTGGGGTTAAGGTCTGACTCAGTGGGCTCTTCTGAGCCAGTCAGTTACAGTGCGATTCCAAGGGCTGAGAAAACGCGTTTATTTCGGGCTGAAAAACACGTTTTGAAAACTGTGCTGTTCCTGCCCTATAAGTTACATGGTGGTGACCAAAATTACCAAAACGTGTTTATTTCTGCTGAAAAACATGTTTTGACAATTTCTGATCACTGGGGTTAAGGGCTGACTCAGTGGGCTCTTCTGAGCCAGGCAGTTACACTGCGATTCCAAGGGCTGAGAAAACGCGTTTATTTCGGGCTGAAAAACACGTTTTGAAAACTGTGCTGTTCCTGCCCTATAACTTACATGGTGGTGACCAAAGTTGCCAAAACGTGTTTATTTCTGCTGAAAAACATGTTTTGACAATTTCTGATCACTGGGGTTAAGGGCTGACTCAGTGTGCTCTTCTGAGCCAGGCAGTTACACTGCGATTCTAAGGGCTGAGAAAACGCGTTTATTTCGGGCTGAAAAACACGTTTTGAAAACTGTGCTGTTCCTGCCCTATAACTTACATGGTGGTGACCAAAGTTGCCAAAACGTGTTTATTTCTGCTGAAAAACATGTTTTGACAATTTCTGATCACTGGGGTTAAGGGCTGACTCAGTGTGCTCTTCTGAGCCAGGCAGTTACACTGCAATTCTAAGGGCTGAGAAAACGTGTTTTTTTCGGGCTGAAAAACACGTTTTGAAAACTGTGCTGTTCCTGCCCTATAAGTTACATGGTGGTGACCAAAGTTGCCAAAACGTGTTTATTTCTGCTGAAAAACACGTTTTGACAATTTCTGATCACTGGGGTTAAGGTCTGACTCAGTGGGCTCTTCTGAGCCAGGCAGTTACACTGCGATTCCAAGGGCTGAGAAAACGCGTTTATTTCGGGCTGAAAAACACGTTTTGAAAACTGTGCTGTTCCTGCCCTATAAGTTACATGGTGGTGACCAAAGTTGCCAAAACGTGTTTATTTCTGCTGAAAAACATGTTTTGACAATTTCTGATCACTGGGGTTAAGGGCTGACTCAGTGTGCTCTTCTGAGCCAGGCAGTTACACTGCGATTCTAAGGGCTGAGAAAACGCGTTTATTTCGGGCTGAAAAAAACGTTTTGAAAACTGTGCTGTTCCTGCCCTATAACTTACATGGTGGTGACCAAAGTTGCCAAAACGTGTTTATTTCTGCTGAAAAACATGTTTTGACAATTTCTGATCACTGGGGTTAAGGGCTGACTCAGTGTGCTCTTCTGAGCCAGGCAGTTACACTGCAATTCTAAGGGCTGAGAAAACGTGTTTTTTTCGGGCTGAAAAACACGTTTTGAAAACTGTGCTGTTCCTGCCCTATAAGTTACATGGTGGTGACCAAAGTTGCCAAAACGTGTTTATTTCTGCTGAAAAACACGTTTTGACAATTTCTGATCACTGGGGTTAAGGTCTGACTCAGTGGGCTCTTCTGAGCCAGGCAGTTACACTGCGATTCCAACGGCTGAGAAAACGCGTTTATTTCGGGCTGAAAAACACGTTTTGAAAACTGTGCTGTTCCTTGCCCTATAAGTTACATGGTGGTGACCAAAGTTGCCAAAACGTGTTTATTTCTGCTGAAAAACATGTTTTGACAATTTCTGATCACTGGAGTTAAGGTCTGACTCAGTGGGCTCTTCTGAGCCAGTCAGTTACAGTGCGATTCCAAGGGCTGAGAAAACGCGTTTATTTCGGGCTGAAAAACACGTTTTGAAAACTGTGCTGTTCCTGCCCTATAACTTACATGGTGGTGACCAAAGTTGCCAAAACGTGTTTATTTCTGCTGAAAAACATGTTTTGACAATTTCTGATCACTGGGGTTAAGGGCTGACTCAGTGTGCTCTTCTGAGCCAGGCAGTTACACTGCGATTCTAAGGGCTGAGAAAACGTGTTTATTTCGGGATGAAAAACACGTTTTGAAAATTGTGCTTATCCTGCCCTATAAGTTACATGGTGGTGACCAAAGTTGCCAAAACGTGTTTATTTCTGCTGAAAAACACGTTTTGACAATTTCTGATCACTGGGGTTAAGGGCTGACTCAGTGTGCTCTTCTGAGCCAGGCAGTTACACTGCGATTCTAAGGGCTGAGAAAACGCGTTTATTTCGGGCTGAAAAACACGTTTTGAAAACTGTGCTGTTCCTGCCCTATAACTTACATGGTGGTGACCAAAGTTGCCAAAACGTGTTTATTTCTGCTGAAAAACATGTTTTGACAATTTCTGATCACTGGGGTTAAGGGCTGACTCAGTGGGCTCTTCTGAGCCAGGCAGTTATACTGCGATTCCAAGGGCTGAGAAAACGCGTTTATTTCGGGCTGAAAAACACGTTTTGAAAACTGTGCTGTTCCTGCCCTATAACTTACATGGTGGTGACCAAAGTTGCCAAAACGTGTTTATTTCTGCTGAAAAACATGTTTTGACAATTTCTGATCACTGGGGTTAAGGGCTGACTCAGTGTGCTCTTCTGAGCCAGGCAGTTACACTGCAATTCTAAGGGCTGAGAAAACGTGTTTTTTTCGGGCTGAAAAACACGTTTTGAAAACTGTGCTGTTCCTTCCCTATAAGTTACATGGTGGTGATCAAAGTTGCCAAAACGTGTTTATTTCTGCTGAAAAACACGTTTTGACAATTTCTGATCACTGGGGTTAAGGTCTGACTCAGTGGGCTCTTCTGAGCCAGTCAGTTACAGTGCGATTCCAAGGGCTGAGAAAACGCGTTTATTTCGGGCTGAAAAACACGTTTTGAAAACTGTGCTGTTCCTGCCCTATAAGTTACATGGTGGTGACCAAAGTTGCCAAAACGTGTTTATTTCTGCTGAAAAACATGTTTTGACAATTTCTGATCACTGGGGTTAAGGTCTGACTCAGTGTGCTCTTCTGAGCCAGGCAGTTACAGTGCGATTCTAAGGGCTGAGAAAACGTGTTTATTTCGGGCTGAAAAACACGTTTTGAAAACTGTGCTGTTCCTGCCCTATAAGTTACATGGTGGTGACCAAAGTTGCCAAAACGTGTTTATTTCTGCTGAAAAACATGTTTTGACAATTTCTGATCACTGGGGTTAAGGGCTGACTCAGTGTGCTCTTCTGAGCCAGGCAGTTACTCTGCAATTCTAAGGGCTGAGAAAACGTGTTTATTTCGGGCTGAAAAACACGTTTTGAAAACTGTGCTGTTCCTGCCCTATATGTTACATGGTGGTGACCAAAGTTGCCAAAACGTGTTTATTTCTGCTGAAAAACACGTTTTGACAATTTCTGATCACTGGGGTTAAGGTCTGACTCAGTGGGCTCTTCTGAGCCATTCAGTTACAGTGCGATTCCAAGGGCTGAGAAAACGCGTTTATTTCGGGCTGAAAAACACGTTTTGAAAACTGTGCTGTTCCTGCCCTATAAGTTACATGGTGGTGACCAAAGTTGCCAAAACGTGTTTATTTCTGCTGAAAAACATGTTTTGACAATTTCTGATCACTGGGGTTAAGGGCTGACTCAGTGTGCTCTTCTGAGCCAGGCAGTTACACTGCGATTCTAAGGGCTGAGAAAACGCGTTTATTTCGGGCTGAAAAAAACGTTTTGAAAACTGTGCTGTTCCTGCCCTATAAGTTACATGGTGGTGACCAAAGTTGCCAAAACGTGTTTATTTCTGCTGAAAAACATGTTTTGACAATTTCTGATCACTGGGGTTAAGGGCTGACTCAGTGTGCTCTTCTGAGCCAGGCAGTTACACTGCGATTCCAAGGGCTGAGAAAACGCGTTTATTTCGGGCTGAAAAACACGTTTTGAAAACTGTGCTGTTCCTTCCCTATAAGTTATATGCTGGTGACCAAAGTTGCCAAAACGTGTTTATTTCTGCTGTAAAAAACGTTTTGACAGTTTCTGCACACTGGGGTTAAGTGCTGACTCAGTTTGCTCTTCTGAGCCAGGCAGTTACACTGCGAATCTAAGGGCGGAGAAAACGCGTTTATTTCGGGCTGAAAAACACGTTTTGAAAACTGTGCTGTTCCTGCCCTATAAGTTACATGGTGCTGACCAAAGTTGCCAAAACGTGTTTATTTCTGCTGTAAAAAACGTTTTGACAGTTTCTCCACACTGGGGTTAAGTGCTGACTCAGAGTGCTCTTCTGAGCCAGGCAGTTACACTGCGATTCTAAGGGATGAGAAAACGCGTTTATTTCGGGCTGAAAAACACGTTTTGAAAATTGTGCTGTTCCTGCCCTATAAGTTACATGGTGGTGACCAAAGTTGCCAAAACGTGTTTATTTCTGCTGAAAAACACGTTTTGACAATTTCTGATCACTGGGGTTAAGGTCTGACTCAGTGGGCTCTTCTGAGCCAGGCAGTTACACTGCGATTCCAAGGGCTGAGAAAACGCGTTTATTTCGGGCTGAAAAACACGTTTTGAAAACTGTGCTGTTCCTTGCCCTATAAGTTACATGGTGGTGACCAAAGTTGCCAAAACGTGTTTATTTCTGCTGAAAAACATGTTTTGACAATTTCTGATCACTGGAGTTAAGGTCTGACTCAGTGGGCTCTTCTGAGCCAGTCAGTTACAGTGCGATTCCAAGGGCTGAGAAAACGCGTTTATTTCGGGCTGAAAAACACGTTTTGAAAACTGTGCTGTTCCTGCCCTATAACTTACATGGTGGTGACCAAAGTTGCCAAAACGTGTTTATTTCTGCTGAAAAACATGTTTTGACAATTTCTGATCACTGGGGTTAAGGGCTGACTCAGTGTGCTCTTCTGAGCCAGGCAGTTACACTGCGATTCTAAGGGCTGAGAAAACGTGTTTATTTCGGGATGAAAAACACGTTTTGAAAATTGTGCTTATCCTGCCCTATAAGTTACATGGTGGTGACCAAAGTTGCCAAAACGTGTTTATTTCTGCTGAAAAACACGTTTTGACAATTTCTGATCACTGGGGTTAAGGGCTGACTCAGTGTGCTCTTCTGAGCCAGGCAGTTACACTGCGATTCTAAGGGCTGAGAAAACGCGTTTATTTCGGGCTGAAAAACACGTTTTGAAAACTGTGCTGTTCCTGCCCTATAACTTACATGGTGGTGACCAAAGTTGCCAAAACGTGTTTATTTCTGCTGAAAAACATGTTTTGACAATTTCTGATCACTGGGGTTAAGGGCTGACTCAGTGGGCTCTTCTGAGCCAGGCAGTTACACTGCGATTCCAAGGGCTGAGAAAACGCGTTTATTTCGGGCTGAAAAACACGTTTTGAAAACTGTGCTGTTCCTGCCCTATAACTTACATGGTGGTGACCAAAGTTGCCAAAACGTGTTTATTTCTGCTGAAAAACATGTTTTGACAATTTCTGATCACTGGGGTTAAGGGCTGACTCAGTGTGCTCTTCTGAGCCAGGCAGTTACACTGCAATTCTAAGGGCTGAGAAAACGTGTTTTTTTCGGGCTGAAAAACACGTTTTGAAAACTGTGCTGTTCCTTCCCTATAAGTTACATGGTGGTGATCAAAGTTGCCAAAACGTGTTTATTTCTGCTGAAAAACACGTTTTGACAATTTCTGATCACTGGGGTTAAGGTCTGACTCAGTGGGCTCTTCTGAGCCAGTCAGTTACAGTGCGATTCCAAGGGCTTAGAAAACGCGTTTATTTCGGGCTGAAAAACACGTTTTGAAAACTGTGCTGTTCCTGCCCTATAAGTTACATGGTGGTGACCAAAGTTGCCAAAACGTGTTTATTTCTGCTGAAAAACATGTTTTGACAATTTCTGATCACTGGGGTTAAGGGCTGACTCAGTGTGCTCTTCTGAGCCAGGCAGTTACAGTGCGATTCTAAGGGCTGAGAAAACGTGTTTATTTCGGGCTGAAAAACACGTTTTGAAAACTGTGCTGTTCCTGCCCTATAAGTTACATGGTAGTGACCAAAGTTGCCAAAACGTGTTTATTTCTGCTGAAAAACATGTTTTGACAATTTCTGATCACTGGGGTTAAGGGCTGACTCAGTGTGCTCTTCTGAGCCAGGCAGTTACTCTGCAATTCTAAGGGCTGAGAAAACGTGTTTATTTCGGGCTGAAAAACACGTTTTGAAAACTGTGCTGTTCCTGCCCTATATGTTACATGGTGGTGACCAAAGTTGCCAAAACGTGTTTATTTCTGCTGAAAAACACGTTTTGACAATTTCTGATCACTGGGGTTAAGGTCTGACTCAGTGGGCTCTTCTGAGCCATTCAGTTACAGTGCGATTCCAAGGGCTGAGAAAACGCGTTTATTTCGGGCTGAAAAACACGTTTTGAAAACTGTGCTGTTCCTGCCCTATAAGTTACATGGTGGTGACCAAAGTTGCCAAAACGTGTTTATTTCTTCTGAAAAACATGTTTTGACAATTTCTGATCACTGGGGTTAAGGGCTGACTCAGTGTGCTCTTCTGAGCCAGGCAGTTACACTGCGATTCTAAGGGCTGAGAAAACGCGTTTATTTCGGGCTGAAAAAAACGTTTTGAAAACTGTGCTGTTCCTGCCCTATAAGTTACATGGTGGTGACCAAAGTTGCCAAAACGTGTTTATTTCTGCTGAAAAACATGTTTTGACAATTTCTGATCACTGGGGTTAAGGGCTGACTCAGTGTGCTCTTCTGAGCCAGGCAGTTACACTGCGATTCCAAGGGCTGAGAAAACGCGTTTATTTCGGGCTGAAAAACACGTTTTGAAAACTGTGCTGTTCCTTCCCTATAAGTTATATGCTGGTGACCAAAGTTGCCAAAACGTGTTTATTTCTGCTGTAAAAAACGTTTTGACAGTTTCTGCACACTGGGGTTAAGTGCTGACTCAGTTTGCTCTTCTGAGCCAGGCAGTTACACTGCGAATCTAAGGGCGGAGAAAACGCGTTTATTTCGGGCTGAAAAACAGGTTTTGAAAACTGTGCTGTTCCTGCCCTATAAGTTACATGGTGGTGACCAAAGTTGCCAAAACGTGTTTATTTCTGCTGAAAAACACGTTTTGACAATTTCTGATCACTGGGGTTAAGGTCTGACTCAGTGGGCTCTTCTGAGCCAGGTAGTTACATTGCGATTCCAAGGGCTGAGAAAACGCGTTTATTTCGGGCTGAAAAACACGTTTTGAAAACTGTGCTGTTCCTGCCCTATAAGTTACATGGTGCTGACCAAAGTTGCCAAAACGTGTTTATTTCTGCTGTAAAAAACGTTTTGACAGTTTCTCCACACTGGGGTTAAGTGCTGACTCAGAGTGCTCTTCTGAGCCAGGCAGTTACACTGTGATTCTAAGGGATGAGAAAACGCGTTTATTTCGGGCTGAAAAACACGTTTTGAAAATTGTGCTGTTCCTGCCCTATAAGTTACATGGTGGTGACCAAAGTTGCCAAAACGTGTTTATTTCTGCTGAAAAACATGTTTTGACAATTTCTGATCACTGGGGTTAAGGGCTGACTCAGTGGGCTCTTCTGAGCCAGGCAGTTACACTGCGATTCTAAGGGCTGAGAAATCGCGTTTATTTCGGGCTGAAAAACACGTTTTGAAAACTGTGCTGTTCCTGCCCTATAAGTTACATGGTGGTTTCCAAAGTTGCCAAAACGTGTTTATTTCTGCTGAAAAACAAGTTTTGACATTTTCTGCACACTGGGGTTAAGGGTTGACTCAGTGTGCTCTTCTGAGCCAGGCAGTTACATTGCGATTCCAAGAGCTGAGAAAACGCGTTTATTTCGGGCTGAAAAACACGTTTTGAAAACTGTGCTGTTCCTGCCCTATAAGTTACATGGTGGTGTCCAAAGTTGCCAAAACGTGTTTATTTCTGCTGAAAAACACGTTTTGACAATTTCTGATCACTGGGGTTAAGGTCTGACTCAGTGGGCTCTTCTGAGCCAGGTAGTTACATTGCGATTCCAAGGGCTGAGAAAACGCGTTTATTTCGGGCTGAAAAACACGTTTTGAAAACTGTGCTGTTCCTGCCCTATAAGTTACATGGTGCTGACCAAAGTTGCCAAAACGTGTTTATTTCTGCTGAAAAACACGTTTTGACAATTTCTGCACACTGGGGTTAAGGGCTGACTCAGTGTGCTCTTCTGAGCCAGGTAGTTACACTGCGATTTTAAGGGCTGAGAAAACGCGTTTATATCGGGCTGAAAAACACGTTTTGAAAACTGTGCTGTTCCTGCCCTATAACTTACATGGTGGTGACCAAAGTTGCCAAAACGTGTTTATTTCTACTGAAAAACATGTTTTGACAATTTCTGTTCACTGGGGTTAAGGGCTGACTCAGTGTGCTCTTCTGAGCCAGGCAGTTACACTGCGATTCTAAGGGCTGAGAAAACGCGTTTATTTTGGGCTGAAAAACACGTTTTGAAAACTGTGCTGTTCCTGTCCTATAACTTACATGGTGGTGACCAAAGTTGCCAAAACGTGTTTATTTCTGCTGAAAAACATGTTTTGACAATTTCTGATCACTGGGGTTAAGGGCTGACTCAGTGTGCTCTTCTGAGCCAGGCAGTTACTCTGCAATTCTAAAGGCTGAGAAAACGTGTTTATTTCGGGCTGAAAAACACGTTTTGAAAGTTGTGCTGTTCCTGCCCTATAAGTTACATGGTGGTGACCAAAGTTGCCAAAACGTGTTTATTTCTGCTGAAAAACATGTTTTGACAATTTCTGATCACTGGGGTTAAGGTCTGACTCAGTGGGCTCTTCTGAGCCAGTCAGTTACAGTGCGATTCCAAGGGCTGAGAAAACGCGTTTATTTCGGGCTGAAAAACACGTTTTGAAAACTGTGCTGTTCCTGCCCTATAAGTTACATGGTGGTGACCAAAGTTGCCAAAACGTGTTTATTTCTGCTGAAAAACACGTTTTGACAATTTCTGATCACTGGGGTTAAGGTCTGACTCAGTGGGCTCTTCTGAGCCAGGTAGTTACATTGCGATTCCAAGGGCTGAGAAAACGCGTTTATTTCGGGCTGAAAAACACGTTTTGAAAACTGTGCTGTTCCTGCCCTATAAGTTACATGGTGCTGACCAAAGTTGCCAAAACGTGTTTATTTCTGCTGTAAAAAACGTTTTGACAGTTTCTCCACACTGGGGTTAAGTGCTGACTCAGAGTGCTCTTCTGAGCCAGGCAGTTACACTGTGATTCTAAGGGATGAGAAAACGCGTTTATTTCGGGCTGAAAAACACGTTTTGAAAATTGTGCTGTTCCTGCCCTATAAGTTACATGGTGGTGACCAAAGTTGCCAAAACGTGTTTATTTCTGCTGAAAAACATGTTTTGACAATTTCTGATCACTGGGGTTAAGGGCTGACTCAGTGGGCTCTTCTGAGCCAGGCAGTTACACTGCGATTCTAAGGGCTGAGAAATCGCGTTTATTTCGGGCTGAAAAACACGTTTTGAAAACTGTGCTGTTCCTGCCCTATAAGTTACATGGTGGTTTCCAAAGTTGCCAAAACGTGTTTATTTCTGCTGAAAAACAAGTTTTGACATTTTCTGCACACTGGGGTTAAGGGTTGACTCAGTGTGCTCTTCTGAGCCAGGCAGTTACATTGCGATTCCAAGAGCTGAGAAAACGCGTTTATTTCGGGCTGAAAAACACGTTTTGAAAACTGTGCTGTTCCTGCCCTATAAGTTACATGGTGGTGTCCAAAGTTGCCAAAACGTGTTTATTTCTGCTGAAAAACACGTTTTGACAATTTCTGATCACTGGGGTTAAGGTCTGACTCAGTGGGCTCTTCTGAGCCAGGTAGTTACATTGCGATTCCAAGGGCTGAGAAAACGCGTTTATTTCGGGCTGAAAAACACGTTTTGAAAACTGTGCTGTTCCTGCCCTATAAGTTACATGGTGCTGACCAAAGTTGCCAAAACGTGTTTATTTCTGCTGAAAAACACGTTTTGACAATTTCTGCACACTGGGGTTAAGGGCTGACTCAGTGTGCTCTTCTGAGCCAGGTAGTTACACTGCGATTTTAAGGGCTGAGAAAACGCGTTTATATCGGGCTGAAAAACACGTTTTGAAAACTGTGCTGTTCCTGCCCTATAACTTACATGGTGGTGACCAAAGTTGCCAAAACGTGTTTATTTCTACTGAAAAACATGTTTTGACAATTTCTGTTCACTGGGGTTAAGGGCTGACTCAGTGTGCTCTTCTGAGCCAGGCAGTTACACTGCGATTCTAAGGGCTGAGAAAACGCGTTTATTTTGGGCTGAAAAACACGTTTTGAAAACTGTGCTGTTCCTGTCCTATAACTTACATGGTGGTGACCAAAGTTGCCAAAACGTGTTTATTTCTGCTGAAAAACATGTTTTGACAATTTCTGATCACTGGGGTTAAGGGCTGACTCAGTGTGCTCTTCTGAGCCAGGCAGTTACTCTGCAATTCTAAAGGCTGAGAAAACGTGTTTATTTCGGGCTGAAAAACACGTTTTGAAAGTTGTGCTGTTCCTGCCCTATAAGTTACATGGTGGTGACCAAAGTTGCCAAAACGTGTTTATTTCTGCTGAAAAACATGTTTTGACAATTTCTGATCACTGGGGTTAAGGTCTGACTCAGTGGGCTCTTCTGAGCCAGTCAGTTACAGTGCGATTCCAAGGGCTGAGAAAACGCGTTTATTTCGGGCTGAAAAACACGTTTTGAAAACTGTGCTGTTCCTGCCCTATAAGTTACATGGTGGTGACCAAAGTTGCCAAAACGTGTTTATTTCTGCTGAAAAACACGTTTTGACAATTTCTGATCACTGGGGTTAAGGTCTGACTCAGGGGCTCTTCTGAGCCAGTCAGTTACAGTGCGATTCCAAGGGCTGAGAAAACGCGTTTATTTCGGGCTGAAAAACACGTTTTGAAAACTGTGCTATTCCTGCCCTATAAGTTACATGGTGGTGACCAAAGTTGCCAAAACGTGTTTATTTCTGCTGAAAAACATGTTTTGACAATTTCTGATCACTGGGGTTAAGGGCTGACTCAGTGTGCTCTTCTGAGCCAGGCAGTTACTCTGCAATTCTAAGGGCTGAGAAAACGTGTTTATTTCGGGCTGAAAAACCCGTTTTGAAAACTGTGCTGTTCCTGCCCTATAAGTTACATGGTGGTGACCAAAGTTGCCAAAACGTGTTTATTTCTGCTGAAAAACACGTTTTGACAATTTCTGATCACTGGGGTTAAGGTCTGACTCAGTGGGCTCTTCTGAGCCAGTCAGTTACAGTGCGATTCCAAGGGCTGAGAAAACGCGTTTATTTCGGGCTGAAAAACATGTTTTGAAAACTGTTCTGTTCCTGCCCTATAAGTTACATGGTGGTGACCAAAGTTGCCAAAACGTGTTTATTTCTGCTGAAAAACATGTTTTGACAATTTCTGATCACTGGGGTTAAGGGCTGACTCAGTGTGCTCTTCTGAGCCAGGCAGTTACTCTGCAATTCTAAAGGCTGAGAAAACGTGTTTATTTCGGGCTGAAAAACCCGTTTTGAAAACTGTGCTGTTCCTGCCCTATAAGTTACATGGTGGTGACCAAAGTTGCCAAAACGTGTTTATTTCTGCTGAAAAACACATTTTGACAATTTCTGATCACTGGGGTTAAGGTCTGACTCAGTGGGCTCTTCTGAGCCAGTCAGTTACAGTGCGATTCCAAGGGCTGAGAAAACGCGTTTATTTCGGGCTGAAAAACACGTTTTGAAAACTGTGCTGTTCCTGCCCTATAAGTTACATGGTGCTGACCAAAGTTGCCAAAACGTGTTTATTTCTGCTGAAAAACACGTTTTGACAATTTCTGCACACTGGGGTTAAGGGCTGACTCAGTGTGCTCTTCTGAGCCAGGTAGTTACACTGCGATTTTAAGGGCTGAGAAAACGCGTTTATATCGGGCTGAAAAACACGTTTTGAAAACTGTGCTGTTCCTGCCCTATAACTTACATGGTGGTGACCAAAGTTGCCAAAACGTGTTTATTTCTACTGAAAAACATGTTTTGACAATTTCTGTTCACTGGGGTTAAGGGCTGACTCAGTGTGCTCTTCTGAGCCAGGCAGTTACACTGCGATTCTAAGGGCTGAGAAAACGCGTTTATTTCGGGCTGAAAAACACGTTTTGAAAACTGTGCTGTTCCTGCCCTATAACTTACATGGTGGTGACCAAAGTTGCCAAAACGTGTTTATTTCTGCTGAAAAACATGTTTTGACAATTTCTGATCACTGGGGTTAAGGGCTGACTCAGTGTGCTCTTCTGAGCCAGGCAGTTACACTGCAATTCTAAGGGCTGAGAAAACGTGTTTTTTTCGGGCTGAAAAACACGTTTTGAAAACTGTGCTGTTCCTGCCCTATAACTTACATGGTGGTGACCAAAGTTGCCAAAACGTGTTTATTTCTGCTGAAAAACATGTTTTGACAATTTCTGATCACTGGGGTTAAGGGCTGACTCAGTGGGCTCTTCTGAGCCAGGCAGTTACACTGCGATTCTAAGGGCTGAGAAATCGCGTTTATTTCGGGCTGAAAAACACGTTTTGAAAACTGTGCTGTTCCTGCCCTATAAGTTACATGGTGGTTTCCAAAGTTGCCAAAACGTGTTTATTTCTGCTGAAAAACAAGTTTTGACATTTTCTGCACACTGGGGTTAAGGGTTGACTCAGTGGGCTCTTCTGAGCCAGGCAGTTGCACTGCGATTCCAAGGGCTGAGAAAACGCGTTTATTTCGGGCTGAAAAACACGTTTTGAAAACTGTGCTGTTCCTGCCCTATAAGTTACATGGTGGTGACCAAAGTTGCCAAAACGTGTTTATTTCTGCTGAAAAACATGTTTTGACAATTTCTGATCACTGGGGTTAAGGGCTGACTCAGTGTGCTCTTCTGAGCCAGGCAGTTACACTGCGATTCTAAGAGCTGAGAAAACGCGTTTATTTCGGGCTGAAAAACACGTTTTGAAAGTTGTGCTGTTCCTGCCCTATAAGTTACATGGTGGTGACCAAAGTTGCCAAAACGTGTTTATTTCTGCTGAAAAACATGTTTTGACAATTTCTGATCACTGGGGTTAAGGTCTGACTCAGTGGGCTCTTCTGAGCCAGTCAGTTACAGTGCGATTCCAAGGGCTGAGAAAACGCGTTTATTTCGGGCTGAAAAACACGTTTTGAAAACTGTGCTGTTCCTGCCCTATAAGTTACATGGTGGTGACCAAAGTTGCCAAAACGTGTTTATTTCTGCTGAAAAACACGTTTTGACAATTTCTGATCACTGGGGTTAAGGTCTGACTCAGGGGCTCTTCTGAGCCAGTCAGTTACAGTGCGATTCCAAGGGCTGAGAAAACGCGTTTATTTCGGGCTGAAAAACACGTTTTGAAAACTGTGCTATTCCTGCCCTATAAGTTACATGGTGGTGACCAAAGTTGCCAAAACGTGTTTATTTCTGCTGAAAAACATGTTTTGACAATTTCTGATCACTGGGGTTAAGGGCTGACTCAGTGTGCTCTTCTGAGCCAGGCAGTTACTCTGCAATTCTAAGGGCTGAGAAAACGTGTTTATTTCGGGCTGAAAAACCCGTTTTGAAAACTGTGCTGTTCCTGCCCTATAAGTTACATGGTGGTGACCAAAGTTGCCAAAACGTGTTTATTTCTGCTGAAAAACACGTTTTGACAATTTCTGATCACTGGGGTTAAGGTCTGACTCAGTGGGCTCTTCTGAGCCAGTCAGTTACAGTGCGATTCCAAGGGCTGAGAAAACGCGTTTATTTCGGGCTGAAAAACATGTTTTGAAAACTGTTCTGTTCCTGCCCTATAAGTTACATGGTGGTGACCAAAGTTGCCAAAACGTGTTTATTTCTGCTGAAAAACATGTTTTGACAATTTCTGATCACTGGGGTTAAGGGCTGACTCAGTGTGCTCTTCTGAGCCAGGCAGTTACTCTGCAATTCTAAAGGCTGAGAAAACGTGTTTATTTCGGGCTGAAAAACCCGTTTTGAAAACTGTGCTGTTCCTGCCCTATAAGTTACATGGTGGTGACCAAAGTTGCCAAAACGTGTTTATTTCTGCTGAAAAACACATTTTGACAATTTCTGATCACTGGGGTTAAGGTCTGACTCAGTGGGCTCTTCTGAGCCAGTCAGTTACAGTGCGATTCCAAGGGCTGAGAAAACGCGTTTATTTCGGGCTGAAAAACACGTTTTGAAAACTGTGCTGTTCCTGCCCTATAAGTTACATGGTGGTGACCAAAATTACCAAAACGTGTTTATTTCTGCTGAAAAACATGTTTTGACAATTTCTGATCACTGGGGTTAAGGGCTGACTCAGTGGGCTCTTCTGAGCCAGGCAGTTACACTGCGATTCCAAGGGCTGAGAAAACGCGTTTATTTCGGGCTGAAAAACACGTTTTGAAAACTGTGCTGTTCCTGCCCTATAACTTACATGGTGGTGACCAAAGTTGCCAAAACGTGTTTATTTCTGCTGAAAAACATGTTTTGACAATTTCTGATCACTGGGGTTAAGGGCTGACTCAGTGTGCTCTTCTGAGCCAGGCAGTTACACTGCGATTCTAAGGGCTGAGAAAACGCGTTTATTTCGGGCTGAAAAACACGTTTTGAAAACTGTGCTGTTCCTGCCCTATAACTTACATGGTGGTGACCAAAGTTGCCAAAACGTGTTTATTTCTGCTGAAAAACATGTTTTGACAATTTCTGATCACTGGGGTTAAGGGCTGACTCAGTGTGCTCTTCTGAGCCAGGCAGTTACACTGCAATTCTAAGGGCTGAGAAAACGTGTTTTTTTCGGGCTGAAAAACACGTTTTGAAAACTGTGCTGTTCCTGCCCTATAAGTTACATGGTGGTGACCAAAGTTGCCAAAACGTGTTTATTTCTGCTGAAAAACACGTTTTGACAATTTCTGATCACTGGGGTTAAGGTCTGACTCAGTGGGCTCTTCTGAGCCAGGCAGTTACACTGCGATTCCAAGGGCTGAGAAAACGCGTTTATTTCGGGCTGAAAAACACGTTTTGAAAACTGTGCTGTTCCTGCCCTATAAGTTACATGGTGGTGACCAAAGTTGCCAAAACGTGTTTATTTCTGCTGAAAAACATGTTTTGACAATTTCTGATCACTGGGGTTAAGGGCTGACTCAGTGTGCTCTTCTGAGCCAGGCAGTTACACTGCGATTCTAAGGGCTGAGAAAACGCGTTTATTTCGGGCTGAAAAAAACGTTTTGAAAACTGTGCTGTTCCTGCCCTATAACTTACATGGTGGTGACCAAAGTTGCCAAAACGTGTTTATTTCTGCTGAAAAACATGTTTTGACAATTTCTGATCACTGGGGTTAAGGGCTGACTCAGTGTGCTCTTCTGAGCCAGGCAGTTACACTGCAATTCTAAGGGCTGAGAAAACGTGTTTTTTTCGGGCTGAAAAACACGTTTTGAAAACTGTGCTGTTCCTGCCCTATAAGTTACATGGTGGTGACCAAAGTTGCCAAAACGTGTTTATTTCTGCTGAAAAACACGTTTTGACAATTTCTGATCACTGGGGTTAAGGTCTGACTCAGTGGGCTCTTCTGAGCCAGGCAGTTACACTGCGATTCCAAGGGCTGAGAAAACGCGTTTATTTCGGGCTGAAAAACACGTTTTGAAAACTGTGCTGTTCCTTGCCCTATAAGTTACATGGTGGTGACCAAAGTTGCCAAAACGTGTTTATTTCTGCTGAAAAACATGTTTTGACAATTTCTGATCACTGGAGTTAAGGTCTGACTCAGTGGGCTCTTCTGAGCCAGTCAGTTACAGTGCGATTCCAAGGGCTGAGAAAACGCGTTTATTTCGGGCTGAAAAACACGTTTTGAAAACTGTGCTGTTCCTGCCCTATAACTTACATGGTGGTGACCAAAGTTGCCAAAACGTGTTTATTTCTGCTGAAAAACATGTTTTGACAATTTCTGATCACTGGGGTTAAGGGCTGACTCAGTGTGCTCTTCTGAGCCAGGCAGTTACACTGCGATTCTAAGGGCTGAGAAAACGTGTTTATTTCGGGATGAAAAACACGTTTTGAAAATTGTGCTTATCCTGCCCTATAAGTTACATGGTGGTGACCAAAGTTGCCAAAACGTGTTTATTTCTGCTGAAAAACACGTTTTGACAATTTCTGATCACTGGGGTTAAGGGCTGACTCAGTGTGCTCTTCTGAGCCAGGCAGTTACACTGCGATTCTAAGGGCTGAGAAAACGCGTTTATTTCGGGCTGAAAAACACGTTTTGAAAACTGTGCTGTTCCTGCCCTATAACTTACATGGTGGTGACCAAAGTTGCCAAAACGTGTTTATTTCTGCTGAAAAACATGTTTTGACAATTTCTGATCACTGGGGTTAAGGGCTGACTCAGTGGGCTCTTCTGAGCCAGGCAGTTACACTGCGATTCCAAGGGCTGAGAAAACGCGTTTATTTCGGGCTGAAAAACACGTTTTGAAAACTGTGCTGTTCCTGCCCTATAACTTACATGGTGGTGACCAAAGTTGCCAAAACGTGTTTATTTCTGCTGAAAAACATGTTTTGACAATTTCTGATCACTGGGGTTAAGGGCTGACTCAGTGTGCTCTTCTGAGCCAGGCAGTTACACTGCAATTCTAAGGGCTGAGAAAACGTGTTTTTTTCGGGCTGAAAAACACGTTTTGAAAACTGTGCTGTTCCTTCCCTATAAGTTACATGGTGGTGATCAAAGTTGCCAAAACGTGTTTATTTCTGCTGAAAAACACGTTTTGACAATTTCTGATCACTGGGGTTAAGGTCTGACTCAGTGGGCTCTTCTGAGCCAGTCAGTTACAGTGCGATTCCAAGGGCTGAGAAAACGCGTTTATTTCGGGCTGAAAAACACGTTTTGAAAACTGTGCTGTTCCTGCCCTATAAGTTACATGGTGGTGACCAAAGTTGCCAAAACGTGTTTATTTCTGCTGAAAAACATGTTTTGACAATTTCTGATCACTGGGGTTAAGGGCTGACTCAGTGTGCTCTTCTGAGCCAGGCAGTTACAGTGCGATTCTAAGGGCTGAGAAAACGTGTTTATTTCGGGCTGAAAAACACGTTTTGAAAACTGTGCTGTTCCTGCCCTATAAGTTACATGGTGGTGACCAAAGTTGCCAAAACGTGTTTATTTCTGCTGAAAAACATGTTTTGACAATTTCTGATCACTGGGGTTAAGGGCTGACTCAGTGTGCTCTTCTGAGCCAGGCAGTTACTCTGCAATTCTAAGGGCTGAGAAAACGTGTTTATTTCGGGCTGAAAAACACGTTTTGAAAACTGTGCTGTTCCTGCCCTATATGTTACATGGTGGTGACCAAAGTTGCCAAAACGTGTTTATTTCTGCTGAAAAACACGTTTTGACAATTTCTGATCACTGGGGTTAAGGTCTGACTCAGTGGGCTCTTCTGAGCCATTCAGTTACAGTGCGATTCCAAGGGCTGAGAAAACGCGTTTATTTCGGGCTGAAAAACACGTTTTGAAAACTGTGCTGTTCCTGCCCTATAAGTTACATGGTGGTGACCAAAGTTGCCAAAACGTGTTTATTTCTGCTGAAAAACATGTTTTGACAATTTCTGATCACTGGGGTTAAGGGCTGACTCAGTGTGCTCTTCTGAGCCAGGCAGTTACACTGCGATTCTAAGGGCTGAGAAAACGCGTTTATTTCGGGCTGAAAAAAACGTTTTGAAAACTGTGCTGTTCCTGCCCTATAAGTTACATGGTGGTGACCAAAGTTGCCAAAACGTGTTTATTTCTGCTGAAAAACATGTTTTGACAATTTCTGATCACTGGGGTTAAGGGCTGACTCAGTGTGCTCTTCTGAGCCAGGCAGTTACACTGCGATTCCAAGGGCTGAGAAAACGCGTTTATTTCGGGCTGAAAAACACGTTTTGAAAACTGTGCTGTTCCTTCCCTATAAGTTATATGCTGGTGACCAAAGTTGCCAAAACGTGTTTATTTCTGCTGTAAAAAACGTTTTGACAGTTTCTGCACACTGGGGTTAAGTGCTGACTCAGTTTGCTCTTCTGAGCCAGGCAGTTACACTGCGAATCTAAGGGCGGAGAAAACGCGTTTATTTCGGGCTGAAAAACAGGTTTTGAAAACTGTGCTGTTCCTGCCCTATAAGTTACATGGTGCTGACCAAAGTTGCCAAAACGTGTTTATTTCTGCTGAAAAACACGTTTTGACAATTTCTGATCACTGGGGTTAAGGTCTGACTCAGTGGGCTCTTCTGAGCCAGGTAGTTACATTGCGATTCCAAGGGCTGAGAAAACGCGTTTATTTCGGGCTGAAAAACACGTTTTGAAAACTGTGCTGTTCCTGCCCTATAAGTTACATGGTGCTGACCAAAGTTGCCAAAACGTGTTTATTTCTGCTGAAAAACACGTTTTGACAATTTCTGCACACTGGGGTTAAGGGCTGACTCAGTGTGCTCTTCTGAGCCAGGTAGTTACACTGCGATTTTAAGGGCTGAGAAAACGCGTTTATATCGGGCTGAAAAACACGTTTTGAAAACTGTGCTGTTCCTGCCCTATAACTTACATGGTGGTGACCAAAGTTGCCAAAACGTGTTTATTTCTACTGAAAAACATGTTTTGACAATTTCTGTTCACTGGGGTTAAGGGCTGACTCAGTGTGCTCTTCTGAGCCAGGCAGTTACACTGCGATTCTAAGGGCTGAGAAAACGCGTTTATTTTGGGCTGAAAAACACGTTTTGAAAACTGTGCTGTTCCTGTCCTATAACTTACATGGTGGTGACCAAAGTTGCCAAAACGTGTTTATTTCTGCTGAAAAACATGTTTTGACAATTTCTGTTCACTGGGGTTAAGGGCTGTCTCAGTGTGCTATTCTGAGCCAGGCAGTTACACTGCGATTCTAATGGCTGAGAAAACGCGTTTATTTCGGGCTGAAAAACACGTTTTGAAAACTGTGCTGTTCCTGCCCTATAACTTACATGGTGGTGACCAAAGTTGCCAAAACGTGTTTATTTCTGCTGAAAAACATGTTTTGACAATTTCTGATCACTGGGGTTAAGGGCTGACTCAGTGTGCTCTTCTGAGCCAGGCAGTTACACTGCAATTCTAAGGGCTGAGAAAACGTGTTTTTTTCGGGCTGAAAAACACGTTTTGAAAACTGTGCTGTTCCTGCCCTATAACTTACATGGTGGTGACCAAAGTTGCCAAAACGTGTTTATTTCTGCTGAAAAACATGTTTTGACAATTTCTGATCACTGGGGTTAAGGGCTGACTCAGTGGGCTCTTCTGAGCCAGGCAGTTACACTGCGATTCTAAGGGCTGAGAAATCGCGTTTATTTCGGGCTGAAAAACACGTTTTGAAAACTGTGCTGTTCCTGCCCTATAAGTTACATGGTGGTTTCCAAAGTTGCCAAAACGTGTTTATTTCTGCTGAAAAACAAGTTTTGACATTTTCTGCACACTGGGGTTAAGGGTTGACTCAGTGTGCTCTTCTGAGCCAGGCAGTTACATTGCGATTCCAAGAGCTGAGAAAACGCGTTTATTTCGGGCTGAAAAACACGTTTTGAAAACTGTGCCTGTTCCTGCCCTATAAGTTACATGGTGGTGTCCAAAGTTGCCAAAACGTGTTTATTTCTGCTGAAAAACACGTTTTGACAATTTCTGATCACTGGGGTTAAGGTCTGACTCAGTGGGCTCTTCTGAGCCAGGTAGTTACATTGCGATTCCAAGGGCTGAGAAAACACGTTTATTTCGGGCTGAAAAACACGTTTTGAAAACTGTGCTGTTCCTGCCCTATAAGTTACATGGTGGTGACCAAAGATGCCAAAACGTGTTTATTTCTGCTGAAAAACATGTTTGACAATTTCTGATCACTGGGGTTAAGGGCTGACTCAGTGGGCTCTTCTGAGCCAGGTAGTTACTTTGCGATTCCAAGGGATGAGAAAACGCGTTTATTTCGGGCTGAAAAACACGTTTTGAAAACTGTGCTGTTCCTGCCCTATAAGTTACATGGTGGTGACCAAAGTTGCCAAAACGTGTTTATTTCTGCTGAAAAACACGTTTTAACAATGTCTGATCACTGGGGTTAAGGTCTGACTCAGTGGGCTCTTCTGAGCCAGGCAGTTACACTGCGATTCTAAGGGCTGAGAAAACGCGTTTATTTCGGGCTGAAAAACACATTTTGAAAACTGTGCTGTTCCTGCCTTATAAGTTTCATGGTGGTGACCAAAGTTGCCAAAACGTGTTTATTTCTGCTGAAAAACATGTTTTGACAATTTCTGATCACTGGGGTTAAGGGGTGACTCAGTGGGCTCTTCTGAGCCAGGCAGTTACACTGCGATTCCAAGGGCTGAGAAAACGCGTTTATTTCGGGCTGAAAAACACGTTTTGAAAACTGTGCTGTTCCTGCCCTATAAGTTACATGGTGCTGACCAAAGTTGCCAAAACGTGTTTATTTCTGCTGAAAAACACGTTTTGACAGTTTCTGATCACTGGGGTTAAGGGCTGACTCAGTGTGCTCTTCTGAGCCAGGCAGTTACACTGCGATTCTAAGGGCTGAGAAAACGCGTTTATTTTGGGCTGAAAAACACGTTTTGAAAACTGTGCTGTTCCTGTCCTATAACTTACATGGTGGTGACCAAAGTTGCCAAAACGTGTTTATTTCTGCTGAAAAACATGTTTTGACAATTTCTGTTCACTGGGGTTAAGGGCTGTCTCAGTGTGCTATTCTGAGCCAGGCAGTTACACTGCGATTCTAATGGCTGAGAAAACGCGTTTATTTCGGGCTGAAAAACACGTTTTGAAAACTGTGCTGTTCCTGCCCTATAACTTACATGGTGGTGACCAAAGTTGCCAAAACGTGTTTATTTCTGCTGAAAAACATGTTTTGACAATTTCTGATCACTGGGGTTAAGGGCTGACTCAGTGTGCTCTTCTGAGCCAGGCAGTTACATTGCGATTCCAAGGGCTGAGAAAACGCGTTTATTTCGGGCTGAAAATCACGGTTTGAAAACTGTGCTGTTCCTGCCCTATAACTTACATGGTGGTGACCAAAGATGCCAAAACGTGTTTATTTCTGCTGAAAAACATGTTTGACAATTTCTGATCACTGGGGTTAAGGGCTGACTCAGTGGGCTCTTCTGAGCCAGGCAGTTACACTGCGATTCCAAGGGCTGAGAAAACGCGTTTATTTCGTGCTGAAAAACACGTTTTGAAAACTGTGCTGTTCCTGCCCTATAAGTTACATGGTGGTGACCAAAGTTGCCAAAACGTGTTTATTTCTGCTGAAAAACAAGTTTTGACATTTTCTGCACACTGGGGTTAAGAGTTGACTCAGTGTGCTCTTCTGAGCCAGGCAGTTACATTGCGATTCCAAGGGCTGAGAAAACGCGTGTATTTCGGGCTGAAAAACACGTTTTGAAAACTGTGCTGTTCCTGCCCTATAAGTTACATGGTGGTGTCCAAAGTTGCCAAAACGTGTTTATTTCTGCTGAAAAACATGTTTTGACAATTTCTGATCACTGGGGTTAAGGGCTGACTCAGTGTGCTCTTCTGAGCCAGGCAGTTACACTGCGAATCTAAGGGCTGAGAAAACGCGTTTATTTCGGGCTGAAAAACACGTTTTGAAAACTGTGCTGTTCCTGCCCTATAAGTTACATGGTGGTGACCAAAGATGCCAAAACGTGTTTATTTCTGCTGAAAAACATGTTTTGACAATTTCTGTTCACTGGGGTTAAGGGCTGACTCAGTGTGCTCTTCTGAGCCAGGCAGTTACACTGCGATTCTAAGGGCTGAGAAAACGCGTTTATTTCGGGCTGAAAAACACGTTTTGAAAACTGTGCTGTTCCTGCCCTATAACTTACATGGTGGTGACCAAAGTTGCCAAAACGTGTTTATTTCTGCTGAAAAACATGTTTTGACAATTTCTGATCACTGGGGTTAAGGGCTGACTCAGTGTGCTCTTCTGAGCCAGGCAGTTACACTGCAATTCTAAGGGCTGAGAAAACGTGTTTTTTTCGGGCTGAAAAACACGTTTTGAAAACTGTGCTGTTCCTGCCCTATAAGTTACATGGTGGTGACCAAAGTTGCCAAAACGTGTTTATTTCTGCTGAAAAACACGTTTTGACAATTTCTGATCACTGGGGTTAAGGTCTGACTCAGTGGGCTCTTCTGAGCCAGGCAGTTACTCTGCGATTCTAAGGGCTGAGAAAACGCGTTTATTTCGGGCTGAAAAACACGTTTTGAAAACTGTGCTGTTCCTGCCCTATAAGTTTCATGGTGGTGACCAAAGTTGCCAAAACGTGTTTATTTCTGCTGAAAAACATGTTTTGACAATTTCTGATCACTGGGGTTAAGGGCTGACTCAGTGGGCTCTTCTGAGCCATGCAGTTACAATGCGATTCCAAGGGCTGAGAAAACGCGTTTATATCGTGCTGAAAAACACGTTTTGAAAACTGTGCTGTTCCTGCCCTATAAGTTACATGGTGGTGACCAAAGTTGCCAAAACGTGTTTATTTCTGCTGAAAAACAAGTTTTGACATTTTCTGCACACTGGGGTTAAGGGTTGACTCAGTGTGCTCTTCTGAGCCAGGCAGTTACATTGCGATTCCAAGGGCTGAGAAAACGCGTTTATTTCGGGCTGAAAAACACGTTTTGAAAATTGTGCTGTTCCTGCCCTATAAGTTACATGGTGGTGACCAAAGTTGCCAAAACGTGTTTATTTCTGCTGAAATACACGTTTTGACAATTTCTGATCACTGGGGTTAAGGTCTGACTCAGAGGGCTCTTCTGAGACAGTCAGTTACAGTGCGATTCCAAGGGCTGAGAAAACGCGTTTATTTCGGGCTGAAAAACACGTTTTGAAAACTGTGCTGTTCCTGCCCTATAACTTACATGGTGGTGACCAAAGTTGCCAAAACGTGTTTATTTCTGCTGAAAAACATGTTTTGACAATTTCTGATCACTGGGGTTAAGGGCTGACTCAGTGTGCTCTTCTGAGCCAGGCAGTTACACTGCAATTCTAAGGGTTGAGAAAACGTGTTTTTTTCGGGCTGAAAAACACGTTTTGAAAACTGTGCTGTTCCTGCCCTATAACTTACATGGTGGTGACCAAAGTTGCCAAAACGTGTTTATTTCTGCTGAAAAACATGTTTTGACAATTTCTGATCACTGGGGTTAAGGGCTGACTCAGTGTGCTCTTCTGAGCCAGGCAGTTACACTGCGATTCTAAGGGCTGAGAAAACGCGTTTATTTCGGGCTGAAAAACACGTTTTGAAAATTGTGCTGTTCCTGCCCTATAAGTTACATGGTGGTGACCAAAGTTGCCAAAACGTGTTTATTTCTGCTGAAAAACATGTTTTGACAATTTCTGATCACTGGGGTTAAGGGCTGACTCAGTGGGCTCTTCTGAGCCAGGCAGTTACACTGCGATTCTAAGGGCTGAGAAATCGCGTTTATTTCGGGCTGAAAAACACGTTTTGAAAACTGTGCTGATCCTGCCCTATAAGTTACATGGTGGTTTCCAAAGTTGCCAAAACGTGTTTATTTCTGCTGAAAAACAAGTTTTGACATTTTCTGCACACTGGGGTTAAGGGTTGACTCAGTGTGCTCTTCTGAGCCAGGCAGTTACATTGCGATTCCAAGAGCTGAGAAAACGCGTTTATTTCGGGCTGAAAAACACGTTTTGAAAACTGTGCCTGTTCCTGCCCTATAAGTTACATGGTGGTGTCCAAAGTTGCCAAAACGTGTTTATTTCTGCTGAAAAACACGTTTTGACAATTTCTGATCACTGGGGTTAAGGTCTGACTCAGTGGGCTCTTCTGAGCCAGGTAGTTACATTGCGATTCCAAGGGCTGAGAAAACGCGTTTATTTCGGGCTGAAAAACACATTTTGAAAACTGTGCTGTTCCTGCCCTATAAGTTACATGGTGGTGACCAAAGTTGCCAAAACGTGTTTATTTCGGCTAAAAAACATGTTTTGACAATTTCTGATCACTGGGGTTAAGGGCTGACTCAGTGTGCTCTTCTGAGCCAGGCAGTTACACTGCGAATCTAAGGGCTGAGAAAACGCGTTTATTTCGGGCTGAAAAACACGTTTTGAAAACTGTGCTGTTCCTGCCCTATAAGTTACATGGTGGTGACCAAAGATGCCAAGACGTGTTTATTTCTGCTGAAAAACATGTTTTGACAATTTCTGATCACTGGGGTTAAGGGCTGACTCAGTGTGCTCTTCTGAGCCAGGCAGTTACACTGCAATTCTAAGGGCTGAGAAAACGTGTTTTTTTCGGGCTGAAAAACACGTTTTGAAAACTGTGCTGTTCCTGCCCTATAAGTTACATGGTGGTGACCAAAGTTGCCAAAACGTGTTTATTTCTGCTGAAAAACACGTTTTGACAATTTCTGATCACTGGGGTTAAGGTCTGACTCAGTGGGCTCTTCTGAGCCAGGCAGTTACTCTGCGATTCTAAGGGCTGAGAAAACGCGTTTATTTCGGGCTGAAAAACACGTTTTGAAAACTGTGCTGTTCCTGCCCTATAAGTTTCATGGTGGTGACCAAAGTTGCCAAAACGTGTTTATTTCTGCTGAAAAACATGTTTTGACAATTTCTGATCACTGGGGTTAAGGGCTGACTCAGTGGGCTCTTCTGAGCCAGGCAGTTACAATGCGATTCCAAGGGCTGAGAAAACGCGTTTGTATCGTGCTGAAAAACACGTTTTGAAAACTGTGCTGTTCCTGCCCTATAAGTTACATGGTGGTGACCAAAGTTGCCAAAACGTGTTTATTTCTGCTGAAATACACGTTTTGACAATTTCTGATCACTGGGGTTAAGGTCTGACTCAGTGGGCTCTTCTGAGCCAGTCAGTTACAGTGCGATTCCAAGGGCTGAGAAAACGCGTTTATTTCGGGCTGAAAAACACGTTTTGAAAACTGTGCTGTTCCTGCCCTATAAGTTACATGGTGGTGACCAAAGTTGCCAAAACGTGTTTATTTCTGCTGAAAAACAAGTTTTGACATTTTCTGCACACTGGGGTTAATGGTTGACTCAGTGTGCTCTTCTGAGCCAGGCAGTTACATTGCGATTCCAAGGGCTGAGAAAACGCGTTTATTTCGGGCTGAAAAACACGTTTTGAAAATTGTGCTGTTCCTGCCCTATAAGTTACATGGTGGTGACCAAAGTTGCCAAAACGTGTTTATTTCTGCTGAAATACACGTTTTGACAATTTCTGATCACTGGGGTTAAGGTCTGACTCAGTGGGCTCTTCTGAGCCAGTCAGTTACAGTGCGATTCCAAGGGCTGAGAAAACGCGTTTATTTCGGGCTGAAAAACACGTTTTGAAAAATGTGCTGTTCCTGCCCTATAAGTTACATGGTGGTGACCAAAGTTGCCAAAACGTGTTTATTTCTGCTGAAAAACATGTTTTGACAATTTCTGATCACTGGGGTTAAGGGCTGACTCAGTGTGCTCTTCTGAGCCAGGCAGTTACACTGCGATTCTAAGGTCTGAGAAAACGCGTTTATTTCGGACTGAAAAACACGTTTTGAAAACTGTGCTGTTCCTGCCCTATAACTTACATGGTGGTGACCAAAGTTGCCAAAACGTGTTTATTTCTGCTGAAAAACATGTTTTGACAATTTCTGATCACTGGGGTTAAGGGCTGACTCAGTGTGCTCTTCTGAGCCAGGCAGTTACACTGCGATTCCAAGGGCTGAGAAAACGCGTTTATTTCGGGCTGAAAAACACGTTTTGAAAACTGTGCTGTTCCTGCCCTATAAGTTACATGGTGGTGACCAAAGTTGCCAAAACGTGTTTATTTCTGCTGAAAAACACGTTTTGACAATTTCTGATCACTGGGGTTAAGGTCTGACTCAGTGGGCTCTTCTGAGCCAGGCAGTTACACTGCGATTCCAAGGGCTGAGAAAACGCGTTTATTTCGGGCTGAAAAACACGTTTTGTAAACTGTGCTGTTCCTGCCCTATAAGTTACATGGTGGTGACCAAAGTTGCCAAAACGTGTTTATTTCTGCTGAAAAACATGTTTTGACAATTTCTGATCACTGGGGTTAAGGGCTGACTCAGTGTGCTCTTCTGAGCCAGGCAGTTACACTGCGATTCTAAGAGCTGAGAAAACGCGTTTATTTCGGGCTGAAAAACACGTTTTGAAAATTGTGCTGTTCCTGCCCTATAAGTTACATGGTGGTGACCAAAGTTGCCAAAACGTGTTTATTTCTGCTGAAAAACATGTTTTGACAATTTCTGATCACTGGGGTTAAGGTCTGACTCAGTGGGCTCTTCTGAGCCAGTCAGTTACAGTGCGATTCCAAGGGCTGAGAAAACGCGTTTATTTCGGGCTGAAAAACACGTTTTGAAAACTGTGCTGTTCCTGCCCTATAAGTTACATGGTGGTGACCAAAGTTGCCAAAACGTGTTTATTTCTGCTGAAAAACATGTTTTGACAATTTCTGATCACTGGGGTTAAGGGCTGACTCAGTGTGCTCTTCTGAGCCAGGCAGTTACACTGCGATTCCAAGGGCTGAGAAAACGCGTTTATTTCGGGCTGAAAAACACGTTTTGAAAACTGTGCTGTTCCTTCCCTATAAGTTATATGCTGGTGACCAAAGTTGCCAAAACGTGTTTATTTCTGCTGTAAAAAACGTTTTGACAGTTTCTGCACACTGGGGTTAAGTGCTGACTCAGTTTGCTCTTCTGAGCCAGGCAGTTACACTGCGAATCTAAGGGCGGAGAAAACGCGTTTATTTCGGGCTGAAAAACAGGTTTTGAAAACTGTGCTGTTCCTGCCCTATAAGTTACATGGTGCTGACCAAAGTTGCCAAAACGTGTTTATTTCTGCTGAAAAACACGTTTTGACAATTTCTGATCACTGGGGTTAAGGTCTGACTCAGTGGGCTCTTCTGAGCCAGGTAGTTACATTGCGATTCCAAGGGCTGAGAAAACGCGTTTATTTCGGGCTGAAAAACACGTTTTGAAAACTGTGCTGTTCCTGCCCTATAAGTTACATGGTGCTGACCAAAGTTGCCAAAACGTGTTTATTTCTGCTGAAAAACACGTTTTGACAATTTCTGCACACTGGGGTTAAGGGCTGACTCAGTGTGCTCTTCTGAGCCAGGTAGTTACACTGCGATTTTAAGGGCTGAGAAAACGCGTTTATATCGGGCTGAAAAACACGTTTTGAAAACTGTGCTGTTCCTGCCCTATAACTTACATGGTGGTGACCAAAGTTGCCAAAACGTGTTTATTTCTACTGAAAAACATGTTTTGACAATTTCTGTTCACTGGGGTTAAGGGCTGACTCAGTGTGCTCTTCTGAGCCAGGCAGTTACACTGCGATTCTAAGGGCTGAGAAAACGCGTTTATTTTGGGCTGAAAAACACGTTTTGAAAACTGTGCTGTTCCTGTCCTATAACTTACATGGTGGTGACCAAAGTTGCCAAAACGTGTTTGTTTCTGCTGAAAAACATGTTTTGACAATTTCTGTTCACTGGGGTTAAGGGCTGTCTCAGTGTGCTATTCTGAGCCAGGCAGTTACACTGCGATTCTAATGGCTGAGAAAACGCGTTTATTTCGGGCTGAAAAACACGTTTTGAAAACTGTGCTGTTCCTGCCCTATAACTTACATGGTGGTGACCAAAGTTGCCAAAACGTGTTTATTTCTGCTGAAAAACATGTTTTGACAATTTCTGATCACTGGGGTTAAGGGCTGACTCAGTGTGCTCTTCTGAGCCAGGCAGTTACACTGCAATTCTAAGGGCTGAGAAAACGTGTTTTTTTCGGGCTGAAAAACACGTTTTGAAAACTGTGCTGTTCCTGCCCTATAACTTACATGGTGGTGACCAAAGTTGCCAAAACGTGTTTATTTCTGCTGAAAAACATGTTTTGACAATTTCTGATCACTGGGGTTAAGGGCTGACTCAGTGGGCTCTTCTGAGCCAGGCAGTTACACTGCGATTCTAAGGGCTGAGAAATCGCGTTTATTTCGGGCTGAAAAACACGTTTTGAAAACTGTGCTGTTCCTGCCCTATAAGTTACATGGTGGTTTAAAAAGTTGCCAAAACGTGTTTATTTCTGCTGAAAAACAAGTTTTGACATTTTCTGCACACTGGGGTTAAGGGTTGACTCAGTGTGCTCTTCTGAGCCAGGCAGTTACATTGCGATTCCAAGAGCTGAGAAAACGCGTTTATTTCGGGCTGAAAAACACGTTTTGAAAACTGTGCCTGTTCCTGCCCTATAAGTTACATGGTGGTGTCCAAAGTTGCCAAAACGTGTTTATTTCTGCTGAAAAACACGTTTTGACAATTTCTGATCACTGGGGTTAAGGTCTGACTCAGTGGGCTCTTCTGAGCCAGGTAGTTACATTGCGATTCCAAGGGCTGAGAAAACACGTTTATTTCGGGCTGAAAAACACGTTTTGAAAACTGTGCTGTTCCTGCCCTATAAGTTACATGGTGGTGACCAAAGATGCCAAAACGTGTTTATTTCTGCTGAAAAACATGTTTGACAATTTCTGATCACTGGGGTTAAGGGCTGACTCAGTGGGCTCTTCTGAGCCAGGTAGTTACTTTGCGATTCCAAGGGATGAGAAAACGCGTTTATTTCGGGCTGAAAAACACGTTTTGAAAACTGTGCTGTTCCTGCCCTATAAGTTACATGGTGGTGACCAAAGTTGCCAAAACGTGTTTATTTCTGCTGAAAAACACGTTTTAACAATGTCTGATCACTGGGGTTAAGGTCTGACTCAGTGGGCTCTTCTGAGCCAGGCAGTTACACTGCGATTCTAAGGGCTGAGAAAACGCGTTTATTTCGGGCTGAAAAACACATTTTGAAAACTGTGCTGTTCCTGCCTTATAAGTTTCATGGTGGTGACCAAAGTTGCCAAAACGTGTTTATTTCTGCTGAAAAACATGTTTTGACAATTTCTGATCACTGGGGTTAAGGGGTGACTCAGTGGGCTCTTCTGAGCCAGGCAGTTACACTGCGATTCCAAGGGCTGAGAAAACGCGTTTATTTCGGGCTGAAAAACACGTTTTGAAAACTGTGCTGTTCCTGCCCTATAAGTTACATGGTGCTGACCAAAGTTGCCAAAACGTGTTTATTTCTGCTGAAAAACACGTTTTGACAGTTTCTGATCACTGGGGTTAAGGGCTGACTCAGTGTGCTCTTCTGAGCCAGGCAGTTACACTGCGATTCTAAGGGCTGAGAAAACGCGTTTATTTTGGGCTGAAAAACACGTTTTGAAAACTGTGCTGTTCCTGTCCTATAACTTACATGGTGGTGACCAAAGTTGCCAAAACGTGTTTATTTCTGCTGAAAAACATGTTTTGACAATTTCTGTTCACTGGGGTTAAGGGCTGTCTCAGTGTGCTATTCTGAGCCAGGCAGTTACACTGCGATTCTAATGGCTGAGAAAACGCGTTTATTTCGGGCTGAAAAACACGTTTTGAAAACTGTGCTGTTCCTGCCCTATAACTTACATGGTGGTGACCAAAGTTGCCAAAACGTGTTTATTTCTGCTGAAAAACATGTTTTGACAATTTCTGATCACTGGGGTTAAGGGCTGACTCAGTGTGCTCTTCTGAGCCAGGCAGTTACATTGCGATTCCAAGGGCTGAGAAAACGCGTTTATTTCGGGCTGAAAATCACGGTTTGAAAACTGTGCTGTTCCTGCCCTATAACTTACATGGTGGTGACCAAAGATGCCAAAACGTGTTTATTTCTGCTGAAAAACATGTTTGACAATTTCTGATCACTGGGGTTAAGGGCTGACTCAGTGGGCTCTTCTGAGCCAGGCAGTTACACTGCGATTCCAAGGGCTGAGAAAACGCGTTTATTTCGTGCTGAAAAACACGTTTTGAAAACTGTGCTGTTCCTGCCCTATAAGTTACATGGTGGTGACCAAAGTTGCCAAAACGTGTTTATTTCTGCTGAAAAACAAGTTTTGACATTTTCTGCACACTGGGGTTAAGAGTTGACTCAGTGTGCTCTTCTGAGCCAGGCAGTTACATTGCGATTCCAAGGGCTGAGAAAACGCGTGTATTTCGGGCTGAAAAACACGTTTTGAAAACTGTGCTGTTCCTGCCCTATAAGTTACATGGTGGTGTCCAAAGTTGCCAAAACGTGTTTATTTCTGCTGAAAAACATGTTTTGACAATTTCTGATCACTGGGGTTAAGGGCTGACTCAGTGTGCTCTTCTGAGCCAGGCAGTTACACTGCGAATCTAAGGGCTGAGAAAACGCGTTTATTTCGGGCTGAAAAACACGTTTTGAAAACTGTGCTGTTCCTGCCCTATAAGTTACATGGTGGTGACCAAAGATGCCAAAACGTGTTTATTTCTGCTGAAAAACATGTTTTGACAATTTCTGTTCACTGGGGTTAAGGGCTGACTCAGTGTGCTCTTCTGAGCCAGGCAGTTACACTGCGATTCTAAGGGCTGAGAAAACGCGTTTATTTCGGGCTGAAAAACACGTTTTGAAAACTGTGCTGTTCCTGCCCTATAACTTACATGGTGGTGACCAAAGTTGCCAAAACGTGTTTATTTCTGCTGAAAAACATGTTTTGACAATTTCTGATCACTGGGGTTAAGGGCTGACTCAGTGTGCTCTTCTGAGCCAGGCAGTTACACTGCAATTCTAAGGGCTGAGAAAACGTGTTTTTTTCGGGCTGAAAAACACGTTTTGAAAACTGTGCTGTTCCTGCCCTATAAGTTACATGGTGGTGACCAAAGTTGCCAAAACGTGTTTATTTCTGCTGAAAAACACGTTTTGACAATTTCTGATCACTGGGGTTAAGGTCTGACTCAGTGGGCTCTTCTGAGCCAGGCAGTTACTCTGCGATTCTAAGGGCTGAGAAAACGCGTTTATTTCGGGCTGAAAAACACGTTTTGAAAACTGTGCTGTTCCTGCCCTATAAGTTTCATGGTGGTGACCAAAGTTGCCAAAACGTGTTTATTTCTGCTGAAAAACATGTTTTGACAATTTCTGATCACTGGGGTTAAGGGCTGACTCAGTGGGCTCTTCTGAGCCATGCAGTTACAATGCGATTCCAAGGGCTGAGAAAACGCGTTTATATCGTGCTGAAAAACACGTTTTGAAAACTGTGCTGTTCCTGCCCTATAAGTTACATGGTGGTGACCAAAGTTGCCAAAACGTGTTTATTTCTGCTGAAAAACAAGTTTTGACATTTTCTGCACACTGGGGTTAAGGGTTGACTCAGTGTGCTCTTCTGAGCCAGGCAGTTACATTGCGATTCCAAGGGCTGAGAAAACGCGTTTATTTCGGGCTGAAAAACACGTTTTGAAAATTGTGCTGTTCCTGCCCTATAAGTTACATGGTGGTGACCAAAGTTGCCAAAACGTGTTTATTTCTGCTGAAATACACGTTTTGACAATTTCTGATCACTGGGGTTAAGGTCTGACTCAGAGGGCTCTTCTGAGACAGTCAGTTACAGTGCGATTCCAAGGGCTGAGAAAACGCGTTTATTTCGGGCTGAAAAACACGTTTTGAAAACTGTGCTGTTCCTGCCCTATAACTTACATGGTGGTGACCAAAGTTGCCAAAACGTGTTTATTTCTGCTGAAAAACATGTTTTGACAATTTCTGATCACTGGGGTTAAGGGCTGACTCAGTGTGCTCTTCTGAGCCAGGCAGTTACACTGCAATTCTAAGGGTTGAGAAAACGTGTTTTTTTCGGGCTGAAAAACACGTTTTGAAAACTGTGCTGTTCCTGCCCTATAACTTACATGGTGGTGACCAAAGTTGCCAAAACGTGTTTATTTCTGCTGAAAAACATGTTTTGACAATTTCTGATCACTGGGGTTAAGGGCTGACTCAGTGTGCTCTTCTGAGCCAGGCAGTTACACTGCGATTCTAAGGGCTGAGAAAACGCGTTTATTTCGGGCTGAAAAACACGTTTTGAAAATTGTGCTGTTCCTGCCCTATAAGTTACATGGTGGTGACCAAAGTTGCCAAAACGTGTTTATTTCTGCTGAAAAACATGTTTTGACAATTTCTGATCACTGGGGTTAAGGGCTGACTCAGTGGGCTCTTCTGAGCCAGGCAGTTACACTGCGATTCTAAGGGCTGAGAAATCGCGTTTATTTCGGGCTGAAAAACACGTTTTGAAAACTGTGCTGATCCTGCCCTATAAGTTACATGGTGGTTTCCAAAGTTGCCAAAACGTGTTTATTTCTGCTGAAAAACAAGTTTTGACATTTTCTGCACACTGGGGTTAAGGGTTGACTCAGTGTGCTCTTCTGAGCCAGGCAGTTACATTGCGATTCCAAGAGCTGAGAAAACGCGTTTATTTCGGGCTGAAAAACACGTTTTGAAAACTGTGCCTGTTCCTGCCCTATAAGTTACATGGTGGTGTCCAAAGTTGCCAAAACGTGTTTATTTCTGCTGAAAAACACGTTTTGACAATTTCTGATCACTGGGGTTAAGGTCTGACTCAGTGGGCTCTTCTGAGCCAGGTAGTTACATTGCGATTCCAAGGGCTGAGAAAACGCGTTTATTTCGGGCTGAAAAACACATTTTGAAAACTGTGCTGTTCCTGCCCTATAAGTTACATGGTGGTGACCAAAGTTGCCAAAACGTGTTTATTTCGGCTAAAAAACATGTTTTGACAATTTCTGATCACTGGGGTTAAGGGCTGACTCAGTGTGCTCTTCTGAGCCAGGCAGTTACACTGCGAATCTAAGGGCTGAGAAAACGCGTTTATTTCGGGCTGAAAAACACGTTTTGAAAACTGTGCTGTTCCTGCCCTATAAGTTACATGGTGGTGACCAAAGATGCCAAGACGTGTTTATTTCTGCTGAAAAACATGTTTTGACAATTTCTGATCACTGGGGTTAAGGGCTGACTCAGTGTGCTCTTCTGAGCCAGGCAGTTACACTGCAATTCTAAGGGCTGAGAAAACGTGTTTTTTTCGGGCTGAAAAACACGTTTTGAAAACTGTGCTGTTCCTGCCCTATAAGTTACATGGTGGTGACCAAAGTTGCCAAAACGTGTTTATTTCTGCTGAAAAACACGTTTTGACAATTTCTGATCACTGGGGTTAAGGTCTGACTCAGTGGGCTCTTCTGAGCCAGGCAGTTACTCTGCGATTCTAAGGGCTGAGAAAACGCGTTTATTTCGGGCTGAAAAACACGTTTTGAAAACTGTGCTGTTCCTGCCCTATAAGTTTCATGGTGGTGACCAAAGTTGCCAAAACGTGTTTATTTCTGCTGAAAAACATGTTTTGACAATTTCTGATCACTGGGGTTAAGGGCTGACTCAGTGGGCTCTTCTGAGCCAGGCAGTTACAATGCGATTCCAAGGGCTGAGAAAACGCGTTTGTATCGTGCTGAAAAACACGTTTTGAAAACTGTGCTGTTCCTGCCCTATAAGTTACATGGTGGTGACCAAAGTTGCCAAAACGTGTTTATTTCTGCTGAAATACACGTTTTGACAATTTCTGATCACTGGGGTTAAGGTCTGACTCAGTGGGCTCTTCTGAGCCAGTCAGTTACAGTGCGATTCCAAGGGCTGAGAAAACGCGTTTATTTCGGGCTGAAAAACACGTTTTGAAAACTGTGCTGTTCCTGCCCTATAAGTTACATGGTGGTGACCAAAGTTGCCAAAACGTGTTTATTTCTGCTGAAAAACAAGTTTTGACATTTTCTGCACACTGGGGTTAATGGTTGACTCAGTGTGCTCTTCTGAGCCAGGCAGTTACATTGCGATTCCAAGGGCTGAGAAAACGCGTTTATTTCGGGCTGAAAAACACGTTTTGAAAATTGTGCTGTTCCTGCCCTATAAGTTACATGGTGGTGACCAAAGTTGCCAAAACGTGTTTATTTCTGCTGAAATACACGTTTTGACAATTTCTGATCACTGGGGTTAAGGTCTGACTCAGTGGGCTCTTCTGAGCCAGTCAGTTACAGTGCGATTCCAAGGGCTGAGAAAACGCGTTTATTTCGGGCTGAAAAACACGTTTTGAAAAATGTGCTGTTCCTGCCCTATAAGTTACATGGTGGTGACCAAAGTTGCCAAAACGTGTTTATTTCTGCTGAAAAACATGTTTTGACAATTTCTGATCACTGGGGTTAAGGGCTGACTCAGTGTGCTCTTCTGAGCCAGGCAGTTACACTGCGATTCTAAGGTCTGAGAAAACGCGTTTATTTCGGACTGAAAAACACGTTTTGAAAACTGTGCTGTTCCTGCCCTATAACTTACATGGTGGTGACCAAAGTTGCCAAAACGTGTTTATTTCTGCTGAAAAACATGTTTTGACAATTTCTGATCACTGGGGTTAAGGGCTGACTCAGTGTGCTCTTCTGAGCCAGGCAGTTACACTGCGATTCCAAGGGCTGAGAAAACGCGTTTATTTCGGGCTGAAAAACACGTTTTGAAAACTGTGCTGTTCCTGCCCTATAAGTTACATGGTGGTGACCAAAGTTGCCAAAACGTGTTTATTTCTGCTGAAAAACACGTTTTGACAATTTCTGATCACTGGGGTTAAGGTCTGACTCAGTGGGCTCTTCTGAGCCAGGCAGTTACACTGCGATTCCAAGGGCTGAGAAAACGCGTTTATTTCGGGCTGAAAAACACGTTTTGTAAACTGTGCTGTTCCTGCCCTATAAGTTACATGGTGGTGACCAAAGTTGCCAAAACGTGTTTATTTCTGCTGAAAAACATGTTTTGACAATTTCTGATCACTGGGGTTAAGGGCTGACTCAGTGTGCTCTTCTGAGCCAGGCAGTTACACTGCGATTCTAAGAGCTGAGAAAACGCGTTTATTTCGGGCTGAAAAACACGTTTTGAAAATTGTGCTGTTCCTGCCCTATAAGTTACATGGTGGTGACCAAAGTTGCCAAAACGTGTTTATTTCTGCTGAAAAACATGTTTTGACAATTTCTGATCACTGGGGTTAAGGTCTGACTCAGTGGGCTCTTCTGAGCCAGTCAGTTACAGTGCGATTCCAAGGGCTGAGAAAACGCGTTTATTTCGGGCTGAAAAACACGTTTTGAAAACTGTGCTGTTCCTGCCCTATAAGTTACATGGTGGTGACCAAAGTTGCCAAAACGTGTTTATTTCTGCTGAAAAACACGTTTTGACAATTTCTGATCACTGGGGTTAAGGTCTGACTCAGGGGCTCTTCTGAGCCAGTCAGTTACAGTGCGATTCCAAGGACTGAGAAAACGCGTTTATTTCGGGCTGAAAAACACGTTTTGAAAACTGTGCTATTCCTGCCCTATAAGTTACATGGTGGTGACCAAAGTTGCCAAAACGTGTTTATTTCTGCTGAAAAACATGTTTTGACAATTTCTGATCACTGGGGTTAAGGGCTTACTCAGTGTGCTCTTCTGAGCCAGGCAGTTACTCTGCAATTCTAAGGGCTGAGAAAACGTGTTTATTTCGGGCTGAAAAACCCGTTTTGAAAACTGTGCTGTTCCTGCCCTATAAGTTACATGGTGGTGACCAAAGTTGCTAAAACGTGTTTATTTCTGCTGAAAAACATGTTTTGACAATTTCTGATCACTGGGGTTAAGGGCTGACTCAGTGTGCTCTTCTGAGCCAGGCAGTTACACTGCAATTCTAAGGGCTGAGAAAACGTGTTTTTGTCGGGCTGAAAAACACGTTTTGAAAACTGTGCTGTTCCTGCCCTATAACTTACATGGTGGTGACCAAAGTTGCCAAAACGTGTTTATTTCTGCTGAAAAACATGTTTTGACAATTTCTGATCACTGGGGTTAAGGGCTGACTCAGTGTGCTCTTCTGAGCCAGGCAGTTACACTGCGATTCTAAGGGCTGAGAAAACGTGTTTTTTTCGGGCTGAAAAACACGTTTTGAAAACTGTGCTGTTTCTGCCCTATAAGTTACATGGTGGTGACCAAAGTTGCCAAAACGTGTTTATTTCTGCTGAAAAACACGTTTTGACAATTTCTGATCACTGGGGTTAAGGTCTGACTCAGGGGCTCTTCTGAGCCAGTCAGTTACAGTGCGATTCCAAGGACTGAGAAAACGCGTTTATTTCGGGCTGAAAAACACGTTTTGAAAACTGTGCTATTCCTGCCCTATAAGTTACATGGTGGTGACCAAAGTTGCCAAAACGTGTTTATTTCTGCTGAAAAACACGTTTTGACAATTTCTGATCACTGGGGTTAAGGTCTGACTCAGTGGGCTCTTCTGAGCCAGTCAGTTACAGTGCGATTCCAAGGGCTGAGAAAACGCGTTTATTTCGGGCTGAAAAACACGTTTTGAAAACTGTTCTGTTCCTGCCCTATAAGTTACATGGTGGTGACCAAAGTTGCCAAAACGTGTTTATTTCTGCTGAAAAACATGTTTTGACAATTTCTGATCACTGGGGTTAAGGGCTGACTCAGTGTGCTCTTCTGAGCCAGGCAGTTACTCTGCAATTCTAAGGGCTGAGAAAACGTGTTTATTTCGGGCTGAAAAACCCGTTTTGAAAACTGTGCTGTTCCTGCCCTATAAGTTACATGGTGGTGACCAAAGTTGCCAAAACGTGTTTATTTCTGCTGAAAAACATGTTTTGACAATTTCTGATCACTGGGGTTAAGGGCTGACTCAGTGTGCTCTTCTGAGCCAGTCAGTTACAGTGCGATTCCAAGGGCTGAGAAAACGCGTTTATTTCGGGCTGAAAAACACGTTTTGAAAACTGTGCTGTTCCTGCCCTATAAGTTACATGGTGGTGACCAAAGTTGCCAAAATGTGTTTATTTCTGCTGAAAAACATGTTTTGACAATTTCTGATCACTGGGGTTAAGGGCTGACTCAGTGTGCTCTTCTGAGCCAGGCAGTTACACTGCAATTCTAAGGGCTGAGAAAACGTGTTTTTTTCGGGCTGAAAAACACGTTTTGAAAACTGTGCTGTTCCTGCCCTATAAGTTACATGGTGGTGACCAAAGTTGCCAAAACGTGTTTATTTCTGCTGAAAAACACGTTTTGACAATTTCTGATCACTGGGGTTAAGGTCTGACTCAGTGGGCTCTTCTGAGCCAGGCAGTTACACTGCGATTCCAAGGGCTGAGAAAACGCGTTTATTTCGGGCTGAAAAACACGTTTTGAAAACTGTGCTGTTCCTGCCCTATAAGTTACATGGTGGTGACCAAAGTTGCCAAAACGTGTTTATTTCTGCTGAAAAACACGTTTTGACAATTTTTGATCACTGGGGTTAAGGTCTGACTCAGTGGGCTCTTCTGAGCCAGGCAGTTGCACTGCGATTCCAAGGGCTGAGAAAACGCGTTTATTTCGGGCTGAAAAACACGTTTTGAAAACTGTGCTGTTCCTGCCCTATAAGTTACATGGTGGTGACCAAAGTTGCCAAAACGTGTTTATTTCTGCTGAAAAACATGTTTTGACAATTTCTGATCACTGGGGTTAAGGGCTGACTCAGTGTGCTCTTCTGAGCCAGGCAGTTACACTGAGATTCTAAGAGCTGAGAAAACGCGTTTATTTCGGGCTGAAAAACACGTTTTGAAAATTGTGCTGTTCCTGCCCTATAAGTTACATGGTGGTGACCAAAGTTGCCAAAACGTGTTTATTTCTGCTGAAAAACATGTTTTGACAATTTCTGATCACTGGGGTTAAGGTCTGACTCAGTGGGCTCTTCTGAGCCAGTCAGTTACAGTGCGATTCCAAGGGCTGAGAAAACGCGTTTATTTCGGGCTGAAAAACACGTTTTGAAAACTGTGCTGTTCCTGCCCTATAAGTTACATGGTGGTGACCAAAGTTGCCAAAACGTGTTTATTTCTGCTGAAAAAAACGTTTTGACAATTTCTGATCACTGGGGTTAAGGTCTGACTCAGGGGCTCTTCTGAGCCAGTCAGTTACAGTGCGATTCCAAGGGCTGAGAAAACGCGTTTATTTCGGGCTGAAAAACACGTTTTGAAAACTGTGCTATTCCTGCCCTATAAGTTACATGGTGGTGACCAAAGTTGCCAAAACGTGTTTATTTCTGCTGAAAAACATGTTTTGACAATTTCTGATCACTGGGGTTAAGGGCTGACTCAGTGTGCTCTTCTGAGCCAGGCAGTTACTCTGCAATTCTAAGGGCTGAGAAAACGTGTTTATTTCGGGCTGAAAAACCCGTTTTGAAAACTGTGCTGTTCCTGCCCTATAAGTTACATGGTGGTGACCAAAGTTGCCAAAACGTGTTTATTTCTGCTGAAAAACACGTTTTGACAATTTCTGATCACTGGGGTTAAGGTCTGACTCAGTGGGCTCTTCTGAGCCAGTCAGTTACAGTGCGATTCCAAGGGCTGAGAAAACGCGTTTATTTCGGGCTGAAAAACACGTTTTGAAAACTGTGCTGTTCCTGCCCTATAAGTTACATGGTGGTGACCAAAGTTACCAAAACGTGTTTATTTCTGCTGAAAAACATGTTTTGACAATTTCTGATCACTGGGGTTAAGGGCTGACTCAGTGGGCTCTTCTGAGCCAGGCAGTTACACTGCGATTCCAAGGGCTGAGAAAACGCGTTTATTTCGGGCTGAAAAACACGTTTTGAAAACTGTGCTGTTCCTGCCCTATAACTTACATGGTGGTGACCAAAGTTGCCAAAACGTGTTTATTTCTGCTGAAAAACATGTTTTAACAATTTCTGATCACTGGGGTTAAGGGCTGACTCAGTGTGCTCTTCTGAGCCAGGCAGTTACACTGCGATTCTAAGGGCTGAGAAAACGCGTTTATTTCGGGCTGAAAAACACGTTTTGAAAACTGTGCTGTTCCTGCCCTATAACTTACATGGTGGTGACCAAAGTTGCCAAAACGTGTTTATTTCTGCTGAAAAACATGTTTTGACAATTTCTGATCACTGGGGTTAAGGGCTGACTCAGTGTGCTCTTCTGAGCCAGGCAGTTACACTGCAATTCTAAGGGCTGAGAAAACGTGTTTTTTTCGGGCTGAAAAACACGTTTTGAAAACTGTGCTGTTCCTGCCCTATAAGTTACATGGTGGTGACCAAAGTTGCCAAAACGTGTTTATTTCTGCTGAAAAACACGTTATGACAATTTCTGATCACTGGGGTTAAGGTCTGACTCAGTGGGCTCTTCTGAGCCAGGCAGTTACACTGCGATTCCAAGGGCTGAGAAAACGCGTTTATTTCGGGCTGAAAAACACGTTTTGAAAACTGTGCTGTTCCTGCCCTATAAGTTACATGGTGGTGACCAAAGTTGCCAAAACGTGTTTATTTCTGCTGAAAAACATGTTTTGACAATTTCTGATCACTGGGGTTAAGGGCTGACTCAGTGTGCTCTTCTGAGCCAGGCAGTTACACTGCGATTCTAAGGGCTGAGAAAACGCATTTATTTCGGGCTGAAAAACACGTTTTGAAAACTGTGCTGTTCCTGCCCTATAACTTACATGGTGGTGACCAAAGTTGCCAAAACGTGTTTATTTCTGCTGAAAAACATGTTTTGACAATTTCTGATCACTGGGGTTAAGGGCTGACTCAGTGTGCTCTTCTGAGCCAGGCAGTTACACTGCAATTCTAAGGGCTGAGAAAACGTGTTTTTTTCGGGCTGAAAAACACGTTTTGAAAACTGTGCTGTTCCTGCCCTATAAGTTACATGGTGGTGACCAAAGTTGCCAAAACGTGTTTATTTCTGCTGAAAAACACGTTTTGACAATTTCTGATTACTGGGGTTAAGGTCTGACTCAGTGGGCTCTTCTGAGCCAGGCAGTTACACTGCAATTCCAAGGGCTGAGAAAACGCGTTTATTTCGGGCTGAAAAACACGTTTTGAAAACTGTGCTGTTCCTGCCCTATATGTTACATGGTGGTGACCAAAGTTGCCAAAACGTGTTTATTTCTGCTGAAAAACATGTTTTGACAATTTCTGATCACTGGGGTTAAGGGCTGACTCAGTGTGCTCTTCTGAGCCAGGCAGTTACACTGCGATTCTAAGGGCTGAGAAAACGCGTTTATTTCGGGCTGAAAAACACGTTTTGAAAATTGCGCTGTTCCTGCCCTATAAGTTACATGGTGGTGACCAAAGTTGCCAAAACGTGTTTATTTCTGCTGAAAAACATGTTTTGACAATTTCTGATCACTGGGGTTAAGGGCTGACTCAGTGTGCTCTTCTGAGCCAGGCAGTTACACTGCAATTCTAAGGGCTGAGAAAACGTGTTTTTTTCGGGCTGAAAAACACGTTTTGAAAACTGTGCTGTTCCTGCCCTATAAGTTACATGGTGGTGACCAAAGTTGCCAAAACGTGTTTATTTCTGCTGAAAAACACGTTTTGACAATTTCTGATCACTGGGGTTAAGGTCTGACTCAGTGGGCTCTTCTGAGCCAGGCAGTTACACTGCGATTCCAAGGGCTGAGAAAACGCGTTTATTTCGGGCTGAAAAACACGTTTTGAAAACTGTGCTGTTCCTGCCCTATAAGTTACATGGTGGTGACCAAAGTTGCCAAAACGTGTTTATTTCTGCTGAAAAACACGTTTTGACAATTTTTGATCACTGGGGTTAAGGTCTGACTCAGTTGGCTCTTCTGAGCCAGGCAGTTGCACTGCGATTCCAAGGGCTGAGAAAACGCGTTTATTTCGGGCTGAAAAACACGTTTTGAAAACTGTGCTGTTCCTGCCCTATAAGTTACATGGTGGTGACCAAAGTTGCCAAAACGTGTTTATTTCTGCTGAAAAACATGTTTTGACAATTTCTGATCACTGGGGTTAAGGGCTGACTCAGTGTGCTCTTCTGAGCCAGGCAGTTACACTGAGATTCTAAGAGCTGAGAAAACGCGTTTATTTCGGGCTGAAAAACACGTTTTGAAAATTGTGCTGTTCCTGCCCTATAAGTTACATGGTGGTGACCAAAGTTGCCAAAACGTGTTTATTTCTGCTGAAAAACATGTTTTGACAATTTCTGATCACTGGGGTTAAGGTCTGACTCAGTGGGCTCTTCTGAGCCAGTCAGTTACAGTGCGATTCCAAGGGCTGAGAAAACGCGTTTATTTCGGGCTGAAAAACACGTTTTGAAAACTGTGCTGTTCCTGCCCTATAAGTTACATGGTGGTGACCAAAGTTGCCAAAACGTGTTTATTTCTGCTGAAAAAAACGTTTTGACAATTTCTGATCACTGGGGTTAAGGTCTGACTCAGGGGCTCTTCTGAGCCAGTCAGTTACAGTGCGATTCCAAGGGCTGAGAAAACGCGTTTATTTCGGGCTGAAAAACACGTTTTGAAAACTGTGCTATTCCTGCCCTATAAGTTACATGGTGGTGACCAAAGTTGCCAAAACGTGTTTATTTCTGCTGAAAAACATGTTTTGACAATTTCTGATCACTGGGGTTAAGGGCTGACTCAGTGTGCTCTTCTGAGCCAGGCAGTTACTCTGCAATTCTAAGGGCTGAGAAAACGTGTTTATTTCGGGCTGAAAAACCCGTTTTGAAAACTGTGCTGTTCCTGCCCTATAAGTTACATGGTGGTGACCAAAGTTGCCAAAACGTGTTTATTTCTGCTGAAAAACACGTTTTGACAATTTCTGATCACTGGGGTTAAGGTCTGACTCAGTGGGCTCTTCTGAGCCAGTCAGTTACAGTGCGATTCCAAGGGCTGAGAAAACGCGTTTATTTCGGGCTGAAAAACACGTTTTGAAAACTGTGCTGTTCCTGCCCTATAAGTTACATGGTGGTGACCAAAGTTACCAAAACGTGTTTATTTCTGCTGAAAAACATGTTTTGACAATTTCTGATCACTGGGGTTAAGGGCTGACTCAGTGGGCTCTTCTGAGCCAGGCAGTTACACTGCGATTCCAAGGGCTGAGAAAACGCGTTTATTTCGGGCTGAAAAACACGTTTTGAAAACTGTGCTGTTCCTGCCCTATAACTTACATGGTGGTGACCAAAGTTGCCAAAACGTGTTTATTTCTGCTGAAAAACATGTTTTAACAATTTCTGATCACTGGGGTTAAGGGCTGACTCAGTGTGCTCTTCTGAGCCAGGCAGTTACACTGAGATTCTAAGGGCTGAGAAAACGCGTTTATTTCGGGCTGAAAAACACGTTTTGAAAACTGTGCTGTTCCTGCCCTATAACTTACATGGTGGTGACCAAAGTTGCCAAAACGTGTTTATTTCTGCTGAAAAACATGTTTTGACAATTTCTGATCACTGGGGTTAAGGGCTGACTCAGTGTGCTCTTCTGAGCCAGGCAGTTACACTGCAATTCTAAGGGCTGAGAAAACGTGTTTTTTTCGGGCTGAAAAACACGTTTTGAAAACTGTGCTGTTCCTGCCCTATAAGTTACATGGTGGTGACCAAAGTTGCCAAAACGTGTTTATTTCTGCTGAAAAACACGTTATGACAATTTCTGATCACTGGGGTTAAGGTCTGACTCAGTGGGCTCTTCTGAGCCAGGCAGTTACACTGCGATTCCAAGGGCTGAGAAAACGCGTTTATTTCGGGCTGAAAAACACGTTTTGAAAACTGTGCTGTTCCTGCCCTATAAGTTACATGGTGGTGACCAAAGTTGCCAAAACGTGTTTATTTCTGCTGAAAAACATGTTTTGACAATTTCTGATCACTGGGGTTAAGGGCTGACTCAGTGTGCTCTTCTGAGCCAGGCAGTTACACTGCGATTCTAAGGGCTGAGAAAACGCGTTTATTTCGGGCTGAAAAACACGTTTTGAAAACTGTGCTGTTCCTGCCCTATAACTTACATGGTGGTGACCAAAGTTGCCAAAACGTGTTTATTTCTGCTGAAAAACATGTTTTGACAATTTCTGATCACTGGGGTTAAGGGCTGACTCAGTGTGTTCTTCTGAGCCAGGCAGTTACACTGCAATTCTAAGGGCTGAGAAAACGTGTTTTTTTCGGGCTGAAAAACACGTTTTGAAAATTGTGCTGTTCCTGCCCTATAAGTTACATGGTGGTGACCAAAGTTGCCAAAACGTGTTTATTTCTGCTGAAATACACGTTTTGACAATTTCTGATCACTGGGGTTAAGGTCTGACTCAGTGGGCTCTTCTGAGCCAGTCAGTTACAGTGCGATTCCAAGGGCTGAGAAAACGCGTTTATTTCGGGCTGAAAAACACGTTTTGAAAAATGTGCTGTTCCTGCCCTATAAGTTACATGGTGGTGACCAAAGTTGCCAAAACGTGTTTATTTCTGCTGAAAAACATGTTTTGACAATTTCTGATCACTGGGGTTAAGGGCTGACTCAGTGTGCTCTTCTGAGCCAGGCAGTTACACTGCGATTCTAAGGTCTGAGAAAACGCGTTTATTTCGGACTGAAAAACACGTTTTGAAAACTGTGCTGTTCCTGCCCTATAACTTACATGGTGGTGACCAAAGTTGCCAAAACGTGTTTATTTCTGCTGAAAAACATGTTTTGACAATTTCTGATCACTGGGGTTAAGGGCTGACTCAGTGTGCTCTTCTGAGCCAGGCAGTTACACTGCGATTCCAAGGGCTGAGAAAACGCGTTTATTTCGGGCTGAAAAACACGTTTTGAAAACTGTGCTGTTCCTGCCCTATAAGTTACATGGTGGTGACCAAAGTTGCCAAAACGTGTTTATTTCTGCTGAAAAACACGTTTTGACAATTTCTGATCACTGGGGTTAAGGTCTGACTCAGTGGGCTCTTCTGAGCCAGGCAGTTACACTGCGATTCCAAGGGCTGAGAAAACGCGTTTATTTCGGGCTGAAAAACACGTTTTGTAAACTGTGCTGTTCCTGCCCTATAAGTTACATGGTGGTGACCAAAGTTGCCAAAACGTGTTTATTTCTGCTGAAAAACATGTTTTGACAATTTCTGATCACTGGGGTTAAGGGCTGACTCAGTGTGCTCTTCTGAGCCAGGCAGTTACACTGCGATTCTAAGAGCTGAGAAAACGCGTTTATTTCGGGCTGAAAAACACGTTTTGAAAATTGTGCTGTTCCTGCCCTATAAGTTACATGGTGGTGACCAAAGTTGCCAAAACGTGTTTATTTCTGCTGAAAAACATGTTTTGACAATTTCTGATCACTGGGGTTAAGGTCTGACTCAGTGGGCTCTTCTGAGCCAGTCAGTTACAGTGCGATTCCAAGGGCTGAGAAAACGCGTTTATTTCGGGCTGAAAAACACGTTTTGAAAACTGTGCTGTTCCTGCCCTATAAGTTACATGGTGGTGACCAAAGTTGCCAAAACGTGTTTATTTCTGCTGAAAAACACGTTTTGACAATTTCTGATCACTGGGGTTAAGGTCTGACTCAGGGGCTCTTCTGAGCCAGTCAGTTACAGTGCGATTCCAAGGACTGAGAAAACGCGTTTATTTCGGGCTGAAAAACACGTTTTGAAAACTGTGCTATTCCTGCCCTATAAGTTACATGGTGGTGACCAAAGTTGCCAAAACGTGTTTATTTCTGCTGAAAAACATGTTTTGACAATTTCTGATCACTGGGGTTAAGGGCTTACTCAGTGTGCTCTTCTGAGCCAGGCAGTTACTCTGCAATTCTAAGGGCTGAGAAAACGTGTTTATTTCGGGCTGAAAAACCCGTTTTGAAAACTGTGCTGTTCCTGCCCTATAAGTTACATGGTGGTGACCAAAGTTGCTAAAACGTGTTTATTTCTGCTGAAAAACATGTTTTGACAATTTCTGATCACTGGGGTTAAGGGCTGACTCAGTGTGCTCTTCTGAGCCAGGCAGTTACACTGCAATTCTAAGGGCTGAGAAAACGTGTTTTTGTCGGGCTGAAAAACACGTTTTGAAAACTGTGCTGTTCCTGCCCTATAACTTACATGGTGGTGACCAAAGTTGCCAAAACGTGTTTATTTCTGCTGAAAAACATGTTTTGACAATTTCTGATCACTGGGGTTAAGGGCTGACTCAGTGTGCTCTTCTGAGCCAGGCAGTTACACTGCGATTCTAAGGGCTGAGAAAACGTGTTTTTTTCGGGCTGAAAAACACGTTTTGAAAACTGTGCTGTTTCTGCCCTATAAGTTACATGGTGGTGACCAAAGTTGCCAAAACGTGTTTATTTCTGCTGAAAAACACGTTTTGACAATTTCTGATCACTGGGGTTAAGGTCTGACTCAGGGGCTCTTCTGAGCCAGTCAGTTACAGTGCGATTCCAAGGACTGAGAAAACGCGTTTATTTCGGGCTGAAAAACACGTTTTGAAAACTGTGCTATTCCTGCCCTATAAGTTACATGGTGGTGACCAAAGTTGCCAAAACGTGTTTATTTCTGCTGAAAAACACGTTTTGACAATTTCTGATCACTGGGGTTAAGGTCTGACTCAGTGGGCTCTTCTGAGCCAGTCAGTTACAGTGCGATTCCAAGGGCTGAGAAAACGCGTTTATTTCGGGCTGAAAAACACGTTTTGAAAACTGTTCTGTTCCTGCCCTATAAGTTACATGGTGGTGACCAAAGTTGCCAAAACGTGTTTATTTCTGCTGAAAAACATGTTTTGACAATTTCTGATCACTGGGGTTAAGGGCTGACTCAGTGTGCTCTTCTGAGCCAGGCAGTTACTCTGCAATTCTAAGGGCTGAGAAAACGTGTTTATTTCGGGCTGAAAAACCCGTTTTGAAAACTGTGCTGTTCCTGCCCTATAAGTTACATGGTGGTGACCAAAGTTGCCAAAACGTGTTTATTTCTGCTGAAAAACATGTTTTGACAATTTCTGATCACTGGGGTTAAGGGCTGACTCAGTGTGCTCTTCTGAGCCAGTCAGTTACAGTGCGATTCCAAGGGCTGAGAAAACGCGTTTATTTCGGGCTGAAAAACACGTTTTGAAAACTGTGCTGTTCCTGCCCTATAAGTTACATGGTGGTGACCAAAGTTGCCAAAATGTGTTTATTTCTGCTGAAAAACATGTTTTGACAATTTCTGATCACTGGGGTTAAGGGCTGACTCAGTGTGCTCTTCTGAGCCAGGCAGTTACACTGCAATTCTAAGGGCTGAGAAAACGTGTTTTTTTCGGGCTGAAAAACACGTTTTGAAAACTGTGCTGTTCCTGCCCTATAAGTTACATGGTGGTGACCAAAGTTGCCAAAACGTGTTTATTTCTGCTGAAAAACACGTTTTGACAATTTCTGATCACTGGGGTTAAGGTCTGACTCAGTGGGCTCTTCTGAGCCAGGCAGTTACACTGCGATTCCAAGGGCTGAGAAAACGCGTTTATTTCGGGCTGAAAAACACGTTTTGAAAACTGTGCTGTTCCTGCCCTATAAGTTACATGGTGGTGACCAAAGTTGCCAAAACGTGTTTATTTCTGCTGAAAAACACGTTTTGACAATTTTTGATCACTGGGGTTAAGGTCTGACTCAGTGGGCTCTTCTGAGCCAGGCAGTTGCACTGCGATTCCAAGGGCTGAGAAAACGCGTTTATTTCGGGCTGAAAAACACGTTTTGAAAACTGTGCTGTTCCTGCCCTATAAGTTACATGGTGGTGACCAAAGTTGCCAAAACGTGTTTATTTCTGCTGAAAAACATGTTTTGACAATTTCTGATCACTGGGGTTAAGGGCTGACTCAGTGTGCTCTTCTGAGCCAGGCAGTTACACTGAGATTCTAAGAGCTGAGAAAACGCGTTTATTTCGGGCTGAAAAACACGTTTTGAAAATTGTGCTGTTCCTGCCCTATAAGTTACATGGTGGTGACCAAAGTTGCCAAAACGTGTTTATTTCTGCTGAAAAACATGTTTTGACAATTTCTGATCACTGGGGTTAAGGTCTGACTCAGTGGGCTCTTCTGAGCCAGTCAGTTACAGTGCGATTCCAAGGGCTGAGAAAACGCGTTTATTTCGGGCTGAAAAACACGTTTTGAAAACTGTGCTGTTCCTGCCCTATAAGTTACATGGTGGTGACCAAAGTTGCCAAAACGTGTTTATTTCTGCTGAAAAAAACGTTTTGACAATTTCTGATCACTGGGGTTAAGGTCTGACTCAGGGGCTCTTCTGAGCCAGTCAGTTACAGTGCGATTCCAAGGGCTGAGAAAACGCGTTTATTTCGGGCTGAAAAACACGTTTTGAAAACTGTGCTATTCCTGCCCTATAAGTTACATGGTGGTGACCAAAGTTGCCAAAACGTGTTTATTTCTGCTGAAAAACATGTTTTGACAATTTCTGATCACTGGGGTTAAGGGCTGACTCAGTGTGCTCTTCTGAGCCAGGCAGTTACTCTGCAATTCTAAGGGCTGAGAAAACGTGTTTATTTCGGGCTGAAAAACCCGTTTTGAAAACTGTGCTGTTCCTGCCCTATAAGTTACATGGTGGTGACCAAAGTTGCCAAAACGTGTTTATTTCTGCTGAAAAACACGTTTTGACAATTTCTGATCACTGGGGTTAAGGTCTGACTCAGTGGGCTCTTCTGAGCCAGTCAGTTACAGTGCGATTCCAAGGGCTGAGAAAACGCGTTTATTTCGGGCTGAAAAACACGTTTTGAAAACTGTGCTGTTCCTGCCCTATAAGTTACATGGTGGTGACCAAAGTTACCAAAACGTGTTTATTTCTGCTGAAAAACATGTTTTGACAATTTCTGATCACTGGGGTTAAGGGCTGACTCAGTGGGCTCTTCTGAGCCAGGCAGTTACACTGCGATTCCAAGGGCTGAGAAAACGCGTTTATTTCGGGCTGAAAAACACGTTTTGAAAACTGTGCTGTTCCTGCCCTATAACTTACATGGTGGTGACCAAAGTTGCCAAAACGTGTTTATTTCTGCTGAAAAACATGTTTTAACAATTTCTGATCACTGGGGTTAAGGGCTGACTCAGTGTGCTCTTCTGAGCCAGGCAGTTACACTGCGATTCTAAGGGCTGAGAAAACGCGTTTATTTCGGGCTGAAAAACACGTTTTGAAAACTGTGCTGTTCCTGCCCTATAACTTACATGGTGGTGACCAAAGTTGCCAAAACGTGTTTATTTCTGCTGAAAAACATGTTTTGACAATTTCTGATCACTGGGGTTAAGGGCTGACTCAGTGTGCTCTTCTGAGCCAGGCAGTTACACTGCAATTCTAAGGGCTGAGAAAACGTGTTTTTTTCGGGCTGAAAAACACGTTTTGAAAACTGTGCTGTTCCTGCCCTATAAGTTACATGGTGGTGACCAAAGTTGCCAAAACGTGTTTATTTCTGCTGAAAAACACGTTATGACAATTTCTGATCACTGGGGTTAAGGTCTGACTCAGTGGGCTCTTCTGAGCCAGGCAGTTACACTGCGATTCCAAGGGCTGAGAAAACGCGTTTATTTCGGGCTGAAAAACACGTTTTGAAAACTGTGCTGTTCCTGCCCTATAAGTTACATGGTGGTGACCAAAGTTGCCAAAACGTGTTTATTTCTGCTGAAAAACATGTTTTGACAATTTCTGATCACTGGGGTTAAGGGCTGACTCAGTGTGCTCTTCTGAGCCAGGCAGTTACACTGCGATTCTAAGGGCTGAGAAAACGCGTTTATTTCGGGCTGAAAAACACGTTTTGAAAACTGTGCTGTTCCTGCCCTATAACTTACATGGTGGTGACCAAAGTTGCCAAAACGTGTTTATTTCTGCTGAAAAACATGTTTTGACAATTTCTGATCACTGGGGTTAAGGGCTGACTCAGTGTGCTCTTCTGAGCCAGGCAGTTACACTGCAATTCTAAGGGCTGAGAAAACGTGTTTTTTTCGGGCTGAAAAACACGTTTTGAAAACTGTGCTGTTCCTGCCCTATAAGTTACATGGTGGTGACCAAAGTTGCCAAAACGTGTTTATTTCTGCTGAAAAACACGTTTTGACAATTTCTGATTACTGGGGTTAAGGTCTGACTCAGTGGGCTCTTCTGAGCCAGGCAGTTACACTGCAATTCCAAGGGCTGAGAAAACGCGTTTATTTCGGGCTGAAAAACACGTTTTGAAAACTGTGCTGTTCCTGCCCTATATGTTACATGGTGGTGACCAAAGTTGCCAAAACGTGTTTATTTCTGCTGAAAAACATGTTTTGACAATTTCTGATCACTGGGGTTAAGGGCTGACTCAGTGTGCTCTTCTGAGCCAGGCAGTTACACTGCGATTCTAAGGGCTGAGAAAACGCGTTTATTTCGGGCTGAAAAACACGTTTTGAAAATTGCGCTGTTCCTGCCCTATAAGTTACATGGTGGTGACCAAAGTTGCCAAAACGTGTTTATTTCTGCTGAAAAACATGTTTTGACAATTTCTGATCACTGGGGTTAAGGGCTGACTCAGTGTGCTCTTCTGAGCCAGGCAGTTACACTGCAATTCTAAGGGCTGAGAAAACGTGTTTTTTTCGGGCTGAAAAACACGTTTTGAAAACTGTGCTGTTCCTGCCCTATAAGTTACATGGTGGTGACCAAAGTTGCCAAAACGTGTTTATTTCTGCTGAAAAACACGTTTTGACAATTTCTGATCACTGGGGTTAAGGTCTGACTCAGTGGGCTCTTCTGAGCCAGGCAGTTACACTGCGATTCCAAGGGCTGAGAAAACGCGTTTATTTCGGGCTGAAAAACACGTTTTGAAAACTGTGCTGTTCCTGCCCTATAAGTTACATGGTGGTGACCAAAGTTGCCAAAACGTGTTTATTTCTGCTGAAAAACACGTTTTGACAATTTTTGATCACTGGGGTTAAGGTCTGACTCAGTTGGCTCTTCTGAGCCAGGCAGTTGCACTGCGATTCCAAGGGCTGAGAAAACGCGTTTATTTCGGGCTGAAAAACACGTTTTGAAAACTGTGCTGTTCCTGCCCTATAAGTTACATGGTGGTGACCAAAGTTGCCAAAACGTGTTTATTTCTGCTGAAAAACATGTTTTGACAATTTCTGATCACTGGGGTTAAGGGCTGACTCAGTGTGCTCTTCTGAGCCAGGCAGTTACACTGAGATTCTAAGAGCTGAGAAAACGCGTTTATTTCGGGCTGAAAAACACGTTTTGAAAATTGTGCTGTTCCTGCCCTATAAGTTACATGGTGGTGACCAAAGTTGCCAAAACGTGTTTATTTCTGCTGAAAAACATGTTTTGACAATTTCTGATCACTGGGGTTAAGGTCTGACTCAGTGGGCTCTTCTGAGCCAGTCAGTTACAGTGCGATTCCAAGGGCTGAGAAAACGCGTTTATTTCGGGCTGAAAAACACGTTTTGAAAACTGTGCTGTTCCTGCCCTATAAGTTACATGGTGGTGACCAAAGTTGCCAAAACGTGTTTATTTCTGCTGAAAAAAACGTTTTGACAATTTCTGATCACTGGGGTTAAGGTCTGACTCAGGGGCTCTTCTGAGCCAGTCAGTTACAGTGCGATTCCAAGGGCTGAGAAAACGCGTTTATTTCGGGCTGAAAAACACGTTTTGAAAACTGTGCTATTCCTGCCCTATAAGTTACATGGTGGTGACCAAAGTTGCCAAAACGTGTTTATTTCTGCTGAAAAACATGTTTTGACAATTTCTGATCACTGGGGTTAAGGGCTGACTCAGTGTGCTCTTCTGAGCCAGGCAGTTACTCTGCAATTCTAAGGGCTGAGAAAACGTGTTTATTTCGGGCTGAAAAACCCGTTTTGAAAACTGTGCTGTTCCTGCCCTATAAGTTACATGGTGGTGACCAAAGTTGCCAAAACGTGTTTATTTCTGCTGAAAAACACGTTTTGACAATTTCTGATCACTGGGGTTAAGGTCTGACTCAGTGGGCTCTTCTGAGCCAGTCAGTTACAGTGCGATTCCAAGGGCTGAGAAAACGCGTTTATTTCGGGCTGAAAAACACGTTTTGAAAACTGTGCTGTTCCTGCCCTATAAGTTACATGGTGGTGACCAAAGTTACCAAAACGTGTTTATTTCTGCTGAAAAACATGTTTTGACAATTTCTGATCACTGGGGTTAAGGGCTGACTCAGTGGGCTCTTCTGAGCCAGGCAGTTACACTGCGATTCCAAGGGCTGAGAAAACGCGTTTATTTCGGGCTGAAAAACACGTTTTGAAAACTGTGCTGTTCCTGCCCTATAACTTACATGGTGGTGACCAAAGTTGCCAAAACGTGTTTATTTCTGCTGAAAAACATGTTTTAACAATTTCTGATCACTGGGGTTAAGGGCTGACTCAGTGTGCTCTTCTGAGCCAGGCAGTTACACTGCGATTCTAAGGGCTGAGAAAACGCGTTTATTTCGGGCTGAAAAACACGTTTTGAAAACTGTGCTGTTCCTGCCCTATAACTTACATGGTGGTGACCAAAGTTGCCAAAACGTGTTTATTTCTGCTGAAAAACATGTTTTGACAATTTCTGATCACTGGGGTTAAGGGCTGACTCAGTGTGCTCTTCTGAGCCAGGCAGTTACACTGCAATTCTAAGGGCTGAGAAAACGTGTTTTTTTCGGGCTGAAAAACACGTTTTGAAAACTGTGCTGTTCCTGCCCTATAAGTTACATGGTGGTGACCAAAGTTGCCAAAACGTGTTTATTTCTGCTGAAAAACACGTTATGACAATTTCTGATCACTGGGGTTAAGGTCTGACTCAGTGGGCTCTTCTGAGCCAGGCAGTTACACTGCGATTCCAAGGGCTGAGAAAACGCGTTTATTTCGGGCTGAAAAACACGTTTTGAAAACTGTGCTGTTCCTGCCCTATAAGTTACATGGTGGTGACCAAAGTTGCCAAAACGTGTTTATTTCTGCTGAAAAACATGTTTTGACAATTTCTGATCACTGGGGTTAAGGGCTGACTCAGTGTGCTCTTCTGAGCCAGGCAGTTACACTGCGATTCTAAGGGCTGAGAAAACGCGTTTATTTCGGGCTGAAAAACACGTTTTGAAAACTGTGCTGTTCCTGCCCTATAACTTACATGGTGGTGACCAAAGTTGCCAAAACGTGTTTATTTCTGCTGAAAAACATGTTTTGACAATTTCTGATCACTGGGGTTAAGGGCTGACTCAGTGTGCTCTTCTGAGCCAGGCAGTTACACTGCAATTCTAAGGGCTGAGAAAACGTGTTTTTTTCGGGCTGAAAAACACGTTTTGAAAACTGTGCTGTTCCTGCCCTATAAGTTACATGGTGGTGACCAAAGTTGCCAAAACGTGTTTATTTCTGCTGAAAAACACGTTTTGACAATTTCTGATCACTGGGGTTAAGGTCTGACTCAGTGGGCTCTTCTGAGCCAGTCAGTTACAGTGCGATTCCAAGGGCTGAGAAAACGCGTTTATTTCGGGCTGAAAAACACGTTTTGAAAACTGTGCTGTTCCTGCCCTATAAGTTACATGGTGGTGACCAAAGTTACCAAAACGTGTTTATTTCTGCTGAAAAACATGTTTTGACAATTTCTGATCACTGGGGTTAAGGGCTGACTCAGTGGGCTCTTCTGAGCCAGGCAGTTACACTGCGATTCCAAGGGCTGAGAAAACGCGTTTATTTCGGGCTGAAAAACACGTTTTGAAAACTGTGCTGTTCCTGCCCTATAACTTACATGGTGGTGACCAAAGTTGCCAAAACGTGTTTATTTCTGCTGAAAAACATGTTTTAACAATTTCTGATCACTGGGGTTAAGGGCTGACTCAGTGTGCTCTTCTGAGCCAGGCAGTTACACTGCGATTCTAAGGGCTGAGAAAACGCGTTTATTTCGGGCTGAAAAACACGTTTTGAAAACTGTGCTGTTCCTGCCCTATAACTTACATGGTGGTGACCAAAGTTGCCAAAACGTGTTTATTTCTGCTGAAAAACATGTTTTGACAATTTCTGATCACTGGGGTTAAGGGCTGACTCAGTGTGCTCTTCTGAGCCAGGCAGTTACACTGCAATTCTAAGGGCTGAGAAAACGTGTTTTTTTCGGGCTGAAAAACACGTTTTGAAAACTGTGCTGTTCCTGCCCTATAAGTTACATGGTGGTGACCAAAGTTGCCAAAACGTGTTTATTTCTGCTGAAAAACACGTTATGACAATTTCTGATCACTGGGGTTAAGGTCTGACTCAGTGGGCTCTTCTGAGCCAGGCAGTTACACTGCGATTCCAAGGGCTGAGAAAACGCGTTTATTTCGGGCTGAAAAACACGTTTTGAAAACTGTGCTGTTCCTGCCCTATAAGTTACATGGTGGTGACCAAAGTTGCCAAAACGTGTTTATTTCTGCTGAAAAACATGTTTTGACAATTTCTGATCACTGGGGTTAAGGGCTGACTCAGTGTGCTCTTCTGAGCCAGGCAGTTACACTGCGATTCTAAGGGCTGAGAAAACGCGTTTATTTCGGGCTGAAAAACACGTTTTGAAAACTGTGCTGTTCCTGCCCTATAACTTACATGGTGGTGACCAAAGTTGCCAAAACGTGTTTATTTCTGCTGAAAAACATGTTTTGACAATTTCTGATCACTGGGGTTAAGGGCTGACTCAGTGTGCTCTTCTGAGCCAGGCAGTTACACTGCAATTCTAAGGGCTGAGAAAACGTGTTTTTTTCGGGCTGAAAAACACGTTTTGAAAACTGTGCTGTTCCTGCCCTATAAGTTACATGGTGGTGACCAAAGTTGCCAAAACGTGTTTATTTCTGCTGAAAAACACGTTTTGACAATTTCTGATCACTGGGGTTAAGGTCTGACTCAGTGGGCTCTTCTGAGCCAGGCAGTTACACTGCAATTCCAAGGGCTGAGAAAACGCGTTTATTTCGGGCTGAAAAACACGTTTTGAAAACTGTGCTGTTCCTGCCCTATATGTTACATGGTGGTGACCAAAGTTGCCAAAACGTGTTTATTTCTGCTGAAAAACATGTTTTGACAATTTCTGATCACTGGGGTTAAGGGCTGACTCAGTGTGCTCTTCTGAGCCAGGCAGTTACACTGCGATTCTAAGGGCTGAGAAAACGCGTTTATTTCGGGCTGAAAAACACGTTTTGAAAATTGCGCTGTTCCTGCCCTATAAGTTACATGGTGGTGACCAAAGTTGCCAAAACGTGTTTATTTCTGCTGAAAAACATGTTTTGACAATTTCTGATCACTGGGGTTAAGGTCTGACTCAGTGGGCTCTTCTGAGCCAGTCAGTTACAGTGCGATTCCAAGGGCTGAGAAAACGCGTTTATTTCGGGCTGAAAAACACGTTTTGAAAACTGTGCTGTTCCTGCCCTATAACTTACATGTGGTGACCAAAGTTGCCAAAACGTGTTTATTTCTGCTGAAAAACAAGTTTTGACATTTTCTGATCACTGGGGTTAAGGTCTGACTCAGTGGGCTCTTCTGAGCCAGGCAGTTACACTGCGATTCTAAGGGCTGAGAAAACGCGTTTATTTCGGGCTGAAAAACACGTTTTGAAAACTGTGCTGTTCCTGCCCTATAACTTACATGGTGGTGACCAAAGTTGCCAAAACGTGTTTATTTCTGCTGAAAAACATGTTTTGACAATTTCTGATCACTGGGGTTAAGGGCTGACTCAGTGCGCTCTTCTGAGCCAGGCAGTTACATTGCGATTCTAAGGGCTGAGAAAACGCGTTTATTTCGGGCTGAAAAACACGGTTTGAAAACTGTGCTGTTCCTGCCCTATAAGTTACATGGTGGTGACCAAAGTTGCCAAAACGTGTTTATTTCTGCTGAAAAACACGTTTTGACAATTTCTGATCACTGGGGTTAAGGTCTGACTCAGTGGGCTCTTCTGAGCCAGGTAGTTACATTGCGATTCCAAGGGCTGAGAAAACGCGTTTATTTCGGGCTGAAAAACACATTTTGAAAACTGTGCTGTTCCTGCCCTATAAGTTACATGGTGCTGACCAAAGTTGCCAAAACGTGTTTATTTCTGCTGAAAAACACGTTTTGACAATTTCTGCACACTGGGGTTAAGTGCTGACTCAGTTTGCTCTTCTGAGCCAGGCAGTTACACTGCGATTCTAAGGGCTGAGAAAACGCGTTCATTTCAGGCTGAAAAACACGTTTTGAAAACTGTGCTGTTCCTGCCCTATAAGTTACATGGTGGTGACCAAAGTTGCCAAAACGTATTTATTTCTGCTGAAAAACACGTTTTGACAATTTCTGCACACTGGGGTTAAGTGCTGACTCAGTTTGCTCTTCTGAGCCAGGCAGTTACACTGCGAATCTAAGGACTGAGAAAACGCGTTTCTTTCAGGCTGAAAAACACGTTTTGAAAACTGTGCTGTTCCTGCCCTATAAGTTACATGGTGGTGACCAAAGTTGCCAAAACGTGTTTATTTCTGCTGAAAAACACGTTTTGACAATTTCTCATCACTGGGGTTAAGGTCTGACTCAGTGGGCTCTTCTGAGCCAGGCAGTTACACTGCGATTCCAAGGGCTGAGAAAACGCGTTTATTTCGGGCTGAAAAACACGTTTTGAAAACTGTGCTGTTCCTGCTCTATAAGTTACATGGTGGTGACCAAAGTTGCCAAAACGTGTTTATTTCTGCTGAAAAACAAGTTTTGACATTTTCTGCACACTGGGGTTAAGGGCTGACTCAGTGTGCTCTTCTGAGCCTGGCAGTTACATTGCGATTCCAAGGGCTGAGAAAACGCGTTTATTTCGGGCTGAAAAACACGTTTTGAAAACTGTGCTGTTCCTGCCCTATAAGTTACATGGTGGTGACCAAAGTTGCCAAAACGTGTTTATTCCTGCTGAAAAACAAGTTTTGACATTTTCTGCACACTGGGGTTAAGGGCTGACTCAGTGTGCTCTTCTGAGCCAGGCAGTTACAATGCGATTCCAAGGGCTGAGAAAACGCGTTTATTTCGGGCTGAAAAACACGTTTTGAAAACTGTGCTGTTCCTGCCCTATAAGTTTCATGGTGGTGACCAAAGTTGCCAAAACGTGTTTATTTCTGCTGAAAAACAAGTTTTGACATTTTCTGCACACTGGGGTTAAGGGCTGACTCAGTGTGCTCTTCTGAGCCAGGCAGTTACATTGCGATTCCAAGGGCTGAGAAAACGCGTTCATTTCGGGCTGAAAAACACGTTTTGAAAACTGTGCTGTTCCTGCCCTATAAGTTACTTGGTGGTGACCAAAGTTGCCAAAACGTGTTTATTTCTGCTGAAAAACACGTTTTGAAAATTTCTGATCACTGGGGTTAAGGTCTGACTCTGTGGGCTCTTCTGAGCCAGGTAGTTACATTGCGATTCCAAGGGCTGAGAAAACGCGTTTATTTCGGGCTGAAAAACACGTTTTGAAAACTGTGCTGTTCCTGCCCTATAAGTTACATGGTGCTGACCAAAGTTGCCAAAACGTGTTTATTTCTGCTGAAAAATACGTTTTGACAATTTCTGATCACTGGGGTTAAGGGCTGACTCAGTGTGCTCTTCTGAGCCAGGCAGTTAAATTGCGATTCCAAGGGCTGAGAAAACGCGTTTATTTCGGCTGAAAAACACGTTTTGAAAACGGTGCTGTTCCTGCCCTATAAGTTACATGGTGGTGACCAAAGTTGCCAAAACGTGTTTATTTCTGCTGAAAAACACGTTTTGACAATTTCTGATCACTGGGGTTAAGGTCTGACTCAGTGGGCTCTTCTGAGCCAGGCAGTTACACTGCGATTCCAAGGGCTGAGAAAACGCGTTTATTTCGGGCTGAAAAACACGTTTTGAAAACTGTGCTGTTCCTGCCCTCTAAGTTACATGGTGGTGACCAAAGTTGCCAAAACGTGTTTATTTCTGCTGAAAAACATGTTTTGACAATTTCTGATAACTGGGGTTAAGGGCTGACTCAGTGTGCTCTTCTGAGCCAGGCAGTTACTCTGCAATTCTAAGGGCTGAGAAAACGTGTTTATTTCGGGCTGAAAAACACGTTTTGAAAACTGTGCTGTTCCTGCCCTATAAGTTACATGGTGGTGACCAAAGTTGCCAAAACGTGTTGATTTCTGCTGAAAAACAAGTTTTGACATTTTCTGCACACTGGGGTTAAGGGCTGACTCAGTGTGCTCTTCTGAGTCAGGCAGTTACATTGCGATTCCAAGGGCTGAGAAAACGCGTTTATTTCGGGCTGAAAAACACGTTTTGAATACTGTGCTGTTCCTGCCCTATAAGTTACATGGTGGTGATCAAAGTTGCCAAAACGTGTTTATTTCTGCTGAAAAACACGTTTTGACAATTTCTGATCACTGGGGTTAAGGTCTGACTCAGTGGGCTCTTCTGAGCCAGGCAGTTACACTGCGATTCTAAGGGCTGAGAAAACGCGTTTATTTCGGGCTGAAAAACACGTTTTGAAAACTGTGCTGTTCCTGCCCTATAACTTACATGGTGGTGACCAAAGTTGCCAAAACGTGTTTATTTCTGATGAAAAACATGTTTTGACAATTTCTGATCACTGGGGTTAAGGGCTGACTCAGTGTGCTCTTCTGAGCCAGGCAGTTACATTGCGATTCTAAGGGCTGAGAAAACGCGTTTATTTCGGGCTGAAAAACACGGTTTGAAAACTGTGCTGTTCCTGCCCTATAAGTTACATGGTGGTGACCAAAGTTGCCAAAACGTGTTTATTTCTGCTGAAAAACACGTTTTGACAATTTCTGATCACTGGGGTTAAGGTCTGACTCAGTGGGCTCTTCTGAGCCAGGTAGTTACATTGCGATTCCAAGGGCTGAGAAAACGCGTTTATTTCGGGCTGAAAAACACATTTTGAAAACTGTGCTGTTCCTGCCCTATAAGTTACATGGTGCTGACCTAAGTTGCCAAAACGTGTTTATTTCTGCTGAAAAACACGTTTTGACAATTTCTGCACACTGGGGTTAAGTGCTGACTCAGTTTGCTCTTCTGAGCCAGGCAGTTACACTGCGATTCTAAGGGCTGAGAAAACGCGTTCATTTCAGGCTGAAAAACACGTTTTGAAAACTGTGCTGTTCCTGCCCTATAAGTTACATGGTGGTGACCAAAGTTGCCAAAACGTGTTTATTTCTGCTGAAAAACACGTTTTGACAATTTCTGCACACTGGGGTTAAGTGCTGACTCAGTTTGCTCTTCTGAGCCAGGCAGTTACACTGCGAATCTAAGGGCTGAGAAAACGCGTTTATTTCAGGCTGAAAAACACGTTTTGAAAACTGTGCTGTTCCTGCCCTATAAGTTACATGGTGGTGACCAAAGTTGCCAAAACGTGTTTATTTCTGCTGAAAAACACGTTTTGACAATTTCTCATCACTGGGGTTAAGGTCTGACTCAGTGGGCTCTTCTGAGCCAGGCAGTTACACTGCGATTCCAAGGGCTGAGAAAACGCGTTTATTTCGGGCTGAAAAACACGTTTTGAAAACTGTGCTGTTCCTGCCCTATAAGTTACATGGTGGTGACCAAAGTTGCCAAAACGTGTTTATTTCTGCTGAAAAACATGTTTTGACAATTTCTGTTCACTGGGGTTAAGGGCTGACTCAGTGTGCTCTTCTGAGCCAGGCAGTTACACTGCGATTCTAAGGGCTGAGAAACGCGTTTATTTCAGGCTGAAAAACACGTTTTGAAAACTGTGCTGTTCCTGCCCTATAAGTTACATGGTGGTGACCAAAGTTGCCAAAACGTGTTTATTTCGGCTGAAAAACATGTTTTGACAATTTCTGATCACTGGGGTTAAGGGCTGACTCAGTGTGCTCTTCTGAGCCAGGCAGTTACACTGCAATTCTAAGGGCTGAGAAAACGTGTTTATTTCGGGCTGAAAAACACGTTTTGAAAACTGTGCTGTTCCTGCCCTATAAGTTACATGGTGGTGACCAAAGTTGCCAAAACGTGTTTATTTCTGCTGTAAAAAACGTTTTGACAGTTTCTGCACACTGGGGTTAAGTGCTGACTCAGTTTGCTCTTCTGAGCCAGGCAGTTACACTGCGAATCTAAGGGCTGAGAAAACGCGTTTATTTCAGGTTGAAAAACACGTTTTGAAAACTGTGCTGTTCCTGCCCTATAAGTTACATGGTGGTGACCAAAGTTGCCAAAACGTGTTTATTTCTGCTGAAAAACACGTTTTGACAATTTCTCATCACTGGGGTTAAGGTCTGACTCTGTGGGCTCTTCTGAGCCAGGTAGTTACATTGCGATTCCAAGGGCTGAGAAAACGCGTTTTTTTCGGGCTGAAAAACACGTTTTGAAAACTGTGCTGTTCCTGCCCTATAAGTTACATGGTGCTGACCAAAGTTGCCAAAACGTGTTTATTTCTGCTGAAAAATACGTTTTGACAATTTCTGATCACTGGGGTTAAGGGCTGACTCAGTGTGCTCTTCTGAGCCAGGCAGTTAAATTGCGATTCCAAGGGCTGAGAAAACGCGTTTATTTCGGCTGAAAAACACGTTTTGAAAACGGTGCTGTTCCTGCCCTATAAGTTACATGGTGGTGACCAAAGTTGCCAAAACGTGTTTATTTCTCCTGAAAAACACGTTTTGACAATTTCTGATCACTGGGGTTAAGGTCTGACTCAGTGGGCTCTTCTGAGCCAGGCAGTTACACTGCGAATCCAAGGGCTGAGAAAACGCGTTTATTTCGGGCTGAAAAACACGTTTTGAAAACTGTGCTGTTCCTGCCCTATAAGTTACATGGTGGTGACCAAAGTTGCCAAAACGTGTTTATTTCTGCTGAAAAACATGTTTTGACAATTTCTGATAACTGGGGTTAAGGGCTGACTCAGTGTGCTCTTCTGAGCCAGGAAGTTACTCTGCAATTCTAAGGGCTGAGAAAACGTGTTTATTTCGGGCTGAAAAACACGTTTTGAAAACTGTGCTGTTCCTGCCCTATAAGTTACATGGTGGTGACCAAAGTTGCCAAAACGTGTTTATTTCTGCTGAAAAACAAGTTTTGACATTTTCTGATCACTGGGGTTAAGGTCTGACTCAGTGGGCTCTTCTGAGCCAGGCAGTTACACTGCGATTCTAAGGGCTGAGAAAACGCGTTTATTTCGGGCTGAAAAACACGTTTTGAAAACTGTGCTGTTCCTGCCCTATAACTTACATGGTGGTGACCAAAGTTGCCAAAACGTGTTTATTTCTGCTGAAAAACATGTTTTGACAATTTCTGATCACTGGGGTTAAGGGCTGACTCAGTGCGCTCTTCTGAGCCAGGCAGTTACATTGCGATTCTAAGGGCTGAGAAAACGCGTTTATTTCGGGCTGAAAAACACGGTTTGAAAACTGTGCTGTTCCTGCCCTATAAGTTACATGGTGGTGACCAAAGTTGCCAAAACGTGTTTATTTCTGCTGAAAAACACGTTTTGACAATTTCTGATCACTGGGGTTAAGGTCTGACTCAGTGGGCTCTTCTGAGCCAGGTAGTTACATTGCGATTCCAAGGGCTGAGAAAACGCGTTTATTTCGGGCTGAAAAACACATTTTGAAAACTGTGCTGTTCCTGCCCTATAAGTTACATGGTGCTGACCAAAGTTGCCAAAACGTGTTTATTTCTGCTGAAAAACACGTTTTGACAATTTCTGCACACTGGGGTTAAGTGCTGACTCAGTTTGCTCTTCTGAGCCAGGCAGTTACACTGCGATTCTAAGGGCTGAGAAAACGCGTTCATTTCAGGCTGAAAAACACGTTTTGAAAACTGTGCTGTTCCTGCCCTATAAGTTACATGGTGGTGACCAAAGTTGCCAAAACGTATTTATTTCTGCTGAAAAACACGTTTTGACAATTTCTGCACACTGGGGTTAAGTGCTGACTCAGTTTGCTCTTCTGAGCCAGGCAGTTACACTGCGAATCTAAGGACTGAGAAAACGCGTTTATTTCAGGCTGAAAAACACGTTTTGAAAACTGTGCTGTTCCTGCCCTATAAGTTACATGGTGGTGACCAAAGTTGCCAAAACGTGTTTATTTCTGCTGAAAAACACGTTTTGACAATTTCTCATCACTGGGGTTAAGGTCTGACTCAGTGGGCTCTTCTGAGCCAGGCAGTTACACTGCGATTCCAAGGGCTGAGAAAACGCGTTTATTTCGGGCTGAAAAACACGTTTTGAAAACTGTGCTGTTCCTGCTCTATAAGTTACATGGTGGTGACCAAAGTTGCCAAAACGTGTTTATTTCTGCTGAAAAACATGTTTTGACAATTTCTGATAACTGGGGTTAAGGGCTGACTCAGTGTGCTCTTCTGAGCCAGGCAGTTACTCTGCAATTCTAAGGGCTGAGAAAACGTGTTTATTTCGGGCTGAAAAACACGTTTTGAAAACTGTGCTGTTCCTGCCCTATAAGTTACATGGTGGTGACCAAAGTTGCCAAAACGTGTTTATTTCTGCTGAAAAACAAGTTTTGACATTTTCTGCACACTGAGGTTAAGGGCTGACTCAGTGTGCTCTTCTGAGCTAGGCAGTTACACTGCGATTCTAAGGGCTGAGAAAACGCGTTCATTTTAGGCTGAAAAACACGTTTTGAAAACTGTGCTGTTCCTGCCCTATAAGTTACATGGTGGTGACCAAAGTTGCCAAAACGTGTTTATTTCTGCTGAAAAACACGTTTTGACAATTTCTGATCACTGGGGTTAAGGTCTGACTCAGTGGGCTCTTCTGAGCCAGGTAGTTACATTGCGATTCCAAGGGCTGAGAAAACGCGTTTATTTCGGGCTGAAAAACACGTTTTGAAAACTGTGCTGTTCCTGCCTTATAAGTTACATGGTGGTGACGAAAGTTGCCAAAACGTGTTTATTTCTGCTGAAAAACATGTTTTGACAATTTCTGTTCACTGGGGTTAAGGGCTGACTCAGTGTGCTCTTCTGAGCCAGGCAGTTAAACTGCGATTCTAAGGGCTGAGATAACGCGTTTATTTCGTGCTGAAAAACACGTTTTGAAAACTGTGCTGTTCCTGTCCTGTAAGTTACATGGTGGTGACCAAAGTTGCCAAAACGTGTTTATTTCTGCTGAAAAACATGTTTTGACAATTTCTGATCACTGGGGTTAAGGGCTGACTCAGTGTGCTCTTCTGAGCCAGGCAGTTACACTGCGATTCTAAGGGCTGAGAAAACGCGTTCATTTCAGGCTGAAAAACACGTTTTGAAAACTGTGCTGTTCCTGCCCTATAAGTTACATGGTGGTGACCAAAGTTGCCAAAACGTGTTTATTTCTGCTGAAAAACACGTTTTGACAATTTCTGCACACTGGGGTTAAGGGCTGACTCAGTGTGCTCTTCTGAGCCAGGCAGTTACACTGCGATTCTAAGGGCTGAGAAAACGCGTTTATTTCGGGCTGAAAAACACGTTTTGAAAACTGTGCTGTTCCTGCCCTATAAGTTACATGGTGCAGACCAAAGTTGCCAAAACGTGTTTATTTCTGCTGAAAAACACGTTTTGACAATTTCTGCACACTGGGGTTAAGGGCTGACTCAGTGTGCTCTTCTGAGCCAGGCAGTTACACTGCGATTCTAAGGGCTGAGAAAACGCGTTTATTTCGTGCTGAAAAACACGTTTTGAAAACTGTGCTGTTCCTGTCCTGTAAGTTACATGGTGGTGACCAAAATTGCCAAAACGTGTTTATTTCTGCTGAAAAACATGTTTTGACAATTTCTGATCACTGGGGTTAAGGACTGACTCAGTGTGCTCTTCTGAGCCAGGCAGTTACACTGCGATTCTAAGGGCTGAGAAAACGCGTTCATTTCAGGCTGAAAAACACGTTTTGAAAACTGTGCTGTTCCTGCCCTATAAGTTACATGGTGGTGACCAAAGTTGCCAAAACGTGTTTATTTCTGCTGAAAAACACGTTTTGACAATTTCTGCACACTGGGGTTAAGGGCTGACTCAGTGTGCTCTTCTGAGCCAGGCAGTTACACTGCGATTCTAAGGGCTGAGAAAACGCGTTTATTTCGGGCTGAAAAACACGTTTTGAAAACTGTGCTGTTCCTGCCCTATAAGTTACATGGTGGTGACCAAAGTTGCCAAAACGTGTTTATTTCTGCTGAAAAACACGTTTTGACAATTTCTCATCACTGGGGTTAAGGTCTGACTCAGTGGGCTCTTCTGAGCCAGGTAGTTACATTGCGATTCCAAGGGCTGAGAAAACGCGTTTATTTCGGGCTGAAAAACACGTTTTGAAAACTGTGCTGTTCCTGCCCTATAAGTTACATGGTGCTGACCAAAGTTGCCAAAACGTGTTTATTTCTGCTGAAAAATACGTTTTGACAATTTCTGATCACTGGGGTTAAGGGCTGACTCAGTGTGCTCTTCTGAGCCAGGCAGTTAAATTGCGATTCCAAGGGCTGAGAAAACGCGTTTATTTCGGCTGAAAAACACGTTTTGAAAACGGTGCTGTTCCTGCCCTATAAGTTACATGGTGGTGACCAAAGTTGCCAAAATGTGTTTATTTCTGCTGAAAAACACCTTTTGACAATTTCTGATCACTGGGGTTAAGGTCTGACTCAGTGGGCTCTTCTGAGCCAGGCAGTTAAACTGCGATTCCAAGGGCTGAGAAAACGCGTTTATTTCGGGCTGAAAAACACGTTTTGAAAACTGTGCTGTTCCTGCCCTATAAGTTACATGGTGGTGACCAAAGTTGCCAAAACGTGTTTATTTCTGCTGAAAAACATGTTTTGAGAATGTCTGATAACTGGGGTTAAGGGCTGACTCAGTGTGCTCTTCTGAGCCAGGCAGTTACTCTGCAATTCTAAGGGCTGAGAAAACGTGTTTATTTCGGGCTGAAAAACACGTTTTGAAAACTGTGCTGTTCCTGCCCTATAAGTTACATGGTGGTGACCAAAGATTGCAAAACGTGTTTATTTCTGCTTAAAAACAAGTTTTGACATTTTCTGCACACTGGGGTTAAGGGCTGACTCAGTGTGCTCTTCTGAGTCAGGCAGTTACATTGCGATTCCAAGGGCTGAGAAAACGCGTTTATTTCGGGCTGAAAAACACGTTTTGAAAACTGTGCTGTTCCTGCCCTATAAGTTACGTGGTGGTGATCAAAGTTGCCAAAACGTGTTTATTTCTGCTGAAAAACACGTTTTGACAATTTCTGATCACTGGGGTTAAGGTCTGACTCAGTGGGCTCTTCTGAGCCAGGCAGTTACACTGCGATTCTAAGGGCTGAGAAAACGCGTTTATTTCGGGCTGAAAAACACGTTTTGAAAGCTGTGCTGTTCCTGCCCTATAACTTACATGGTGGTGACCAAAGTTGCCAAAACGTGTTTATTTCTGCTGAAAAACATGTTTTGACAATTTCTGATCACTGGGGTTAAGGGCTGACTCAGTGTGCTCTTCTGAGCCAGGCAGTTACATTGCGATTCCAAGGGCTGAGAAAACGCGTTTATTTCGGGCTGAAAAACACGGTTTGAAAACTGTGCTGTTCCTGCCCTATAAGTTACATGGTGGTGACCAAATTTGCCAAAACGTGTTTATTTCTGCTGAAAAACATGTTTTGACAATTTCTGATCACTGGGGTTAAGGGCTGACTCAGTGGGCTCTTCTGAGCCAGGCAGTTACACTGCGATTCCAAGGGCTGAGAAAACGCGTTTATTTCGGACTGAAAAACACGTTTTGAAAACTGTGCTGTTCCTGCCCTATAAGTTACATGGTGGTGACCAAAGTTGCCAAAACGTGTTTATTTCTGCTGAAAAACACGTTTTGAAAATTTCTGATCACTGGGGTTAAGGGCTGACTCAGTGGGCTCTTCTGAGCCAGGCAGTTACACTGCGATTCTAAGGGCTGAGAAAACGCGTTTATTTCGGGCTGAAAAACACGTTTTGAAAACTGTGCTGTTCCTGCCCTATAAGTTACATGGTGGTGACCAAAGTTGCCAAAACGTGTTTATTTCTGCTGAAAAACATGTTTTGACAATTTCTGTTCACTGGGGTTAAGGGCTGACTCAGTGTGCTCTTCTGAGCCAGGCAGTTAAACTGCGATTCTAAGGGCTGAGATAACGCGTTTATTTCGTGCTGAAAAACACGTTTTGAAAACTGTGCTGTTCCTGTCCTGTAAGTTACATGGTGGTGAACAAAGTTGCCAAAACGTGTTTATTTCTGCTGAAAAACATGTTTTGACAATTTCTGATCACTGGGGTTAAGGGCTGACTCAGTGTGCTCTTCTGAGCCAGGCAGTTACACTGCGATTCTAAGGGCTGAGAAAACGCGTTCATTTCAGGCTGAAAAACACGTTTTGAAAACTGTGCTGTTCCTGCCCTATAAGTTACATGGTGGTGACCAAAGTTGCCAAAACGTGTTTATTTCTGCTGAAAAACACGTTTTGACAATTTCTGCACACTGGGGTTAAGGGCTGACTCAGTGTGCTCTTCTGAGCCAGGCAGTTACACTGCGATTCTAAGGGCTGAGAAAACGCGTTTATTTCGGGCTGAAAAACACGTTTTGAAAACTGTGCTGTTCCTGCCCTATAAGTTACATGGTGCTGACCAAAGTTGCCAAAACGTGTTTATTTCTGCTGAAAAACATGTTTTGACAATTTCTGTTCACTGGGGTTAAGGGCTGACTCAGTGTGCTCTTCTGAGCCAGGCAGTTACACTGCGATTCTAAGGGCTGAGAAACGCGTTTATTTCAGGCTGAAAAACACGTTTTGAAAACTGTGCTGTTCCTGCCCTATAAGTTACATGGTGGTGACCAAAGTTGCCAAAACGTGTTTATTTCGGCTGAAAAACATGTTTTGACAATTTCTGATCACTGGGGTTAAGGGCTGACTCAGTGTGCTCTTCTGAGCCAGGCAGTTACACTGCAATTCTAAGGGCTGAGAAAACGTGTTTATTTCGGGCTGAAAAACACGTTTTGAAAACTGTGCTGTTCCTGCCCTATAAGTTACATGGTGGTGACCAAAGTTGCCAAAACGTGTTTATTTCTGCTGTAAAAAACGTTTTGACAGTTTCTGCACACTGGGGTTAAGTGCTGACTCAGTTTGCTCTTCTGAGCCAGGCAGTTACACTGCGAATCTAAGGGCTGAGAAAACGCGTTTATTTCAGGCTGAAAAACACGTTTTGAAAACTGTGCTGTTCCTGCCCTATAAGTTACATGGTGGTGACCAAAGTTGCCAAAACGTGTTTATTTCTGCTGAAAAACACGTTTTGACAATTTCTCATCACTGGGGTTAAGGTCTGACTCTGTGGGCTCTCCTGAGCCAGGTAGTTACATTGCGATTCCAAGGGCTGAGAAAACGCGTTTATTTCGGGCTGAAAAACACGTTTTGAAAACTGTGCTGTTCCTGCCCTATAAGTTACATGGTGCTGACCAAAGTTGCCAAAACGTGTTTATTTCTGCTGAAAAATACGTTTTGACAATTTCTGATCACTGGGGTTAAGGGCTGACTCAGTGTGCTCTTCTGAGCCAGGCAGTTAAATTGCGATTCCAAGGGTTGAGAAAACGCGTTTATTTCGGCTGAAAAACACGTTTTGAAAACGGTGCTGTTCCTGCCCTATAAGTTACATGGTGGTGACCAAAGTTGCCAAAACGTGTTTATTTCTGCTGAAAAACACGTTTTGAAAATTTCTGATCACTGGGGTTAAGGTCTGACTCAGTGGGCTCTTCTGAGCCAGGCAGTTACACTGCGATTCCAAGGGCTGAGAAAACGCGTTTATTTCGGGCTGAAAAACACGTTTTGAAAACTGTGCTGTTCCTGCCCTATAAGTTACATGGTGGTGACCAAAGTTGCCAAAACGTGTTTATTTCTGCTGAAAAACATGTTTTGACAATTTCTGATAACTGGGGTTAAGGGCTGACTCAGTGTGCTCTTCTGAGCCAGGCAGTTACACTGCGATTCTAAGGGCTGAGAAAACGCGTTTATTTCGTGCTGAAAAACACGTTTTGAAAACTGTGCTGTTCCTGTCCTGTAAGTTACATGGTGGTGACCAAAGTTGCCAAAACGTGTTTATTTCTGCTGAAAAACATGTTTTGACAATTTCTGATCACTGGGGTTAAGGGCTGACTCAGTGTGCTCTTCTGAGCCAGGCAGTTACACTGCGATTCTAAGGGCTGAGAAAACGCGTTCATTTCAGGCTGAAAAACACGTTTTGAAAACTGTGCTGTTCCTGCCCTATAAGTTACATGGTGGTGACCAAAGTTGCCAAAACGTGTTTATTTCTGCTGAAAAACACGTTTTGACAATTTCTGCACACTGGGGTTAAGGGCTGACTCAGTGTGCTCTTCTGAGCCAGGCAGTTACACTGCGATTCTAAGGGCTGAGAAAACGCGTTTATTTCGGGCTGAAAAACACGTTTTGAAAACTGTGCTGTTCCTGCCCTATAAGTTACATGGTGGTGACCAAAGTTGCCAAAACGTGTTTATTTCTGCTGAAAAACACGTTTTGACAATTTCTCATCACTGGGGTTAAGGTCTGACTCAGTGGGCTCTTCTGAGCCAGGTAGTTACATTGCGATTCCAAGGGCTGAGAAAACGCGTTTATTTCGGGCTGAAAAACACGTTTTGAAAACTGTGCTGTTCCTGCCCTATAAGTTACATGGTGCTGACCAAAGTTGATAAAACGTGTTTATTTCTGCTGAAAAATACGTTTTGACAATTTCTGATCACTGGGGTTAAGGGCTGACTCAGTGTGCTCTTCTGAGCCAGGCAGTTAAATTGCGATTCCAAGGGCTGAGAAAACGCGTTTATTTCGGCTGAAAAACACGTTTTGAAAACGGTGCTGTTCCTGCCCTATAAGTTACATGGTGGTGACCAAAGTTGCCAAAACGTGTTTATTTCGGCTGAAAAACATGTTTTGACAATTTCTGATCACTGGGGTTAAGGGCTGACTCAGTGTGCTCTTCTGAGCCAGGCAGTTACACTGCAATTCTAAGGGCTGAGAAAACGTGTTTATTTCGGGCTGAAAAACACGTTTTGAAAACTGTGCTGTTCCTGCCCTATAAGTTACATGGTGGTGACCAAAGTTGCCAAAACGTGTTTATTTCTGCTGTAAAAAACGTTTTGACAGTTTCTGCACACTGGGGTTAAGTGCTGACTCAGTTTGCTCTTCTGAGCCAGGCAGTTACACTGCGAATCTAAGGGCTGAGAAAACGCGTTTATTTCAGGCTGAAAAACACGTTTTGAAAACTGTGCTGTTCCTGCCCTATAAGTTACATTATGGTGACCAAAGTTGCCAAAACGTGTTTATTTCTGCTGAAAAACACGTTTTGACAATTTCTCATCACTGGGGTTAAGGTCTGACTCTGTGGGCTCTTCTGAGCCAGGTAGTTACATTGCGATTCCAAGGGCTGAGAAAACGCGTTTATTTCGGGCTGAAAAACACGTTTTGAAAACTGTGCTGTTCCTGCCCTATAAGTTACATGGTGCTGACCAAAGTTGCCAAAACGTGTTTATTTCTGCTGAAAAATACGTTTTGACAATTTCTGATCACTGGGGTTAAGGGCTGACTCAGTGTGCTCTTCTGAGCCAGGCAGTTAAATTGCGATTCCAAGGGTTGAGAAAACGCGTTTATTTCGGCTGAAAAACACGTTTTGAAAACGGTGCTGTTCCTGCCCTATAAGTTACATGGTGGTGACCAAAGTTGCCAAAACGTGTTTATTTCTGCTGAAAAACACGTTTTGACAATTTCTGATCACTGGGGTTAAGGTCTGACTCAGTGGGCTCTTCTGAGCCAGGCAGTTACACTGCGATTCCAAGGGCTGAGAAAACGCGTTTATTTCGGGCTGAAAAACACGTTTTGAAAACTGTGCTGTTCCTGCCCTATAAGTTACATGGTGGTGACCAAAGTTGCCAAAACGTGTTTATTTCTGCTGAAAAACACGTTTTGACAATTTCTCATCACTGGGGTTAAGGTCTGACTCAGAGGGCTCTTCTGAGCCAGGTAGTTACATTGCGATTCCAAGGGCTGAGAAAACGCGTTTATTTCGGGCTGAAAAACACGTTTTGAAAACTGTGCTGTTCCTGCCCTATAAGTTACATGGTGCTGACCAAAGTTGATAAAACGTGTTTATTTCTGCTGAAAAATACGTTTTGACAATTTCTGATCACTGGGGTTAAGGGCTGACTCAGTGTGCTCTTCTGAGCCAGGCAGTTAAATTGCGATTCCAAGGGCTGAGAAAACGCGTTTATTTCGGCTGAAAAACACGTTTTGAAAACGGTGCTGTTCCTGCCCTATAAGTTACATGGTGGTGACCAAAGATGCCAAAACGTGTTTATTTCTGCTGAAAAACAAGTTTTGACATTTTCTGCACACTGGGGTTAAGGGCTGACTCAGTGTGCTCTTCTGAGTCAGGCAGTTACATTGCGATTCCAAGGGCTGAGAAAACGCGTTTATTTCGGGCTGAAAAACACGTTTTGAAAACTGTGCTGTTCCTGCCCTTTAAGTTACATGGTGGTGATCAAAGTTGCCAAAACGTGTTTATTTCTGCTGAAAAACACGTTTTGACAATTTCTGCACACTGGGGTTAAGGGCTGACTCAGTGTGCTCTTCTGAGCCAGGCAGTTACACTGCGATTCTAAGGGCTGAGAAAACGCGTTTATTTCGGGCTGAAAAACACGTTTTGAAAACTGTGCTGTTCCTGCCCTATAAGTTACATGGTGCTGACCAAAGTTGCCAAAACGTGTTTATTTCTGCTGAAAAACATGTTTTGACAATTTCTGTTCACTGGGGTTAAGGGCTGACTCAGTGTGCTCTTCTGAGCCAGGCAGTTACACTGCGATTCTAAGGGCTGAGAAACGCGTTTATTTCAGGCTGAAAAACACGTTTTGAAAACTGTGCTGTTCCTGCCCTATAAGTTACATGGTGGTGACCAAAGTTGCCAAAACGTGTTTATTTCGGCTGAAAAACATGTTTTGACAATTTCTGATCACTGGGGTTAAGGGCTGACTCAGTGTGCTCTTCTGAGCCAGGCAGTTACACTGCAATTCTAAGGGCTGAGAAAACGTGTTTATTTCGGGCTGAAAAACACGTTTTGAAAACTGTGCTGTTCCTGCCCTATAAGTTACATGGTGGTGACCAAAGTTGCCAAAACGTGTTTATTTCTGCTGTAAAAAACGTTTTGACAGTTTCTGCACACTGGGGTTAAGTGCTGACTCAGTTTGCTCTTCTGAGCCAGGCAGTTACACTGCGAATCTAAGGGCTGAGAAAACGCGTTTATTTCAGGCTGAAAAACACGTTTTGAAAACTGTGCTGTTCCTGCCCTATAAGTTACATGGTGGTGACCAAAGTTGCCAAAACGTGTTTATTTCTGCTGAAAAACACGTTTTGACAATTTCTCATCACTGGGGTTAAGGTCTGACTCTGTGGGCTCTTCTGAGCCAGGTAGTTACATTGCGATTCCAAGGGCTGAGAAAACGCGTTTATTTCGGGCTGAAAAACACGTTTTGAAAACTGTGCTGTTCCTGCCCTATAAGTTACATGGTGCTGACCAAAGTTGCCAAAACGTGTTTATTTCTGCTGAAAAATACGTTTTGACAATTTCTGATCACTGGGGTTAAGGGCTGACTCAGTGTGCTCTTCTGAGCCAGGCAGTTAAATTGCGATTCCAAGGGTTGAGAAAACGCGTTTATTTCGGCTGAAAAACACGTTTTGAAAACGGTGCTGTTCCTGCCCTATAAGTTACATGGTGGTGACCAAAGTTGCCAAAACGTGTTTATTTCTGCTGAAAAACACGTTTTGACAATTTCTGATCACTGGGGTTAAGGTCTGACTCAGTGGGCTCTTCTGAGCCAGGCAGTTACACTGCGATTCCAAGGGCTGAGAAAACGCGTTTATTTCGGGCTGAAAAACACGTTTTGAAAACTGTGCTGTTCCTGCCCTATAAGTTACATGGTGGTGACCAAAGTTGCCAAAACGTGTTTATTTCTGCTGAAAAACATGTTTTGACAATTTCTGATAACTGGGGTTAAGGGCTGACTCAGTGTGCTCTTCTGAGCCAGGCAGTTACACTGCGATTCTAAGGGCTGAGAAAACGCGTTTATGTCGTGCTGAAAAACACGTTTTGAAAACTGTGCTGTTCCTGTCCTGTAAGTTACATGGTGGTGACCAAAGTTGCCAAAACGTGTTTATTTCTGCTGAAAAACATGTTTTGACAATTTCTGATCACTGGGGTTAAGGGCTGACTCAGTGTGCTCTTCTGAGCCAGGCAGTTACACTGCGATTCTAAGGGCTGAGAAAACGCGTTCATTTCAGGCTGAAAAACACGTTTTGAAAACTGTGCTGTTCCTGCCCTATAAGTTACATGGTGGTGACCAAAGTTGCCAAAACGTGTTTATTTCTGCTGAAAAACACGTTTTGACAATTTCTGCACACTGGGGTTAAGGGCTGACTCAGTGTGCTCTTCTGAGCCAGGCAGTTACACTGCGATTCTAAGGGCTGAGAAAACGCGTTTATTTCGGGCTGAAAAACACGTTTTGAAAACTGTGCTGTTCCTGCCCTATAAGTTACATGGTGGTGACCAAAGTTGCCAAAACGTGTTTATTTCTGCTGAAAAACACGTTTTGACAATTTCTCATCACTGGGGTTAAGGTCTGACTCAGTGGGCTCTTCTGAGCCAGGTAGTTACATTGCGATTCTAAGGGCTGAGAAAACGCGTTTATTTCGGGCTGAAAAACACGTTTTGAAAACTGTGCTGTTCCTGCCCTATAAGTTACATGGTGCTGACCAAAGTTGCCAAAACGTGTTTATTTCTGCTGAAAAATACGTTTTGACAATTTCTGATCACTGGGGTTAAGGGCTGACTCAGTGTGCTCTTCTGAGCCAGGCAGTTAAATTGCGATTCCAAGGGCTGAGAAAACGCGTTTATTTCGGCTGAAAAACACGTTTTGAAAACGGTGCTGTTCCTGCCCTATAAGTTACATGGTGGTGACCAAAGATGCCAAAACGTGTTTATTTCTGCTGAAAAACAAGTTTTGACATTTTCTGCACACTGGGGTTAAGGGCTGACTCAGTGTGCTCTTCTGAGTCAGGCAGTTACATTGCGATTCCAAGGGCTGAGAAAACGCGTTTATTTCGGGCTGAAAAACACGTTTTGAAAACTGTGCTGTTCCTGCCCTTTAAGTTACATGGTGGTGATCAAAGTTGCCAAAACGTGTTTATTTCTGCTGAAAAACACGTTTTGACAATTTCTGATCACTGGGGTTAAGGTCTGACTCAGTGGGCTCTTCTGAGCCAGGCAGTTACACTGCGATTCTAAGGGCTGAGAAAACGCGTTTATTTCGGGCTGAAAAACACGTTTTGAAAACTGTGCTGTTCCTGCCCTATAACTTACATGGTGGTGACCAAAGTTGCCAAAACGTGTTTATTTCTGCTGAAAAACATGTTTTGACAATTTCTGATCACTGGGGTTAAGGGCTGACTCAGTGTGCTCTTCTGAGCCAGGCAGTTACATTGCGATTCCAAGGGCTGAGAAAACGCGTTTATTTCGGGCTGAAAAACACGGTTTGAAAACTGTGCTGTTCCTGCCCTATAAGTTACATGGTGGTGACCAAATTTGCCAAAACGTGTTTATTTCTGCTGAAAAACATGTTTTGACAATTTCTGATCACTAGGGTTAAGGGCTGACTCAGTGGGCTCTTCTGAGCCAGGCAGTTACACTGCGATTCCAAGGGCTGAGAAAACGCGTTTATTTCGGACTGAAAAACACGTTTTGAAAACTGTGCTGTTCCTGCCCTATAAGTTACATGGTGGTGACCAAAGTTGCCAAAACGTGTTTATTTCTGCTGAAAAACATGTTTTGACAATTTCTGATCACTGGGGTTAAGGGCTGACTCAGTGTGCTCTTCTGAGCCAGGCAGTTACACTGCGATTCTAAGGGCTGAGAAAACGCGTTCATTTTAGGCTGAAAAACACGTTTTGAAAACTGTGCTGTTCCTGCCCTATAAGTTACATGGTGGTGACCAAAGTTGCCAAAACGTGTTTATTTCTGCTGAAAAACACGTTTTGAAAATTTCTGATCACTGGGGTTAAGGGCTGACTCAGTGGGCTCTTCTGAGCCAGGCAGTTACACTGCGATTCTAAAGGCTGAGAAAACGCGTTTATTTCGGGCTGAAAAACACGTTTTGAAAACTGTGCTGTTCCTGCCCTATAAGTTACATGGTGGTGACCAAAGTTGCCAAAACGTGTTTATTTCTGCTGAAAAACACGTTTTGACAATTTCTGCACACTGGGGTTAAGGGCTGACTCAGTGTGCTCTTCTGAGCCAGGCAGTTACACTGCGATTCTAAGGGCTGAGAAAACGCGTTTATTTCGGGCTGAAAAACACGTTTTGAAAACTGTGCTGTTCCTGCCCTATAACTTACATGGTGGTGACCAATGTTGCCAAAACGTGTTTATTTCTGCTGAAAAACATGTTTTGACAATTTCTGTTCACTGGGGTTAAGGGCTGACTCAGTGTGCTCTTCTGAGCCAGGCAGTTACATTGCGATTCCAAGGGCTGAGAAAACGCGTTTATTTCGGGCTGAAAAACACGGTTTGAAAACTGTGCTGTTCCTGCCACATAATTTAGATGGGGGAGACCAAAGTTGCCAAAACGTGTTTATTTCTGCTGAAAAACACGTTTTGACAACTTCTTTACGCTGGGGTTAAGATCTGACTCAGTGGGCTCTTCTGAGCCAGGCAGTTACACTGGGATTTCAAAGGCTGAGAAAACAGGTTTATTTCGTGCTGAAAAACACGTTTTGAAAAGGGTTCTGTTCCTGCCACATAAGTTACGTGGGGGTGACCAAAGTTGCCAAAACGTGTTTATTTCGGCTGAAAAACAGATTTTGACAACTTCTGCACACTGGGGTTAAGGGCTTACTCAGTGGGCTCTTCTGAGCCAGGCAGTTACACTGGGATTCCAAAGGCTGAGAAAACGCGTTTATTTCATGCTGAAAAACACGTTTTGAAAAGGGTGCTGTTCCTGCCCCATACGTTACATAGGGGTGACCAAAGTTGCCAAAACGTGTTTATTTCGGCTTAAAAAACACATTTTGACAACTTCTGCACACTGGGGTTAAGGTCTGACTCAGTGGGCTCTTCTGAATCAGGCAGTTACACCGGAATTCCAAAGGCTGAGAAAACGCGTTTATTTCAGGCTGAAAAACACGTTTTGAAAAGGATGCTGTTCCTGCCCCATAAGTTACATGGGGGTGACCAAATTTGCCAAAACGTGTTTATTTCTGCTGAAAAACACATTTTGACAACTTCTGTACACTGGGGTTAAGGGCTGACTCAGTGTGCTCTTCTGAGCCAGGCAGTTACATTGCGATTCCAAGGGCTGAGAAAACGCGTTCATTTCGGGCTGAAAAACACGTTTTGAAAACTGTGCTGTTCCTGCCCTATAAGTTACATGGTGGTGACCAAAGTTGCCAAAACGTGTTTATTTCTGCTGAAAAACACGTTTTGAAAATGTCTGATCACTGGGGTTAAGGGCTGACTCAGTGGGCTCTTCTGAGCCAGGCAGTTACACTGCGATTCTAAGGGCTGAGAAAACGCGTTTATTTCGGGCTGAAAAACACGTTTTGAAAACTGTGCTGTTCCTGCCCTATAAGTTACATGGTGGTGATCAAAGTTGCCAAAACGTGTTTATTTCTGCTGAAAAACATGTTTTGACAATTTCTGTTCACTGGGGTTAAGGGCTGACTCAGTGTGCTCTTCTGAGCCAGGCAGTTACACTGCGATTCTAAGGGCTGAGAAACGCGTTTATTTCAGGCTGAAAAACACGTTTTGAAAACTGTGCTGTTCCTGCCCTATAAGTTACATGGTGGTGACCAAAGTTGTCAAAACGTGTTTATTTCTGCTGAAAAACACGTTTTGACAATTTCTGATCACTGGGGTTAAGGTCTGACTCAGTGGGCTCTTCTGAGCCAGGCAGTTACACTGCGATTCCAAGGGCTGAGAAAACGCGTTTATTTCGGGCTGAAAAACACGTTTTGAAAACGGTGCTGTTCCTGCCCTATAAGTTACATGGTGGTGACCAAAGTTGCCAAAACGTGTTTATTTCTGCTGAAAAACATGTTTTGACAATTTCTGATAACTGGGGTTAAGGGCTGACTCAGTGGGCTCTTCTGAGCCAGACAGTTACACTGGGATTCCAAAGGCTGGGAAAACGCGTTCATTTCAGGCTGAAAAACACGTTTTGAAAACTGTGCTGTTCCTGCCCTATAAGTTACATGGTGGTGACCAAAGTTGCCAAAACGTGTTTATTTCTGCCGAAAAACACGTTTTGACAATTTCTGCACACTGGGGTTAAGGGCTGACTCAGTGTGCTCTTCTGAGCCAGGCAGTTACACTGCGATTCTAAGGGCTGAGAAAACGCGTTTATTTCGGGCTGAAAAACACGTTTTGAAAACTGTGCTGTTCCTGCCCTATAAGTTACATGGTGCTGACCAAAGTTGCCAAAACGTGTTTATTTCTGCTGAAAAACACGTTTTGACAATTTCTGCACACTGGGGTTAAGGGCTGACTCAGTGTGCTCTTCTGAGCCAGGCAGTTACACTGCGATTCTAAGGGCTGAGAAAACGCGTTTATTTCGTGCTGAAAAACACGTTTTGAAAACTGTGCTGTTCCTGTCCTGTAAGTTACATGGTGGTGACCAAAGTTGCCAAAACGTGTTTATTTCTGCTGAAAAACACGTTTTGACAATTTCTGCACACTGGGGTTAAGGGCTGACTCAGTGTGCTCTTCTGAGCCAGGCAGTTACACTGCGATTCTAAGGGCTGAGAAAACGCGTTTATTTCGGGCTGAAAAACACGTTTTGAAAACTGTGCTGTTCCTGCCCTATAAGTTACATGGTGGTGACCAAAGTTGCCAAAACGTGTTTATTTCTGCTGAAAAACACGTTTTGACAATTTCTCATCACTGGGGTTAAGGTCTGACTCAGTGGGCTCTTCTGAGCCAGGTAGTTACATTGCGATTCCAAGGGCTGAGAAAACGCGTTTATTTCGGGCTGAAAAACACGTTTTGAAAAGTGTGCTGTTCCTGCCCTATAAGTTACATGGTGCTGACCAAAGTTGCCAAAACGTGTTTATTTCTGCTGAAAAATACGTTTTGACAATTTCTGATCACTGGGGTTAAGGGCTGACTCAGTGTGCTCTTCTGAGCCAGGCAGTTAAATTGCGATTCCAAGGGCTGAGAAAACGCGTTTATTTCGGCTGAAAAACACGTTTTGAAAACGGTGCTGTTCCTGCCCTATAAGTTACATGGTGGTGACCAAAGTTGCCAAAACGTGTTTATTTCTGCTGAAAAACACGTTTTGACAATTTCTGATCACTGGGGTTAAGGTCTGACTCAGTGGGCTCTTCTGAGCCAGGCAGTTAAACTGCGATTCCAAGGGCTGAGAAAACGCGTTTATTTCGGGCTGAAAAACACGTTTTGAAAACTGTGCTGTTCCTGCCCTATAAGTTACATGGTGGTGACCAAAGTTGCCAAAACGTGTTTATTTCTGCTGAAAAACATGTTTTGACAATTTCTGATAACTGGGGTTAAGGGCTGACTCAGTGGGCTCTTCTGAGCCAGACAGTTACACTGGGATTCCAAAGGCTGGGAAAACGCATTTATTTTGGACTGAAAAACACGTTTTGAAAAGGGTGCTGTTCCTGCCCCATACGTTACATAGGGGTGACCAAAGTTGCCAAAACGTGTTTATTTCGGCTGAAAAACAGATTTTGACAACTTCTGCACACTGGGGTTAAGGGCTTACTCAGTGGGCTCTTCTGAGCCAGGCAGTTACACTGGGATTCCAAAGGCTGAGAAAACGCGTTTATTTCATGCTGAAAAACACGTTTTGAAAAGGGTGCTGTTCCTGCCCCATACGTTACATAGGGGTGACCAAAGTTGCCAAAACGTGTTTATTTCGGCTTAAAAACACATTTTGACAACTTCTGCACACTGGGGTTAAGGTCTGACTCAGTGGGCTCTTCTGAATCAGGCAGTTACACCGGAATTCCAAAGGCTGAGAAAACGCGTTTATTTCAGGCTGAAAAACACGTTTTGAAAAGGATGCTGTTCCTGCCCCATAAGTTACATGGGGGTGACCAAATTTGCCAAAACGTGTTTATTTCTGGTGAAAAACACGTTTTGACAACTTCTACACGCTGGGGTTAAGGGCTTACTCAGTGGGCTCTTCTGAGCCAGGCAGTTACACTGGGATTCCAAAGGCTGACAAAACGCGTTTATTTCGTGCTGAAGAACACGTTTTGAAAAGGGTGCTGTTCCTGCCACATACGTTACATGGGGGTGACCAAAGTTGCCAAAACGCGTTTATTTCTGCTGAAAAACACATTTTGACAACTTCTGTACACTGGGGTTAAGGGCTGACTCAGTGTGCTCTTCTGAGCCAGGCAGTTACATTGCAATTCCAAGGGCTGAGAAAACGCGTTCATTTCGGGCTGAAAAACACGTTTTGAAAACTGTGCTGTTCCTGCCCTATAAGTTACATGGTGGTGACCAAAGTTGCCAAAACGTGTTTATTTCTGCTGAAAAACACGTTTTGAAAATGTCTGAACACTGGGGTTAAGGGCTGACTCAGTGGGCTCTTCTGAGCCAGGCAGTTACACTGCGATTCTAAGGGCTGAGAAAACGCGTTTATTTCGGGCTGAAAAACACGTTTTGAAAACTGTGCTGTTCCTGCCCTATAAGTTACATGGTGGTGATCAAAGTTGCCAAAACGTGTTTATTTCTGCTGAAAAACATGTTTTGACAATTTCTGTTCACTGGGGTTAAGGGCTGACTCAGTGTGCTCTTCTGAGCCAGGCAGTTACACTGCGATTCTAAGGGCTGAGAAACGCGTTTATTTCAGGCTGAAAAACACGTTTTGAAAACTGTGCTGTTCCTGCCCTATAAGTTACATGGTGGTGACCAAAGTTGCCAAAACGTGTTTATTTCTGCTGAAAAACATGTTTTGACAATTTCTGATCACTGGGGTTAAGGGCTGACTCAGTGTGCTCTTCTGAGCCAGGCAGTTACACTGCAATTCTAAGGGCTGAGAAAACGTGTTTATTTCGGGCTGAAAAACACGTTTTGAAAACTGTGCTGTTCTTGCCCTATAAGTTACATGGTGGTTACCAAAGTTGCCAAAACGTGTTTATTTCTGCTGTAAAAAACGTTTTGACAGTTTCTGCACACTGGGGTTAAGTGCTGACTCAGTTTGCTCTTCTGAGCCAGTCAGTTACACTGCGAATCTAAGGGCTGAGAAAACGCGTTTATTTCAGGCTGAAAAACACGTTTTGAAAACTGTGCTGTTCCTGCCCTATAAGTTACATAGTGGTGACCAAAGTTGCCAAAACGTGTTTATTTCTGCTGAAAAATACGTTTTGACAATTTCTGATCACTGGGGTTAAGGGCTGACTCAGTGTGCTCTTCTGAGCCAGGCAGTTACATTGCGATTCCAAGGGCTGAGAAAACGCGTTTATTTCGGCTGAAAAACACGTTTTGAAAACGGTGCTGTTCCTGCCCTATAAGTTACATGGTGGTGACCAAAGTTGCCAAAACGTGTTTATTTCTGCTGAAAAACACGTTTTGACAATTTCTGATCACTGGGGTTAAGGTCTGACTCAGTGGGCTCTTCTGAGCCAGGCAGTTACACTGCGATTCCAAGGGCTGAGAAAACGCGTTTATTTCGGGCTGAAAAACACGTTTTGAAAACGGTGCTGTTCCTGCCCTATAAGTTACATGGTGGTGACCAAAGTTGCCAAAACGTGTTTATTTCTGCTGAAAAACATGTTTTGACAATTTCTGATAACTGGGGTTAAGGGCTGACTCAGTGGGCTCTTCTGAGCCAGGCAGTTACACTGGGATTCCAAAGGCTGGGAAAACGCATTTATTTCGGACTGAAAAACACGTTTTGAAAAGGGTGCTGTTCCTGCCCCATACGTTACATAGGGGTGACCAAAGTTGCCAAAACGTGTTTATTTCGGCTGAAAAACAGATTTTGACAACTTCTGCACACTGGGGTTAAGGGCTTACTCAGTGGGCTCTTCTGAGCCAGGCAGTTACACTGGGATTCCAAAGGCTGACAAAACGCGTTTATTTCGTGCTGAAGAACACGTTTTGAAAAGGGTGCTGTTCCTGCCACATACGTTACATGGGGGTGACCAAAGTTGCCAAAACGTGTTTATTTCTGCTGAAAAACACATTTTGACAACTTCTGTACACTGGGGTTAAGGGCTGACTCAGTGTGCTCTTCTGAGCCAGGCAGTTACATTGCGATTCCAAGGGCTGAGAAAACGCGTTCATTTCGGGCTGAAAAACACGTTTTGAAAACTGTGCTGTTCCTGCCCTATAAGTTACATGGTGGTGACCAAAGTTGCCAAAACGTGTTTATTTCTGCTGAAAAACACGTTTTGAAAATGTCTGATCACTGGGGTTAAGGGCTGACTCAGTGGGCTCTTCTGAGCCAGGCAGTTACACTGCGATTCTAAGGGCTGAGAAAACGCGTTTATTTCGGGCTGAAAAACACGTTTTGAAAACTGTGCTGTTCCTGCCCTATAAGTTACATGGTGGTGATCAAAGTTGCCAAAACGTGTTTATTTCTGCTGAAAAACATGTTTTGACAATTTCTGTTCACTGGGGTTAAGGGCTGACTCAGTGTGCTCTTCTGAGCCAGGCAGTTACACTGCGATTCTAAGGGCTGAGAAACGCGTTTATTTCAGGCTGAAAAACACGTTTTGAAAACTGTGCTGTTCCTGCCCTATAAGTTACATGGTGGTGACCAAAGTTGCCAAAACGTGTTTATTTCTGCTGAAAAACACGTTTTGAAAATGTCTGAACACTGGGGTTAAGGGCTGACTCAGTGGGCTCTTCTGAGCCAGGCAGTTACACTGCGATTCTAAGGGCTGAGAAAACGCGTTTATTTCGGGCTGAAAAACACGTTTTGAAAACTGTGCTGTTCCTGCCCTATAAGTTACATGGTGGTGATCAAAGTTGCCAAAACGTGTTTATTTCTGCTGTAAAAAACGTTTTGACAGTTTCTGCACACTGGGGTTAAGTGCTGACTCAGTTTGCTCTTCTGAGCCAGTCAGTTACACTGCGAATCTAAGGGCTGAGAAAACGCGTTTATTTCAGGCTGAAAAACACGTTTTGAAAACTGTGCTGTTCCTGCCCTATAAGTTACATGGTGGTGACCAAAGTTGCCAAAACGTGTTTATTTCTGCTGAAAAACATGTTTTGACAATTTCTGATCACTGGGGTTAAGGGCTGACTCAGTGTGCTCTTCTGAGCCAGGCAGTTACACTGCAATTCTAAGGGCTGAGAAAACGTGTTTATTTCGGGCTGAAAAACACGTTTTGAAAACTGTGCTGTTCTTGCCCTATAAGTTACATGGTGGTTACCAAAGTTGCCAAAACGTGTTTATTTCTGCTGTAAAAAACGTTTTGACAGTTTCTGCACACTGGGGTTAAGTGCTGACTCAGTTTGCTCTTCTGAGCCAATCAGTTACACTGCGAATCTAAGGGCTGAGAAAACGCGTTTATTTCAGGCTGAAAAACACGTTTTGAAAACTGTGCTGTTCCTGCCCTATAAGTTACATAGTGGTGACCAAAGTTGCCAAAACGTGTTTATTTCTGCTGAAAACCACGTTTTGACAATTTCTCATCACTTGGGTTAAGGTCTGACTCAGTGTGCTCTTCTGAGCCAGGCAGTTACATTGCGATTCCAAGGGCTGAGAAAACGCGTTTATTTCGGCTGAAAAACACGTTTTGAAAACGGTGCTGTTCCTGCCCTATAAGTTACATGGTGGTGACCAAAGTTGCCAAAACGTGTTTATGTCTGCTGAAAAACACGTTTTGACAATTTCTGATCACTGGGGTTAAGGTCTGACTCAGTGGGCTCTTCTGAGCCAGGCAGTTACACTGCGATTCCAAGGGCTGAGAAAACGCGTTTATTTCGGGCTGAAAAACACGTTTTGAAAACGGTGCTGTTCCTGCCCTATAAGTTACATGGTGGTGACCAAAGTTGCCAAAACGTGTTTATTTCTGCTGAAAAACATGTTTTGACAATTTCTGATCACTGGGGTTAAGGTCTGACTCAGTGGGCTCTTCTGAGCCAGGCAGTTACACTGCGATTCCAAGGGCTGAGAAAACGCGTTTATTTCGGGCTGAAAAACACGTTTTGAAAACGGTGCTGTTCCTGCCCTATAAGTTACATGGTGGTGACCAAAGTTGCCAAAACGTGTTTATTTCTGCTGAAAAACATGTTTTGACAATTTCTGATAACTGGGGTTAAGGGCTGACTCAGTGTGCTCTTCTGAGCCAGGCAGTTACTCTGCAATTCTAAGGGCTGAGAAAACGTGTTTATTTCGGGCTGAAAAACACGTTTTGAAAACTGTGCTGTTCCTGCCCTATAAGTTACATGGTGGTGACCAAAGTTGCCAAAACGTGTTTATTTCTGCTGAAAAACAAGTTTTGACATTTTCTGCACACTGGGGTTAAGGGCTGACTCAGTGTGCTCTTCTGAGCCAGTCAGTTACACTGCGAATCTAAGGGCTGAGAAAACGCGTTTATTTCAGGCTGAAAAACACGTTTTGAAAACTGTGCTGTTCCTGCCCTATAAGTTACATAGTGGTGACCAAAGTTGCCAAAACGTGTTTATTTCTGCTGAAAAACACGTTTTGACAATTTCTCATCACTGGGGTTAAGGTCTGACTCAGTGGGCTCTTCTGAGCCAGGTAGTTACATTGCGATTCCAAGGGCTGAGAAAACGCGTTTATTTCGGGCTGAAAAACACGTTTTGAAAACTGTGCTGTTCCTGCCCTATAAGTTACATGGTGCTGACCAAAGTTGCCAAAACGTGTTTATTTCTGCTGAAAAATACGTTTTGACAATTTCTGATCACTGGGGTTAAGGGCTGACTCAGTGTGCTCTTCTGAGCCAGGCAGTTACATTGCGATTCCAAGGGCTGAGAAAACGCGTTTATTTCGGCTGAAAAACACGTTTTGAAAACGGTGCTGTTCCTGCCCTATAAGTTACATGGTGGTGACCAAAGTTGCCAAAACGTGTTTATTTCTGCTGAAAAACACGTTTTGACAATTTCTGATCACTGGGGTTAAGGTCTGACTCAGTGGGCTCTTCTGAGCCAGGCAGTTACACTGCGATTCCAAGGGCTGAGAAAACGCGTTTATTTCGGGCTGAAAAACACGTTTTGAAAACGGTGCTGTTCCTGCCCTATAAGTTACATGGTGGTGACCAAAGTTGCCAAAACGTGTTTATTTCTGGTGAAAAACACGTTTTGACAACTTCTACACGCTGGGGTTAAGGGCTTACTCAGTGGGCTCTTCTGAGCCAGGCAGTTACACTGGGATTCCAAAGGCTGAGAAAACGCGTTTATTTCGTGCTGAAGAACACGTTTTGAAAAGGGTGCTGTTCCTGCCACATACGTTACATGGGGGTGACCAAAGTTGCCAAAACGTGTTTATTTCTGCTGAAAAACACGTTTTGACAACTTCTGTACACTGGGGTTAAGGGCTGACTCAGTGTGCTCTTCTGAGCCAGGCAGTTACATTGCGATTCCAAGGGCTGAGAAAACGCGTTCATTTCGGGCTGAAAAACACGTTTTGAAAACTGTGCTGTTCCTGCCCTATAAGTTACATGGTGGTGACCAAAGTTGCCAAAACGTGTTTATTTCTGCTGAAAAACACGTTTTGAAAATGTCTGATCACTGGGGTTAGGGGCTGACTCAGTGGGCTTCTCTGAGCCAGGCAGTTACACTGCGATTCTAAGGGCTGAGAAAACGCGTTTATTTCGGGCTGAAAAACACGTTTTGAAAACTGTGCTGTTCCTGCCCTATAAGTTACATGGTGGTGATCAAAGTTGCCAAAACGTGTTTATTTCTGCTGAAAAACATCTTTTGACAATTTCTGTTCACTGGGGTTAAGGGCTGACTCAGTGTGCTCTTCTGAGCCAGGCAGTTACACTGTGATTCTAAGGGCTGAGAAACGCGTTTATTTCAGGCTGAAAAACACGTTTTGAAAACTGTGCTGTTCCTGCCCTATAAGTTACATGGTGGTGACCAAAGTTGCCAAAACGTGTTTATTTCTGCTGAAAAACAAGTTTTGACATTTTCTGCACACTGGGGTTAAGGGCTGACTCAGTGTGCTCTTCTGAGTCAGGCAGTTACATTGCGATTCCAAGGGCTGAGAAAACGCGTTTATTTCGGGCTGAAAAACACGTTTTGAAAACTGTGCTGTTCCTGCCATATAAGTTACATGGTGGTGATCAAAGTTGCCAAAACGTGTTTATTTCTGCTGAAAAACACGTTTTGACAATTTCTGATCACTGGGGTTAAGGTCTGACTCAGTGGGCTCTTCTGAGCCAGGCAGTTACTCTGCGATTCTAAGGGCTGAGAAAACGCGTTTATTTCGGGCTGAAAAACACGTTTTGAAAACTGTGCTGTTCCTGCCCTATAAGTTACATGGTGGTGACCAAAGTTGCCAAAACGTGTTTATTTCTGCTGAAAAACATGTTTTGACAATTTCTGATCACTGGGGTTAAGGGCTGACTCAGTGTGCTCTTCTGAGCCAGGCAGTTACATTGCGATTCCAAGGGCTGAGAAAACGCGTTTATTTCGGGCTGAAAAACACGGTTTGAAAACTGTGCTGTTCCTGCCCTATAAGTTACATGGTGGTGACCAAAGTTGCCAAAACGTGTTTATTTCTGCTGAAAAACATGTTTTGACAATTTCTGATCACTGGGGTTAAGGGCTGACTCAGTGGGCTCTTCTGAGCCAGGCAGTTACACTGCGATTCTAAGGGCTGAGAAAACGCGTTTATTTCGGGCTGAAAAACACGTTTTGAAAACTGTGCTGTTCCTGCCCTATAAGTTACATGGTGGTGACCAAAGTTGCCAAAACGTGTTTATTTCTGCTGAAAAACATGTTTTGACAATTTCTGTTCACTGGGGTTAAGGGCTGACTCAGTGTGCTCTTCTGAGCCAGGCAGTTACACTGCGATTCTAAGGGCTGAGATAACGCGTTTATTTCGTGCTGAAAAACACGTTTTGAAAACTGTGCTGTTCCTGTCCTGTAAGTTACATGGTGGTGACCAAAGTTGCCAAAACGTGTTTATTTCTGCTGAAAAACATGTTTTGACAAGGGTGCTGTTCCTGCCCCATACGTTACATAGGGGTGACCAAACTTGCCAAAACGTGTTTATTTCGGCTGAAAAACAGATTTTGACAACTTCTGCACACTGGGGTTAAGGGCTTACTCAGTGGGCTCTTCTGAGCCAGGCAGTTACACTGGGATTCCAAAGGCTGAGAAAACGCGTTTATTTCGTGCTGAAAAACACGTTTTTAAAAGGGTGCTGTTCCTGCCCCATACGTTACATAGGGGTGACCAAAGTTGCCAAAACGTGTTTATTTCTGCTGAAAAACACGTTTTGACAACTTCTGTACACTGGGGTTAAGGGCTGACTCGTTGGGCTCTTCTGAGCCAGGTAGTTACACCGGGATTGCAAAGGCTGAGAAAACGCGTTTATTTTGGGCTGAAAAATACGTTTTGAAAAGGGTGCTGTTCCTGCCACATAATTTAGATGGGGGTGACCAAAGTTGCCAAAACGTGTTTATTTCTGCTGAAAAACATGTTTTGACAACTTCTGCACACTGGGGTTAAGGGCTGACTCAGTGGGCTCTTCTGAGCCTGGCAGTTACACTGGGATTCCAAAGGCTGAGAAAACGGGTTTATTTCAGGCTGAAAAACACGTTTTGAAAAGGGTGCTGTTCCTGCCCCATAAGTTACATGGGGGTGACCAAAGTTGCCAAAACGTGTTTATTTCTGGTGAAAAACACGTTTTGACAACTTCTACACGCTGGGGTTAAGGGCTTACTCAGTGGGCTCTTCTGAACCAGGCAGTTACACTGCGATTCTATAGGCTGAGAAAACGCGTTTATTTCGGGCTGAAAAACACGTTTTGAAAAGTGTGCTGTTCCTGCCCTATAAGATACATGGGGGTGACCAAAGTTCCCAAAACGTGTTTATTTCTGCTGAAAAACACGTTTTGACAACTAATGCACACTGGGGTTAAGGGCTGACTCAGTGGGCTCTTCTGAGCCAGGCAGTTACACTGCGATTCTAAGGGCTGAGAAAACGCGTTTATTTCGGGCTGAAAAACACGTTTTGAAAACTGTGCTGTTCCTGCCCTATAAGTTACATGGTGGTGACCAAAGCTGCCAAAACGTGTTTATTTCTGCTGAAAAACAAGTTTTGACATTTTCTGCACACTGGGGTTAAGGGCTGACTCAGTGTGCTCTTCTGAGCCAGGCAGTTACATTGCGATTCCAAGGGCTGAGAAAACGTGTTTATTTCGGGCTGAAAAACACGTTTTGAAAACTGTGCTGTTCCTGCCCTATAAGTTACATGGTGGTGACCAAAGTTGCCAAAACGTGTTTATTTCTGCTGAAAAACACGTGTTGAAAATTTCTGATCACTGGCGTTAAGGGCTGACTCAGTGGGCTCTTCTGAGCTAGGCAGTTACACTGCGATTCTAAGGGCTGAGAAACGCGTTTATTTCGGGCTGAAAAACACGTTTTGAAAACTGTGCTGTTCCTGGCCTATAAGTTACATGGTGGTGACCAAAGTTGCCAAAACGTGTTTATTTCTGCTGAAAAACATGTTTTGACAATTTCTGATCACTGGGGTTAAGGGCTGACTCAGTGGGCTCTTCTGAGCCAGGCAGTTACACTGCGATTAAGGGCTGAGAAAACGTGATTATTTCGGGCTGAAAAACACGTTTTGAAAACTGTGCTGTTCCTGCCCTATAAGTTACATGGTGGTGACCAAAGTTGCCAAAACGTGTTTATTTCTGCTGAAAAACATGTTTTGACAATTTCTGATCACTGGGGTTAAGGTCTGACTCAGTGGGCTCTTCTGAGCCAGGCAGTTACACTGCGATTCTAAGGCCTGAGAAAACGCGTTCATTTCGGGCTGAAAAACACGATTTGAAAACTGTGCTGTTCCTGCCCTATAAGTTACATGGTGGTGACAAAAGTTGCCAAAACGTGTTTATTTCTGCTGAAAAACACGTTTTGACAACTTCTTTACGCTGGGGTTAAGATCTGACTCAGTGGGCTCTTCTGAGCCAGGCAGTTACACTGGGATTCCAAAGGCTGAGAAAACAGGTTTATTTCGTGCTGAAAAACACGTTTTGAAAAGGGTGCTGTTCCTGCCACATAAGTTACGTGGGGGTGACCAAAGTTGCCAAAACGTGTTTATATCTGCTGAAAAACACGTTTTAACAACTTCTGCACACTGGGGTTAAGGGCTGACTCAGTGGGCTCTTCTGAGCCAGGCAGTTACACTGGGATTCCAAAGGCTGAGAAAACGCATTTATTTCGGACTGAAAAACACGTTTTGAAAAGGGTGCTGTTCCTGCCCCATACGTTACATAGGGGTGACCAAAGTTGCCAAAACGTGTTTATTTCGGCTGAAAAACAGATTTTGACAACTTCTGCACTCTGGGGTTAAGGGCTTACTCAGTGGGCTCTTCTGAGCCAGGCAGTTACACTGGGATTCCAAAGGCTGAGAAAACGCGTTTATTTCATGCTGAAAAACACGTTTTGAAAAGGGTGCTGTTCCTGCCCGATACGTTACATAGGGGTGACCAAAGTTGCCAAAACGTGTTTATTTCGGCTGAAAAACACATTTTGACAACTTCTGCACACTGGGGTTAAGGTCTGACTCAGTGGGCTCTTCTGAATCAGGCAGTTACACCGGAATTCCAAAGGCTGAGAAAACGCGTTTATTTCAGGCTGAAAAACACGTTTTGAAAAGGGTGCTGTTCCTGCCCCATAAGTTACATGGGGGTGACCAAATTTGCCAAAACGTGTTTTTTTCTGGTGAAAAACACGTTTTGACAACTTCTACACGCTGGGGTTAAGCACTTACTCAGTGGGCTCTTCTGAGCCAGGCAGTTACACTGGGATTCCAAAGGCTGAGAAAACGCGTTTATTTCGTGCTGAAGAACACGTTTTGAAAAGGGTGCTGTTCCTGCCACATACGTTACATGGGGGTGACCAAAGTTGCAAAACGCGTTTATTTCTGCTGAAAAACACGTTTTGACAACTTCTGTACACTGGGGTTAAGGGCTGACTCAGTGTGCTCTTCTGAGCCAGGCAGTTACACTGCGATTCTAAGGGCTGAGAAACGCGTTTATTTCAGGCTGAAAAACACGTTTTGAAAACTGTGCTGTTCCTGCCCTATAAGTTACATGGTGGTGACCAAAGTTGCCAAAACGTGTTTATTTCTGCTGAAAAACATGTTTTGACAATTTCTGATCACTGGGGTTAAGGGCTGACTCAGTGTGCTCTTCTGAGCCAGGCAGTTACACTGCAATTCTAAGGGCTGAGAAAACGTGTTTATTTCGGGCTGAAAAACACGTTTTGAAAACTGTGCTGTTCTTGCCCTATAAGTTACATGGTGGTTACCAAAGTTGCCAAAACGTGTTTATTTCTGCTGTAAAAAACGTTTTGACAGTATCTGCACACTGGGGTTAAGTGCTGACTCAGTTTGCTCTTCTGAGCCAGGCAGTTACACTGCGAATCTAAGGGCTGAGAAAACGCGTTTATTTCAGGCTGAAAAACACGTTTTGAAAACTGTGCTGTTCCTGCCCTATAAGTTACATAGTGGTGACCAAAGTTGCCAAAACGTGTTTATTTCTGCTGAAAAACACGTTTTGACAATTTCTTATCACTGGGGTTAAGGTCTGACTCAGTGGGCTCTTCTGAGCCAGGTAGTTACATTGCGATTCCAAAGGCTGAGAAAACGCGTTTATTTCGGGCTGAAAAACACGTTTTGAAAACTGTGCTGTTCCTGCCCTATAAGTTACATGGTGCTGACCAAAGTTGCCAAAACGTGTTTATTTCTGCTGAAAAATACGTTTTGACAATTTCTGATCACTGGGGTTAAGGGCTGACTCAGTGTGCTCTTCTGAGCCAGGCAGTTACATTGCGATTCCAAGGGCTGAGAAAACGCGTTTATTTCGGCTGAAAAACACGTTTTGAAAACGGTGCTGTTCCTGCCCTATAAGTTACATGGTGGTGACCAAAGTTGCCAAAACGTGTTTATTTCTGCTGAAAAACACGTTTTGACAATTTCTGATCACTGGGGTTAAGGTCTGACTCAGTGGGCTCTTCTGAGCCAGGCAGTTACACTGCGATTCCAAGGGCTGAGAAAACGCGTTTATTTCGGGCTGAAAAACACGTTTTGAAAACGGTGCTGTTCCTGCCCTATAAGTTACATGGTGGTGACCAAAGTTGCCAAAACGTGTTTATTTCTGCTGAAAAACATGTTTTGACAATTTCTGATAACTGGGGTTAAGGGCTGAATCAGTGTGCTCTTCTGAGCCAGGCAGTTACTCTGCAATTCTAAGGGCTGAGAAAACGTGTTTATTTCGGGCTGAAAAACACGTTTTGAAAACTGTGCTGTTCCTGCCCTATAAGTTACATGGTGGTGACCAAAGTTGCCAAAACGTGTTTATTTCTGCTGAAAAACAAGTTTTGACATTTTCTGCACACTGGGGTTAAGGGCTGACTCAGTGTGCTCTTCTGATTCAGGCAGTTACATTGCGATTCCAAGGGCTGAGAAAACGCGTTTATTTCTGGCTGAAAAACACGTTTTGAAAACTGTGCTGTTCCTGCCCTATAAGTTACATGGTGGTGATCAAAGTTGCCAAAACGTGTTTATTTCTGCTGAAAAACACGTTTTGACAATTTCTGATCACTGGGGTTAAGGTCTGACTCAGTGGGCTCTTCTGAGCCAGGCAGTTACTCTGCGATTCTAAGGGCTGAGAAAACGCGTTTATTTCGGGCTGAAAAACACGTTTTGAAAACTGTGCTGTTCCTGCCCTATAACTTACATGGTGGTGACCAAAGTTGCCAAAAAGTGTTTATTTCTGCTGAAAAACATGTTTTGACAATTTCTGATCACTGGGGTTAAGGGCTGACTCAGTGTGCTCTTCTGAGCCAGGCAGTTACATTGCGATTCCAAGGGCTGAGAAAACGCGTTTATTTCGGGCTGAAAAACACGGTTTGAAAACTGTGCTGTTCCTGCCACATAATTTAGATGGGGGAGACCAAAGTTGCCAAAACGTGTTTATTTCTGCTGAAAAACACGTTTTGACAACTTCTTTACGCTGGGGTTAAGATCTGACTCAGTGGGCTCTTCTGAGCCAGGCAGTTACACTGGGATTCCAAAGGCTGAGAAAACGGGTTTATTTCGTGCTGAAAAACACGTTTTTAAAAGGGTGCTGTTCCTGCCACATAAGTTACGTGGGGGTGACCAAAGTTGCCAAAACGTGTTTATATCTGCTGAAAAACACGTTTTGACAACTTCTGCACACTGGGGTTAAGGGCTGACTCAGTGGGCTCTTCTGAGCCAGGCAGTTACACTGGGATTCCAAAGGCTGAGAAAACGCGTTTATTTCGTGCTGAAAAACACGTTTTTAAAAGGGTGCTGTTCCTGCCCCATACGTTACATAGGGGTGACCAAAGTTGCCAAAACGTGTTTATTTCGGCTGAAAAACACATTTTGACAACTTCTGCACACTGGGGTTAAGGTCTGACTCAGTGGGCTCTTCTGAATCAGGCAGTTACACCGGGATTCCAAAGGCTGAGAAAACGCGTTTATTTCAGGCTGAAAAACAGGTTTTGAAAAGGGTGCTGTTCCTGCCCCATAAGTTACATGGGGGTGACCAAATTTGTCAAAACGTGTTTATTTCTGGTGAAAAACACGTTTTGACAACTTCTACACGCTGGGGTTAAGGGCTTACTCAGTGGGCTCTTCTGAGCCAGGCAGTTACACTGGGATTCCAAAGGCTGAGAAAACGCGTTTATTTCGTGCTGAAGAACACGTTTTGAAAAGGGTGCTGTTCCTGCCACATACGTTACATGGGGGTGACCAAAGTTGCGAAAACGTGTTTATTTCTGCTGAAAAACACGTTTTGACAACTTCTGCACACTGGGGTAAAGGGCTGACTCAGTGGGCTCTTCTGAGCCTGGCAGTTACACTGGGATTCCAAAGGCTGAGAAAACGGGTTTATTTCGTGCTGAAAAACACGTTTTGAAAAGGGTGCTGTTCCTGCCCCATACGTTACATAGGGGTGACCAAAGTTGCAAAAACGTGTTTATTTCTGCTGAAAAACACGTTTTGACAACTTCTGCACACTGGGGTTAAGGGCTGACTCGTTGGGCTCTTCTGAGCCAGGTAGTTACACCGGGATTGCAAAGGCTGAGAAAACGCGTTTATTTTGGGCTGAAAAACACGTTTTGAAAAGGGTGCTGTTCCTGCCACATAATTTAGACGGGGGTGACCAAAGTTGCCAAAACGTGTTTATTTCTGCTGAATAACACGTTTTGACAACTTCTGCACACTGGGGTTAAGGGCTGACTCAGTGGGCTCTTCTGAATCAGGCAGTTACACCGGGATTCCAAAGGCTGAGAAAACTCGTTTATTTCAGGCTGAAAAACACGTTTTGAAAAGGGTGCTGTTCCTGCCCCATAAGTTACATGGGGGTGACCAAAGTTGCCAAAACGTGTTTATTTCTGGTGAAAAACACGTTTTGACAACTTCTACACGCTGGGGTTAAGGGCTTACTCAGTGGGCTCTTCTGAACCAGGCAGTTACACCGCGATTCTATAGGCTGAGAAAACGCGTTTATTTCGGGCTGAAAAACACGTTTTGAAAAGTGTGCTGTTCCTGCCCTATAAGATACATGGGGGTGACCAAAGTTCCCAAAACGTGTTTATTTCTGCTGAAAAATACGTTTTGACAACTAATGCACACTGGGGTTAAGGGCTGACTCAGTGGGCTCTTCTGAGCCAGGCAGTTACACTGCGATTCTAAGGGCTGAGAAAACGCGTTTATTTCGGGCTGAAAAACAAGTTTTGAAAACTGTGCTGTTCCTGCCCTATAAGTTACATGGTGGTGACCAAAGTTGCCAAAACGTGTTTATTTCTGCTGAAAAACAAGTTTTGACATTTTCTGCACACTGGGGTTAAGGGCTGACTCAGTGTGCTCTTCTGAGCCAGGCAGTTACATTGCGATTCCAAGGGCTGAGAAAACGCGTTTATTTCGGGCTGAAAAACACGTTTTGAAAACTGTGCTGTTCCTGCCCTATAAGTTACATGGTGGTGACCAAAGTTGCCAAAACGTGTTTATTTCTGCTGAAAAACACGTTTTGAAAATTTCTGATCACTGGGGTTAAGGGCTGACTCAGTGTGCTCTTCTGAGCCAGGCAGTTACATTGCGATTCCAAGGGCTGAGAAAACGCGTTTATTTCGGGCTGAAAAACATGTTTTGAAAACTGTGCTGTTCCTGCCCTATAAGTTACATGGTGGTGACCAAAGTTGCCAAAACGTGTTTATTTCTGCTGAAAAACACGTTTTGAAAATGTCTGATCACTGGGGTTAAGGGCTGACTCAGTGTGCTCTTCTGAGCCAGGCAGTTACACTGCGATTCTAAGGGCTGAGAAAACGCGTTCATTTCAGGCTGAAAAACACGTTTTGAAAACTGTGCTGTTCCTGCCTTATAAGTTACATGGTGGTGACGAAAGTTGCCAAAACGTGTTTATTTCTGCTGAAAAACACGTTTTGACAATTTCTGATCACTGGGGTTAAGGGCTGACTCAGTGTGCTCTTCTGAGCCAGGCAGTTACATTGCGATTCCAAGGGCTGAGAAAACGCGTTTATTTCGGCTGAAAAACACGTTTTGAAAACTGTGCTGTTCCTGCCCTATAACTTACATGGTGGTGACCAAAGTTGCCAAAACGTGTTTATTTCTGCTGAAAAACATGTTTTGACAATTTCTGATCACTGGGGTTAAGGGCTGACTCAGTGTGCTCTTCTGAGCCAGGCAGTTACATTGCGATTCCAAGGGCTGAGAAAACGCGTTTATTTCGGGCTGAAAAACACGGTTTGAAAACTGTGCTGTTCCTGCCACATAATTTAGATGGGGGAGACCAAAGTTGCCAAAACGTGTTTATTTCTGCTGAAAAACACGTTTTGACAACTTCTTTACGCTGGGGTTAAGATCTGACTCAGTGGGCTCTTCTGAGCCAGGCAGTTACACTGGGATTCCAAAGGCTGAGAAAACGGGTTTATTTCGTGCTGAAAAACACGTTTTTAAAAGGGTGCTGTTCCTGCCACATAAGTTACGTGGGGGTGACCAAAGTTGCCAAAACGTGTTTATATCTGCTGAAAAACACGTTTTGACAACTTCTGCACACTGGGGTTAAGGGCTGACTCAGTGGGCTCTTCTGAGCCAGGCAGTTACACTGGGATTCCAAAGGCTGATAAAACGCGTTTATTTCGTGCTGAAAAACACGTTTTTAAAAGGGTGCTGTTCCTGCCCCATACGTTACATAGGGGTGACCAAAGTTGCCAAAACGTGTTTATTTCGGCTGAAAAACACATTTTGACAACTTCTGCACACTGGGGTTAAGGTCTGACTCAGTGGGCTCTTCTGAATCAGGCAGTTACACCGGGATTCCAAAGGCTGAGAAAACGCGTTTATTTCAGGCTGAAAAACAGGTTTTGAAAAGGGTGCTGTTCCTGCCCCATAAGTTACATGGGGGTGACCAAATTTGTCAAAACGTGTTTATTTCTGGTGAAAAACACGTTTTGACAACTTCTACACGCTGGGGTTAAGGGCTTACTCAGTGGGCTCTTCTGAGCCAGGCAGTTACACTGGGATTCCAAAGGCTGAGAAAACGCGTTTATTTCGTCCTGAAGAACACGTTTTGAAAAGGGTGCTGTTCCTGCCACATACGTTACATGGGGGTGACCAAAGTTGCGAAAACGTGTTTATTTCTGCTGAAAAACACGTTTTGACAACTTCTGCACACTGGGGTAAAGGGCTGACTCAGTGGGCTCTTCTGAGCCTGGCAGTTACACTGGGATTCCAAAGGCTGAGAAAACGGGTTTATTTCGTGCTGAAAAACACGTTTTGAAAAGGGTGCTGTTCCTGCCCCATACGTTACATAGGGGTGACCAAAGTTGCAAAAACGTGTTTATTTCTGCTGAAAAACACGTTTTGACAACTTCTGCACACTGGGGTTAAGGGCTGACTCGTTGGGCTCTTCTGAGCCAGGTAGTTACACCGGGATTGCAAAGGCTGAGAAAACGCGTTTATTTTGGGCTGAAAAACACGTTTTGAAAAGGGTGCTGTTCCTGCCACATAATTTAGACGGGGGTGACCAAAGTTGCCAAAACGTGTTTATTTCTGCTGAATAACACGTTTTGACAACTTCTGCACACTGGGGTTAAGGGCTGACTCAGTGGGCTCTTCTGAATCAGGCAGTTACACCGGGATTCCAAAGGCTGAGAAAACTCGTTTATTTCAGGCTGAAAAACACGTTTTGAAAAGGGTGCTGTTCCTGCCCCATAAGTTACATGGGGGTGACCAAAGTTGCCAAAACGTGTTTATTTCTGGTGAAAAACACGTTTTGACAACTTCTACACGCTGGGGTTAAGGGCTTACTCAGTGGGCTCTTCTGAACCAGGCAGTTACACCGCGATTCTATAGGCTGAGAAAACGCGTTTATTTCGGGCTGAAAAACAAGTTTTGAAAAGTGTGCTGTTCCTGCCCTATAAGATACATGGGGGTGACCAAAGTTCCCAAAACGTGTTTATTTCTGCTGAAAAACACGTTTTGACAACTAATGCACACTGGGGTTAAGGGCTGACTCAGTGGGCTCTTCTGAGCCAGGCAGTTACACTGCGATTCTAAGGGCTGAGAAAACGCGTTTATTTCGGGCTGAAAAACAAGTTTTGAAAACTGTGCTGTTCCTGCCCTATAAGTTACATGGTGGTGACCAAAGTTGCCAAAACGTGTTTATTTCTGCTGAAAAACAAGTTTTGACATTTTCTGCACACTGGGGTTAAGGGCTGACTCAGTGTGCTCTTCTGAGCCAGGCAGTTACATTGCGATTCCAAGGGCTGAGAAAACGCGTTTATTTCGGGCTGAAAAACACGTTTTGAAAACTGTGCTGTTCCTGCCCTATAAGTTACATGGTGGTGACCAAAGTTGCCAAAACGTGTTTATTTCTGCTGAAAAACACGTTTTGAAAATTTCTGATCACTGGGGTTAAGGGCTGACTCAGTGGGCTCTTCTGAGCCAGGCAGTTACACTGCGATTCTAAGGGCTGAGAAAACGCGTTTATTTCGGGCTGAAAAACAAGTTTTGAAAACTGTGCTGTTCCTGCCCTATAAGTTACATGGTGGTGACCAAAGTTGCCAAAACGTGTTTATTTCTGCTGAAAAACAAGTTTTGACATTTTCTGCACACTGGGGTTAAGGGCTGACTCAGTGTGCTCTTCTGAGCCAGGCAGTTACATTGCGATTCCATGGGCTGAGAAAACGCGTTCATTTCGGGCTGAAAAACACGTTTTGAAAACTGTGCTGTTCCTGCCCTATAAGTTACATGGTGGTGACCAAAGTTGCCAAAACGTGTTTATTTCTGCTGAAAAACAAGTTTTGACATTTTCTGCACACTGGGGTTAAGGGCTGACTCAGTGTGCTCTTCTGAGCCAGGCAGTTACATTGCGATTCCAAGGGCTGAGAAAACGCGTTTATTTCGGGCTGAAAAACATGTTTTGAAAACTGTGCTGTTCCTGCCCTATAAGTTACATGGTGGTGACCAAAGTTGCCAAAACGTGTTTATTTCTGCTGAAAAACACGTTTTGAAAATGTCTGATCACTGGGGTTAAGGGCTGACTCAGTGTGCTCTTCTGAGCCAGGCAGTTACACTGCGATTCTAAGGGCTGAGAAAACGCGTTCATTTCAGGCTGAAAAACACGTTTTGAAAACTGTGCTGTTCCTGCCTTATAAGTTACATGGTGGTGACGAAAGTTGCCAAAACTGTTTATTTCTGCTGAAAAACACGTTTTGACAATTTCTGATCACTGGGGTTAAGGGCTGACTCAGTGTGCTCTTCTGAGCCAGGCAGTTACATTGCGATTCCAAGGGCTGAGAAAACGCGTTTATTTCGGCTGAAAAACACATTTTGAAAACGGTGCTGTTCCTGCCCTATAAGTTACATGGTGGTGACCAAAGTTGCCAAAACGTGTTTATTTCTGCTGAAAAACACGTTTTGACAATTTCTGATCACTGGGGTTAAGGTCTGACTCAGTGGGCTCTTCTGAGCCAGGCAGTTATACTGCGATTCCAAGGGCTGAGAAAACGCGTTTATTTCGGGCTGAAAAACACGTTTTGAAAACTGTGCTGTTCCTGCCCTATAAGTTACATGGTGGTGACCAAAGTTGCCAAAACGTGTTTATTTCTGCTGAAAAACATGTTTTGACAATTTCTGATCACTGGGGTTAAGGGCTGACTCAGTGTGCTCTTCTGAGCCAGGGAGTTACACTGCGATTCTAAGGGCTGAGAAAACGCGTTCATTTCAGGCTGAAAAACACGTTTTGAAAACTGTGCTGTTCCTGCCTTATAAGTTACATGGTGGTGACGAAAGTTGCCAAAACGTGTTTATTTCTGCTGAAAAACACGTTTTGACAATTTCTGATCACTGGGGTTAAGGGCTGACTCAGTGTGCTCTTCTGAGCCAGGCAGTTACATTGCGATTCCAAGGGCTGAGAAAACGCGTTTATTTCGGCTGAAAAACACGTTTTGAAAACGGTGCTGTTCCTGCCCTATAAGTTACATGGTGGTGACCAAAGTTGCCAAAACGTGTTTATTTCTGCTGAAAAACACGTTTTGACAATTTCTGATCACTGGGGTTAAGGTCTGACTCAGTGGGCTCTTCTGAGCCAGGCAGTTATACTTCGATTCCAAGGGCTGAGAAAACGCGTTTATTTCGGGCTGAAAAACACGTTTTGAAAACTGTGCTGTTCCTGCCCTATAAGTTACATGGTGGTGACCAAAGTTGCCAAAACGTGTTTATTTCTGCTGAAAAACATGTTTTGACAATTTCTGATCACTGGGGTTAAGGGCTGACTCAGTGTGCTCTTCTGAGCCAGGCAGTTACACTGCGATTCTAAGGGCTGAGAAAACGCGTTCATTTCAGGCTGAAAAACACGTTTTGAAAACTGTGCTGTTCCTGCCTTATAAGTTACATGGTGGTGACGAAAGTTGCCAAAACGTGTTTATTTCTGCTGAAAAACACGTTTTGAAAATTTCTGATCACTGGGGTTAAGGGCTGACTCAGTGGGCTCTTCTGAGCCAGGCAGTTACACTGCGATTCTAAGGGCTGAGAAAACGCGTTTATTTCGGGCTGAAAAACACGTTTTGAAAACTGTGCTGTTCCTGCCCTATAAGATACATGGTGGTGACCAAAGTTGCCAAAACCTGTTTATTTCTGCTGAAAAACATGTTTTGACAATTTCTGTTCACTGGGGTTAAGGGCTGACTCAGTGTGCTCTTCTGAGCCAGGCAGTTACACTGCGATTCTAAGGGCTGAGATAACGCGTTTATTTCGTGCTGAAAAACACGTTTTGAAAACTGTGCTGTTCCTGTCCTGTAAGTTACATGGTGGTGACCAAAGTTGCCAAAACGTGTTTATTTCTGCTGAAAAACATGTTTTGACAATTTCTGATCACTGGGGTTAAGGGCTGACTCAGTGTGCTCTTCTGAGCCAGGCAGTTACACTGCGATTCTAAGGGCTGAGAAAACGCGTTCATTTCAGGCTGAAAAACACGTTTTGAAAACTGTGCTGTTCCTGCCCTATAAGTTACATGGTGGTGACCAAAGTTGCCAAAACGTGTTTATTTCTGCTGAAAAACACGTTTTGACAATTTCTGCACACTGGGGTTAAGGGCTGACTCAGTGTGCTCTTCTGAGCCAGGCAGTTACACTGCGATTCTAAGGGCTGAGAAAACGCGTTTATTTCGGGCTGAAAAACACGTTTTGAAAACTGTGCTGTTCCTGCCACATAATTTAGATGGGGGAGACCAAAGTTGCCAAAACGTGTTTATTTCTGCTGAAAAACACGTTTTGACAACTTCTTTACGCTGGGGTTAAGATCTGACTCAGTGGGCTCTTCTGAGCCAGGCAGTTACACTGGGATTCCAAAGGCTGAGAAAACGGGTTTATTTCGTGCTGAAAAACACGTTTTAAAAAGGGTGCTGTTCCTGCCACATAAGTTACATGGGGGTGACCAAAGTTGCCAAAACGTGTTTATTTCTGCTGAAAAACACGTTTTGACAACTAATGCACACTGGGGTTAAGGGCTGACTCAGTGGGCTCTTCTGAGCCTGGCAGTTACACTGGGATTCCAAAGGCTGAGAAAACGGGTTTATTTCGTGCTGAAGAACACGTTTTAAAAAGGGTGCTGTTCCTGCCACATAAGTTACATGGGGGTGACCAAAGTTGCCAAAACGTGTTTATTTCTGCTGAAAAACACGTTTTGACAACTTCTACACGCTGGGGTTAAGGGCTTACTCAGTGGGCTCTTCTGAACCAGGCAGTTACACTGCGAATCTATAGGCTGAGAAAACGCGTTTATTTCGGGCTGAAAAACACGTGTTGAAAAGAGTGCTGTTCCTGCCCTATAAGATACATGGGGGTGACCAAAGTTCCCAAAACGTGTTTATTTCTGCTGAAAAACACGTTTTGACAACTAATGCACACTGGGGTTAAGGGCTGACTCAGTGGGCTCTTCTGAGCCTGGCAGTTACACTGGGATTCCAAAGGCTGAGAAAACGGGTTTATTTCGTGCTGAAGAACACGTTTTAAAAAGGGTGCTGTTCCTGCCACATAAGTTACATGGGGGTGACCAAAGTTGCCAAAACGTGTTTATTTCTGCTGAAAAACACGTTTTGACAACTTCTGCACACTGGGGTTAAGAGCTGACTCAGTGGGCTCTTCTGAGCCAGGCAGTTACACAGGGATTCCAAAGACTGAGAAAACGGGTTTATTTCGTGCTGAAAAACACGTTTTGAAAAGGGTGCTGATCCTGCCCCATATGTTACATGGGGGTGACCAAAGTTGCCAAAACGTGTTTATTTCTGCTGAAAAACACGTTTTGACAACTTCTGTACACTGGGGTTAAGGGCTGACTCGTTGGGCTCTTCTGAGCCAGGTAGTTACACCGGGATTGCAAAGGCTGAGAAAACGCGTTTATTTTGGGCTGAAAAATACGTTTTGAAAAGGGTGCTGTTCCTGCCACATAATTTAGATGGGGGTGACCAAAGTTGCCAAAACGTGTTTATTTCTGCTGAAAAAAATGTTTTGACAACTTCTGCACACTGGGGTTAAGGGCTGACTCAGTGGGCTCTTCTGAGCCTGGCAGTTACACTGGGATTCCAAAGGCTGAGAAAACGGGTTTATTTCGTGCTGAAAAACACGTTTTGAAAAGGGTGCTGTTCCTGCCCCATACGTTACATAGGGGTGACCAAAGTTGCCAAAACGTGTTTATTTCTGCTGTAAACACGTTTTGACAACTTCTGCACACTGGGTTTAAGGGCTGACTCGTTGGGCTCTTCTGAGCCAGGTAGTTACACCGGGATTGCAAAGGCTGAGAAAACGCGTTTATTTTGGGCTGAAAAACACGTTTTGAAAAGGGTGCTGTTCCTGCCACATAATTTAGATGGGGGTGACCAAAGATGCCAAAACGTGTTTATTTCTGCTGAAAAACACGTTTTGACAACTTCTTTACGCTGGGGTTAAGAGCTGACTCGGTGGGCTCTTCTGAGCCAGGCAGTTACACTGGGATTCCAAAGACTGAGAAAACGGGTTTATTTCGTGCTGAAAAACACGTTTTGAAAAGGGTGCTGTTCCTGCCCCATAAGTTACATGGGGGTGAGCAAAGTTGCCAAAACGTGTTTATTTCTGGTGAAAAACACGTTTTGACAACTTTTACACGCTGGGGTTAAGGGCTTACTCAGTGGGCTCTTCTGAGCAAGGCAGTTACACTGGGATTCCAAAGGCTGAGAAAATGCGTTTATTTCGTGCTGAAGAACACGTTTTGAAAAGGGTGCTGCTCCTGCCACATAAGTTACATGGGGGTGACCAAAGTTGCCAAAACGTGTTTATTTCTGCTGAAAAACACGTTTTGACAACTTCTACACGCTGGGGTTAAGGGCTTACTCAGTGGGCTCTTCTGAAACAGGCAGTTACACTGCGATTCTATAGGCTGAGAAAACGCGTTTATTTCGGGCTGAAAAACATGTTTTGAAAAGAGTGCTGTTCCTGCCCTATAAGATACATGGGGGTGACCAAAGTTCCCAAAACGTGTTTATTTCTGCTAAAAAACACATTTTGACAACTTCTGCACACTGGGGTTAAGGTCTGACTCAGTGGGCTCTTCTGAATCAGGCAGTTACACCGGGATTCCAAAGGCTGAGAAAACGCGTTTATTTCAGGCTGAAAAACACGTTTTGAAAAGGGTGCTGTTCCTGCCCCATAAGTTACATGGGGGTGACCAAATTTGCCAAAACGTGTTTATTTCTGCTGAAAAACACGTTTTGACAACTTCTGTACACTGGGGTTAAGGGCTGACTCAGTGGGCTCTTCTGAGCCTGGCAGTTACACTGGGATTCCAAAGGCTGAGAAAACGGGTTTATTTCGTGCTGAAAAACACGTTTTGAAAAGGGTGCTGTTCCTGCCCCATACGTTACATAGGGGTGACCAAAGTTGCCAAAACGTGTTTATTTCTGCTGAAAAACACGTTTTGACAACTTCTGTACACTGGGGTTAAGGGCTGACTCGTTGGGCTCTTCTGAGCCAGGTAGTTACACCGGGATTGCAAAGGCTGAGAAAACGCGTTTATTTTGGGCTGAAAAATACGTTTTGAAAAGGGTGCTGTTCCTGCCACATAATTTAGATGGGGGTGACCAAAGTTGCCAAAACGTGTTTATTTCTGCTGAAAAACATGTTTTGACAACTTCTGCACACTGGGGTTAAGGGCTGACTCAGTGGGCTCTTCTGAGCCTGGCAGTTACACTGGGATTCCAAAGGCTGAGAAAACGGGTTTATTTCGTGCTGAAAAACACGTTTTGAAAAGGGTGCTGTTCCTGCCACATAAGTTACGTGGGTTGACCAAAGTTGCCAAAACGTGTTTATTTCTGGTGAAAAACACGTTTTGACAACTTCTACACGCTGGGGTTAAGGGCTTACTCAGTGGGCTCTTCTGAGCCAGGCAGTTACACTGGGATTCCAAAGGCTGAGAAAACGCGTTTATTTTGGGCTACAAACACGTTTTGAAAAGGGTGCTGATCCTGCCACATAAGTTACGTGGGGGTGACCAAAGTTGCCAAAACGTGTTTATATCTGCTGAAAAACACGTTTTGACAACTTCTGCACACTGGGGTTAAGGGCTGACTCGTTGGGCTCTTCTGAGCCAGGTAGTTACACCGGGATTGCAAAGGCTGAGAAAACACGTTTATTTCGGGCTGAAAAACACGTTTTCAAAAGCGTGCTAATCCTGCCCCATATGTTACATGGGGGTGACCAAAGTTGCCAAAACGTGTTTATTTCTGCTGAAAAACACGTTTTGACAACTTCTTCACACTGGGGTTAAGGGCTGACTCAGTGGGCTCTTCTGAGCCAGGCAGCTACACTGGGATTCCAAAGGCTGAGAAAACGCATTTATTTCGGACTGAAAAACACGTTTTGAAGAGGGTGCTGTTCCTGCCCCATACGTTACATAGGGGTGACCAAAGATGCCAAACCGTATTTATTTCGGCTGAAAAACACATTTTGACAACTTCTGCACACTGGGGTTAAGGTCTGACTCAGTGGGCTCTTCTGAATCAGGCAGTTACACCGGGATTCCAAAGGCTGAGAAAACGCGTATATTTCAGGCTGAAAAACACATTTTGAAAAGGGTGCTGTTCCTGCCCCATAAGTTACATGGGGGTGACAAAGTTCCCAAAACATGTTTATTTCTGGTGAAAAACACGTTTTGACAACTTCTACACGCTGGGGTTAAGGGCTTACTCAGTGGGCTCTTCTGAGCCAGGCAGTTACACTGGGATTCCAAAGGCTGAGAAAACGCGTTTATTTCGTACTGAAGAACACGTTTTGAAAAGGGTGCTGTTCCTGCCACATAAGTTACATGGGGGTGACCAAAGTTGCCAAAACGTGTTTATTTCTGCTGAAAAACACGTTTTGACAACTTCTGCACACTGGGGTTAAGAGCTGACTCAGTGGGCTCTTCTGAGCCAGGTAGTTACACCGGGATTGCAAAGGCTGAGAAAACGCGTTTATTTTGGGCTGAAAAACACGTTTTGAAAAGGGTGCTGATCCTGCCCCATATGTTACATGGGGGTGACCAAAGTTGCCAAAACGTGTTTATTTCGGCTGAAAAACATGTTTTGACAACTTCTGCACACTGGGGTTAAGGGCTGACTCAGTGGGCTCTTCTGAGCCAGGCTGTTACACTGGGATGCTCAAGATTGAAAAACGCGTTTATCTCGGGCTGAAAAACATGTTTTGAAAAGGGTGCTGATCCTGCCCCATAAGTTACATGGGGGTGACCAAAGTTACCGAAACGTGTTTATTTCTGCTAAAAAACACATTTTGACAACTTCTGCACACTGGGGTTAAGGGCTGACTCAGTGGGCTCTTCTGAGCCGGCAGTTACACTGGGATTCCAAAGGCTGAGAAAACGCGTTTATTTCAGGCTGAACAACACGGTTTGAAAAGGGTGCTGTTCCTGCCACATAATTTAGATGGGGGTGACCAAAGTTGCCAAAACGTGTTTATTTCTGCTGAAAAACACGTTTTGACAACTTCTGCACGCTGGGGTTAAGGGCTGACTCAGTGGGCTCTTCTGAATCAGGCAGTTACACCGGGATTCCAAAGGCTGAGAAAACGCATTTATTTCGGGCTGAAAAACACGTTTTGAAAAGTGTGCTGTTCCTGCCCTATAAGATACATGGGGGTGACCAAAGTTGCCAAAACGTGTTTATTTCTGCTGAAAAACACGTTTTGATAACTTCTGCACACTGGGGTTAAGGGCTGACTCAGTGGGCTCTTCTGAGCCAGGCAGTTACACTGGGATTCCAAAGGCTGAGAAAACGCGTTTATTTCGTGCTGAAGAACACGTTTTGAAAAGGGTGCTGTTCCTGCCACATAAGTTACATGGGGGTGACCAAAGTTGCCAAAACGTGTTTATTTCTGCTGAAAAACACGTTTTGATAACTTCTGCACACTGGGGTTAAGGGCTGACTCAGTGGGCTCTTCTGAGCCTGGCAGTTACACTGGGATTCCAAAGGCTGAGAAAACGGGTTTATTTCGTGCTGAAGAACACGTTTTGAAAAGGGTGCTGTTCCTGCCCCATACGTTACATAGGGGTGACCAAAGTTGCCAAAACGTGTTTATTTCTGCTGAAAAACACGTTTTGACAACTTCTGCACACTGGGGTTAAGGGCTGACTCGTTGGGCTCTTCTGAGCCAGGTAGTTACACCGGGATTGCAAAGGCTGAGAAAACGCGTTTATTTTGGGCTGAAAAACACGTTTTGAAAAGGGTGCTGTTCCTGCCACATAATTTAGATGGGGGTGACCAAAGTTGCCAAAACGTGTTTATTTCTGCTGAATAACACGTTTTGACAACTTCTGCACACTGGGGTTAAGGGCTGACTCAGTGGGCTCTTCTGAATCAGGCAGTTACACCGGGATTCCAAAGGCTGAGAAAACGCGTTTATTTCGGGCTGAAAAACACGTTTTGAAAAGTGTGCTGTTCCTGCCCTATAAGATACATGGGGGTGACCAAAGTTCCCAAAACGTGTTTATTTCTGCTGAAAAACACGTTTTGACAACTAATGCACACTGGGGTTAAGGGCTGACTCAGTGGGCTCTTCTGAGCCTGGCAGTTACACTGGGATTCCAAAGGCTGAGAAAACGGGTTTATTTCGTGCTGAAGAACACGTTTTAAAAAGGGTGCTGTTCCTGCCACATAAGTTACATGGGAGTGACCAAAGTTGCCAAAACGTGTTTATTTCTGGTGAAAAACACGTTTTGACAACTTCTACACGCTGGGGTTAAGGGCTTACTCAGTGGGCTCTTCTGAACCAGGCAGTTACACTGCGATTCTATAGGCTGAGAAAACGCGTTTATTTCGGGCTGAAAAACACGTGTTGAAAAGAGTGCTGTTCCTGCCCTATAAGATACATGGGGGTGACCAAAGTTCCCAAAACGTGTTTATTTCTGCTGAAAAACACGTTTTGACAACTAATGCACACTGGGGTTAAGGGCTGACTCAGTGGGCTCTTCTGAGCCTGGCAGTTACACTGGGATTCCAAAGGCTGAGAAAACGGGTTTATTTCGTGCTGAAGAACACGTTTTAAAAAGGGTGCTGTTCCTGCCACATAAGTTACATGGGGGTGACCAAAGTTGCCAAAACGTGTTTATTTCTGCTGAAAAACACGTTTTGACAACTTCTGCACACTGGGGTTAAGAGCTGACTCAGTGGGCTCTTCTGAGCCAGGCAGTTACACAGGGATTCCAAAGACTGAGAAAACGGGTTTATTTCGTGCTGAAAAACACGTTTTGAAAAGGGTGCTGATCCTGCCCCATATGTTACATGGGGGTGACCAAAGTTGCCAAAACGTGTTTTTTCGGCTGAAAAACATGTTTTGACAACTTCTGCACATTGGGGTTAAGGGCTGACTCAGTGGGCTCTTCTGAGCCTGGCAGTTACACAGGGATTCCAAAGGCTGAGAAAACGGGTTTATTTCGTGCTGAAAAACACGTTTTGAAAAGGGTGCTGTTCCTGCCACATAAGTTACGTGGGGGTGACCAAAGTTGCCAAAACGTGTTTATATCTGCTGAAAAACACGTTTTGACAACTTCTGCACACCGGGGTTAAGGGCTAACTCGCTGGGCTCTTCTGAGCCAGGTAGTTACACCGGGATTGCAAAGGATGAGAAAACGCGTTTATTTTGGGCTGAAAAACACGTTTTGAAAAGGGTGCTGATCCTGCCCCATATGTTACATGGGGGTGACCAAAGTTGCCAAAACGTGTTTATTTCGGCTGAAAAACATGTTTTGACAACTTCTGCACACTGGGGTTAAGGGCTGACTCAGTGGGCTCTTCTGAGCCAGGCTGTTACACTGGGATGCTCAAGATTGAAAAACGCGTTTATCTCGGGCTGAAAAACATGTTTTGAAAAGGGTGCTGATCCTGCCCCATAAGTTACATGGGGGTGACCAAAGTTACCGAAACGTGTTTATTTCTGCTAAAAAACACATTTTGACAACTTCTGCACACTGGGGTTAAGGGCTGACTCAGTGGGCTCTTCTGAGCCAGGCAGTTACACTGGGATTCCAAAGGCTGAGAAAACGCGTTTATTTCGGGCTGAACAACACGGTTTGAAAAGGGTGCTGTTCCTGCCACATAATTTAGATGGGGGTGACCAAAGTTGCCAAAACGTGTTTATTTCTGCTGAAAAACACGTTTTGACAACTTCTGCACGCTGGGGTTAAGGGCTGACTCAGTGGGCTCTTCTGAGCCAGGCAGCTACACTGGGATTCCAAAGGCTGAGAAAACGCATTTATTTCGGACTGAAAAACACGTTTTGAAGAGGGTGCTGTTCCTGCCCCATACGTTACATAGGGGTGACCAAAGATGCCAAAACGTGTTTATTTCGGCTGAAAAACACATTTTGACAACTTCTGCACACTGGGGTTAAGGTCTGACTAAGTGGGCTCTTCTGAATCAGGCAGTTACACCGGGATTCCAAAGGCTGAGAAAACGCGTATATTTCAGGCTGAAAAACACATTTTGAAAAGGGTGCTGTTCCTGCCCCATAAGTTACATGGGGGTGACCAAAGTTGCCAAAACATGTTTATTTCTGGTGAAAAACACGTTTTGACAACTTCTACACGCTGGGGTTAAGGGCTTACTCAGTGGGCTCTTCTGAGCCAGGCAGTTACACTGGGATTCCAAAGGCTGAGAAAACGCGTTTATTTCGTGCTGAAGAACACGTTTTGAAAAGGGTGCTGTTCCTGCCACATAAGTTACATGGGGGTGACCAAAGTTGCCAAAACGTGTTTATTTCTGCTGAAAAACACGTTTTGACAACTTCTGCACACTGGGGTTAAGGGCTGACTCAGTGGGCTCTTCTGAGCCTGGCAGTTACACTGGGATTCCAAAGGCTGAGAAAACGGGTTTATTTCGTGCTGAAGAACACGTTTTAAAAAGGGTGCTGTTCCTGCCACATAAGTTACATGGGGGTGACCAAAGTTGCCAAAACGTGTTTATTTCTGCTGAAAAACACGTTTTGACAACTTCTGCACACTGGGGTTAAGAGCTGACTCAGTGGGCTCTTCTGAGCCAGGCAGTTACACAGTTATTCCAAAGACTGAGAAAACGGGTTTATTTCGTGCTGAAAAACACGTTTTGAAAAGGGTGCTGTTCCTGCCACATAAGTTACGTGGGGGTGACCAAAGTTGCCAAAACGTGTTTATATCTGCTGAAAAACACGTTTTGACAACTTCTGCACACCGGGGTTAAGGGCTAACTCGCTGGGCTCTTCTGAGCCAGGTAGTTACACCGGGATTGCAAAGGATGAGAAAACGCGTTTATTTTGGGCTGAAAAACACGTTTTGAAAAGGGTGCTGATCCTGCCCCATATGTTACATGGGGGTGACCAAAGTTGCCAAAACGTGTTTATTTCGGCTGAAAAACATGTTTTGACAACTTCTGCACACTGGGGTTAAGGGCTGACTCAGTGGGCTCTTCTGAGCCAGGCTGTTACACTGGGATGCTCAAGATTGAAAAACGCGTTTATCTCGGGCTGAAAAACATGTTTTGAAAAGGGTGCTGATCCTGCCCCATAAGTTACATGGGGGTGACCAAAGTTACCGAAACGTGTTTATTTCTGCTAAAAAACACATTTTGACAACTTCTGCACACTGGGGTTAAGGGCTGACTCAGTGGGCTCTTCTGAGCCAGGCAGTTACACTGGGATTCCAAAGGCTGAGAAAACGCGTTTATTTCGGGCTGAACAACACGGTTTGAAAAGGGTGCTGTTCCTGCCACATAATTTAGATGGGGGTGACCAAAGTTGCCAAAACGTGTTTATTTCTGCTGAAAAACACGTTTTGACAACTTCTGCACGCTGGGGTTAAGGGCTGACTCAGTGGGCTCTTCTGAGCCAGGCAGCTACACTGGGATTCCAAAGGCTGAGAAAACGCATTTATTTCGGACTGAAAAACACGTTTTGAAAAGGGTGCTGTTCCTGCCCCATACGTTACATAGGGGTGACCAAAGTTGCCAAAACGTGTTTATTTCGGCTGAAAAACACATTTTGACAACTTCTGCACACTGGGGTTAAGGTCTGACTCAGTGGGCTCTTCTGAATCAGGCAGTTACACCGGGATTCCAAAGGCTGAGAAAACGCGTTTATTTCAGGCTGAAAAACACGTTTTGAAAAGGGTGCTGTTCCTGCCCCATAAGTTACATGGGGGTGACCAAATTTGCCAAAACGTGTTTATTTCTGCTGAAAAACACGTTTTGACAACTTCTGTACACTGGGGTTAAGGGCTGACTCAGTGGGCTCTTCTGAGCCTGGCAGTTACACTGGGATTCCAAAGGCTGAGAAAACGGGTTTATTTCGTGCTGAAAAACACGTTTTGAAAAGGGTGCTGTTCCTGCCCCATACGTTACATAGGGGTGACCAAAGTTGCCAAAACGTGTTTATTTCTGCTGAAAAACACGTTTTGACAACTTCTGTACACTGGGGTTAAGGGCTGACTCGTTGGGCTCTTCTGAGCCAGGTAGTTACACCGGGATTGCAAAGGCTGAGAAAACGCGTTTATTTTGGGCTGAAAAATACGTTTTGAAAAGGGTGCTGTTCCTGCCACATAATTTAGATGGGGGTGACCAAAGTTGCCAAAACGTGTTTATATCAGCTGAAAAACACGTTTTGACAACTTCTGCACACTGGGGTTAAGGGCTGACTCAGTGGGCTCTTCTGAGCCAGGCAGTTACACTGGGATTCCAAAGGCTGAGAAAACGCGTTTATTTCGTGCTGAAAAACACGTTTTGCAAACGGTGCTGTTCCTGCCCCATAAGTTACAGGGGGTGAATAAAGTTGCCAAAACCTGTTTATTTCTACTGAAAAAAACCTGTTTTGACAACTTCTGCACACTGGGGTTAAGGGCTGACTCAGTGGGCTCTTCTGAGCCAGGCAGTTACACTGGGATTCCAAAGGCTGAGAAAACGCGTTTATTTCATGCTGAAAAACCCGTTTTGAAAAGGTGCTGTTCCTGCCCCATAAGTTACATGGGGGTGACCAAAGTTGCCAAAACGTGTTTATTTCTGCTGAAAAACACGTTTTGACAACTTCTGCACACTGGGGTTAAGGGCTGACTCAGTGGGCTCTTCTGAGCCAGGCAGTTACACTGGGATTCCAAAGGCTGAGAAAACGCGTTTATTTCGGGCTGAAAAACACGTTTTGAGAAGGGTGCTGTTCTTGCCCCATAAGTTACATGGGGGTGACCAAAGTTGCCAAAACGTGTTTATTTCTGCTGAAAAACACGTTTTGACAACTTCAGCACAATGGGGCTAAGAGCTGACTCAGTGTGCTCTTCTGGATGCAGCAGTTACCGTGGGATGAACAGGGTTGCAAAAACACGTTTCTCTCGGCCTAAAACACTATCTTTTCAATTTCTGCATTGTGGAGCTTAGAGCTGCCTTAGTGTGCTTTTCTTTCCCCAGCAGTTACAGTGGGATGCTCAAAATTGAAAAAACGCATTTCTCTAATCTGAAAAAGACTTTTTGACAAATTCTGCACATTTGGCTAAGAGCTGACTTAAAGTGCTCTTCTGGACGCAGCACTTACAGTGGGATGCCCAATATGCAAAAACGCGTTTCTCTCGGCTGAAAATGACGTTTTGACACGTTCTGCACAGTCCGGCAAAGAGCTGCCACAGTGTGCACTTCAGGCTTCAGCACTTACAATGGCATGCCCAATTTTGCAAAAACGCATTTTTCTCGTCTGAAAGCGACGCTTTGACAAATTCTGCACAGTAGGGCTAACAGCTGCCTCAGTGTGCTCTTCTGGTCCCTGCAGTTACAGTGGGAAGCCCAATTTTGCAAAAATGCATTTTTCTCGGCTGAAACATACGATTTGACAACTTCTGCACAGTGGGGCTAAGAGCTGCCTCAGTGTGCTCTTCTGGCCCCAGCAGTTAAAGTGGGATGCCCAATATGCAAAACGCGTTTCTCTCAGCTGAAAACGATGTTTTGACAAATTCTGCACAGTGGAGCTAACAGCTGCCACACTGTGCTCATTTGGACACAGCAGTTACACTAGGATGCCCAAGTTTGCAAAAACGTGTTTCTCTAGTCTGAAAACGACGTTTTGACAAATTCTGCACAGTGGGGCTAACAGCTGCCTCAGTGTGCTCTTCTGGCTGCAACCCTTATAGTGGGATGCCTAAGTTGCAAAAACGCATTTCTCTTGGCTGAACCACACGTTTTGACAACTTCTGCACAGTGGGGCAAAGAGCTGGCTCAGTGTGCTCTTCTGGCCGAAGCACTTACAGTGGGATGCCCAAAAAAGCAAAAACGTGTTTCTCTCAGTTGAAAACGATGTTATTTCAAATTCTGCATAGTGGGGATAAGAGCTGCCTCAGTGTGCTCTTCTGGCCCCAGCAGTCACAGTGGGATGCCCAAGGTTGCAAAAACACGTTTCTCTTGGCTGAAAACGCCATCTTGTCAAATTCTGCACAGTGGAGCTTAGAGCTGCCTCAGTGTGCTCTTCTGGCCCCAGGAGTTACACTGGGTTTGCAAAAACGCGATTCACTTGGTTGAAAACGATGTTTTGACAAATTCTGCACTGTGGGGCTAAGAGCCTACTCAGTCTATTCTTCTGGCCGCAGCAGTTACAGTAGAATGCCCAAGGTTGCAAAAACGCGTTTCTCTCAGCTGAAAACGACGTTTTGACAAATTCTGCACACTGCGGCTTAGAGCTGCCTCAGTGTGCTCTTTTAGCCTCAGCAGTTACAAAGGGATGCCCAATATTGCAAAAACGCGCTTCTCTCTGCTGAAAACGAGGTTTTGTCAAATTCAGCGCAGTGGGGCTAAGAGCTGACTCAGTGTGCTCTTCTGGCCGCTACACTAACAGTAGGATGCCCATGGTTGCAAAAAAGCATTTCTCTCGGTTGAAAACGATGTTTTGACAAATTCTGCACAGTTGGTCTAACAGCTGCCTCAGTGTGCTCTTCTGGCTGCAACACTTACAGTGGGATGCCCAAGTTGCAAAAACGCATTTCTCTCGGCTGAAAACATCTTTTTGACAAATTCGGCACAGTTGGGCTAAGAGCTGCCTCAGTGTGCTCTTCTGGCCCCAGCAGTTACAGTCAAAAACAACTTCAAAAACGACGTTATGACAACTTCTGCACAGAGGGGTTAAGAGCTGCCTCAGTGTGCTCTTCTAGCCCCAGCAGTCACAGAGGGATGAACAAAGTTGCAAGAACACGTTTCTCTCAACTGAAAATTACATTTTGACAAATTCTGCACAGCTGGGCTAAGAGCAGCCTTTCTCTGCTGTTCTGGACCCAGCAGTTACCATGGGACGCACAAAGTTGCAAAAATGCGTTTCTCTTGGCTGAAAACGACGTTTTGCAAATTCTGCACGGTGGGGCTAACAGCTGCCTCAGTGTGCTCTTCTGGTCCCAACAGTTATAGTGGGATGCCCAAGGTTGCAAAAACGCGTTTATCTCAGCTGAAAACGACGTTTTGACAAATTCTGCACACTGTGGCTATGAGCTGCCTCAGTGTGCTCTTATGGCCCCAGCAGTTACTGTGGGATGCTCAAGTTTGCAAAAACGCATTTCTCTAGGCTGAAAATGACGTTTTGACAAATTCTGCACAGTGGGGCTAAGAGGTGACTCAGTCTACTCTTCTGGACGAAGCAGTTAAAGTGGGATGCCCAATTTGCAAAAACGCATTTCTCTCAGCTGAAAACGACGTTTTGACAAATTCTGCACAGTGGGGCTAAGAGCTGCCACAGTGTGCTCTTCGGGCCCCAGCACTTACAGTGGGATGCTCAAGGTTGCAAAGACGTGTTTCACTCAGCTGAAAACAACGTTATTTCAAATTCTGCACAGTGGGGCTAAGAGTTGCCTCAGTATGCTCTTCTGACCCCAGCAGTTACAGTGGGATGCCGAAGGTTGCAATAACGCGTTTCTCTCGGCTGAAAACGACATTATTTCAAATTCTGCACAGTGGGGCTAACAGCTGCCCCATTGTGCTCTTCTGGCCCCAGCACTTACAGTGGGATGCTCAACATTGCAAAGACGTGTTTCACTCATTGAAAACAACGTTATTTCAAATTCTGCACAGCGGGGCTAAGAGTTGACTCAGTGTGCTCTTCTGGCCCCAGCAGTTACAGTGGGATGCCGAAGGTTGCAAAAACGCGTTTCTCTCAGCTGAAAACGACATTATTTCAAGTTCTGCACAGTGGGGCTAACAGCTGACTCAGTGTGCTCTTCTGGCCCTGGCAGTTACAGTCAAAAAATAACATTTTGGTAAATTCCACAGAGAGGGGCTAAGAGCTGCCACAGTGTACTCTTCTGGCCGCAGCAGTTACACTGGGATGCCCATGGTTGCAATAACACGATTCACTTGGCTGAAAATGATGTTTTGACAAATTCTGCACAGTGGGGCTAAGAGCTGATTCAGTCTGCTTTTCTGGCTGCAGCAGTTACAGTGGGATGCCCAAGGTTGCAAAATCCCGTTAATCTCGGCTGAAAACGCCATCTTGTCAAATTCTGCACGGTGGGGCTTAAAGCTCCCTCAGTGTGCTCTTCTGGCCCCAGCAGTTACAGTGGGATGTCCAAGTTTGCAAAAACGCGTTTCTCTAGTCTGAAAACGACGTTTTGACAGATTCTAAACAGTGGGGCTAACAGCTGCCTCAGTGTGCTCTTCTGGACCCCCAGTTACGGTGGGATGCCGAAGGTTGCATAAACGCGTTTCTCTCGGCTGAAAACAACGTTTTGACAAATGAGCTGCCTCAGTGTGCTCTTCTGGCTCAAGCAGTTACTGTGGGAGGCCCAAAGTTGCAAAACGCGTTTCTCTATGTTGAAAATGCCATCTTGTCAAATTCTGCACAGTGGGGCTAAGGGCTGCCTCGGTGTGCTCTTCTGGCCCAAGCAGTTACAGTGGGATGCCCAAGGTTTCAAAAACGCGTTTCTCTAGTCTGAAAACGACGTTTTGACAAATTCTGAACAGTGAGGCTAACAGCTGCCTCAGTGTGCTCTTCTGGACCCAGCAGTTACAGTGGGATGTCCAAGGTTGCAAAAACGCGTTTATCTTGGCTGAAAAACACTTTTTGACAAATTCTGCACAGTGGGTTTAAGAGCTCACTCAGTGTGTTCTTGTGGCCCCAGCAGTTACAGCGGGGTGCTCAAGGTTGTGAAAATGCGTTTCTCTCGGCTGTAAATGACGTTTTGACACATTCTGCACAATGGGGCTAAGAGCTGCCTTGATGTGCTCTTCTGGCCCCAGCACTTACAGTGGGATGCCCAAAGTTGCAAAAACGCGTTTCTCTCGGCTGAAAATGACGTTTTGACAACTTCTGCACAGTGGGGCTAAGAGTTGACTCAGTGTGCTCTTCTGGCCCCAGCAGTTACAGTGGGATGCTCACTGTTGCAAAAACACGTTTCTCTCGGCTGAAAACGACGTTTAGACAAATTCTGCACACTGGGTCATAGAGCTGCCTCAGTGTGCTCTTCTGGCCCCAGCAGTTACAGTGGGATGGCCAGGGTTTGCAAAAACGCGTTTATATATTGTGCCACTCACACCACGTTTTATCGCAGCGTACCTCGCTCATTTGGAATGGCTGGATCTGTATGTTAGTTTTTGCAGAGGTAGAAATGCAGCCACTTGAGAGAGCCAGATTTCAACAGCCGGTACCTTGGAGACAGACCATATCAGCAAAATACACTTCTTGGAAAATGAAATAAGCGTTGAAAATAGGCATTCTGAGTCTTTGTGAAGTATGACTTTATAATCACTATGTAGAAAACACAAGTTTGCAGACATAGTAACATGTTCACCCAAGATTTTTTTAGTGACAGAATGTAATTTTTTTTTGGTATTGTTTAATTTTAACAATTTAAACAAATCAGGGTTACATAAAATTTGTAATGAATTTTGAAATTAAGCGCTTGTATGATAACAGAAGTGCACTTTCAATGCAGCTTTTCACACATAGTTATACGGTCCTCCTCAGTAAATGAGCACACCAAGTCTTGCTCCCAGGTAGTTTTCAGGGCTGTATATGAAGATTTACAGTTAGTAACTAATATAGTATAGTTATAATGATAATGATAATGATAACATTCCCCTTGGGGTACCAGGAGTTCTTTTTTTTTTCAATTTCAATAGAACCAATCTTAATCTATTTCCTTTGAGACGTGATATATTTGAAGAAATGTGTAAAATTCAGATGTGGGAATATTATATTCAGCTTTGATCTGATCAAAATATTTTAAAACTTCTTGTGAGAATAAACAGTAAAGGTCTAAAATCAACTTTCTGGTCCAGTCTAAAAATCCTGTAATTTTCATTTGCATATGGAAATAGGATTGTTGAAAATGACAGGAGATAATATAGATATACAAGTGGGTATATTAAGGTATTATCTAGCACCCCTCCAATCCAGGAGAATATTGTGTTCTACAAATTTGTCTGACAGATTTCTCAATAGACTAACATTGTTAATAAAGGGTAGAAATTCTAATGGGTTTTACAAACCCTGTATGATCAGGTTTAATAATATTTGGTAATATGTTTTCTAATCTATGAGCAAAAAGTGTTTGCCAATATTTTGGCAAATCAGAATTCAATAGGCGTATAGGTCTGTATGATGCACAGTCCTGTGCATCCTTATCCTTTTTGAAAAGCAAACAGATAAAGGCTTTATTCCAAGTCTCAGGTAATGAGCCTTGATCTAGTAGATTTTTCAATACTGGTAAGAGGATTTGGTAAAGCTCAGGCCAAATTTTTAAATAAAATTCTAGACAGTACAAATCCAGCCCTGGTGATGTGCCCAAGGGCACAGATAGAATTGCACCCAGAGCCTCTCCGGGGTAAAAGGTGCATTAAGAGCATTCCTATGAACCTCAGAAATGAGGTTGTAATATAATAAATACCTTTTACAGGTATGATGTTATATCAACCTATGCCACATTGTTTTGTGAATCACAAAGTGCCTTATAGAAGTCTTTAAATACAGTATGTTGTTAATTAACCTGGGATCATATGTCTGTGAACCATCTGTTAACCTTACAGACTTAATGGAACAATCATTTTGTTTCTTTTTTATCTTGTGGGTGAGTAATCTAATTGTCTTATTTCCATATTAGTAATACCACGGTTTGAAAAACAAATATTTTTTTATGTTCTGAATGTTCTAAAGTCAATTCTGTCTTTGATCAAACCGACGATTGAGGGAAATGATATGCCCCTCAATAGTTGTTTTGGCAGCATCCCACATTGTTACAGGTGATCCCTGTGATTTTTGTCATCTTCACAATAGTGAAGGACCCACATCTGTACAAGATCACGAAACACAGCATTTCCTAGGAGAGAGGTGTTAAACCTCCAGAATCTACTTCTCTCTATGGCAATACTGAAATTAAAATCTAATTGTATCAATCATGAGAATGATCAGATAGGATAATTGAACCAATATGATAGGATAAAACATTATAAACATACATACTGGGTATAAAATACAAATTATGAATAGGAGGCATGGGAATTAAAAGTAAAAGGTATAGTTTTTAACTAAAGGATTCAGCTCTCTTCATATATTCACAAGACCCAAGACCATGAGTCCCCACATATGTTTTTAAGAGCAGATAATGATCTAGTTTAAAACAAAGACAGTGTTGGTTAAACAAAAGTCTAAATTTGGGAGAATCTTCATTAGGAGCACACATATTTAGAATAGTGAGATGTTGTAAAAATATAGAACCTGATATTAAAACAAATCTGCCTTCTGAGTCTTTTTCGAGGCTTTGAATGACCTTGTAAATGACCCTGCCCAGCCTCTCTTCCAGCCGCCTACAGTATGTGCACACTAATAGCATGCTGCTCTATTATACAGCTTCTCCACTCCCTGGCCAAGGGAATCACATTGACATCCTACTGCAATGCTTTTTCATTCAGCCCCCTGCACATTAACTTCACACTGTTCTGACCATTTTTGTTCTTTTAGAAAGCTGGCAACATGAGGTGTGTGTTTTCAACTCTGATCTGCATTTTACTGTCAGTGTGAGTGACAGGTAAGGCATTCTATCACTGTATACTCTCAAATGAGTAAAACATAATTTGGAACAAATTTCTTTAATCTCCACCTGTCATTCACAATTATTGCTTTGTGAAGTATATGTCTTTGCCTTCATTTTATTGGGTAATGAAGACCTTTGTACAGTATGAGGTCAAATCCACTGTGTTTTTTTCTTCTAATTTATTTTAAAATGTCTCCAATAATGTGATCAGAGTCAAAAGTAAATGTATTACTCATTATGTTTACTTTGTAAGATAAGTGCTATTTTTTTCTTTTCTTTATGGTCTGACTGCCTCAGACACCTTTTACAAACAATAACTGTAGTTTGTCATTACAATATGAGCAATAATCACACACGCTAGTGGTAATGGAAGTACTCTTTTATTGACCAGAAAGGCATAGGATAACAATCCTTGAAAGGACTACTTTCACCAGTCAGTAAGAGTGAAGGTGCAGGGTCCTGACTAATACAAGCCACGCAGTTCAGGTTGGGAACCTGAGAAAACAGCAGAATGGGGAAACATGGGACAGTCACAGCCGTTCACTAACACTACATGTACATAAATTCCTTTCCTTCCCCCCAAGTAAACGATATCCCTACTAGTTCCCAACTATTCTGGACAGCTTCTCATCTATTCCACCATGCACTCGCTCAGTACCCCATCACCGCCTGATAACGGTACTACATTGCCTTCCCTTCAAGAGTCAGATGTCCTATCTTCTCCCTTGCCTGGCTGCTCTGGCTCGTCACCATTTTTGAGAAAAACAGGCTGAGCGAGCTCCAGCAAGTCTGTCCCGGTGGAGCACTACCATACACCCCCAGGTCTTTAACTGGACACAATAACACACTTCACACTTCACCTCTTGGAGAGGCCTTTCTTCTGTTGGGGGTCCGTACACCCAAAAAAGTTCCCCAGCATGTGGGTCCCTGGCAGTACCTGTCATATTGGTGCTTCTGATGCACGCCAGCCTGGGTAAGGTGGGTCCGGGCACCTCTGGTCACTGTGGAGCTTCTTTGGTGCCCCCAGCCTGTTAAACATGCCCTCCAGCAATGCATCCACCACAGTGGTGGTGCTCTGGTCTGGTAGGGTATATGCCTCAGCCCATTTTGTAAAATAGTCCATAGCCACCAGGATGAAGCCGTTGCTGGAATCTGAATGATGGAGTGGGCCCAGCACATCAACCCCCACTTGCACCATGGGAGCTCCCACCTGATGTTGCTGTAGGGGGGGCATGGGAGCAGTCAGGGGGACCTTTCTGTGCCAGGCGCACATCACAAGTTCGGCAGAAATGCACCATGTCCTGGTGACACTGTCTCCAGTAGAAGTGGTCCCGGAAATGCCCCAGGGTCTTGGCAATGCCAAAATGTCCTACTCCTGGCTGCCTATGCACTGCTCGCAGCACAACATTCCACAGAGAGGCAAGTACCACTAGCTGCTACCATATCTCACCACCAGAGTATGCCTGTCACCCCCTCCTTCACAACCAAGGAATTCCAGAGTGTACAGAGTGCTTTAACTGCCTTGGAGTGAGAAATGATATCTTCCCGAGATAGCCGGCTCTTTTATGTCTTCCAGCAGAGCACCAGACCACTAGCAGGGACATCCTTAACTCCTGGGACCTGGGGGGAAGGACAGGGGTTTATGTACATATAGTGTTAGTGTACGGGTTTGGCTGTCCCATGTTTCCCATCATGCATTTGTTCAGTGCCCCATCACCGCCTGATGAGGGCGCTACATTATACTTCTGCTAGTACACAAGAAATTGAAATTTAACCTGTGCACTATGATTCCATCCAAATATGAATTCAGTTTCTCTTTTAGCTTTGATAACCAGATGCTTCACCTAAAAAATGATATGAACCTCACAAGTATCCTTTTCAGGAACCTATGACTGCCAGTGCACATATCCAACAGGCTGTATGTAGTTTGATGGATTCTGCTACAAGTGCTTCACAGAAAGAATGATGTGGGCTGATGCAAATGTATGTATCGTGTGAGTTACAGGCAGTTTTCAGATTTTGTTTTTATTTATTGTGATGGAAGTAAACTATTGTGAAAGTGTTGATTTTAAATGGAGTCAATCCCAGTGACCTGTGATTGCAGACTAATCAATGATAGATACACTACAGATTACCTGTTATTGTTGACATACTATGGTTACATAGGTTATTAGCACAAAGTTATGAATTACATAACATTAAAGACTTATCTTAACGTTTATGAGATAAGCAATTAATTATTAATACAGTAGATATTGCTTCTCGTCAGTTTATTTAAATTTTATTAAGAGTCTCTTAAATACCTAATTTATGTACATTTAAAAAAAAAGAATATACTTCCTTGTTCAAATGTGTTTTCCTAAATGTTTACACTTATTGGTGAAAATTATACAGTTAATTCATATTCCCAGCTAGTTTCATAGGCTTTTATTCAGATTAATTAGAAAATTCAAGATCAGACATCAGTCTTGGAATAATCAGGACAATATTGTTCATTGTCTCACAGCAGTCCTTACAAAACAGGAAATAAAAGTCTGGACAAATGACATGTAATATAATGTGTAGATATACTAGTGAGTTATACTGTAGTAAACTACAAACCATACTAAATCTGTTAGAAGAAAAAGCACAGAATAAATCTTCTATGTTTATCCACTCTCAGTGCTTCTGATGATATAACTGTTTTTCTTGTCCTTTCAGCTCCACTGCCATAAGCTGAGGTCACTTCTGCCCTCAGTGCCTGATGAGCATGTTAACAACTTCCTGTTGACCCTGATCAGAAGTGAGGACGACAGGGAGCACTCAGTCTGGCTGGGAGGCATGGACTGCAGAAAGGTACTGAGGTACCTCAAGGGTATTGTTTGGGCCCAATGTTTTCCCTGCATTACATAAATTGTCTGGATACTGTTATATAGTAAATATAATAATTGGTAAATCCAATATGCACATGATACAAAAATACAGGAATTAGTAAACACATTGTGTATTTGGCAGGCATGACAAATATAACATTGACTGACAAACATAATGTGATGCCCACAGGTGATTGGAACACATACTGTACACATTTCATTGGGTGATATCGAACTACAGATGGCTACACAAGAAAGGGATTTGGGTTTATTTAGGTTCAACTCAGGACACTCTTTCACACTCAGTAGCAAAAACAAGACACAGGGTAACAGTTTGGACAGAAAAAATGAAACATTCTTTAACAGAAAGAGCTGGAACATGCTTCCCAGAGAAGTGGGTGAGGTTCAAATTCTGGTTACCAATTTGAAAGGGCTGGATGAAATTTAAGTTTTACTGAGCTACCTTCAAATGAGCAAAATCCATCCATCTATCCACCCATCTCTCCATTCTTCTATTTGTATATTCATCCATTCATTAATTGTCCCTTGCAAAGGTATTCACTTCCTTCTAATGATGTCCTTTGCTGAAATACAAATGATGTGTATATATCGTTTTAAAGTGATTATTTATAATGTAAACTTTAATGCTTAAAGAACAAGTCAAGTGTCAGCAAATCACATCAAAGTCAGTTAAAAGTTAACAGTTTTACTTGTGTCTTTCATCTTAGATAGATAGGACTTTATTGATCCCGAAGGGAAATTGGTGTTACAGCAGCTCAGCCCACGACAAGCAAAACAGACATCACAATAGACAAAAATTGAAATGCGTAAAAATTAAAATCTTGTCCAATAGGAAGGGATGTGGACCTGGGGTGAAAGGACTCAATGGAACTATACACTCTGGGCCAATGGAGAGCCTAATAACTACCAACAGGGAAACTGCCTGCAACTCAACTGGGCAGGTAACAGATCATGTAATATTTTACATTGTTGCTTGATAGACATGCATTCAGCTTGTTTCTTCTACAATTACAAATAAATGTTCCAAACTGTCATCAAAGATTCCTGTAGGATTTCTGTAGGTACACAATTTACAGGGTAACTTCTTTTTGGCCTGCAGTTTAGATACTGTATAGGTATCTAAATATATGATTCTTGAAGGATACATGCTGACATATTTGTAGACAGAGACCCCTAATTCTCACTCTCATAATATTTGTAGATCTCAAAACAGATATTTAAAGGATGTTGTTTAAGAGAATAAAGAAAAAGTCATTTCACAGAACAATGTGTTTTCAGGTTAAACAATATAAATGAATACATCTTTAAGCAGTGGTGATTATTTTTTTTTCCTTTCAGTTTGCATACTATCATGCTGTTAAAAAGTCTGTGACACAGAAACCAGAAAATCTCTCAAACATTTCACTGAACAAAGCTTGATATTACATAATTTATTCTAAATGAAAATAAGGTACTGAATGAGCTTTTATTACATAGATGTTTAATATATAATGTACAGAAATAAGAGGTGTCATTATCTTCTCTATAGTTTATTGCAGAATGTTATAAGCAGGTGATTTGCACTACTATGGCATTATGAGGGAATATCAAAGATATGTTATTTCAAAGAAAGAAGGCATGTAATTCCCATACAATGCAATATTTTTCTTTGTAAGAAATCACAGAATATGTTTTTCTTTTTTTTTCTGGGTAACAGTCATTGGAATGCCTTTCCATGTACATATAAGCTTCCATTTATCTGTGCTAGACCAGTCCTGTAAAGTACTGTAAATAACTTTGGCATTTTAATAAAAAATGAATTCTCTTTCAATGATTTTTAGGACATCCTTCAATAAATCAAATAATTATTAGTGTATGATCTGTGTCATATCTGGAGAAACAGGAGACAATTGTCTCCTTCTGTCTTGCTCTCATAACTTAAATGAGAATAAACCGTGTTCCGGTGCATGTCTTTCCTTTTTTCTTGATGTTTTATCTCCTCCTAGCTGTGCTTTCAGGCCTGCCAATGCAGCCATCTAGAATGCAGGAGATTTCAGTCTGTATACTGTAGTGTCAAACAAATGACAAAGTTCAGGTGTCTGTGAAGCAGAAGTCCCTTTATTCATATGCATATGGAAGTCTGGCTTGCGACCACGAGACTTAAAAAATAAGTAGCTGAAGATCCTTTATACCTTAAACAAACGATGAAAAAGCAACACCTGCCAATTAATTAGATCTAAGTTGCAGACCAGACAACAGTTAGTTATTTTCATATTCTGGGTGTACAGCCAGCTTACCAAATACATGCCCTTATCTTACTGACCAAGGACAGGCAACATCTTTATATACATTTGAGCACAAAACCTACGTCAAGCCACTAAACTGCATAGTTTGCAAAAAACATACAAAAACATGAAAATTATATTATTATCTCACTTCCTGGGCATCTCTCTTATCTCTTCATTCTTCAATACTGTAGTTGGCTGTAGTCTGTAGTCTGTAAAACTGCCAGGAGGCCATGTGAAACCTTAACATACTACAGCTGCTTGTGGTTGTAAGACCATTATAGTATTAAATGTTAATTAATTCAAAAGTGCTTTCTAGCACTAATCATTCTGTATGCCTACTGTACTGGAAACAAACAATTTTATTAGATGTAATCTATAGATATAATGTAATTGTGGTAGCTGGAAATAAAAACAACAGAAGTATAACACCATGAACATTAATAATATTAATTGATTTAATGTATATTAATATACTATATAACATACATAGTGGTAGTGGTAACTTAAAAATATAAAAAGAAAGTACACAACAATATTGCACCTTTTTCGTAAACATTTAACATCTTTAACTCAATCATTTACCGTGGTTATTTTGGAAGAGATTTGACATGCTAATTTTCTAACTATATAAACTGTATATACTTTATAAAAAGCTATAATGTTTTAACCTTTTCTATGAATACTTGCATTTGTTACTGTTCTAAAAAAACTTGTACTTTTTTAAATCCACTTAATAGAGAATATTAATATGGAATCATGTAACTAAAGATATTTTGGTGAATAAAAATAAAAATAGTTTATGAATATTGTTACAGATCCACATCCAGCCATTCAAAATGAGCAAGGTACACTGCATTAAAATGTGGTGGGCATGGCGCAATATAACGCATCCTACCGCATTTTAATTGAAATAGGATAATAGTATCCAGAAGCACCTTGTAAAACTGCCAGGAGCTAATAAAGCTTAACATCTCATGCGCAGCATTTGAGCTGTCACCAGAAAACACCTGGTTTCAAATCCCAGTCTCTGATGAGGGACAATCTTTTTCCAATTAAGAATTTAAGTTGTGTATTCTTTAGACTTTTAATAATTGTAAACTGTTTATTACAGCTTGTTAATCATTAAACATTTATTTAGTTATGTGTCACACCTGAAGAAAGCTTCACAGCCAAAACATTGTGTTTTCTCTCTTCTCTTTTCAGCCTGGAATAAACCTATTACTTGTTCCTTTGCAGACTACGCATGTTGATGCAGCTACCCACCTGAAGTAGTTACATTATATATATTGGAAGGTGCTCTGGTTTATTAACAGACACTCCCACTCAAACAAGTCGTGGGTAATGTCATCCCCATTAAACAATGTGCTTATCGCGCAAATCCTGCTAAACTATAAATTAGACTCAAGAAGAGTATGATTGGACAATGTTATGAGGCTCTGGTGGAATTTACACTTGTAAGAATATTCCAATGTTAATGCGACACAGAATATATTATTAATAACCTTTTAAATCTGAAGCTGTTAACTGTAATTCACACCTGCATGTTATTGATAACATTTAATAATGTCCAACAATTAATAACGATACAATTATATTCATATACTGGAGCTCAAATTATCACAGTAGTACACTTTCTTTGGAAATGTTGATATTCAGTAGTACAACTAAACACTAACTCTTTCAGACAGCAAAACTATCTGCAGATGGCACACTTGGTTTTGGGTGCAGCACAGCAATAGTCTTTCTGTTGAATTTTAAGACCAGACAATCCTTATATGTTCCATCTTTAGGCTTACCTTACTGGCAACAGTGATACGCAGAACAATGTAGTTAAAATCGCCAGTGGATGAAGACGCCACCTTAACAGTGAGTGACACGTCTGTTCCAGATTCTGTGCCATTTGGTGCTACGAGTGTCACTGAGCCCTCAGCACTGCCCCCATTGGTAAGGTTTAGACTGGAAGACAACAATATAGAAAAATACTTATTGTCAGAGAGCAACTAAGACAGGTACAAGTAACACACCAGATCACTAAACCAGGAGCTGTACTCTTTCTTGTTCCTACAGTGGAATGTATGTTCCTAAATTGCTGAATTGCTAGAGCCTTATGAGAATTGAGAAGATAAATTACAGTATAAAGAGAAGTATCCAGAAAGAAGGGGCTCTACACAATTCTTAACAATTTAAAAACCTGGGGCAGAGAAAAGCGTATAAGCTTGTTTTGCTAATTTAACCTCCTAACTGTACAGGGGTGAGTTTCCCGAAAGCATTGTAGCGCTTAAAACATAGTAAACTCGATTTTAAGGTCGATAGTTAATTTACGAGTGTTTACCAAAACGCACTGTAACTAAAGTAGCATGTTAAATCCTTCGTAATCTACGTGTTCCCCGACCCACTTGTTAATCACTAAGTGCTTCTTAAACTGGTACCTCTTGTGCCAACCTTAGCGACAGAGATTGCCAGACAGAGCACATTAAGTTCACGTCATGACAATTCTTTTGAAATTTAGAATATTAAAATTTTATATGAAGGATTTTGATATTTTGTTGTACTACGTATGAGGAAATTTGGAAAAAGAACATTTATTCATACAGTAATTAATTTGTTAGCCATCATGGGTAAATTTCAATTTATAAGTCAAATGGTCCAATAATACTCCCTCTTTTAGTACTTTTGAGGTGGAGTTGAAATTTTATTTAAATTCTATAAAGGGAGTGAAAAATGCTAAAGCAAGGAAAACATTTGATATACAGATGCAGCCATTCAAAACTAGCATTATTTTGCGGTGCACATTACGCAGTCTACCGCGAGTTACCGTAAATTCTCGTATAGTACCTCAAGTAAAATAATAGTATCCGGAACTACTGCAAGGTGGAGCTAATAAAGCTCAACCTCTCATGTTTGTCGCCATCAAAGTCTTTAAGGAAGATATTACTAATAGTATTAATAATGAATGACCTTGGACAAGCTGTAAACTCAAAGTATTGCCGTGGTCCACATTCTTTTTTTCATTGACCGTCTTTGTAAAAGTAACACCACAGCATTTCGCAATCACACATTTGTTTCCAATCATGCAAAGTACAGTAATTTTTGAGAATCTCCGATTCACCATGCCTTTCACATGCTCATAAAAGAGATTGATTTAGGAACATAAACATATTACTGTATGCAAACTGTACTGTATACAGTATGTATATGTATATTTAATGTCTTTACTGTGCCCGTTTAAGTATTGAATATTGTTGTAACAGAAGAAATAAGGTTCTTGATCCCGAGATGAAGTAAAACAGATGAGTTTATTGCATGCAAGGAACAATAAAGCCGAAGTCTTGTTTCCCGCAAGAAACAACAAAACCGAAGTATTGTTCCCCGTACTGGTACAAACTTTTGGGTTATATAGTGTCTTCTTCTCCATTTCTGACGTCACTCGGTCTGATGGTAAAGAGGGGGGTTCATGGTATTTGGCCAGTTTACGATGTCCTGGCCAAATGGTCAGTTTAAGATTACACCCAGGGGGGTTCCTAGCTTGCATCTGCAATCCTTATCAGTTAACCCCCTTTCCTGCCATAAACCCCAGCTTGTGACTTAGAAGTCTAAACCACATACAGAAAGGATTAAATTCAAACCCCCGTCTTCACATCTTTCTTCAATATTTATATGGAATTTTACCACTGAAGGGAAATCTTAGTAGCTGAGCATAAAAAGAATAGGAGCATACTGTAACGCGTGTGAAGACCATAAACGATATTAATTTTGGAACATAAACATACAGTATATGGCTGGTCTCGGTACTTTAAAGAAAAAATACACATCAGTATTCCATTTCTCCCTAAACATTTTAAGCATCGAAGTCTTTAACTAACGTGATACCGGAGTCAACAAGCATACTTTTAGAATTTGACTAAAAGGGAATATAATATGGAATCGCGTATCTAAAGAAATTAATAATGATATAATTATATTCATGTACCACAACACAAGAATAGTACACGCTGTACAATGTCTGTTGATACTGTTTCTGTAGGGCTTTTTCAACACTCCTCATGCGACTTTGCCAGTCACGCTGTGGGTTAGGTTCCCAACTTATACATCACATGCTGGGTGTTCGAATCCAGCTAGAACCATGACTTTTTTTTTTAACAAACATTTCTTTGAAAAAATAAAATAGGGTTAGTGTTAGGGTTACCGTCAAACTTTAAATCAACAATTGATTTAAGGACGATCTGCCAAAGTTAAATGAAATACAATATTGTTGTTGTTGTTATTGTTGTTGTTTTTATCCTGTAAAGCGTTTTGAGAAGCCACCTTTAAAGGCGCTATATAAATGCGCTGATTCTTATGGAATGTGTTTTCTTTCTTCTTTTTTTCCGCATGGAATAAAACTATTACTTGATTCTTATGGATGCCCGGTTCCGCCGGGGATTCAAAAAAAATTTTTTTTTTTGAATCGCGCATCTAAGGAAATAGTATTCTCTTCTCATGTACAACATTTGAGCTTTAAATTTAAACTGTGTATTACAGTATGTTAATCATCAGTCATTAAAAAGTTGGTATATTATATGAAAGCAAGATTGCTCAGTTGGACAAAAGTACACAACCTACCTTTATCATAAATATTTTAATTATGCAGAAATATTTTATGCATCAAAGCCTTTACCGAAGATATTACTAATGGTATTAATAATGAATGACTTTGGACAAGCTGTAAACTCAAAGTATTACGCTGGTCCACATTCTTTCTAACCATCATTTTAAACTAAAATACTTTTATTTTTTTCTTTGATAAACACAACAGCATTTCGTTGATCTAACTAACGAGGACAGGACATTAGCTAGCCAATACGATAAAGGAATGACTTTTTTTGCTGATTTCTTCAGCACATTTGTACAAGCAGTTGGAATCTGTCCAAGCCCTACTTTGTCAGGCATTTTCTTTTACTGTAATGGACATAAAAACTCCCTTGCTTTTAACAGAGCGTTTCATAATTTCTTACTACGAAAATTATTTAAACTGCAACACTTATCATTCAACCAGAGCTCAAAATATCACAAGGATCCTCGCCCACCGCGAGACTGATTCATTCCCCCTGCCCCACCAACTCTTGCCAGCCCAAGTCAAGGCAACCACCCACCTGCTGCAACCAGTCCAACCCCAGGATACAGTCCTCACGGATTGGGGCAAGGTAGAAGAGGTGTTTCACCCTCGCAGCTCCAAAGTGCACGGTGAGCGCCCTGGGGGTCCGGCTGCCTCGGTGCCCGGCAGGACACCAGGCCGCAACAGGGTGATGGTCGAACCGGTGTCGACGAGGGCTTGGCAGGGTCTGCCCTCGGTGAGGCAGGGAAGGAATAAGCCAACTCTTCCCACAGCAGGCGGGGTGAAGCGCTCCTTGCTTAGAATAGCAATATTATGGACAATCAATTTACAATAAATATAGAAAAGCACATATAAAATTTGGGAAATTTGGTTTCAAAAGTCCTCATATCAACGATGCCTATACTGTTTTCCTCTACAGTATGCTAATCTATTGTAGTGCATTTGCCCCCCTCTTAGGCTGCGCAAATGATCTTTTAGATTTTTATAGAGAAATAGAGGCTGTACAGTATGCGTTACAATATAAACATTTACTGTCAAACTTTAAATCAACAATTGAGTTAAAGACGATCTGTCAAAGCGCAATGAAACCTATTACTCGATTCTTATGGACTCCCTGTCCTGCCAGGGATAAAAAAAAACATAGAATCGCGTATCTAAAGAAATAACAGTATACAGTAACTATGTTCATGCATAAACAGTAGCATGATACATTATTAATTTGGGTGTCTCCTCTTGCCAGAAGGCGCTAAATTGCATTTTGAGTGCGGTTTTTGACTTTTTTTAAATTACAACCCATAAATAAGCTGATACTGTTTAGACTTTTAATTAATTTAAACTATTACAGCAGCACAATGTGCTTTTTCATGCTGATGGCTGGTGGCATGTTCCATAAGAGTACGGTAATTAAAAACCATTAATACTTTCGTTGGAGTTTAAATAAAGTTGATGTTTTATCTAGGGTACTTCTAAACTGTGAAAACATGTGTATGTCTTTCCGTGGGGGGAAGGGAATCTTTTTCCTCACCTTCAACCTTATCGTTCCCCCTTTACTCTCACCATCTGATTAAGAATGAATAAAAGCATTGTATTTTTGTCTGGGTGCTGACAAAGTAAGCACTCTCTCTCTCCGCTGGCGTTTGTAATCGTTTTTATTTTTAAATACATTTTAGCAAAGTCATGTATTTTAAAATCTTAAGATTTCTATATTTATGTCTTTATTTAGTGGTTTCATTAGTGACAAAGGCTAAACTTTCCTGGAAAAATGTCTTTTATGTAAACCATGTTTGCTATTAATTCATTTAGGGCTTACTGACAGAATTGCTGTTTTTTATGCATGCCAAAAAATTTCGGTGCCGTCGTCTCCACTTTAAAGGTACCCCCGTGCTGGAAGAATTTTACCTCGGAACGTTTGCCCAGCGTACATAGGCACATCCCGGAATTTTGACTTCACTGTGTAATGAAGAAATATTAAAGACTACTTAGCACAGATAAAAAAGCTTGGACTCCCATGGACAGTATCTTATACACATATCTTTTTCTGTTGTCTTTGTTGATCTCTTGAGGATCCTTGTGATATTTTGAGCTCTAGTTGAATGATAAAAGTGTCGCAGTTTAAATAATTTTTGTTGTTAGAAATTATGAAACGCTCTGTTAAAAGCAAGGGAGTTTTTCTATCTGTTATAGTAAAAGAAAATGCCCGATGAACTAGGGATTTTTCAGTGTTTGTACAATCGATGGAAATATTCAAATAAATGTGCTAAAGAAATAAAAAAGTTATTCCTTTATCATATTGGCTAGCTAATGTCCCATCCTTGTTAGTTAGATCAACGAAATGCTGTGGTGGGTGTTACTTTTTGTCGATGAAAAAATAAAGTCTTTTCATTTAAAATGACGGTTGCAAATATTGTGGACCAGCGTAATACTTTGAGTTTTACTGGTGGAGCTCATATAGCTGTGTCTGGATATCTTGGTCAAATAGTCGGCTAGTGTGTATTATCTGTTTAGAGTTCTGTAGCATTCCACACGGCTGGACAGCTTGTTCCCCCCTCCCGCTAAAGACTCGACCACTTGAAAATACCTGTGAAACCGGTTTAATTCGTCACAGCCAGCACTCCCGCAGAGAGTGATGAAAAACACATGAAAGACTTTGGTGCTTAAAATGTTTAGGGAGAAATGGAGTATTGGTGTGTGACTTGCGGAGTTAAAAGCTGCCTTTATTTTATTTCTTTCCGTCACCACCTGCCAGCGAGCTCTCCCGCGCCCCGACCAGAGAGAGACACACGATGAAAAAGCACATTGTGGTGCTGTAATACAGTTTAAATTGTATTTCATTGCACTTTGACAGATCGTCTTTAAATCAACTGTTGATTTAAAGTTTGAGAGTAAATGTTTATATTGTAATGCATACAGCCTCCATTTCTTAATAAAAATGCAAACAATCGTTTGCGCAGCCTAAGAGGGGGGGTCTGCTCTCACAATCCTCCATACACTCAAGTGAAAAATTAATAACGCCAATGTAAACGTCGTATTTACAATTTGTTGATAATAAAAATGTTAAGTTCTCTAAAGCTTTGTGATAGTTTACCCAGTTCACCTATTGTTATTAAAAATGACTTGGATTCAAACATGTCGTGATATTTAGAAATATAAAAGTCAATTAATTGTCCATTTCTTTATTTATGTCTTTATTTAGTGGTTTCATTAGTGACAAGGGCTAAACTTTCTTGGAAAAATGTCTTTGCTGTCTTGCTGATTAAGCAAGGTTAAGCTTTCGAAACTCAGCCCCAAAAGTCATGTGACTGATTTTTCGCCCTGTTTCGTTGGTTAAACGCAATGATCACAAGCACCACCATGGTAACTGGGATGTGTAGTTTTTAATTCAGTTTGAATTATAACTGTATGTACTGTCTTCATATTTGGCCAGGGCTTTAAAGAGAGGGCGCACCAAAAATTTTCGGTGCCATCGTCTCCGCTTTAAAGGTACCCCCGTGCTGGAAGAATTTCACCTCGGAACGTTTGCCCAGCGTACATAGGCACATCCCGGAATTTTGACTTCACTGTGTAATGAAGAAATATTAAAGACTACTTAGCACAGATAAAAAAGCTTGGATTCCCATGGACAGTATCTTATAGATTACACATATCTTTTTCTGTTGTCTTTGTTGATCTCTTGAGGATCCTGCTTCTGCACCCCTGGGTGTTTCTCTCTCTCTCTCGCGCTGTTGGCGGGCAGGGGCTGTCTGTCTCTGGTCGGGAGCATGGGAGAGCCGGGCTGGCAGGTGGTGACGGAGAAGAAAAATAAAGGCTTTAACTTGCTTTAACTCCGCAAGTCTGAGTTCTTGTGTCCGTCCTATCCGAACCCGAAAGTATTACAATATGTATCTATATATCAGGTGGTATACAGCTTTTTAGTATAGATTACACTTTTCTAAAATGTATTTAAAAAAAACACATACACACGATAGAAGCTTAAGCAGAAGCAGGGACAGTTGTCAGAAGGAAAGAAGGTGACTATTCGTTGTTATTAAAAATGACTTAAATTTGATAATGTTGTGATATTTAAAATAAAAAAGTCAATTAATTGTCCATAATATTGCTATTCTATTTTTTCAAAGAAATGTTTGTTAAAAGAAAAGTCACAGCACCACCTGGATTTGAACACACAACCTGTGGATTACTAATCAGGCACGTAAACCAGTAGGCTACTGGGGAAGCCACATGAAGAGAGGCAAAACAGCCCTACACAGCCCTGTCGCAGTACACGAATCTAATTATATCGTTATTAATTTCTTTAGATACGCGATTCCATATTATATTAGCAGAGAAGCTTAAAACTACCATTTTTTACACGCTATTTCACATGTTAAAGACTTTGATGCTTAAAATGTTTAGGGAGAAATGGAATACTGGTGTGTATTTTTTCTTTAAAGTACCGAGACCAGCCATATACTGTAATACTGTATGTTTATGTTCCAAAATTAATATCATTTATGGCCTTCACATGCGTTATGCTCCTATTCTTTTTATGCTCAGCTACTAAGATTTCCCTTCAGTGGTAAAATTCCATATAAATATTCAATACTAAAACGGGCACAGTAAAGACATTTAAATCTTTCTATGACCGACCAATGCACCATGAGTGCCCTTGTCGGTCAACCAATCACGTACCGCGGTATTTTGCGTCATCGCGCTTCACGATGCGCGAGGCCGTAGCCGATTACCCCCGGTACTTGTCTGTGCCACGCACTTTGAATGGCTGCATCTGTATGTAAAAATATAACTTGGTTACACAATTATTTACATAATTACTACTGGCAGTTAATTGTTTTTTTGTTCTGTTTAACTGCTTAGAACCCTGGCAAGTGGAAACATACCAGGGTGCATCTATAAGTCAGTGGAAAAATACAGCTCATGTCTTAAATGCAGTAAAAGGGAAGTCGAATGTCCTGTTCTGCGAGTGTGATCAATAATGAAAGTCTTAATAAGGAGTTGTTTTTCTCTACCTGAGCTTGACTGAAAACTGATGGTTCATTTTAGAGATTAGGTCATCTATATCAAACGTAGCCAGCTTGTCTGTTACAGTTGAAGTAAGAGACAAGATGTAAAAAGGGTTAACTTAAGTCAGTTATGCCTGAAAATTAGACTTCTAAGCAACAGGGGTTTATGGCAGGAAAGGGGGTTAACTGATAAGGATTCGAGATGCAAGCTAGGAACCCCCCTGGGTGTAATCTTAAACTGACCATTTGGCCAGGACCTCGTAAACTGGCCAAATACCATGAACCCCCCTCTTTACCATCAGACCGAGTGACGTCAGAAACGGAGAAGAAGATACTATATAACCCAAAAGTTTGTACCGGTACGGGGAACAATACTTCGGTTTTGTTGTTTCTTGCGGGAAACAAGACTTCGGCTTTATTGTTCCTTGCATGCAATAAACTCATCTGTTTTACTTCATCTCGGGATCAAGAACCTTATTCTTTCTGTTACAACAAATTTGGCGTAGTCGGCGGATGCTCCAGAAGACGCGGAACTTCCCATCGGCAGGAGAGATGGTCAGCGCGCACATTACTAAGAGTTAAAGACTCCTCTTTTATTTAAAAGTCCCGACTCTCTCTGACCGATTGGGAAGTCTCTGCTCCCTGCGAGAATCGCCCGAGATGACAGAGTAAACGTGAGTTCCTGAATTCCTCTGACCCGGGGAAGACACCGGTGTATGTAATGGGTGGTTTGCTGTAAGCCCAGAATTTGGTCTGGCAGGCGGTCTGCGGTATTGTGTACAGGCGTTCGAAGCTGGTGTATGCCTTAATTGCGCGTGGAGTTTTCGAACTGGTTTTGGACCTTTACCGCGAAGTTCAGGACTGGTGTGGGCCTTAATTGCACCCGGAGTTCTGAAGTTCAGGACTGGTTTGGGCCTTAATTGTGCCAGGAGTTCTGAGGCTCAGGATCGGTGTGGGCCTTAATTGCGCCTGGGGTTCTGGAACAAGTGGTGCATTAAATGCACGTAGTTCAGGACTGGTGTGGGCCTTAATTGCGCCCGGAGTTCTGAGGCTCAGTATCGGTGTGGGCCTTAATTGCGCCCGGGGTTCTGGAGCTGAGTGGTGCATTAAATTGTGCCCGGGGTCCTGAGATTAGCTACGCCTTGATCGTGCACGGATTGGCGTGGCCTGGTTTTTTGTTTTAAAGGAAACAGAAGTAGAAGATATATATACAGATGCAGCCATTCAAAGTGCGCGTTACAGACACGTACCGCAGGTGGTGTCGCGCATTGTGACGCAAGATGACGCTCGGTACCGCGGTACGTGATTGGTTGACCGACAGGGGCACTCGTGGTCCGTTGGTCTGTCGTAGAAAGACTTACAGTAAACGTCTTTGCTGTGCCCGTTGTAGATATTGAATTTTACCACTGAAGGGAAATCTTAGTAGCTGAGCATAAAAAGAATAGGAGCATACTGTAACGCGTGTGAAGGCCATAAACGATATTAATTTTGGAACATAAACATACAGTATATGGTTGGTCTTGGTACTTTAAAGAAAAAATACACACCAGTATTCCATTTCTCCCTAAACATTTTAAGCATCGAAGTCTTTAACTAAAGAGATACCGGAGTCAACAAGCATACTTTTAGAATTTGATTAAAAGGAAATATAATATGGAATCGCGTATCTAACGAAATTAATAACGATCTAATTATATTCATGTACCGCAACACAAGAATAGTACACGCTGTACATTGTCTGTCGATAATGTTTCTGTAGTGCTTTTTCAGCTCTCTGCATGTGACTGCGCCGGTGTTCCGCTGGGGATTCAAAAAATTTATTTTTTTTAATCGCGTATCTAAGGAAAATAGCAGTATAACTTTGTTCATGCACATCATTATACAGTATATCATTTTGTATTTCTATAAAAAAAATCGTTTGCCCAGCCACTATTGTTGTTATTGTTTTTATCCTGTAAAGCGCTTTGAGGAGCACAGCTTTTTCACCACTTAGATTACTTTTTGACACCATCCTTACACAAAGCAGAAACTGATTGTATTTTCCCATGACATACTGTACAAGTGCAAAGATTACAGATTTTAATCGTCTTTTTTCTGAACCAGGGAAAATCTGATCATGTTTCTCTATAACAATAATAAAAAAACTTTATTTTACATATCACCTTTAAAAGTGACATCTCAAAACAATACAGTAGATGTAAACCACAGATTACAAAGTAAATACCCAGACAAACGCAAACGCGTTTTTAATAAAATGCTTTCATTCATTCAACAGAGAGAGAGCGTAAAACCTGGGTGTAACAGCTGTTCCTTTTTCTGATCACTCGCTCTCTGAGATACATGAGAATCCAGGCCTTTTTATCAACGCTTTCTTTTCCGTATACCAGATATTATGGAACCACTTCAGAAGGGTGTCAGCCAGTCAGATTCCAGGAATCGGTACTTTAAAGGAAAAATACACACTGGTATTCCATTTCTCCCTAAACATTTTAAGCATCGAAGTATTTAACTGACATATGAAATAGCGTGTGAAAAAGTGGTAGTTTTAAGCTTTTCTGCTAATATAATATGGAATCGCGTATCTAAAGAATTTAATAACGATATGATTATATTCGTGTATATTTTGATATTTACACCCAGCGCGGCACCTAGGGAGCGTCTGCATTTATAACTTAGTTTTTAAAATTAGTCAAGCAATATGAAGCATCTCCTTTTACTTTTAAGTCCCTTAAATACATTGAGCACAGCTTTCTCACCACTTAAGATTACTTTTTAATACCATCCTTACACAAAGCAGAAACTTTCCGATGACATACAGTACAAGTGGAAAGATTACAGATTTTAATCGTCTTTAATTTTGTTACGTTATACGTTTTAGGAACGTTTCATCTAAACAAACACCACAAAACTATTCTCGATTGTATTTCTGAATGTTATGTTACACCTACAGTAGTTCACTGCTTTAAATACATCGAATTAAGAAAGTAAGGTGTAGCACTTTAGATCTTTTTTTCTGAACCAGGGAAAATCTGATCATGTTTCTCTATAACAATAATAAAAAACATTATTTTACATATCACCTTTAAAAGTGGCATCTCAAAGCAATACAGTAGATCTAAAAACAGTTAAAAGGGACCAAAGTAAATACCAGACAAACGCAAACGCGTTTTTAATAAAATGCTTTTATTCATTCAGCAATCAGATTTTCCCTGGTTCAGAAAAAAGACGATTAAAATCTGTATTCTTTACACTTGTATGTCATCGGACATTAATGAGTACAACCCCCCTCTCTGCGGGAGTGCTGGCTGTGACGAATTAAACCGGTTTCACAGGTATTTTCAAAGTAGGAAGTACAGTACTTACTAGTTAAAAAGCTAGGCTCCTCAATGAAATCGCTTTAACATGCTAATGCGTTGGTGTAACAGTCCGGGCGTGGCAAGCTTCCAATGTCAACTCGACTCGATTGGAAGACAATGAACGTATTGTAACGCTTACGGCCGACAGGCACTGTGTAAGAGCCGGCGTACCAGAGCAGGTGACGTCATCGCCCTTCCCTGTGATAGCAGGACTACAGCTACTGGGCTGTAGAGAGAGCTCTCTTTAGCTCACGGGGCTAGGTCGCTGCAGAGAACGGCAAGGGCGCCCGCCTGAGCCCCCGTTGTGTTACAGTATTTTAGCCCTAAATGAATTAATAGCAAACATGGTTTACATAAAAAACATTTTTCCAAGAAAGTTTATAATAATACGATCTATAGTTGAAATCTGAGCCTAAATATAAAGGAAAAGCATTTTCAGAGAGCAATCACGCTGTGTTTATGTAGAAAAAGCGATTAGGTTTATGAACAATCTAATTACCTATTCGCTTAAAACGCTATATAAAATAAAGTTTATTTAAAGATGAATGATAAGTGTCCCAGTTTAAATAATTTTCGTAGTAGGGCTTGGACAGATTCCAAGTGCATTTTTGCAATTTACGTTGCATTGTCCAATGTGCTGCTGTAATACAGTTTAGAATACAGTAAGTCTAAACTGTATCAGCTTTATTTATGGGTTGCAATTTAGAAAAAGTCAAAAACCGCACTCAAAATGCAATTTAGAGCTTTCTGGCAATAGGAGACACCCAAATTATAATGTAACATGCCACTGTTTGTGCATGAACAAAGTTATACTGCAATTTTCCTTAGATACGCGATTAAAAAAAATAAATTTTTTGAATCCCCGGCGGAACACATTCCATAAGAATCAGCGCTTTTATACAGTATATCGCCTTTAAACACATATATTTAAACACGCGTTTACGATTTAAATCAAAACGCGATTCAAATCAATATAAATGTTTATTTTGTAACGCATAGGTGACTATTCATTGTTATTAAAAAGACTTAAATTCGATCATGTTGTGATATTTAGAAATATAAATTTGTTTGGTGCGAGTGAGGTTTTATTTAATCTCTGACCAAGGGAAACGTTTCATTTTTTCAAAGAAATGTTTGTTAAAAAATAAAGTCAGTTCCATGGGATTCAATCACAGACCATGTGACATGGGAGTCAGGAAACTAACCCACAGCGCCACCAGCACGGTCACATACTGAGGGCTGAAAAGCACTACAGAAACATTATCGACAGACAATGTACAGATTTGATAAAGCTATAAAATAATGTAATTAGGCACAGAACAAGTTTACAGCACAGTACAATAATAAATGCTGACCATGACTTTAGAAGCATAAATTACCTTACACCAATTTAAACACAAGCTGTCTTTAGCCCTCTAAGCTGGTTCATACAGAAATGTAGAGAACCAGGCTCAGAACACACAGCTTCATTAGCGAATACATATGCAGGACAACTAGAGAAGATGTTTTACAGAGGATGGATTTTTAGAAACATCCCATCAGTGACATCACTGAAGTCAACTCCTACTGTAGGTAACTGTCGTGTGGATAGTTTCACAAATCAGACAAAGGTTTAAGCATCGCTTGTTCTAGATAAAACTGCAAAAAAAACAACAACCCATAATGTACTTCTTTGCTGCTCTGTTTGCCCAAATCGTATATTCACAACGTGAAATTAGAAAATAATATTACGTAACCAAAATCCGCAATATGGAAACAGAACCTGTGTAATTGTTGACAGATGATGTTCTTGTAACATTTTTACAAGACGAACTACAACATTTAAAAAATGACTTGTATGTACTTGATATCTCTAATCAATCCAGTCCCCGCACAAAACGAAACTAAAACGCCCTGGGCATACCGTTTCGCGCTTCTTATCAGTTGCTCAAAAGTAATTTGGCCGTATGAAATGCATAATATAAACCTAGAAACATATACAGTACGTGAGCAGTATTTACGTAGTATCGGTGTCAAGACATACCTCTCAAATACTGTAAATCAAGTTAAAAATATCTCAAGACCGATTCTGGTCATAATGAAACCATGTTTCGTGTATGTTTTCTTTAAAGTACCAAACCAGCCATATACTGTATGTTTATGTTCCAAAATTAATATCGTTTATGGCCTTCACACGCGTTGCAGTATGCTCCTATTCTTTTTATGCTCAGGCACTAAGATTTCCCTTCAGTGGTAAAATTCCATATAAATATTCAATACTACAACGGGCACAGTTAAGACATTAAATATACATATACATACTGTATACAGTACAGTTTGCATACGGTAATATGTTTATGTTCCTAAATCAATCTCTTTTATGAGCATGTGAAAGGCATGGTGAATCGATTCTCAAAAATTACTGTACTTTGCATGATTGGAAAAAAATGCGTGATTGCGAAATGCTGTGGTGTTACTTTTACAAAGACGGTCAATGAAAAAAATAATGTGGACCAGGGCAATACTTTGAGTTTACAGCTTGTCCAAGGTCATTTATTATTAATACTATTAGTAATATCTTCGTTAAAGACTTTGATGGCTACAGCTCAAACATGAGAGGTTGAGCTTTATTAGCTCCACCTTGCGGAAATTCCGGATACTATTATTTTGCTAGCGGTATTTACCGGTAACTTGCGGTATTTACCGGTAACTCGCGGTAGACTGCGTACAGCGTACCGGAAAATAATGCAGTATCGCCCGCGCATTTTGAATGGCTGCATCTGTATATATGTTTTTGGTGTTTTCCTTGTTTGTGAATACATATACACACGCACGACACTAACATAAACACACCTCATAATAAAAGAGCAAAGCATTAAGTAGCAGGATTTAAAGGACGTTGAGACCCGAGAATCGCCCTGATTGAGCTCAGTGTGTAAATCCACCCCGGGGCAAAAGCAGCGATGCTGGCGTTCTGGGGATGGTGAATTACTGATCAGGAAAGGGGGTTTTCGAGGTCTCGTTCCTTACCTGTGAACAGTGCGGTGTAAGTCCTCTCTAAAGTCTCTGAGAGGCATATAGATCTGGAGGTAACAGACGCCCTTGGCTGAATGAGTGCAGGAATGCACAGGTTTTTCAAGTGAAAGCATCCCCCTACTGTATGAGCTGTTACCTCACACATGACAAAAGTAAAAGAGACCGAACATGTGTACTAACTGACGGTTTGAGAAAGTGGTGGAAGGGTCTGTTTATATATCGGAAAAGTGTAAGTTGACGGAAAAGAAGGAGAAAAATATGGGAAAAGCTGAGTTTGTCAGAGGGAGTTTGGGGCGAAGACGCCTGTAAAGAAAGCATATGCGTATTGATTTGCAAAAGCACAAGCATGTAGCTCCCACCCTGGTGCACGGCCGGCAACAGTGGTGGCAGATACATGAGAGAAAAAAAAAAGAAATTGGGATGTGACTTCTTAAAAGTGTGTTTACAGGGAAAACAAAAACCCGGAAGAAAAGGTACTTTACTCGCACGAAAGAGTATGAACAAAAGCGAAAAGAGGCAGTGCAGAAGAATCAGAAACTAAAAGAAGAATTAGTTCCTGGTCGCACTGCACTAGTTAATGGGTTACAACCATCAACTAAATTATATGTTGCTCTCCCATATGGGAACAGACAGGCAGGAAATGAAAATAATTGGGATCAATTCCCACAGTGACCATATGGAGACAGGGGGTCTGAGTGGGATGACACCTGGTACGAGTGTGATAGAGACGGAACAGGAACTCCCTTCTTAAACAGAGGGCGCCCGCAGACCTGTACTCTCACCCTAAGTGGGAGAGGGCCTGATGTAGCGGGGGCTGGCGCTGTTGATGACAGCGTCACTCTAACTGTCTCGCACCCCGTCGAGGGGGTCTGCACTTGTACCTACCTTCCCTGATTCCCCCATACGATCAAATCCAAAACCGGAAGATATTGACCGGTGGGCTAAAGTACCGCACCCGAAATTAGGAATGCAGCGAACCTGGAGTGCGCTTCAGGAATTAAAAGGATTCATGTAGAAGTGAAACAAGAATACAGCACATTGTAGTACGAAGAGAAAAATATATTCTCGATGTGTATGTGGGTTTTATGAATTTGTGTGCCAGCATTTATGTGTGTAACTGTGAATTTTGGTATACTAAATGACAGTGCGAGTGTGTTTAGCCAGCGGGACTGGCTAGAGACGTAACTAAAGAGACTTGACGAAAATCAACTTAAGGAGATTGGAAAATATAAGAGCGTCTGAAACGTATAAGTACAGTACAGGTGGACGTAAAAGTAGTTAGATAAACAGTTTTTGTATTTTTATACAATTAGTTGCAATAGTGGAAACAATTTGGATTTATTCGAATGTCTCGAAACCAGACATGCTGAAACGCTGTAGGTTTAGAATCGAGACTGGGGAGAATAAACAGTCTTGTGAGAAGATCTGTTTACCTAACGATTAGATCCTGTAAATCCCTTGTAGCCTCCCTAAGTCTGTCCCAGTCCAGTGGATAAAAATGTACTGTTAATGGGGTGTTGGTTTCTCTGTTAGGGGATACTGGAGCACTACTGTCATGTTTGTTTCACTCCTCTGTTCAACAGTGTGCTATAGAGTAATGTATATGGGAAGACGGCAGGAGGCCACAGGAGTATTGGGGCAGCAAGTTTTACTTGCTGAGTACCAGATTTTAATGGGTGGTTTTATCCCAGATCTATTGGGTTGGAATATTATGCATTACAAAGAATGACTATCCAGAACAGGGTATCACGTGGCTTCAACTGACTGTGATCACTCAGTATGTTGATGGTATTCTGAGTGCTTCCCCTGACAAGGAAACCCACAAGTCTGAGTTGCTTCAGCTTTAGAGTGTCTAATAGAAGCAGTTATGATAAGGCCCTTTTGTGTCTAGCATTGTGAAATTTTAACAGGGCCTGGGTGCAATGTTTTTACGGGGTGAGCACAACTCTTAACAGATCTGCTTAAGGGGGGAGTGCAGTACAAGGACAAGATTGCCTTGGTTCCAGCAGCAAAAGCCGCCTGTAATAATTTGAAACAAGCTCTCTTACAGGTGCTGAGACTGGGGTTTCCTCAGAAGGATCAACCATTCCTTTGTATGTAAGTGTGGACAAAGGGTTCTGGGCAGCTGTGCTGACGCAGGAGCATGGAGGTAGGCACTATTATACCATTAGATGCTGTAGCCAAAAGGTGGGGGACCGTGAAAATTTAAGAAAATGTAATACTGTTTACTGATGGGTCCTCTCTAATGCATGAGGGAGAACAGAGAACAGGCTGAGCCGTTACAACAGAATTCGAGGTGCTAACAATCGGAAAAATGCCCCTCCACTGCCTCAGCGCAGCAAGCCAGTTAAGAGCACTGATGGAAGATTGTCAAAAGAAAGATGTTAAAGGGTTACTGTATATGTATATAATATATGTATTTGTTGCATGTAGGCCACAATTCTGGATGGCTATGGAGAAATAGGATTCTCTCACAACGGCAGGGACTCCAGTTAAGAATACTGGGCTTGTCTCTGAACTGATTTGTAGTTTTACAGCTGCCGACAGAAGCAGCTAGAGTAAGGTGTAAATAACACAATAAATAAAGAATTCCAGTAACTCAAGGTAACAACCATGCAGATGCAGATGCCAGACGAGCGGCACTGGGAGAGCGGGAGTCTGAGACCCCTGTGAAACCTCTACTGGGGAAAAGGGAGAATTCAGGTTGAGGACTTTAATAGATGTTTAATAGTGGTTAGAACAAATGTGTAAAGAATGTGGGGTTGTATGATGATGGGATGTGGGCTGGCACATACCCAAGTGTATGATACCTGGCGAGTGGGTGTAGGTGAAGAAGAGATACCCTGCCAGACGTTGCAATCCTGCTGGGAGGGACCATATCAAGTGCCACTAACTACTGATTGTGCCATCTGAGTGACAGGATGAGATCGCTGGATCCGCGCATCGCACTTTCACCGACCCACGGCACCAGAGACTGAGTGAACAGAAAGAAGGATGTTGTTACCGTTTCTGTGTCTGATGCTTCCTAAGAACAACAGTGTGCTTGTTAGGCCTGAGGAGCATTACTGGGGATATGGTATCAATACATTCCGGGTGTTGGCATATCCATCAGCCAAAAAATTATAATCAGAGTTGGGTCAATATTGCTATTCCAAGATCCTGACGATAGATCTCCACATGGCTGAGGTCTGCGTTTGGGTCCTGGGGTAGGACTTTATGTATTTGTAGGATTAGGATTGTTTTATGTGTATAATTGTAACTATCACTTGTACAAAAACATCAATAACATCTTGTTGTAACCGTGGAACGCACAATGTCATGGTAATGCATGCCTGTACATCTAAAAAGAAAAGATCTGCCCTGACATTGTATGTGTAAAATAGGCAGTCCTGACGTATGCCATATTTTATAAGGGGGGAATGAAGTAAGAGACAAGATGTAAAAAGGGTTAACTTAAGTCAGTTCTGCCTGAAAATTAGACTTCTAAGCAACAGGGGTTTATGGCAGGAAAGGGGGTTAACTGATAAGGATTCCAGATGCAAGCTAGGAACCCCCCTGGGTGTAATCTTAAACTGACCATTTGGCCAGGACCTCATAAACTGGCCAAATACCATGAACCCCCCTCTTTACCATCAGACCGAGTGACGTCAGAAAAAAACCCAAAAAAACCAAACCAAAAAAATTATTGCTTTAAATCAAAGATGCCATGCAGGATGCATACACTGTCCATGCAGTCAATCTTGGTTTTCTTTTATGGCATGTCAATAATTTATTTTATTTTCTCTTGGAAACAATAGGTGTCCGATTTTGTGCCAATCTATATGCTTTCACTAAATTTGTTGTTAAATTATAATGTCATGTTTACTTCATATTCCTTTTCACAACTTTATTTCATTCCACTGAAGGACCAAAAACGACATCATACAGATGCAGCCATTCAAAATGCGCGGGCGATACCGCATTATTTTCCGGTACGCTGTACGCAGTCTACCGCAAGCTACCGGTAAATACCGCGAGTTACCGGTAAATACCGCTAGCAAAATAATAGTATCCGGAATTTCCGCAAGGTGGAGCTAATAAAGCTCAACCTCTCATGTTTGAGCTGTAGCCATCAAAGTCTTTAACGAAGATATTAATAATAGTATTAATAATAAATGACCTTGGACAAGCTGTAAACTCAAAGTATTGCCCTGGTCCACATTCTTTTTTTCATTGACCGTCTTTGTAAAAGTAACGCCACAGCATTTCGCAATCACGCATTTTTTTCCAATCATGCAAAGTACAGTGATTCACCATGCCTTTCACATGCTCATAAAAGAGATTGATTTAGGGACATAAACATATTACCGTATGCAAACTGTACTGTATACAGTATGTATATGTATATTTAATGTCTTAACTGTGCCCGTTTAAGTATTGAATATTCATATCTAATTTTACCACTGAAGGGAAATCTTAGTAGCTGAGCATAAAAACAATAGGAGCATACTGCAACGCGTGTGAAGGCCATAAACGATATTAATTTTGGAACATAAACATACAGTATATGGCTGGTCTCGGTACTTTAAAGAAAACATACACGAAACATGGTTTCATTATGACCAGAATCTTGAGATATTTTTAACTTGATTTACAGTATTTGAGAGGTATGTCTTAACACCGATACTACAGTGCTTAAGTACTACTCACGTATATGTTTCTAGGTTTATATTATGCATTTCATACGGTCAAATTACTTTTGAGCAACTAATAAGAAGCGCGAAACGGTATGCGTTTTACTTTCGTTTCGTGCTGGGACCCGTGGATTGATTAGAGATATCAAGTACATACAAGTCATTTTTTAAATGTTGTAGTTCGTCTTGAAAAAATGTTACGAGTACATCATCTATCAACAATTACACAGGTTCTGTTTCCATATTGCGGATTTTGGTTACGTAATATTATTTTCTAGATTTCACGTTGTGAATATATGATTTGGGCAAACAGAGCCGCAAAGAAGTACATTATGGGTTGTTGTTTTTTTTTGCAGTTTTATCTAGAACAAGCGATGCTTAAACCTTTGTCTGATTCTTGTGAAACTATCCACACGACAGTTACAGTACCTAGGAGTTGACTTCAGTGATGTCACTGATGGGATGTTTCTAAAAATCCATCCTCTGTAAAACGTCTTCTCTAGTTGTCCTGCATATGTATTCGCTAATGAAGCTGTGTGTTCTGAGCCTGGATCTCTACATTTCTGTATGAACCACCTTAGAGGGCTAAAGACAGCTTGTGTTTAAATTGAGTGTAAGGCAATTTATGCTTCTAAAGTCATGGTCAGCATTTTTGTACTGTGCTGTAAACTTGTTCTGTGCCTAGTCACATTATTTTATAGCGTTTTCATAGCGTTATCAAATCTGGTGGCGCTGTGTTAGTTTCCTGACTCCCATGTCACATGGTCTGTGATTGTAACCTGTAATACCGGTTTAATTCGTCACAGCCAGCACTCCGGTTGTAAAGTAGAAGCAGGCGAGATTTCCAGCGAAAAACACCTCCCCCTTCTTCAGGTGTGAGGGTCTTCTGCTCAGAATGAAACGCTAAAATGTAATGTAGGCTCTGAATGGGTTCTGACTTGCTTTAACAAAATATGTTTACAAATCCTTTCACCTGGCATTTTCGTAGTTAGAAATTATGGAACGCTCTGTTAAAAGCAAGGGAGTTTTTATGTCCGTTGCAGTTCTTTTGCAACATGAATATAATTATATCGTTATTAATTTCTTGAGATACGCGATTCCATATTATATTCCCTTTTAATCAAATTCTAAAAGTATGCTTGTTGACTCCGGTATCGCGTTAGTTAAAGACTTCGATGCTTAAAATGTTTAGGAGAAATGGAATACTGGTGTGTATGTTTTCTTTAAAGTACCGAGACCAGCCATATACTGTATGTTTAAGTTCCAAAATTAATATCGTTTATGGACTTCACACGCGTTGCAGTATGCTCCTATTCTTTTTATGCTCAGGCACTAAGTAAAAGGAGATGCTTCATATTGCTTGACTAATTTTAAAAACTAAGTTAGAAATGCAGACGCTCCCTCGGTGCGCTGCTCTGGTGCGCCGGCTCTTACACAGTGCCTGTCTGCCGTAAGCGTTACAATATACATACCCAACACTGCTTGTACCCATCTGTCATGCAAATAAAACACCTTGAATTGAATTGAATTGAGGGGAGAGGGGGGAATACTAAAGGCAATACTGGCTCAATACCCTCGATGGGCTTTGACGTGCTAATGCGTTGGTTTAACAGTCCGGGTGTGGCAGGCTTCCAATGTCAACTCGACTCGATTGGAAGACAATGAACGTATTTTGTGATATTTAGAAATATAAATTTGTTTGGTGCGAGTGAGGTTTTATTTAATCTCTGACCAAGGGAAACGTTTCATTTTTTCAAAGAAATGTTTGTTAAAAAATAAAGTCATAGTTCTATGGGATTCAATCACAGACCATGTGACAAGGGAGTCAGGAAACTACTCTAACACACAGCGCCACCGGATTTAATAACGCAATAAAAACGCTATAAAATAATGTGACTAGGCACAGAAAAAGTTTACAGCACAGTACAATAATAAATGCTGACCATGACTTTAGAAGCATAAATTACCTTACACTCAATTTAAACACAAGCTGTCTTTCTGTATGAACCTCTAAGCTGGTTCATACAGAAAATGTAGAAATGCATTAGCCTGATTATGATTAAAAAACACATAATTAAACACGCGTTTGCGATTTAAATCAGAACACGATTTAAATCAATATAAATGTTTATATTGTAACGCATACTGTCCAGCCTCCATTTCTCTATAAAAATTTACTCTGTTGCACACACACACACAATAGAAGGAGGAACCGCTGTCAGAAGGGAAGATATGTTCAAAATATCGCAAATATCGTTCATGTTGCGATATTTTGAAATATAAAAGTCAATTTATTGTCCATAATATCGCTATTCTATTTTTTCGAAGAAATGTTTGTTAAAAGAAAAGTCCGGCACCAGCTGGATTCGATCACACAACCTCCCAGTTGCTAGTCACGCACCTAGACCAGTCGGCTAGAAGACAGCTCGCATGAACAGGCAGGCGAAAAAGCCCTACACAGCCCTGTCGCAGCACACGAATACCGTTATTAAATTCTTTAGATACGCGATTCCATATTATATTCCCTTTTAATCAAATTCTAAAAGTATGCTTGTTGACTCCGGTATCATGTTAGTTAAAGACTTCAAAGCTTAAAATGTTTAGGGAGAAATGGAATACTGGTGTGTATTTTTTTCTTTAAAGTACCAAGACCAGCTACAGTATATACTGTATGTTTATGTTCCAAAATTAATATCGTTTATGGCCTTCACACGCGTTACAGTATGCTCCTATTCTTTTTATGCTCAGCTACTAAGATTTCCCTTCAGTGGTAAAATTCAATATCTACAACGGGCACAGCAAAGACGTTTTTACTGTAAGTCTTTCTACGACAGACCAACGGACCACGAGTGCCCCTGTCGGTCAACCAATCACGTACTGCGGTGCCACGCGTCATCTTGCGTCATACTGAGCGACGTCACCTGCGGTACGTGTCTGTGACGCGCACTTTGAATGGCTGCATCTGTATAATGAAAGTATTGTCAATCAATTGTTTTTCAATTGACTTGTGATGCTTTTTGCTAAGCGACTTCAGAGGCGGGGTTAACAAAGAAGTACTTTATACTCGCTCGTAAACTGACCGATTAAGAGGGGTTTTGAGGCTCGAAAAAGTAGCACGTATATTACACTACATACAGATGCAGTCATTCAAAGTGCGAGGTACAGACACGTACCGGAGGTAATTGGCTACGGCCTCATGCATCGTGACGCGCGTTGACGCAAAATAACGCGGTACGTGATTGGTTGACCGACAGGGGCACTCGTGGTGCGTTGGTCGGTCGTAGAAAGATTTAAATGTCTTTACTGTACCCGTTTTAGTATTGAATATTTATATGGAATTTTACCACTGAAGGGAAATCTTAGTAGCTGAGCGTAAAAAGAATAGGAGCATACTGTAACGTGTGTGAAGGCCATAAACGATATTAATTTTGGAACATAAACATACAGTATATGGCTGGTCTCGGTACTTTAAAGAAAACATACACACCAGTATTCCATTTCTCCCTAAACATTTTAAGCACCGAAGTCTTTAACTAACGTGATACCAGAGTCAACAAGCACACTTTTAGAATTTGATTAAAAGGAAATATAATATGGAATCTCGTATCTAAAGAAATTAATAATGATATAATTATATTCATGTACCACAACACAAGAATTGTACACGCTGTACGATGTCTGTTAATAATGTTTTGTAGGGCTTTTTCAACACTCCTCATGTGACCTTGCCGGTGGCACTGTGGGTTAGGTTCCCAACTACCAATTCATGCGCTGGGTGTTTGAACCCGCTGGAGTCATGACTTTCTTTTTTAACAAACATTTCTTTGAAAAAATAAAACGTTTCCCTGGCTCAGAGATTAAATAAAACTTCACCACCAAACAAATTTATATTTCTAAATATCACAACATGATCGAATTTAAGTCATTTTAATAACAATGAATAGTCACCTATGCGTTACAATATAAACATTTATATTGATTTAAATCGCGTTTAAATCGCCTTTATTTAAAACCCATAAATAAATACTGTTTAGACTTTTAATTATTTAAAACTGTATTACAGCAGCACAATGCACAATGCAACATAAATCACTATCTTTGTCTTCTGCGTAATAATGTTCACCTCTCTGTCCAGCAAATTAACAATAGTAATAATAATGAACTTTATTGTATATGGCGCCTTTAAAGGTGGCTCCTCAAATCGCTTTACAGGATAAAAACAATAACAACAATACTGTAAGGCTGGGCAAACGATTTTTTTTAAAGAAATACAAATTGAGATATAATGATCTGTTCCGGCTTAGACATTAACGAAGAGCATAACACGTGGGCGGCTCTGGCTTTCCCATCTACTGTATACCGATACACTGCAAGTACAACCCCCCTCTCTGCGGGAGTGCTGGCTGTGACAAATTAAACCGGTTTCACAGGTATTTTCAAAGTAGAAGGGGGCGAGATTTCCAGCGAAAGACACCTCCTCCAAAACCACCCAGTAAGTACAGTACTTACTAGTTAAGAAAGCTAGGCTCCTCAATGAAATCACTTTAACATGCTAATGCGTTGGTGTGACAGTCCGGGCGTGGAAAGCTTCTAATGTCAACCCGACTACGGCGAAAGGAACCCTTCTTTCATTGGAAGACAATGAACATATTCTAGCCCTAAATGAATTAATAGCAAACATGGTTTACATAAAAGACATTTTTCCAAGAAAGTTTAGCCTTTGTCACTAATGAAACCAGTAAATAAAGACATAAATATAGAAATCTTAAGATTTTTAAAATACATGACTTTGCTAAAATTTTTTTAAAAATAAAAGCGATTACAAACGCCAGCGGAGGGCGAGAACAGGGGAGGAATGTTGGTTTTGCATATGGGGCGGGGCTATGGAAATGAGGTCTGTTTGGGAATGTGGAGTTACATGTTCTGGCTGTTTGTGAACATTAATGCTTTATGTTGAAAATTGAGGTGGATTTTGTTTATGATAAAGAGGATAAACTGGGATGGGAGGAGGGTTTGGTTTTGCATAAGGGGCGGGGTTATGATAATTGGAGGAATTTGAGAGAGTTTGCGGGCTATTTTTGGTTTGTATTACGAATAATTCGTACAAGATATTGAGATTTGTTGAGAATTGGAGGACAGTTTTGCTTTAATGGTTTGATATATTTGATTTTGTATTGTGGTTGTTATCTATGTTTTTGGTTGGTATTATGTTTATATGGTTGTTTTTGTTGGTTGGTCGTTATTATGGTTATTATGTGTATTGTGTCATTTTTTTTTCAAAGTAAACTTTTTTTACTTTGTCTTCTAAGTATATTAATAAACTTTCAGCATAGCTTTCTTCTTGTTAGATTTATTTTTCTTGGGATTTTGGAATCAAACGTGGAAAGATTAGATTAGTAATCGTTTTTATTTTTTAAATACATTTTAGAAAAGTGTAATCTGTACTAAAAAGCTGTATTTATTTCATACCACTCGATACTTATATTAATGGAGTTTAGTTAATACTGTTTAAACTTTTAATTATTTTAAACTGTATTACAGCATTGTACACATGCTTAAAAGAGAATAGAGAAAACGCAAGCCTTCTTCAGGTGTGAGGGTCTTCTGCTCAGAATGAAACGCTAAAATGTAATGTAGGCTCTGAATGGGTTCAATTATGATTTGGGCTTGATTAAGGTCGCTGCCTTTCATCCAAAATCCTGCTTGAATCCTTCTAAACTAAAAATTAACACGAGAAGGGGCTCTGGTGAAATTTCTCTTTTTTTCTTGGAAAAATATCTTACCCGCTGCAATCCGGGCACAGAAGGATTAAAAGAAGCCAGACAGGCAGGGGGAAGAGTGAGTTCTAAATAAAGAGGTATCCAGGTAACAGTAAAGGTAACAGCCGCAGACGTGGCCTACTTAGCCCACCAGGGTTACCCTACTCTCCCGGAGGAGGCCCACGGGGAGATAGCGCTCCAGGCGTTCCTCTGGGCCCTGGCGCCGACTGAGGTGCAGAGCCACGTGATGCTGGCCGCGCCAGTCCTCTTGGAGCAGGCCCTGGCTTTGGCTGAGCAGGCTGATGCCGTATTCGAGGAGACCGGTGGGCACCAACGGAGGGGCGCACGGGGAATCAGATGGGGAGGAGGAGACGCCCAGCGCGGTGATGCTGGGGGAGCGACGATGGCTGGTCATCTGCCACCGCTGTGGGGAGAGGGGACACATCGCACAGGAGTACCGGGCGCTGGAGCACCGGGGACTCCGGAGGCCATCCGGAAACGGGAGCGGGGTGGCCTAAAGAGGGGAAGCCTGCCCTTGAGCGACTCTACCCCCACTCCAGAAAGCCAGAAGGAGCGCTTCACCCCACCTGCTGCCGTGGGAAGGGTTGGCCACAGCCGGGGCTTATTTCTTCCCTGCCTCATCGAGGGCAGACCCTGCCAAGCCCTCGTCGACACCGGTTCGACCATCACCCTGCCAGGCCTGGTGTCCTGCCGGGCACCGAGGCAGCAGGACCACCAGGGCGCTCACCGTGCACTTTGGGGCTGCGAGGGTGAAACACCCCTTCTACCTTGCCCCAATCCGTGAGGACTGTATCCTGGGGTTGGACTGGTTGCAGCAGGTGGGAGGTTGCCTTGACTTGGGCCGGCGAGAGTTGGTGGGACAGGGGAACAAATCAGTTTCGCAGTGGATGGGGTGGGAGGTGTCCGGGGTGTGTGGGATGACCGGAGCGGGAAGGGGAGGTGGCAGCGGCGTGCGTCGCCTGGGCCTGCCAGAGCCGCAGGTTTCGGGGTGAGCGTGCCAGAGCTGACTCCCAGTACGGTGAGATAAGCTTGCCCCTACCCGAAGTCTGTAAGGCACTCTGTGCACTGTGGGAGGCCTTGGAGGTGAGGGACGGGGTGCTGCGCCGGGGGTGGCAGGTGTCCTCCAGTGGCGAGGTCACTGTTTGGCAGCCTCCGGCTGGCCATGCACCGCTTGGAGAACTGCCCCACAGAGCGACCGTAACACCACAAACTGCCACCTGACCTCACCACTGGAGGGTACCCACCACCCCCGGCGCAGCACCCCGTCCCTCACACCCAAGTCAAGGCAACAACCCACCTGCTGCAACCAGTCCAATCCCAGGATACAGTCCACACGGACTGGGGCACAGTAGAAGGGGTGTTTCACCCTCGCAGCCCCAAAGTGCACGGTGAGCGCCCTGGGGGTCCGGCTGCCTCGGTGCCCGGCAGGACACCAGGCCGCAGCAGGGTGATGGTCGAACCAGTGTCGACGAGGGCCTGGCACGGTCTGCCCTCCGTGAGGCAGGGAAGGAATAAGCCAACTCTTCCCACAGCAGGCAGGGTGAAGCGCTCCTTGCTTAGAATAGCAATATTATGGAAAATAATTAAAAGTTGAAACAGTATCAACTAAACTCCATTAATATAAGTATCGAGTGGTATTAAATAAATACAGCTTTTTAGTATAGATTACAATTTTCTAAAATGTATTTAAAAAATAAAAACGATTACTAATCTAATCTTTCCACGTTTGATCCCAAAATCCCAAGAAAAATAAATCTAAACGGGGAGAAAGCTATGCTGAAAGTTTATTAATATACTTAGAAGACAAAGTAAAAAAAGTTTACTTTGAAAAAAAAAATGACACAATAAACATAATAACCATAATAACGACCAACCAACAAAAACAACCATATAAACATAATACCAACCAAAAACATAGATAACAACCACAATACAAAATCAAATATATCAAACCATTAAAGCAAAACTGTCCTCCAATTCTCAACAAATCTCAATATCTTGTACGAATTATTCATAATACAAACCAAAAATAGCCCGCAAACTCTCTCAAATTCCTCCAATTATCATAATCCCGCCCCTTATGCAAAACCAAACCCTCCTCCCATCCCAGTTTATCCTCTTTATCATAAACAAAATCCACCTCAATTTTCAACGTAAAGCATTAATGTTCACAAACAGCCAGAACATGTAACTCCACATTCCCAAATAGACCTCATTTCCATAGCCCCGCCCCTTATACAAAACCAACATCCCTCCCCTGTTCTCTCTCTCCCCTGGCGTTTGTAATCGTTTTTATTTTTAAATAAATTTTAGCAAAGTCATGTATTTTAAAAATCTTAAGATTTCTATATTTATGTCTTTATTTAGTGGTTTCATTAGTGACAAAGGCTAAACTTTCTTGGAAAAATGTCTTTTATGTAAACCATGTTTGCTATTAATTCATTTAGGGCTAGAATATGTTCATTGTCTTCCAATGAAAGAAGAGTTCCTTTCGCCGTAGTCGGGTTGACATTAGAAGCTTGCCACGCCCGGACTGTTACACCAACGCATTAGCATGTTAAAGCGATTTCATTGAGGAGCCTAGCTTTCTTAACTAGTAAGTACTGTACTTACTGGGTGGTTTTGGAGGGGGGGAGGTGTCTTTCGCTGGAAATCTCGCCCCCTTCTACTTTGAAAATACCTGTGAAACCGGTTTAATTTGTCACAGCCAGCACTCCCGCAGAGAGGGGGGTTGTACTTGCAGTGTATCGGTATACAGTAGATGGGAAAGCCAGAGCCGACCGCAACGCCGCCCACGTGTTATGCTCTTCGTTAATGTCTAAGCCGGAACACATCATTATATCTCATTTTGTATTTCTTTTAAAAAAAATCGTTTGCCCAGCCTATCAGTATTGTTGTTATTGTTTTTATCCTGTAAAGCGCTTTGAGGAGCCACCTTTAAAGGCGCCATATACAATAAAGTTCATTATTATTACTATTGTTAATTTCCTGGACAGAGAGGTGAACATTATTACACAGAAGACAAAGATAGCGATTTACGTTGCATTGTGCATTGTGCTGCTGTAATACAGTTTTAAATAATTAAAAGTCTAAACAGTATCAGCTTTATTTATGGGTTTTAAATAAAGGCGATTTAAACGCAATTTAAATCAATATAAATGTTTATATTGTAACGCATAGGTGACTATTCATTGTTATTAAAATGACAAACTGTAAGCACGGGAATAAAGCTGTGCTTTATTTCTGAAACCCTTTATTTATGTCCTGTTTTAATTCAGGAAAGGGTCAACTATATTTATATTTATATATATATTTTTAATACAGTAATACTACCAGCTATATAAATACACCTCGAACTGTAATACAGTTTAAAATGATTAAAAGTCTAAACAGTATACAACTTGAATCCTTATCTCTATTAATATAACTATCAAGTGGTATTAAATAAATACAACTTTTTTGTATAGATGACACTTTTCTAAAATTTATTAAAACGTGATTACAATCTAATCTTTCCACGTGCAATCCCAAGAGGAAGTACAATATGCTCCTGCTCTTTGTTTAACAATGGTATGAAAAATAAATCTAAATGGTGAGAAAGTTATGCTTAAAGTTAATTAAGTGACTTAGAAGACAAAGATAACGATTTACATTGCATTGTCAGATTGTGAATCAAAAAGGCATTTAATTAAGCACGCGTTTGCAATTTTAATCAAAATTGGGGTAATTTGGTTAGACCATTAGACATGCAATACACTTCCTTGTGATCATCATAGAAACTTAGCGTAAGTTGTAAGTTTTTTAAACTTTTTAATTAAACATTATAAATACTTGAATTTTGTAAACACAACACACATTTTGTACAGATACAGTACAATCACATTCTCCTGTCTTCCCGTGGTGTAAAACGAATTAGCAGGTGATTGAGTTAACAATGCATCACCCACTGAGAGGAATGTTCCTTTTTACAAGTGTAAAAAGAGGCGATATGTGTCTCCTCTATAACTCTTCAGTTTACAGAGAAATTCCACCAGACCCTAACAACATCATTATATCTCATTTTTGATTTCTTTTTTAAAAATTAAAAAAAAAATTGTTCACCCAGCCTACTGGTAGTGGGAGCACAGCTTGTCCTACAGACCATTTGAGCTACAGACCATGAAAAAAACAGAATTCACTTTTTTCTGTCTATTTTCTCACCTGCTGTGATTCGGGCACAGAAGAGTTAAAAAGAGATCAGACAGGCAGAGGGAAGGGGGAGGGGTGAAACTGTTACCTGTCCTGGATAAAGCGGTATGAAAATAGGTACATTTACACCTGTGAAAAGCATTCCAATTTTAATGTGATATGGAACATATTATTCATAATAAATGATCTTGGTCTTTAAACTGTAAACTGAACATTTATAGAGGAGACACATCATGTACCACCTCTTTTTACACTTGGAAGAACATTCCAATGTTAATGCGACACTGAAGATATTATTAATAATCTTTTAAATCTAAAGCTGTTAACTCTACTTCAAATCTATAAACAAGATCTACTACCTGGTGCAGTTTTTACAAAAAAATGTATTTTTAATTAATCAAATACCAGGTGTTTCGTGTTCTTCCTAAGACTGTTGAGCGCCGTGTCAAAATGTTTCCATATGAAAGGATTCATATGAAAGGCAGTGACGTCACCATCCTGAGGTGTGTGTGGCCTGAGCCACACAAGCACCAGCCAGCCTCAGGACAGGTTGTGTGACGTCACTGTGCTGGCAAGCTGGGTCACATAACCTGTAATGTCGGCTGTATGCGTTTTAATATATTTAGATCTTTAAATTAATGTCGTTATTAATTTCTTTAGCTTCAAAACATTGTCAAATAATATTCTTCTTGTGTATTCTTCTTCTTTCTCACCCACTGCATTTCGAGTGTTAATAAAATGTGTTTACAAAGAAAGTGGAATACAGTAATACTACCAGTTATATAAATACATATACAGTATTTAGATCCTTAAATTAATATCGTCATAATTTCTTAAGATATGTGATTCCATATTTTATTCCCTAAGAATTCGATTCTGAAAAGTATGAGTTTCTGTTACTGTAATAACAAGTGAAAGTATTGATGGAAAGTGGTAATCACTGTTGTAACAGAAAGAAAAAGGTTCTTGATCCCGAAATGAAGTAAAACAGATGAGTTTATTGCTTGCAAGGAACAATAAAGCCGAAGTCTTGTTTCCCGCAAGAAACAACAAAACCGAAGTATTGTTCCCCGTACTGGTACAAACTTTTGGGTTATATAGTGTCTTCTTCTCCGTTTCTGACGTCACTCGGTCTGATGGTAAAGAGGGGGGTTCATGGTATTTGGCCAGTTTACGATGTCCTGGCCAAATGGTCAGTTTAAGATTACACCCAGGGGGGTTCCTAGCTTGCATCTGCAATCCTTATTAGTTAACCCCCTTTCCTGCCATAAACCCCAGCTTGTGACTTAGAAGTCTAAACCGCATACAGAAAGGATTAAATTCAAACCCCCGTCTTCACATCTTTCTTCATCACTTAACTCACTTAACTTTGAACGTTTTGTGATATTTAGAAATACCAACAAATTCAATATAGTGTTGATAATATTGATTATCAGTAATAACAACAGTAGTAGCAGCTTCAAATTATTCATTGTTATTGACTTAGCTTCAAACAAAAAGTTTAAACAAAAACTTTAATTAAATCCCAGAAATCATGACATGCCCATTCACTTATTTTCCATTGTCACAGACTTATTAATAGTCCTTTAATTTTTTACATTGGAGTAATAAAGACGTTTAATAAGAACAAGCTCTGCTCCCTAGCTTGTAATCTCAAAAACTACATGGCTATATTTAACTACTATTATATTAGTTCAGGTGGGTAGCTGCGTCAGCATGCGTAGGCTGCAAAGGAACAACGTTCTTGTTCACAGCTCCCTTGACCGCCCTCAGCAACCATCCACACCAGGCACTTTCCCTTGCAACAGAGCTCGCTGTATCACCTGCAAGTATACATCCAACACCACACTCATTCAAGGCCCCTCAGGACAATTCCAGATCACCCAGATGGCATCTTGTACCTCCAGCAACCTTATTTACTGTATCTCTTGCAGTAAATGCCCAGCCATCTACATTGGAGAAACAGGAAGGAGACTCGGAGCGCTTCAGAGAACACGTCACGGCTGTGAAGATTAAAGATCTCTCCAAGCCCATTGTTTCTCATTTCACCTCTGACAGCCATGACCACTCTAATCTCTCCATCTGTGTCCTCAATTACGGTTTTCCGAACTCATACAGATGCAGCCATTCAAAACGCGTGGGGTATTTCGCGGTACACCGCGGTGGGCGTGTCACATCAAAACGCCTCCCCCCGGCCGGTCGGTCCGGCGCCTCAGGGTCCCAAAGCCCCAAGTTGGTGCATCCCTCGCTTTAGGTGTGTGAAAGTGTGTATTGGTTTGGAAGGGGACCATGTCTGCCGCGGGGTTGAGTGCGCTCTATTATAACCCTCGGAAATCGGGTAGTTACGGCGGCGCGGGGAGTCTGGTGCGGGCCGCGAGATCCCGGGGTGTGAGCAGCGCCAGCCGCGGCCGGGTGGTCGAGTGGTTGTCCGGCCAGGCTGCTTATACGCTGCACAAGCCGTGTCTCAAAAGCAGCAGGGGTGTAAGCACACACACACACACACTGACTGCGTAAAGTCTCGCGGAAAGAATTCGCAGGACAAACACCAAGTGAAATGTGAACCACTTTATTTCAACAGTGGGTTTTCAAACACAGAAACAGCGCAGCAGCACTTTTTACACAAGTTACAGACTCCAGTTTGCAAGTATGTGAAATGTGAACCGCTTTATTTCAACAGGGTTTTCAAACACTGAAATAACGCAGCAGCACTTTTTACACAAGTTACAGACTCCAGTTTGCAAGTATGTGAAATGTGAACCGCTTTATTTCAACAGGGGTTTTCAAACACTGAAACAACGCAGCACACATGCGTTACCGGCTCCTGTTTGCATTCAACAATTAAATGTTGGTGCGGAAAATTAGTTCGGTACGTGTAACCACCACCCCCACATTGCTGAGAAACTTTGCGGCATCTGAAAAAGCATTCATAACCCCCTTCCGCTCCCCGTGTCTAAAGCCATGCGAACCACACTGGGCGATCCGATCTAGCAGGGCAAAAAAATTTGCCTGCGTAATTAGCGGGATGGTGTTACCACAGGTTCTGTGCAAAACACGCTGTATTTTGGAATACACACTGTAGAACCCCCCAGGCTTCCTTTTCTGATCTGAAAACATCAGATCTGCAATAATTTCACTCAAGTTCTCGACATACACATCTATCTCTTTAACAAATTTAAGGACATTAACATTCGACTCTTTGTTTTGCATATCAAGCTTTGTAGAGAGAAGTGTGTAAAGCACTCTTAGTAAGAATTCAGACGTATACATTCAAAATTCTTCATTCTTTGGACGATGGCACACCCGGGTCTGTAAAACAGAGTGAAATCTGTATTCACATTTTACATAGATCTTTTTTTGCGTCTGTAAAAATAAGAATAGTGTTTCTTTTGCAACTCATCAAAAGTCACGTCTACTAATTTTTCATCCAGCTGTTCAAGGGTGGCGTGTACATGCTCGTATGGGGAGCGGTCCTCAATTATATTTTTTAGCAACTGTTTTATGCACCGCTCAGTGTCATTTGTAATGGTGTACGAACCCAGACAACGGGCGGTGTACAGAACAGCCGATATAATTCGGGCTAAACTGAGAGACTTATAAATTTCTAAAGCGGCAAACGTCACGTCTTCACACCCATCTGCGTAGCCGCCAGACAGGCATGTGTGACCCCGCTGCCCAGATGGTCAATCAAACAGGCCGGGCAGTCATCAACCAGGACCCCCTTTAAACAGTGTTTGAAGATGCAATAAACTACTGCTTTCACAATCTGGGGCATAACATCGGGCTCATTAGGGACATGGGCATCAGCTTTATTAACATTTGGGCGAACACACAAGCATAGACACGAGACATTCACTTGTGCCGGTAGGCTGAAGATTGACCCGTCCACATCTTCTTTATTCTATTAAAGGAAAAAGAAAAGGAAGGCTTAACAAAATAGACATGCTTTGTACCTAAAATATCGAGCATTTAACGCACTTTTGAGCTAAGGTTTTTCGTTAATATTTACCATTTGTAGCGTGGTATCATCGCTAGCACCCAGCTGTTCTTCAACATCTGGTACCCCAGCTGAACTCACACCCCCGCCGCTGTCACAGGGCGCAGAGGGTGGGGTCGGGTTTTGCTAAAAAGAAAGAAGTATTAAAATGACATACGCTAAGCACCGATACAACAATTCCACGATCAGAAAAAAATATTTTAGCCGCCTACCTCTTCACTTTGTAGAGTAGCGGACCCCGTTGTTTCTCCACACAAAGAAGCCATCTCAGCAGCTCCGCGGTGTCTGACAGCTCCAAGCACGCACTGCGACCCTGTCAGGCCAGAGCGTTTAAGAATATGCGCCAATGGTGTAACACGCCTACATAACACAAGACATTTTTCAATTGGTTGTGATGACCCCCCTGATTTATCGAGAGCGAAAAGTATTCACATATCAGTTTATAAGTTTTAAAGTATTAACACACAACGCAAACACAAATGATGTGTTTCACCAGAAAATAAATTTTAAACACGCGGGGTTGGTCTTAAAGTTTTTAAAATAACGTAATAAGACACAGTTTATTTTTAATAACACATTCGCGACAGCTTTTTCGAAAGTTTGAGATAAATTTCCACACAGCGCAAGCATAAAAGTCTTTAAGGTATTAACAGGCAACAAATGATGGGGTGTTGTTCTTCATACTTTAACGGATTGGTCCTAAAGTTTTAAAATTGTTTCCCAGTAGAGATAATTTGAGATGTTATTGGAGATGGGCGGTGTGTGTGGGGGATTAGTTAAAGGCTCTGGAATGCAGAGTGGGGGGGGGAACCCAGGGAAAGTTTACAAACATTTTAAATTCACGTAAAGTTTTCTAATTTACAAGCACCACATGTATTTCACGCAAAAATGTTCTTAACAGCGCAGCGCGAAAAAATAAAACCTCAAAACGTCAAGCTTGGTTTGTGAACACGTCCCTATAAAGAACAGATACATAATAAAAAACATTTTGCTTGATAATATTCTTAGCGGTCTGTTGGTGAATCAAACAAAGACACCGCGGCACATTTTCGCCACGTTTTAACAGCTATGAAATTTAGACACCGTTGTATGCCTTAAAATAATATAGATTTTAACATTATAACGATCTATATTCGCTTATCAGTTTATAAGTTTTAAACTTTTAAAGTATTAACACACAACACAAACACAAATGATGTGTTTGCCCATAAAAGAAATTTTAAACACGCGGGGTTGGTCGTAAAGTTTTTAAAATAACGTAATAAGACACAGTTTATTTTTAATAACACATTCGCGACAGCTTTTTCGAAAGTTTGAGATAAATTTCCACACAGCGCAAGCATAAAAGTCTTTAAGGTATTAACAGACAACAAATGATGGGGTGTTGTTCTTCATACTTTAACGGATTGGTCCTAAAGTTTTAAAATTGTTTCCCAGTAGAGATAATTTGAGATGTTATTGGAGACGGGCGGTGTGTGTGGGTGATTAGTTAAAGGCTCTGGAATGCAGAGTGGGGGGGGGAACCCAGGGAAAGTTTACAAACATTTTAAATTCACGTAAAGTTTTCTAATTTACAAGCACCACATGTATTTCATGCAAAAATGTTCTTAACAGCGCAGCGCGAAAAAATAAAACCTCAAAACGTCAAGCTTGGTTTGTGAACACGTCCCTATAAAGAACAGATACATAATAAAAAACATTTTGCTTGATAATATTCTTAGCGGTCTGTTGGTGAATCAAACAAAGACACCGTGGCACATTTTCAACACTTTTTCACAGCTATGAAATTTAGACACCGTTGTATGCCTTAAAATAATATAGATTTTAACATTATAACGGTCTAAAACGTTTTCTAAAATGTTTCTTAAAATAATTTCTACAGACCAGTACGTGCACCCCCAACGATACCTAAGATTAATGGTTTTATGGGGGGGCCATGTGTGTTTCTTAGAAGAGAATGTTTATCGGATTGAGTATAAGTACCAGCGGTTTAACAGGCGAAGTTTTGGCTGGATTCCAATTCCTACAGTCTCACGTTATCGCCTAACTCGTCAGAATGGATCACGCCGATCAATTACAACAGTCTGAAGATAGTCTATTTACAGATTTAACACTGTTCGACTTGATAGACGAAGACGAGGATTCCACGAATTTCAGCGGTATGTATATCTGGCTTATTGTGAGACAATTACAACGTCACGGTGCATGTCTCGTGTTAGCTATAGTTACAAAACGTTGTATAATATTTGTATACTAGGCAATATTGAATGATTATAATGGAATTACCGGGGAGTTGTGCCGTAATGTGGTCGTGACTGTGTGTATCCATTCATTTCCATTAGCCCCGAAAACCACAGCTGTAAAAAGACCAGTTTCGGCACAGCACAACACTGGTGAGTAATTACGACAATGTTTTGAATAACGCTTTACGACCATGTGAGTCTTAAAGACACAGGGGTATATACTCCACACCAAAACTCGTATGTGTCTATTCCGCAGACGCGGGCGAAGGGACAAGTCGCTACACATTTAAAAAACCTCATTTGGGGTTTGCATTACCAACCCAAAACCTTGTGGAGACACATGCAGATGTTCACGTCATACCAGACGGTGCTGGGGATATTATCGGATCGCCTGAGAGAAGAGGTCGGTATTATATAAAACATTCTTTTAGCATGGCCATTTAAACGTGTCTATAATAAAAATCCCCACCGTTTTTCTATTTTTTCACTAATGGTATTTTCCCACTCCGTGCAGACCCCGGACCTTCAAAAAATAAACTGCGACGAGCCAACAAGTTAACTGGGGCAACGAGCTCAAAACGTCTGAAATCAACAAGCAAAGGTTAATATAATTTAAGCGTGGTCAAAATGTGTTATGATCCACTTACGGTAAACGTTACTTCTTTTGTTAGGATGTTAATTCGCTGAAAGATCCTACTTCGCGTAGTTTTCTGTTTGGGAGTGTTAAAAAACCTTATTTTAAAACTGCTTAGCTTTTAAAGTTTAAAGCGAGTGGTCTGTGCGAGGGTCTACAGGCCGTTAACCACGCCGCTTGACCCAGTAGCGCCACCACAGCCGTCAAGGAAACCGGTGTAACAACATGTCCGGGTAACTTGTTCCATTCACCCGCAGCCCTTTGTGTAAGGATGCGCCACATGTGTGGCGTTTTTATCATAGTTATCGTAGCTTTCTGACTTTGACAGTTTAGATTTCATTGATTGTTGTGTTGAAAAGTCTTTTATTTTTATCACAGCGTAGTTTTCAGATTTTGAGATGTGGAGCATAGGCGTGGTAATAAAAAGTCTTATTTTTTCACACAGCAGCTGTATCGACGCGCGGCGAAACAAATGTGGCAGAAACGTCGGACCCTAAGGTGGTGACTGCATCGGAGACGGCTGTTAAGACGCTGACCAAAGCCAGACGTGTCAAGCCTTCGGAGCGAAATCATAACGCGCCTAAAGACTTGGTGTTGGGTGATGTGCTAGATTCAGTGCGCGGTATTACACAGTCACTATCAACGGCGATCACTAATGAGGTGTCCAAAAAACGAGCTTTAGAGTGTCTAAGAGCGGTTTTAGCCGGTGTACAGACCTTGTTTCAAAAACAGTTTTCACCGCTAACCTCTTAGATATAATTTCTACAGAAGATGCCGCTCTAAGCTCAGGATTTCAGACCATGATGATGATATTTCATGCTTCATTGGTGCAAATCCCCGGTGATAAATGACTAAACATGCGGTCTAAAAAGTGCTTAAAAGACCGACCGCTTGCCACCATCAAGCGTTTGTACATAAATAAAAGAATTAAACTGGCAAAAGCATGTTTGTTGCGTCGTCAAAGATTCAGAGAGAGGCATCAGATTTCCCAAGGGTCGCCCGAACCACGCAATGAGAATGCAGTGGTAGAAAATAACTTAAGGCCCGAGGGTGTTGTAGCAGAACAGGATGGCGGTAACCGAGAACCGGTTGTACTGAACGATCTGAATCAGGTTGGTGGCGGTGCAGGGGCGAATAGAGACCCCTTAGTTTTCCTGGAGCGTATACGTAGTTATAACAGGTCTTATAATAATTTTAGAGCAACAAAGCACCACGAAGAATTTCGTTTTGTTAATCTCGACAGAATAACCTCGTATGTACAGGCTATAGACGCTGTGCATGGTGCAGTCCAGAGAATATTGGATGAACTTTCTCCAAACATCGGGGCGAATGATTTTGTACAGCTGCGTTTGACTGCGGGTGGTTTTAACAAACCCTTGTTCTCACGCAGGAGACACCCTGGAGAATTAAATGCTGCCGGTTTTTTAAGCCACATCTCAGACCTCTTACAGAGCCACACAGAGGTTCTCACCGATGACAGCCTCCGATTAGTGGCGACGATAGTTAGGAATATGCAGGGGGGTGCCCGCCGAAGATTTAAATCCGTTCTGTACAGCCGGGTAATTGCTCAGAAAAAAGTGCACCTTATCGACTTACATTACACGGGCGGTAATCTGTGTTTCGCCGGGAGTGTGTACGGTTTGTTGAATGAAGGTTGTACCGATGGGGAAATGTTACAGGGCGCTAAACGAATGCACAAAGAGTTGGGTTTTTCAGAGAATCAGAAAATTAGTTTGTCAGACATTACCGCTTTTGAAAAACATTTAAAGGTGGTCATTAAAATTTTGTACCACGACCAGGGTGATTGGAAATATTTTACAACGGGGCCCACACCACCAAATTCTAAAATACTTTTTGTTCTACTGCATGAAGAGCATTTGTATGGGGTTTTAAATATTAAAGCTTTTGTTGGGGCGGCGTATTTTTGCACTAACTGCCATGCGGCGTATAGCCACAAGAACGCACACGCCTGTGTTAAAGCTTGTAAAACCTGTTTAGATCCCCAGTGTTGCGAAATTGATGCTGAAATTCAGAATTGCCCGGCCTGTAAGGTCTTTTGTCGTAGCTCTCAGTGTTTGGCGAGACACTTGCGGAATGCGGCGACGGGTGTTAGTAAGTGTGAGCGCAGGGTCTTTTGTGAGAAATGTGGGGTTTATAACCTCGCAAGTCACAAATGTAAAGAGAAACTGTGCTCGCGTTGTAACAACGTGACCGACACCCCTGACACACATTTGTGCTACATACCGCCTTTGGACAACCCCAAAATTTCAAACAAGTACATTTTTTTCGACTTTGAATGCATGCAAGAAACGGGGACACACATACCAAATTACGTCCACGCCCTTCATATTGACAATAAACGAAGCTGGGAATTTTATGGTGAAACTTGTTTAAAGGATTTTGTGTGTAAATTTATCGATAGACGTTTCAAAAACCATACGTTCATATCGCACAATGGCAAGGGATATGACAATTACCTAGTGATCAGACAGTTGTTAGCTGAAAAGATGGACGTTGAACTAATTAATCAGGGTGGTAAGATAATGTGTATGACCGTAAAAGCTCTGAACATCAGATTTATCGATTCTTTAAACTTTCTGCCTATGAAATTAAGGAAACTGCCGGCCGCCATGGGGTTCCCCGGGTGTAAGGGTCATTTTCCACACTTGATGAACACTTCAGAAAACCAAAATTATGTCGGACCGAAGCCTCCGCCAGAACTTTACGGCGTTAACTACATGCTGCCGAGCGAGAAAGCCGAGTTTTTGGTTTGGTATGAAGAATGCAGGGGAAGTGTGTTTAACTTACAGAGAGAGTTGAAACGTTACTGCCAGTTGGATGTGGCAATTCTAAGAGAAGGCTGTATCAGGTTTCGGGACGAGGTCATGAATATGACCAGACAGACACACGTGACTGAGTCAGGGGCCGCCTGCGTTGTCTGCATCGACCCCTTTCAGTTTGTGACCATCGCTAGTGTCTGCATGGCCATGTTCAGACTTATGTTTTTACAGGAAGAGACGATTGCATTGCTACCCCATGACAATTACCACCGCTAGCAAAAACGATTTTCTACACCCAGCATTCAATGGCTTATGTACATCGAACACACAGAGCCCGTTAAAATCCAACACGTGTTAACCACGGCCGGTGAGTTCAAGGTTGGCCCATATTTTCTTGATGGTTATGCTGTAATTGACGGAGTGCCGACAGCCTTTGAGTTCAACGGTTGCTTTTTTCACGGTTGTAGCGTTTGTTATTGTGAAAACGATTTTAATCTGCTGACAAACACTACTTTTGGCTGGTTGTACAGAAAGATGATGGTTAAAATTAATTTTCTCAAAATGAGAGGTTTTAACGTGCGTGTTTTGTGGGAGCACGAGTTCAGAGACATGCTTGTTGAAAATGGGGGCTTGGGTAAATTTCTAACAGCCGCGCAGTTACCAGAGCCTCTGCAACCGCGCGAGTCGCTTTTTGGGGGGAGAACAAATGCGATTTGTTTGCATTACACAGCGCAGCCCGGTCAAAAAATTCATTACTATGATTTCACCAGTCTGTATCCGTTTGTGAACAAAACTAAAAAATACCCACTGGGGCACCCCCGAATAATATATAACAACTTTGGAGATTTAAAACGGTATTTCGGTTTAGCGAAGGTGAAAGTTTACCCACCCAGACGTTTGTACTTTCCAGTTCTTCCAGCCAAAATTGACAAAAAACTGTTTTTCACACTGTGTCGTACGTGTGCTGAAACAAAACAGACCACCCCCTGTGAGCACGGTGATGAAGATCGCACCTTGACTGGTGTCTGGTGCACCCCTGAATTACAGATGGCCTTAGATCTGGGGTATAGAGTGTGTAAAATTTACGAAATTTGGCATTTCGAAAAGGCCTCACACGATCTTTTTACCGACTACATCAAACTGCATCTGAAAGGGAAACAGGAAGCTTCGGGGTTTCCAGAGTGGTGTACAGATGTCGCGAAACAACAAAGATATATCAGCGAATATTATGAAAAAGAGGGTGTCCGGCTGGACCCCGGCAACATTAAAAAGAATCTGGCCAAAAGACAGCTTTCAAAAATTGCCTTGAACAGTTTGTGGGGCAAGTATGGACAAAGAGACAATTTACCACAGAGCACCATTGTGAGAAACCCCGATGAATTGTTCAGGTACTTATTTACGCCATATCATGAGGTGTCAGCCTGCGAGTTTATCGATGAAAACACAGCCTGTGTTACGTGGAAACACACTAAACACCACTATACGGGCCATTCAAACACTAACATTTTCATCGCTAGCTTTACAACCGCCTATGCCCGCTTGGAGTTATACAATCTGCTAAATGCTTTGCAAGGCCGCTGTCTGTACCACGACACAGATTCCGTTATCTTTGTGAGCCGGGAGGGTGAGTGGAATCCGGAACTGGGTGACTACTTGGGTGAGCTGACCAGCGAAATCGATGCTGGTCAACACATCACCGAGTTTGTATCAACAGGACCAAAGTCGTACGGGTACAAACTGTCTGGAGGGAAAGCCTGTTTAAAGGTAAAAGGCATTACGCTCAATGTGAACAATTGTGAAAAAGTTAACTTTGAGAGTCTGCGGGACTTGGTTTTTGACTATGGCGTTAACCCTTATGCAGAGTGCCGGGAATTTAAACACATTTCTATTCAACAGCCGATGATCGTGCGTGTTAAAAAGGATTGGCGCATTGAGACCCGGACCTTAAAGAAAACCCAGAAGGTGGTGTACGACAAGCGGGTGCTGCAAGAAAATTTGACATTGTTGCCCTACGGATATTAACATGATGGATGTCAGGTTAAAACACCCTTTTTCATGCATTTTGTCCGGACCCTCGAATTGCGGTAAAAGTTATTTTATAAAACAGCTCTTGGAGAGCGGTGATACCGTTATGACTCGTAAACCCGAAAACATAGTCTGGTGTTACAGCTGCTGGCAACCTCTATAAAGGTTGCTTGTGAAATTTCCATACATTCAGTTTATAGAAGGACTACCGACGTCGTTTTCCGACGACCAGCTACTGCCGCCGGGTAGTGTAAATTTGATTATAGTTGATGATTTGATGGAGTCTGCATGTGAAAATAATGAGATAGAAAAAGCTTTTACCAAATACGTACACCACCGAAACCTCAGCATCATGTATATCGTCCAAAATGTGTTTTGTCAAGGCCGGAAAAGTAGAACCATAGCGTTAAATACAAAGTACATGGTGCTGTTTAAAAACCCTAGAGATAAACTACAGATTACAACCCTGTCCCGGCAGATGTACCCCGGTAAAGCCAAATTTTTTTTGGAAGCGTTCGATGATGCTACTAAAAAAACTTTCGGTTACTTGTTGATGGATTTAAATGCAGACACCCCAGATGACTATCGCTTGCGAACAGGTCTTTTCCCCCCAGATGTACCCACGGCTTATGTATTTAAAAAATCTAAAAGTCGGTGATCTCACAACCACAGACTCAGTCGAAAAAACACGTTCGGGGCGTCGTCATGTCTTCACGCGTTCGGAGAAACCTGACTCTCTTAAATTTTCTGGTAAAAGCCGCTCCCAAGCAGCGGAAAGCTATTCTCTGCGGAGCTACAAATGATCTTGTACAGGCCATAGCTGAAATCGCCTTGAATCCCTTGAAAGGGAACATACCGTTATCTGCTAAGCAGTTTGGGACCCTGAAGAGAAAGCATAAGCTTATAAAGACTTTGAGTCGAAAGGGTCTTTCTCTTAAAAGAAAGAGACTCTTGGTGAACCAGTCTGGTGGTTTTATCGGGACCCTGTTGAGTATTGCAGTACCACTGATTACGGGGCTTCTACAACGTCAATAATGGAGCACGCTGAAAAAATGTACCTGGTACCTCAGAAACAGCTCGATCGACTCCGAGAGCGGTCTGGGTTCGAAAGCGATGTAAGAAAAATAACAGCCCGTCGGTTGGATGATGAAATGCGTGACATTCTGCAGAACTCGCATCTGGCCGAATATGAAAAAGTGAAATTGTACAGCCAGGTGTTACAACGGTATTTGACATTAGTACGCCAGGAGACTTCCGAAAAGGGGACTTTAACCGTTGTACTACCGGAAAATGCACCCACCGAACTATCACGCACGTCAGCACAACCGCCGTCATCGAGCGAGGCTGGCTTTGGGTATATTTTGGACAGCGTGTCTCAGCGGTTCCGGAGAAATGCCGAGATATTGTTAAAGACCATGGCCCGCAATGAACCATTAATAGCCTGGAATGAAAAAGGGGAATTTGTGTACAAGGGGGCACCCGTTGAGGGCTCTCACATGATTGATCTTGTCAGGGCTCTCACTCAGCAGCAAGCAGTTGCTGTTGGTAAGAAGCCAAAAGGTTGGGATGTGTTCATGGAGGCTATGGCAGAAATCAACGTGCCGGGCACCCTGCTAACCAACGCTGGTAACCGAGAGCTACTTGAAAAACTCAAGGCTGCCCCGCCGGGGTGTGCAGCGTCGGTCAAAACTTTAAAACAACCGGTAGAGTTGTCGACGGTCGACCCGGTCTCTAAGATAACCGCTGAAAGGAGACGATCATTAATACCTAGACCCACATGGTTGTCTCTGTAACATTTGTGTATGTGTGTATGTGTTAAATGACTTGAAATGTATATTAAAAAGCGTGCGCAATATGTTTAAAAATGGTTTGTCTGTAACATGTATTAAAAAAAGCTTGAGCGCTATAACAGCGAATGTATAATAAAAATATTGTGTTGATTTTCATTCATGTTTTGTGTTCTTTTTAAATAATAACCACACAGACGTCGAAATGGTTCGATTTCATTTTTATTTTAGACGATCGATTAACATTTATGACATGTTTTAAATTGTCGTAAACACCCGCATAATTGAACATTCGTATTTTCAAAGGGCTTGAAAGGGTACAGGGGTCTCCGTCTCACACGATGTCGGTTTTTCAGAAACATTTCCACCATGCGGTCATTCTGGATTGCATTCGTAGAATAAAGTTCTAAAATGTTTCTAAAAGATAAACCTTTACATCTATGGTATAGAAAAAAGACGCAATGTAGACCGCAGGTCACTGCAAAAGAATCTTGCAATTGTCTGTTGTTGTAAAATATGGAGTTAGCATTTCTGTTTAAGAAATCAATAATGTTCTTGGGAAAGAAAAAGGCTTCGGGTGAAAATCTGTAGGAGTCGAAAAATTCTGCGCCCTCGTCGTCGGGTAAGTAAATAGCCAGCCAGTGTTCACCGGGGCGGTCGTGTGGGTGAGTATTAACTATTAAACACAACGGGCGCCGCGCCAGTCTCTCGCGTGGTAGGGCATCACTGGGGAACACGCCTTGAAAACTGTCTTGGGTGTAGCGGTCTCGGGTTAGAATGTCTTCCAGCTGTTTGGTGTTCATCTTTATGTGCAGGTTGTGTGGCCTCCCGTGCTTTTTAGCTGAAGTCGTAAATGACTTGACGTCTCATATCCAGCTCTATCACGTTGTCGAACAGCGCGTACACAACCATGTTAACTGTAGTGGGTAGCGGTAGCGCGAAGCGTATTTCAGCTCTCAGATTACCCGTTTTGATAAGTGAATAATGTCCTGTGCACTCGTCGTCGGGGCTGAGGTTGAAAGCGAACAATGTGTAACCGCGCGCGTACTCCTCGCAGTCCACCAGAAGTGGTTTGTCTTTCAGACGCTTCCCGGCTGTTTCCACCAGATTAAAATATTCACGGACGCAATGTCCATTCTGGAAGTCTGGTTGAAGCGGTTTAGTGGGGATTTGTTCACCGTCCGCGTAGAGAGCCAGAAAGTTAACGTTGTAGTGTTTAAAATTGAAGGGGTTTTGGGTAAAACTGACGCTGAATGCCGCGTTGTCCACAAACCCCAAAATGACCACTTTGGGTAACTGTCCGAGAAAGAGGTTTTCTTGGTTACACACACGGCTCCCTGCAGGCAGGCTGAAGACTTTCATCTGTACGCGGTCTATGGGATATTTAGCGTTGGCCGTCAGGAGTGCTTCGGCGTGTCCCAGTCTGACCCCGGGTGACACTCTGACTCTTTTCACAAACAAAGATGCAGAGAGTACGCTCAGTTTGTGTTCTCCGGCGTTGTTCATTAAGCAGAAAGCATCTCTGTTTCGCGTGAGTTTTATTTTCAGGTCTACGTAATTCAGTAGTAGTTTGTCCTGAAAAAACAGGTCGGCGTGAATGTGACCCAGGAGCTCCAGTTTTCGGCTTTGCGTCGTGTATGATGCTCTTTTTCGGAACCCCTGATTGGGACCATCCAAAATTGTGGACTCGTGCTGTGTCTTTGTAAAAGAGCCCTGTTGAATACTGCGTCTTCAGCGTCTCTTCACTGTAGTTCAGGACCGACTCTATAAAGGCTCTGTAAGGATAGCAGTTGTTGCTCTGGCTGATCAATCGGTCTCCTACGGTGATGTCAACCTGGCTGAAGATGGCTGCGATGGGGTAGTTCACCAGGCTCACACGGGCTGCCTTTACTTTTATGAGTTGCCTGTCTGCGCTTAGCCGTTCTTTTATCAGGTTTCGGCGGCCCCCGACGGTGAGATGATGACGTCTGTCTTTTTCTCTTGACACCCCTGCGGATGTATGCTAGACCCGAACCTTCCTGCTGATGTGCAGCCACCTTAGACATGACCGCGCTTGTAACGTTGCCGACCACGTCTTTGGCGATGTTTTTAGCTGCCGATGCCATGTGCGGCTTAGCTATTTCAAACCCGCGTTTCAGAAAAGGCACGGCTTTTCTAAATAGCGCTCTGAAAATACCCCCAATACCAGCGCCGTACTGAACCGGTAGCCCTGAAAATCCTGGTAATCCATAACCAGCCTGTTGTTTGTAGTAGTGCGTATACAAAGAAGGATCCCCGTAGCTCTTGATGACCGTCATCCTTTTAGATGTTTGTCGCTTTCACAGGTCTGAAATGCAGCTTGACGATGACCTTTCCAAATGCAAATGACACGTGTTCGTTTTGATCCGTCTTTATTTCAATAGTGATGTTGTTAAAATGGTCGATGCTCACCGGCACGTAATGGGGTTTGTCGTACAATACTGTGACGAATTCACCATCCACGCCTCTGAAGGGCACACAACGCAAAAGCGGTGCGTAGACGTTGCCTATTAACTGGTGTTCTATGATATCGGTGTATATATACATGGTGTTAAATCCGCCAGTCATATCGACGGGGTGCAGTGATTTTACACCTGCGACACCCGAATTGAAACCCAACATCCGCGCTAGGCGGTTACGCACCTGCATAACAAACCGTTTATCACTAACAATCCTTACCGACCGGCTAATGGGGTTGTATTTAAGACTTACAGCCGTTAACTTGGATTTTTCAGCAGCCCGTTTCATTTCATGCAAGAGCTGCTCGATGTTGCCGTAGTACCCTCTCGGTAAGGTACAGGTCCAGATAGTCTTGAGCTCCTCACTGACGAACAGAAAAACTTCGTCTTCATCAAAAGTGTTTAGTGTATGCGGATAGTGCAGCTCGACCAGGCCCACTTCCCAGTCCCCATCCAGGTCAATCGCCTTTGCCAGATGCTCTGTGAAGCACGCGTTAGTGTTCTTTGGAAACATCTTTGAGGATGAATTACTAGCCAGCGTCACATAGAAACCATTGGGGTTCATTTTTCACCACCTCTATATGTCTCGGACCTCAGAAGCCTTCACCCAACTATTGAATTTATCGCTCCAGCCGCGCCACTTTACCAAAAGCTGTTTGTTTTTGCCACGACCCCTGGCTGCTAAAATCGTTTGGTTGCGGTAGACGTTCTCAACATCTGGGTTTATCTTCTGTAGCTCTTCAGCATAGAAGGAGCCCTTAATGTCGTCGCCTGCGTAGTCCTGCAGTTTGTAATAGGGTCTCAGAGCCGCGGTCCGCTCTTTGACAATGAAAATTTCATCTGTGAAGGTCTGTTCATATCCCTTCTCAAACACTCCCTTTATTTTGGACACCCGCACGCGATCACCCACATTAAATGAAAACTTTGACGGTTTTCTCTTAAAGTGCTCGTCATAGACCGTTCTCCACACCTCAAGGGAGTTGTCGGACGTAACAGAAGCCGGGGTTCGTTTAATAGTCGTGTGGTAACTATGGTTATAAGCGTAAATAAGATCTGAAAGGACGTCAATATATCAAAAGGTGTTTTTGTGTGTCAGGTACCTCCACATTTTTGTTTTAATAGTTCTGTTAAACCTCTCGACCACGCTAGCCTTCACATCGCTGGCCGTAACGAAATGTTCAATATTCTCACGTTTGAGAAAATTTTGGAAGGTCCTGTTAAGAAATTCTTTACCCTCGTCCGTTTGTAGCTTTTTAGGAGCACGCCCCTCTTGCAGTATATTTCAGAAGGTGCCTGTCACGGCCCCTCCAGTCTTGGTTTTCAGCGGCACGGCCCAAGCGTATTTAGACAGCATGTCTATACACATTAAGATGTAACAGAAACCGTCGTTGAACTCGCGGTGTTCTCTCATGTCCACCAAGTCGGCCTGCCACTGCCAGTCCATTTCGGACACCAGCGTCCTGTTTCTCTTAAAACGTACGCGCGCCGGCTTGTGCAGCATATAAGCAGCCTGGCCGGACAACCACTCGACCACCCGGCCACGGCTGGCGCCGCTCACACCCCGGGATCTCGCGGCCCACACCAGACTCCCCGCGCCGCCGTAACTACCCGATTTCCGAGGGTTATAATAGAGCGCACTCAACCCCGCGGCAGACATGGTCCCCTTCCAAACCAATACACACTTTCACACACCCAAAGCGAGGGATGCGCCGCCTTGGGGCTTTGGGACCCTGAGGTGCCGGACCGACCAGCCGGGGGGGAGGCGGGAGTTCCGACCCACACCATTGGCTCCTGAGGGGGCGGGACATGCACAAATAACAACACGACATTGGCTGGCAAGGGGGCGGGACAGCCAACCACCACGGACGACCATTGGCTGGAAAAGGGGGTGTGGTACCTGTCAAAAGTTTGACGAAAGGTGTCGCTTTATACTACTCATCATTGACAAACGCCACAGCATTTCGTTGATCTAACTAACGAGGACAGGACATTAGCTAGCCAATATTATAAAGGAATAAATGACTTTTTTTGTTCATTTCTTTAGCACATTTGTACAAGCACTTGGAAACTGTCCAAGCCCTACTTTGTCAGGCATTTTTGAGTGTTTAACAATTTAACAAAATGTCAGGCATTTTTGAGTGTTTCATAATTTCTAACAACGAAAATTATTTAAACTGCAACACTTATCATTCAACCAGAGCTCAAAATATCACAAGGATCCTCAAGAGCACAGCAAAGACTGAATTAAAAGATACTTGTATCAGATACATGAGAATCCAAGCTTTTTTATCTACGCTTTCTTATCTACGCTAAGAAGTAGTCTTTAAAATTTATCACACAGTAAAAAGTCAAATTTCTGGGGTGTCCATATACCAGAGATTATGGTAACGTTTCAGAAGGGTGTGAGCCAGTCAGATTCCAGGACCGGAATTATCTGTTTTATGATCGAGAATATAATATGTAATCACGTATCTAAAGAAATTAATAACGATATTAATTTAAGGATCTAAATATCTAAATCCATGTATCTATATAGCTGGTAGTATTACTGTGTTTCACTTTCTTTGTAAACACGTTTTGTTAACACCCAAATCGCAGGTGGATTCTGTTTTATGGTCTGTTATGGTCTGTAGCTCAAATCCTGCTTAACTAAAAATTAGACACAAGAATAGTATTATTGGATAATGTTGTGAGGCTCTAGCGGAATTTCTCTGTTATAAGGGAGACAGGCTGTGTATCGCTTCTTTTGACACTTGTAAAAAAAACATTCCAATGTTAATGTGACACGGAAGATAATGTGGTGTATTGGTCATTAGTGAAAAGATTTAATCATTTAATCTCTTTACTGTTCACATTTTAATCCGCTTAGTATTGAATATTTATATGGAATTTTACCACTAAAGGGTAAAAATTTTAGTAGCTAGGCATAAAACGCAGAGGAGCATAACGAAGGTCATAAAGGTCATAAACGATATTAATTTAGGAACATAAACATTATGTAAACTGTATGTTGCTGTTATTGGTATTTTAAAGAAAAAATACACACCAATACTCAATTTCTCCCTAAACATTTTAAGCACCAAAGTCTTACATGTGGTTGACCTTCCGACCATATTACTGTAATGTCTGTATTGCTGTTTCAGTGTGTGTCACATGACTTGCCTCGGTGGCGTCACGGCTTAAGCGACTCATCTACAGTATACTCTCTGTGGGAGTGCTGGCTGTGACGAATTAAACCGGTTTCACAGGTATTTTCAAAGTAGAAGGAGGTGAGTCTTCCATTGAAAGACATCTCCCCCCCCTCCAAAACCTCTTTTTTTTGCTTACAGTAGTAGTACTTAAGTACAGTACAGTAGTACTTCTCGCGTTAAGAAAGCTAGGTGTTAGCATAAATTATTAGTAATCAATAATATTAAATCTAGCACTGTAATAAATTGTGTTAATAATAAATTCTATTCTACTCTGAGAATGTAGGGGGGAGGAAGAATGCCTGTGGTCTTTTCACTGATAAACTTGTGTCAAGCTGTCAACAAAAACCAGCTGTCAAAAAAACGTTTTTTTTTAAAGAAAAGTCAATTGTGTGTCCATAACATTGCTATTTTGCTATTGTTACAGTCATTTCTATTGCTACTGAGTCTCTGTGTCTACAGTACATTGTTCGCCAGAGCTGACTCCCAGAACGGTGAGATAAGCTTGCCCCTACCCGAAGTCTGTAGGCACTCTGTGCACTGTGGGAGGCCTTGGAGGTGAGGGATGGGGTGCTGCGCTGGGGGTGGCAGGTGCCACCTCAGTCGGTGCCAGGGCCCAGAGGAACGCCTGGAGCGCTATCTCGCAGTGGGCCTCCTCCAGGAGAGTAGGGTAACCCTGGCGGGCTAAGTAGGCCACGTCTGCGGCGACCGGACACAGTGACTCTCCCGCTAGGCAGCAACGTTGGGCCAACCTTGCCTGCAGCAGTCCCGGCGCCTCCCCTCTCCTGCCAAAATGCCTCCGCAGGGCTGACACCAACGCCGCGTAGTTGTACCACTGGTTAACCTACCCCTATTTGACATTATTGATATTGTTGAATTTTACTCCTATGTAATATTTATTTTTACCCTGTTTTATTATTTATGCATTTTACAGAGTTATGTTTTTACATATTGATAGCATTTTAGTGTATTTTTTATAATGATTGTTTTTAAAGAGCTCTAAAGCATACAAAACACAAACAATACCCATCATAACCCTTTACCTATTGGCCTTCACTATAGAGGATCTTTGTTATTCACGCTTTTTAGACTTATTTAAAGGTATTTTGTACAAAAAATGTTTAACAATGTTTAAATTTTTTATTGTTTTATTATTTTTGCACTTTACTGTGTCCATTAGCATGGTGGAAGTCCGGTATTTCTGATTTTACACATTCCCCTGTAGCAGATTTTGTCTGTTAAATACAAAGTCTGTTAAATCCGAAATCAGTTAAAGCAAAGTTTGTAAAACAGGAGGGCTTATTGTATGTACTGTATGTATATTTGTGTATGTAACTATCCATACTTAAGGAAATATGTGTGGTTGTTTTTAAAACAACATGGAAAGGATAAAACTGTTAAACAAATCTATGTTTTAAAAACTGCCTTTTCACACTTAAAACTTCGAATGTATGTCGGGCAATCAGACTTCAGGACCGGAATTATCCATTTTATAATGGGGAATATAGTGTAAATTCCTGGGTTCTATTTCAGGCATTCATGTGAAGGGCAACGGAGCTTTCATTGGCCGATTATCATTATTATTAATAATGATATTAATTTAAGGGTCTAAATATCTAAAAACATGTATCTATATAGCAGATAGTATCACTGTATTCCACTTTCTTTGTAAACATGGAAAAACAGATTCACAACGCGACGCTGTGTCACTGTGTAAAAAAAAACGGTTTGAACACCCTATATTGTAATAAGCTGCTGAGCGAAGAATAGGAATGTTCCTGCTGTCAGAGGGGGTGGAAAGTGCCCGCGGTCATTTAATTAGTATTACAATTCGCACTGATTCCCTTGAGAAGATATGGACATAAGCACCTGAAGAAGGCTTGCGTTTTCTCTCTTCTCTTTTAAGCATGTGTACAATGCTGTAATACAATTTAAAATAATTAAAAGTTTAAACAGTATCAACTGAACTCCATTAATATAAGTATAGAGTGGTATTAAATAAATACAGCGTTTTAGTATAGATTACACGTTTCTAAAATGTATTTTAAAAATAAAAACGATTACAATTTAATCTTTCCACGTTTGATCCCAAAATCCCAAGAAAAATAAATCTAAACGGGGAGAAAGCTATGCTGAAAGTTTATTAAGATACTAAGAAGACAAAGATAACAATTTATGTTGCATTTGTCTGATTGTGAATCAAAAAATACATTTAATTAAACACGCGTTTGCGATTTAAATCAAAATGGGGGTAACGGGGACTCTCTCTTATTATCAACACTAGTTCAATTGTGTCTCTTCTCAGATACTGAGGTTCGGCATTCAGGTAGATTGCCAGGCAAAATAAAAACAGGTTTCAATAGTTAATAACCACTTAACTTAACTGCACGAAACACGGGTGATTTTTCTTCCTCCTGATCAGTTTAGAAATCTATGTACGTTGTAAGGCTTTTACTTCTTAATTAAACTTTTAAAATACGCGTTTCGAAGAGAAGCAACATATGTCGTCTTCCTGGTGTGTAGAACAGATCAGCAGGTCTTTTTTCCCCAATCAGAGGGGTGTCAGATGGTGTCAGCCAATCACCATTCTGAAGCCGTACCGTAATCTCTGGTATAGGGACACCCCAGAATTCTGTCGCATTTTCATTTTAGGAAATAATGAAACGCTCGGTTAAAAACTAAAAAATGTCCGTTATAGTGGACATAAAAACAAGAGTTTGCTGCGGCGTTATTGGAAACCCAATTTTAAAACAAATCGCCGGCATTATATCCTAGGAGACACAGACCGGCGCCAGTGGGAGCATAAAAGAAAATGCAGACGAACTAGGGATTGGAAAGTTTCCAAGTGCTTGTACAATCGATGGAAATGTTCAAATAAATGTGCAAAAGAAATAAAAAATCATTTATTCTTTTATCATATTGGTTAGCTAATGTCCTCTCTTTGCTAGTTACCTGTGGCTGTGTTTCTGCATTGCGTAGCAACGAGTGACTATATTCTCAGGCGGAGGAACGTAAACAGCTTAATTTTCGTGTTAAATAATTTTTTTTAATTAAAATTCATTCTATACAGCAATCGCATATCTGGGGACCGTTTCATAAAACTTTAAAATGTTTATTTTTAAATAAACATTTTAAATGTTTAAAATGTGCACAGTAAAGGATTAAATGATTAAATCTTTTCACTACCCCAGTCGGTCATTTTGGCCAGCCAATCACTTACCACGGTAGACTGCGGTAGCTTGTGGGTAGTTGCGTGCGGTACTGGTTTGTACCGTGCATTTTGAATGGCTGCATCTGTACATCAAAAAGACTACCGAAACCAAACTTATCCTGCAGCAAGGATCACACCTCCCCCCTTCTCTTAACGACAGACTACTCTTCTTCTAAATTTTCTCCATTCATTGGAAGTTTCATTTCACACCTCTCTACACCTATTCTGACTTCACACCTCTTGATTGCCCTCTTTTTCTGTCCCCTGCTCCCGCCTCTCACTCCTCCTCCCTCCCAGCCTTTGTTCTCCCGCTACATTACCTTTGCCTACTGCCTTGTCTCTCTCACAACTGAAGAAGGCTCCACGGCTGAAATGTTGTGTTTTCTTTCTTTTTTTTTTTCAGCATGGGATAACTTTCTTTACTATTACTAAAAAGTCAACTTCTTTTACTATTTTATTACATATTTTGCAATGCAGAATAGCATTATTGTACCCTTTCACATCACAAAAGGTAAGCAGGACAAGGTATGTGCTGGTACTAGAGTCAAAAAAGCAAATCCAGTTTGCTACAGTAGTGCTTACAATACAGTAAAGTGTCACATTTCCCTGTGGACAAGAACATCCACCACAAATAACCCCTGTTAAATTTAACTATGCAATTGGACTTTCTGGCCTCCCAAAGGTTTCCCCTTAAGTCAACTAGTGAGGCAATGTCTCACTGTCTTCCAGAATTACTTGATAGTGAAGCTGCTGACATAAAAATTGTCATACATGACCCAAGTGGCAGAGGAAATAGGCTCCCTCTAATATGTAAACTTTGAAAATGAATCAAAACTAAATTAAACTCCATTAAATACCAGTACTTTTATTAACAATAATCCAGTGTTGGGGCAGTATTACTGACACATCTATTGCGTAATTTATTTTAAATTATCTCTCTCAGAAGAAAAATAATATGACTTCTTATTTATTTGTTTCTCTTCCTCTATTTGTTTTTTTTTTTGTACTCACTTGTCTGTGAATGCTTTGACGAATCCCTTGTCATGTCCCATTGGTCGCTACAGTGAAGGGGATGATAAAGTCTTTTCCAGGCCCCAGAATTGTGTTGGCCTGAGTCTGTGAGCTGAACAGTCTACGTTATTTCACCAGTGAATCACCCCACAAAGTAACACAATCACGCCAGCACTATAGTTACTCTCAACTGCTTAGGATATGTTTATTGTATGCTAAGGACATCAGACTTCTTTTGTCTTAATTTTAACCTTATGAGGTCACAGGAAAAAAAACCATAAAAGAATGAAAATAAAAGACTGAGAGCTAAATTATAGGTGACAATGAGGATAATGACATCCAGATATTGCACACATTTCCAGAAATCATAATTGAAAAATATCAATGTATTTAAATTATTCACATATTGTACTAAATATCATTTTTTCTGTTCACACTTTATTCCATATTCTACCTTGGGAATGTTGCTGTTTGATGTATTGTTATATTTAACCAAATTTAATAAATGCATGAACTAATACTACTGCAGTTGAGTTAATGAAGCCCTAAATTCTGAAAAAGGAGTTTTAAATTTGAGAATCTACTTGGAGATTCACGTTCTCTGCTTAGTCATGTCTAGATCAGAAAATGTTGTCTCTCTAGAAGAAATATATGATTTTTCTTTTGCAACACTATTTTAGAAAGCAGGATAATACATTCAAATTCAGACAGAAATCTGAAAAAAATAGGAAAAATATCAAAATATTTTTAGAAATTAAGATGAAAGAGAAACAGAGATAAGGAGAGTGTTACAGGTAAACCGTGTTTCAATACAAAAAAAAGAAACTTAATAGAACACTAAAGCAATCACATGCCAACATCAGCATTTCACTTGTTTTGTAACCATTTTCACCTGAAACAACTGACTTTCCAATCTTACCAACTTGGGGGTGCCCCTCTATCAATCCCAAGCCAGGGTGAGGTCCCTGAAAGAGCTGCACAAAGTAATACAGGAAACCGATGACACTCTGACCTGTGAACAGACACACAGTCATCAGCCCAAATAAATGAGATGCAAAGTCTTTAATCGAATTATAAGGATCTAAAAACTTTCAAAAACCCTTTATTTGTTGGCAGTTATTGTAATAGAAATGTGCTAAATACAGCTTTCATTTTTTATATTTATAATTTCAAAAAAGCTTTCCACCAATAAAGGCACTTTCTATGGTGCTGCAATAAAAGTTCAAGAGTAGCTGCTTCCCCATACCGCACTTCTTTAGGCACTGCAGAAGGTGGAGGCACTGTTGGGCCTTCTTCAAATAGGCTTTTGTGTTGTGAGACTAAGCCAAGCTGGCGGAATTCTGCAGTCCAAGGAATCTGAAGCAGTTGGTTTAATTTAAATGTTTGTGTGAATAGAATCCCTTTCAGATGTAAAACTGTCTCACTGGACTGCTGACGTGATAGGCGTCACTTTCACAGTTCTTTGTTGTGCAAAAAACCTGTCCAATCCCCCTCACCCCCTGGTGCTCTATTGTCCTTGTGGGTGTGGGTCGTTTGGCTCTCCAGCTGTGAATGGCTGGTCGTTCACAGGTTGCAAAGACTGTACCCAGGTACCCACGATTCTTATTCTTCATATTTGATATCTTCCACCTTTCTTTTGCTGTGGTACAGCCCCACTGTGCAACATCTATGCTATCTTTTTTTTCGTGATGTCATGACAAGTTTGTTGTGGCTTTGGCTTTTTATTCTGATGTGAGATATGTCTATACATTGGCTTTGAAAATGTGTTAACTTTGTACTTTGAATTAGCAAATTAAATCAACAGGCTGACTATTCAATGTGACAGGTAGGACAGTATGATCCTCAACACCAAAAGTCGGACAGTGTTGTGCAGTCTACCTCACACTGCTTTAGCAATGGGGATTCCACCGAAATCACGCTGCTGCAATTCCGCGGCGAGTCGTGAGTCCCAGAGTCAACCTGGTCATGTTGTTTGTTAGAGTTCCCAGTGAACCTCTCGCAATCTTATCTTGTGGACTACATTCCAATTGAGGACCTTGAGATTTTCTTATTTTTTCTTCCAGAAAATGTGCAGGAAGTTGCTTGATCCAGTTTCATTTGGGCCATGGTTTTGTTTTACTTTCTAGCTGTGTTCAAGAGAACAGAATGTAACAGATTTCAAAGTGACGGGAATCAGAAACATGCTGGCATCTTCCCATTCCTCCCCTTCCTCCACTTCTTCCATTTCTAAATCTGTAGGAGCCTGTGGCACCTCTTCCTCCTGAACAGCTTGCAACGTGTTGTCCATTAGTCGATCATCCCTGATATGGAGACCTCTCCAGTTTGGATTTCTTACATTGTTTGCAATGTCCTTGCCGTCTGTTTGGATTTCCACCAGGGGCTTCCAGTTTTCCCGGACCTCTGTTCACTTGGCTTTCTGTTGGCAACTGCTGCTTGTGTTTTCCTGCAATGAAAAATATTATAGAAACTTTGAGAAAACATTCAAAGATAGCTGAAATAGTGGTCTGTGAAGAAATCCAATCATTTGCATACTTACCAAGTATGTTCTGCAGTCTCATCTTCCTCTGCTCTCCATTTATCGTAACAGTGTCGCTCGTGAATGCCTGTGAGTCTCAGGCGGTTCTTCTTCTTAGGAGGCTGCCCATCTAACGTTACTGGAAACTCTCGTGTCAACTCCTGGAAGGCTGCAGTATCATCCATCTTCTGACATCTATATGCAGCAGCTGCTATGGATCCTGGCTTTGATCTGTTGTAAAATGAAAGAAAAACAATTAATGCAAAGTTCTTTAACACACAGGTTAAAGAAAGATCTGAAAGAGATGTGTTCCATTCAAACTAAGAACTGCTGTTTTGATATGTCCAGGGATTGTCTCTTTGTCTATAAAATGGTGACACTTACTGTGATCCTTCATCTCCCAAGCTTTCAAGGAGTTCAATGGCAGAGGAGATGTCGTCATGTGTCAGCATCCTATCGTGTTTCTTCTCCACAGTTCCATTTGAATGGGCTAGATAATCCACCACGAGTCTCTTCTGTGCATCACTTAGCGTGTTTGTGGTCCTCTCCAGTGCCCTCCTGGCTCTCTGGCTGGTGATGAACTGGAGATGGTATCTGTAAAACAATAATACAAGCATGTATACATATGATAGGTTTCATGCCACAAAGAATCAATGCATATATTGGCACAAATATAGAATTCGGCCTACTTCTCATGCAGTCTTCGCAAGTCATTGGAAGGGTTGTGAATTGGTTCTCCCATTGATGAAATGAAAAAGGTTTCTGTCTTCATTCCTGAAGTGTTGTCACTGGGCTCACTGCGTATCTTGGTGTGGTACAGATGAAACATCTAAAAGAGCAATAAAAATAGATCATGAAGTTTTCAAGTAGTGTTACAAGCTAAAAAAGAACAGCTATTTGTTGTCAGAGTTAGTGGTGATACCAATGTAATCATCAACTTACATGTTCTTCTTCATTATTCAGAGCAAACGTTGATAGATGCTTGGTTGATGTCTTGTGCTCTTTGACAGTTATGACTGACCGTTTTTGCCCACTCTGTGTCATAAACGTCTTTCTCTGCATCCATTCCTGGACCTGAAATTAAAATATCATTCAAATAGTACGTGATTCAAATCTGTACGATTAAAAATCATATTACACATGATCGGCATTATTTGCTATACGAGTAGATGCTTACTGCAAAATTCTTTACAACCCCTGGGCGCTGCAGGTGCTTCAGCTGGAGAATGGCCTGGAGGTAATACAGCACAAGAAGCTGCTCAGGTACGCTGATGTCTTCAGAGGTGTTTGCTTTCGCCAGTATCCGCATCACATCGGTCTTTGCAACCTTCAGCACCTTCCAGCAATCACTTGGTCTAGGCTGAGGACTCTGCAGCTCTCTGTGTCTAAGGGGGAAAGAAGATTCAGTATTCAAAAGTCTATGTCTGTAAACTGGACTAGGAAAAGTTGTAGAATTGAAATCAAACTGTAATATGAAGAAAATACCTCTTTCTGGTGATTTCTCGTCTGACATCCTTGCTGTTTTGCTTCTGGATGTCATTTAGGATATTCTGGAAGTCGTTAATGACGTTGGTCTAGTTCTGAAATAGATATGTTATAACAAAAGGCTTCTTACCAAAATGCCTGTTTCATGAGCCTCTGTACCATACCCTGCTTTACCCATTAGGATTAAGTTCTGCATCTGCAAAATTGCCTTTTGCAGAGACTTCAGGGTGATTAACCCTCATGAAAACTAAAGTTTTACTGTACATCAGCTTGCATTTACTGTATGTGGCTTTTAAGAATTAACTTTTAATGAGCTGCCTTATCAGACACCTTCTGAAAATCAAAATGTCATGTGCTTTAGTGTTATTTAATGTCTGTTGCTTCTTCAAAGAATTCTAGTTAGATAAGACCTTCCCTTTCAAAGCTACAGATGCAGCCATTCAAAATGCGCGGGCGATACCGTATTATTTTCCGGTACGCTGTACGCAGTCTACCGCGAGTTACCCGTAAATACCGCGAGTTACCGGTAAATACCGCTAGCAAAATAATAGTATCCGGAATTTCCGCAAGGTGGAGCTAATAAAGCTCAACCTCTCATGTCTGAGCTGTAGCCATCAAAGTCTTTAACGAAGATATTACTAATAGTATTAATAATGAATGACCTCGGACAAGCTGTAACTGTAAACTCAAAGTATTGCCCTGGTCCACATTCTTTTTTTCATTGACCGTCTTTGTAAAAGTAACACCACAGCATTTCGCAATCACACATTTGTTTCCAATCATGCAAAGTACAGTAATTTTTGAGAATCGATTCGCCATGCCTTTCACATGCTCATAAAAGAGATTGATTTAGGAATATAAACATATTACCGTATGCAAACTGTACTGTATACAGTATGTATATGTATATTTAATGTCTTAACTGTGCCCGTTGTAGTATTGAATATTCATATGGAGTTTTACCACTGAAGGGAAATCTTAGTGCCTGAGCATAAAAAGAATAGGAGCATACTGCAACGCGTGTGAAGGCCATAAACGATATTAATTTTGGAACATAAACATACAGTATATGGCTGGTCTCGGTACTTTAAAGAAAACATACACGAAACATGGTTTCATTCTGACCTGAATCGGTCTTGAGATATTTTTAACTTGATTTACAGTATTTGAGAGGTATGTCTTGACACCGATACTACGTAAATACTGCTCACGTATATGTTTCTAGGTTTATATTATGCATTTCATACGGTCAAATTACTTTTGAGCAACTGATAAGAAGCGCGAAACGGTATGCCCAGGGCATTTTAGTTTCGTTTTGTGCGGGGACTGGATTGATTAGAGATATCAAGTACATACAAGTCATTTTTTAAATGTTGTAGTTTGTCTTGTAAAAATGTTACGAGTACATCATCTGTCAACAATTACACAGGTTCTGTTTCCATATTGCGGATTTTGGTTACGTAATATTATTTTCTAATTTCACGTTGTGAATATATGATTTGGGCAAACAGAGCCACAAAGAAGTACATTATGGGTTGTTGTTTTTTTTTTCCAGTTTTATCTAGAACAAGCGATGCTTAAACCTTTGTCTGATTCTTGTGAAACTATCCACACGACAGTTACCTAGGAGTTGACTTCAGTGATGTCACTGATGGGATGTTTCTAAAAATCCATCCACTGTAAAATGTCTTCTCCAGTTGTCCTGCATATGTATTCGCTAATGAAGCTGTGTATTCTGAGCCTGGTTCTCTACATTTCTGTATGAACCAGCTTAGAGGGCTAAAGACAGCTTGTGTTTAAATTGAGTGTAAGGTAATTTATGCTTCTAAAGTCATGGTCAGCATTTATTATTGTACTGTGCTGTAAACTTGTTCTGTGCCTAATTACATTATTTTAAAGCTTTATCAAATCTGTACATTGTCTGTCGATAATGTTTCTGTAGTGCTTTTTCAGCCCTCAGCATGTGACCGCGCCGGTGGCGCTGTGGGTTAGGTTCCTAACTCCCATGTCACACGGTCTGTGATCGAATCCCATGGAACGATGACTTTATTTTTTAACAAACATTTCTTTGAAAAAATGAAACGTTTCCGTTGGTCAGAGATTAAATAAAACCTCACTCGCACCAAACAAATTTATATTTCTAAATATCACAACATGATCGAATTTAAGTCTTTTTAATAACAATGAATAGTCACCTATGCATTACAAAATAAACATTTATATTGATTTGAATCGCGTTTTGATTTAAATCGTAAACGCGTGTTTAAATATATGTGTTTAAAGGCGATATAGTGTATAAAAGCGCTGATTCTTATGGAATGTGTTCCGCCGGGGATTCAAAAAATTTATTTTTTTTAATCGCGTATCTAAGGAAAATTGCAGTATAACTTTGTTTATGCACAAACAGTGGCATGTTACATTATAATTTGGGTGTCTCCTCTTGCCAGAAAGCTCTAAATTGCATTTTGAGTGCAGTTTTTGACTTTTTCTAAATTGCAACCCATAAATAAAGCTGATACAGTTTAGACTTACTGTATTCTAAACTGTATTACAACAGCAGATTGGACAATGCAACGTAAATTGCAAAAATGCACTTGGAATCTGTCCAAGCCCTACTACGAAAATTATTTAAACTGCGACACTTATCATTCATCTTTAAATAAACTTTATTTTATATAGCGTTTTAAGCGAATAGGTAATTAGATTGCTCATAAACCTAATCGCTTTTTCTACATAAACACAGCGTGATTGCTCTCTGAAAATGCTTTTTCTTTATATTTAGGCTCAGATTTCAACTATAGATCGTATTATTATAAACTTTCTTGGAAAAATGTCTTTTATGTAAACCATGTTTGCTATTAATTCATTTAGGGCTAAAATACGTTCATTGTCTTCCAATCGAGTCAAGTTGACATTGGAAGCTTGCCACGCCCGGACTGTTACACCAACGCATTAGCATGTTAAAGCGATTTCATTGAGGAGCCTAGCTACTAGTTAACACTGTACTTCTTACTTTGAAAATACCTGTGAAACCGGTTTAATTCATCACAGCCAGCACTCGGGCAGAGAGGGGGGTTGTACTCGTTAATGTCCGATGACATACAAGTGGAAAGATTACAGATTTTAATCGTCTTTTTTCTGAACCAGGGAAAATCTGATCATGTTTCTCTATAACAATAATAAAAAACTTTATTTTACATTATTTTACATATCCTGCTTACACATCGCACGACTTTAATACATCTATTCTTTATTAATACTAAAAATACTACAGCAAAGAGGTCACTTGATTTTTGGAATAATTCCAAATAGCACAATGATCCACTGGCATCCCTGAAGTCTGTTTAGTCCATAATCTTCCAAATACAATCACTAAGCAATTATAAGAATTATACCATCCTATTTCTTTGTGATGTCCTGTAAAAACTAAACCTATTTTTATAAGGCTTTTACTCAAAAGATTTCCAAACACACAAAGCATTTGTGAAGTACTATAGTATTTCTAAAGGTTACTGGTACAACATCAATCATTAAAGCTTAACAATAAAGTTTAGATTGCTGACTATGGACTAACTACATTAACTAACTGCAATGCAACAGTAGACATTTTACAAGAATATCTGGTTGAATTCTTGCATTTGTAGCAAATTTAATGCGAGAGATTTTAAGTTTTAACAGAAGAAAACTACGAATATGAAAACAGCCATAACAACAAAAAATACTGTGCAAATATCAAAAGGCTACTTCAGTAATGAAATAATAATCACAGTAGAAACCAGACACTGTTTACACCATGTTGTTAAGAAAGACTCAAGACAGAAATGTTCATGTACAGCTGGAAAAAACAACTTCTAAAACAACAGTGAAGGCTGCAACATTACGCCCATGCTTTTCCACACTTGTAAGGATAACCTTAAAACTTAGGCTGTTGAGTCCAATCAATTAAAGCTGGAGTTCTGCAGGTTGTACAGGCTTAAAAGGTAGATCGGTAGTTTATCTGCAATATAGTCCAGTACTTTAGGTGTTTCTTGGTTTAATTTTCCTGCTTATTAATGCTTACTTTCCTACATTTCCAATGCAGTTCACTATCATTATACACAAAAGCCAAACCATAAACTTTGAAGCTAGCAGACTTCAAGAAAACACCTGTTGGTGTTAAATGGTGAGGTTTTATTATAATCTAAGGTATGAAAACAAACTAGCTACATTTTTAACACACTTTATAATACACCACTTTTTTGTTGTATCCCAAGTGATTTGAAGCATTTCTGTTTTAATTGAACTTCTAGAGTTATTTCTCCAATGTTTAGGAGGATATCGCCATAATAAGGGCATGCTTGTCATATGCTAAAAGAATAGCTTATAACAGGAAAGGCAAAGTCTGTTTTTTTTAAAAAGCTCCTTTAAAGCCTGTGCCCCAGAAGGTCCATTTATGTTGAGCTGTGAAAGTGCTTTACAGTAAAAACCTTGTGTAAATGGTTAAAAGCAATGATCCAGGGATCAAAGGTGATTCAGGAGCCTAGAACCAATATTTGTGTGCTCGGTGCAGTCGAATGTTGAAATTTTTCCCCGTTTTTGAAAAAGTCCCACTGTATGCTGTTCCTTTTATTTACAATAAGAATCTAGGAACCTCTAGGAGACATCAACTGCAAAGTGACATGACTGAGAGCCTCTTGAGTCCTGCAGATACAGGGTACCTCATAATTTTAATGAAATCAAATGTGTACTGTACGTGTAAAACTGAAGCTGACCTAACAACCATCCCCTTTTCTGCAGAGCGTGTTTAATTGTACTGTTTCAGCACATCAGTTTTTTTTTTTAATTTTTTAAATAAAGCCTTTAGACAATTAGGAGGTACTGGTATTCACAAGGTAGAAGGTGGTGTTTTCAGAGGCCTAAAGGGAAACTGTTATACCTAATGATTAAATACTTGATGAGACATTTTTTTACTGCATTGTTTATGTATGATCTGTGTATCTCAGCTGAAAAGCTGAGATAAAATAAGATGTATGCATCTAAATAACTGGACCTCAAATAGCAGACCTTATGAGCAATACTGTGTGTATTTATTTAAAATCTTTAAAGCTCCTCTGGAAAGTTGTTGGGGGAAAAAAAAACTGATGTGCTGAAACAGTACAATTAAACATGCTCTGCAGAAAAGGGGATGGTTGTTAGGTCAGCTTCAGTTTTACACGTACAATACACATTTGATTTGATTAAAATTATGAGGGGTTAAAATTATGACGCTTTATTGCAACGCGTGTGAAGGCCATAAACGATATTAATTTTGGAACTTAAACATACAGTATATGGCTGGTCTCGGTACTTTAAAGAAAAAATTACACACCAGTATTCCATTTCTCCCTAAACATTGTAAGCTTCGAAGTCTTTAACTAACGTGATACCGGAGTCAACAAGCATACTTTTAGAATTTGATTAAAAGGGAATATAATATGGAATCGCGTATCTCAAGAAATTAATAACGATATAATTATATTCATGTTGCAAAAACACTGCAACGGACATAAAAACTCCCTTGCTTTTAACAGAGCGTTCCATAATTTCTAACTACGAAAATTATTTAAACTGCGACACTTATCATTCAACCAGAGCTCGAAATATCACAAGGATCCTCTAGAGCACAGCAAAGACTGTATTAAAATAATCGCGTATCTCAAGAAATTAATAAGATATAATTATATTCGTGTACTGCGACAGGGCTGTGTAGGGCTGTTTCACCTCTGTCTTCATGTGACTCTATTCAAAAGCCATTTAGAAAAGAGGGGATGAGAAGAGTGACAAACTAGTATACTTTAGATCTTTTTTTCTGAACCGGGGAAAATCTGATCATGTTTCTCTATAACAATAATAAAAAACATTGCCACACCCAGACTGTTAAACCAACGCATTAGTACGTCAAAGCCCATTGAGGAGCCTGGCGCAATAACTGTTTTGTCCCTTGATTTACTGATCTGCATTAATTACAGAAATCGAGTTCCTGCTCTTTGCAGGAACCTGGTCCTGCTGTCACCCACAGAACAGAGGCTGCCGCAGAACCTGGCGCTGCTGGAGCAGCACTGTCAGACCTGAGCGCTGACAGTCCATCTGGACAAGACCAGAGTTATGGTTTTCCAGAAAAAAAGCAAGACCCCCATTAGTCTTCTTGAGATCGTCGGATTATGAACGAATAAAAGCATCTTATTAAAAACGCATTTGCGTTTGTCTGGGTATTTACTTTGTAATCTGTGGTTTACATCTACTGTATTGTTTTGAGATGCCACTTTTAAAGGTGATATGTAAAATAAAGTTTTTTATTATTGTTATAGAGAAACATGATCAGATTTTCCCTGGTTCAGAAAAAAGATGATTAAAATCTGTAATCTTTCCACTTGTATGTCATCAGAAAATACAAGAAGTTTCTGCTTTGTGCTAAGACATTAACGAGTACAACCCCCCTCTCTGCTGAGTGCTGGCTTTGACGAATTAAACCGGTTTCACAGGTATTAATATGGAATCGCGTATCTAAAGAAATTAATAATGATATAATTATATTCATGTACCGCAACACAAGAATAGTACATGCTGTACATTGTCTGTTGATAATGTTTCTGTAGTGCTTTTTCAGCAGTCTGTACGTGACCTTGCCGGTGGTGCTGTGGGTTAGGTTCCTGACTCCCACCTCACACGGTCTGTGATCAAATCAATCTGGATTTTTTTTTAACAAACATTTCTTTGAAAAAATGAAACGTTTCCTGAGTCAGAGATTAATTAAAACCTCACTCGCACCAAACAAATTTATATTTCTAAATATCACAACATGTTCGAATTTAAGTCATTTTAATAACAATGAATAGTCACCTATGCGTAACAATATAAACATTTATATTGATTTAAATTGCATTTAAATTGCCTTTATTTAAAACCCATAAATAAAGCTGATACTGTTTAGACTTTTAATTATTTAAAACTGTATTACAGCAGCACAATGCAACGTAAATCGCTATCTTTGTCTTCTGTGTAATAATGTTCACCTCTCTGTCCAGCAAATTAACAATAGTAATAATAATGAACTTTATTGTATATGGCGCCTTTAAAGGTGGCTCCTCAAAGCGCTTTACAGGTTAAAAACAATAACAACAATACTGTTAGGCTGGGCAAACGATTTTTTTAAAAAGAAATACAAAATGAGATATAATGATCTGTTCCGGCTTAGACATTAACGAAGAGCATAACACGTAGGTGGCGTAGAGGTCGGCTCTGGCTTTCCCATCTACTGTATACACTGCAAGTACAACCCCCCTCTCTGCAGGAGTGCTGGCTGTGGCGAATTAAACCAGTTTCACAGGTATTTTCAAAGTAGAAGGAGGCGAGATTTCCAGCGAAAGACACCCCCCCCCCCTCAAAAACCCAGCAAGTACAGTACTTACTAGTTAAGAAAGGCTAGGCTCCTCAATGAAATCGCTTTAACATGCTAATACGTTGGTGTAACAGTTCGGGCGTGGCAAGCTTGTAATTTCAACCCTACTACGGCTAAAGGAACCCTTCTTTCATTTGAAGACAATAAACATATTTTAGCCCTGAATAAATTAATAGCAAACATGGTTTACATAAAAAACATTTTTCCAAGAAAGTTTAGCCTTTGTCACTAATGAAACAAAGGTCACTAGCCTTTGTCACTAATAAAACCACTAAATAAAGACATAAATATAAAAATCTTAAGATTTTTAAAATACATGACTTTGCTAAAATTTATTTGAAAATAAAAACGATTACAAACGCCAGGGGAGAGAGAGAAAAGGGGAGGGGTGTTGGTTTTGCATAAGGGGCGGGGCTATGGAAATGAGGTCTGTTTGGGAATGTGGAGTTACATGTTCTGGCTGTTTGTGAATTATCGTTGTTAAGTATGGAGTGTTGAGGTATTGTTTTTGTGCAATGCTTTATGTTGAAAATTGAGGTGGATTTTGTTTATGATAAACTGGAATGGGAGGAGGGTTTGGTTTTGCATAAGGGGCGGGATTATGATAATTGGAGGAATTTGCGAGAGTATAATGGTTTGATATATTTGATTTTGTATTGTGGTTGTTATCTATGTTTTTGGTTGGTATTATGTTTATATGGTTGTTTTTGTTGGTTGGTTGTTATTATGGTTATTAATAATACGATCTATAGTTGAAATCTGAGCCTAAATAAAAAGAAAAAGCAAGTGATTAGGTTTATGAGCAATCTAATTACTTATTCGTTTAAAACGCTATATAAAATAAAGTTTATTATTAATTTGCTGGACAGAGCGGTGAACATTATTATGCATAAGACAAAGATAACGATCCTGATCAGTTTAGAAATCTGTGTACGCTGTAAGGTTTTTACTTCTTAAACTTTTAAAATACACGTTTCAAATAGAAAGAAATCCTCTTCCTGGTACAGTCGCATGAAGAGAGAGGCGAAACAGCCCTACACAGCCCTGTTGCAGTACACGAATATAATCATATCGTTATGAAATTCTTTAGATACGCGATTCCATATTATATTAGCAGAAAAGCTTAAAACTACCACTTTTTCACACGCTATTTCACATGTTAGTTAAATACTTCGATGCTTAAAATGTTTAGGGAGAAATGGAATACCAGTGTGTATTTTTCCTTTAAAGTACCGATTCCTGGAATCTGACTGGCTGACACCCTTCTGAAGTGGTTCCATAATATCTGGTATACGGAAAAGAAAGCGTTGATTAAAAAGCCTGGATTCTCATGTATCTCAGAGAGCGAGTAATCAGAAAAACGAACAGCTGTTACACCCAGGTTTTACGCTCTCTCTCTGTTGAATGAATGAAAGCATTTTATTAAAAACGCGTTTGCGTTTGTCTGGGTATTTACTTTGTAATCTGTGGTTTACATCTACTGTATTGTTTTGAGATGCCACTTTTAAAGGTGATATGTAAAATAAAGTTTTTTATTATTGTTATAGAGAAACATGATCAGATTTGCCCTGGTTCATAAAAAAGACGATTAAAATCTGTAATCTTTGCACTTGTACAGTATGTCATGGGAAAATACAATCAGTTTCTGCTTTGTGTAAGGATGGTGTCAAAAAGTAATCTAAGTGGTGAAAAAGCTGTGCTCCTCAAAGTGCTTTACTGGATAAAAACAATAACAACAATAGTGGCTGGGCAAACGATTTTTTTTATAGAAATACAAAATGAGATACTGTATAATGATGTGCATGAACAAAGTTATACTGCTATTTTCCTTAGATATGCGATTAAAAAAAATAAATTTTTTGAATCCCCAGCGGAACACATTCCATAAGAATCTGCGCTTTTATATATCGCCTTTAAACACATATATTTAAACACGCGTTTACGATTTAAATCAAAACGCGATTCAAATCAATATAAATGTTTATTTTGTAACGCATAGGTGACTATTCATTGTTATTAAAAAGACTTAAATCCGATCATGTTGTGATATTTAGAAATATAAATTTGTTTGGTGCGAGTGAGGTTTTATTTAATCTCTGACCAAGGGAAACGTTTCATTTTTTCAAAGAAATGTTTGTTAAAGAAAGAGTCATAGTTCCAATGGGATTCGATCACAGACTGTGACATGGGAGTCAGGAACCTAACCCACAGCACCACCAGCACAGTCACATGAAGATTGCTGAAAAAGCACTACAGAAACATTATCGACAGACAATGTACAGCGTGTACTATTCTTGTGTTGCGGTACATGAATATAATTATATCGTTCAGGTGGGTAGCTGCGTCAGCATGCGTAGGCTGCAAAGGAACAAGTAATAGGTTTATTCCATGCTGAAAAAAAGAAGAAAGAGAACACAACGTTTCGGCCGTGGAGCCTTCTTCAGGTGTCAATCGTAATTATATCGTTTTTAATTTCGTTAGATACGCGATTCCATTTTATATTCCCTTTTAATCAAATTCTAAAAGTATGCTTGTTGACTCCGGTATCTCTTTAGTTAAAGACTTCGATGCTTAAAATGTTTAGGGAGAAATGGAATACTGGTGTGTATTTTTTCTTTAAAGTACCAGGACCAGCCATATACTGTATGTTTATGTTCCAAAATTAATATCGTTTATGGCCTTCACACGCGTTACAGTATGCTCCTATTCTTTTTATGCTCAGCTACTAAGATTTCCCTTCAGTGGTAAAATTCAATATCTACAACGGGCACAGCAAAGACGTTTACTGTTACTCTGTAACGTGTTGCGGTTACTCTTTCTACGACAGACCAACGGACCACGAGTGCCCCTGTCGGTCAACCAATCACATACCGCGGTACCGCGCGTCATCTTTCGTCACAATGTGCGACGCCACCTGCGGTACGTGTCTGTACCGCGCACTTTGAATGGCTGCATCTGTATGTGTTCTTCTAACTTAGCTCTTTCATTTCCGTGACTTTGCCAAAAACAGAAGAAAGAGTTACAGGTCTGTAGTTTCCTGGTTAATTTCTTCCCTGCATTTGGTAGTTAAGTTTGTGATTTTCCCATCTGTAATGTAATGGTGTGCTTGCTTATCTCAAAGCCAGTTTTTGCACCTTTTTTTGGGTGGCCTGTGGCTGGGTTTCTTTCTATGGCCCTGTTGCTACACAGCTCTGGGGACTTTACATTGAGTCTCTAACCCTGTCCCAGAGCATGCATTTTCCAGGACAAGTTACCTAGCTTTCTGAAACCTTAGATTTAACCTTATCTTCGTTAGCTATTCACACATTTCCCAGTCTTTCTATGATAATCTGGCTTGGAGTATGAACAGAACTAGGACTGTGGAAACACGCAGTGGTTTCTTTATAACAGTACTTGACCCTCTAAAGCCTTGGTATCAACCATCCTTTTTCCGAACTGCTTTATCTACTACAGAGTTGCAAGGGAGCCTAATCCAGAAACCAGCTGGCATGAGGGGGGATACACCCTGGAAGGGGTGCCAGTCATTTGCAGGTTACACAGGCACACACACACACCCAAGCAAAAGCAGGGAGAACATGCAAACTCCATGCAGTCAACACCCCAGAAATTGAACCCAGGGCCCCAGTATCGTGAAGTAACAGTGGCCAACCACTGTGCCACCTCAGTATGAGTTATTTTCAAATTGATAAGAACTTGTCACTCTTCTTTAACAGCAGCTGTGGCATAGCCCTGGGTGTGCAAAGTTGATCGAGGCTTAACTAGAAAGACTCAAAGCTGTAGTTGCAGTCAGAGGTGCTTGCACCAGCCACTGACTGAGGGGCAGAATACTTATGCAATAAACATATTAGTTTTTAGTTTTTCTTTGAATATTATGTTTGTTATGACCCCAGTTGTCTAGGAGTAAAGGGATGTAACATTTAGGATGGGTTTGGATGCAGGTGGGATTCAGGTGATGGACTTAGGAAGCGTAACAACAAGTTTGGTACAAAAGTGATTTATTTTTAAGAAAATGAATAAGTGAATAAGTGACTGTTACTTTGGCACCGCTCAAGTTCCTTTTGCCTGTGATACAGGACATAGTATCACAGGGAAAAGGAACTTGAGCGGTGCCAAAGGAAAGAAAATAACAAACCCAAACGGATCTAGCTAATACAGTGAGGTCTATCCTAACTAACATAAACTAAAATCAAAAGGGTCTTCTGCGCCCTAACTTCCCTACACTGAACTAACCAGGACCAAAACACGCGAGTGGCACACTTCCCTAACCCAGTGTGTCTAGACAGAAAACAAACCTACGAGTGCACAATGTAGCCCAGCCACCTTACCTATACCTTTTCCCTGGTGTACAACAAGTTCATAGTTCACAATAACACGACACAAGTGAACCAATTGCACGATTATGGGAAAACAGGTAATACACAAGCAAGGAATAGGGTAACAAATGAGCACAAGCAAGGTAAAAAGGAAAGTAACAAGGCGAGGTAATAACAAAACATGGGTAATCAAAACCAACCAACCAACCATCAAACAAGCGAAGCCGAAGCTAACAACGAACAAACACGAACACTAGCGAGCAAATGAGAACATGATCCGAAGCAAACCAAAGTGTATCCGAAAGCTCTCGAGGTCAGAACTTCTTTGGTATTAAACTGTAGATCTAGATGCTGATTGGTCAGGAGTTGACTGATAATGTCACAGCTGCAATGATGGTGTAGTTACAGGTTACAGGAAGTACTTTGGATGGATCACCGCTAGGCAGGTGAATCCAGAAGAAGAAGTGAAATGTTCCGACCGTAAGAGAGAGGGGGATGGTTTGCCAAGTAATCCATCCAGGAGCGAGCGGTGATCCATCCAAAGTTTGGATGCAGACAGGGGGTGAGACGGGAGCAAGAGGAATGTTCCACTTTTTCGCAAAAGTGGTGTCTACAAAGTTCCCCGCTGCCCCTGACTCAACAAAAACTGAAAGGGGAAGGTGCATATCAGTCCATGCAATCTCCTCCGGGAATAAAGACCCAGAAGAGGATTGTGAAAAAACAATGCTACTGACTCTAACAGTAGGCTGTGGGAGGGCTCAAGATGGGTGTGGGGGTCTTGAAGGACAAGCAGAGAGAAGGTGATCCGAAGCAGCACAGTACAGACACCGTCCCCCCGATGGCGCCTTTCCTTTTCCTCCGAGGAAAGGGGTGCATGTGGCAGAGCAGACACCGAAGTGAGAGGGTCATCAGGACCCACAGGTCTGCTTCCTGGTTGTCTCTCTGTTCTCTGAAGCTTAATGCGAGTGTCCAATTCAACCACTTGAGCGATCGCCACCTCAAGAGACCGGGTGTGGAGTGGCGTGAGCACCAGATGGTCCTTCAGTTCCTCCGAGAGACCCTTACCGAAGAGGCAAACCAGGGCTTCAGGGTTCCAGGCAGACTCCGTGGCAAGGGTTTGGAATTCTGCCACATAATCTTGCAGTGGTCTGTCACTCTGGTGAAGCAAGGACAGCTGAAGGTGAGTCAGGTCCGGCTTGGTTTGAGAAAAACGCACCTGGAGTTGGTCCGCAAAAAGTTGAAAATAGGAGAACTGCGAATCTCCTATAGCCAGCAACACTGCTGCCCAGTCCAGTGCTTTGCCTGTGAGCAAAGAAAAGGCAAGTCCGATCTGCTCCTGGGGAGTAGGAAAATGCTCAGGCTGCAGCTGGAAAGCATTGAGCAATAAAGCCTCTGCAGCCTGCAGGATTGCCATCATATTTTTCCGGGAGAACAAACGGTAAGGTTGGGGGAGTTGTGAGCAGGGCCGAGGGGAACGGAGCAGGTGTTTAGGCAGAAGGCATTGCAGGAGTCAGTGCAGGAGCCGGAGTGATGTGGGGAGACGAAAGCCAGGCGATGTGATTAGTGAGATGCAGGAGTGAAGCGTGGAGCTGGGTGAGGGCTTGGGAATGGTGATTGAAGAGAGAACGAAAAGATTGAACGTCCGCGGGATCCATCTTGCTGGCTCAGTATTCTGTAAGGAATCCAAGTGTTGAGATATGTGGCTCCTGTGCAGACGAAGGAGAATGTAGACCCTAAAGCAGGTGTCCAATCCAAGACGTTCGTAGTTCGTAGCGACGTTCGTAGTCAAAAGGCGAAAGGTAGTTTGAAAGCCGAGAGGCACTGAAACAGGCGTCCAATCCAAAATGTAAAGCAAGTCTGTGGTCAAAGGCAAAAGAAAGTTCAAAAGCCAAAAGAGATATCGCTAGAGGGTTTCAAGCAAGGCAAGGTAGGAGCTCTCTAAGAGAGGAAACAATACCGAGCAGCAAGAAGCAGGTTTTGATGGTTTAAATAGTGCTGCATGCCGCACGGTAGAGTGTGTACTGATGGATTAACACGTGCGGCGGCACATGCTATTATTAACCTGCTGCTGGCACTAGTTAGCTCTTTTGTGTGTTGATCTCAGTTAGCTGGCGGTCATGACAAGTTGTAGCCACAAACCTTCCCTGCAAATCAACTCTTTTTCAGGAGGCTTGCTATTCGGTTTCTCTGTAACAGAGGCTCCCTTTTTTTTCTGACCATTGAGCTGTGCAGCAGCTTTTTACCTCAAGCCTGCACTCCCTCTATGCACAGCAGTTTCCACCTTGAAGCCTTCCTTGCAAACTTGTTTGGTCCCCTTTCTCAGGAGGCTCACTTTATGGTTTCTCCCTTACCTGAGGCTGAGTTTCTGACTGTTTGGTTTACCGGCAGCAATTTTGGTTTCAAGACAGCACTTTGCTTTTTAGGAGGCTCGTCATTTGGCTTCTCTGTAACTAAGGCTCCCTTTTCTGACCGAAGGACTATGTGGAGCAGCCTCAACTTCTTGTCTGCACGCCACCGTGCACTCCAATTTGCATGCCGGTTACTGACTTCTTGCCTGGAACTCTGGACTCTTCCTGCTGGCCTCCTTTCTTGCAGTTCCATTCTGGTCCTGGAGGCAGCTTCTCTTGTCTAGGACCCCAGGGCTTTTCCCTTTATGTTTGGGGCACCTTTCTCTTTTTCACTTTTTGCTTTTTGGGCTGTCTGGGTCAGTTATTCTTCACTGTTTTGTTCCTTTGTTTGGCACGTCAACCCTCCAGCTTGCCAAGCTGCACCCCTGGCACCCCTCAGGGCTGCTCTTCTCTACCTATTTGCAATTATGTTTCTTTCTGTACCCAGGACTCTCCTTTTCTGACCAATATGCATCTTTTCACCAGGGATGCAGTTAGGATTCTAGGATCTTAGGATCCTAAGATTGACGTACATCCTCATTTCTTTTCTACTGACCAGCCTGGGCTGTTTAAGGCCTGCCAGCCAGTAATCAATTATTTCATTATCACCTTCTTTCACTTTTCACTCTCCCCCTGTGCCAGAGCGCTTACATCCCTATCAGTCAGGCCTTTTTGGGCGATCCGCCACTCTCCGGTCTCTTGCACTTGGGTTATGACAAATCTATAGCCGGGACATAACAACCATATAAAAAGAGGCATTGAAGTACATGTAGTGGGAAATAAAAATGGCTGACTACAAAACAGGGTTCCTTTGTATATTGACTGACTACCTATGGAATAGCTGACATAATAGCTAGAAGTAGCCACTGTTCAGTGAATTCTGACCATTCCAAGTCTTAGGGGAGGATCTTAGTTGTCCCTTTGTTTTTTTATTTCTGCCCATCAATGAAGTGAAGATCACATAGCATCTTATTCCACTTCTGGTGTGCCTAAAAACCCATTTTCTCCATAAACATCATAAAGAGCCTTTCTAGATCTGCCAGTAGTCAATGCAATATTATAAATAATAAATTAATGTTTTCATTACTGCTAGCAGAATCTGTGTGTTACTCTTTACCCATATAGTGGTAGCAGCTGTGAACTTCTGCTGAATTCACATGCTGAACTCTGACCATCACGCTTGTTTAAGCACAGATGCTTCCCCCCTGTACTAAACCCCAAATGGTGAATGTTTACATTAAACTCATGATGAGAAAGGATGTTTAAGTGCTTTCTGAGTCCCGGAGTGTCATGAGAAAGTTACCTTAAAGACAGGAGGGGGAGAGTGTAGAGAAACATATATATATGCTGTGTAGAGCCATATCCACTTTGAGCTACAAAAGATACTAAAACTATTATGGTCCTTTTTGTGGTTCCTTGTATGCATGTATGCATGAATCTCTTGGTTTCTACAATTACTTTTGTATTATTTATTTTACATTTTTGGAAGGCAAAGAACACCATTCCAGATCCTGGCTTTATATGCAGGCTTTTTAAAATATATTTGTTCAAATACTCTCAAATTTTTATTCAAAAATAGACATATTAGAGAAGACCTGAAAAGAGAAATGTATGTCCTTGGTGTGCTACAACTTGAGAACTTGGCTTTTGAACAAAGAATATAATGAACAATGAACATAAAATGTATGTGTTGTTTTTTTCCTGTTGTGTTTTTCAGGTTATTTATTTCTTATGTGTGTACTGAATAATACATATAAACAATCAGAAGGTTCAGACTGGATGTCCAAGGACCTGCCAACATAATTCAGGTTTATTACAAGATTAGTAAAGGCTTCAACCATTCCAGGGGGACATTGACTTTGGGTTCCATGTGAGGGCTGGGTTAAAAAGGTTTGCCTCATCATCTGTTACAACAGTGTCCCTAGTCACCATACTTTAATACTGGTTTTGGAAACGGTGCTGAGTGAATACTGCCATCTACTGGAAGACCAAACCTGGTTTACTTTAGACATTTCCTATTCCAAGCTTGACCAGACCCAGAATTGCTAACCTCTGAAATCTAACATGACCGGGTTATGATGTATCTGTACTGCTATCAATATTCTGCTGAATCTGAGGTTGAGAGCCATTAGTAGAGTTGTTATAGTTTTTAGAAGATAACCATCTACCATCTGAATGAAGATTGATTTTATAATGTATACGTTGAATATCTTTTATTAATTTATTTAACTAACAAATTTAATAAATGGCAGCTATCAGCAGTTAGCATTGGGTTTCAGTAAAGTTGGAGAACAACTATGGAGGATGCTGGGACTCCTTTCCTTACTGCCTGCATAGCCTGAAGGCTCACAGAATTAATAACCTTGTTATTACAGATGATGAAGAAGGTCTGTGTGTTTTAATGCAATTTACTAACAGTTTAAATATTCTCTATTACTATAAATAAGAATGATTAACCAAACTTGGTGAACACCTTATGATGAAGTAATTTCTCTCGCTAGAGCATTGCACAAGGTTCTTTTTAAAAAAATGAACAAATAAGAAGAGTTGTCAGATTATAAGATTCTGTAAGACGAAATATCATCTTCAACTAATTTTCTAAAATAAAGGGAAAGATCTTTGGCCAAAAAGAAAAAGCTTCTGGGTATCCTCTATTGCCTATTTTATGAACTGTAGCTCATAAGTGGAAAATGGACTTTCCTAAGTCATTGGCCCTTGCTGCATTGTTGCTATTTCTGTTCTGTCTTGAAATGTTCTCTAGACTGACATTATTAATACACAACTTGGTTATTATCTAATAGATCTACTATTTAATCCACTGTCAATGAACAGAGTTTTGAAATTATTTGAGCCTTTAAAAAATGAATAGAAAACATACTATTGGAAATCTGAAATATTTGAATAAAAATTCTCCTAGATTGAGGAAATCCATTCTTTTCGTGGCTTAGTTCTGGGATGTGATATAGAGAGATATTATGTGATCTTCAAAAAACACTGGTGCCAGCCACTGGATTTTTTTTTACCATTTTACACATCTGTCCCATTATAGGAAGCAGTGTGATTTCCTACAAACATGAAGCAAGACTCTGGATTTCCCCATGTACCAGCCTGGCACATGTTGCAATTAGATATACCCGCTCAATACAGCAACCTAGTACAGATGTACTCTATATGTTTGAAGAGAGAGACAGGAAATAAGCAAACACAGATGACAGGATTTGAGGTCATACTGAGAGTCACTGTCTGGGCTGAATTGATAATCTCTTTAGTGCTGCTCACTTTGAGGCACAGCTGGAATTACATTACATTTCAGATTATATATTTAAGAATGATAAATATTCCTCCTGATATACATTCCCATTAATTCTGAAGGGTTCTGAAGTTTATATGTTAACACATTTGTTTTTTCTAATGTACATTAACTATGTGTTAAAAAATAAGAACATAATAAAGCAAATGAGAGAAGGGCATTTAGCACTTTTAGCTTGTGTGACTATTAACAGATATTTGATCCTCAATTAGAGTAAAGATGTTTTTAGCTTTTGTGAGTTCCTTTAAGGTATTTAACTATCTCACAACCCAAATGTATTTAAGCCCACGGTTATTTAGTAAGACATTACACAGAAGAATAAATAAGTCAGTACAGACACGGGCTGACTGCTTGTTACAGGGGCATTCATGGCAGAGTTGCAAAGAAAAATCTTCTTCTTATGGGATGACCCAAATAATTAATTTAAATTTTCCAAACTGCATTTCTATCACAAATATAACTACCCATATATTCTGGTCAGATGGAATGAAGCATTAACTTTTGCAATACCAGCATGAGTGTTTGCCATAAAACAGTCATGTTACAAAAACACATTTTTTTACTAACTGGCCCTGGAAGTGAGTGTGCATGTAGAGTATGTGTCTGTATATGTAACATGCAGTAGACTGGCATCCCATCCAGTGCGTACCTTGCCTTACTTTCTTTGTTTGCTGGGATAGGCTCTGACTGCCCTGCAACCCTGAATTGGAACAAGCAGTTAGAAAAAGGATATTTTCCACTATGGTCCAGCGTTCCAAATATTTTTCAGTGTTGCTGAAACGGAAATTCCAGGATGACAGTTATGGAAAGCAAATATCCAAATCAACAAACAAATACTTAATTGCACAATTAATTTTCTCAACTAGTCATCGAATCTTCTCTAAGAAGTGACAGGCCCGCATAGGATAGACTACAAAAGGCATCCTGTCAGTGTAAGTCCTGCCAGAAGAGTGTTTGTACAATACTAACTACAGGAGTGTGAATGAATGTGATCCTTGTATTTTCTTTAATTCAATTAATTATGTATAACCAACATTACTTTACAAGACTTTTTTTGCAATTCTGTGAAGATTCTGTGAAGATCACAGGATGAAAAGTAAGATACTTATCCTATCTGTTTTCTGTTCCCATTTCATCAGATTGAAAGAACACTGTAGCTGTGTTAAGCCCAGAGCAGATCCTTGTCTAAGCAAAGCCTGTTTCTACACCCCGTCATAATTCATGGAGGCCTTTGCCTCACATTGTGTAAACCAGGAGCCTGAGCCCAAACCAGAAACAGATAACACCCCTACGATTGCGTGACAGGCTGCTGTGCCAAATGTTTGCCATGTGAAAACAATTACAAAATGATTTAGTTTTTTTTTTCGGTGGGCTGAGTTATATTTCAACCTGAGTATAACATTAAGAATCTGAAACAGCAGAAATAAATCTGTACATGTGGTCATGTATTACTATATATTAATAATAATAACATTAACAAGAACGCTGGGACATTAAAATATTAACAGGTCGCTGGGAGCAAAAACTGAACTTTCTCCCACATCTGTGTTTTTTTCTAATTATATAGAAGCAGCTCCAATATTTTCCAGATACCCATATTCATGGAAGTCAGCGACATTTCCAACTTTTAACTGTTTTTAATTTATATAAAGGCAACTTAATACTTGTGTATACCATTCTATATAATTTTGTGTGATTTTTAGTTTGTTTTACTTACTGTTGCTGTAGTTATTTTTAAAATATTTGCATATATATGCATTCATCACACAAAATGTAGTCATCTGTTCTATAAAAACATTATTGCTATCTTGAATATTAACATTTTAAATAACGAAGTTGTTTACAGCAGGGAAGATAAACTCTGGGTTATTGACAGCATGAGACATTGCAACATTCTAAAAATTCAACTGAATTCAGCATCTGAAGGTTAACCTCAGTGTGTAGAAATTTCTAACACTATCCATTTCAAAACAAATAAAAAACGGTATGACTGAGCACAGCCCCTAATATAAAAGTCCTAGGTATTCAGCCCCACATACACAGACAGACTGCTTTACTGCACACAGCTCATTTCTACACAGGGAAAGCAACTGCTTGGCTGTGCTGTCCACAGGTAGGACTCTCCTTTTTTTTAAAAAAAACAGATGAATTAGGATTTAGTTTGTTTATTTAGACATTTATTATTTAATTGATAATTGAAAAGGAACTAAGCCACAGTTATTTGAATTAGACAGGAAACTGGTTCTAGTAAGTTAATACAGTGCGTTGCAAAATTATTCAGAGCCTGCACAGTTTTCAAATTTTGATGCTTTAATGTTCAGCAGCCATAACACTTTGAAGTTGTGATTAATATTTGTTTAACCTCATCCACACATTTAAAACAAAAAAAGAAAAGGAAGAAACAGATAATGTGAAAGAAAAAATGTAAATATTATGATTGCATAAGAATTCAAATCCTATGCCGTGGAAGACCTAAATTAAATTAGGTGTACAAAAATACCTTAATGAGCCACAAAGGTAGCTGAGTGGCCTCCACCTGTGTTGATTAATAGTGGTTTACATGATTTTAAAATAAATACACCAACCTCTATATGGTCCCTTAGACAGTTATTGAATTTCAAGGAAAGATGCAACCATGAAGAATAAGGATATTTCAAAACAACTCAGATATGAAGTTATATAAAGGCACAAATAAGGAGAAGGGTAAAAAAAGCATTTCAAATGTCATTAGTATGTTTTTGAGCATGGTGAAGTTCATCTTAAAGAAGTGGAGGGCACCCAGACAGTCCTTAGATCAGGCATTCTCTCCAAACTGAGCAAGGAGCAAACTGGTTAGGGAAGCCATTGTCAATAGTGACTTTGTGATCAGAATTAAATGGCCTAGATGGAGAAAATGTCCATGAGGCACCAAAATCCCAGTCACCTCACAAAGCTAGACTTTATGGCACAGTGGAAAACTCATCTAAATTTCAACAAAGAGATTCCAGCATATAAGTGGTACTGCAAACCATGCTGTCAAGCATGGCATTGGAAGCATAATGCTATACAGCAGGACAGCTGTCATGATGGGAACACATCCATCCATTTTCTAACCACTTCATCCAACTCAGGGTCATAGGGGAGGCAGGGACTATTCACAGCAAGCAATGGACATGTCCAACACAGGGCAGAGATATAGACACAAACACACACACACTCATACCAGGACCAATCTGCCTTGAAGCCAATTAGCTTACCACTATGTCCTTGGACTGTGGGAGGAAACCAGAGCATATGGAGGGAATACATGAGCATGGGGAGAACATACAAACTCCACACAGAAAGCTCCTTATGTCTGGAATTGGAACCATGGCTGACGACTGCGGCATCATAGTTTCATGATGGGAATACAGATGAAGAAAAATTCTAGGAAATCTTTGAGGCAGGGCTGCTTCCAACCTTAAAGTAGGATAGGGATCGAAAATACATGAACAAAGCACAACGAAGTAGCACGGTCAAAGTCCTAGCTTAAATTGTATTGAGAATGGCACCAAGGCAGTGTGATAAACAAGGTAGAGAATTACTCAAAAATACTTGCATTGTAATTGCTTCCAAAGGTACTTCAAGGATAGAGTGTGTGAGTCTGAATACTTAAAAACAAATAAATTCAACATATTTGTGAAAAGTGTTTTTTTTTTCAGGACCTTCAATGACATTATGTGAATGCCCTGCACAGACTCTCTCTCAGTTACCTAACACTAATAACATTCAGCCCCCTGCACACCAACATCATACTACACTTCCTCTCCATTCAGCCCTGTTCACACTAACCTCACACTCCACTCTTGTACTTCTAGAAAACTGGCAACATGAAGTGTTTGTTATCTGCTCTGCTGTGCACTTTACTCACCCTCAGTGTGGTGACAGGTAAGGCAGTCCCTTCACTGACACTCATTATATACTCTCACCTGAGTAAAAAAGTAATTTAGAACAAATTTCTTTCATCTAAGTTTCTTGCCCTTCACAATTATTGCTTTGTGATATATGTGTCTCAGTCTCTCTTCAGTTTTATTGGGTAATGAAAAGTTGTTTTACAGTGTGAAGACATATCCACTATGGCCTTTTATTCTAATGTATTTAAAAATGTATCCAATAGCAAAGTTAGAGACAAAAGTAAACTTATTTTTCATTCAAGTTATAGGTTTATTCCATGCTGAAAAGAGAAGGGAGAAAACACAACGTTTCGGCTGTGGAGCCAAGGCTTCACAGCTGAAACGTTGTTTTCTTTCTTCTATTTTCAGCATGGAATAAACCTAATATTTGTTCTTTTGCAGCTTACGCATGCTGACACAGCTACCCACCTGAACGACTTATTTTTAATTCAGTTTGATTGGTAGGATAGGTACTTTACTCCAGTTTCTGTATGTCATGGCTGTCTCATACATTTTTACAAGCAATAAATGGAGCAATAGACTCAATTTTTACAAGCAATAAACTGTGCAATATGATTACATCCACACAGAAATTGGTCTTGTTGGTTGGATGCTTCACCTGAAAGATGATACCAGCTGACATGTCTCCCGTTTCAGGAACTTATGACTGCCAGTGCACGTGTCCAACAGGCTGGATGAAGTTTAATGGCTTCTGCTACAAGTTCTTTACAGAAAGAATGACATGGGCTGATGCAACAGTAAATATTGTCCAAGTTCCAGGGTGTTTCAGATTTTGTTTTTGTTTACTGTGATTATTCAAGTGAGCGGTGTCTAGAGCTGATTTGTAATGGAGTCAATCCCAGTGATCTGCGAAAAGACGATAACGCTACAGATTACCTGCTGGGTCTGAATCGCTAAGGGTGCATTATAGGTTATTAGAACTGAGTTGTGAATTAAAGAAACATATAAAATAAAGGATTATCTGAGATGTCTTAATATAGAAAAATGTCTTAATTTACATCCCCTAAACAAATGTGTTGTTAAAAATGTTTAGACTTATTTGAAGAAGATATTCAGTAGGTATACAGTCAGTTAATAGGCCTAGCTCTATTCACAGGCACTGATGCGCAGATTATATTAGAAAGTTAAAGATCAGAGTTCGGTTTAGTAATAACCACCAACAGCAGTTATGGTCAGGCGACCATTATTAAACATATGCCAGCCAGACAACTCATTGTCTCACAGCAGTCCTTGCAAAAACAGTAAATAAAAATTTTGGCCATATAATTTGTAATACTGTGTGTGGATATGCTAGTGTGTTATAGTAAACTACAAGCTATACTTAACACAAAATAAATGTCTTATGTTTATCCACTCTCAGTACTTCTGATGGTATAACTGTGTCTCTGTTTCTGTCCTCTAAGCACCACTGCCATCAGCTGAGGTCACTTCTGCCCTCAGTGCCTGATGAGCATGTTAACAACTTCCTGTTGACCCTGATCAGAAGTGAGGACGACAGGGAACACTCAGTCTGGCTGGGAGGCACGGACTGCAGAAAGGTACAGAAGTACTCAAGATTATCTTTCAGGCCCTTGTGTTTTTCCTGGTTTAAGTACATTGTCTGGATTCTGTTATAGGAAATATAATAGATCCATCCAATATGCACATGATACAAAAAATGCAAACACATTGTGGATTTGGCAGGCATGAAAAATAAAATGTAACATTGTCAAGTGTAAAGTGATACCCACGGGTGATAGGAACATATACTGCTCACATTTCAGTGGGTGATATCGAGCTGCAGACAGCTACACAAGAAAGGGATTTGGGTTTAGGTTCAACCCAGGACACTCTTTCTCACTGTGTAGCAAAAGCAGGACACAGGGTCATAGTTTAGACAGAAAAAAGGAAACATTCTTTAATGCAAATAACTGTAGTTATCTGGAACAGAGAAGTGGATGAGGTTCAAACTCACTAATATGAAAAGACTGGATGAAATTTACTGCAATACCTTTAAATGAGCAAGATCTATCAATCCATCCATCCATTCATTGAACCTTGAAAAAGTATTCACCTTTATTTTATAGTGTATCTATATATTGTTAACGTGAATATTTTTAATTGAAACTTGAATGCTTAAAGAACAAGTCAAGTGTCAGCAAATGACATTAAAGTCAGTTAAAAGTCAACAGTTTTAATTGTGTCTCACATCTTGTTCAATAGGAAGGGACGTGGACCTGGGCTGATGGGACCCCATGGAACTATACACTCTGGGCCACTGGAGAGCCCAGTAACTACCAACAAGAACACTGCCTGCAACTCAACTGGAAAGGTAACAAACCAGCATGTAATATTTTACATTGTTGTTTGTTAGATACACATTTAGCTTGTTTCTCTTTCAATTACAAATAAATATTTCAAACTATAATCAAAGATTCCTGCAGGGTGTCTGTAGCTACAAAGCACAATTTTTTGGGCAACTTACTTTTGTCCTGCAGTTAAGATATAGGATTCTTGAAGGATATCCGCAGACAGAAAACCAGAACCCTAATCCTCAGTTTTCAAGACAGATATTTCAGACAATGAAAAGAACCATTCATTTCACATTATTGTGTGTGTAATACAGAGAACAGTTGATACCTGATAGAATCTGCTGAAACAATATTAATAATACACCTTCAAGTAATGGTGATCAAATTGCCTTTTCATTTAGTCTGTGTATGATTTTTGAACTATCATGTTGGTAAAAACTCTTTGATGCTGTAACCAGAAAACCATTGATCATTGATTTTTGTGAATACTTTCTCAAATGCTTCACTGAGCAAAACTTTATTTCACATATTCTGAATTATATTTATATACATTATGTACTGAATGAGTACTGAATCGGCTATAATTACATTTCTATATATAATGTACTGTATGTTCAAAAAAGTTGTCATTGACTTCACTATAAATTGAACTATAAAAAGCACCAGAATGTTTTAAGTAGCTGATTTGCACAATGGCATCATGTGTTAATGACAATGGATATGTTATTTCAGAAAAAGAAGACATGTGAATTCCTATACAATGCAATATTTTTCTTTGTGAGAAATTAAAAACATTTTTTTTCTTTTTTCTAGGTAGCAGTCTTTGGAATGACTTTCCATGTACATATAAGCTTCCATTTATCTGTGCTAGGAGGGTGCTGTGGAGTAACTAACTTTGGCATTTTAATAAAAAATGAATTATATTTCAATTATTTTTAGCACGTTTTCAATAAATCAAACATCTATTAGTGGATGATCTATATCATATCTGGAGAAGCAGGAGTCAGTTGTCTCCTTCTGTCGTACTCTCATCAGTATTGCATCTGATGAATAGTTCTTAGCACTAAAGAGCCCTTCGAACCTAAACATCAAAGGAGTAAACATCCCTTACAACCTCAGTTCCACCTTGTCACCCTGTAGTGCCATCAGAACACAAGGAAGGTCACAAACAAGAGGGTCGTTGGCCCATTTAGCCCCATTGGTTGCTAATTTCGAATTAATCCAAGGATCTCATCCAAAGCCCACAACACTTTGGGTAAACAAGTGTCTCCTGTGCTTTGTGTTAAATGCACTTCCACATAATTTCCACTTGTGCAATACACTCATATCCTGGTATCCAAACTTAATTCGTTCCTAAAAAAATCTGTTCAGATGGCAGTAGTTCGAAAATCGAAAATAAAAATTCCATTTCTTGTGGGAAAAATTATACCCCATTCTGAACCGAAGAGAAGTTCACTCAAAAACCACCCTAAACATATAATACTATACTGACCATTATAGCAAGTTTACTGAACAATACACTTCTACTGAAATAAGCCCAGTACAACTGTAAAATAATTAATATCATATTTACATTTTTCATTCTTACATAATAGATCACTATCCAAGAGATCGGCTAGAACGATGTGCATACTGTTGTTGACTATTATGCTAAAAAATATTTTTCTCTTTCTTAAGACCCCATAACGAACAGCAACTACAAAACAAACCCAAAAAAAACACTTTGAAAATGAGATCACAAGATTTCACTGTGATCGTAAACAAAACACCGCTACCTCATGGTGACAATGCCTGTCACACGTGTAGAAACAAACAGCAGTTTGGTGTTGCTTAATTCAAATGTTCTCGGCCAAAATCAGTCACTTCCAAACTTCAAAGTTTGGATTACCGAAATTACATTCTTATAATGAATAACAAGGTACAAATTCTTCATGTTCGGATTAGTGATAATTCGTATAACAAATGTTCTTATACTGGGGTTTGTGTATACTTGTATCATAACCCTTTATAGTTTTATCTGTCTGTAAAAATACATTTTACATGTATTTATAATTCTGAAAGGCATTTGAAAAGTCACCTCAGTGGACTTAAATTAGAATAAACCGTGCAGCTCAGCTAATAAGAGTTTAGATCAGGTTGAAAGTCTTACATTCTCACCTGATGTTCCATTTCCTTATAAATTCTATTTCTCTCATTGTGTTTTTTTGCTTATATTGGCCCTGAATTTCCACCACCGTCATCTGGAATATCAGTGGAATGATATTTTTCACTTTATCAGTGGAATGATCAGTGGAAATCCTGTGGAAGCACAGGCTCTATGCCTCTGTGTACTAAAGTGTTCCGCAGACATTGTCTGGATTTTGCAGTAATAATAATAATAATAATAAGAAGAAGAATTAAAAATAATAATTGCTTACACTTATATAAATCTTCGCTGGACAAAACGCTTTACAGGTAATGTGGACTCCCCTCCACCACCACTGTGCAGCCCTGCCTGGATAATGGCGACTGCAGAACGCTCAGCACTCACCAAATATCAGTGAGAGAGTGAGTGATGAAGCCACTTCATAGATGGGGATTATTAGGAGGTCGTGATTGTTAAAGGCCAATGTGAAATTTGACCAGGATTCCGGGGTAACACCCCTACTCTTTACAAGAAACGCCCTGGGATTTTTAAAGACCAGAGAGAGTCAGAACTGTCTGCAGGATGGCGCCTTTTATTTAGTATAGTGTTCCCATCACTATATTGGGTCATTAGGACCCACACAGACCACAGGGTGAGGTCTACTGACCAGGCTCACACCTGCTGAGCTTCAGTGGTCTGCCAGTTGCGAGTCGCAGGATGATATGGTTGCTGGCCACATTCCCTAGCAGGTGCTTCGGTTTGCCTGCTCCCTGAGCTATTCTAGTAGCTTGTCAGCCTGATCCATGCTGCCTCCTTTCCTTGGGAGCCCAGCCATAGGAATCCACTCTGAAGATGAGGAGGGCAACACCCCAGTTAACTAAGCTCCCTGACTTTGTCAGCGAACGTTGGTGGACAGCTTTGCCTAAGGCTGGCATTGTGCTTTGCCAGTCTCTTTTCTCCAACCAAGGTGCAGTGAGCCTGTCTCTCCTAGACTGCTGCACACTAGCCTTTTTTCCATGTTGTCCATCTGAGGCTATGCAATCAGGCCAGTACTTAGTTATTTAATTCTCACCTCATTCCCTCATCACTTTTCCTCTCCTGTTCCAGAGTGCTAGTTCCCCTAACACTTGAGTTTTATTGAGCTTCTCTGGAACTTCCCTGTCTCTTGTGCTTGGGTTATGACCAGTCACACCTGTCGCAGCACCTCATGTATAGCTACAGTGTGACAATAACACATTTTTTTTTCTCTGTGGTGTTTGCACCAAGACTTCTGTAAATACATGCTTATGTAGGATTAAGAACCCCTGTATTAAACTCACACTTCATCTGGACAGGCAATATTGTTTCATGGTGACATTTCAAAGTCTAGCAGACAGAGAATCAGCTTGATTTTTCCTGATGAATATCCTGTCATTGCCCTCTGGGCACTATACCACCATATTGTCCTTTTGACAGCAAGGAAAGCAAAGAGTTTCCTTGCTTGGTGGTTTAGTTCTTCCAACACCTAGACTTGAATATGAGTCTCATACTGCACCAGCACAACATCTCAGGACTTGGGACTTGTTTGGGGAGATACTTGGAAAATGTATGTGGATCAGGTGGTTTTGGAGGGTTGCCTGACCCTCCAGTCAATCACATAGATATGTATGGAGAATAGCGTATGTGACTAAACCTTAGAACCTATTGTAAGCACTTTAGAACACAAGACCCATACCACGTGTCCTAGGTTACTGGAATACCAAAGGAAGGTATAAGATGGGTCTTCTGAGCTGGTGATAATCACTACACCAACCCTTAAGAGATATGTCCTATGAATATACAATCAGGTGCTTATATCATAATAATATAATAAGTGCTTATTATCACATTGCTTACAACCAGAATTCAAGATTGTGGTGAGGTTGCTTTCCATGAATTCAGTTCCGGACTGCTTTGGTTTATTAAAATTGATGAGTTTATTAGAAACAAAATAAATACAAGCAAAGTTTATGGAAAGGGATGAGGAAATGGATGAAAATAAACAATTAGAAAAGTGAAAGTTTCTAAGATATAGAGCAGCTAAGTTAATAAATTCAATTTGAGGCAAAAGCATGAAGTCACGTTAAGTTCTCATTAAGATAACCATTTTACGCTTTCAAGCACTGAACCCTTCAAGAGGTGTGCAAACGAGAGAGCCTGGTATGTTTCTATTGCTTATGTTCTGAGTAGAGGGGAAGTAGGCATCACCTGATCCATAGAGATTTGTTACGATGAGGAGTGCTGTGACCCTGCTCAGGAGCTGATCCAGCGTTGCTGTGGAGCACAAGTAGATGGGCTGCTGGCTAGAGAGGCTGGAGCAGCATATTGGACTTTCCTGGTCCAGTTGAGCTCTTTGCTACTTCTTCTCCTTTGTGTGGTGGGTTCCTTGGGTCTTGATGTCCCGTCCCCTAACTTCCTTCCTCACGGGCCTCACGACCCCAGGTCGTAACATAAAGTATCACAACTATTTCACAAAGAAGTGGACTATGCTTATTTGGTATCAAAAGAATGGGCAAAACATGAGTAGCTCAGAAATCTAATGATCAAACTTGTATATATATTTCTCAGAAGAAGTTCCCAAAGACTGGACATCCTGTCCTTTTTTCCTGTTTTATTTATCCTTTCTCTCCTGACAGAAGCAATAAAAATTCCTGAAGGAGAGATATGAAAATCTCATATTTGATTTGGCCAACCACGACCCTGGCAGACCAGACATCGGTATGTCTTGGTATGTCTGAGGCTAGTAAACAGGGCAAGCCAAGAGCCACACCTGGGAAGTTAGGCCCGGGAGAATCAGAGACTGGAAGTGAGGCCCGTGAGGAAGGAAGTCAGACCCATTAGGCTGAAGTCAAGGTCACATTACCTCCTTTTGTACCATTCTCTCCCATCTCCACTGGGTCAAAAGACGAGACTCACCTGAAAGTTCGTCTGGCAGGTTTGCAAATGGAGGAGCAGGAAAAAGCCCGGGCATGCCAGGCAGAATTTGAGTTGCGCCTTGTGATTCGTAAAATGGAGATTGAGGCACAGAAAGAAGGCAAGTTGTGACAGCTTGAACTTGAAGCAAGAAGGAATGCTCCTGCTGCGTAGCCGACCCACTCCAAGGCCTCTAGCATGTCTCCTGTGCAAGATCCACTCTCGACCACCTTTGATGTAAGTGAGTAGATTGCTTTAGTTCCTCTATTCAGGGAGTCGGAAGTTGATTCATACTTTGGTGCATTCGAGCAAATTGCCACATTGCTTTGCTGGCCTAAGGAGGTCTGGTCACTGTTATTGCAGTGTAGACTAGTGAGCAAAGCTCAGGAAGTTTGCTCTACACTCTCTTTAGAAAAAAGTTTGCACTATGATGCTGTGAAGACTGCAATCCTATGGGCATATGAATTAGTTCCTGAAGCTTATAGACAACGATTCTGAAATCATAAGAAAGTGTCAGGCCAAACGTTTGTTGAGTTTGCTAGAGAGAAGGGCATTCTATTTGATAAGTGGTGCACAAAAACATTTTCATGTCTGCGTGTGCAGAGAAGACTTTGTCTACTCCCAGTTCACAACCTCGGTCTACCACAGTAAAAACTAGTCCCCCACATCCTAAAGAGAAGCGTGAATGTTTTTACTGTCATAAACAAAGTCATCTTATTGCTGATTGCATGTCTTTAAAATGTTAACAGCAGCAGCAACAATCTAAGAGTACTGGGTTTGTCAAGACCATTTCCCGTTCTGCTATTCCTTTGTCTAGCGAAAAAATCTCCCTGACCCTAGTTATGAACCATTTATTATGGAAGGATTAGTTTTGCTAACGAAGACCAGAAAACAATTCGAATGCTAAGAGATACAGGTGCAGCCCAGTCATTCAGTGTTGCAGACACACTGCCATTTTTTGAGCAAACCTCCTGTGATTCTAATACATTAGTTCAAGGAATTGAAATGGGAATCGTAAAAGTACAGATGCAGCCATTCAAAATGCGAGGTAGAAACACATACCGCATGCAACTACCCACAGGTCACTGCGTTGTACCGCAGTACATGATTGACTCGCCAAAATTACCGACAGGGGCACTCGTGGTGCATTGCTAGTAAGTGAAAAGATTTAATCATTTAATCTCTTTACTGTGTACATTTTAATCCACTTAGTATTGAATTTTTATATGGAATTTTACAACTAAAGGGAAATTTTAGTAGCTGAGCATAAAAAGAAGAGGAGCATAACGCGTCTGATGATCATAAAGGATATTAATTTAGGAACATAAACATATTATGTAAACTGTATATGGCTGGTATTGGTGTTTTAAAGAAAAAAATACACAACAGTATTCCACTTTCTTTTTAAACATTTTAAGCATCAAAGTCTTACATGTGGTTATTTTGGAAACGTTTTTTACGTGCTCATTCTGACCATATTAAGTTTATATAGTTTGTGAAAAGTGATAACGTTTTAACCTTTTCTGAGAATATGCTCGTTATCAGAGTAAACAAAAGCATTCTTTTAGATTTTGATTAATAGGGAATATAATACGGAATCGCGTATCTAAAGAAAAGTATCGAAAATATCTAAAGAGCCGGCTTGCCAGCATGGTGATGTCACCGCCTTTCCCTCTGAATAGCTAGCAGGGACCTCAGCCACAGGGCTGAGAAGAGATCTCTCTTTAGCTCAGCTGGCTGACACAGCTGGCATTGACATCGAAGGCCCAGGTTCGGATTTTCAGTTTACAGAACGTCCAAGATCATTTATTATGAATATTGTCTTCCATATTGCTTTAAAATTGGAATACTTTTCACAGGTGTAAATCCACCTATTTTCCAATTGCTTTATCCAGGACAGGTAACAGTTTCACCCCTCCCCCTTCCCTCTGCCTGTCTGATCTTTTTTTAATCCTTCTGTGTCTGAATCATTTACAGATTGTCCTTGTCCTGTCCTGAGGCTAGCCACTGCCCAGTGATATAACTTTAATCTAAACAAGATCTAGTATCACGTATGGAATCTAGTATCTAAAGAAATTATAATGATATTAATTTAAGGATCTTAATACTGTATATGTATTTATATAGCTGGCAGTATTACTGTATTCCACTTTCTTTGTAAACACGTTTTATTAACAGCGGAATTGCAGCGGATGAGAAAAGACAGAATTTTTTTTTTTATGCGCGAAAAATGGTTGATTTTTCTTCCTTCTGATCAGCTTAGAATCTGAATCTAACTGAACATAAAGCAATGGTCTCGTAACTTTAGAAGGTCAGCTGTTAAGCATACTGTAGTTTTTGTTAACACAACACAGCTTTGTCAGTTTAAAAAAATGACCGCGGCACTTTTCCTCCCCCTCTACATTCTCAGAGTAGAATAGGCGAACCTTGAACTTGAACTTTATTGCCATATGCAACCGGTACATGTACTGGTACAATGGAATTCTTACTTACAGAAAGTCTCTCGGTTGTTAAAACAAGTGTAAAAACACAAAGTGCAGACAGTGCATCAAGACAATATACAAACAAACAGTAGACAATGTACAAGTAAACAAGTAAACAGTTTGAATGTAAACAATACAGATGTGTAAACAATGACTGGAGATGTGCAATAAATAAGAAATCATAATGAGGTAGATGGTGTATGTGTGATCCGAGGGGCATGGCTAAATGTGTTTGCCAATCTCACTGCATGTGGATAGAAGCTATGAAGAATCTAGTGGTAAGTGTCCGTATGCTCTTATATCTCTTGCCTGAGGGCAGTGGGGTGAAGAGCTCATGCCCGGGGTGCTGACTGTCCTCTGTGATTGCCAGAATTCTACCACGGCAGCAGTCTGCATAGAGCTGTTTAATCTCAGTGAGACCACAGCTGATGATCTTCTGGGCCATATTGACCATTCTCTGCAGTGCCTTTCTTTCTCGAGAAGAGGTGTTGCCGTACCACACGGTGATCCCGTTGGTGAGGATGCTCTCGATGGTGCAGTGGTAGAAGTTCACCAACACAGGTACTGGCATCCTCCATTGCTTGAGGCACCTCAAGAAATAAAGGCGCTGCTGAGCTTTCTTCATGATAGAGTCAGTGTTCACAGTCCAGGTTAGATCTTTAGAGATGTGAATTCCCAAAAACCTAAAGCTGGTGACTGTTTCCACATCCGTTCCATCAATACTGAGTGGGCTGTGAGTGTGTGGCCTGTGTCTCCGAAAGTCCACTATTAGCTCTTTTGTTTTATTTACGTTCAAGTCCAGGTTATTTCTATGACACCACCTAAGCAGCTGTACGACTTCATCCCTGTAAGTGGACTCGTTATCATCACTGATCAGTCCTATTATAGTGGTGTCATCCACAAACTTAATGATGCAGTTTTTTCTGTGTCTTGCTGTGCAGTCGTGAGTGAACAGGGAGTACAACCTTGAACTCAGACAGCAGCCTTGTGGGGTTCCAGTGCTCAGGGTGAGTGGTGTTGATGTTTTATTACTTATCCGCACCACCTGTGGTCTCTCGATAAGAAAGTCCAGCAGCCAGTTGCAGACAGAGTTGCACAGACCTAATCCCCTGAGCTTTGTCACCAGTTGACTGGGTATGATGGAATTGAATGCCGAACTGTAGTCCACAAACAGCATTCTCACATATGAGTTCTTAGTGTCCAGGTGTTCCAAGGCTGTATGTAGAGCCAGCAAGACAGCATCATCAACTGATCTATTGTTCTGGTAGGCGAACTGCAAGGGGTCCAGGGACTCCTTGATGGAGGAGCTGATGTGTCACAACACCAGCTTCTCCAGGCATTTCATCACCACAGATGTTAATGCTACTGGGCGGTAATCGTTCAGGCACGTCACTTTTGCCTTTTTGGAACAATAGTGTTTTTTTTTAAAGCAGGTGGGGACAATGGACTGTGACAGGGAGGAGTTAAAGATGTCCGTAAACACTGTGGTCAGCTGGGCTGCCCATGTCCTCAGGACGTGAGGTGGTATCACATCAGGCCCTGCAGCCTTATGGATTTTCACCCTGCTCAAAGTCTTCTGTACGTCCTGCTCCGAGAGTTTCAGAACAAACTCACCCTGCACACTTGGGGTCTTCTCAGCAGTGCCCGTGTTCAGAGCATCAAAGCGTGCATAGAAATGGTTCAGCTCGTCCGGCAGGGATGTGTTGTTCGTGTCGATCTCCTGGCTGCAGCCCTTGTAGCCTGTGATTGACTACAAGGGCTGTAGCCAATGAAAGACAATTGACAACCTTCCAAATGAAAGACAGTCCCCCTTCCCCCCACAGACAGACTGACAAATGTTTTCACAGCCCTCACTCCAATTATATAAATATATATATTTTTAATACAGTAATACTACCAGCTATATAAATACACCTCGAACTGTAATACAGTTGAAAATGATTAAAACTCTAAACAGTATACAACCTAAATTCTTATCTTTATAAATATAACTATCAGGTGATATCAAATCATTTTTTTGTATAGATGACACTTTTCTAAAATGTATTTAAAAAAACAATTACAATCTTATCTTTCCACGTGTAATCCCATGAGGAAGTACAACATGCTTCTGCTTTGTTTAACGATAGTATGCAAAAATAAATCTGAATGGTGAGAACGCTATGCTCAGTTAATTAAGGGACTTAGAAGACAAAGATAACGATTTACATTGCATTGTCAGATTGTGAATCAATAAAGGCATTAAATTAAACATGCGTTTGCGATTTTAATCAAAATGGGGGTAATGGGGTTAGACCATTAGACATGCAATACACTTCCTCGTGATCATCTTAGAATCTTTGTGTAAGCTACAGATGCAGCCATTCAAAACAAGCGGGCGATACCGCATTATTTTGCGGTGCGCTTTACGCAGTCTACCGCAAGTTACCGTAAATTCTCCTATAGTACCGCAAGCAAAATAATAGTATCCGGAATTTCCGCAAGGTGGAGCTAATAAAGCTCAACCTCTCATGTTTGAACTGTCGCCATCAAAGTCTTTAACGAAGATATTAATAATAGTATTAATAATGAATGACCTTGGACAAGCTGTAAACTCAAAGTATTGCCCTGGTCCACATTCTTTTTTTCATTGACCGTCTTTGTAAAAGTAACACCACAGCATTTCTCAATCACGCATTTGTTTCCAATCATGCAAAGTACAGTAATTTTTGAGAATCTCCGATTCACCATGCCTTTCACATGCTCATAAAAGAGATTGATTTAGGAACATAAACATATTACTGTATGCAAACTGTACTGTATACAGTATGTATATGTATATTTAATGTCTTTACTGTGCCTGTTTAAGTATTGAATATTTATATGGAATTTTACCACTGAAGGGAAATCTTAGTAGCTGAGCATAAAAAGAATAGGAGCATACTGTAACATAAACATACAGTAAACATAAACATACAGTATATGGCTGGTCTTGGTACTTTAAAGAAAACATACACACCAGTATTCCATTTCTCCCTAAACATTTTAAGCATCGAAGTCTTTAACTAACGTGATACCGGAGTCAACAAGCATACTTTTAGAATTTGATTAAAAGGAAATATAATATGGAATCGCGTATCTAAAGAAATTAATAACGATATAATTATATTCATGTACCGCAACACAAGAATAGTACACGCTATACGATGTCTGTTGATAATGTTTGTAGGGCTTTTTCAGCACTGCAGTGCACATGTGACCTTGCCAGTGGCGCAGTGGGTTAGGTTCCTGACTTCTCCATCACATGTTGCATGTTTGAATCCAGCTGGAGCCATGACTTTTTTTTTTAACAAACATTTCTTTGAAAAAATAAAACGTTTCCCTGGCTCAGAGATTAAATAAAACTTCACTCGCACCAAACAAATTTATATTTCTAAATATCACAACATGATCGAATTTAAGTCATTTTAATAACAATGAATAGTCACCTATGCGTTACAATATAAACATTTATATTGACTTAAATCGCGTTTAAATCGCTTTTATTTAAAACCCATAAATAAAGCTGATACTGTTTTTAATTATTTAAAACTGTATTACAGCAGCACAATGCACAATGCAACGTAAATCGCTATCTTTGTCTTCTGCGTAATAATGTTCGCCTCTCTGTTCAGCAAATTAACAATAGTAATAATAATGAACTTTATTGTATATGGCGCCTTTAAAGGTGGCTCCTCAAAGCGCTTTACAGGATAAAAACAATAACAACAATACTGTTAGGCTGGGCAAACGATTTTTTTTAAGAAATACAAAATGAGATATAATGATGTGTTCCGGCTTAGACATTAACTAAGAGCATAACACGTGGGCGGCGTAGCGGTCGGCTCTGGCTTTCCCATCTACTGTATACCGATACACTGCAAGTACAACCCCCCTCTCTGCGGGAGTGCTGGCTGTGACGAATTAAACCGGTTTCACAGGTATTTTCAAAGTAGAAGGGGGCGAGATTTCCAGCGAAAGACACCTCCCCCCCTCAAAAACCCAGTAAGTACAGTACTTACTAGTTAAGAAAGCTAGGCTCCTCAATGAAATCGCTTTAACATGCTAATACGTTGGTGTAACAGTCCGGGCGTGGCAAGCTTCTAATGTCAACCCGACTACGGCGAAAGGAACCCTTCTTTCATTGGAAGACAATGAACATATTCTAGCCCTAAATGAATTAATAGCAAACGGTTTACAGAAAAGACATTTTTCCAAGAAAGTTTAGCCTTTTTCACTAATGAAACCACTAAATAAAGACATAAATATAGAAATCTTAAGATTTTTAAAATACATGACTTTGCTAAAATGTATTTAAAAATAAAAACGATTACAAACGCCAGCAGAGAGAGAGAACAGGGGAGGGATGTTGGTTTTGCATAAGGGGCGGGGCTATTGAAATGAGGTCTATTTGGGAATGTGGAGTTACATGTTCTGGCTGTTTGTGAATTATCGTTGTTGAGTATGGAATGTTGAGGTATTGATTTTGTGTAATGCTTTATGTTGAAAATTGAGGTGGATTTTGTTTATGATAAAGAGGATAAACTGGGATGGGAGGAGGGTTTGGTTTTGCATAAGGGGCGGGATTATGATAATTGGAGGAATTTGAGAGAGTTTAATGGTTTGATATATTTGATTATATCAATACAATCTACAGACATTCACAACATAAACATATCTTAAAACATTAACATATATTGTTAAATTATTACTTTAGATATATACTTTAGGTTACTGAAACAGCCATCTTTAACCAGTCCGTGTCTGAGTCGCTGCAGGTAGAGACACGTTCGAAAAAAAAGTTCATCCCAGCTACAATACATTATTTTTAATATTTTTGTGGTAAGAGGGAGCAAAACATCAGTATTTACTGCTAGTAATTAGTGTATGATCTATAGTTGAAATCTGAGCCTAAATTAAAAGAAAAAGCATTTTCAGAGAGCAATTACGCTGTGTTTATGTAGAATAAGTGATTAGGTTTATGAGCAATCTAATTGCTTATTCGTTTAAAACGCTATATAAAATAAAGTTTATTATTAATTTGCTGGACAGAGTGGTGAACATTATTATGCATAAGACAAAGATAACGATTTATGTTAAAATACATTTAATTAAACACGGGTTTGTGATTTAAATGGGAATGGGGGTGACGGGAACTCTTAATCTAAATAAAAATAAAATAAATAAAACAGGTTTCGATAGTTAATAACCACTTTTTATGCACGAAACACGGGTGATTTTTCTTCCTCCTGATCAGTTTAGAAATCTGTGTACGCTGTAAGGTTTTTACTTCTTAATTAAACTTTTAAAATACACGTTTTGAATAGAAAGAAATCCTCTTCCTGGTACAGTATGTATAGCAGACCAGCACGTCTTTTTTCTCCAATCAGAGGGGTGTCAGATGGTGTCAGCCAATCACCATTCTGAAGCCCTACCGTAATCTCTGGTATAGAGAGACCCCAGAATTCTGTCCGATAGTTTAGATAGATGATAGATACTTTTATTGATCCCGTGAGGGAAATAAAGTAAATCATTTTCATTTAGGAAATTATTAAACGCTCTGTTAAAAGCAAAGGAGATTGTCTGTTATAGTGGACATAAAAACAAGAGTTTGCTGCGGCGTTATTGGAAACCCAAATTTAACAAAAAATCGCTGGCATTATATCCTAGAAGACACAGACCGGGAGAATGCCTGCAACGTAAAAGAAAATGCCTGATGAATTAGGGATTGGACAGTTTCCAAGTGCTTGTACAATCGATGGAAATGTTCAAATAAATGTGCAAAAGAAATAAACAAAATAATCATTTATTTCTTTATCATATTGGCTAGCTAATGTCCTCTCTTTGCTAGTTAGTGGCTGTGTTTCTGCGTTAGGCAGCAACGGGTGACTGTTCTCAGGCGGAAGATGTAAACAGCTTAATTTTCGTGTTTAATAATTTTTTTAAATTAAAATTCATTCTATACAGCAATCGCATATTTGGGTACCATTTCATAAAACTTTCATGCTTAAAATGTTTAGGGAGAAATGGAAGACTGGTGTGTATTTTTTCTTTAAACTACCAAGACCAGCCATACACAGTACAGTTTACATACATACAGTAATGTTTATGTTCCTAAATTAATATCGTTTATGACCTTCAGATGCGTTATGCTCCTCTTCTTTTTATGCTCAGCTACTAAAATTTCCCTTAAGTGGTAAAATTCCATATAAATATTAAATACTAAGCGGATTAAAATGTGCACAGTAAAGAGATTAAATGATTAAATCTTTTCACTACCAACCAATGCACCACGAGTGCCTCTGTCGGTCATTTTGGCCAGCCAATCACTTACCGCGGTGCCCTGCGGTGACTTTTGGGTAGTTTACCGTACTGCGGGTTTGTACCGTGCATTTTGAATGGCTGCATCTGTATAAGTTTTTTTTAACTTTTAAATTGAGCATTTGAAACACTTTAATTTTGTAAACTTAACATGCATTCCGTACAGAAATACGTTCTCTCTCTTTCTGTCTCTCTCTCCCATCTTGATTATAATCGCAAATACGCGTTTCAGAAAATATTTTTATTTATTCACAATCTGACAATGCAAGACAGAACTCACATTCACTGCTCTCAACAACCTTACAGATCAGCAAATCAAGGAAGAAAACAATTATCTGCTGTCTACCGCTGTGGTTGGGAGAGAATATCACGCCCGGCTTCTCAATGGAATTGCATTAATTTCTTAATACATCTAAAACATCTCCTGGCGCATTGTGTTTAACAGTGATAAACAGTCTGTCCAGAAACAAAACAACCCTGTTAAACATGGTGTGGCGTTACTTTTTGTCAATGAAAAACATGTTCCTTGTAACTGCACAAATCAAATCAAATCAAAGTTTATTTATCAAATGCACAACAATACGGCGTGCAGAAGTAGTTGCTGGCAATGAAATGTCTTTTTCTGCGAGCTCACAAAAATTACAAGAATCACAAACATCACAAAAATTCACAAAAAACACAAAAATCACAAAACTGAGGTTACATTTTTGAAATTGAATAAAAACTCAATGTGAGTAGAGCTGTTATGTGACCATAGTGTATGGAATATATACATGTAGTGCAGTTATGCTGAATATAGTGAGAATTGTGTGTCCATGTAGCCATTACAGGTGATTTGCTAAGGAGCTACAGGTTGGCTATTTAGCAGTCATATTGCCTGGAGGTAGAAGCTGTTCCGTAGTCTGTTGGACTTGGACCGAATGCTTTGGTACCGTTTACCGGACGGTAGGAGGGAAAACAGTTTGTGACTGGGATGACTGGGGTCTTTGAGAATGGACCTGGCCTTCTTCAGACATCTAGCTGAGTAGATCTCCTGGATGCTTGGTAGCTCACAGCTGGTGATAAGCTGCGCTGACTTCACCACCCTCTGCAATACTTTGCGATCCTGTGCGGAGCAGCTCCCATACCAGGCAGTGATGCAACCAGTCAGGATGCTGTCGATATTGAAGTGATAGACAAAATGAAATGCTTGGAGTTTGCAATGTAGGGATTTCTATATTTATGTCTTTATTTAGTGGTCACATTAGTGACAAAGGCTAAACTTTCAGCTTCAGTAATGCGTATGCCTTATGGCCGACATTACATACGTTTGTAATGACAATATAGTGTCGATAATATTTATCATCAGTAATAATATCAGTAGTAGTTTGAAATTATTCATTGTTATTTATATCTGTTTATCTGTACCATTTGTTGGGACAGACAACTTACTGTTAACTCTACTTCAGACCTGCACACCTCTACACCTGAATGTCAAGATCATTGTTCATCATGCGTGAATGAGTCAAATTAAAAATAAAACGTGTTTACAAAGAAAGTGGAATACAGTAATCAGGTTGGAACTCAAACCTGGGCCTCCCATGTCACTGCCAGCTGTGTCAGAAAGCTGAGCTAAAGGGAGATCTAGCCTCAGCTCTGAGGCTGAGGTCCCTGCTGGCTATTCAGAGGGAAAGGCGGTGACATCACCGTGCTGGCAAGCCAGCTCTTTAGACACTTTTCTTTAGATACGCGATTCCATATTCTATTCCCTATTAATCAAATTCTAAAATTATGCTTTTCTTTTACTCCACTAACGGGCGTATTCGCAGAAAAGGTTAAAACTATAACTTTTCACAAATGATATAATTAATATCGTTTATGAGCATGTCAAAGGATTGGATCAACGAAATGCTGTGGTCAATGAAAAAATAAAGTGGTTACGTTTACAAAGACAGTTACAAAGAAAGTGTAATACACAGTTTAAAATTATTAAAAGTCTAAAGAGTACACAACATAAATTCTTAATTGGAAAAAGATTGTCCTTCAGCACTGACTGGGATTTAAAATCATGCATTTTCTGGTGACAGCTCAAATGCTGTACATAAGAGGTTAAGCTTTATTAGCTCCACTTGGCGGTGATTCCGGATACTATTATCATAACTGCGGTATTATACGGTATGACACGATATGACGCGTTATGACGCGTTGTGATACAAAACGCCCACCGCGTTTTACTGCAGCGTACCCCGCTCGTTTTGAATGGCTGCATCTGTATCCTTACACCGAGTATACTTGAAGTGTGACCTAGTTAAGGGGTTTGTTAAGGTTGGGGTATGCCTTTTGTTACCTGTTAAAGGTGTAAGTTTTATCCTAGGAAATGACCTAGCAGGTGGCAATTTAAAGCCTCTGTTAGAAGTGTTGAATCAGCCAGAAGCTCTCGTTCAGGATGAGCTAGCAAAAAGCTTTCCAAAGACATTCCATGACTATGTTGTCACTCGTGCACAGTCAAGGAAACTGGGTGACTTAGTTGATTTAACTGAAACTTTACTTGCGCCAGAACATATAGACCAATTATCAGATTCTGCTACTCACTCTTCCGTAAAATAGCCCTCAGTTCATAAGTTAGATATTGGGAAGAGTTTTAAAGGAGAACATTTTAAACATTGAATCAAGTCCTAAGACTAATGTGCTAACTTATGTAAGTCAATTCCAAGAGCACCTACAAAATGCTTTGTCTCTGGCAAAGAAACCACTAGGAGTTGTACAGAAAGGCATGAAATTTCGACATGATAAGAAAGCTGTTCATTTCCGTTCATTTCAACCTGGTGACAAAGTTTTGGTTCTCCTGCCCATTCCTGGTTCTGCACTTTCAGCATGCTTTTCTGGACCATATACTGTAAGGGAGAAACTAAGTGAAACGGACAATTTCATTTGCACTCCTGACCGGAAAAGATCGACTCGAGTATGTCACATTAATATGTTAACCCTTTAGTGTTTCTGCACCGTATGTATAATCAAAATCACTGATGCGCTGGTCTTTGATTATCCAGAATAATAATTTGGAAATTCTCCACAAGAGAGAGGCAGAAAATGTGTTGGCTGACGCCCTTTCTAGAGTTTAAGGAAGATTTATTTTCCTCTGTGTTTTCCATTTGTCCAAATATTAGATGTTTGTTTTTATGGGTGGGGGTGTTATGTTCCAGTGTGGTCAGTGTGTTTGTTTTGATGTTATGTTCCACACTTCCTGACTTTGGTTGTTCTCCCTCCCCATTGGTTCATGAATTAATCTACTTTGCCATAATACGTCATTCGTAATCAGCTTCTCGACCAATCAGAACTCATGTTCTTCAGTATTTCACTTGGAGGTTTTCAGAACGAAGGGCCCTTTCGCTCGACTTCAGTTCTGATTGGCTCAGCTTCAATTTCGGTTTAGTTTTTTTTTTCGGCTTTGCTTCTCTTCGTTTTCGTTCATTTTGCTTCGTGTGTGTTTCCATATAGCTTCGGCTTTGTTGGTTTGTGTTCGTCTCCTTGTACTTTTGTTTGTTTGTATTATCCTTTATTTTGCCATATTTTGCCTGGACAGGGCTGGCAACACTGTAAGGATCATGTTTTTCGACTTCTCCAGTGCCTTCAATACCATCCAGCCCTTACTTCTAAGGAGGAAGCTGGAGGAGATGCAAGTCGATGCCTCCACGACCTCGTGGATCACTGACTACCTGACAGGCAGACCACAGTCTGTAAGACTTCAGAACTGTGTGTCTGAACAGGTAGTGAGTAACACAGGGGCACCTCAAGGGACAGTTCTTTCTCCATTCCTCTTCACCCTCTATACTTCGGACTTTAAGTACAACTCAAAGTCATGCCACCTGCAGAAGTTCTCAGATGACTCTGCAATTGTGGGATGTATCAAGGGTGAACAGGAGGAGGAGTACAGAGGACTGGTCAGCAGCTTTGTGGAGTGGTGTGGGGTGAAGCACTTGGAACTGAATGTTACAAAGACAAAGGAACTGGTGGTAGATTTCAGGAGGAAAAAGGTCAAACCTACTCCTGTCTACATCTATGGGAGTGGCGTGGAGATGGTGGACTCGTACAAGTACCTGGGAGTGCACATCGACGATAGACTGGAATGGTCTAAGAACATCGAGGCCATCTATAAGAAGGGACAGAGCCGACTCTACTTCTTGAGGAGGCTCAGGTCCTTCAATGTGTGTAGTAAGATGCTACACATGTTCTATCAGTCGGTGGTAGCGAGTGCCATTTTCTACGCAGTGGTGTGCTGGGGCTCTGGGATTAGAGCAGTAGATTCCAAAAGGCTGAACAAGCTCATCAGGAGAGCAAGCTCTGTCATTGGGTTTGACCTGGACTCCTTGGAGGTAGTGGCTGAGAGGAGAATGATGTCCAAACTAGAGGCCATCATGGACAACTTCTCCCATCCCCTCTATGACAGGCTTGCAGGAATGAAGAGCACGTTCAGCAATAGACTGATTCATCCACGGTGCGACAGGGAGCGCTACAGGTGGTCATTCTTGCCGTCTGCCATAAGACTGTACAATGCATCCACCTTGCGTCTTGGCAGAGGCAACATCGACAGTGACCTGTTTCTGGACTAAACGCATCTACACATCTACTGCTACATCTGTTCTCTTTCTTTTTCTTTTTCTTTTTCCCGTTTACAACCACTTTTTGTGCAATATATGCCAGGGACCTGTGCAATACATTTATATTTATATCTATAGTTACATCTATATTTATATTCATATGTGTGATATGAGTGTGATACGATTTTCTGTGTACTGTTCTGTTCTAGTTTGTTCTTGTGCGTCCGGACTGTGAGTAACTCTTGTATTGTATTGTATGTATTGTACTATTATTATATAATTCGTTACACTGTGGCTGTGTTGTGTGTGTTAAGCTGCTGTTGCACTGCAATTTCCCTCACGGGATCAATAAAGTATCTATCTATCTATCTATCTATCTATCTATCTATCATTACCTTGCCCAAATGTGTTATCAATCTCTGTGCTCCATTGTACCCCATTCCTTGTGTCTACTCTCATTTTCCCTTATTTGTATTTGTTGTTTTTTTGTGTATTTGTGTGAACTATTGTGTATAGGGTTAGTTTAGGTTGTCAGGTACATTCTGCACACGTAGTTGGGCTTTGTATTAGTAACACTAGTTTAGGACGGGTGAGTGCCTTTTGCCTTGTATGGTTTTGGGTAGTTAGTGAAGGTCAGCTAGGGTGTTTGAAGATGCCGAAGACCATGTTTCGGGTTTTGTTTTGTAGTTAGGTCAGCTTCCTCTCACTTAATTAGCCAGCTCCATTTTATTTGTTTTTTTTATTTCCTTTGGCACCACTCAAGTTCCCTTTTCCCTGTGTGTTATTGTGTCCAGTCACTTATTCACTTTTAAAATAAATCACTTTTGCATCAAACTTGTTGCCACACTTCCTAAGTCCCTTACCAGAAACCCACCTGCATCCAAATTCATCCTAAATGTTACACCTTTACCCCTAGTAATTTGTATTGTATTTTAATTGAATATTTTCATCTGTAAGGGAACGAAGTAGGTGATGTGGCAACAAATCCAGTACTCCAAGCAAACCTTTACCAATAAGGAATGAAGGAAGCTTTTTTATTGGGTCAAAATTCTAATTTGGTTTTACAAGGAATGGGAGGGGGTTTTACCTAGGTTTTTCCAAACCTGGGCCCTCAATCAATCTGTTTTCTAAATTTTAAATCCTTTCAGTAATGCTTGTTGCAATCAGAACTCTGACAGTCTCATCTGTTCTATTATAAATTGTTCTTAATTTTACAGGCATGTGTTTGGACATCTCTTGCTTCTTGAGGTTTAATACAGTTGGTTATGTTTCTTTTGAGTATAACCACTTGATTTTTCTCATCTAATATCAGCAAAATAGTAAAACATGGTGTATGTGGTACATAGAACATATTGTAACATAGGTAATGGAAACATTAGGAGTATAAATAGATTTTTTATAAATAAAAAAGTTCTCTGTTATTAACTAAAATAGCATGACTGTGCTGTCCTTAAAAGGACTATTATCACTAACTAGAAAGAAAAAAAACAACTACAATACACAATGAAAGTGAGAGTCTCGACTGACAGAGGTCAGGCAGGTCAAGGTGGGAACCTGAAGTCACAGACCCAGCTGGGGAAATATGGGACAACCACACACATTCACTTGCATACCATGTACACAAATGAATGTCCTTACCCTGACTCCCAGGAGTAATCAATTTTTTTCATCCATCCCAGTATGCTCTCCTGTGGATGACATCACCAGCCCCACTGCTTGTCGGCTCGGTGCCCCGTCACAGCCTGATGAGTGCGATACAATATATGTGATTATTTTTAAGGTATTGTTGCACAGTTTCTTGAAATTAAAGCTTACAAATGTCCTTACTTGCATTCCTTGCTAAGTAGTGGCCCCAAATCTATGACCTTGTCAGTGATGGTGAATCTCTTCTCTTGACTTCAGAATCACTTGGTCTACCTTCTTCATGGCCAATTGGTTTTATGGCTGTGTCTGTGCAACTCTTATCTCTCCTTGAGAGAGAGATTCACATTTATTCCAGCCTTTGTGGAGACACGAGCACTAACAAATCCCTCATTATTCAGAGATCCAGGCATTCACAATTACTTGTTAGTGAAAATGGACACAAACACACTCTAATATCAAATTGTATGATATATTGTATTGTATGCACATGTATCATGCCAAATCATAGGCTGAATTGCAGTAAGATTTTCAGCTAAATTGTTATGGATGATTTTATATTGGGAAAACAATGTTTAAGGCAAAATAAAAAAATAGTTTTCTGATTTTTCTTTGCATTTCTTGTTGACATTTAACTGTTTTCACCAATATAATGTTAACAAGCTGGGACTCACGCTCACATAAGTCTCCACCGCCTCATTTTCTCGCTCCAACTCAACACATTACTCTGAGTCTCCAGCAGCTCACACTCAACCACACACACATTAAATCCCCACAACCTCATGGATCCCAGGCTGTGCACTCACAGCTACCGCTGCGCTTCGCACCCGTGTCTAGCCTTCACTGTATTTTCTCACACATATTAGCCTCAGTGGCACCCTCACATCATTACCACCACATGCTCACTCTCAGAGGTTAGGAGCCAAATAGACCGTACTCTGCCCTTTGTCGAAGAAAATTCTTCACTCAGGTTAGGTGCGGTCAAGCCGAGTCCTTTATTCATGCACATGAGGAGGATAAGATCATGCAGACCTGAGAGCACTCTCTCATACAGATCTGTAAAAATCTATCCCCCCGAGATGGTAAATGCAATAAGTTTTATACAGCAGATTCACACAGGAAAGCTCACTCTACGTTTCCATATTAGGAGATGTTTTTTCTCTCTACAAACATTTCTTTGTAATTGACCAAGTTCTTCTTAAGAAGCAATTTTACCTTGCATATAGACAAAAAAGGAGTAAGCAAACATAAGGTGTGAAAATGAGCTAGACACATTGCGGTTGTAATATTAATGTCAAAAGGTCAAATAATATGCTTGAATTATCCTTTTATACTGTTGCTAAGCAAAAAGCATATGAACTAAGACAAATAGTCACTACAGATGCAGCCATTCAAAATGCGCGGGCGATACCGCATTATTTTGCGGTACGCTGTACGCAGTCTACCGCAAGCTACCGGTAAATACCGCGAGTTACCGTAAATTCTCCTATAATACGACAAGCAAAATAATAGTATCCGGAATTTCCGCAAGGTGGAGCTAATAAAGCTCAACCTCTCATGTTTGAGCTGTGGCCATCAAAGTCTTTAACGAAGATATTACTAATAGTATTAATAATGAATGACCTTGGACAAGCTGTAAGTGTAAACTCAAAGTATTGCCCTGGTCCACATTCTTTTTTTCATTGACCATCTTTGTAAAAGTAACACCACAGCATTTCGCAATCACGCATTTGTTTCCAATCATGCAAAGTACAGTGATTCACCATGCCTTTCACATGCTCATAAAAGAGATTGATTTAGGAACATAAACATATTACCGTATGCAAACTGTACTGTATACAGTATGTATATGTATATTTAATGTCTTAACTGTGCCCGTTTAAGTATTGAATATTCATATCTAATTTTACCACTGAAGGGAAATCTTAGTAGCTGAGCATAAAAAGAATAGGAGCATACTGCAACGCGTGTGAAGGCCATAAACGATATTAATTTTGGAACATAAACATACAGTATATGGCTGGTCTCGGTACTTTAAAGAAAACATACACGAAACATGGTTTCATTATGACCAGAATCGGTCTTGAGATATTTTTAACTTGATTTACAGTATTTGAGAGGTATGTCTTAACACCGATACTACAGTGCTTAAGTACTGCTCATGTATATGTTTCTAGGTTTATATTATGCATTTCATACGGTCAAATTACTTTTGAGCAACTAATAAGAAGCGCGAAATGGTATGCGTTTTAGTTTCGTTTCGTGCTGGGACCCGTGGATTGATTAGAGATATCAAGTACATACAAGTCATTTTTTAAATGTTGTAGTTCGTCTTGAAAAAATGTTACGAGTACATCATCTATCAACGATTACACAGGTTCTGTTTCCATATTGCGGATTTTGGTTACGTAATATTATTTTCTAGATTTCACGTTGTGAATATATGATTTGGGCAAACACAGCCGCAAAGAAGTACATTATGGGTTGTTGTTTTTTTTTTTGCAGTTTTATCTAGAACAAGCGATGCTTAAACCTTTGTCTGATTCTTGTGAAACTATCCACACGACAGTTACAGTACCTAGGAGTTGACTTCAGTGATGTCACTGATGGGATGTTTCTAAAAATCCATCCTCTGTAAAACGTCTTCTCTAGTTGTCCTGCATATGTATTCGCTAATGAAGCTGTGTGTTCTGAGCCTGGATCTCTACATTTCTGTATGAACCAGCTTAGAGGGCTAAAGACAGCTTGTGTTTAAATTGAGTGTAAGGCAATTTGTGCTTCTAAAGTCATGGTCAGCATTTAGTATTGTACTGTGCTGTAAACTTGTTCTGTGCCAAGTCACATTATTTTATAGCGTTTTTATAGCGTTATCAAATCCGGTGGCGCTGTGTGTTAGTTTCCTGACTCCCATGTCACATGGTCTGTGATTGAAACTTGTAAAACCGGTTTAATTCATCACAGCCAGCACTCCGGTTGTAAAGTAGAAGCAGGCGAGATTTCCAGCGAAAAACACCTCCCCCTTCTTCAGGTGTGAGGGTCTTCTGCTCAGAATGAAACGCTAAAATGTAATGTAGGCTCTGAATGGGTTCAATTATGATTTGGGCTTGATTAAGGTCGCTGCCTTTCATCTAAAACCCTACTTGAATCCTTCTAAACTAAAAATCAGTGTTAGTGAGTTCTAAATAAAGAGGTATCCAGGTAACAGTGAAACGGGCGGACAGTCTGGGGAGATCGCCCGTTTTCCATGTAAATAGTTCCCTGGTTCCGCACCCCTTGGTGTTTCTCTCGCTCTCTCTCGGGTCACCTGATCATTAGCTCGAAAGATTTGAGTGCTTTGTGTATATTCTAATGGTAGTGGGGGCACGGTGTGTGGGAACAGGTTTGGTTGAAATTGCATTGGAGATCTATGTTCTTCACACCTGAAACATTTTCTCTGAAAGCATTTTCTTCGCAGTTTAACCGATCTTGTTACAGCATGTTACAGTTTACTATTATTAACCATATTAATTTTAAGTGCTTAATGTAAAATCTTGTAAAAATATATTTTCATTGTTCAAATATACATTAAGTCTGACTATCATATAATTAGTTAAATACAAAACTAAAGAAAAAATAGGGTTAAATATAATTCAAAATATTTTGCTAACAATGTTAACTGTTTATGAATAATAAAATGTATTAACTAAGGAGTAGGATGGCACAGTTGTTAGTATGTTTTTTGTTTTGTTTCTTTTTCATAAATACTACAGTAGTACCTGATGTCTCAGTGGCTTTCAAAATTAAATTATGCATGCAAACCTGTGAACTAGAAAGATAACTAAAATATCCATCCATTATATTCCATAATATCCATGAAATATATGGCGCTGAAATATGTGTGACGCAGTGGTGGCCTGACACGGTGAGGTGCCCTGGCAGCTGTATGATGCAGTGGTGGCCTGGCACGGTGAGGTGCGCTTGCAGCTATGTGATGCAGTGGTGGCCTGGCACAGTGAGGTGCGCTGACAGCTGTGTGGTGTGGCGCAGTTGTGGCCTGGCACGGTGAAGTGCGCTGGCAGCTGTGTGATGCAGTGGTGGCCTGGCACCGTGAGGTGCGCTGGCAGCTGTGTGGTGTGACGCAGTGGTGGCCTGGCACGGTGAAGTGCGCTGGCAGCTGTGTGGTGTGACGCAGTGGTGGCCTGGCATGGTGAAGTGCGCTGGCAGCTGTGTGGTGTGACGCAGTGGTGGCCTGGCACGGTGAGGTGCGCTGGCAGCTGTGTGATGCAGTGGTGGCCTGGCACGGTGAGGTGCGCTGGCAGCTGGGTGATGCAGTGGTGGCCTGGCACGGTGAGGTGCGCTGGCAGCTGTGTGATGTGACGCAGTGGTGGAAATGTTCACCATGTTTCACCATGCTGAAAATGTTTGTACCAGACTTTTTTGAGGCCTGTTTAATTGTGTCTGAAGTCTGATGTTGTAAATTTTATTGTTAAAAAGATCCATGAAAATGTCACTACTAAAGTTAGCTGGTACTGTTGGTATTGTAAGTGGCAAGTAGAGCTCATATTTTAGATTTTGTGTAGTTGCTAGCGTTGAACTGTGTGTTGGATGCACATGAATATATTCATTATATGCCAGCGCACCTCACCGTGCCAGGCCACCACTGCGTCACAACACACAGCTGCCAGTGCACCTCTACATACCCGACCACCACTGCATCACATAGCTGCCAGCGCACCTCACCGTGCCAGGCCACCACTGCGTCACATAGCTGCAAGCGCACCTCACCGTGTCAGGCCACCACTGCATCATACAGCTGCCAGGGCACCTCACCGTGTCAGGCCACCACTGCATCACACAGCTGCCAGCGCACCTCACCGTGTCAGGCCACCACTGAGTCAGAGATTAAATAAAACCTCACTCGCACCAAACAAATGTATATTTCTAAATATCACAACATGATCGAATTTAAGTCATTTTAATAACAATGAATAGTCACCTATGCGTTACAATATAAACATTTATATTGATTGAAATCGCGTTTAAATCACCTTTATTTAAAACCCATAAATAAAGCTGATACTGTTTAGACTTTTAATTATTTAAAACTGTATTAAAGCAGCACGATACACAATGCAACGTAAATCGCTATCTTTGTCTTCTGTGTAATAATGTTCACCTCTCTGTCCAGCAAATTTACAATAGTAATAATAATGAACTATATTGTATATGGCGCCTTTAAAGGTGGCTCCTCAAAGCGCTTTACAGGTTAAAAACAATACTGTTAGGCTGGGAAAACGATTTTTTTTTAAGAAATACAAAATGAGATATAATGATATGTTCCGGCTTAGACATTAACGAAGAGCATAACGCGTGTACTGTATACACTGCAAGTACAACCCCCCTCTCTGCAGGAGTGCTGGCTGTGACGAACTGAACCGGTTTCACGGGTATTTTCAAAGTAGGAGGCGAGATTTCCAGCGAAAGACACCCCCCCCCCCCCTCAAAAACCCAGTAAGTACAGTACTTACTAGTTAAGAAAGCTAGGCTCCTCAATGAAATCGCTTTAACATGCTAATACGTTGGTGTAACAGTCCGGGCGTGGCAAGCTTCTAATGTCAACCCGACTACGGCGAAAGGAACCCTTCTTTCATTAGAAGACAATGAACATATTTTAGCCCTCAATGAATTAATAGCAAACATGGTTTACATAAAAGACATTTTTCCAAGAAAGTTTAGCCTTTGTCACTAATGAAACCACTAAATAAAGACATAAATATAAAAATCTTAAGATTAAAAAAAAAAAATTATTTGAAAATAAAAACAATTACAACCGCCAGGGGAGAGAACAGGGGAGGGATGTTGGTTTTGCATAAGGGGCGGGGCTATGGAAATTAGGTCTGTTTGGGAATGTGGAGTTACATGTTCTGGCTGTTTGTGAACATTAATGCTTTACGTTGAAAATTGAGGTGGATTTTGTTTATGATAAAGAGGATAAACTGGGATGGGAGGAAGGTTTGGTTTTGCATAAGGGGCGGGATTATGATAATTGGAGAACTTTGCGAGAGTAAAATGGTTTGATATATTTGATTTTGTATTGTGGTTGTTATCTATGTTTTTGGTTGGTATTATGTTTATATGGTTGTTTTTGTTGGTTGGTTGTTATTATGGTTATTAATAATACGATCTATAGTTGAAATCTGAGCCTAAATAAAAAGAAAAAGCAAGTGATTAGGTTTATGAGCAATCTAATTACTTATTCGTTTAAAACGCTATATAAAATAAAGTTTTTATTATTAATTTGCTGGACAGAGCGGTGAACATTATTATGCATAAGACAAAGATAACGATCCTGATCAGTTTAGAAATCTGTGTACGCTGTAAGGTTTTTACTTCTTAAACTTTTACAGTAAAATACACGTTTTGAATAGAAACGAATCCTCTTCCTGGTACAGTATGTATAGCAAACCAGCACGTCTTTTTTCTCCAATCAGAGGGGTGTCAGATGGTGTCAGCCAATCACCATTCTGAAGCCCTACCATAATCTCTGGTATGGGGAGACCCCAGAATTCTGTCCCATAGTTTAGACAGATGATAGATACTTTTATTGATCCCGTGAGGGAAATAAAGTAAATCATTTTCATTTTAGGAATTATTAAACGCTCGGTTAAAAGCAAAGGAGATTGTCTGTTATAGTGGACATAAAAACAAGAGTTCGCTGGCATTATATCCTGGAAGACACAGACTGGCGCCAGACCGGTAAAATGCCTGATGAACTAGGGATTGGACAGTTTCCAAGTGCTTGTACAATCGATGGAAATGTTCAAATAAATGTGCAAAAGAAATAAACAAAATAATCATTTATTTCTTTATCATATTGGCTAGCTAATGTCCTCTCTTTGCTAGTTAGTGGCTGTGTTTCTGCATTGGGTAGCAACGGGTGACTGTTCTCAGGCGGAAGATGTAAACAGCTTAATGTTCGTGTTAAATAATTTTTTTAAATTAAAATTCATTCTATACAGCAATCGCATATTTGGGTACTGTTTCATAAAACTTTCATGCTTAAAATGTTTAGGGAGAAATGGAAGACTGGTGTGTATTTTTTCTTTAAACTACCAAGACCAGCCATACACAGTACAGTTTACATACATACAGTAATGTTTATGTTCCTAAATTAATATCGTTTATGACCTTCAGATGCGTTATGCTCCTCTTCTTTTTATGCTCAGCTACTAAAATTTCCCTTTAGTGGTAAAATCCATATAATATCCATATATTCAAAACTAAGCGGATTAAAATGTGCACAGTAAAGACATTAAATGATTAAATCTTTGCACTACCAACCAATGCACCACGAGTGCCCCTGTCGGTCATTTTGGCCAGCCAATCACTTACCGCGGTGCCCTCCGGTGCCCTGCGGTGGCTTGTGGGTAGGTTACTGTACCGCGGGTTTTTACCGCGCATTTTGAATGGCTGCATCTGTATATTATATACTTAATAAAAAGACAAATGCTAAAATTCTTCCTCACCTCCAATTTCACATATTGCCAGTGAGAGGGTCTCTCTACCACACTTCACACTCTGGCACACTGGTTCACCCTCTTACACATTACCACACTACTACTCACAATCTCACACAAACAGACAGCGAATGGCCTGGAGAGCCCTGATCACTCACAAATAGGACACCATTCCTTTAAATCTTTCTTTCCTTTCACAATTCCCTCTGGAACTGTCATTCTCACCCTTCCCTTCGGAGACAGCTAATGTTATGCTATTCCTTTCCAATCTCCTCCAAGACTGTCATTCTTATTTGATTCCCTCATCTGGATATTCATAGTTGCATCTCTAGTTTGATGTCTCTATCTGTCTCTCATAATGCAGCTGTCCTCTTTACACACTCACATGAGCAGCATCTCACACCCACTGCTAACTGGCAGATAAGTAGCGATGTGTTTTCTCATTCTGTGCTTTGACTCCACATAAATCAAGTTGATATATTAGTCTATAAAGATCTTTCTTTCTTTGACAGGAGACCTAATCTTTTGTCCACAGTGTTCTGTTACTAGAAAAATATACAGTACTGGAATTGGATGAAACAGTTAGAAAATGGATGAATGGATAAACACATACAGTACACTGTGATCTTTGACTGGAGTAAAAACAGAGACAGGCATTACAATTCACCTAACACTATCATGGATCTGATCTCATATAATTGTCTGTGACAGGATATGTGTGCAGGAAATGTGCCTCACTGCTCCAAACAATATCAATAAGAGCAGCTCTGCTTTATCAAAATCTGCAGTTCAGCCCTTTCAATAACTGAGAGATACAGAATAAAAAGTTTCACCGGGGTCTGTATGTATCCAGACCTTTAACATACAAGATAATGTAATATCTAGCAAATGATAATGTTGCTGATATATTTTCTTATCACTTAAATTTGTGAGATATAACCCAGAAAAAACGTAAAATGTTAAAAAGGATGATGCATCAAAATTGCAATGATTAATATTTTCATCCGAATTTCTGTAAAACACATGTATTAATGAGACCCCAAGAGTCTCCAGCCTGCTGTAAAACACAGAACTAAGAGCTCAGAGCCTTTCTTTCATTGAAGGAGTCTGCAGTGCTCACAAGGAGGCCCTCAGCTCATGTGAAAAGAGAGAGGAGACTTACAGAATCACTGCAGTTCTGCGATCATACATCTATGTCTCATCTTTGGCTGAGGGTGTCCCAGCCTTCCTCCCCCCTACCCACATTTCTATCAGTATAATTTCCCCATATACCCCCTCTCACAAGATGGTGCCCTGAGAAGACACCTCATCGTATCACCAATGTACACTGTGTTCCCACTCTTAACACTGAGGGGCCTCATCACTTGGATACTATAGTATGTCATATTTGAAACAAAATAAGCATTTATGAAAAACTGACCTTTAGTTCCATGCACATCTAAAAATTGTGGTGTTAAAAGTGTACAGTGTAATTACATGCAGTTCATGAACTTATATTGTCAATATATAATTTTTGCAACAAAAAAAATTCAAATGTATAAGTACAAAGTTGTTATTTTTAGCAGATTAAACAGCACTAATACACAGTGTGATAAAAACAGAATAAATTCCAACTGATGCAGCCCATAGTGCTTAAAGCACTAAATCATCTGTGACATGTTTTGTATACAGGAAAGTGCTTTGCATACCTGTGCCGCCACACTGCCCCAAATACTTTAAGACTCAGTGTTGATCAGTCATGTTTAGGTCTTTCAGAGCCACTGACACATGCAGCACAATGATGCCCCTGATTCTACTGCTGGGAACACTGGTGCTCTTTGCTCAAGGTAAGAGGATTTTTATTATTGTGTCTAGTGTCATATTTTAATTTTACAAATGTGAAAGAAGATACCTTTACAGTCCAAATATCTTAGTACATTATGGAAAATTGTACACTATACTACAGCATATTAATATAAATATAAATTCAAACCAAGTCTTACTTCAAATATTCTTTTTTATACTTGTTTTGCAGACTCCATTGGGCAGATCAGTGTGACTCAGTCTCCTAAAGCTGTGTCTGCTCTCCCAGGACAGACTGCCACTATCAGCTGTAAAACTAGTGAATCTGTTACTGAAAGTTATGGAGATGACCTAATTTACTGGTATCAACAGAAACCTGGAGAAGCTCCTAAACACCTCATCTACTGGGCAAATCGTCATCAGTCTGGAATCCCAGAACGTTTCAGTGGCAGTGGATCTGGGACTGACTTTACTTTGACTGCCAGTGGAGTCCTGCAGGAAGATGCAGGAGACTACTATTGTCTCGCTTATAAAAGCAATCAGTTCACAGTGATACAGATCTGTACAAAAACCCCCCTCAGCTCTATAGGAGTCCCTCTGGTTTATAAACAGGAACCACAGGGGACTGAAGCTGAGAACATTTGTTTTGACAGTGGAACCGAGAACTGATGAACATGAACAAGTAAATTTTCTCAAATAGTGCTGTTTTCCCAGTGAATTGTTTTGAACATGGTGTGATAGGCTGGGTAAATAATTGTCTAAAATATTGTCTAAAAGGTCCTTTACAGAATCAAACTATCTCACTAACTTTATTTTCTTCAGAAACATAAAGAAGAAAAAAGACCTCTAATAAGAAGAGAGTTAATAAGAAGTCTTCTTATTATGTTGCAGCTGTCAGTTTTTAAGCTGTGCACTAAGGCTGCTTATCTTACTCTCATGCAGAGCTCTTGTTGGTAGAGCTCTGGAACTGTATCTCCCAGCTCAGCCTCCACTGTCTGCAGACGAGAACCAGCTTTTACTGGGAAAATCACAGCCTTTGCCTAAGACAGCAACTAGCAGCAGATATGGTCCTCCAGATGAGCAATACACATGGGTTATGTGGTGAGCAGTTTCAGTGTTTGATAATACTGATAATAACTCTTCACAGTAATGGACAGTGTGTTTATTGTCTGTTTACATTACACAACAATTTTCTTAATGGACAATGTGTTCATTTTCTGTTTACATCAGGCTACAATTTTCTTATTTGATAGCATTAATAACTAAAAATTACTAATTATTTATTAATATTCAAAAACCCTCAACCAGGGATCAAGATGATAAAACAAAATGAAATTCATTACTTCTGAAGGGACCTCCAGGCTAGCTATGTCTTTACCCCGCTGTGACATTTTTTTCCTTCAATAGACAAAGAGACCACAACCTCTCCAAGTAATCTCAGGATTAGGATGGTCACTGCTGATGAGTCCATCGCAGCCTCTGTCTGGCCCAAGCCAGTTGGGTGTGACGTCCACAAGGTGTTAGCAGAGGGCCTTGGACAGGTTGCCTTGCTCTAAGGCCAGCAGCATGGAGCCTCACTGTGCTGTTACTGATACGGGCATTGAGTCTACCGGCAGTTTCAGCAGCAGTATGGGTGTCAGATCTGAAACGATCTCTCAGATGGATCAGTCTGTCCTGTCGGTCTGCTGAAACCTTCTCTGCATTCAGGACACAGTGGAGCAGCTTACTCCATAGTGTCTGGCAACGCTGGCACATGACATGCCTGCCAGCAGCATGCCAATGGCCCTCTCCCTTGCTTCTGGTGACATTCAAGGCATTATGGAATGCACAGAAAACTGACTAAGTGTAAACATAAACAAACTATATCCATGCTGAATTAAAGACAACACCCAGGACACTGTGAGACAGAAACAGAAAATAATCAGATTTTAATCTGACATCTAATTCACACAGCAGAATCAGTAACTCACTGATTGTATTCTTCACTCATATCGGCTTTGTCATTTACTATGAAAATATGTGATTATATTGACATAAGCAATCATTCAATAATATCACTGTTCTTAATCAAGTCTTTTAAACTTTTAATTTGTCTCTGAAGCTAATTTTGGAATCAACTCATGTTAAAAGAATGCAGTGTTCTAACAAACTGAACAGGTTCAAGTGGTTAAAAATGAGCAGAAGGGGGAGCTGTAAGTACTACTTCCATCAACAATGTTAGCAAGCAGCTTATTACAAAAGAATCACACAGTCACCTTATTCTTTTTAGATGGGGTATGATAGCAAGTAGTCTGATAAAACTCTTGTGTTGTTGGATAAGCTGTGCAAAATCACACTGTGTCAAAGAACACAAAGGTAGTAACACAAGAGCCTATTTAATATTTTTTTCCCAAAGTGCAACAAAACTTTTCCCAAACATTTTTCCCAAAACCAGACTCTGCTACCTTTAATTTTGTGTTTTTATTTTTTAAGCAAACTTTACTAACATTCTGCAATTGGTAGTAGCACTGTTTCAGAAGGAAACTGCCTTTAAGAGTAACAAACACACACAGCACAATGATGCCACTGATTCTACCTTTGGGGACACTGGGGCTCTTTGTTGAAGGTGTTGAAAGTCTGTATCATCTGTACAACCAGTCAGTCAGTTGGGAATGTCTTCATTGATGCATGCAAGAACCTGGCCAGGCTCTACAGTTTCTGATTTATTGGACAGCAAACTGTCAGTCTAGGGCTGCTTTACAGTGACAATTACTGTAGTCCAGACTGAAGATATAGGAGATTATTTCTCTCAGCACAGTAACATCTTTCCTCACACACAGTAATACACATCTGTACTTCCTTCTGCTCTACAGAAGCTGCTCTGGTTTGTAAACAGTGAACTCAGGGGACTGAGGCTGAGAACAGCTGCAGAGCTGCTATAGATGAACTGAATACTTTTTGGTTAGGAGATGTGAGTCAATACCAGGGCTTCATAGCTCTCTTCTGTTAAAGTAATGTGTTTATTCTTTAGGACTCTGTCTCATATATATTTAGAAATTCTATTTAAATAAATTGTTAATATTCTTACGGTTACTCTGATGGAGTAAAATGAGTAAATCAAAAACTCTCAAATGTCAGTTTACATGTCTGTTACATTTGAATTTTAGTTATATTAGAATTGTATCTCTTTCTAAGAACAGCCCTAAAGCTCTCAATGACTTGAGACTAATAGCTCTGTCCCCATTATTGATGAAGACTCTTGAAAAAATAGTCAAGTTCCATATTGTGGCTGCTGTAGAGTCAGATCTTAACCCCCTCCAGTTTGCCTACCATCCACACACACACCCATTCTGGATAAATTTGTCAACTTGTGGTGAATGTGTAAAAAACTAAAGAAATGATTGTTGATTAAAAAAACAAAGCAATATCATTCCCACAACAATCAATGATGAATCTGTTGGTATAGTTCAAAGTAACAAATATCTGGACACTTTGCTTGTTGATAAATTAAGTTCTTAGTGAACAATAATGTCATTGTGAATAAATCCCAGAGCCACTTATATGGTTTAAGAAAATTTAGTTTCTTTGGTGTCCAAATATTTCTTTTTCTTCTCTAGTTAACTTTTTATTTTATCTGTTGGTTCACTTCACTCAGTCAAAAAGAGAAAACCCACCTTCAAAATGTGTAAACCTCAGCTATTTTAGGATAGATGGATCTGGCCCCAGCTCGGTCTGTTCACCCAGGACACTCTATTTTTATGAAGTGTACAGCCAGTCAGTGGGTTAGCAAAGAGATAACTAGTACCTGCACAAACCAAGTCAGGTTCCACAGACACAGAGCTCAAGAGACTCTAAAGATAATGAGAGCTGCAGTAAGGGTGTTAGTTGCAGCTGACCTAAAGGTAAACACCTTTACCTTGTTTTTAAGGCAAGACTTAAGTATGAATGGATCTGTTTACTTAATATAGTCTCCCTGCAGTCTATGTGTGTTCTAATGCCCCAGTATAGTGATGGGGACACTATACTGTAAAAAGGCACCGTCCTTGCAGGATAAAGTTGGAGACCAGTGATATCATTCCTAGTATTTTTCTATGAAGCAGAAACTGAAGGGGAATGTGATTGAGAATATTTGAATAACATTACTAGGACAAGTAAACTAATCTGATGGACAATATTAATATATTGTTGTTATTTTGTTTCTGGCATACATATACAGATAAATGCTAAAATACTCTGGATTAGAGCATGTAACTACCTGTGAGACATTCTATTTATTTCAATGTCCCAGCTAACGGGTGTACAGTAGGTGCTGTGGGTTTGAATTTGATCATGTGGTTTATCACAGCGGTTGATATTTTCATTGATAAGTGATATGGACACATACTGAGACGTTTAAACACGTAAGAGTACATTTCTGAATATACAGATGCAGCCATTCCCGAAAACCCAAACCCGAAAGTATTACAATATGTATCTGTATAGCAGGTGGTGTACAGCTTTTTAGTATAGATTACACTTTTCTAAAATGTATTTAAAAAATAAAAACGATTACAATCTAATCTTTCCACGTTTGATCCCAAGATCCCAAGAAAAATAAATCTAAACGGGGAGAAAGCTATGCTGAAAGTTTATTAAGATACTTAGAAGACAAAGATATCAATTTATATTGCATTTGTCTGATTGTGAATCAAAAAACACATATATTTAAACACGCATTTGCGATTTAAAACAAAACGTGATTTAAATCAATATAAATGTTTATATTGTAACGCATAGGTGACTATTCATTGTTATTAAAATGACTTTGTGATTTATGTTGTGATATTTAGAAATATAAAAGTCAATTAATTGTCCATAATATTGCTATTCTATTTTTTCAAAGAAATGTCGCAGTACACGAATATAATCATATCGTTATTAATTTCTTTACATACGCGAATCCATATTATATTAGCAGAAAAGCTTAAAACTATCACTTTTTTACACACTATTTCACATGTTAGTTAAAGACTTCGATGCTTAAAATGTTTAGGGAGAAATGGAATACCGGTGTGTATTTTTTCTTTAAAGTTCCGATTCCTGGAATCTGACTGGCTGACACCCTTCTGAAGTGGTTCCATAATATCTGGTAAACGGAAAAGAAAGCATTGATTTTATGAAAAATCAATTATGAAATTATGAAACGCTCTGTTAAAAGCAAGGGAGCTTTTATGTCCGTTGCAGTAAAAGAAAATGCCTGACAAAGTAGGGCTTGGACAGATTCCAAGTGCTTGTACAAATGTGCTAAAGAAATTAGCAAAAAAAGTCATTCCTTTATCATTCCTCTATTGTATTGGCTAGCTAATGTCCTGTTTGTCAAAGAAAAAACTAAAAGTATTTTCGTTTAAAATGACGGTTAGAAAGAATGTGGACCAGCGTAATACTTTGAGTTTACAGCTTGCCCAAAGTCATTCATGATTAATACTATTAGTAATATCTTCGGTAAAGGCTTTGATGCATAAATATTTCTGATAAAGGTAGGTTTTGTACTTTTGTCCAACTGAGCAATCTTGCTTTCATAAAATATACCAGCTTTTTAATGACTGATGATTAACATGCTGTAATACACAGTTTAAATTTAAAAGCTCAAATGCTGTACATGAGAGGTTAAGCTTCATTGGCTCCTCCTGGCGGTATTACAAGATGATTCTTGTAAATCATCTTGACCTCATGATTCTGGATGCTTTCCGGCATGACGTCAAATGACGCGATATACTGCGTGATACTGCGTTTTGATGCGACATGCCCACCGGGGTATACCGCGAAATACCCCACCCATTTTGAATGGCTGCATCTGTACATGTACGTAATAAATTTATTTTGCTTTCCTCCACAGAACATGCATTGCCGATAGAAAGTACTGTACCTATACCCTTAATTACTTTACTTTTCAGAATGTGCATTGTTTTTCTTTTTGAAGTTGGGTACTACAATCTGTAAATTAAGATAAAATAAATTCTGATTGAATGTGTCCTGATTTCAGGCTTTTAGGCCACAAAATGTTTTACTTTGGAAAGGGTCTTTAGACTCTCTATTGGCACAGTACTGTATTGCTTAAAACATACTTCAGGCTGTATGTACATTAGTGTTATAGTGATGACACTTTCCTTCTGTAACAATGTAGGAGGAGCCGCGGTGAAAGTCGAAGCCCCGTCTGAGGGGGGTGGAAGCATCGGTATGAGGCTAGCGAAAAACAAAAAAAAAACAAAAAATAGGAAAACACCCAAAAGGAAAAAGAAAAATGCACCAGCGGCATCCAGACTGGACTTACCCTATCTAATGGGGTCGTAACTGGAAGAGCAGCGATCGCAAGGCCAAAACACAAACAGAACTCAACCTACCCCGGTAAAAGATACACAGCGGGACAGGGGAGGAAAAGGCCAGCCTGCCCCAGTGGAGATACACAGCGGGACAGGGGAAGAAAAGGTCAACCTGCCACAGTGGAGATACAAGAAGGGACAGGCAACAAGAAAAGAAAATAAAAGGAAGGAAAATGATGGCTTCACACTTGCATCACAGTCCCCTGTGGGACTGTCTCTGGAAGATTCTCCCCTTGCAGGGATTTGTTTGTCCCTCTGGAGAGGTGTCCAGTGTGTTCTTAAAAAGCCCCCCCAACAGCTGAGGCTTGTTATTAATTAGTTGGGACAGCTGCGGTTGCTCAGGCAACGTATCGCCCTTAATTCAGGTCTCTACCTTCACACAATCCCCACGTAATGCCACACTTAATGATCAGAATGTTAGATGTAAGTCAATTGCATCTGTTGCTTGATAGGATAGGTTCTATCTTCTTTGCAACCCTGAATTGGAGTGGATAGGAAATGCATGGGTGGCTATACTATAGGTCTATTGTATTGTGGTTGGAATCCAAATAATAATATATAATTATAGAAATGTATAATAATAATAATAATATATTTTAAGAGCTACAAGCTTTTAGAAATCCAGTTGTCCTTTTTAGGCCCCTGGAAGTATTTTGAATAGAGAAGAGGGAGATGAAGATTTTGAATAGCATGCTTGGTGAGAAGTTTATCCATCGAAAGGGTGAGAGCTGTGAAATAGAACCCGATGATTACATCTTCATGATTTAAAGCATTTTCTAATGGTATTATAGTATAGGATCCAAGTTAAATGAGATAAAGCCCCCAGATGGATGGGATACAACATTGTCATTGGGTACTGAGGTGTAAGAGTGCTGTCTCAGAGGCAAGAGGAGGTCTTTGGCCCATCTCTGTTTCCTTCAATCGGCAACACAGTGGGTCTGACTTTAGAGTGCTGCCAAGGTTATGCTGTAAGTCATCAGTAGGTGGAGCTGAAGCAGTAAGAATAACACCTCTATGAGCAGGGTGTTATGGTGGCGTAAGCCAGTGAGGGTAATGTTAGGGACTCTATGAGGAAGTGGCTGTGAGTACGGAAGGCAGGAATCAAGGACGCCGGGTGTACTTATCCAAGAAGCTATAGCCAGGATTGTGGTCGAAAGCAGGCGTAGTCCTAGTAACTAGAATGACGATAGGGAGATCAAGGAAGTAGTTCGAAGCTGTAGGCGAGAGACTCAACAGAGAAAACTCAATACTGAGCACTGAGATAGATGTTACCGGTTCTTAAGTAGTCTCAAAGTTGGAGACCAGAGGATCTAGTACAGTACTTAGGATTTAAGCTGATGTTCTACCAAGAGGAACTATAAGGGACTGTGATTCAGAGTATTTAAAATATTTACAAGTTACTATAATATGTGGGCTTTAATATATTTATTACTTTGTCATATATACTGTATATATCTGAATGCTCACGATAATTTAATGTTAATTTTCAATGAACAAATGTATGCCTATACAGGGACAAGGCCTATTATTTCACTTAGAATTAAGTGATATTAATTATTTCTAAAAATCTTTGTGTGTCTGGACTAAACAGACTGTTGCCTATCACAGGAATGTAGCGAAAGAGGCCCCTCTCTGTGGTCTGCCTCATGACCAAGTGTTCTTTACATGTGAGCAAGTGAAGGAGATGAGCTTATCTTTTGGATAAGGATCTTTCCCAGGACAGTCCAGATCCATTATCAATACTCCCTTAAGAAGGATGTCCACTGCTGGTGTCTGGAAGCCTGGCAGAGGGACATAAGCACATCTGGAAAGCACATCCTAAAAGTCACAGGGCATGGTCCAACAAGGTGACCAACCAATCAGGACCTGCAGGGTCTGGGTAACCATTCCATCTAGTAGCTTCTTGACCAATCACCAACCGCATTTTCCCCAGTTAAAAAATGGCGCATCACCTCTAACATCTGCTGCCCTCCTCCTTCCACTGAACCAACTTGGCTGACAACAGAACCATGTGCCTGCTAGACAACTAGCAAAGAAATAAAATTTGAGAAGGGATATAAGTCTAAAGAAATGGTATTAGGTCTCAATCAGATAGGACAATGAAAGAATCTTAAAAGTGAGAGTAGGAGAGAAGTAGGTAATGACAGCTGCTGAGGTCCGCAGTAGACTGTTCATATTGGACAGTATATCTTAAACAGGTAGACCAAATACAAAGACAGAAAAGATCATTTTCAAGGAGAGACACTATGTATTGGCAGCACATGCTCTTTGTCATCCCTATTTTGCAATAATGCCCTCTTTAAGGTGTTTTTTCTGTGATTGCTTTCAGCTGAACAAGTGAATTTATCCTCTCCCAGCAGCTTCACCTCTCTCACCTCCATCTCTAATTAAACCAGCATTTCATCCTACTGTACCTCTCTCGCTTCACAGTCACTGAACTCCCTTTCACAGTATTCTGCTAAAGTGGAACTAAGCAGAATAGTCCAAATGCAACATGTGCAACGCAGCTCCCTACTTGAGCTTCTTTAACAAACATTATATTTGATACAAGGGGTGGGAGTGTTACGTCCCGCTGTGTTTGTTATTAGGATTGGTATACAGTATGTTGTTTGCATACGTTGGCTGCAATGGAATATGTAAAGGTTAATTGCAAGCAGAAAAAAAAGAAAAGAGACACAACGTGTCTCCTCTACAGCTTACAGAAAAATTCCCCCATAACCACAACATTCTCCATGATCTTTTTGTGTTTATTTTGCAAGGAGTATCCCTGTAATATAAGGGAAGAGTACATATAATTATATCAACTACTAGAAAGAAAAAAGGGCAGCAAAATGTATAAAAACAAAAAATTTGATTTTAAATTTAATATACACAGTGGCATTAAAATGTGTATTTAGAAATAAATGCAGAAAAAACTTTAAGAAAAAACTCAACTGCCACTTCTGTTTGAAGGCATCTTTAAATTCTCTTGCTGTTTGCGAGAAACCTCGAGATTGTTGGTCTGGAATTTCACTCATGTTATAAAGTAATACTCAGAAATGTTAATATAGTTTACAATTTATTTTATCATTTGAAAATTGTTAGTGACTTTTCCCATAACCTTAATTGTTAAGGAATAACATAGAGTATTTATAATTATTTAGTTGAGAAAATTATGTCAGAAGTGATTGCGAATTACTGACAGATGAGTCGGATAGAACTTGGATTTTGTCATCCCTCCCACTTTTGTTACAAAATGTATTAATGCACTTGTATAGCAAATCTTGTATAGATTTGATATATGATTTGATACTGTACGTGCTTCATATTTTCGAAAATTTAGCATCCCCATTAGTAATAATTATTGAATCCATGGCTATTTATATACTCAAAATTAAGTGTTGGAAAGCATTTTTATAAATGCCTCTCTGTGACCTTGACTGGATACCAATCCTGGTACAGAATACAGACCATTTTGATAAACAGCACTTCCTGGGACTGTGACACAAAAAAAGGACGAAATTCTTCATGATAGGTGCTCAGCCACTGACACCTCTGTGTTTACAGATACAGATTCCTCCACATCTGGATGATCATCGCAGCTGCAGGGACAAGGTCAATCATCCAAAAGATGACCAACTGTTCACCAGAGGAACCTGCAGGGTACGGAAAAGCAACTAAAGACATCACAACCAATGACCAACCACCAACCCTAATTTCTTGCTGTAAAGGGTGCTGCACAACTTTTTCCTCTTTTTCATCTATGAGTTGAAACTAGGCAATCAGATAATAAATCACCTCACCATGACTTTTGTTGTCCGCGTTGGAAGCTAAAAGTGAGTCCAAATGTAAACAGAATTCAGATTTTCTCCATGCAGGGAGACCCTGTTGCTAGCTAGTCGGCCACCATTCCATTTGATCACCAGGATTAATATGATTGGATTTTCCCTGATACACCTGAAAATTCACATATTCAGACGTTTGCTCCACTCAAGTTTCTTCCTACCCATCTTGCCTGAACAAGTGTACAACTGCACAGATTGTTACAAATCTATTTCAGCTCAATGCTAACAAGATGGTCTTTCATGGGAAACCACCTGAACTGAGCAAAAGGGGGCTTTGAAATACCATAGCTGTATATAAAATAAAAGCAAGGTTAACAGCAGATGACAAAAGAATATTAAAACCATCTTTCTTCTCACACCAGAGGTAAGACACTAATGAGCCTGGCAAGTTCAAACTCTCTTGTGGTGATGGATAAGCAATGATAGTTACATGCTGTTGAGCCTCCACTTCTCAGAATGGCTCTTCTCTGTGACGAAGAATGCTGCGTGAAGGAGGCTATTCTTTTCTTTGTTTTCTCAATCCTGACTCTTCTCACTGTAATTATGTGATGTAATTGCCCTATTATCCTGTAACCTGTGGGGAGAATAGTGATGTGTCAGGTCACTCTGCACTGAAGGAAAGCACTTTCAGCTGAGCAGTTATCTACTGTGTCTGTATCACTGTGCGCCTTCTAGTATCACAGTCTTTCTTCAAACAGTAACCAAGCTCTATGGATTTTGATATGTTTATTTTAAAGCTAATAGTCAGTTTGTTGTCAGACATCAGCACCAAGTCTACATTTATATCAATGCTTGTATGGAAATGTTTCTGCATCAGGAAGAACAATTTGCATAGAGGAGACACTTTATTCCACAGATTCCACAGCAACAATGACTTTAATCGCCATCTTTATTTGGACACGGCTCATCTGCACTCAGGGTGAGAATAATTATTTTATATATACTATATGTACTATATTTTAAATTGATGCTATAATTATATACCGAAAATCTGAAATTTTGATTCTGTATGCTTAATAGTAATGACCATTATAGAACCATATAATACTATATTAGAACTGAGATATTGTATTTTTGTAAGAGTTACAACAGATTGAATAAATCTACAGTAAATGAAAGAAACCATTTCTGAGCTTAATAGATGTGTTTAATTTGCTTTATGTTTTGAATTTCAGAATCCAGTGGCCAGGTTACTGTAACTCAGACTCCATCAGTGAAATCTGTAACTCCAGGACAGACAGTCACTGTGAGTTGTAAAACCAGCAGTGCAGTAGCTAACTGCTATTCAAGCAATGACTGCCTAGCCTGGTACCAGCAAAAATCTGGAGAAGCTCCCAAACCCTTGATATACGATGCAAGCAGACTTGAGTCTGGGATCCCAGGTCGTTTTAGTGGCAGTGGGTCTGGGACTGCCTTCACTCTGACCATCACCGGAATCCAGGCTGAAGATGCAGGAGATTATAACTGTCAGAGTGCTCACTATCTCAGCAGTAAGTGGGTGTTCACACAGTGCTACACCCCTGTACAAATACCTCCCTCTGCATGACTGCACAGCATCTAACATGGCTGCAGCTGGGAACTACTGCAGGTGCCTGTGGTGAAGATTGAAGTTCTGTAACCAGTGCTGTTTCTACTGCTAGTATTACTACCCATAAAAGTAAATACTCTTAATATATTACCACACTGGTCTTTAAGGTTTACAGCAAATACAGTATCAAGACTTCAAAGATTGTTGTGCCCTACAGTGCAGTACAGTACAGTCCTTTCAGAGTTACTGGCCTGCCAGGTGTCTCACCTGAGCAAAATGTGAGCTCTATGGTGCAGTTAGCTAAGTGACACACAGGCAAGGGTGGGATAAATCGGCTACCAAACTACTAGTGAGACAGCAACCCTTTCTGTACATTTGCAGATGTGGTGTGGAATTCTTTTTTTTTTAAATAAAGACTACAGGGTCACTGTGTTGCTGAGAGCCAAGAGCCTTATTTGACTTTTTACAGATCTCCTCAGTGTTACATCACTTCTTGTGAAATCTAAGTTACTAGTAGCTTGTGTGCCTCATATGAAAATCAGAGCAAAAAGGTGTATATTCATTTAGCCACATACAGTGGGTATAGAAAGTCACCACCTTCTTTCAAAATGTTCACTTTTTGTTGCCCTAAAGCCCAAAAAGATAAATAAAATAAAATAAAGACAAATAAAATCTGACTTTTTCCAGTTTTATTTACAAATTATTTACAATTATTTACAATTTGTTTAATTATTTACAAATTGTAAATTCAAGCATCCAAGTGAAAAATAAAAATAAAAAAGTAGAATAACTGGGTTGGATAAGAGAGCACTCCCTGAGTTAATACTTGGTGGAAGCACCTTTTGCTTGAATTACAGCCTTGAGTCTGTTTGGATACATCTCTACCAACTTTGCACACCTAGAGGGAGGAATATTTGCCCATTCCTCCTTACAGAATTGTTCGTGCTCAGTCAAACTGCGTGGTGACCGTTGATGGACTGCCCTCTTCAAGTCATTCCAAAAATTTCCGACGGGATTTAGGTCGGGGCTCTGACTAGGGCACTCAAGGACATTCAACTTCCTGTTCTTCAGGCACTGTACAGTTGCTTTGGCGGTGTGCTTTGGGTCATTGTCATGGTGAAAGGTGAACCATCTTCCCATTTTCAACTTCCTGGCTGAGGACTGCAGGTTTTCTTGAAGAATTTGGCTTGAGCAGTCTGTTGATGGTGGAGAAAAGATGTCTGGGGTTGTTTTGGTGATTTTCAATGATGTGAGAGAAGTAGGTGGATCTAGCAGACTCTATAGTAACCTTATATTCAGATAAGTAATCTCTCCAAGCCTGATAATGTACATGTAGGCCGGAAAGACGCCACCTACGCTCAAGTTTGAGAGAGGCTGCCTTCATGGATCGCAGATGGTCATTGTATCAGGGGGCAGGGCGAGAGAAGGAGATGGTTCGAGTTTTTAAAGGAGCAAAGGTGTAGAGGGTAGATAAAAGAGCACTGTCAAGTAACTGTATTTTGTCCTCTATAGGGTCAGAGGGAGAGAAACAAGATAAGGAGGACAGAGCAGAATTTGCAAACCTTGGGTGATCAATTGATCACCAGTTGCGGAAATGTACAGAGCGTAGTGGTTAGAAGTGTTAGAAACAGGTAATTCCAGATTGAAAAGAATGGCTAAGTGGTCAGAGAGGCCTAGATCAAGGAGAGAACAGTGGGAGACAAAAGAGTCATTTGCAATAATTAAATCTAAGCTGTGTCCTTTGTTGTGTGTAGGGGTACAAACAAACTGAGTAAGATCAAAGCATCCCAATAGAGAAAGGAAGTCTTTAGCCAGACTGGAAGACCTTGAATCGATGTGTATATTAAAGTCTCATAGAATAAGGATCCTTTCAAACTTGAGGCATAAAAATAAGAGAAAATCAGCAAACTCACCTAAGAAGGCTTCACTGGGTTTGGGTGGTCTATAAACTGTGGCAATAATAGTAGATTAGGGGATAGAAACATTTAAAACAAGACACTCAAAAGAAGAGGGAGGAGGTATAGTAATAGGACTTAGACTGTAAAAAAGGTTGTAAATAACAATGATGCCCCTGTCTCTGCCTGAAAGACACGAAATGTCAAACAAACCATATCCAGGAGGGACTAGTTGGTTGAACTGGAGTCCATCATTTTGTTTGTGCCAGGTTTCGGCTAAGCACAGAAGGTTCCGTTTTTTTTCTTTGATGATGTCACATAAAAGAAGAGCCTTGTAGTTTATGGAGCGGGTATTGAGTAGCGCTGATCTGGCCAGTCTCGGGGATTCAGGGGGAAGCGGAGTGCGTTCCAGGTGCGGTCATAGATATTTACTATCAAGAGTGTGTTATTAATAATATGAAAGAAGAAAAATGGCAGCTACAGTACACAAAAGAACGAATATATATAAAACTAGCTCTAGGTTCACTTTCATCTGAATAAACACAGCAAATTCTTGTGAGAAGATGTAATGTATTTGTTTCTGTTTAAACTGATCAGTTTATACACAGTAATGTTAGAATGAAGCCTCGGGTCCTTTGTAAGCTACTCTGAGCTGCCTGTTTACTTGTTCTCTTGTTCTTCATCAGGAGAACAGAAGGTCTGTGTTATATTATAACTTGTTTTTTTTTGCTGTTTTGTAAAATAAACTGTTAAAATTAGAGATTCTGTATGTGTGGACTGGACATCTCCTTATTGATGCTCCTGTGGTTTTATTTTCTTTCAAACCAATGACATTAAACAAAGCTATTCATGAGTTTTTGTCAAATATGGAAATATCTATTTCCTAAGTACACTTTTAGAAAGTTTAGTCTTTTTTTGCACAGTCATCAGTTCATACTGTGCAAATTACTATTCAGCAGGTAATTATTCAAAATACCTACATACGACCATATAAAGCAGATTGCCAGAAATTCAATATACAGGTAGGTTATAATTACAGTACTGTATGCATTGTATGGATTCAACCTTTTCTTGAGTAAAGAAAAGCCCTAAGGAAATCATTAATGATAAGTAACTGATTTTTATTGGAAGCTCCTTCTCTGTCCTGTCTCTCATTTCCAGTTCTTTGCTGTACTTCCAGTGTTTCTCTCTCCCTGGGACTATATATTTCCTGGTCTTTCATTCTGCCTTCGCTTAGCATTGACGTTCGGATGTCCTGAAACCCACCTAGCACCAGGTCGCCCCACGTCCGCTACCTGAGGGCATAGGTTTCTATACGGCATTCCCTGAACAGCTGAGCCCGGGCTGACCCCCGTCTCGCCGCTACACATAGGGTCTCTTCCCTCTCCTGTCATTCTACGGTTCGGACCTTCCGACATCCGTGACAGAAGTATGCTGTAAAGAAACAACTAAAGGTTTATTCCATGCTGAAGAGAAAACAGACACAATGTTTCAGGGCTAAATACGTATGAACTGAAATCATCAAAATATAAGAAAGGTTACAAACATGTTTGACAGTTAGTAGCTAATTGATTCTAGGATGTCACCCACCTGTTTCTTGAAAGAAACCATGGTATTGATAAAATAATATCTGGATGACACTTTTATCTGAACCAACTCGATTTTGCACACATTTAATGTATACAGCTGGGTACTTTACTGAAATCGTTTGGGTGAAGTACCTAAACAGCAGTGTCTCCCTTAGGATTTAAACCCACAACCTTCCAGTCACAAGTCCTATAATTACTGTTCCAAACTAAGCAATGTGTAATTTAAATAGAACTAAGAAAACAGAATGCAGAGTAAAAGTTGGGAGTAATATTGTTTATCATGAGTAAAAAAGGGGATTTTATATATAAACATTGAACATCCTAAAGGTTATTGAGAAAGGAAATATAAATCTTATACATTTAACAGTGAAGAGCACAGGACATGAACTGAAATTCACATTAATAAACCATATAGGAGAAAGAAACAAGTTTTTCAGTCATGCTGTGGAATCTCATGCTACATCATATAACAAAAGTTATTGGTTCACTACAAAAAACAGTCATATACTGAGCTGCAGTTTCACCTGACTTACCCTACAAACTAGAACAATCAATAAAAAATAATTATTTTGCTGTTACGTGTTTTAAAACACAGTTTAGCTCACCATATTTTCCTGAGAAATAAAATACATATAATTTTCTCATAATTTAGTCATTTCAAACTATCTGTGTGTATGGAAGAAAACTGTTCACACAATTGGTATAACTCCTATTTCAAACAATTGTTCTTCATAACGGTGAAGCTTTCATATACTAGACATTGCTGGCAAGACAAACACAATTTGTGTGATTTTTTAATGAAAAACATTTAGGCACATTCCATCATATTGATATCTAATAGCTGACTGACACTGTTTTGCAATATAACTACTGCCTAGATTTATAATTCAATATACAGATACTTTATCAGATACCACTTGCGAAACCACCAGAAACAAGCAGTAATTAGACCAGAAATGGAAAAATCAAGGTCAGTGAAGTTGTCCCCTCTGCAAACAGCACAAATGATGAAACCCACCATATTTGATGACAGATCCAGGACAACAGGATTCCAGCCCATGACAGCTTAGAGACATGACATATTATAATTATTGTAAAACAAATTCATTGCTTGGAGAGAGGAACTGCTAGAGATTTCTTTTTATCCCACTGTGGGTTTTGTTTTCCACTCCCTGTGCTACAGTATATATACTTTATATATGACACAAACACAAAGGTGGGGCATTGTGGATGCTATAAGTGTTTTATAAAGTAGGAACATTTTAAAATTGTGTCAATTTCAGCACAGAATCCGTGTCTTTGTTAAAGCAGTAATACTTACAGATGTGTTGATGGGAGAGAGCGTGGACTTTTAAATGCCAGGAGTCCAGTTTCTGATATGACTCTGTTGAGCACACAGCGCCAAGCACAGCTTTACTCAGGCAGTGCTCACTTCACTGTAGCCCATTTCTGCTGAGAGGAATAACACAAAGCATCTGTGGTCAAAGCTCTTCTTGGCTAGGAGTGCTGCTCTAACAAAGAAGGCAATTTGCATGCAGCAGACTTTGCATTAGGAGCACATGCTTCAGTGCTCTGGGAGTGTTTATAGCCCTGTGAGTTTAACACTTCATGACTGAGAGCTCCCCTTCATGGCAACAGAATCCAGAACAACAATGACTTTAATCACCTTCTGCATCTGGACACTGCTGCTCTGTATTCAGGGTAAGAAAGTCATACTTATAAATTGATTTTTGTTTTTATTTTAATCCATGTACATGGAATACATGTTAATCTGTAGATATAAAAAATTTGTCTGGTTTCCATTTTCAGAATCTTGTGGACAGGTTACTGTGACTCAAACTCCAGGAGTGAGCTCTGTTACCCCAGGACAGACTATCACTCTGAGCTGTAAAACCAGCAGTCCAGTTTACACTGATTCTCATGGAGACCGCATAGACTGGTACCAGCAGGCTCTTGGGAAATCTCCAAAGATTCTGACTTATTTGGGGACCAAACGACCAACTGGGTTCTCAGAGCGTTTCAGTGGCAGTGGGTCTGGGACAGACTTCACTCTGACCATCACTGGAGTTCAGGCTGAAGATGCAGGAGATTATTACTGTAAGAGTTACCACAGTGGTGGTGTGTTCACACAGTGCTACACACCTGTAGCGGCAATGCTTGTTAATAAGACAGAATTAAGTGTTGCTGTGCTTTCCCAAATGAGGCCTCATCTCTCCCTTCATCTCTGTGATGCAGTCACAGAGAAGCTATTCATGCAGGCTGATTTAAAGATGTTTTCTTTTGATAAGGGACAGCTCCCAAATGGGGATGCACTTAGCTAAGCCTGGCTATCATGATCAATGGTCATCCATTGGCGCCTATCTGTCTAGGGAGTGCCAGATGGACATCTGGACTGCATTCCTAGGTATCAGGAGTAAGTGACTCATATCTCACCTTGATCAACCAATCAGGGACTGGTAGGGCCGAGTAACCCACGTGGGACTCTGATGCCCATGGAACTTTCAGCCAATGAACGAGCTGAAGTTCCTCCAGGTAAAAACAGGCAACACAGAGGGCCTGACAGACTATTCTGTGAACTTTTTCGAAAGACTATTCTAAAGGAGAATGTGAGAAGAATTCCAGGCCAGGACGGCCCAGGAGCAGAAAGGCTCCCAAGGGCAGGACATTCTCGCAGCGCGCCTCCTGACCATCCTGAGACTCAGCCCAGACAACCACGGAACGGCCAGTGTGTCCGAGTGCCAGAACTTTCCTTTGTTCGAAGAGTCTAGAGCGGAGGTTGCCAGAGAGTAACCAGAGGATCCACCCGAGGTTAGCACCAGCAGCAAGCCTCGTGAACAGGCCGGAACTGTGGACAGCTGAATCACTATTCAGAACTAGCGCTTCATCAGGAACGAACCGGTCCTCTTCCTGACTTGCTGGGACCCACAGTCATCTTTTCTCCTGTGCACAAACTTTGCTAGTTAAAGCCAACACTAACTAGCCGGTCAGTGAGCATCTGCAGCGCACCGTCACAAGCAGCACAGCACAGCCTGGCACGGAGCCAGAGAGCCCGCAGGAGATCTGAATCCCCAGAGATTGGATGAGTATTCAACTTCACTGTATTACAGCTCGAGAATTCAATTGTTATCCCAACCAGTTGATATCAATTTAATTCCTAAGACTTATGTACTTCTTTTGAGTATCTAATGTAGAAGTTGTAACCAAGTTCAATTACGAAACGGTCTAAATGAATGATATACTGAACGTATGTCCTCTTGATATATGTAACTCTTTGTAACTGATTGAATATATACCTTTTGTATTCTGATAACCCCCACGATAAGATCTGTTAGGTTTACATGCATATTCTATGTATTAATAAATGTATCCTCATGTATTAGTATCTGTGTGTGTGTGTTGTTTGAGTTATATCGCAAGGTTGGATTCTAAAGCCAATAAAAGAATCATTTTGTGATTTACGGCTACAATTAATAATTGTCCCCGTAAATGCCCAAACCCCTACAGAACTGGTGCCCCGTGAGAGCACACTACACACCCATACAAAAACCTCCTGCAGCAGGACTGCAGGTGCTGAAGTAAAGGAAATGAACCAGAATACAATCTGTGCAGGAGCTCAACTGCACAATATTACACTGAATATAAAATAAAAAGGAACAAGTAAAGGTTTATTCCATGATAAAAAGAGAAGAAAAACAATGTTTTGGCTCTGGAGACTTCTTCGGGTGTGGACACATGAAGAAGGCTCCACAGCTGAAACGTGTTTATTTTCTTCTCTTTTCAGCATGGAATAAGCCTTTACTTGTTCCTTTGCAGCCTACACATCTATCTACAGTGCATAAAATAAAATAGTGCTTTCTATTGATTTCCAAAAATTCTCATTTTTAGAAATCAATAGAAGTTAATTTCCATTGTGATTGTGCGATTGTGCATGTTTTCTCCTGAGATTGGAAACTCAGCCTGTTGAATTAAGTGCTAGAGTTGACCTCTGTGTCCTGAGCTGTCACCTAAGAAAGGGTGCATCACTAGAGTTATAGATATTAAAAATATTGTCAGTTTTATTTGCAATTATTATCTGAGGGAGAAATGTGTTTCTCTGAGATATGACAGGTTAACAGTAGGACAGTGATATAATGGTCAGGCAGAGACAGAGAACATCTGGTGGGATAGGGGGTTATTATGAATAGCACCTTCACTCCCTTTCTGACTCTCACACCCCAGCCAGATAGATCCCCCTCTCCAATGTTCTGTCATTTGGTAGGAATGAGCTTCTGGAGTGGGAGTTGTTTCAGTATAGCCAGGTCACATCCCAGAACAAGTGGGTCCCACTGGATTGTAGGGTGCGGCAGTACATCGTGTCATTCTGGAGGCGAAGCAGAAAAGGAAGAACAGGCAATAATACAGACTATAGAAAGACAGTGTGGGGAGATGCAGAAGTAGAAACAGAGAAGGCAGAGGAAGCTTTTAAGATGCTGCAAAGTAAAATAAGAAAATATATTTTCTGTGGGCCCAAAAAACCTGGAGATGTTGGTGTTAGGTAGCTCTGCTGCCTGCTGAGGAGCAGAAAGTTCAGATGTGCTGGAGTGTCTGTCACGATCGCAACCCTTCCTCTTAAGGGCGCTCCAGCCCTTCCTCGTTTGTATCATTCCTGCCACCTGTTCCTTGTTTCTTCCCTGTTTCTGTTCGCCTTTAAAAGCCAGGCGCTCACTTTACCCGGGGCTCTGCACCTGATCTCCGCATCGTGCGAGCCCGGGACCTGGTTGTGCCTGGCTCCATTATGTTTTTAACTTCCTGCTCCTGTCCTTGTTCCCCCACCGGTCCCGACCCGGCACCTGATTTTATTCTCCTGTTTGGACGGCTTTCCCAGCCTTGGACCTTTTGCTTTCGTTTTTGGATTCCCCCTTTTGGAGTGTGAAGACCCTATGCATGAGGGTATAATCTGGAAGTGTCTGGAGAAGGATGTCAGAGGATGACACAGCAGGGTTGATAAATAGGGGGCGGTGACCGGGGGCAATGAGTGTAGTCAACCAAATCCAGGAAAGTCCAAAATGGAGAGTCCGGGGGCAGTCCGAAATCCAAAAGCCAGGAGATCCATCTGAGATGAAGACATAACAGGACTACGCGCTCCGAGCCCTGGGCTCAGAGGTCGGGATGTCTGGGAATAAGGCCTTGCTCTCGGACTGCTCCGGAGCCCGGTGGTAGGTGGGCCTTCAGACGTCCGTCTTCCAATGCTGAGCCCAAAACTCCGGAGACGCCGGGTTTATATATAACCAAAAAGCGAGGAAACACAGCTGACAGTACTAAAACTAAAATCATTACAAAAAAGGTAGGAGCACCCTCTAGAGGAGAGATGACGACCGTGACAATTCCTAACAGTTATCAAAGTACTCTCGCAATTTACTTTTCCAATTTCTAATTCTTACAGTAAATTAAAGCTCTCAAATCACTGCACTGTTGTTATTCAACATTTCATACTCAATTCAATATTCAAGCATTTGTCATGTCACAAATAAAGCTGACATACCAATCCCAAATTTCAAGGTGAGCTCCAGCACAAACCTGTGATTGAGAGAAAGGAGTGAAGGGAGGAGTAATGAGATTAAAAAATATGTATGATGCTGTTTGGAAAGTCTTGAAATTGCTCAAGGGGTCATGTACATGCATGATACTGGAGTACCACTGCTTCGCAGTATCACTCCAGTTTCACACATATACTGTACATGGCCCATATCAAGTTAATTTGCTGTGAGGAAACTCTCCAGGAAAGTACCATGGATGTGAAATCACATGCTTTAGATACATTAGATAAGATAGCTATCATGTCTTTGAAAATGTAGGAGGAAACAAGAACACAAAAACCAACAACATCCCACATCCCACTCACTGCCACCCAGTGCAGATTCAAACCCAGGACCTATCATATCAGGACAGATGTGAGAGAGCAGTGCTAGCTGCCTTGAGGACTACCTGCCGGTTCCTTGCATGGAAATGCTCCTTTATTTCCAGGTGCACAGCTCCTCAAGCAGACACACAAGAGGAGAGCTCCCTCTCTCACACACCAGGGTGTACAGGAGACCACACACAGATATGTCACAACACCAAGCACAACACAATTAGACAGCTTTTTGGAATGGTGTGTTTGGGATTGTTGATTGTTGTCCATAATGGACTTCAGTATTTTATACACCCACTGTATTGGAACCACCCCCTTTGCAGGTTGTGCTCAAGAAATAAACAGCGAGTAAGACTCGCTCTCTCAGAAGCAGGTTCTTTTAGCTATACATAAAAGATATTGACAATAATACAGTAATAGCAATAGGAAATACAAAAATAGAGAGTAAACACAAGGAATGAAAGTAAAAAGTGTAATGATGCAAAATAAAAATGTCAGTGTAACATATCAGCATAAAATAAAAAAATAAAAAATAAAAATATTATTAAAAAACAACAAGCAATAAGATAAATATTATCTAAAAGCTAAATTTTAAAAAGTGTGAGTGTGTATTGAACTGCTTCATAAAACTACCTATCGAATATGTAGTGGTAGTCTGTTACAAACAAAGGGCCATTTCACCATTTTCTTGTTTCATTCTATATACATTAAGCTGAATTAAGATCAGCACTACATGATCTGAGTGAACGGTTTGGAACATAGATGAACAGGCAATCAGCTATGTATGATGATGCTAATCCAACTAGAATTTTAAAATCTATCCGAAATACAGGTAGCCAGTGTAGTGATGCCAAAACAGGTGTGATGTGATCTGTCTTCCTAGTTCCTGTTAGTAACCTGGCTGCAGCATTTTCAACATGCAGCTTCGCAGCACTGAAACGCTCATCCGACAAACACCTTTTTTCCTCGATTCACGAGAACTGAATCAACAAGGCCTTTCACCCCCTCAGCCCTGTTGTTTTTTCTGCTTGTAGTTTTTTGCCCCTTTTTCTTTTTCGCTGTCTTCTCCAAAGCTGCTGTTCCAGACAGTCTCATTCTACCGTGCGCCTTCACATTATCCAGACAGCTTTGTCCCAGCAAGCCTCTCCAGCCTCTCAGCTGCCTCAAGACAGCTTTTTTCCTGCTCACATTATTTCATACAGTTCCAATCATCCTGCATAATTACTTCATCATCTCTTGGTAAGCCTTTCCAAAGACGTGAGGCTCCTCTGAGAACCTCAGCTTGTCTTTCACTACAACACTGAGATCTCAGGGACCACAGCATAACAGGGAGATGTTGCCTTCTTTGTCTCTTCTAGCTGGACTAGTTTTGGTGTTACTTTCCAGGCCTTATAATGTTTATGTTATGTCTATAAAAGAGTAGCCCATGGATGTTCTTATGAAGTATGGATTACGTTTTTTGTTGTTATCCTGGTTAAATACAAAAGTACAGTACGAGATAGATAGTTATGAAAAGTGTTCCTCTCTTTCATGCTACTCATACTATAAATAGAGCCTTTAGGAAATGGAGTGTCTTATCTGGGGCTAGAGTTTTGATCCAACAGTTTCTTGGATCACTACAGCAGAAGCCAATCCTATTGCCTAGTGCCTCAGAAGGCAGCTCGCTCAGGTCAGGTCCTGCAAAACATGACTCTGGAAGATGATATGAAGTGTTCCTTGCTGGTCTTGAATACACTGCAAGTCAGAAGAACTGGCCTAATGAGGAGTGGACCTGTATATTAGTGCCTTTTAAGGCAGCAAAAGCCAGAAAGCCTATTATGACCTGGATTCTGCTGCAGCCACAAATTATGACCAGTTAAAGGCAGAGAATTTGCTAGGCTTAGCATGAATAATTATAGACAGGTTCCCAGGTCATGTTACATATCCCACATTTACCTCTAAACAAGTGTCCATTTCAGAGTATTTCTATGGACCTGAATGTCCACTAAAAATGAACACTACAGGGCACTGCTTTGAGCTGGTTAATGTGGACTACACCACCTGGTACCCAGAATAAATCTGTCTTCTGAGAGGATTTCAGAGTAGAGACTCCTGATGAAATCCTCACAGATCATGGATTCTGTTTATGTCCTGCTACATGACTTCTGTTAGATGTAGAGGGTAAAAACTCTCTGGCTCCTTAGTTTACAACTGTAAGAACTGATTTTGCGAACTGGCACAGATTAATTCCACTCCATTTGTATACTGTATGTACAAGGTTCACCAAGCATACAATAGGTGTTCTCTGTTTGAATTGTTATATGAGAGAAGGCCATGCAAGGTCCACAATTTGTTAAAGGAGACCTGGGAGAACAAACAAGGAATTACTACTGATATTATATTGGAAGAGATGTTAGTGGGGCCAGCAGGGAGCGCTCACCCTGTGGTCCATGTGGGTCCTAATGCCCCAGTATAGTGACGGGGACACTGTACTGTAAACAGGCGCCGTCCTTCGGATGAGATGTAAAACCGAGGTCCTGACTCTCTGTGGTCATTAAAAATCCCAGGGCGTTTCTCGAAAAGAGTAGGGATGTAACTCTGGTGTCCTGGCCACATTTCCCATTGGCCCTTACCAATCATGGCCTCCTAATAATCCCCATCTATGAATTGGCTTCATTACTCTGCTCTCCTCCCCACTGATAGCTGAGGTGTGGTGAGCGTTCTGGTGCACTATGGCTGCCGTCGCATCATCCAGGTGGATGCTGCACATTGTTGGTGGTGGAGGGGAGTCCCCATTACCTGTATAGCACTTTGAGTGGAGTGTCCAGAAAAGCCCTATATAAGTGTAAGCAATTATTATTATTAGTAGTAGTAGTAGCCATTAGAGGGCAGTGCTGAACACTGAACTGATGCAAATCTCCCCTGCTTTTAGGAACCATGTGCTCAGTGTTCACTGAGTTCACCGTTCTATTCTGATTGGTTGTTTTCATGTGTCAATACAGCTTCTTCTAAGAATTCGGTCTGCTTGACATTTTGCCTCTCCTGTGAACCTGTCTGGGGAGCTTTCCTTTGCTCTTCTTCTTCATGCTGTGGACTGACATCAGGAGCAATATATTTTTAATCTGTAGCTCCTAACAAAAAAACATTACGATTGCAGTAGAAGAATTATGTTTTGACATTGCAGTTGTGGTGGTATCTTTAATGCTCTGTCAATTACAAATAATTGAGTAGCACTTCCTAATAGGAGGCACCTGTAAAGCTTGTCTTACTGCTATAAATACTGGAACACTTCTTGTTGAAGACTAGTAGATGGTGAATCTTCCCTCTACACCAGTCTGGATTTCCAGAGCTCTGAAGCCCTCAATGCCTTAATGGCTGGCTGAACTGCGGTATGGGGCTGAAGCTTGTACCAAAGACATCTACCTGTCTTCCCTCTCTGTAATAAATGCTGGAGAGTTTAGAGGCTAAAACATGGTTTTAAAAAACTAAATCAGCTATAAACCAACATTTATTCCCATTTTCTAGTATTCATAACTTTGTAAATTGTTTTGTAACAGTGCACAGACACAGCTGCAGGAGGGGGCATTTATGTAAGAAGAACAAACATGTCAGGAATTTTCTGGGCCCTATGCAGACGACACGATTCGGTTGGTGAGGACACAGTAGGGAGAAAATTATGCAGGAGAAGGGTATGGAGACAGGGGGGCATGTCCAAGGTCAGCAGGTGTCCGGGGGTGAGTCCGTGAGTGAGTCTGGGGTGAACAATCAAAGACGAAATGCAAAACGGGGAATCCAAAACAGAAGGTAGAGTCCAAGGCCAGGGGATCCATCCAGAGAATAAAACTATGAACTGGGTTGGGACCGGCGGGGCAGGGAATCAGGAACAGAAAGTTAAAACCATAACGGAGCCAGACGCAGCAGGACCCCGGGCTCTCAAGAAACGGGATTCAATGAGGAACCTCAGGTGACGTCTGCGTCTGGCTTTTAAGGGGGAACGGAAATCAGAAACAGGTGCAGGTAATGGGGTAGAACAAGGAAAGGCTGGAGTGCCCTTAAGAGGAGGAGTAGCGATCGTGACAAAACGCTCACTAGAGGTTTTAAGTTTTAAATAAATATCCTTGAAACATTCAGATCTTACCTCCATATTAATTTGAAATACTACTCTAAGCACAGTGAACCTCATACAAAACCTCATACAGTACCTCAAAATCCAGGTTCCTTGAGAAAGTCCAGGTGTTTGAATTCTCACCCGAACAGAAGGACTGTGCTCATTGAGCATCAGGGATTTGGCAAACTGATGCCGATTCTGTATGAGCAGAAGTCTCATTAGTATACAAAATACCAACCTTCTATGGCTGTTAAAATATAACAAAAATACTTATTTTGTAAAATGGTATTAATTATTTATTGACCCAATTTATTTATTCATTTATTTATGTGTTTGTTTATTTTCCCTGATTTGCTTAAACTCCTGTCAGGTAGCAGCACGGAAAAGCTCACGTTCACGTTCTCGGACAGGACCCAGGTTTTAGAAATGTAATTGGCTGAATGGAGTCTGTTCAGCTGAGGCTCACTCGTTATCAGACAACAGAAGACTAGTATGTGAAAAGCTATTGAAAGTGATTCAAAATGGATTCAAAATTCCAAAAAAGGAATTTTTTAAAGTCTGTAGATTTTCAATGCATTAATAGGAACGGCTTTCTCAACTTTATTGTTTAATTTCTGAGTGAGAAAAGTCTTTTACTGGTCACTTTCTGTGTCCTAATCAGATCCACATCAGTGATCTTCTGTTTAACTCAGGTGAAGAGTAACTTGATTTACTGGATCACTGCTTTTCCACAATCCTTCAGACCAGGATTCCCTTCACTTTGTCAGCTCAAACCTAGAATAACTAATGTGATTGTGCACAAGTCACAGACAAGACAAAGTAGCTGGATGTATTATAATCTAGAGTGCTGGTGCTTCCAGAGTGATTTTAGAACTTTTATAGTAAAACTTGTTCCCATTATGAATTGGCTACATTACACTGCTCTCCTCCCCACTGATAGCTGATGTGTGGTGAGCATTCTGGCGCACTATGGCTGCCATCGCATCATCCAGGTGGATGCTGCACATTGTTGGTGGTGGAGGGGAGTCCCCATTACCTGTAAAGCGCTTTGAGTGGAGTGTCCAGAAAAGCACTATATAAGTGTAAGCAATTATTAATTAATTATTATTAATATAATTATGGGAATTCAAAAGTCCGAGGATGATAATGGCAGATGACACACAGAAATGTTCATTTTTTATGTCTTCCACTTTGATGTCTTTCCCTGTATGGAGGTTTACTGTAGTGCTACTGTAAGTAAATAATGCAGAAGAGAATACTTATACTGTAGATAAGAGCTCTTATCTATAGATAAAGCAAAAGACAGGGACTGATTAGGCATAATCGGGCATAGTTAATTATGATGAACCATAATAAACACAAAGCTGAGTAAGATCAAATATATGTGAAGCAGGATCGTAAACAGAGCAGATAATGTTGTACTTTTCCAAAATCATGTTCTGTAATTACTAAGTTCATAGTTTGAACTTATACCATATAGTTTGGTTCAAGGAATAATAAAATAATTATCATACACAGCATTTGGGTTTCTGATGTTTCTGGATTATTTGATGCTTCTTCAAATTTATTTCAAAATGACCCAATTTATTAAAACAATAATGACCAGTAAAATATTAAACAAGGGTAGGAATTCTTAAATCTATGTCTTCACTGAACCACTGCTTGTTTATCTCCATTTGTGATTGATCGTTCATCCCTCAATTTTAGAATTTCACTGTCTTTATTCCTCCACTGACTTTAATCTCATTTGTATTATGCAATCAATCATAATATTATGTCACTAGTTGAACAAGGGATCTGATGACAAGCAATTACTAGAAAATCTTAATTTACATACGTAAGTGCAAAAAAGCCATGTGTGTTTTTTTTACAATCACAAGTGGAACATTTATGTATTTCATTTATAGATTACATCTGAAACCCAAACTAGCTGAATGCTTATCTCTCACAGATGCAGAGATTACATATTATATTATCAATTGCAGTTGAAAGAGAAGCATACAGAAAATAAGATTTTTTATTTATTTTACTGTTGTTATTTTTATTGCAAAGCTGTGGATTTCAATTGATGTGAAGTGAATCTGAGCTGTGAATGAGTAAATATATACTGTATGTGAATTAACAAGCATACATATTGAAAACTCTCCTTCACTCTGATTCCTGCTTTTGCTGGTAAATATTTACCATATCATTTACTTATATAGAGACTGCAGAGAGGTTATCTGAGAATAGAAAACAGACAGGGCTAGGGAAAATAAAAAAAATCACATTAGAAGAAAAAAGATTACACACCTGGAGAAATAAATTATGACTTAAATAAGAGTCCAGATAATGTAAAACAAAATAGTGCCACAGTCAAAATACATCTGTGATTCTGTCAGGCTGTCAGGCTGAGAATCAATAACATTTCAGTTTCTTGATAATGTGTTTAAAACACTTCAGAGTAACCTTTTTTTAAAAAAGTCTAAAGTGTTTCTCACACAGTTGCAGCTTATGTCTGAAATTCTAATAAACTGCACCATTCTTGTAACATTGTAGAAACCTTTTGAAAATGTCTTGTCTAATGTAACCAAACCAAGTTTTGTTGCAGTGCTTTTTTAGTTGGGTAATCACCTAGCACCCTATACAGAATTCAAGAGCAAATAAAAATCTCTCCACCTCCACACACCTCTCTGACCTTGCATAACTTAAAAATATCAGCCTTTCAGGTTTTCAGAACGATAAATCCACTAGCCTTCAATTTATCAATTGATCTCTATAATCTCTGTATATTTAGATTAATAGACAGCATAAATCTTAAAGTACAGTTCATCCGTCAAACAAACAAATAAAAACATATAGACTTCATGTTAAAGAACATATATGTTAAAGAACACATACAGTATAAAGAACAGAATAGTAAAGTAAAGAATAAAATATACTATATTATATATTACATTATTCTGCTTCAACACTAAATTTTTAACACCTTAGATACAACACATTCACACAGTATTTTCTTTTGTAAAACTAGAGCATAGTGTAATTATCACAAATTTCAAATATAGAAATAAATGATCATTTGAATCTTCAAAACCACAGGTAATTAACTAGAATAACAAGTACATATTTTACTATTATTAACTGTTTGATGTGTAGTATGCAGTCAACATCAAATTACTCTCTTTCTTCAGCACTTTGAGGACTCTCAGACGTTTTTAAAGGCATTAACATTATTAATATTAATATTCACTCCAACCATTCACAGGGCAGTAAGGAAAGTAAAAAAGTAAGGTGGGAACAAAAAAAAATCCACTCAGAGCCAGTCACTAGAAGAAGGGCAATGCGTATATCCTGTGATTTGAGATACATTGTGTGTATTGCCATTTTCAGCAAGTTCTTTTATTCAAAATAAGTAGTGACCAAGGAGGAAGAAAGAGAGCTTAATTGTAAGAATTCATATATGATGATGATGGTATTGTAACAGACAAATAAGTTCTGGATCCCGAGATGAAGTTTAAAACAACTGAGTTTATTACATGCAAAGAACAATAAGATCAAAGTATTGTTCAGAATATAGGTACAAAACTTTCAGTTTATATAGCAATATAGCGAGACAATGAGTGTACAATATCAACTCAATTGAAAAGAAGCAAATCCGTCTGCTACGAAGTGCTAGGAGCTTCCATCACTTGCTGGACCTCTGTGACCCCAAATGACAGATGAACCTGATGGTGCCAGTGGTGCACAAGTGTGGGAACACTAGTACTCCAGCCCCATCTACTCTTTTAGAGGAAAAGCCTTCGGCTGAGGCTGTGATGAGGTTCATGAGGTGTGAGATGATCCATATAGGTTTTCAGAGTATTGAGATCTGGCCAGGAAAGGTTATAGAGGCCCACCTGTATATTGTAATCCTTCATGTGGGTAGTTGTGTCAGCATGCGTAGGCTGCAAAGGAACAAGTAATCGGTTTATTCCATGCTGGAAAGAGAAGAAATAAAACACAAGGTTTCGGCCATGGAGCCTTCTTCAGGTGTTGTGTTTTCTTTCTTCTCTTTTCAGCATGGAATAAACCTATTACTATTACTTGTTCCATTGTGATCCTTTACTGCACATCACTTTACACAAATAATATCTATTCATCTGGATGGTTGTCTCTAATATTTTGGCCAGTGAGTGTACACATACACACAAGGGTATAGAGATAACTCCTACTATATTTATTTCTTGGGGAGATTTCAGCTTTTGGACAATTAAGAATATAATATTAACAGTACAAATGAAATTGGGAGATACAGTAGTGCAGTGATTAACATTGCTGCCTGGCAGCTCTGAGTTTTGGACCTGAAGTGCTATCTGGAAGGAGTTTGTATGTTCTCCCAGTGTTCATCTGGGTTATCTCCAGGTGCTTTGGTTTCCTCCCACAGTCTAAAGACATTAAATAGCTGTTCGTGTGGAGTTCTCTCCAGGTCCATGTTGGTTTCTGCCAAGTATTTCATTGATTCTGGAGTGTCCGTGTCTCTGCGATGCACTGGAATCTCACCCAGATGACAAGAGTCACTTTCTGTGTCTCCAGGATTAGAGGCACACTGATAAGAGAAAGATGGAAATATCACTTAAAAATAAGGCATACATCAAAGCTAATGCAATTCAAACAAATGGTAAAGCAGGAACATAAAATACCCTTTTTTCCAGATTGGATATAACATTTGAAAGTTATATCCTTTTATATTTCTGAAGAATGTTCTACAATTCCAAAATAGCATGGGAGCTATAGGCTCAGTGACTTAAGGTTTACTTAAGCCCTGTCAGCCCAATCATGAGAGCACAAGTTGCCACTCACGTTTTCAGTAGTATTTAGTTTATTGAGGGTAGTCTTGGGTGCAGTTGAGAGGAAAGTATTGCAAAAGTCAGTTATAGAAAAGACAAAGTATATTTAAAGGTTCTCCCTTTTAAATATAAGGCATTGAACACTTTAACTCCTAATGACTTTAAGAATACATTGCTTGATTGTAATCCAACACTCTGGGATCAGTTGATTTATGTCTTAGGTTATTTACTTTACCTAAGACCAGGCTTCACACAGTGTATAAAACCCATTATAGTCTCAAAAACTGTGCACTTTTGTGAAACTCACTTAAAGGTCAGTCATTTTACTATAGTTTTTTAATATACTTTAATACTATTTCACTCATCATTTCAATTAGTCAATATAATGACTATACAGTTTACTTCTGTTATGTGTTCTATGTGTGTACTGTTGTACAGTACTGTACATTTAGGAAAAGTACTGTACTTATAACTGAAACGTGCTTTATTATTATAATTATGATAAGATGATATGTCTTAGCTGAAGATGGATCTTTCAACATGACAATGATCCAAAACACACTTCAAAATCAACAAAGAAATGGTTGACAGTAAAGAAAATCAGCGTTTACCCATGGCCATCTCAGTCCCCTGACTTGAACATTATTGAAAACCTGTGGTCTGAGCTGAAGCTGAGCTGAACTGTCCATAAGTGCGCACCTACTGTACAAACCTACAAACTACAAAAAGGAATTGGAAAGGTTCTGCATGGAGGAATGGTCTCGGATATCTCCCAATGTGTTCACCAACCAGAAAAACTATACAAAAAAAATGTACTGCCATTATCCTTGCCATGGGAGGATCCACCAAGTACTTAAAACAGGGGAGTCAATAATCGTGTTTCTTTTATTTTGGGGAAAATAGCTAATAATGTAATAGCTTTTTGTCATGGTTGATTCCATTGAATCATTAATTCAGGATAATTAATTCCTTATGTTTGATATATATTTCAGTGCTTAATGAACTCATTATTTGTTTTATACTTTCTTTTCTTCATATTTATCAAGGGGTGCAATAATTCCAGAGTCCACTGTAACATTGAAATGAGTCTCATACTGTGTCTATGCTTAGTTCACAATTTTATGCTTCACAATGAGTCGGCATTCAGTTGCAATGTGTTGTAATGTAATGCACAATGGCAGGTGTCACTACACAGTGTCAGTACTCAGTTCACAGCAGTGTGTCTCACAGTGTGAGTTCCCAGTTCAGAGTAGCATATCTCTCAGTGTGTCACTACACAGTTTTTTGGTTCTCTGCTCACAGTAGTGCATCTCCTAGACTCCTGGTACTCAGTTGATAGGACTATCGTTGAGTGTGTTGGTACTGAGTTCACAGTATACAGTGTGTCAATCAGTTCACACTAGTATGTCTACCTGTGTGTCAGCACTCAGTTCACATTAGTGTGTCTCAAAGTGTGTCAGCAATCGGTTCACATTAGTGTGTATCCCAGTGTGTCAGCAATCGGTTCACATTAGTGTGTCTCCTGGTGTGTCAGCTCTCAATTCACTTTAGTGTGTCTCCTGGTGTGTCAGCACTCAGTTCACATTAGTGTGTCTCTTGGTGTGTCAGCACTCAGTTCACATTAGTGTGTCTCCTGGTGTGTCAGCAATCGGTTCACATTAGTGTGTCTCCTGGTGTGTCAGCACTCAGTTCATATTAGTGTGTCTCCAAGTGTGTCAGCAATCAGTTCACGTTAGTGTATCTCCTGGTGTGTCAGCAATCAGTTCAAATTAGTGTGTCTCCTGGTATGTCAGAACTCAGTACACTTTAGTGTGTCTCTTACTGTGTCAGCACTCAGTTCACATTAGTGGTCTCCCTGTGTGCCAGCACTCAGTTCACATTAGTGTGTCTTCTGGTGTGTCAGCACTCAATTCACTTTAGTGTGTCTCCTGGTGTGTCAGCAATCAGTTCACATTAGTGTGTCTTCTGGTGTATCAGCACTCAGTTCACATTAGTGTGTCTCCCAGTGTGTCAGAACTCAGTTCACATTAGTGTGTCTTCTGGTGTGTCAGCAATCAGTTCACATTAGTGTGTCTCCCAGTGTGTTAGCACTCAGTTCACATTAGTGTGTCTCCCAGTGTGTCAGAAATCGGTTCAAATTAGTGTGTCTCCCAGTGTGTCAGCACTCAGTTCACATTAGTGTATCTCTTGGTGTGTCAGATCTCAGTATACTTTGGTGTATCACTTGGTGTTTCAGATCTCAGTACACTTTAGTGTGTCTCCTGTTTTGTCATAGTCAGTTCACTGTAGTTTGTGTAACAATGTGAAAATACTCATTTCTTAGTACACTGTCTGTCAATACTCAGATAACATTAGTGTGTCACTCAGTGAGTTAGTAATCATTTCACAGTACTGTGTTTCCATGTGTTTCGGTTCATAATAGTGTGTCTACTAGTGAGTTAGTCCTCAGTTCACAGTAGTGTGTCTCAAAGTGTGTCCACACAGAGATCCTAGTTATGTGTCTCCTATCATTTCAGAACACACTTCACAGTAGTGTGTCTCCCAGTTTTTCAGTACTCAGCTCATGGTTGTGTGTCTCCCAGTGATTTGTCAGCACTCTTTTCAGTATCACAAGCCTCAGCACCTGTTGGTCTTCTTCAATAAAACTTATGCTACTGTGTGTTTTTTCTCCCAGATCCTCTAAACTGCAGGTGTTAACATGAGTTGATGACTATAACTACATTTTAAATAACAATAACAACATGTAATCAGTGACTGGAAACAGTACAAAGGCTTCTAATTAACCTCACTGTGGCCTGGTCAGTTAGAAGACAGCAGATGTAGAGCCTTTATGCGGTGACCTTTAGATAACATTGTAGTTTTTGGACAAAGATTGCTTGTAAAAGACTTGACATTTCATTTTGTATGTGGGCATTTACAGATGTATGCCCTGTCCTTGTTTAAACACAATACTATTTCTCACACTGAATTCTTTAAAAAACAAAATGATGATCATGGTTGATCTTGATTCTTCGGATTCTAGTAGTTCACGAATCCAAAAATCCCATCCAATGAATTCAGCATTAACAAGGAGCTAGGGAATAGATTCTGCACTCCCACACTCACCAGAAGCAAGTTTTCTATTTGCATCACTCGGTTCTCAGCTGAAAGAATAATAGGTCTACTCATTTTGCAAGGCAAAAATTGGCAAGGATGAAGAAAATGTAAATTGAAAATGTACAGTATAGTACATGGATCATGCATATAAGCTACTGCAGACAGGCTAACCCTAAACTGTAAAACTGTTCCTTATATTGTATATTAAAGCAGATATTTCCATTTTTCTACACCTAAAAATATGTTGTATGACTATCCTTTCACTGTAATTCTACCAAGAAAGGTTGGTTGTATTATTTAGGGCAGCTATGAATAGTGTGAAGCATTTTCATTCAGGAGCTTGTGCAGATCTCAAACAAAACCAACATAAAACACGAAATAACAGAGGCTCAGCATCATTGGTTAACTAGAGCACATCATGAAGCTGGGTTTAACCTGTGGTCATTTCTGCAAAAAAATAATACTGTAAAGCCCTAGGAGATTTTTTAAAAATCATTTTAAAATTTGTATTTGGTAAAGCCTTCAATAAATAAATGGTACATTACTGGTCTGTTAACCTAAAAGATTTGCACTGGGAGCGGCCTGTGCAGAAACATATTTTTCTAATGGATTTTTAATCAAATGCTCTGAGAATTAGTATTCACAATGGAATGAACTGGCTGCACCACTTGATCATAGGGCACATACAGCACACTACTGTCTTTCATCCCCATCTTATATTGCTTCATCTGCACTCTGTAGTCGTCCTAATGAACAACATGGTTTCTGAACACAGAAGGCTGGTGATCCTGGCATGACGAACAGATCACTATTATTGTTGGGTCACTAACAGCATGTACACCAGTTACAGGCCATTTGCACGCACAGATGTGAAGACGTGAAGTCAAAGAGGTTTCTAACAAATTAAAGGTTTATTCCATCCTGAAAAGAAAAGAAAACAAACACGACGTTTCAGCTGTGGAGCCTTCTTCTGGTGTCAGACCTGAAGAAAGCTCCACAGCTGAAACGATGTGTTTCTTTTCAGTATAGATTATACATCAACATATTCCTGGCCACTAATACAACTTAATTCATTACAGTTTGTTTCTCATGTATTATGTTGCAAAATAACAAATGATTATAACAGGATTATGACAGAAAAAAATAACAGGATTTCACTAAAAGAGAATGGGATCTAATAGATAGGTGATAGATTTCATACACAATACTAATTTACTAAGGCATGTAGTTGAGAGAAGCTAGAAAAAGGAGAACCAGCAAAGCAAGGCTTGCAGGGAGAGGGTATAGGAACCTGAGTGGTGGAGAAAAGGTAATACTGGTTGTCAATCTTGGAAGTAAAAACTCTAAGGAATGTTCCAAAGATGTCCAATTTTATTGAAAAACAAGTCTACCCTCAATGCTAAAAGACCTCACGTCTACCCTCAAAGACCTCAAAATCATATGGCCAGCAGCCATTTCACCCTGTATCTCACAACTGGCAACCCACTGAAGCTCAGCAGGTGTGAGCCTGGTCAGTACCTAGATGGAAGACCTCCTGGGAAAAACTAAGGTTGCTGCTGGAAGAGGTGTTAGTGGCGCTCAGCCTGCAGTCTGTGTGGGTCCTAATCCACCAGTATAGTGATGGGGACACTATACTATAAAAAGGTGCATTCCTTCAGATATGCCGTTAAACTGAGGTCCTGACTCTCTGAGGTCATTAAAAATCCCAGGGCTTTTTTTTAAAAAGAGTAGGGGTGTAACCCCGGTGTCCTGGCCAAATTTCCCATTGGCCATTACCAATCATGGCCTCCTAATAATCCCCATCTATGAATTGGCTTCTTCACTCTGCCCCACTAATAGTTGATGTGTGGTGAGCGTTCTGGTGCACTACGGCTGCCGTTGCATCATCCAGGTGGGGCTGCACATTGGTGGTGCTGGAGGGGATCCCCATTACCTGTACAGCGTGGGGATATCCCCAACTTGAGCGCTGCACAGGGTCTTTATTTTTTTAGCATAATGATTGCTAACATAATGTATATAAATTATGGGTATAATGAGCTTAACCCCATAACTTCACCAGCAAGAAGTTGTTTGTTCTTTTATACAGTATTTAGCTTGTATTATGAGTGTTTTAAAAAAAATCTCATCTGAATTTTCCAGGCATATTCCTTCAAAAACCAAGAATTGGTTGTCTTAGAAGTATTCCAAGAAATATCATTCCAAACTTTAGAAAGCGATTCTGCTTGTGACTTATTTTCCCATTTTGAAATAGCTTTATTTTCTCCTACTTTTAATTCATCTCCTAACAAATGACTTCATTGACCCAACACATGCTTAATGTTTAATTTATCAGACAGCTATAGCTTTAGGTGACTAAAACGGGTCTCTTAGAGTTTAGATAAAATTTGTGCTACCTGGCACACACTTCTAGTTTCGAAGCAGAGAAGATGTTCACTGATGTGTGGTGCGTCCCCCGGCCCTCCACTGGCACACACTGGCAATCCCCGTCTGTAAGGGGTGTATCCTTCCTAATCTTTAATTATCTTAGAATATATACAGATGCAGCCATTCAAAACGAGCAGGCGATACCGCATTATTTTGCGGTGCGCTTGACGCAGTCTACCGCGAGTTACCGTAAATTCTCGTATAGTACCTCAAGTAAAATAATAGTAGCCGGAATTTCCGCAAGGTGGAGCTAATAAAGCTCAACCTCTCATGTTTGAGCTGTCGCCATCAAAGTCTTTACCGAAGATATTACTAATAGTATTAATAATGAATGACCTTGGACAAGCTGTAAGTGTAAACTCAAAGTCTTGCCCTGGTCCACATTCTTTTTTTCATTGACCTTCTTTGTAAAAGTAACACCACAGCATTTCGCAATCACGCATTTGTTTCCAATCATGCAAAGTACAGTAATTTTTGAGAATCTCCGATTCACCATGCCTTTCACATGCTCATAAAAGAGATTGATTTAGGAACATAAACATATTACTGTATGCAAACTGTACTGTATACAGTATGTATATGTATATTTAATGTCTTTACTGTGCTCATTTAAGTATTGAATATTTATATGGAATTTTACCACTGAAGGGAAATCTTAGTAGCTGAGCATAAAAAGAATAGGAGCATACTGTAACGCGTGTGAAGACCATAAACGATATTAATTTTGGAACATAAACATACAGTATATGGCTGGTCTCGGTACTTTAAAGAAAAAATACACATCAGTATTCCATTTCTCCCTAAACATTTTAAGCATCGAAGTCTTTAACTAACGTGATACCGGAGTCAACAAGCATACTTTTAGAATTTGACTAAAAGGGAATATAATATGGAATCGCGTATCTAAAGAAATTAATAATGATATAATTATATTCATGTACCACAACACAAGAATAGTACACGCTGTACAATGTCTGTTGATACTGTTTCTGTAGGGCTTTTTCAACACTCCTCATGCGACTTTGCCAGTGGCGCTGTGGGTTAGGTTCCCAACTTATACATCACATGCTGGGTGTTCGAATCCAGCCGAAGCCATGCCTTCCTTTTTTTAACAAACATTTCTTTGAAAAAATAAAATAGGGTTAGTGTTAGGGTTACTGTCAAACTTTAAATCAACAATTGATTTAAGGACGATCTGTCAAAGTGCTATGAAATACAATATTGTTGTTGTTGTTATTGTTGTTTTTATCCTGTAAAGCGTTTTGAGAAGCCGCCTTTAAAGGCGCTATATAAAAGCGCTGATTCTTATGGAATGTGTTTTCTTTCTTCTTTTTTTCAGCATGGAATAAACCTATTACTTGATTCTTATGGATGCCCGGTTCTGGCGGGGATTAAAAAAAAAAACCCATGGAATCGCGTATCTAAGGAAATAGCATTCTCTCCTCATGTACAGCATTTGAGCTTTAAATTTAAACTGTGTATTACAGCATGTTAATCATCAGTCATTAAAAAGTTGGTATATTTTATGAAAGCAAGATTGCTCAGTTGGACAAAAGTACACAACCTACCTTTATCATAAATATTTTAATTATGCAGAAATATTTTATGCATCAAAGCCTTTACCGAAGATATTTCTAATAGTATTAATAATAAATGACTTTGGACAAGCTGTAAACTCAAAGTATTACGCTGGTCCACATTCTTTCTAACCATCATTTTGAACGAAAATACTTTTATTTTTTTTCTTTGACAAAAACCCCAGCATTTCGTTGATCTAACTAATAAGGACAGGACATTAGCTAGCCAATACGATAAAGGAATGACTTTTTTTGCTGATTTCTTTAGCACATTTGTACAAGCACTTGGAATCTGTCCAAGCCCTACTTTGTCAGGCATTTTCTTTTACTGTAACGGACATAAAAACTCCCTTGCTTTTAACAGAGCGTTTCATAATTTCTAACTACGAAAATTATTTAAACTGCGACACTTATCATTCAACCAGAGCTCAAAATATCACAAGGATCCTCAAGAGCACAGCAAAGACTGTTTTAAAAGATACTTGTATCAGATACATGAGAATCCAAGCTTTTTTTATCTACGCTTTCTTTTCCGTATACCAGATATTATGGAACCACTTCAGAAGCCCGGCACGGCACCGAGAGAGCGTCTGCATTTATAACTTAGTTTTTAAAATTAGTCAAGCAATATGAAGCATCTCTTTTTACTTTTAAGTCCCTTAATTATCATTAAGCACAGCTTTCTCACCACTCAGACTACTTTTTGATACCATCCTTAGACAAAGCAGAAATTTGTTGTACTTTCTAATGACATACAAGTGGAAAGATTACAGGGAATGAGAAGAGTGACAAACTAGTATACTTTAGATCTTTTTTTCTGAACCAGGGAAAGTCTGATCATGTTTCTCTATAACAATAATAAAAACTTTATTTTACATATCACCTTTAAAAGTGGCATCTCAAAGCAATCCAGTAGATGTAAAAACAGTTAAAAGGACCACAGATTAAAAAGTAAATACCCAGACAAACGCAGACACGTTTTTAATAAAATGCTTTTATTCATTCAGCAGAGAGGGAGAGACACACACACCGGTTTTCGTTGACAAAAAGTAATTGTTTTTTTACATTCCTCTTGTCTAACAGGAATGTTTTGTTTGTGGACAGACTGTCCACAAACGTGAGACTGTCTTTATCAGACTTTCGTGATTTTGGCCAAAGTCCATCTCCTTACCAAAGCGATACAGTGATGCAGCTTGAAGTCTGTACCTGTATACAGTATAGCACAGATAAAACTTACACCATACCGATGACCTAATACCAGGGAAAAACACTCCTATTTTATTTAAAACACAATACGCCAGGAAATGTGTCTGATGCATTAGCAAGTTAAAAAAAATTGTGTCGAAAACCCGGGCGTAACAATTGTTTCCTTTTTCTGATCACTCGCTCTCTGGATACTCGTCTCACCTGCCCTGTTCTTGGTTTTCTTATTTATTTGCTGATTATGCCTGCTGTGATCCACTCCTGCCCTCACACCTAAAGAAGACTTTTTAAAATTTCTTTGTGCTGTCCATAGTACAATTAACCCTTGCTAATACATTTGCGGTCTTTTCAAAGTATGTGCTGTCCTTTGACAAAACAAGGCTTGCCAGATAATGTGAATCGAAACATGTTTTTCTAGCTTTTAAAGTCGTGCAATGTGTAAGCAGGAACACATCATTATATCTTACATATGAAAACTACATAATATAGCTCCCAAACAAATGCAAACGTGTTTTTCATAAAATGCTTTTATTCACTCATAATCTGACAATTTCAGGAAGACTAAGGAAGGACTAAGGAAGTTGTCATCTGTTGTTGAAGCTCTGTGAGCTCAGTGACTTTGAGACCACTTGTTATCCCAAGTTGTTTGAATCGCCACAATTCAAATAGAGAAAAAAGAGCTGACTGACAAGATTTAAGATGTGGCTGTCAATGTTGGATTAAAAAAAACACATTGCCCGACGTTAGTAGCATTGCTTGAAAAATAATTTTATTTTGAGAGACTGGATAAGTAATTCAAGTGTTTTTTTAATTTCCTGAAAAACAAGTAATAACTTAACAATATGTGCAAAAGTTTTATGATATGTCGCTGTTGTGAATGTCTGTGGAGTGTATCTTATTTGCCTGTCCTGGCTGGTGGAGCTCATCCACCTGTGTCTGGATATCTCGGTCAAATATTCGGCTAGTTTGTATCGTCTGTTTAGGGTTCTGTAGCATTCCACACAGCTGGACAGCTTGTTCCCCCCTCCCGCCCCTCTCTGTGTACAGTAGAGCCTCCTGTACTGGCTGGACAGGAGGCTCTACTGTACACAGAGAGGGGCGGGAGGGGGGAACACGCTGCACAGCCGTGTGGTTGAAGCTGATACCCTGGATTCTCTTCAGACACAGCTGTATGGGCTCCAGCATCCAGGACAGGAGGCTCTACTGTACACAGAGAGGGGCGGGAGGGGGGGACAAGCCGATACATACTCTTAAAGTTTGATTAATAGGGAATTATCTTTCATCTAAAATCATCTAAAATCTAAAATCTAAAATCCTGCTTGAATCCTTCTAAACTAAAAATTAGACTCAAGAAGAGGCTCTGGTGAAATTTCTCTTTTTCTAATTTCTCTTTTTTTCTTGGAAAAACATCTTACCCGCTGCAATCCGGGAACAGAAGTATTAAAAGAAGCCAGACAGGCAGGGGGAAGAGTGAGTTCTAAATAAAGAGGTATCCAGGTAACATTGAAGGTAACAGCTGCAGATGGCCTACTTAGCCCGCCAGGGTTACCCTACTCTCCCGGAGGAGGCCCACCAGGAGATAGCGCTCCAGGCGTTCCTCTGGGCCCTGGCACCGACTGAGGTGCAGCGCCACTTGATGCTGGCCTCACGGTCCCCTTGGAGCAGGCCCTGGCTCTGGCTGAGCTGATGCCGTATTCGAGGAGACCGGTGGGCACCAACGGAGGGGTGCATGGGGAATCAGATGGGGAGGAGGAGACGGCTAGCACGGCGATGCTGGGGGAGCGACGACGGCTGGTCATCTGCCACCGCTGTGGGGAGAGGGGGCACATCGCACAGGAGTGCCGGGCGCTGGAGCCCTGGGAACTCCGGAGGCCGTCAGGAAACAGGAGCGGGGTGGCCTAAAGGGGGGAAGGCCGCCCTTGAGCGACGCTACCCCCACTCCGGAAAGCCAGAAGGAGCGCTTCACCCCGCCTGCTGCCGTGGGAAGGGTTGGCCACGGCCGGGGCTTATTTCTTCCCTGCCTCATCGAGGGCAGACCATTCCTGCCAAGCCCTCGTCGACACCGGTTTGACCATCACCCTGCCAGGCCTGGTGTCCTGCCGGGCACCAAGGCAGCCCGACCCCCAGGGCGCTCACCGTGCAGTTTGGGGCTGCGAGGGTGAAACACCCCTTCTACAGTACCTTGCCCCAGTCCGTGAGGACTGTATCCTGGGGTTGGACTGGTTGCAGCAGGTGGGTGGTTGCCTTGACTTGGGCCGGCGAGAGTTGGTGGGGCAGGGGGAATGAATCAGTCTCGCGGTGGGCGGGGCGGGAGGTGTCCGGGGTGTGTGGGTTGACCGGAGCGGGAAGCGGAGGTGGCAGCGGCGGGCGTCGCTTTGGCTTGTCGGAGCCGCGGGTGTCGGGGCGAGCGTGCCAGAGCTGACTCCCAGCACGGTGATATAAGCTTGCCCCTACCCGAAGTCTGTAAGGCACTCTGTGCACTGTGGGAGGCCTTGGAGGTGAGGGACGGGGTGCTGCGCCGGGGGTGGCAGGTGCCCTCCAGCGGTGAGGTCACTGTTTGGCAGCCTCCGGCTGGCCATGCACCGCTTGGAGAACTGCCCCACGGAGCAACCGCGACACCACAAACTGCCAGCTGACCTCGCCGCTGGAGGGCACCCACCACCCCCGGCGCAGCACCCCGTCCCTCACGCCCAAGTCAAGGCAACCACCCACCTGCTGCAACCAGTCCAACCCCAGGATACAGTCCTCACGGACTGGGGCAAGGCAGAAGGGGTGTTTCACCCTCGCAGCTCCAAAGTGCACGGTGAGCGCCCTGGGGGTCCGGCTGCCTCGGTGCCCGGCAGGACACCAGGCCGCAACAGGGTGATGGTCGAACCGGTGTCGACAAGGGCCTGGCAGGGTCTGCCCACGGTGAGGCAGGGAAGGAATAAGCCAACTCTTCCCACAGCAGGCGGGGTGAAGCGCTCCTTGCTTAGAATAGCAATATTATGGACAATCAATTTACAATAAATATAGAAAAGCACAAATAAAATTTGGGAAATTTGGTTTCAAAAGTGCTCATATCAACGATGCCTATACTGTTTTCCTCTACAGTATGCTAATCTATTGTAGTGCATTCGCCCCCCTCTTAGGCTGTGCAAACGATCTTTTAGATTTTTATAGAGAAATAGAGGCTGTACAGTATGCGTTACAATATAAACATTTACTGTCAAACTTTAAATCAACAATTGATGTGCTGTTCCTGCCCTATAACTTACATGGTGGTGACCAAAGTTGCCAAAACGTGTTTATTTCTGCTGAAAAACATGTTTTGACAATTTCTGATCACTGGGGTTAAGGGCTGACTCAGTGTGCTCTTCTGAGCCAGGCAGTTACACTGCAATTCTAAGGGCTGAGAAAACGTGTTTTTTTCGGGCTGAAAAACACGTTTTGAAAACTGTGCTGTTCCTGCCCTATAAGTTACATGGTGGTGACCAAAGTTGCCAAAACGTGTTTATTTCTGCTGAAAAACACGTTTTGACAATTTCTGTTTGTCAAAGTGCAATGAAACCTATTACTCAATTCTTATGGACTCCCGGTCCCGCCAGGGATTAAAAAAAAACATGGAATCGCTTATCTAAAGAAATAACAGTATACAGTAACTATGTTCATGCACAAACAGTAGCATGTTACATTATTAATTTCGGTGTCTCCTCTTGCCAGAAAGCGCTAAATTGCATTTTGAGTGTGGTTTTGGACTTTTTTTTAAATTACAACCCATAAATAAGCTGATTCTGTTTAGACTTTTAATTAATTTAAACTATTACAGCAGCGCAATGTGCTTTTTCATGCAGATGGCTGGTGGCATGTTCCATAAGAGTACGGTAATTAAAAACCATTAATACTTTCGTTGGAGTTTAAATAAAGTTGATGTTTTATCTAGGGGACTTCTAAACTGTGAAAACATGTGTCTGTCTTTCCGTGGGGGGGAGGGAATCTTTTTCCTCACCTTCAACCTTATCACTCCCCCTTTACTCTACCATCTGATTAAGAATGAATAAAAGCATTGTATTTTTGTCTGGGTGCTGACAAAGTAAGCACTCTCTCTCTCTGCTGGCGTTTGTAATCGTTTTTATTTTTAAATACATTTTAGCAAAGTCATGTATTTTAAAAATCTTAAGATTTCTATATTTATGTTTTTATTTAGTGGTTTCATTAGTGACAAAGGCTAAACTTTCTTGGAAAAATGTCTTTTATGTAAACCATGTTTGCTATTAATTCATTTAGGGCTTACTGACAGAATTGCTGTTTTTTATGCATGCCAAAAAATTTCGGTGCCGTCGTCTCCACTTTAAAGGTACCCCCGTGCTGGAAGAATTTTACCTCGGAACGTTTGCCCAGCGTACATAGGCACATCCCGGAATTTTGACTTCACTGTGTAATAAAGAAATATTAAAGACTACTTAACATAGATAAAAAAGCTTGGATTCCCATGGACAGTATCTTATACAGTACACATATCTTTTTCTGTTGTCTTTGTTGCTCTCTTGAGGATCCTGCTTCTGCACCCCTGGGTGTTTCTCTCTCTCTCTCGCGCTGTTGGCGGGCAGGGGCTGTCTGTCTCTGGCCGGGAGCACAGGAGAGCCGGGCTGGCAGGTGGTGACGGAGAAGAAAAATAAAGGGTTTAACTTGCTTTAACTCCGCAAGTCTGAGTTCTTGTGTCCGTCCTATCTGAACCCGAAAGTATTACAATATGTATCTATATAGCAAGTGGTGTACAGCTTTTTAGTATAGATTACACTTTTCTAAAATGTATTTAAAAAATAAAAACACACACACACGATAGAAGCAGGAAGCAGAAGCAGGGACAGTTGTCAGAAGGAAAGAAGGTGACTATTCGTTGTTATTAAAAATGACTTAAATTCGATTATGTTGTGATATTTAGAAATATAAAAAGTCAATTAATTGTCCATAATATTGATATTCTATTTTTTCAAAGAAATGTTTGTTAAAAGAAAAGTCACAGCACCAGCTGGATTTGAACACACAACTTGTGAGTTATTAGTGCAGCATGTAGACCAGTGGGCTACTGGGGAAGTCACACGAAGAGAGGCGAAACAGCCCTACACAGCCCTGTCGCAGTACACGAATATAATTATATCGTTATTAATTTCTTTAGATACGCGATTCGATATTATATTAGCAGAAACGCTTAAAACTACCACTTTTTTACACGCTATTTCACGTTAAAGACTTCGATGCTTAAAATGTTTAGGGAGAAATGGAATACTGGTGTGTATTTTTTCTTTAAAGTACTGAGACCAGCCATATACTGTAATACTGTATGTTTATGTTCCAAAATTAATATCATTTATGGCCTTCACATGCGTTATGCTCCTATTCTTTTTATGCTCAGCCACTAAGATTTCCCTTCAGTGGTAAAACTCCATATAAATATTCAATACTAAAACGGGCACAGTAAAGACATTTAAATCTTTCTATGACCGACCAACGCAACAAGAGAGCCCCTGTCGGTCAACCAATCACGTACCGCGGTATTTTGATTCATCGCGCGTCTCAATGCGCGAGGCCATAGCCAATTACCCCCGGTACGTGTCTGTGCCGCGCACTTTGAATGGCTGCATCTGTACCTAGTACAGGCCTAATTGGGGTACTGCATTTAAGAGACTTTATACTCTTTGTACTTCAAGTCTGAAACATCAGATTTGCTGTAACTCTTATTCAGGATACACACTAAATTCAATTCAGTTTATTTTTATATAGCGCCTTTCACAACAAGGTTGCCACAAGGCGCTTAACAAAACAAGGGACCATACATGAGAATAGAGAACAGAAAAGACCAGAATACAACAGAGGAGAGGAATCAAAAGCTCCATAGTAAGGGAAAATCATACAATTAAAAAAGGAATAAATTAATAAGGGTATTTCATGCAGGTCTCTGAAATGTCCAAAGCCAAACCCAGAAAAAAACACTGTTCATTTTCCATTCTATAAAAGACATTTTCTGGTAGTGGCACATTCAGGAACCCAGAATGTTGTTCCCAGTGTTTTCCCACTATGTCTACTGCTTTGGGTAAAAAAACTGTAACTGATAGGATCAAGACACCAAATTCTGCATGAGGTTGTATTTAGACACCCCTAAGGGTACCCAGACCTCTCCAAGCCTCTCCTAAATGTGAAAATGTGCAAATCTTTTTGGCCAGTTATACCTTGTATTATGAACACATTGTATGTGGCGTGTTACCTTCTGCTATCTCAGATATTACACTTTGCCTAAATATCACAATTTTTCCATCCACTTTTTTTTTCCTTCATGGTACAAGTTTTCACCCAAAAGGTGAAATTTTCTGGAGAGGTTAGGGGTTCCCAGAATGTGTTGCAAGACAAATACTCTCATTTAAAATGCCACAGCTGTCAGACACTTCTCTCACTCTTTCTGTAAACCCACTTGCCTTGTTATGCATTTCCATTTGTACAAGTGACGGACCTGACAAGATTTTTTTGCCTCTCAAAATTGATTTTTCTTAGCCTTTCTAAGCAATCTCCTGTTCCCATTATTCCATCCCGTCAACACAACCATTCTCAGTTCTTTTGATCAGTATCAATCTAACCTCTCCTCCTTTTCTTTATCCTTTGAAATCAAGCAGGCACACCCAAACAATGTCCCACAGGCACTCAGAGGACTGGTTTGATAGTCGTCCTTCTTTAGCAAACGACCAAAGTCCCGCAATCTGTGGCTACACTCACACCTTTAAAAAATAGCAGGCACACCCAGACAATGTCCCACAGGCACTCAAAAGATCCTTGCCTTGTTTGCATGTACACATAGCATTTTTACTAAAGGGAAGGGCATTTTTGCAAAGAAATAAAAACACATAAGCAAACAAGGACAATTACAACTACCTGTACATACAGCCATGATGTTACAAACAGTGAAAAGGGGGAAATCAACAAATCGAACAGTGCAAAAAGGCCATAAGGTTTCTTACCTACAGTATCAGCCTGCCACATGTGCCACCTGGCAAAGCAGTTCCTGTCTACAATAAGGAACGATGCACTTCAATTCAATTCAACTTTATTGGTCATTATGCTTACATGGGTGCATAGTACAGCGAAAAGTGTTTCTCATTAGTCTCTCAGGTGCAGTATATAAATAAAACAGAAGACAAGACAATAGACAGTAACACAATGACAATTACAGTGTAATCAAAAACTGTGCAAATACACAGAGAAAAGTATACAACAGGACAAAAACAGTGCAAAAGTAATTCGGGGAACAGTGCAAAATTAATACGGTGATTAATAAATATTACAGCTAGTACAGTTTTAAGTACAATTTTGGCTTACATGCAGTTGTCGTGTACTGTATGTAGTGGTGTTGGAGTACGGTCATTGTGGGTACAGGAAGAAGTGAGGAGAGATCATAGTATGGTTTCTTAAAGACCCTACCTGAAAATTATGAGGAAAACTGATGAGACAATTCTGAAAACATTATCACAGAGCCACAGACAATCTGGCTTCCAGACTGAAAACATTAATTTATTTTTGTCTCGAACTGACAAAGTCAGGCTACAAATTACATCTGTATAATCACTGAACCGTCAGATACCACAGTCAAAACGCTTCATCTGGCTGGGACAGGTCTCTTAATTGGCTGCAGATGAAATGGAACACGCTTGAATTTTAAAAGCCAGGAAAACGCTAGCTCTGATAAACCCGAAAAGAGTAAAACTAACTTGAAAAACCAATAAACGATTTATGCATCCCAAATAATAATAATAATAATAATAATAAATAAAAATTTAGTCAATATTAAGTTTTGAGTTTATAAAAATAATTATACGTTTCAGATGTGAAAGGTCGTCGTCGTGACGACACAGATACTATAAGATAGCTGCTAAGGAGAGAAGCGTTTAAGCGAGGTGGGGAGTTAAGGTAATCTATTTTTATGTAGCTGGTATTGTGCCGTGTATGACAAAGCCGACAATATATCTACTCTCTGAGGGAAAAGATTATCCTGCCTCCGTCTTTTATTCTCCATTATAACGGCATCTGGTCGTGAGGAGGAGCCGGCGGTGGACAGTTGTTGCGCTACCGAAAAAGCCTGGTGAGTGGCTATACCGCACCTGCCTACCCGAAAACGATAGCACGCCACCCACGGCTATACTGTATATGCCTTGCAAGTTGGCCGCTTACAATAATAATGTCGAATCTTTCAGTAATAGTATACCTACAAATGGAAAAGTGGATCCAAGCCTTCCTGAAAGGCTGCCTCGGATATAGAATCAGGACTGTCCGGTGCAGCAAGCGCATAATCACTTTCGTCGCCTGAGGTCCTGCAAATCTCACCCATAACTTCAGGGATAGTTAGTATTGTTACTTTCTTTAGGTCCTTGAGAGCCATTTTTTGAGTAATAAGTTTACTGAAAAATAGCTTTATTTTATACGAAGTGTTCTTTCTTTCGCTCTTCTGCGTAAAAACGCACCTGTTGTGCGTTTTGCACAAATCATTTGTTTATTGGACGGGGCTGCAATAAACCCTACAAATGGATCGCTATTGGTCAAACCTGTATGGACTGTAGTCAATGAAAACGTAGTTTCAAAGCAATGGTGGGGTGCTTATGGAAAATGCACTACCTCTTTCGCGGTAAGAATGCTGGATTCTTTGTATTTAAGCTGTTTTTAAACTTTCGAAATACTTGTCTTCTAAATAAGGCGAGCTCGAACCATATGTTCTGCCGGTCGTTCATTTATAAAGCGAAATATGAAGGGTTTGTCTGTAAAGATCTCGTTATCGGAAACTTGCATGCACAGCTTGGGAACAGAAATTAGGCAGTTTCCAATGATATGTGGTTTGCTGGGTTGAGTTTTGATTCGACCGGTAAAAACAAATTGTCAGGAAGGACCGTGTTGGTGCGCGTTCAGTTTTATTAATACGTTCGTTTTTCGGAAGATAGTTTTGGTGCTGTATAAACATATTGAAACGATAGATTTAGAGGATATTGGAGATCGCTTTCATGCGTGGTATTGTGTGAAACGATAAAGAATGTGGTTTATCGTAATGGAAAGTGTAACTAGGCGCAAATTTACGCGTGAAGTCGGATGGACAATGTGGCGCTAAAGGGCCTACAGAGGCCAAATAAGAGAGAAGCTGCCTTTCTATAGGCAATAGAACCTGCTGTTAAATCCGTCTCAACCTCAACCCCGGATGCCACAAAATAAATGGGAGCCTGTCCCTCTATTGTAAAAATGTACCCTAAGCAGGAAAGAAGCTTCTAACCGAGGTGTCTTTTACCCAGGAAACCCAGCTTCCTGAATAGCGAGCGCTCTCTCTCAAGATTCAAGTACTTGGGTCCAGTCGGGGTTTGGATGATCCTGGAGTAGGGTCTCTCATCTGGTGCGAGTCACAACTTCCCTCTTTTCTCTGCTTCCCTCCTGTCCTCCTTCTCTCTTACTTATTGACTTAACTGCTATAATTCCTGATTTTTCTCAATTTTTGTAATCTCCCATTTATAACAATACATTTTTGCTATAAACTGAATCAAAGGATGAATTTGATCAAATGTTCTTAATTTGCTGAGTCTTTGTAGTAACTTCTAATTTGCAAATTAAAAGAACTGAGGCTTTGGGAGGCTAAATTGTTGTATGCATTTTCAAATTAATCTACCCCTTTATCTGTAATTATTAGGAATCGAATAAGTCCTCCATCTGCCAATAACCCTCTTCTCACTCTGCACTTTCTCTTGTAGTTGGGCAGACAGGCCTTTTGAGTTTTTTTTGAGTGCCCATGTGTTTTCCTGCCAAAAAAAAGATTTTTTTAGGGAGGCAGGTTGATGGGCGTGTGTCTTTTCCTGCAGGTGCTGACGGTCCGATTTCGTTTGCAACTCTGTCGGTGCAGCTGCTGCTAATGAGGTGATGCCGCCCCCCCCCTCCCCCCATGGCTGTGGTCATTGTCAGGCCATTTACAGAAGATCAGAGATCAGTGCCCCCACTGGGGCTGGCGGGCAGGCAAGCAGGTGAGGAGCGGAGTCAGGTGCGCCAGGTCCAGGGGCATTGCCCTAGGCCGCAGTCCACCAGCGAAACGCCTGCACATCAGTCCAGCACCTTTATGGTTATTGCTTCTTGGCTTTATAATAATTAATCTTATGGCTTGATTGGCTGGGGAAACCATGCTTGTGGACTTTGTTTGCCTTAGCAGGTACTTTGTTTTCAAGTTTTTCCTTTGACGTTTATTTTGGTGTCTCTTTTTCATGTTTTAGTTTGTGAAGAATTTTGGAAGAAGTTACAAGAAGGTAAGGATTCTGTTCCATAAAGAGGTTCAACATAAACTTTCTCGTTTGTGTGACTTTTGACTGTTCATGTTTGACCGTTTTGTGCCCGAATAGGATATTTTGTGTTTTATTTCCGATGTGGTATTTTGGTTTCTGGTGAGAAACTTAAATGGTTTTTGGAGAAGGAGGAGACGTTACAGGGTCCAGCTTCCACCCAATGGCTTGGTGGTGCCACCCAGCTACCACCTTCGCCCTTGGGGCAAGCAGGAATTTTGTTTTACCCTGGAGAACCGGTTCCATGTCGAGGGTATGGTCACAGTAGTTACCAGGCTGTGACATGTGCTGGAGGTATTTGGCAGTGGAGTGTGTGGCAAATATTTCCTGCAACATGTGTGGAGCTAACTTGCACTTGTTCAAGTTAAATAAGACCTGAAGTTTTTCTGGATGTGGTGTTGGATCTGGACCTGCGGGGAACATTGGGTGTTTCAAGTGATGGTTTGGTGACTCACCCTTGGCCTCTTCTGAGTTGGGGAGGAGACAGACAATGGGCAATGCTGGACTGGTCATTGTCAGAGGTGAGAAGGCAGAAATGAATGGGGGTGTCAGATGTTGGAGCTTCATGTCCCACTTTAACACCCACTAGTGGGGGGTGGGGAGACCAATTTGCTGTTGTAGAATATATTTCAGGCTTTGGGTGTGGAGACAGAGGAAGATGTGGTTGCAATACCTTTGGGGACCTCTGGGGGGGGTTTCCCTTCAAACTTGAATATTGAGGGAGGCAGGTTGGTAGGTGTGTCCTGAAAGCTGTTTCTTCCCTCTTCCTGCAGGTGCTGATGGTCCGCTTTCGCTTGCAACTCCGTCGGTGCAGCTGCTGCTTGTGGGCCGGGCCTAAGATAAGGTGGTTATCGGGCCTTTGACAGATCAAAGGTCAGGGCATCCTCCCATTCCTGGAACTGGCAGGCAGGCAGGAAGGGGAGCAGAGTCCAGGCAGCTGCACCTTCCCGTCTCCAGAGGCATCGGTCTACTTGGCTGTGCACCAGTGGGATGCCTGCGCATTGGTCCAGCACCTTTATGGACGTCGATTCTCAGTGTTTTGGCTGAAAGGACTAATGAGATGATGGAGGCGTTGGATTGTTGTTTTTCTTTCAGGATTTAGTTTCTGCAGAGAAGATCGCTGTGATTTGGTGGGTGTGTGTTCCTGGATTTTCTTTTTGTGGACCTGTACGATTTTTTTTTTTGGCAGTTCTTGAGATTGGAAGGACATCTGCTTTGTGGTCAGGCCTGTACCGAACTTGCCTGGAACATTCCTGGGTGTGAACGCCGGGCAGGTTTTGCTGTTGCAAGTTTTGGAATGGTTTCTGCATGGAGATGGAAGCTAGGAATTGGCAGCATCAGCCAGTGTCTGGGTCTGGACTGAAAAATACCGTGCAGTTCAAGTGGCTTGGAGGTCTTGGAATTATGCCAGTGAGGGAGGATTTTTCTTGTTCTGTTGGGTCTGTGTTTAGTGGAGGTAACTGTCTGCAAAGCTCTGGATTTTTGCAGGTATTCAATGTGTTGTTTTTTTTTTTTTGTTCATCAGCAAAGTATTGGGAAGTGCTCCAGATTTGTGAGAATGAAGTAAACTCCTGGATTGTTGAAGGACGTTGAAGAGCTCTGATTTTGGGCTCATGAAGATAGTCCTCACAGTCCATATGTATAATCCTTTGTTCCCGAGATGGACATTTATGCTTTTCTTGTATCACTATATGGAGATCTTGAGGCTCAAAGTGTGTGATGACTTGCGGAAAGTAGATTGGTCGTTGCCAGAAAACTAAGTCTATCGTGCCCTGATAAATCAGGTGTAGATGGTTTTAAGCATCCTCGGGCAAATATTTTCTAGGATCAAATCTAGATTTTCTGTGTGGTTCAACCAAGATTGTGTAGGCGCTGTAATGGTAGGAGTCATCTGACTGCCAAATGTTGGAGGTGTGGGAAAGAGGGACATGAGGTGAAGGAGTACAGTGAAAGACTGAGGTGTTCTTTGTGTAAAGAGGTGGTCATCTTTTCAAGGATTGTTTCAACTGTCAGCCTGAGAGTGTGGTAGTCCTCCATGGTAGTTTGAAGGACCAGTTTCCGGGGGATGATGGGGCATGTTGTGGTGCAGTTGATGGGGAGGTAGTTCTGTGGCTGGTCATGGAGTAAGATGTTACTGCTGAGGTGGCTCAGGGTGTTGAGGGAGTTGGGGATTTGGTGGTGAGCAGACTTCTAGGGATGGAGGAGGTTGGTTTGAGAACGACGCTTGGTAAGAGTTTTCTACTTTTTTTTTTTTTTTACTCCTTTTCCTGTTTTCTAGTGTATACAAATTGAATCATGTTTAGCAAACTCCTGTTCTGTCCCAGTCCTCCTTATTAAATTTTGATCTTTAATCCTTAATACAGTTGCTTTTTTCACTTTGTTTCCTTAACCTAACCTATCATAATACATTTGTTTAGTAAAAACAAGTTCATTTATAATATCTGGTATTAGGAGGTCCATTTTTCTTGTGGTCTCTTTTTTCACTTTTGTAAAATGAACTAATTGTGGTGTCTTTATCTATTCATGTTTTTTCTATCTAATCTGTCAATTTAAAAGATTGAATATTATAGAATGTCACCATTAAAAAAAAAAAGAAAGACTTTAAAGCTACCCTTAAAGCAGAAACCTCTCCATTATCATTTATATCCAAATATTGCTCCAAAGTTGGTGGTTTTTTTTAAAGTCCAAGTCCTGTAAGAGCATATTATTCATCCTCCAAATGTTTACCCTTTTATCTAGTCCTAAATCAACTGTAACATAGACCATATACTGTAAGTGCTTGGTCTAAAATTCTTATTTCACATTTTCTAATTTATGTTTAAAAATCTATAATTCTTATGAAATACAGGGTAATATGTATAATCCTTCTCTGTTGGATATAAACTCCTGCACACATTAGTTAAACCTACTCCTTGACTACAATAGCTGTTTTCTCTGCTTTGTGTTCTGCACTGTTCACAATCCATTTTTGAATTAATAAGGTTGAGGTCTCTTCCCATTATCATTAAACCCTTACCCCCTGAAACCATGAGTTGGAATATTATTAACGTTAAATCCAGGACCTTGTCTGGTGGGTTATATACAGTATTTAATGTTACTTCAATGTTTTCTGTCTTTCCAGTAACTAAAATATCTTTTTCAAAAGCTGAAAAGGAGATTTTTTTTTTAATGAAAAATAACCACCCCTCTCCTTGTGGAATGATGCAAGAAAAAGAAAACCTCACTTAAAGCTAATGGCCCTGACTTATTTTTTTTGCCACTACTTCCCCTGGGTACTAGTCTTGGTTTTAGATGCTGATCTCATCACATGGATCTTGGGATCCTTTAATGAGTTTTGATCCCTTCTCTGGAGTGATTATGAGATTAATTTTTATACCCACCCTTTCTCCTTAATTCAAAACAATTTTAAAATTAAATGAGGGTTAAAGTTGATTTATGTAACTAGTTTTAAATTTATACCTCTACTTTTATTCTTGTCACTAATCTTAAATTTCAGCAAACAAAAATAAACATCGTTATGCATTAAAACTGTTATTAGGATCATTGTCCAAATCGGTAAAACAGCCCTTATTTAAAACACAGAGGATGCCCATGTGTTTTTATAAACAAGAATCTACCAATTTGTTTGCAATTTTCTCAATTTCTAACTCGGACCTTCATAGCAGTGTCTCTGGATTATTTCAGTTGTCTCCGACTTTCCATCTTCATCACCGAAGATGTGCATTGTTGCTCTCCCTGCGGGTGCTGGACACTCTGGAGGTCTACTTTAATTTTTTTTTTCTCCATGGTGATCTTGGTACTTTGATCCTGAGTGCCTCTCTTGCACCGCAGTAAAGTTAGCCCAAAGTTGAGTATTCATTTTGGAACATCAATAGCGTTTTCCTGAGACCTCTTGGATACCAAACTACCTGCATTGTTTACAGTGATTTGTTAATGTTTTTACAGCCTTCACTTTGTCATTTGTATGCAACTTTTTTCAGACACGAATGTTCTCATGTCAGTACCTTCGCAAGGGAAACTCATAAAGCCTTCAAGCCGAAGGTATTTTAAAGGCTGCAATCTGGGAGAATTTTTACAAACTAATGAAAGCTAATCAATCGGCTAATGGTCTTCTTATAAATCTTTGCTTTTTGGTTGACGTACAATTACGCACCAACTGGACTACTGTGGAACTTCTGTGTACTTAAGTTAACTATGCAAGAAATACTGCTCAATAGGTGTTTCAGTAGTCTCCAGTTGTTCCCTGTAAGGTTTGGGTTCAAACTTTGATTTCTGACACCCACTCCTCCTCTGTATATAACAGCCCTATACCCAGGGTGTCTCCTTGCCAAATATGAGTTGAGGAAACAGGTTGCTACACTGTGTAATCTTATATACTTTCCACTTGTAGTGGGAAGTTGTACAGTTGCTCTTAACTGCATGTATATTTGCAGTATATTGGTTTTATTCAATAAAGCTGATCTGTATGTAATCCAAGACTATGGCTTTCTCTTCAAATTACTACCATTATTCCTTACTGTCAACATGTAATATTGTACAGTGGGTGAAAAAGCACTCTTTAGCAGTATGATGATACAAGATCAAAGCTACATGGGAGTGACTTAAGAAAATTGTCATCTCTAATTAGCATTGGAAATTTAAAATTTACATTTGATGTAAATAAGGATGCATAATTTTGTAACTTCACAAATATGACACTATGGGAAGGGCATTTTGCAAGGCAGTATGTGTGCCAGTGTGAAGTCTGTTTGGGTCCTGTTTCTATATTTAGACAGAAATTGTGGCAGTACACGGCAAGCTAGGAAAGACATTGTTCACTGGGAAGAGTTTGTTTCCTGTGCTAACTTTTAAAATAAAAAAAAAAGAGAAGGATAGTTGTAGATGTGTTAGTCACTTGTAGCAATGTATAGGGGAAAGAGCACTTAAGATGCCATTGATGACAGCATAGAAACATTTTAAGACACAGGGATTAATATGTTTAGGGAAGAGAAAGAGAAATTGGTCGGCAGAAACTGTGTAAATTTCAGGCTCTTCATTTCAGAAATACATTCTTTAGAAAATGAGCCTCTGGTTCAGATGAGAATTTCAGTACTATATTGTACTGGATGATTCTGATGTGCACAATGATTAACTGCAATGTGCTGTACTGTGTGTCTATATTGTACTGTGGACCTGAGCTTTGAGTGCATCTGTACTGCACATATATGTCCATAATGAGAAGGTAGTTAACAACTGGAAATCCAAGCTAGGACTACATTCTTCTTTCTTGGCTCATCCAGGTCATCATCTCATGCCAGAGGCAGCGGCAGCCTCACAATTCAGCTCACTCAGAACAGGAAAACCTGTGTCGCTCCACCACTGGGGGAAAACGGGGAAGAATAAGATAATCATTTTATATAGATTATAAAACTTTGTCATAAACAAGACGGAAGTTCAAAACTACTGCACCCCTCCTTTGGCACCATGGATTACAATGGTAGAGAGATCCAGAGAAATTATTTCAAGACGGAAGAAAATCCAGTGATATTGGTCAGAGAAATGCAGACACATCCATTGTGGCACAAAGATCTATTCTATAAGTAGTGAAACCAAATCAGTTTGCTGTGTTGAGAGTTCCAGATCTGAATTATGGTTTCAAATAAATACTCATGGAGTAAGGAATATCCTTGTTTAATATAGAAGAGCAGAAAATGACTGTTACACTAACATTTACAGGGGGCTAAATAGTCTGTAAGGAAAATTAAACTAATAATTTTATGGTTACCATTTTTGGAAGTCTGATTTTTTGTTTATCTCTATCTTTCATTTCTTATACCAAATTATGAAAGCTTGTATGTAAGTTCTAATGGAAAAAAATGGTAAGCTAGCATTTACTGCTATGGCATAGAAATGAAAAAGGAACACAGAATATCAGCATACAGTATACAGTACCTTCCTTATGAAAAGAGAAGAGTCAGAAAATTGATTTTCATTATTTACCAAGATTTACTATAATAATCATTATAGAAAAAAACATGAGTTTTTTAACTAATGAATAAGGATAAAAGGCCAAAAGAAATCAAACATAATCAAAAGAAATCAAACATACTGTTAAGGAAATACAGTATATTCACAGATTAATTCTGAAAAAAGGGAAACTCAATTATAACCTAAACAGCAATTAGGCCTTACAAATTCAACAATCTTCAGTGTACTAAAGAAGGATGCAAACACGGGTTACCAAGCAGGCAAGATTTGGTCTGCCAAGGAAAATATTTGCAATTCATGACAGAAAAAATATTACAGTCAAGGAAAACCATAAAATATGCTTGTGACATTTCCAGAATATTAGTCAAATATTTTATACTAATGAATTAAGGAAACCAATATCTTGCCCCTGAAATCCAAAAGGATATCTATTGCGCACATACACCTTCTTACTATAGATGGATAACTGGATAACATACAGATGCAGCCACTCAGAATGCACAGTAATTCTTCTAATTACCTCAAACGTAACATGGTACGATGTGTTATGTAATCCACTGGACAAAGACGATCGATAGGTGGCACTTGTGGTGCATTAGACCTTGTGCTGTCTGCTGTGCATGTTTAAGTCCAGTTAATATGGAATTTTACAACTTAAGGGAAATTTTGGTGGCGGAAAATAAAAACAAGTTTAATGTAATATATGGTTTATTCCATGCTGAAAAGAGAAGAAAGAAAACAGAACCTTTCAGCTGTGGAGCCTTCTTCGGATGCGACACACCCGAAGGTGAGAAGAAGGCTCCACAGCCGAAACGTTCTGTTTTCTTTCTTCTCTTTTCAGCCTGGAATAAACCTATTACTTGTTCCTTTGCAGCCTATGCATGCTGACGCCGCTACCCACCTCAACTAATGTAATATATACCTAAATTACATGCAGTAGATGGCAGTGGTAGCTACTGTAAATATAAAAAATACACAACAGTATTTGTTGTGTATTTTTTTTTCTGTTTTCTTCACAAACATTTTATCCAACAAAGTCTTAAACTCAGTAACTTACAATGGGTATTTTGGAAAAGTTGTAATGTGCTTGTTCTAAATATAAAAAGTTGATATACTTTACCTCATTGAAAGATTATGTTTTATCCTTTTCTAAGAAGACCTAATTAGATTGTACCTGATATTATTATAAAAAAATAAGTTGTACTGATTGAATACCACTTGATAGGGAATATTAATATGGAATTGTGTAACTAAAGAAATTTTGGCAGCTAAAAGTATCACTATGACATTTGTTTTTAAAAACATATATTATCCTTACAGCGGTAGTGGACAATGAAATGCTCATAGACTGTGGGGCTCTGTGCCCAAGCAGCAGTTTAGCACAGGGGTTAAGACAGCTCTCTCCTACTCCGAGGTACACTGTTCAAATCTTATTCAGAGCATTCCTTTTGGTTTGTTTTTTACATAGCCAGATGTACAAAAATTAGTTTATTATTTAGCTTGTTGGGAACGTCTCTTGCCTCTTTCAGGCTTACATCCACATTGAAAATTTGTCAATGCAAATTTCAGCCATGAGTAATCAGCAAACAATTTAACTTTAAATTTTGATTATAAAATATATTTAACACTTACTGTAGTGGCTTTAAAATCATGCTGTATCATGCTGCATTTGCTGTGTATACCATATATTTATATACTGATTATATCATACTGCAGTTGGTTACTGCACAGTATCATACAGTATATTGTAAGCAAGTTAAACAAACAGGGAAGAAGGGTTATTTTTTCAATTGCCGGGGACTAAAGAACACACCCAACATGTTGAAACCATACTATGACAGTGAAGACAACATGTTATACCTTCAAGTGAGCCAGTTACTGTCTGTTGTTTACTGATGTACTCTGTGGAGATACTCACAGTCTTGTTACTGCATGTGAAATATTTTAGACCAAAGTGCTCAAGATCCTGACTGATTTTACTTTCTATTTGCCTCATTTAACTGAAATGGACAAAGAAGACGTCATTTAATTTATTGAAAGGTCCTCTGTTTTATTATCGGACACACCGACTCAAACTTGTATCGTACAGCTATATGGATGTAGGCAATGCCACCCCAATTAAACAATGTACTTATCGCTAAACTAGAACTGTTGCGGAAGGCGATGCACTTTACATTATTTGCCAGAGCACAGTTTAGATCAAGCAAGCAAGTCCGTGAAGTTCCCCTTGTTTATTGGTACCAAAATGTGAGGGGACGTCATGGTTCTGTACAAATTTCAGAAAAGTGAACACTGAAACTCCACCAGAAATCGTATTTCTACTGTATAACTCTAATGAAGGACTGATGGCTGTTCCCTTATTTTACAGGGTTATTCCCTGGGAATTAGACACAAGAAGATCATGGAGAATGTTGTTGCTCTATGGGAATTTTTCTGTAAGTTGAAGAGTTATGGAGGAGACACGTTGTATCTCGTCTCTTTTCCCTTTAGATTGGAATTAACCTTTACATATTCTATTGCAGCCCCACTTTCAAACGTCTTTAACAAATATTTTGTTTGTTACAAAGGAGGGGGGTGTTACATCCCACTGTGGAATGTGGAATAAACTGTTTTGCTTGGGGGACGGGGATGAATTTTCAGTCTCCTGCTCTCTTCCTCATTGTTTATCATATTTTAACATAAAGAAATTGCCAATCGAATGGCCTGTTTTATAAAAACACTAGTTTTTTCTTAGTGCATGTACTACTTTTCCGATGTGTCACATGCGCAAATGGCATGAAATCATATTCAAGATATGCCTAAACATAGCGTACAATTAACTAAGGGTATACTATATAAATATACTGTACAGTAAATACAGAATGATGCCTTATGGTTGTAAAGCCACTGCAGTACAGTATGTGTGAAATATATTCATTTGTACTGCACCATGGTGTACCTTGGTCAGAGCGGCCTATTTTACAAACTAGAACACACAGACCTCCACCCCCAGCAGAGCATATGTCATCTCTGCATACACTGGCTCAGGACACACCATCCCGGCCTCTCTGCTCGCCACTGTCCAGGAACCGGGCGATGCTATTCCCAGTTGTCTCTCTCTCCTCAGGAAGCACCATCAACCTGGACAGCACAGCAGAATGCACAGATGCCAGTGCCACGTACGTTTCTCCCAGATAACTCCACATCTTGCCCATCAGTTAAGAGAAGGAAGAGAAATTGTATTTGCGGTGCATTGGCATAGATGGGAGAGCAAGAGCCGACTCTTATGCCGCTCTCTGTTTCAGAACTTAGTGACTTTTAAAACTTACCAGGGGTGGACCACATCTGTAAATTTCGATTGGTATAGAGGCAAAAGGGCCTTATCTTGTATTCCCCAGGAAAGCATTCATAAAGCTTACATTATCTGAATGAAAAAGAGTATGTGACTAGATAAATGAAATGCTTTGAACAAAGAGGTGCTCGTTTCCTCTGTTTTATTCATCTGTGCAGCAATCAAACGATTTGATTAAACAAGGGAGCTTGACGTTATTTTTTGTCAATGAAAATAAAAAAAATCCTTTCATGTTTAAGTTTCCTTCTTTCAATTGTATGATTGTATGACTAGTATGAAACAACTCAGGGTTATTGTTATGCTAGGGCAGGCAGTGACAAGCGGCCAGATGTTGCCCCGGGCACCTAGCACATTACAGCTGTTCAAGAAGGCCACTAATTTTTCAACAACAACAATAATATAATCAAATTCTTATACTCCTTCACTTGTACATTTTGACAAGGTTGTTTTAACTACAGTACATTTTGCTATCAATTCTGTTGCAATAGACTATGAAATGCCCATAGTTTACAATGTAGGGCACTGTGACCAAGGTACAGAAATAAATATATTTCACAGGTACTGTACTGTAGTGGCTTTAAAACCATATGGCATCATGCTGTATTTACTGTACATATAGCATATTTATATAGTATACCCTCAGTTAATTATACGCTATCAATTCGGCATGAGGGGTGATTAGATTTTCCAGATTGGGACCCTCAACTGATGTGGATGGATCAGAATAATCAGTTTTCTAAATTCTGAATCCTTTCAGTAATGCCTGTTGCAGTCAGAATTCTGACTGTTTCATCTGTTTTATTTTAAATTGCTCTTTAATTTAAGACCAAGCAAGTGATATCTACGGACATCCCTTGTTTCTTGAAGCTTAATGCAGTTGATTATGTTTTCTGTTCAGTATAACCATGTGATTTCTTCATTTAATGTTTGTAGAATGGCAAAACATGTTCATGGTAAATAGGATATAATGGAACCATTTGAAGGATATATAGGAACAAAATTGTGGTATGTTTGCTCAGTTTTTTGAAACTGCAGCTTACAAAAGTCCTTCCTTGTATTCCTTGCTAAGTAGTGGCCCCAAATTTACGGGTGTTGGTACTGTAAATGCCATGTCTGTGCAATTCTTATCTCTCCCCAAGATAGTGGTTCAAAGTTCTTGTAGCCTTTGTAGAGCCACAAGGAATAACAAATCCCACATTATTCAGATATGCAGGCATGGAGAGTTATCTGTTACCAAGAACTGAGTACAAACACACCCTAACATCAAATAGTATGACTTAAAGTTTCAACATATTGATAAACTGTTCATTAGTTACAGGTAATTATAAAATAACCCTTTTTTCCTTCTTTGTTTAAATTAAAGAATTCTGTGAAGAACTCATTGATCACGAAACCATCACCTATAATAAATCATGCAGATACAGACATGCCGTAGCCAATTAAAAAAAAAAGTTTAAATTCTGTTTTTGGACTGCACAATTTTGTACAACCAGCAGGCGGTGCAGTGAATGCATAACCTGGCATATGGAAGCCCAGTAAGTCTTTGTCTGCTCACTACTGTACAGTACGATATATGGTATTGTGTAGTAATCAACTGCAGTATGATATAATCTGTATGTGTGAAATATTTTTCATTATCCAAATTTAAAGTTAAATTGTTTGCTGTTTACTTGTTGCTGAAATTTGCATTAAGACCAAATATAAATGATCTCAATGCAGATGTAAACCTCAAAGAAGCACATTGTGTTCACAACAAGCTATAGTGTAAAAAAAACATTTTTTATATATCCAACTGAGTAATTGTGTTTTTATAAAATAGCCATACTTTCTTTTTTAAAATTAATATTTAAAATAATGCAATACACAGTTTTAAATGAATAAAAGTCTAAATAGTAGACAAATTAAATTCTATAATTGGAAACATATTGTCTCAAGGGCTCAGCATTGAGCAGGATTTGAAACCAGGCATTTTCTGGCAACAGCCCAAATGCATCTTTATGCCATGTTAAGCTTTTATTGCTTCACCTGCCAGTTGTATGAAAAGCACATTGTGGTTTGTTGCACTGAGGTGTCTGCACTGCAAATTGCTACATTATCCAGCACACATTCTAAATGGCTGGATCTGTACAGTACATTAAGTACACAACAGAATGGAGACGTACTGTCAATAAAGAGCCAGAAAATTCATTTCAGGGACAAGAAAATACTATTTTTCAAAGCTACCTTCTAGAATATGAACCCAGTTATCAGTTTAAAGTGAAAGTGAAAGAGGAATTACATCTAAGTAGATTATGATTATGGAAAATCAGAGCATAGGCATGCACTGATTTTGTGCAATGAAATGAAAGATTTGGAGTCTTTCCATTAAATGCCTTGTTACAAAAACAGCCTAGAATATCTAAGAGAAACAGCAGTATAAATTAGATCTTTAAGAATAAAACCAAATTTTCTTCATGTTGACACATATGCATAAATCTCAGGATTAAGCCGGGTAGCCAGTGATTTCAAAAGAATGCAGTGAATTCAAATTAAATTAAAATCTATATATGTAAGATAAATGAACATAAAAGTACTGCAAAATAGATTTGGCCATTTTGCCCAACTTGTTTGTTCCTTTTCAACCACCATTTGATCATTTTTGACCTCAACTTGTAGAACAGACTGGCGACTTGTTCCACTTGTTCCGGGCAGCTCTGTTGCTAAGGATCTGTGCCTGTGGCTGGATGGTTGCCGGTGCCAGCAGAGGAATCTTACTCTGTTGGGCCCCTGAGCAAGGCCCTTAACCCCAGCTGCACCAGGAGTGCTGTATAAATGGCTGACCCTGTGCTCTGACCCCAAGCTTCTCTCCCTGTCTGTGTGTCTTGTGGAGAGTAAGCTGGGTCTGCTAAAAGAAATTCCTAATACAAGAAATTGTATATGGACAATCACGTGACCTTAATACCTGTATCTCTCTTTACTTGTTTCACAATTGTGAGCATGTGTCCTTATTTCAGAACTAAGTGAAGGGTTGCTTGCCATCTGAGCTACCATGGCTCCAACATACTGTACAAGACATTACATTAGCTCTTTCCAAGACTACTGTCTAGCTCCTGACTGGAAAGTCCTGGGTTCAATCCCAGGAAGCTACATCACTTGCCCTAATTCCTTCCAGACTCTTTTGTAACAATAACATACATTAGTTTGATGTATTGCCCTTGTCCTTGCTTTTCAGATATTTCTAGCAAGTTTAACAAGATCTTCATGTCTTCAGCTAACACTTGGTTTATTCTTCACTCACTATGGGGGCCTACTTTTCTCATCCTATGGCCAGAAGGTTGGCTGATAGCCAATGTGGGTTAAGCCAAATTTCATTGTACCTAAGTGCTCAATAAACTTTAGATGCTGTCATTCTTCATGAAGTGATTCTGGTGGGCCAGTAGATGGCATTATTTCATCTCTATGAGAAATTCCAAGGTGATACCTCAGTATGATGACTTCTGACTGTACTGTAAGAGCTCCCGTCTTTTGGCTGAGGAATTGATCCAAAGTCCTAACTGCTATGTATTATTTCAGATCCTGGGGCACTTTTTATAACAGACTTATTAAATGTATTTCATAATCTGGCCTTCCTTGAAGTTATCCATTAACTCAGTGGTGGAAGCAATTTCTCACTTTTTTACCTGATCTGCTGTATGAAAAAATGAAACCCAAAAATAAAAACTGAAATTCTGTTATTTAACCTCATTAACCTTATTTGACCTCTTTGGCAGTAATATTTATAGCTGAAATACATAATTTCATCAGTAGACAGCATAAATGACAAATTTCACTTTTGTTTCACTACTAATGCTTTTCACTGTAGTTTTACAGGTAAATAATGTTTAAAGTTGACAAATCAGAAATATTACATACAGCTAGCAATAGGAAAGTACTTGTACAAAACACTCTGAGTGTCCCATTAAGGGTCTGTCTCTGAGTACCTGCAGAAAGGACCGCGGTTCACTGATCTCCATCCCAGTCAGCAGGGTCTTCGCTCTGACTCTCTGCTCCTCCAGTTTCTTCTTCATCATCCTGAGGGTCTTTCTCTCATCTTCCAGTATCCTTCTGCAGTTCCGTATCTAGTATTAGACCATTATTGCAGACAATGTATTGTACTGTACTGTCTAGTAAAGACCTGGCCTCTTCTGCAATGCATTCAAATACCTGGAGAACAGATAAGCTAATAATGATACTAGAACAGAACATGAGTGATGTAGTGTATTACAGGAGGATCAGCACTGTTTGAAGAGAATTAAACTATACTCACTCTCAGATTGTTGCATATAGCTTCCTGCTCTTCACATCTCTTCTCCATGACTTTGGTAGTGTCCATCAGAATGTCCAGTGAACTGTGCACTTCCACCTTTTTCAGGCAACACAAGATTACAAGGAGTAATGATGGAAATACATAGGGAGCTAATTTGAATCAAGCATGTTAGACCTGATCCAGAATGTATTGTTCATTTAACTTACAGATACAGCCATTCAAAGTGTGCGGCACAGACACGTACCGCGGGTAATTGGCTACGTCATCGCATGTCATCGTGCGTCATACTGCGGTACGTGATTGGTTGACCGACAGGGGCACTCGTGGTGCGTTGGTCGGTTGTAGAAAGATTTAAATGTCTTTACTGTGCCCGTTTAAGTATTGAATATTTATATGGAATTTTACCACTGAAGGGAAATCTTAGTAGCTGAGCATAAAAAGAATAGGAGCATAACGCGAGTGAAGGCCATAAATTATATTAATTTTGAACATAAACATACAGTATTACAGTATATGGCTGGTCTCGGTACTTAATTCATGTACTATATTCATGTACTACAACACAATAGTACATGCTGTACAATGTCTGTTGATACTGTTTGTGTAGGGCTGTTTCACCATTCCTGATGTGACCTTGTGGGTGGTACTGAGGTCAATGTTCCTGACTTCTAAACCACAAGTTGGGTGTTCAAATCCAGCTGATGCCATGACTTTTCTTTTAACAAACATTTCTTTAAAAAAATAAAATAGCAATATTATGGACAATTAATTGACTTTTTATATTTCTAAATATCACAACATTTAAAGTCATTTTTAATAACAATGAATAGTCACCTTCTTTCCTTCTGACAACGGTCCCTGCTTCTGCTTCCTGCTTCTATCGTGTGTGTGTGGGGGGGAATCCCTTTAGATCTCCCTTCAGATTTAAAAGGTTATTAATCATATCTTCGGTGTTGCATCTTCCCAGTGTAGCCGATCTTTTGCTGCCTGGGTAAACTATCACAAAGCTTTAGAGAACTTAACATTTCTATTATCAACAAATTGTAAATATGAAATTTACATTGGCATTATTAATTTTTCACTTGAGTGTATGGAGGATTGTCAGCTGTCACTGAGAGCAGACCTCCCCTCTTAGGCTGCACGAACGATCTTTTAAATTTTTATAGAGAAATGGAGGCTGTACAGTATGCGTTACAATATAAACATTTATATTGATTTAAATCGCATTTTAATTTAAATCGCAAACGCGTGTTTAATTAAATGTATTTTTTTATTCACAATCAGACAAATGCAATATAAATTGTTATCTTTGTCTTCTAAGTATCTTAATAAACTTTCAGCATAGCTTTCTCCCCGTTTAGATTTATTTTTCTTGGGATTTTGGGATCAAACGTGGAAAGATTAGATTGTAATCATTTTTATTTTTTAAATACATTTTAGAAAAGTGTAATCAATACTAAAAAGCTGTATTTATATAATACCACTCGATACTTATATTAATGGAGTTTAGTTGATACTGTTTAAACCATTTGACCTTTTAATTATTTTTAATTGTATTACAGCATTGTACACATGCTTAAAAGAGAAGAGAGAAAATGCAAACCTTCTTCAGGTGTGAGGGTCTAAACTAAAAATTAGACACAAGAAGAGAAGAGGCTCTGGTGAAATTTCTCTTTTTTTAATTTCTCTTTTTTTCTTGGAAAAACATCTTCCAATCCGGATCCAATCCGGATCTTTAATCCGGGCACAGAAGGATTAAAAAAAGTCAGACAGGCAGGAGGGAGAGTGAGTTCTAAATAAAGAGGTATCCAGGTAACAGTGAAACGGGCGGACAGTCTGGGGAGATCGCCCGTTTTCCATATAAATAGTTCCCTGGTTCCGCACCCCTTGTTGTTACTCTCTCTCTTTTCTTTCTCGCTCTCTCTCAGGCTGGCGGGCTTGTCTTGTGTCTCTCTCTCGTCTGGGCACGGGAGTGCTGCTGGAAGGTGTTGACGGAAATACCTGATCATCAGCTCGAAAGATTTTAGTGCTCTGTGTATATTCTAATGGCAGTGGGGGCAGGGTGTGTGGGAACAGGTTTGGTTGAAATTGCATTGGGGATGTTCTTCACACCTGAAACATTTTCTCTGAAAGCATTTTCTTCCCAGTTTAGCTGATCTTGTTACAGCATGTTACAGTTTACTATTATTGACCATATTAATTTTAAGTGCTTAATGCCATTTTTTGACCACGCACAAATATTCTTATGTCCATATCTTCTCAAGGGAATCAGTGCGAATTGTAATACTAATTAAATGACCGCGGGCACTTTCTACCCCCTCTGACAGCAGGAACATTCCTATTCTTAGCTCAGCAGCTCATTACAATACAGGGTGTTCAAACCGTTTTTTTTTTACACAGTGAGACAGCGTCACGTTTTTCCGTGTTTACAAAGAAAGTGGAATACAGTGATACTACCTGCTATATAGATACATATTTTTAGATATTTAGACCCTTAAATTAATATCATTATTAATAATAATGATAATAATGATAATCAGCCAGTGAAAGCTCTGTTGTCCTTCACATGAATGCCTGAAACATTTTACCGAACCCAGGATTTTACACTATATTCCCCATTATAAAACGGATAATTCCGGTCCTGAAGTCTGATTACCTGACATACATTCGAAGAAGTCCTATATTTTCTAATATAGGCACATCCCGGAATTTTGACTTCACTATGTGATGAAGACATTTTAAAGACTACTTCTTAGCGTAGATAAAAAAGCTTGGATTCCCATGTACAGTATCTTATATACATATCTTTTTCTGTTGTCTTTGTTGATCTCTTGAGGATCCTTGTGATATTTTGAGCTCTCGTTGAATGATAAAAGTGTAGCAGTTTAAATCATTTTCGTTGTTGGAAATTATGAAACGCTCTGTTAAAAGCAAGAGAGTTTTTATATCTGTTATAGTAAAAGAAAATGCCCGACGAACTAGGGATTGAACAGTTTTTCAGTGCTTGTACAATCGATGGAAATGTTCAAATAAATGTGCTAAAGAAATAAACAAAAAAGTAAGTTATTCCTTTATCATATTGGCTAGCTAATGTCCCATCCTTGTTAGTTAGATCAACGAAATGCTGTGGTGTTACTTTTTGTCGATGAAAAAATAAAGTCTTTTCATTTAAAATGACGGTTACAAATAATGTGGACCAGCGTAATACTTGGAGTTTTACTGGTGGAGATCATACAGCTGTGTCTGGATATCTTGGTCAAATATTCGGCTAGTGTGTATTGTCTGTTTAGGGTTCTGTAGCATTCCTGGCTGGACAGGAGGCTCTACTGTACACAGAGGGGGGCGGGATGGGGGAACAAGCTGCCCAGCCGTGTGGTTGAAGCTGATACCCTGGATTCTCTCCAGACACAGCTGAATGAGCTCCTCCAGTCAGGACAGAAGACTCTACTGTACACAGAGAAGGGCGGGAGGGGGGAACAAGCTGCACAGCCGTGTGGTTGAAGCTGATACCCTGGATTCCCTCCAGACACAGCTGTATGAGCTCCACCACTCAGGACAGGAGGATACCCTGATACCCTGGCTTCTCACACAAACCATAAGAATCAAGTAATAGGTTTATTCCATGCTGAAAAAAAGAAGAAAGAAAACACATTCCATGTAACTAACGTCGGGCAATGTGTTTTTTTTTAATCTAACATTGACAGCCACATCTTAAATCTTGTCAGTCAGCTCTTTTTTCTCTATTTGAATTGTGGTGATTCAAATAACTTGGAATAACAAGTGGTCTCAAAGTCACCAAGCTCACAGAGCTTCAACAACAGATGACAACTTCCTTAGTCCTTCCTAAGTCTTCCTACAATTGTTAGACGGGGTGGGGATTATGAATGAATAGAAACATTTTATTAAAAAAACGTTTGCATTTGTTTGGGAGCTATATCATGTATTCTTCATATATAAGATATAATGATGTGTTCCTGCTTACACATTGCAGCTTTTCAGTTAAATATACAGTATTATCGCATATGCCTGAAATTGGAGATGCTCGCTGCGTGGTGAATAGCGACTAATAAGCTGTGAAAACATTTGTCTGTCTTTCTGTAGGGGGAAGGGAATCTGATCTGATCTGCAATCGTTGGAAGACTCGCCCCCTTCTACTTTGAAAATACCTGTGAAACCGGTTTAATTCGTCACAGCCAGCACTCCCGCAGAGAGTGATGAAAACCACGCTGCGCCACTCCTATTTGGCATTTTAGTTATGGAGGCAGAAAGACGCACCCCCCACCTCTGGGTGCCTGATTTGTCATTTAGTTTGACAGTAAATGTTTATATTGTAACGCATACTGTACAGCCTCCATTTCTCTATAAAAATCTAAAAGATCGTTTGCGCAGCCTAAGAGGGGGGGTCTGCTCTCAGTGACAACTGACAATCCTCCATACACTCAAGTGAAAAATTAATAATGCCAATGTAAACGTCGTATTTACAATTTACAACTATTCATTGTTATTAAAAAATGACTTAAATACGAACATGTTGTGATATTTAGAAATATAAAAAGTCAATTAATTGTCCATAACATTGCTATTTTATTTTTTTTAAAAAAATGTTTGTTAAAAGAAAAAAGTTGTGGTACCAGCTAGCTTTGAACACCTAACCTATGGTTCAGAAGTCAGGCACCTAGACCACAGTACCACCCACAAGGTTACATGAAGAGTGGTGAAACAGCCCTACACAAACAGTATCAACGAACATTGTACAGCGTGTACTATTGTGTTGTAGTACATGAATATAATTATATTGTTATTAATTTCTTTAGATACGCGATTCCATATTATATTCCCTATAAATCAAATTCTAAAAGTATGCTTGTTGACTCCGGTATCGAGCGTATTCGCAGAAAAGCTTATAGACTTCGATGGTTAATGTTTAGGGAGAAATGGAATACTGGTGTGTATTTTTTCTTACCGAGTACCGAGACCAGCCATATACTGTATGTTTATGTTACAAAATTAATATCGTTTATGGTCTTCACACATGTTATGCTCCTATTCTTTTTATGCTCAGCTACTAAGATTTCTGTTCAGTGGTAAAATTCCATATAAATATTCAGTACTTAAACAGGCACAGTAAAGACATTAAATATACATATACATACTGTATACAGTACAGTTTTGCATAGAGTAATATGTTTATGTTCCTAAATCAATATCTTTTATGAGCATGTGAAAGGCATGGTGAATCGGAGATTCTCAAAAATTACTGTACTTTGCATGATTGGAAACAAATGCGTGATTGGATCAACGAAATGCTGTAGTGTTACTTTTACAAAGACAGTCAATGAAAAAAAGAATGTGGACCAGGGCAATACTTTAAGTTTACAGCTTGTCCAAGGTCATTCATTATAAATACTATTAGTAATATCTTCGGTAAAGACTTTGATGGCGACAGCTCAAACATGAGAGGTTGAGCTTCATTAGCTCCACTTTGCGGAAATTCTGGATACTATTTTACTTGCGGTATCATGCGGTTCTATTCGAGAATTTACAGTATACAAAATAATGCGGTATCGCCTTTTTGTTTTGAATGGCTGCATCTGTATGTCACATATCTCAGCATCGTAGTATTCCAGAATTCATGACATAGCCACAAGTCTATAATTCAATTATGTAATTGTCTGGTATTGTAGACAATCAGAAATTTTATACTTAGAATATTAGACATTGGATCAATAAATACACAGAATACTTTTATGACCATTAGGAATAAATTCAGCAAACAGCATTCACCCAGATTGAACACAGAGATTAAATGTATTCAAATAATAAAAATAAAATTGTCTTAACGTAATAATAAAATGTAACAAAGACATAATGACATATAAGTCAAACTGTTGTTATATAAATTGGGTTGGGTTTGTGCTGGATGCAATCCTTTACATGTAGACCAAAAAGTCCAAAATCTTGTTTAGTCTGACCACAAAATCTTTTCCTGCATGGCTGATGTATCCCCTAAATGCTTTGTGGTTTTGTTCTTGTCATGTCTGCCTTCTTCCTTTGTCAATCAACAAAGATTCTTAATGCTCAGATACTGTAGTCGAGCTGTATTGTATGCTCATTTGAAAAGCAATATAAGTTGGGGTTTTAACCATGGTAACATATTGGTATACTATTTAAAGTTTATGGAATATATAACTATTAAAAGTTGCTTGGTCTTTGAAAAAAGATGCTAATTGGATTTTAATGATTTTCGTTTTTCATAGTGGTGATTGTCATACTTTTTATTGCTCTATTATCTTTTTTTCTGAACTATAGACTCTAAATACTGTAGCACTTATAAATGATGCTTTTTCGTCAGGTCATAGCAGTTCTGCTCAAAATAATACTTAAAATGATTGTTAGGGGGAGAATCACCCTTCTTCTTTTTAATTAGAAAACAGCCACTAACCACAATTTATTCACAACTAGCCCCTTTAATAAACCATAGTGGCCATGCCATGAAGTGACAAAAGCTAGGGCTGGGGCAGTAGCTGGGGACTTATTAACTTTTAGTTTACATACTGTATAGTGGCCAGTGCTGTTGTCACAGTTGTTGTGTTGTCCTGCTTCTTTGTTTTTGAAGTTTCTGTTTACTGAAAGTTTTTTTTTAAGCTCAAATAGTAGGACAGGTGCCAATCGATAAAGATTAACTGACACTACATGTAAGTATTGTTACAACTGGCAACCTATATACGGTCTGTTCATTAATTAGCCTCCAGCTGATATATCTGACTATACCCAAGACATCACCAGGACACCCCGACTGTCCTTTTAGCTCAGGAGCTCTGACCAGGAAAGGGCAGAAATAAGGCCTTCCAGGAGAACTGAGCATGAGAGGAAGGTGAAAAACAAGACATTACGCCACTGGCAACAGGAGAGGGCTCAAACTGTAGAGGAGGACATTGCAGAGTAAAGATCTCTTAACTTAAACACGATGATGCATGTTAGTATCATCCTTTTATACACCAGGGAAACCTGGGATTTTCACATGCCTCTACGGAGTTCTGGAGGCTTCTACTCCACAGAGTAGAGCTGTTTTTTTGGATTTAATTTAATGGAAAATCTAGAGGTGTGAATAAATATTACTGTTGTGTTTTCTGGAATTCATTTAATTACTGACAGCGTAACAAATATGACTTTACTCTGGGCAGTTGCATTAAAATGACAGTACATCACCTTTAAAATTGTTAATCAAAACATCAACCCATTTCTCAATTTTATCATAGAATGTTTTTATTCCAGTTTCACTACGAGTATGAATATGGAAGGCCCTGTATATAAGTACACAGTGGTATGGAGTTGTATTTAGCACATTATACATTCACCCGCACTCACTAAACCTCTATCTCAGTGTAATTTCACTGTCTTATTTTGTCTTAACAGTTAGTCAATGTGAATATAAAGAACATATAAGACTCTCTCCATCTCAATCTCCCAATCTCTCTGTCAGTGCAGTGCTACTACAGTACATGTTACATTTGTATACCTAAGAAGTTACCTAAAGAATCCCCTCCTGTCTCTTCTCTTCCTGGTGGGTGGTATTTATGCCTTACCCCTTACCTTGTGCCTCTCTGCTGCATCTTCCACAACCTCTAAAGTGTGCCCCTGATGTTCCACTGCCTCCACACAGGACCAGCATGCCAACACAAGGTCAGTCTGGCAGAAGAGCTCCAGTATTTTCTGGTGCCCCGGGCACAGTGCCTCTCTCTGCTGCAATATTCCACGACACGAGTTCTCAGGTGCCCTCTGCCTCCTCCTCACCCTGCGCCCCATCCTCTTTTCTCTCACATTCTCTGACATGTCCCTGAGATGCTGGTTGGACCAGAGGTTCGTCTCCGATATGGGGGTCCTGCACACTGGGCAGAGGGGGTCAGGGATTGTGGCGGCCCTGTGACTTTCCATGCACTCCCGGCAGAAGGAGTGACAACAGGACTGCAGTGTCACAGGGTCTGTGAAGATATCCAGACACACGGCGCACATGATGTTCTCCTCCAGGTGCGATCCTGAGGCCATTCTTTCTCAAGACAAACAGCGAGGCAGTGCAGTAGCTGGCAGTGGATTCTCCTCAATTGATGTTAAATATACAGTGCAGTACTTTCACATTTACTTCCTTTAGATTGCGTGCATTTCCAGTAAAGGCTTATCTGCAGACACATGAAATACCTGTTATCACTGCATATCTGGGAATTTCCAGTCTTATGGCATAAACAGCCAATCACAAGACCACAGCAGTATCGATGGGGACCATAAAATATCAAAGTCTCTGAATATCCTAGTGAGTAAAATATACAGAATCATCAGAAAATGGAAAGTGCATCATACCACCAACACCCTGCCTAGATGAAGCTGTCCCTCCAGTCAGAGCAGCCGTAAGATCAGGAAGGACTTTGTATTTGCAATAAAATGAAAGAACTGAAGCTTTCTTCTGCATATTGTGTCCTCATTCATTTATTGTTTTGACAAGACAGCATTTAAAGTTGTTCACCTTTGCTCAGTGGTGGTAGGATTTCCTAGAAGACCGCTGATTTGGTCCATTTCTTCATCTTGTTGACAGTGTGTTTGAATTTTGTTTTTACTGATGGAACAACATGAATTAATATGTATACCAATCTTATTTGCGTCTGCTGTATGTTCAGCCTCCCCTTGATTGCCGATCGATGAATAGATGGACGAAAAACAGCAACTGCTTTTGCTAAGAGGGGAATATAGTACAGGGGATATAATGAGGGGAAAAAATACAGAAGAATACCCGTACAAAAATAGAGAACATTAGAGAAATAATGTTTCTCTATAACATTAGTTCACAGTTTACATTTCTAATTCTATAATGATTTACTGATTTACTATTTACAGATTAATTGAATAATTACAAAGATTTATAATACTATTTTAAGAGAAGATAATTCTAGCCTTGTATTATAAATAATATTGACTATGCTATTACCGTACACAATAGACTAGACTATTAAACTGTACTAAGTTTTGTGTTCTTTGCTAAGAAAGTTAACCCAAGAATATTCTTATGAAATATAACTAGAGTATATCATATAAAGATAAAGTAATAAACACATAATAATAATAATAATAATAATAATAATAATAATAATTGCTTACACTTATATAGCGCTTTTCTGGACACTCCACTCAAAGCGCTTTACAGGTAATGGATCCCCTCCACCACCACCAATGTGCAGCATCCACCTGGCTGATGCTAATAACTATGCTATTACCATACACAATGATCTAGCAATTAACTCACAGGCAATGCTTTCAATGGCAGGAATCAAGATTGTAGCAGACTGATATGCTGGCAGCCGATTATTGACAATGTGCTTCAGTAATAACATCACATCCTATTTCCCAGATCAAAGTGTAAAGATACTGTACCATAGAGTTTTGATTTTGGTCTAGCATTAACTACATACAAATGGCCAGCAGGGGGAGCTAAAAACTAAAACTGAAGGCAGAATACCAAGTATGAAGGAGAGGGGGCAGGAGCAGATAAATGAGGCACAGAAGAACAAAAGACATGAAGAAAGGGCAGGGAGTGGGGAGGAAATGGGCATGGTGTCAGGGAATCTATTGGTAGAATAGGAGGATCCTTATGCGTATCTGTGAATCCCACAGAACGCGGAGTAGCACAGGGACAATCCAAAAGACAATCCAAAACAAAATCCAAAAGGCGTGGTCAAAAGGCAGGAGCAAAGATTTGGTACCAGATTAGTCAAAAGGTTTAGAAACACACAAGATAATACAACTAGAGGCTTCTCAATAGGGAGCATGGGTAGGTGTGTGAGTGAAGTTTAAATACTGAAAGGAATGTGGTTGGATAATTGGTTTGGGAGTGAGAATTTGTGGAATCTAGTGCATGTGGCAATGTGATGGGTTTAATTAGGAATGAGATTGTGAAACAGTGGTTTTGGGAATGCAACGCGTTTGCGAGGGAGAGTGTGAGGCGTGACACATGGAGCAGGTGAGGATGAATGTCCATTTACTTTAATTTCTCCAAGACCAGCCTGCTTGGGAATATTCAACTCACCTGTGCAGCCTGCCGGGATTGGGACAAACATGACCCCAGTGCAGAAAAATGAGGAGGAATCGATGTTTTTCCAGACCAGCCTAGATGTACAAACCTCATTTCCCATCATATTCACATTGCCCCATATTTTGAGGTGCAGGTCAAACTCTACTGTCTGCTGTGTCATAAGCAGTAAGTAAGATGGAAAGGATTTAAAAAATGCAGGAGTTATGGAGGACTCCATATCACAGTGGTGCTGCCCGTTAATCACAATGACAAATACAGATGCATTAGTTAGACCCTGCATTGACCTCAGGGAACTCATTGCAGTGTCAATGGTTGATGCATGTCCTACACTTTCAGTGGAGGAACTGCTGTATTCATTCTTCGTGGGGTAATAAATTTCTATTATGTTAGACCCCCAAGAAAAAACAGCCTTGTAATATGTTGTGGAGGTGCTCCAGGGGTGAAGGGCTGCTAGAGTTGCAAAGAGCAAATGTGCAATTGGGAAGAGCATCCATTTTCCAACTGCACAAACGTATACCAGGGCCAATTTTTTTTTTCAGGAGCAAATTCATCTACCAGTATATCCTTAAACAGTGAGAGGAAATTGGAGCACCCTGCAAAACCCTTCAGAACCATGGAGAACATACAAACTCCACATAGATAGTACCCTAGGCCCAGGCCTGAACCCAGGGCCCCAGTGAGGCAGCAATACCAACCACTGTGTCACAATGGTATTCACTTTTTTTTACTATTACTATTTTCTATTCTTTCTCTTTTTCAAAATCCTTGATTCTTTTCATAAGTGTTTTATTTGCATTATTTGTATTCAAAATAAACATATCTCTTTTCATAAAATGAAGCAGTCCTGAACTGATTTCACACAAATCAACCTCGCCACTTCACCTGTCTTGAATATGGGTTGTTAAGCATTGTGTTAATTATCATAAGGTTGGTTTGGTGATTAACTTTAGATCACAAGACGTGTTTTATACCTTATCTCGGTAATTCAATGACATCTGTATAGAGGACATGCGGTAAAGGTCTTACAACAAACTCTAAGGTTTAGTCACATGTGTTGTTCACCTCCTGTATATGTACAGATGAAGCCATTCAGAACACGCAGTAGAACCTAGTGACACATTACAGTGGCTGCACTCTGCTTTGTTATAGCATGGCGTTGTTCACCTGTGTGACTCACTGGCCAAAGTCAAACAATATGTGGTACTTGTGGAAATATTAGCCTCCTACAACAAAAATGTACTTGTTTTTTTTTAATCCACCTGTCATGGAATATTAATATATTATTAATCATGTAACTAAAGGGAACTTTTGGTAGCTGGAAATAAAAATAGGTTTCTGAAAGTCATTATACATATTAATTTATGAATGTAAATATAATCATTTAGCTGATTGAGGTAGGGTATTTTACTTTCTTTATAAACATCTGCATCAAATTCTTTAACTCGGTCACCCATGTTATTTTTGTTTTGACATACTTAATTTAACCACATTTTCTGTAGCGTTTGTTACAATGTAAAATGAAACGATTGTCCAAACAACTTGCTCAAACTGCGTGAAGATTTGGTTCAGTGGTAGCATTGTTGCCTGTGAACTAAAAGGCACTGGGTTTACTTCCTGACCAATGTGCCAGTTGTGCTTTTAAGAAATGAACACTCTTTCTGTAACATTTAAATCAATGTTTCTAGTATTTTTAACATCTGTATTAATTCTGTATGTCATAATATATATGTATATACAAAAATAACATTAGTAATACATGAATGAACATGAATGAGCAAACATGTGAATACTGACAACAGTAAAACCCACGTCTACTGGCCAGATCAGACCAACAATCTCCAGTTGTCTCAAGACGACAAACAACAAACATTTAACATCAGTAATATTATGAAACCAAACCTAAAATGTGTTTGCATCTCCCTGGAATTGGCCTTTCTCCCTCCCCCCGATAAGTTAAAAAAGGGGTAGCTTTTGTTTAAACAGTAAAATTAAATTGGTCTTCAATACCTTCCTGATATCATGTGGTGAGTAGTAGAATTCTTCCTTTTCATGTGAAAGGGACTGTGATTGATCCTGGCCAAAACACAAATTGTGCTTTTAACAAATTGTTCCTGAGGCATAATACTTTCTCTAATAATAAAATAATGTGTAAACTATACTCACATTTAAGTTACTTTTATATTTTTTAAATTTAAATGTGATATTTTAAATATTAAAATAATATTATTAAAGATGAAGTAATAACATTATAATGAACCTCCAGAGCAACAATTTCCAGGATGATTGGAAATAGCCGGGAAAATAGAAATCACAAGTGTGTTTTTCATTTGTGTACAATATTTAGTAAAATACGAATTTAAAGCCACTGTGATTTAAAATATAAATTTTATTTTTTCCCTATTTTTTGGCTGCCCTTTTCTTCCTTCTAGTAGATACTGTAGCTGCATCAGCCTATGTAGACTTCAAAGGAACAGGTAAAGGTTTATTCCACGCTGAAAGGAAAAGGGTGTGGAGCCTTTTTCAAGTGTTTTTTTTCTTCTTACTAGTTCATATAATTATGTTTTTTATAATTGGTTTCATCAAAGTTGTTAAAACACTTTTTCACATATCATCTATTTCAGCTTAACTTTCCCAATGTGGCACTAGAAGGGGTGTTTCTTGCTTTGTTAGTGCATGGCCTCCTCACAGTGGGGGAGGGAAACTGGGTGAGGGCTGTTCTTTTATTTTCACTTTGCTTCTTGTCTGAAGAAGCACATGCACTTCACTCTTTGCAGTTTGAAATGTCTAATGTATTTTAGAATTAAAATATTTAATAAATAATCTTGTTCTCTAACAATAACACTAATTCATGTGTATAATATAGAGATGTTTTTAATTGTCCCCCTGGACAGGGTGAGAAAAAAATTTGGAGGCATTAACTATCCAGTCATTACAAAGGGTGCAGTGTCACCGAGATGAGTGCATTTGCAAGACAATGCAAAGGGTATGAATTGCAGCAGCCACAATTTCTGCTACCACAAGGAAAAAAAATAAAGACTGTTTTCTCCTAATCCGGACACAGGATTAAAATGCATAACTGTAACAAATTATGTCAAGTTTCACTCTCTTGTGTAAAAATCATGACATTTATAAAAATTAAGATTCTTCAGTTTTGAAGTATTCAATGCCACATTAAAATATGATTCTTTAATTACTTCATATTTAAAATAAAATTGCGGGGCTCTCAATATACTCAGTTTAACGATCAGATAGAGCTGTCATAATTACAGTATAATATAACATTCGTAATGTAATAATATAACAATTTCACAGAGTCATGCCACACCCCAAAAAATATTCCAGTAGGTTAATTGGCTTCTGGGAAAATTGGACCCAGTGTGAGTGTGTGCTTAGTTTGTGCTTGTGTCTGTGTGTGCCCTGCGATGAACTCGTGGCCCGCCCAGGGTGCATCCTGGCTTGTGCCTGTTGCTTGGTCTCTGATTAGGCTCCAGCTTCCCCACTACTTTGTACTGGATAAAGCAGATGGATTGGTGAATTTATAATTGTAAAAACATTCTAATTCTGAATTAATTCTAATTTAAATGCAATACAGACAACACTGTCATCAAAATGAAATATTTTCAAATGTTAATGAAGTCTGTATACGTGATATGGCAGTGTTTCCAAAGTTGTTTTACAGATCTGTTAATAACTACTTGGCTAAATTTACTACATAGTGATAATAACATAGTGTATAATCCAATTTCCTTGTACTTTTCTATATTTATGTATTTGTTTTGCATAAAATAGTACAACAATGGTCTATGAAGGCATGAAGGCATTTCTCATTCTAACTTCTTAAATGTGTGGCTCAACAGACAAATTGAAACTTTAGAAGTTCTTTGAATTGCCTAGATATTTTAAAAAGGATTCAATGAGAAACTGTTTCGATTATCTTCAGTTTAAGAAAAAATATTGACACAGCTAGAAAATGTTATGGTATGAGTGTTAAAGCCTTTTCTTAGAAAATGAAATTGTTTGCTAATATTCCCTTTTTCAGGCTAAAAAGATTTGTGGAGCCGGTTTTATTTTACTGTTTACACAAACACACAGAAAAAAATGGTATTCAAATGTTTTTGCGCTGTTATCCTATCAACCAAGTGCTTGAACTGTCTCTAGAGACTGTGTAACTAATGGTCAAGTTCTTTGTAAAGTACGTACAGTGGTCACAGGAAATAAAGCACTATATCTTGGGAATAAAATAATTCTTTCAATGGCACAGACAACACAAATGGTGCACAAATTAATAGTGGGGGGGGGGTGGTGTCATTATTTGTGTGGTTTGTAGGGTGGCCAACTTCACGTACATAGCTAATTCCCAATTGGATACAATTTGATCTTGGCTGGTGAAACCAAAAGTCCAGAACTTTGTGAACATTTTTATTCGTCTAAGTAATACAGATGCAGCCATTCAAAATGGGTGGGGTATTTCGCGGTATACCCCGGTGGGCGTGTCGCATCAAAACGCAGTATCACGCGGTTTATCGCGTCATTTGACGCATCACCTTGTAAAACCGCCAGGAGGAGCCAATAAAGCTTAACCTCTCATGTACAGCATCTGAGCTTTTGAATTTAAACTGTGTATTACAGCATGTTAATCATCAGTCATTAAAAAGTTGGTATATTTTATGAAAGCAAGATTGCTCAGTTGGACAAAAGTACACAACCTACCCTTATCAGAAATATTTATGCATCAAAGCCTTTACCGAATATTTTACTAATAGTAATTAATAATAGTATTATGCTGGTCCACATTCTTTTTAACCGTCATTTTAAATGAAAATACTTTTAGTTTTTTCTTTGACAAATAGGACAAACAGGCTAGCCAATACGATAAAGGAATGATAAAGGAATGACTTTTTTTGCTAATTTCTTTAGCACATTTGTACAAGCACTTGGAATCTGTCCAAGCCCTACTTTGTCAGGCATTTTCTTTTACTGCAACGGACATAAAAACTCCCTTGCTTTTAACAGAGCGTTTCATAATTTCATAATTGATTTTTCATAAAATCAACGCTTTCTTTTCCGTATACCAGATATTATGGAACCACTTCAGAAGGGTGTCAGTCAGTCAGATTCCAGGAATCGGTACTTTAAAGAAAAAATACACACCGGTATTCTATTTCTCCCTAAACATTTTAAGCATCGAAGTCTTTAACTAACATGTGAAATAGCGTGTAAAAAAGTGGTAGTTTTAAGCTTTTCTGCTAATATAATATGGAATCGCGTATCTAAAGAAATTAATAACGATATGATTATATTCGTGTATTGCGACATTTCTTTGAAAAAATAGAATAGCAATATTATGGACAATTAATTGACTTTTATATTTCTAAATATCACAACATGACCGAATTTAAGTCATTTTTCATAACAATGAATAGTCACCTATGTGTTACAATATAAACATTTATATTGATTTAAATCGCGTTTTGATTTAAATCGCAAACGCATATTTAAATATATGTGTTTTTTGATTCACAATCAGACAAATGCAACATAAATTGATATCTTTGTCTTCTAAGTATCTTAATAAACTTTCAGCATAGCTTTCTCCCCGTTTAGATTTATTTTTCTTGGGATCTTGGGATCAAACGTGGAAAGATTAGATTGTAATCGTTTTTATTTTTTAAATACATTTTAGAAAAGTGTAATCTATACTAAAAAGCTGTACACCACCTGCTATAAAGATACATATTGTGATACTTTCGGGCTTGGATAGGACGGACACAAGAACTCAGACTTGCGGAGTTAAAGCAAGTTAAAGCCTTGATTTTATATATCACCTTTAAAAGTGGCATCTCAAAGCAATACAGATCACAAAGTAAATACCCAACACTGATTGTACCCATCTGTCATGCTAATAAAGCACCTTAGATTGAAATGAATCGAGAGAGGGAGGGGGGGAGCATGTTTGAGCTGTCGCCATCAAAGTCTTTACCGAAGATATTACTAATAGTATTTACAGTATAATGAATGACCTTGGACAAGCTGTAAACTCAAAGTATTGCGCTGGTCCACATTCACCATGCCTTTCACATGCTCATAGAAGATATTGATTTAGGAACATGTATACTGTACTGTATACAGTATGTATATGTATATTTAATGTCTTTACTGTGCCCGTTTAAGTATTGAATATTTATATGGAATTTTACCATAACGTGTGTGAAATCCATAAACGATATTAGTTTTGGAACATAAACATACAGTATGTAAACTGTATATGGCCGGTCTCGGTACTTTAAAGAAAAAATATGCACCAGTATTCCATTTCTCCCTAAACATTTTAAGCATCGCAGTCTTTAACTAACGTGAAATAACGTGTATAAAAAGTGGTAGTTTTAAGCTTTTCTGTGAATATGCTCAATACCGGAGTCAACAAGCATACTTTTAGAATTTGATTAATAGGGAATATAATGTGGAATCGCGTATCTAAAGAAACTAAAAACGATATAATTTGGTTTCTGTCAAAGCGCAATGAAACCTATAACTTGATTCTTATGGACGCCCGGTCCCGCCAGGGATTAAAGAAAAACATGGAATCGCGTATCTAAAAGCGCTAAATTGCATTTTGAGTGCGGTTTTTGACTTTTTTTAAATTACAACCCATACATAAGCTGATACTGTTTAGACTTTTTTTAAAACTATTACAGCAGCACAATGTGCTTTTTCACGAAACCTCCTAGAGTAACGAAATGTCTTGCGTTGTACAGCTTTCCAGCTAAATACTGTATATTTATCGCTTACGCCTGACATAAGAGGTCTCTCTCAAATTCCTCCAATTATCATAATCCCGCCCCTTATGCAAAACCAAACCCTCCTCCCATCCCAGTTTATCCTCTTTATCATAAACAAAATCCACCTCAATTTTCAACATAAAGCATTACACAAAATCAATACCTCAACACTCCATACTCAACAACGATAATTCACAAACAGCCAGAACATGTAACTCCACATTCCCAAATAGAAATTCCCATAGCCCCGCCCCTTATGCAAAACCAACATCCCTCCCCTGTTCTCTCTCGCCGCTGGCGTTTGTAATTGTTTTAATTTTTAAATAAATTTTAGCAAAGTCATGTATTTTGCTAAGTACAACCCCCTCTCTGCGGGAGTGCTGGCTTAAAAATCCGGGCTATATAAAGCTCTATATTTCCTATATTTATGTCTTTATTTAGTGGTTTCATTAGTGACAAAGGCTAAACTTTCTTAGAAAAATGTCTTTAATGTAAACCATGTTTGCTATTAATTTATTAAAAATCTTAAGATTTCTATATTTATGTCTTTATTTAGTGGTTTCATTAGTGACAAAGGCTAAACTTTCTTAGAAAAATGTCTTTAATGTAAACCATGTTTGCTATTAATTTATTTAGGGCTAGAATATGTTCATTGTCTTCCAATGAAAGAAGGGTTCCTTTCGCCGTAGTCGGGTTGACATTAGAAGCTTGCCACGCCCGGACTGTTTTTAAGATTAAAAATCTTAAGATTTCTATATTTATGTCTTTATTTAGTGGTTTCATTAGTGACAAAGGCTAAACTTTCTTAGAAAAATGTCTTTAATGTAAACCATGTTTGCTATTAATTTATTAAAAATCTTAAGATTTCTATATTTATGTCTTTATTTAATGGTTTCATTAGTGACAAAGGCTAAACTTTCTTAGAAAAATGTCTTTAATGTAAACCATGTTTGCTATTAATTTATTTAGGGCTAGAATATGTTCATTGTCTTCCAATGAAAGAAGGGTTCCTTTCGCCGTAGTCGGGTTGACATTAGAAGCTTGCCACGCCCGGACTGTTTTTAAGATTAAAAATCTTAAGATTTCTATATTTATGTCTTTATTTAGTGGTTTCATTAGTGACAAAGGCTAAACTTTCTTAGAAAAATGTCTTTAATGTAAACCATGTTTGCTATTAATTTATTAAAAATCTTAAGATTTCTATATTTATGTCTTTATTTAATGGTTTCATTAGTGACAAAGGCTAAACTTTCTTAGAAAAATGTCTTTAATGTAAACCATGTTTGCTATTAATTTATTTAGGGCTAGAATATGTTCATTGTCTTCCAATGAAAGAAGGGTTCCTTTCGCCGTAGTCGGGTTGACATTAGAAGCTTGCCACGCCCGGACTGTTACACCAACGTATTAGCATGTTAAAGCGATTTCATTGAGGAGCCTAGCTTTCTTAACTAGTAAGTACTGTACTTACTGGGTTTTTGAGGGGGGCAGGTGTCTTTCGCTGGAAATCTCGCCCCCTTCTACTTTGAAAGTAGAAGGGGGCGAGTATACACTACAGTATATTGACATTTTTTATATTTCTAAATATCACAACATGTTCGCACTACATACATAATGTGAAATGGCCCCCTTGTGCTCATTTAATCTTTACACTCTCAGTAATCTAAACACAACCCTCACTATGCACACAGTGATCTCACATACAGTAGGGTTCATAACTTCTGTTTTCAAAATTGTCTAAATAATAATAATTCCTTACACTTACTGTATATAGCGGTTTTCTAGACTCTCCACTCAAAGTGCTTTATAGGTAATGGGGACTCCCCTCCACCACCACCAATGTGCAGCCCCACCTGGATGATGCGATGGTAGCCATACTGTGCCAGAACGCTCACCATACACCAGCTCTCAGTGGGGAGGAGAACAGAGTGATGAAGCCAATTCAAAGATGGGGATTATTAGGAGGCCATGATTGGTAAAGGCCAATGGGAAATTTGGGCAGAATGCCGTGGTTACACCCTTACTCTTTTCGAGAAACGTCCTGGAATTTGTATTGACCACAGAAAGTTCAAGACCTGTCTATTGGAACTGTTAATACAATGGTGAATACTATAATTGCAGTTCTCCTGTTTCTCGCCTAGTGTAGTGGTGGAGACAGGATGCGGGGTGAAAGGAATAATGGCGAAGCACTGTTGAAATGGCACCTCAGCATTAAACAGAGAAAGAGAAATTAAATAATTAATTGGATAATTGTTAATTAAATGTGGATCTCCAGAAGGAGATCCAGTTTGTTCAGAAAGCCCAGGAATACAGTGAAAATGTGACAGTTTCACAGGGAAACTGCTAGCCAAAGAACACGATTCCTTTCTGTTCAATTTCTCTTTTGGCCTTTCTTTTAATTGTGCTTGCAACTCATGGTACTCCTTTTCTGTAACTGCGTCCTGTTTTGTCATATTTTGTCAAGTGCTCTCTTTTCCCTTTTAAGATTCTTCCCAATTAATTTGTTCAGTCAAATGGAAACCTGTTTCAGCTTTTGATTTACTCACTTTTGTGATAGATGTGGTATGTGCTTCACCTAGAGTCTGTTTAAGCTGATGTCATGGATGCAGTAGAATATCTGCATCATTCCTTTGTACTTCTCTTGAAGTGCCGCCTTCCATCAACGTCTGCTTTTAGGAAATTGTACAATTTTGCTTTGGACTCAATCTGAACAGTTTTAAAAAATGAGCTATGGAGTGCTGAAAAGGTGTAGCTGGGCTGGTGATTCAAAAGTGATGCACAAAGAGAAGTCCCAGGTGCCAGTGATGTGTGTGTACTGTATATACAGTATACATGTAGGAGAGTGGGAATGAGTGAGATTAGGATCTAAACCTCCTGCTAAACTTCTGCCAACCTGTCTGAACATGCTGTGCTCTTACATTCCCTTTTCTGTCTCTCTTTCTCTCCTTGTTTTTGCAATTATCCATTCTGACCTCATAAGAAGAGGCCTGGACAGGGCTGAATGTTTACTCTTTAATATTGCAGTCTTAAAATTTTACAGTGAAGTTAATTAACCTGAGAAAATAATTGGGACATGTTGATCTGTGTCTTTTTCCATGTTTTCTGAAAATATTCACTTCACATGATCTGTCTGAGAATTAAATTCTTTTCATGCAAGAAATTTGTCTGGTTACTCTAAATAGTATTGTCTTCAGAGGATTATTCGTTCTTCAAGCCAATTGATCAGAAAGGAAATCTCAATGAGACTAACCAGTGCATTGTTGAAACAGATTTTATCAGTAAAGCTACTCCAGCAAAGGACATAGTCTCCCGGTCAAAGGGGATTGTTTTTTCTCTCCTTTACCAAAAGCTTTTCTGATAATACTTCAGAAAGGGAGTTTCTTTCAATAAAGCAGAACAGAGCAAAAGCCCACAATACAAAATCATGAGAATTTGTATCCATATGACACTTTGACTCTAATACTTTTATCAGACCTACACATTTGTAGTTACAAATATGGAGAATGAAGACATGTAGACATATACCTCTGACCGGCCTACCTTCAAAGAGGTGAAAGATGAAACTTTTTCTTCATCGTCAACTCAGTAAATGTCTTTAAACTTTTGAAAACTGTAACAAAGCATAAGTTTAAAAACATATTTTCATTGCACCCATCATGTCCACTGGTTGGGGAATAAGGTTCAACCCTGTTGCATAGAAAGTTGCCTGTAGGGTTTTCCCTAAGCTTTCCAACTTTTGCTGCTGTTGATACAGCTTGTCACTACCCTCTGGCATCTCTGACACCTGCCTTCTTGGGGCAGTCAGGGTGAGAGTGCCAGTAGCAAACAAACCTACCAAAAATAGCAAATGCACAACAGTGGCGGCAGCAATCAGTCCTCCCAAAAGTCTTTTTGGGTGGCTGATCCCAGTCATCTCCTTCTGAGTGACTGTCGCCTTTCTAAGCTGGCGCAGCATGTACATGGTGTCTTTCTCAGTATGCCATGTCGCATCCTGGGCACCAACATCCTGGAAATCTGGGGAGATCTGACGCAGCTGCGGATTCTGCTCCTCCGTTTCCAGGGCATCTGCTTTTACGATTTGTTCATGCCTGTGCTCTAGGAACCCTGCAGGGGACGGTGCAGCGGTGGAGCATGCCTGACCCTTGGCTGAATGGTCATCTGGAGCACCTGAGTGATCTGGGATTGTTACCCCATTCTCACTGTTCAGGTCCACCCTGCACCCCTCCTGATTGAGGAACCCCTCTATCTGCATGTTTACAATCGTTCGCTGGGCGTGGGTGTAGGACACCTGCTCGCTCCCCACTTCCCTCGCTAGGGGTTCAGGGAGCTGCCCCAGCACTGGGATAGCTAGTTCATGGTCTTTGAACTCGCTATCACTCACCAGGCTCATGTCAGTGCAGGCGGGAATTCTGACATCCCCCTTTGCCGTGTTCGGCACTAACAGGCGGGTGGCTTGAGCATCCAGCTCCAGTCTGGCTGAACCACTTTTGGTCAGACTCAGACTGACAGACTGAGCTGGTGGCTGTACGAAAACCTGCTCGGCTTTCATTCCCTGTCCCTTCCTGGGGACTGGGTGTGTTGGAAACCCTGCCGTTGAAGCAGGAACAATCAGGTCAATCTCACTCACTACCTGGTAGTTGTGATAAATAATGTTACCTGACTGCAGGTTCCCTGGGTCACAGCAGAGGGAATCGGCATCTGGGATCAGGTGTGTCCACCTGGACCTCCTGTCTAACCTGTGAATGTTGCACCAGGGGCACCTGGGAGTGGCCCTGTGACAGCTGCTCAAGCAGATCCTCCCTAATAGAGGACCTCTCAGGGCTAAGGGTGAGGGCTACATCACCAACCTGCTCTCCTGCCATCTGGATCCTTTCCACCACTGCGGGGTGGCGGTCCTGACCCCTCTTGGGTGCCAGGGTGCACAGGGAAAGCTCCTTTTCATCACCAGGTGGGGAGATCTGCTCCTCTTTAGGGATGTAAAAGGGGTGTGCTTTACCCGGTGGATCAGGAGGCTCCTTGGAGCACCGTTCCTGTGGCATAGAGGCTGTTGGGACCTCGGCCGGGACAGGACTACCCTGTATATCTGGGGAACAAAACAATATTTTTATTTCTTGTCCAGAGGGAACAGAAGGAATCTCCGCATAGGCTTCTGTGTTCGGTGGGCACTGTGTGAGCACAGTCTGCCTCTTGGCCCCCCTTTCCTTCTGTACAGAAGGCTTATGAGCCTTGACCTGTTTCCACACTTTGCCTTTCTGGTGATCCACCAAAGGTTCCTCTCTGAGTAGCATGCCCTTTTCTTTTTCTACCCGTTTGAGCTTGCCGTGTGACATCAAACACCTTTCAACCTCAGTGTCAATCAGTGTCTCACTGTGTAAGACATCTCCCATGGCAGCCTTGAGGTAAAAGCTTCCTGCTTTTCCTCTGTGTTTTACTGCCTGCTCTGTGACTTCAGGGGTGAAGTCAGCACTCCCTTGGGAGTGGCTGACCTCATCCAGGCAGGAACCCTTCCGCTCAATCAGATAGACTGAGGGAGGGAGAGGGGGCGGGTCTCCGCCTCCTCCAGTGGAGAGTATCAGCTCATTCACGCTTCCGGCAGCCTTGGGGAGCGGTTGTCCCTGTCCTAATAAAACTTGTTCATGCCTGGCCAGGCGGGTGGCTACTGAATCTTTTTGTTCAGCTTTATCTAGCCCTTTCCCTCCCCCGGTGTTCTCATGGCACTTAGGACACTGGGTGCGGTCCTGTATGCCTGCTTTGGAATGGGGCTTAGCCAGCTCAGGAGCCTGTGCTCCTTCGAGCAGGAGGGAGTTAACCCTGCTGGCTCTGACGGCGAACAGTCGCTTTAACAGCTTTTTGCTCAGAGCGACTTTGGACATCATACTCCCAGGCTTTCTGCACGAATCTCCTAATATCATTTTCATGGTCTGTGCATCTGTATGCATTAAGATCATCTTTCTGACTGATGGGTGGAGATTCGCAATGAATAAACCCTTGAAATGTGTGTTCTCTTCGCAACCCTCATCATTTTGCCCTGCAAAATAAGTTCGTCTAAGTCTCTTGTAATATTCGCGAGGGGACTCGGCTCTCTCGTGCTTAATGTTAAGGGCGGCGGCTATCGTGGGAGACGGGTCAATAAACGTACTGTATTCTTGGGTAAGTGCATGACAAAGCTGTTCAAAGTCATTACAGACTTTCTTCATCTGCCTAGCCATCCACTCATGTACAGCTCTGCTGGTAGTTTTCCTGACCAGAAACACTTTCTCCTTTTCTGTGGTGTTTGGCAGGTACTGCAGGGTATACCTGAGGTCCTGAATATAACTCTCAATTTTATTCTCTGACACTGCGTGGTAAAATCTCTCTATGTCCTTCACTAGCTTTCTCAGAGAATGGAGGTTTATTTTTCTAGCCTCTCCGCTGACGGAGATATGGCGGAGATCGTGGTCAGACTTGTCGCTGCTAGAGAGATTGCTTAATAGCGGCTCGAATTCAGACCTTATAGCACCCATCTTTAAACTTAAAGAGTATTACTTTTAAGTATGAAATCATAGTTCTACCACAGAAAACCACAAGATCAAATCTGCAATCAACCCGGTAGATCGCAATAGATCACAAAACAATCAAGCACTGCTTAAAGAGCAAAGGGGAACTTTTTTTTTCTTTCGGCTTTCAGCACACTGTATTATCGTGGATGAATAACGCGGCGTTTTATATGAATTATTCTGCTTGGTTGACTCATTTCAGTTGTAGCGGCAATGCTTGTTAATAAGACAGAATTAAGTGTTGCTGTGCTTTCCCAAATGAGGCCCCATCTCTCTTCATCTCTGTGGTGCAGCCACAGAGAAGCTATTCATGCAGGCTGATTCGTAAATGAACTTGGTTATAATTTCTACATTAGATGCTCGAAACAAGTACATAACTCCTAGGAATTAAATTGATATCAACTGGTTGGGATAACAATTGAATTCTCGAGCTGTAATGCAGTGAAGTTGAATACTCATCCAATCTCTGGGGATTCAGATCTCCTGCGGGCACAAAGAAGCAGTTGCAGGCTTGTTGCTGTCCAATCCGTGCTCTCTGGCTCGGTGCCAAGCTGTGCTTTGCGGCTTGAGAGAAGTTCCTGCGATGTGCTGCTCTCTGGAGACCGGCTAGTTAGTGTTGGCTTTAACTAGCGAAGTTTGTGCACAGGAGAAAAGTGACTGTGGGTCCCAGCGGGTCAGGAAGAAGACCGGTTTGTTCCTGATGAAGCGCTAGTTCTGAATAGTGATTCAGCTGTCCACAGTTCCGACCTGTTCATGAGGCTTGCTGCTGATGCTAACCTCGGGCAGATCCTTTGGTTACTCGTGGCAACCTCCGCTCTAGACTCTTAGAACAAAGCAAAGTTCTGGCACTCGGACACACTGGCCGGTCCAGGCTGAGTCTGAGGATATTCAGGAGGCGCGCTGCGAGAATGTCCTGCCCTTGGGAGCCTTTCTGCTCCTGGGCCGTCCTGCCCTGGAATTGTCTCGCACCCCTGGAATTCTCCTTAGAATTCTCCGTGTTGCCTCTTTTTACCTGGAGGAACTTCAGCTCGTTCATTGGCTGAAAGTTTAATGGGCATCAGAGACCCACGTGGGCTACTTGGCCCTACCAGTTCCTGATTGGTTGATCAAGGTGAGATATGAGTCACTTACTCCTGACACTTAGGAATGCAGTCCAGATGTCCATCTGGCACTCCCTAGACAGATAGGCGCCAATGGATGACCATTGATCATGATAGCCAGGCTTAGCTAAGTGCATCCCCATTTGGGAGCTGTCCCTTATCAAAAGAAAACATCTTTAAATCAGCCTGCATGAATAGCTTCTCTGTGGCTGCACCACAGAGATGAAGAGAGAGATGGGGCCTCATTTGGGAAAGCACAGCAACACTTAATTCTGTCTTATTAATAAGCCTCGCCGCTATATGCTCCTGTATCGGAAACACAATTTAGTTCAATTATAAAATATTTATCATAGGACTGAAGGAACCTTTGCCTGTTAAGAGTTAACAATGAGGTCCTCAAGAACTGTTTTACGGTTTTGTACACTCCTGGCTGGCCAAGGTTTCTTTAAGGTCTTTTAAGTGGAGGTGTAACTCATGTATCCTACATGTGATTTAGCAACATGAAAGGGAATAGGTTCTTATCAGATTATGGTCTTGGTTAACTGCCTAAGGCTGACCTAAGTGCCTAACTTTCTGACTTTGTTTACACCTTATATGTTAAGAAACTTCTTCTGACCAATCATAAATGTATGTTTTATGTGTGAAAATTTTGCTCATCAAAGTGAATGAGAGACAAGGTTAACAGAAATTAGCCACAGTAGTAAATGACAGTATATTTTTTTGTTCTCAGATGGTCTCTACCTGGCACACCTGCAGTGCAAACTGACACACACTGTTTAGAGAAACAATATTACTAATATTAATGAAATATTTTATATGCTATATAACAAAAACAAACAGTAAAACTAAAACACAGATCTCTTAGCTTCCTATTTCATGAAGCAGATGACTGAATGACCAAGCCTAACTAGTAACCAGAACCCCAGTTAACCCTCCGTGAAACAAAGTTTAACTACACAACAGGAGCTCTTTCACACTGAGTGAAAATCATAAATGGATCCATAACTTTACATCATTTTACTATGTTGTGCCAATACCTGCATTTATATTTAGAACTAATGATGTCATATAACAAGAATCAACATCACAGCAGTTCGAGTGTCTCCAAGGAGACAACAGAACCACAGTTGTGTTTGTTAATATACACACTTTGAAACATACTGTAACACTTAGTTAACATATCTGGTTTAGTTGAAGAATCGGCTAAGGTAAGTTTCAGGGTTTAATGGTGGGATGGCACCTGTGCTTTTTCCCCCAACCGTTAGAATATGATTCGCACCAAACCCAAAAGAAATACTGCACAGTTCAGGAACTTCATGAACCTAGCAACCGTAAAATAAGCTTACAAACAACTGAAATGAAATGCAAAAAAGTTAAGAGAAAGGCACAAAATATGTTTACTTGGGGTTTCAAAAATTAAAGCTAACTAAAACTGTAATGATAAACAATCATGCTGCCAATTAACAAAGAAATATAATGTTTTTTGAATAATGTAATATTTGTTATATACAGATGCAACCATTCAAAGTGCGCGGCACAAACATGTACCGTGGGCATTTGGCTACGTCATCGCGCATCCTAACACTGTCTGTGATTGGTTGACCGACAGAGGCACTAGTGGTGCGTTGGTCGGTCGTAGAAAGATTTAAATGTCTTTACTGTGCCCGTTTAAGTATTGAATATTTATATGGAATTTTACCACTGAAGGGAAATCTTAGTAGCTGAGCATAAAAAGAATAGGAGCATAACGTGTGTGAAGGCCATAAACGATATTAATTTTGGAACATAAACATACAGTATTACAGTATGTAAACTGTATATGGCTGGTCTCGGAACTTTAAAGAAAAAATACACACCAGTATTCCATTTCTACCTAAACATTTTAAGCATTGAAGTCTTTAACTAACATGTGAAATAACATGTATAAAAAGTGGTAGTTTTAAGCTTTTCTGCGAATACACTCGATACCGGAGCAAACAAGCATACTTTTAGAATTTGATTAATAGGGAATATAATATAGAATCTAAAGAAATTAATAATGATATAATTGTATTCATGTACTACAACACAATAGTACACGCTATAGAGTGTCTGTTGATACTGTATGTGTTGGGCTGTTTCACTACTCCTCACACAACCTTGCGAGTAGTGCTGTGGTCTAAGTGCCGGACTTGTAAGTGAAAGGTTGGCTGTTCAAATCCAGCCAGTACCATGACTTTTCTTTTAACAAACATTTCTTTGAAAAAATAAAATAGCAATATTATGGACAATTAATTGACTTTTTATATTTCTAAATATCACAACATGTTTGAATCTAAGTCATTTTTTAATAACAATGAATAGTCACCATGCATGCTTACACAGCTCCCTGGGTAAACTATCACAAAGCCTTAGAGAACTTGTGTATGGAATGTAATGTGTATGGAATATTGTCAGCTGTCACTGAGAGCAGACCCCCCCTCTTAGGCTGCACAAATGATTTTTTAAATTTTTATAAAGAAATGGCGGCTGTATGCGTTACAGTATAAACATTTACTGTCAAACTTTAAATCGACAACTGATTTAAAGACGATCTGTCAAAGTGCAATGGAATACAATATTGTTGTTGTTGTTATTGTTGTTTTTATCCCTTAAAGCACTTTGAGAAGCCACCTTTAAAGGTGCTATATAAAGGCGCTGATTCCTATGGAATGTGTTTTCTTTCTTCTTTTTTTCAGCATGGAATAAACCTATTACTTGATTCTTATGGTTTGTGTGAGAAGCCAGGGTATCAGGGTATCCTCCTGACCTGAGTGGTGGAGCTCATACAGCTGAGTCTGGAGAGAATCCAGGGTATCAGCTTCAACCACATGGCTGGGCAGCTTGTTCCCCCCTCCCGCCCCCCTCTGTGTACAGTAGAGCCTCCTGTCGTGACTGGTGGAGCTCATACAGCTGTGTCTGGAGAGCTGTGTCTCAATTTCAATTCAATTCAATTCAAGGTGCTTTATTAGCATGACAGATGGGTACAATCAGTGTTGCCAAAGCAAATAAAATAATGAGATTCACATGAAACAAAACAAAAAATAAAAGTATTTTCAAATCAACAGACATATTACAGACATTTACAACAAAGACATATTATAAAATATTGACATATACTGTAGACAGAAGGAGCATTACTGGGAGACAGGCTCACTGTTCCTCAGGCTGTGACAGGAGATCACATACTGGGCTGCCAGTTCCACTGAGTTCCCTCCTCCCTCTCCCAGTAGGATTGGGACCCGTTGTGATTCTGGCAGGTGTGGGAACTCTGGGACTAGATTTCTGAATTTAGGGAAGAATGTTTCTCTAATCCCAGAGTATCTGTCACAGTGCAGTAGGAAGTGCACCTCTGTCTCTCTCTCGGGCTCACGGGCTGGTCGTGTGTCTCGCTCTGGTTGGGGCGCGGGAGAGCTGGCTGGCAGTTGGTGACGGAGAAGAAAATAAAGGCAGCTTTTAACTCTGCAAGTCTGAGTTTTTGTGTCCGTCCTATCCGAACCCGAAATCGTTGCACTATCATTCTGTCCATCGAAAACCTGTTTATATGTGACCTTTCATAACACTTATCTGTTTTCTTCCTAGCACAATTTATGAGCACTCTGTGATTAAATTAATTCTCATTACATTATCATTCCCACTGTGCATAACAAGGAAGATTAATAAACATAAGGTTGTTTAATGACAATCTATTGTATATCTCATGGCTAAATAGTCAAGTCTAGCCAAAAGAGAAAACATCGACTTTATTTAAACCAAAGCAAAAGTATTAATGGTTTTTAATTACCATACTTTTATTGTACATGACTTTGCTAAAATGTATTTAAAAATAAAAACGATTGCAATTGGCACGCCTGTAGCTTTTTCACGAAACCTCCTAGAGTAACGAAATTCTTGCGTTGTACACCTTTTAGCTAAATATACAGTATTTATCGCTTATGCCTGAAATTGGAGCTGCTCGCCTGTGTGGTGACGTCACTGCATTTCCCTCTGAATAGCAACTAATAAGCAGTGAAAACATTTGTCTTTCCGTGGGGGGAAGGGAATCTGATCTAATCTGTAAGGCCTTTTGGCTACAAAACTAAAAATAAGATACACTCTACAGACATTCACAACAGCGACATATCATAAAACATTTACATATATTGTTAAATTATTACTTGTTTTTCAGGAAGTTAAAAAACACTTGAATTACTTATCCAGTCTCTCGAAATAAAATTATTTTTCACGCAGTGTAATGCAAGATGCTTTCTAATGTCGGGCAATGTGTTTTTTTTAATCTAACATTGATAGAATAAAAAATCATTCCTAATAGCAATTATTTACCTGCATAAACTTATAAAGGTTGTATTTTCACACAGTGAAGAGGTCTTTTTTAGTTATACAGTAGTTGTGCAAGCTGTGGTGAGTGTGTCTTTTTTGATAGGTTTCAAAGGGAAATAGGTTCGTATTCATCTTCCCTGACGCAAAACAGGGTCAGGGGGCATGTACGGTTAGAATGTGTTCATTGTCTTCCAATGAAAGACGGGTTCTTTTCGCCGAAGTCGGGAGACATTAGAAGCTTGCCACACCCGGACAGTTACACCAACGCATTAGCAAGTTAAAGCTATCCAATTGAGGAGCCGGGCGCAATAATTGTTTTGTTCCTTGATTTTCTGATCTGCAAGGCCATTTGGCTGCAGTGAATGTGAATTCTGTCTGGCATTGCCAGATTGTGAAAAAATAAAAGTATTTAAATCAAGATGGGGGGTTAGGGAGTCGTCTCTATGACACTCTCCCCTATAAAATTAATGTGAAACAAAACAAAAACTAAAAATAAGATACAATCTACAGACATTCATTGCCAGCAACTACTGCTGCACGCCGTATTGTTGTGCATTTGATAAATAAACTTTGATTTGATTTAATTTGATTTGACATTCACAACAGTGACATATCATAAAACATTTACATTTCTTGTTAAATTATTACTTTAAATATATACTTTAAGTTACTGAAACAGACAGTTAATAAAATCGTTGCAATTTTGTTCTCGTGTGGAGGTTGGGATATTCTGACAACAATTGATTTAAAGACAATCTGTCAAAGTGCAAAGAATAATATTACGTACAATATTACGCTGGGTAAACATTCCAAGGTCAAATTCTTCCGCGACGGGGGTACCTTTAAAGGTCTAAGCTGGAACATATCATTATATCTCATTTTTGATTCTCTCTTCCAAACGAGCACAAAATTGCGACAATTTTATTAACGGGCTGTTTCAGTAACTCAAAGTATTTATTTAAAGTAATAATTTAACAAGAAATGTAAATGTTTTATGATATGTCACTGTTGTGAATGTCTGTAGATTGTATCTTATTTTTAGTTTTGGTTTTAGTTTTGTAGCCAAAGGCTACATTATCATTCTCACAGTGCATAACAAGGAAGATTAATAAACATAGACATAAACATAATCTCATGGCTAAATAGTCAAGTCTAGCCAAAAGAGAAAATATTAACTTTATTTAAACTCCAACAAAAGTATTGATGGTTTTTAATGACCGTACTTTTATGGAACATGACTTTCTGTAAAATGTATTTAAAAATAAAAACGATTACGATTGGCACACCCGTAGCTTTTTCACACGCCTGTAGCCTGTAGCTGAATAGGCAGTGAAAACATTTGTCTGTCTTTGGGGGGACTGTCTTTGATTGGAAAGCACGACTATTCTACTCTGAGAATGCCCGTTGTCTTTTCACTGATAAACTTGTGTTAAAAGAAACCACAGTATGCTTAAGTATGCTTAAGAGTTGTCAAACGGGTTTTTATTTATTTTTCGGCACTGGTCAGGTCTGGCTTTTTTCTGGAAAACCATAACTCTGGTCTTGTCCAGATTGACTGTCAGCGCCCAGGTCTGACAATGCTGCTCCAGCAGTGCCAGGTTCTGCTGCTGCCCCTGTTCTGTGGGCGACATCAGGACCAGGTGATCTGCATAGAGCAGGAACTTAATTTCTGTTAGATTAAAAAAAAACACATTGCCCGACGTTAGAAAGCATCTTGCATTACATTGCTTAAAAAATAATTTTATTTCGAGAGACTGGATAAGTAATTCAAGTGTTTTTTAACTTCCTGAAAAACAAGAAAAGCTATGAGTCACCTTTACAAGACATGTTAAGAGAAGAAATCATGTTTTTGGATGTGGATGTAATGTGATTGGAAGACAGCAAGTAAGGTAAAAAAATATGTCTTTTACACATTATCTGGTGAGCCTTGTTTTGTCAAAGAACCAGAGATCATCTCGCTTTCAAAGGACAGCACAGACTTTCAAAAGGCCGCAAAGATAGTAGCAAGGGTTAATTGCACTATGAACCGCACAAAGAAATGTAAAATAGTCTTCATTAGGTGTGAGGGCAGGAGTGGATCGCAGCAGGAATACACAACAAATGTAAATAGTTCCCTGGTTCCGCACCCCTCTCCCTCTCCCTCTCCAGACACAGCTGAATGAGCTCCTCCAGTCAGGACAGAAGACTCTACTGTACACAGAGAAGGGCGGGAGGGGGGAACAAGCTGCCCAGCCATGTGGTTGAAGCTGATACCCTGGATTCTCTCCAGACACAGCTGTGTGAGCTCCAACAGTCAGGACAGGAGGATACCCTGATACCCTGGCTTCTCACACAAACCATAAGAATCAAGTAATAGGTTTATTCCATGCTGAAAAAAAGAAGAAAGAAAACACATTCCATAGGAATCAGCGCCTTTATATAGCACCTTTAAAGGTGGCTTCTCAAAGCGCTTTACGGGATAAAAACAACAATAACAACAACAACAATATTGTATTCCATTGCACTTTGACAGATCGTCTTTAAATCAATTGTCGATTTAAAGTTTGACAGTAAATGTTTATACTGTAACGCATACAGCCGCCATTTCTTTATAAAAATTTTAAAAATTGTTTGCGCAGCCTAAGAGGGGGGGTCTGCTCTCAGTGACAGCTGACAATCCTCCATACACTCAAGTGAAAAATGTTTAGGGAGAAATGGAATACTGGTGTGTATTTTTTCTTTAAAGTACCGAGACCAGCCATATACAGTTTACATACTGTAATACTGTATGTTTATGTTCCAAAATTAATATCGTTTGTGGCCTTCTAAAGCGTTATGCTCCTATTGTTTTTATGCTCAGCTACTAAGATTTCCCTTCAGTGGTAAAATTCCATATAAATATTCAATACTTAAACGGGCACAGTAAAGACATTAAATATACATAAACATACTGTATACAGTACAGTTTGCATACAGTAATATGTTTATGTTCCTAAATCAATATCTTTTATGAGCATGTGAAAGGCATGGTGAAGCGGAGATTCTCAAAAATTAATGTACTTTGCATGATTGGAAACACATGCGTGATTGGATCAACGAAATGTTGTGGTGTTACTTTTACGAAGACGGTCAATGAAAAAAAGAATGTGGACCAGGGCAATGCTTTGAGTTTACAGCTTGTCCAAGGTAATTCATTATAAATACTATTAGTAATATCTTCGGTAAAGACTTTGATGGCGACAGCTCAAACATGAGAGGTTGAGCTTTATTAGCTCCACCTTGCGGAAATTCCGGATACTATTATTTTACTTGCGGTACCATGCGGTATCATGCGGTACTATGCGAGAATATACGGTATTAGAACAGTAACTTGCATTACACCGCGACAAGCGCACCGCAAAATAATGTGGTATCGCCCGCTTTTTTTGAATGGCTGCGTCTGTATAGGTGACTGCATTTGTTTGTATAATTGTATTTTTCTGATAAAAAGAAATTCCTTCTCGGCCTTTTGACCAAGTTCTTCTGACACGTGGCCTGACCGCGGTCAAAGACTTCCCAAGAGACGAGAGGGGCGAAGGAGGAGAAGAGGCGGAAGACTCTACCAGAGGGGACACATTTCTCAGAAGAAGGCAACAAGAAGAGGGATCCCCGAAAGGACAGCAACATCCAGGAAGACCTGAGCCACCACCAGAATCACTCTGGGTCGTGCCCAGGGGGTGAAGGTGGGGCTCCCAGATGGTGGCAACAGTTACAACAGTTAGAAGAAGGTGAGTTCCCTTATCGTTCTGCAGCAGGGCATCCAGTGAGGGATAGATGAGTCGCGCAGTGCGCTTTGTATTGAACAATGAAGAAGACTAGGGTGAGTGGATGAATAGAAGACATTTCGAAAGAAAGATTCTGTACCAGGCTCTGAACATTGAATGGAGTAACATCTTAAGTGTTCAAGACTTCCAAAGTAAATACATTTATGATGTGACGTTTACCACCGAAGCGGAATGTTATAGGGTGTGGCACGAGGCTGAAAATAAGAAAGCTGAGGAACCACTGGCGTTCTACATCGAGCCCCTATTTGCCCGAGAACTGTGCCCTCTTATAGTCCAAAGAAGACGAAGAAGAGTAGATGGCGAAGTCTCTGATGGGGGAAGAAGCAGCCAGGGAAGAAGAAAGTGGGGCAGCTGGTGCCCCCGACTCTGTCGCACAACCCCAAACCCAGTGGATGGGGATGTGGCGATTGGCGAGGAGAGAGGGCCTGAACATGATGGGATGAGCAACCCTGAGGGAAGCAGGACCCTGCCACCCAGCGGGGCTCCCGTGCCCAGCCTGCGAGTGGAATACCTCTTCGGCCTAACCTCCCCGGTAACACCCGTGCACTTTCAGTTATCGAGCAGGGAGAGTCCCCTGGGAAGTCCAGACCTAGCAGGATTTATAAGCCAGCATCTTCTGAACCGGGACTCTTAAACTGCGGGTTTACCTGGCATGCCTGGAATAAGCAGAAGCACCCTCTTTGTCTCTTATGGAGTGCACACTCTGCACTGTGAACGCCAGGGGTCTGAAGAATAAAATCAAGAGAACCAGAGTCTAAAGACCTGTCCGAGCGTCAATGCAGCTTTTATTTCTTGCAAGAAGCCCATCTAAGATCAAGGGAGGACGTTTCGGACTTTAAAAGTGACTGGTCAAATGGTGACTCCTGGTGGAGCGTGGGGGGTGTGCAATCTTCGGGGATGGGGATATTGTGCGGGACACCAAACTTCAGAGCAAGCGAGGTTACCTCGGTTGTCCCCGGACGACTTCTGGTGGTAGATGGGGTGTGGGAGGGAATAAAGGTCAGGTTAATTGCAGTATATGGGCCCACTGAAAGGCGACTTCAGGCAGGCTTCATTAAAGACCTTGAGCAGCTGTTATTTACTAACAGGCATGTAGCAATGGGGGGGGATTTTAATATTGATTTGAGTAATGTGCAGGGATCGGGTGTGCGTGCGTTGAGTGATTTAATTAAAGATTTTAAATTGCAGGATTGTTTTCAAAGAGCGGAGCCGGCCTCTAAGACATTTACTTGGAGTAATGGGCGGGACTCCTTCATACATTTAGATTATATATTCACCACCCTAAAGGGGGTGACACGGTCAAGGCAGGCGGTTCCAGTTTGGTGTTCAGATCACCTGTTGTTGTCGGCTACCGTGCTTCCTGATGGTTTCCGTTTCAGAACACATTGTTGGAAACTAAACACCCAAATCCTATCCGAGGCAGAATATTGAGCCAGGATAGTGAGTGTTCTGGAGTGTTTCTAAAGGAAAAGGTGGAGTTTCCCATCAGCCGTACACTGGTGGGAGTCCTGCAAGAAAGCCAAAGCCCGAAACTCCATGAGCTACTGTCGGCAACAAAAGTTTATGGGTAGGGAGGCATTGGATGCCCTACAAAAAGAACTTGAAGGCTTATATGTGGCCTTCAATAGGGGTGGCGCCTTTAATGTAGAGGGGGCTGCAGAAATTAAACACAGCCTTAAAGAAATCTGGGCTGTACGAGCCAAGGACTTTCTGTTCAGACTAAAGGGTGAAATAATTGAGACTAATGAAAAATGCTTGTCCCGCTTCTTCGGCTCAGTTCATGCAGGACAGACCAAGACCTGTTTTGAAGTGTTACGCCGAGCTGATGGTTCTGTAACCTCAGATGATTTAGAAATGGTGGAGTGTGCCTCAGAATTCTACAGGTCTCTGTTTGCGGAGAAATCAGTGGACACGAGCCGATGGAAGGTCTGGTTGACGGGCATTGAGGGGAGAGCTAAGTTTGCCCAAGGTCTGGACGGGGTCCTGACGGCCCAAGAACTGAAGGAGGCTATGGCTGGCCTGTGGAGGGGAACTGCCCCCGGCATCGATGGCCTACCCATAGACTTCTTCGTAGTTTTCTGGGATCATCTGTGGCTGATGCTCATGGTAGTCTATGAGGAAATCTTGCTGGTCTGCGAGTTAGGAACAACAATGAAGACCGGGGTGTTGTCCTTGATTCACAAGAAAGGTGACAAAGCAGATCTGGAAAACTGGAGGCCAATCCAGTTGCTCTGTACTTATTACAAGATTCTCGCCAGGGTACTGAGCATGAGGCTGAGGAAGGTTATGCCAGATCTGGTCTTTAGAGACCAAACGTCCAGTGTTGCAGGCCAAAGAATATCGTGGAATCTCCATCTCATCAGGGACACGATAGCTAGAATAGAGGACAGAGGGCTAGAATTCATGCTGGTAAGCCTCGACCAGGGCAGGCATTTGATAGGGTCCGCCATGCCTTCCTTTGGGAAGTGCTGAGGAGTCTGGGAGTGAGAGAGGGTTTTGTGAGGTAGATCAAGACCTTGTACAATGGCGTTGTAACGAGGGTGCGTGTGAACGGGAACGTGGGTGCTGGAGTACCAGTTGGCCGCTGAGTGAGGCAGGGCTGTCCCCTGTCCCCCCTGCTATACGTCCTGTACACCAAGCCCCTCTTACACGCCATTCGCACAGATCCACTCATCAAGGGAGTGACAGTCCCAGGCAGCAAGGGCGAACAGGTGAAGGTCGCAGCTTACGCTGACAACATCTCCTTGTTCCTGACCTCTGACAGAAGTCTGTACAGAGTACTTCCAATTCTGGAAGATCTAGCCGCCGGCATGGGGTCCTACTTAAATAGGACCAAGTGTGCGGTGAAGTACTTTGGGAATTGGAAGGACAGGAGAGATGTTGTTGGCGACCTCCCGTTGGTGACCGGCCCCCTGAAGATCTTGGGGGTTAATTTTCACACAGGTGATTCGGCCATTGCCAACTGGGAAAATAAGCTGTCGAAGATGAACCAGAAATTAGGACTGTGGGAGTCCAGGTCCCTTTCCTACACGGGAAAGGTCCTGGTCTTCAAGGTGGACGTGTTACCCCTGTTACTTCATCTGGCAGGGGTATTCCTGTTACCCGTTTGCCTTCGTCAGGAATTGGTGCGGGCTGTCTTTGGCTTTATTTGGGGTGGAGGATATGAATATGTCGCCCATGTGGACATGTGTAGGCCCATAACGGAAGGTGGAAGGGCAGTTCCCAACTTGCCAGTTAAGCTAGATGCCTTCTTTGTGGCAGGGCTGTGCAGAAAACTGTACAGCAACCCGGACCACTCTTGCGTAAACTTCATGAAGCTCTGGCTCGTGGCGCCAATCAGACATCTAGTTCCCTGGTCTAATACAACGCCTAAGGCCGAGAGACTGCCTGCACACTACGCACACGTAGTCAAATGGCTTAAAAAACACCCTAATGCCAGGGAAGGACTAGTATTGCTCGACCATAGGGCCCTACATAGGCGATCAATGGAGAAAGGAGACTCAGCTGTGGTCGGGGTTACCGCAGAGGTGTGGAGACAGGTCCAGCCCCCAGGTCTCGACGACAACTTAAAGAACCTAAACTGGTTGATCGTCTGGAACCGGCTGTCAGTGAGGGAGATCCTGCACAGCCGTGGCCTTTCCAGGCGAGACAGTTGTCCCCACTCCAATTGTACAAAAATTGAGACTGTCCTGCATGTCTTCTGGGGATGTAGATTTACACAGGAGGTGTGGATGCGGTGTGAGTGGTTGGGAACTCGGGTGTCAGATACATTTATGCCAACTAGTCAGACAGTCATAAAGCGAATACCAAAGCCAAGGAAGTGGAGCCACAACTTCTTAATCTGGCTACTGATTAGTTTGGTGAAATTTCACATCTGGGAGTCTTGTAGGGAACTTGTCGAACAGGGGAAGGGGGTTTGAGTAAATTCGATCATTTGGAAGGTGGAGCACGAGATCACAAGGAGGGTTAAGTGGGTCATCGCACGGTGGGGTTTTGCTGCTGCAAAGGAGTGTTGGAAGGGTTGGGTTTCTTTGGGTTAATTTTGTAATTTTGTAGTAGTCGGTTTTTGGTTAGTGGTTTAAGATTGAAGCACCGGGTTTACACCAAAAAAAATCCTTCCTTTTTGGACAAGCTCAGAAAGTGTGTGGTGTGTCTGCGTCTGGACGACTTGTCAGAAGGGCGAGAAGGGCCACGGAGGAGAGTTGGAGGACGGCTATTGGAAACAGCAAGTGGCAAAGGAGATGTCACCTGAGGAGGAGGAGACCGGTCATCTGAGGAGGCAGGGGTGGAAGATCCTACGAGCCACCACTGGAATCGCTCTGGGTTGAGCCCAGGGGGTGAAGGTGGGGCTCCCAGATAACGACTGGAGGTGGTGAGTGGCCTTCGGCAGCGGCAGCCGGGCACCCTCTGTCCCGAGAGGGACAGATGAAGAGCTCGGTGCGCTTTGTGTTGAAGAATCAGGAGGAATGTCGGGAGTGAATGGTGAGAGGGTGGTTTGCAAAGGAAATTTGCAAGTTGAGAAATGGGACGTCTTATGCCTGCAAGACTTCCAAGGGAAGTGCATTTATGACCTAATGTTTATATATCGGAAGTGCAGTGTGTCAGAGTATGGAATAGAGTGCAAGCGATGAAGGATGAGGAGCCATTGAATAAGTTTTATGCTGAGCCGCTTTTTGTCCGTGAGCTTAGATCCCTGGTGGTACACATGTACAATCCACACGTGCCGGAAATAGACACAATAACTTTTTTGAAGAGATATGTAGACGTTCAGGGTGAAGGGAAGAAGACTGTGGACGAGGACGGGCTATGGACTGGGGAAACGAAAATATTTGGTGCGGTTTCGGCCAAGCGGCAGGGTAGATGGTGGCTTGATAAATCCTCCGGCCAACATCTTCATAGGCCCGAACAAGGGTTACCTGCTGTATTCCAGTCAGCCCAAGACGTGCCAGAGATGCGGGCTGCCCGGGCACCTGGTAATGGATTGCAGAACTGAGGAATGCAGGAGGTGTGGTGTGGTTGGTCACAAGGCGGCAGGCTGTAGCAACTCACTGGTATGTAATCTGTGCAGGGAACCCGGTCATTTGTACAGGTTATGCCCCAGAAAGGGACGCAGTTTCGGCTCTGTTGTATCAGAGGGGGCTGATAGAACAGCAGAACACCCAACAGAGCCTACGGATCGATCTAAGGAAGATAGTACTGACCAGGAGGATGAGGGGTGCCCGAGAGAGGAGGATCCTGGGGAAGGTACGTCTGCGCGGGAACAGGGGTGTGCGCCGCAGAGGCCTGAAAGAGAGGAGAAAACGGGTCACCGGGGGCTTTTCTCGGGAGGTCTATCTGCCGCAGCGCTGATCAGGAACCCGGAAGAGGAGACTTCTCCGGAGCAGGGCTGGATGGGAGTTATTGGGAAGAGGAAAAATAAGAAAAGAGGAAGAGAGATTTTTGATGAGGGCAGCGCTGCGTGTGAGGAAAAAAGACCAAAGGAAACATCCCCATCCTCGGAGGAGGGTGAGTGCGCCAAGATGGGTGGGGAACCTACAGTTTCTGAAAATTTGGAAAAGGAGAACAATGAATCTGGGTTAAGTGAGATGAATAATGGGGACAGCAACCTTGACTCGGGCATGGAGGGATAAAGTTGCGAAGATAGGGAAGATAGAGGAAGACCCTAGGATGGTGGAGGTCGAGAGGAGAGGAGACCGAGATGGAGCGAGAGAGGGAAAAAGTACCTCCTGACCCACCGGACGTCATGGGTAAAGAAGAAGATGTCCAAGATGAGAGATCTGCTATTACGTCTGGTGTCAGCGCTTCAGAGATAGATGGGACGCTGCCCCCTAGCTGGATTCCAGGACTAGAGGGAAGCTATGAGTTTGTGCCAATCTCCCCACTGACTCCTGTCTCCTTTCCGTCACCTGGCGGGGAGAGTGCTGCAGGGGGCCCTGGGTTCAAGGGGATGTTGGGGCACAATTTTTGAGTCTTGAAAGTAACTGCATGTATGAGAGCTAGATCTGCTCATGCAATGTTCGGGGGTTGAGAAGTGACGTGAAAAGACACTCTGTTTTCAGTTTTTTGTCTGATTTAAACCCAGCCCTCTTTTTGCAGGAGATGCATTTGGGAGGTCCAGATGATGTGGAAAAAATTAAACATGAGTGGAAGAGGGGCGCCTCGTGGTGGAGTGTGGGGGGTGTTCACTCATCCAGCATTGGTATTTTATGTGGAGACCCAGGGTTCCACACAACTGAGATCTTGGTAGTGGATGGGTGCTGGCGTTCGGTCAGAGTTCGCTTGATTGGTGTGTATGCCCCAGCTGAGAGGGCCCTACAAACCTTTCATAAAAGAACTGGAGCCTTGATTTTTTACGAACCGGGAGATTGTGATGGGGGAGATTTTAACATTGATCTATCTGATCTACAAGGAGGGGGAGCGCGGGATCTAAAGGATTTGGTGGAAAAACTTAATATCTCTTGGACATTTTTAAGAATTTTAACCAAGGTTTTAGAAATTTCACTTGGAGAAACAGTAGGGGTCACTGTAGAAGATTAGACTATATATTTTCCACTCTGAAGGCTAAGACTGTAGAACTAGAAGCTACTCCTGTGTGGTTTTCAGACCACTTAATCTTATCAGTGTCTTTTGAAACAGGAGATTATGGTTTTAAGTCCAATTACTGGAAACTCAATGTGTCTATCCTGGACGAGGTAGGATATTGTCTTTTAATTTCAGATTTTATAGATAGTTTTAAGAATCAATTTTATACTTTTGTTTCTAAAACGGAGGGGTGGGAGTCTTTTAAACAGTGGGTAGCGCGTCAATCCATCGATTACTGTAAGAGAAGGCGCTGGGAGGAAAGAAAGGCTGTGGTTACTTTACAGAAGGAACTAGAGAAGGTGTACGTAGATTTTAATCGTGGGGGCTCTTTTTGTGCGGAAAGGGCCGCGGAATTGAGAAAGAGGTTAAGAGAGGCTTGGCAAAAAAGGGCCAAGAGCTTTCTTTTCCGCCTTAAAGGAGTCGTTTTAGAAAGTGAGAAGTGCTCGGCTCACTTTTTTGGTTCTGTTAGGGCAAGGCAAGAGAAGGCCCATTTCTCTGAGCTAAGAACGGCTGATGACTGACTACGGCTGACTACGTGTGACGTAAAGGAGATGGTGGCCAGTGCCTCGAAGTTTTATAAAGATTTATTTTCGGAAATGGAATTCCATCAGGAAGACAGGGACACCTTTTTGAAAGGCCTTAAGGCTCTGGCGGATGCTTCAGAGCTGAAGAGGAACATCACCGTCTCTGAGTTGAAGGAGGCAATGTTAGGCCTAAAGAGGGACGCAGTTCCCGGGGTGGATGGCTTGCCTATAGAATTTTATAGAGTTTTTTGGGTACATTTAGAGCCACTTTTAATAGAAGTTTTTAAGGAGATAGTGGGAATGGTCTGGGTAGGACAATGAAAACGGGCATTATTACTCTAATATACAAGAAGGGCGACAAGAGTGACCTTGAAAATTGGAGACCAATCCAATTATTATGCACAGATAAGATCCTAGCTAGGGTTCTGGGCAGATGGCTGTGCATGGGGATGGGGACCGTTGTGGGCATAGACCAAACATGTGGGGTGGAAGGCCGGAAACTTTGCTGGAACTTGGTGGTGATTAGAGATGTGGTGGAGTGGGTGCAGGGTAGAGGTCTCCCCCTCATGTTATTTAATTTAGACCAGAATAAGGCCTTTAATAGGGTCCACCATGGGTTCTTGTGGGATGTGTTGAGTCGGATGGGTTGTGGTAAAACTTTTGTGGGCTGGCTGCAGATACTTTATAAGGAGGCGATTTCCAGAGTTTGTATTAATGGCAGACTTGGGGAGAATCTGGTTGTTCAGTGTGGGGTAAAACAGGGCTGCCCCCTGTCCCATTTGCTATACGTTTTATACATCGAGCCCCTGCTGAGGAAGATACGCAGCGACCCAGCAATAGAAGGAGTCCTAGTGCACGGGAGCAATGGGCTGCAGCCCTTTAAATGTTAATAAGAGCACCGCAAAGTTTTTTGGCATCTTGACGGACAGAAGAGAGGAGATCGGGGTCTGCCTGTTGTAGATGGGCCTGTGAAGGTATTAGGGGTTTGGTTTCAGTCCGTGAACTCCGCAACCTTGAATTGGGAACTGCGACTGAGCAAAATGAATCATAAATTAGGTCTGTGGAGCCAGCGACCCCTCTCTTTTAGATAGATAGATACTTTATTGATCCCGTGAGGAAAATTGCAGTGCAACAGCAGCTTAACACAGACAACACAGCCACAGTGTAACGAATGATACAATAATAATACATACAATACAATCAGTACAGTGAGGGGTGCGCAAAAAGAGTTACTCACAGTCCAGAACACACAAAGAACAAACTAGAACAGAACAGTATGCAGAAAAATCGTATTGCACATATGAATATAAATATAGATGTAAATATAGATATAAATATAAATGTATTGCACAGGTCCTGACATCTATTGCACAAAAAACGGTTGTAAACGGGAAAAGAAAAAGAACAGATGTAGCAGTTTACTGTTCACTCCAGAAACAGGTCACTGTCAATGTTGCCTCTGCCCAGAAGCAAGGTGGATGCGTTGTACAGTCTTATGGCAGAAGGCAAGAATGACCTCCTGTAGTGCTCCCTGTCGCACCGTGGATGAATCATTCTATTGCTGAACGTGCTCTTCATTTCTACAAGCCTGTCATAGAGGGGATGGGAGACGTTGTCCATGATGGCCTCTAGTTTGGACACCATTCTCCTCTCAGCCACTACCTCCAAGGGGTCCAGGTCAGACCCAATGACAGAGCTTGCTCTCCTGATGAGCTTGTTCAGCCTTTTAGAATCCACTGCTCTAATCCCAGGGCCCCAGCTTACCACTGCATAGAAAATGGCGCTTGCTACCACCGACTGATAGAACATATGTAGCATCTTACTACATACATTGAAGGACCTGAGCCTCCTCAAGAAGTAAAGTCGTCTCTGTCCCTTCTTATAGATGGCCTCGATGTTCTTAGACCATTCCAGTCTATCGTCGATGTGCACTCCCAGGTACTTGTACGAGTCCACCATCTCCACGCCACTCCCATGGATGTAGACAGGAGTAGGCTTGACCTTTTTCCTCCTGAAATCTACCACCAGTTCTTTTGTCTTTGTTACATTCAGTTCCAAGTGGTTCTCCCCACACCACTCCAGAGAGCTGCTGACCAGTCCTCTGTACTCCTCCTCCTGCCCAACCTTGATACATCCCACAATTGCAGAGTCATCTGAGAACTTCTGCAGGTGGCATGACTTTGAGTTGTACTTAAAGTCCGAAGTATAGAGGGTGAAGAGGAATGGAGAAAGAACCATCCCCTGAGGAGCCCCTGTGTTACTCACTACCTGTTCAGACACACAGTTCTGAAGTCTCACAGACTGTGGTCTGCCTGTCAGGTGATCCACGAGATCATGGAGGCATCGACTTGCATCTCCTAAAGCTTCCTCCTTAGAAGTAAGGGCTGGATAGTATTGAAGGCACTGGAGAAGGCAAAAAACATTATCCTTACGGTGTTGCCAGCCCTGTCTAGGTGTGAGTAGGCCCTTTGCAGCATGTAGATGATTGCATCCTCCACACCAACATTGGGCTGGTAGGCGAACTGTAGGGTGTCCAGTGATGAACTAACCAGGGGTCTCAGGTGGGATAAGACCAGTGTCTTCATGACGTGAGAAGTCAGTGCAACTGGTCTGTAGTCATTGAGGACAGAGGGGCCCCCTTTCTTTGGTACCGGGAGCAGGCATGATGTCTTCCAGAGCACAGGGACTCTCTCCAAGCGCAGGCTCAGGTTGAATAGTCGCTTGAGCACTCCGCTCAGCTGATCAGCACAAGCCCTCAGAACTCTGGGACAGACATTGTCTGGTCCTGTGGCCTTACTCTGGTGCAGCCTCTTCAGCTCCTTCTTCACCTGGTCAGCCGTGATGGTTAGTCTGGCCTGGGGGATGGTGCTCATAGCGCTGTCAGTGCTGCAGGTGTTAATGGTGGAGGTGTTGGAGAATGGCAGCTGTGGGGGATGGGGTGGTGAGTAGCTGTGGGGGGTCATAGCTGTAGGCGGCCATGATTCTGGGGGGATGGAGGAGGTGTTGGGCAGTCGCAGCTGTGAAGGGTTAGGGAGCGTGTGGCTGAATCAAACCTGTTAAAAAACTGGTTCAACTCGTTGGCCATCTCCAGGTTCCCCTCCATTGCACCCCCAGCCTGTTTGAAGCCAGTGATCTCTCTCATGCTGCTCCATACATCTCTCACCCTATTCCTTTGCAGCTTGTCCTCTACCTTCCTCCTGTAGGCGTCCTTGCTCTCTCTTAACTTCTGCTTTAATTCCCTCTGTACACGCTTGACCTCTTCCTTATCCCCCCTCCTAAAGGCTCTCTTCTTGTCATTCAGAAGAGCCTTCAGGTCGCTGGTGATCTAGGGTTTGTTATTGGAAAAGCAGTGTACGTCTTTGGTGGGGATGGTGTTGTCTACGCAGAAGTTAATGTAGTCAGTGACACAGTCCACCATGCTGTCTATGTCGTCCCCAAGTGGGTCGCACAGCACATCCCTGTCGGTAGCCTCCAAAGCACCACGTAGATCACCCATAGCTTCCTGAGACTATCTCCTCACAGTCCTCATGGTCACAGGTTGACGCTGGACAATAGGCGTGTATAGTGGTGTAAGCAAGACAAGGTTGTGATCTGATCTGCCAAGGGGGGGAAGGGCTGTGGAACTATATGCATCCTTAGCATTGGCATATAATAAGTCCAGTGTTTTGTTTTCTCTGGTCGGGCACTTAACAAACTGGTGGAAAGTAGGCAAAGTGGTGGAAATAGAGTCCCCTGAAATAGCTATAAAAGCACTAGGGTGCTTTGTTTATAGCCTGGCTATGACTATGTTTATGACGTCACACGCTGCCTCTGCATGTGCCGTAGGTGGAATGTAAACAACAACAAAGATGGCGCATGTAAACTCCCTCGGCAGATATTATGGACGCACTCCTATGGCTACCAGTTTGATGTCCGGGTTACAGACGCGCTCCTTAACATGAGTATGTCCAGGATTACACCATCTAATCCATCCAGGATTACACCATCTTTTAAAGGGAAAGTTTTGGTTTTAAAAGTTGACATTTTACCTTTGTTGTTATATCTGGCGGAGGTTTTCCCTTTGCTGGCGAATGTCCGGAGTAACGTGGCGAGGGCCATTTTTTTTCATGTGGGGTGGGAGGTACGAGTATGTAAAGCGGACTGACATGTACAGGGCCGTTGAGGACAGAGGCAGGGATGTCCTCGACATCCCTTTGAAATTAGATTGCCTTTTTTGTTGCTCATCTCTGCACTTTGTTACATGAGCTAGTGCCTCATCCATGTAGATTTTTTGTGATTTTATGGTTTGCCTAGGCAATGAGACATCCTGTGGTGTGGTCAAATACCACTCCAAAAGCAGAAAGGCTTCCGTGGCACTACAAACATGCCACGATCTGGATTTAAAAGCATCTGGAAGTTAAGAACGAGAAAATTGCCTTAGACTACCGCCGGATGTACGGTTTACTCAGAAGGGAGAAGGGCCAAGCAATACTTGGGTCTCGCAAGAGATATGGGCCGGGCTTCAACCTCGCGGCCTTGATAATTGTCTTATGGACTTAAATTGGCTTGGGATATGGGACAGGTTGGCGATATGTGAGACCTGTGCAGGCATGGCCTGTTGAGGCAGCCTCTATGGCCCCGGGGCCAGACTCGAGAAGGAAATTTTGCACGATTTGTTTGGCATTGTAGCTAAAGACAGGGATTACCTACAGGGTTTTTCTGCTAAAGGGATTTTGAACTTGACTCTTGCATCCTCTGCGATATGCAACAAGCTATGGGAGAAAGCTAAGGTGTTGAAAGACCGGGAACCTTTAAACCATTCAGGTATACCATGTTCAGGTATACAATCCCTTTGTTCCGGTGGAGGAGATAATTTATTTCTTGAAACGTTATGTGGATGTTATAGATACTGGAAGGAAGGAAGATGTTAGACCCCCAAAGTTTCTGGACTAGGAAAAGACGCTTTTTGGTGTGTTTTCGTGCCAAGGGCTCGGCGGCAAAGGCTCGGCGGCTGGGGGTGTGGTGCACCCTCCAGCTAAGTTTTCGCTGGGCACTAACCAAGGTTTCTTGCACTACTCTGGGAGGTGGAACTACTACACCCGGCAGGCAGGGTGTAGAATCTGTGGTGAGCTAGGCCACATCACCGCAAAATGCGAGGCAGAGGTGTGCTGGCGCTGTGGTGAACTGGGGCATATGGCTAATGGTTGTACTAAGGGGTCAGTATGTAATTTGTGCGGAAATGTTTGGGACATTTGTATCGGACTTGTCCACAGCGGACCCGTACATACGCTGAGGCAATGACAGCACGGCAGGACACCGGTGAGGCCCCCGGACTTACCGTTATTCTTGAGGGTGGAAGGGTGGAGGAAATAGATTTGGTCTCTGATAGGGCGACTTAGGCGGCAGAGGATCAGACTGAGGGTGATATGGACGTTTCAGTACAACAGTCCCCACAAGATCTATCCAAACTGGGTCAGAAAAGTGGCACTGATAGTGAGGGAGGAGCGTCCAACGCTGAAGTGGATCCAAGGTCTTGGGGAGAACGAATGTTGAAGAAAAAGAGTGATGATGCTTGTGTGACGCCTACCTTCAGGAGAGGGAAAAGGAAATTGGGTATTAAAGAATACCAGAAGATTAAAGAAGGGAGAAGAAACGGTGATGAAGAGAATCCTTACCAGATACTGGCAGAGGACAGTGAGGGAGAAGGGGAACAGCCAGGGGTATCATAGGTGGAGATCTCAGGCGATCCCCGTGTGGAACCTGGGGGTGTAATGGATAAAGAATATGAGCAGACTGTGGTACCAGAAACTGAAGAACAGTCTACATGGGACCCGGAGTTAAAGTACTTACAAGAGTCATATCTGAATTTTTCTAAATATTGCACGAAAGGGAAGGGTCTGAAGTTTTTATTTCCAGAAGATTTTGTTTGGAAAGATTTGAGCGCACTATATCCGGGTGTAAGACATACTACTGTGTCCAAGGGTAGAATACATGGAGGTCATTTGTAGTAGAATGACGGAGTATGTGGACATGAAAAGAAGTGAAAGAGTAGGTGGGGAAACCCCTTCAGTTGAGGGATGACGAATGTAGTTTTGATCGGTCTTATTGTTTATAAGTTGGTTTGAGGATTAAGTGGGATTTGGAGGATTGAAATGTGGGTACGGGGAGGTTTGTCAAAAAAGGTGGGTGTGAATGAGATGGGGAGGAAAAGGTTTTACTTGTATGAGGGTTGAGAGTAGGGTGAGAGTGGGAGGATGGTGTTTTGCATAATGGGCAGGGTTAGGCTAATTAGTGTGATGCTAAGATGTTGGTTCGCAAATTGATGTGTTGTTTGTGTTGGGTTCTCTTGGTTTGTTTGTATCTTGTATCTTGATTATATGTAAAGGTTGAACTTGTAACCTGTATTAGTTAGGTTATGAGCAGGATGGGAATTGGTAGTTCAGGAGGGTAGCTGCGTCAGCATGCGTAGGCTGCAAAGGAACAAGTAATAGGTTTATTCCATGCTGAAAAAAAGAAGAAAGAAAACAACGTTTCTGCCGTGGAGCCTTCTTCAGGTGGCTTCAGATGGGAATTAGTTTAGGGGGAGGATTTTGATTTGCATAAGGGGAGGGATTATTTAAATAGGATGCATGGTTGGGGTTACTTGTTGGGTTATATTGAACAATTTGTGTTAAGAGGATCAACATGTTTGAGGTACTGATTATGTTTGTGTATGGACAGGGACGTTTTTTGTTTTGAATGAAGGCAGAAGTTATGTTATTTAACTGTTTCATGAAGAGGTTATCTATATATTGTTTTTGTTTGTGGCAGCCTATATGGGAATGTTTATGCCATAGGTGTCGGATGTTAGACGGTTGTATTGTTTAAGTTTATGTGAATTTTGGAGTTTTTTGTATTTTGCATTTATTAAAAAAAAAAATTAATCCTCAGCCTTTTAACGAGAGGATAACGAGATTTTGGACCAGGGGAAAGGATGGTGTTTCCAGGCCTGCCGAGGATTATCCAGTTCTTTTAGACACCAACAGCCGAGACCACAGAATGTTTCTCGGACAGGATTGCCTTTGAGAAAACCATCTTGATCCAGTACTGCAAAGTAAAAGCTGATGAAATTATGTGTGCCCAGTGCAATGAGCCAAAGAAGTTTATGTTTGTAACTTTTGCGACAGATAAGAGCTATAGAACAGTGTCAAAGCTATGCAAGGCTAAGGAAGGACCTTTTAAAAATTACAAAGGTCAAGGTTTGGCCCAGGAAAATGAAAGACAATTAATACTGCATTTGTTTAACCCATATGTCCAAGACAGTGATGTGGAAGCCTTTCTAAATCGATATGTGAACATTGTGAAAGGACCAACTTTAATCAGAGACACTTTGGAAATTTGGACAGGGAAGAGACAGTACAAAGTCTTACTAAGAGAAGACTTAAACAGTGCAGATGGCTACCTACACCCCCCAGGGTATTTTGCGTTGGGAAGGACAGGGGCTATCTTTATTACCGGGACCAGCCAGACTTTTGCAAACGTTGTTGGAACTTTGGGCATCGAGATACAGCATATGAAAGCAGAAAATGTATCAGATGCGGTGGAACTGACCATATATGGCAGGATTGTATAAAAAAGGTCTGTAACTTATGTGGCAAGGAGGGGCATGTCTTCCGAAACTGTGATGACAGGACTTCTGGCTACTCCGAGGTAGCAGATGGGGGCGCCCTAACCTACGGAGAACAAGTCATGATGGAATCAGAAGGCGAGGAACAGCAATCAGAGGAGGAGGAGGAAGGAGAGAGCAAGAGAGCCAAAAGGAATACCTAATACCCAAAATAAAAAGAGGATAAAAAGAGGAAAGCAAACACTGACCTGAAGGGGGCGCCACGGACAGAGGAAGGCATCAGGGAAGAGGAACCAGAGGTCCACTCAGACGAACCGGTGGGTGAGGAAAGACTGGGGACTTCTGCTGTAAAGAAAAAGACAGATAACATGCCAGAGACCATGGAGTTTTCATCATTGGAGGTTTCGGAGGAGGATTCAGCAATAGAAGATACTTTTTATGAGACTTTCTCGAAAGGGCTTGCTCCCTGTCTGTCAGTAAACCCCAAAGTTTTGGAAAGCTTGGAACAACCGGAAAGCTTTTGGAAAGCTTCTGGAGATGACCATGACTGGGGAGGGTCTATGCCCATGAGCTTATATAGCCAGAGGGCTGAATCGCCTAGCAGTATGGAGGACGTTTGAATGTTTATGACCTTTACCTAAACCTCTAAATGGTGCATAATTTTTGTACCATTAATGTGAGGGGCCTGCCTGATCCAGTTAAAAGATTAGCAACCTTTAAGTTCATTTGAAAAATGAACAGGACTCTGGAGTGTTTGCAAAGAATTGGACTAGAGGGGCTTCAAGATGGAGTGTAAGAGGAGTGTGTTCATCGGGGGTGGGGATCCTTTGTGGCTCCACTCATGTACAGATCATGAACTCCTTTTCAGTTGAGCCGGGCAGAATTGTGGTTGTGGATTGCTTTTTGTTAGACCGGAAGTGTCGCTTGATTTGTGTTTATGGACTGGTGGACAAAAGATTGAGACGAGATTTTTTTCAAAAAGTTTTCAATTTGTGTATAACTAACAAACTGGTGATTGTGGGGGGTGATTTTAACATAGATCTATGGGGTACAGAAGACACTGAAGCAAAAAATGTGGGTAAAGTAATGAGACAAGGAGGTTTGCGAGACTGTTTCAAATGTGTGCCACGCTTTGTAAAGGGAACCTGGAGGAACAGCAGAGGCATTGAGAAATGCCTTGACTATATTATGGTGTCCGGAAAGGTACTAATAGAAGGTGTAGTGGTGGTCCCAGTGGCTTTCTCTGACCATGATATGGTAAAAATTTCTTTGGGGGATTGGGGTGAAAGTTTTGGTGCGGGGGTGTGGAAGATGAATACATCAGTACTAATAGAGTACAAAGATCTATTAACCACCTGTTGGGTAAATTGGATTAAGTTGAAAGTGCATTATGAAAATATTGTTGAGTGGTGGGATTCAGTGAAACGTAGAATTAAGATTCTTACCCAAGACTATAGTAAAATGAAATGAAAGAAGGAACGGGATGTGGTTTATACAATCCAAAAAGATCTAGAAAGACAAAATACAGATGCAGCCATTCAAAGTGCGTGTTACAGACACGTACCGCAGGTGGCGTCGCGCATTGTGACGCAAGATGACGCGCGGCACCGCGGTACGTGATTGGATGACCGACAGGGGCACTCGTGGTCCGTTGGTCTGTCGTAGAAAGACTTACAGTAAACGTCTTTGCTGTGCCCGTTGTAGATATTGAATTTTACCACTGAAGGGAAGTTTTAGTAGCTGAGCATAAAAAGAATAGGAGCATACTGTAACGCGTGTGAAGGCCATAAACGATATTAATTTTGGAACATAAACATACAGTATATGGCTGGTCTTGGTACTTTAAAGAAAAAATACACACCAGTATTCCATTTCTCCCTAAACATTTTAAGCATCGAAGTCTTTAACTAAAGAGATACCGGAGTCAACAAGCATACTTTTAGAATTTGATTAAAAGGGAATATAATATGGAATCGCGTATCTAAAGAATTTAATAACGATATGATTATATTCGTGTACTGCGACAGGGCTGTGTAGGGCTGTTTCGCCTCTCTCTTCATGCGACTTCCCTTGTAGCCTACTGGTCTATGTGCCCGATTACCAACTCACGGGTTGTGTGTTCAAATCCAGCTGGTGCTGGACTTTTCTTTTAACAAACATTTCTTCGAAAAAATAGAATAGCTATATTATGGACAATCAATTGACTTTTATATTTCAAAATATCACAACATGATCGATTCTAAGTCATTTTTGATAACAATGAATAGTCACCTTCTTCCCTTCTGACAACGGTCCCTGCTTCTGCTTCCTGCTTCTATTGTGTGTGTGTGTAATAGAGTAAATTTTTATAGAGAAATGGAGGCTGGACAGTATAAACATTTATATTGATTTAAATCGTGTTTTGATTTAAATCGCAAACGCGTGTTTAATTATATGTGTTTTTTTAATCATAATCAGGCTAATGCAACATAAATTGATACAGTATCTCTGTCTTCTAGGTATCTTAATAAACTTTCAGCATAGCTTTCTACCCGTTTAGATTTATATTTCTTGGGATTTTGGGATCAAACGTGGAAGGATTAGATTGTAATCGTTTTTATTTTTCAAATACGTTTTAGAAAAGTGTAATCTATACCTGCCCAGACTGTACGCCTTCCTAAACCCCGCCTTTCACTAGTGTCCTGCTCTTCCCCGCGCACCCCAGCCGGGCGCTCTTCGGCCTGTGCCCGGGACGAATGTATATTTCGATATTTACACCCGGCGTGGCACCGAGGGAGCGTCTGCATTTATAACTTAGTTTTTAAAATTAGTCAAACAATATGAAGCATCTCCTTTTACTTTTAAGTCCCTTAAATACATTGAGCACAGCTTTCTCACCACTTAAGATTTTGATTTTGTGTACAGTAGAGCCTCCTGTCCAGCCAGCACATGTCCACAGACATTCACAACAGCGACATATCATAAAACGTTTGCACATATAGTGTGCAAAAATGCACTTTATTTACTAAAAATAAGATACACTCTACAGACATTCACAACGGCGACTGTCAGAAGATAGGACACAGCGGCTCAGGCACCCGCTGAATGGAAAAGGGGCATTTTAATGTTCTGTATGGCTAATACTAAAGCCAATACTAATATTCAATACTTTAATATCCTTTTCTGTATGTTTAACAATAGTGGGTACTGGCCTAATTCGTCCCTGCTCCCGTTGTTAGGTGTTAATGTGTTGTTAAGTGTGAATTTGTACCTGTTTCCCTGAGGTCTGGCTTTTTTTCTGGAAAACCATAACTCTGGTCTTGTCCAGATTGACTGTCGGCGCCCAGGTCTGACAGTGCTGCTCCAGCAGTGCCAGGTTCTGGCGCAGCCTCTGTTCTGTGGGCGACAGTGGGACCAGGTCGTCTGCACAGAGCAGGAACTCGATTTCCATAATTAATGCAGATCAGTAAATCAAGGGACAAAACAATTATTGCGCCCGGGTCCTCAATGGGCTTTGACGTGCTAATGCGTTGGTTTAACAGTCCGGGTGTGGCAAGCCTCTAATGTCTCCCGACTTCGGCAAAAGGCACCTAGCCTTCCTAGGATTGTTGACCGGGGCGGGGGACATTCAGGAATGTAAGTCTGAGAAAGACAGTCTCACGTTTGTGGACAGTCTGTCTACAAACAAAACATGTAAAAAAAACAATTACTTTTTGTCAGTGGAAACCGGTGTGTGTGTCTCTCTCTGCTGGATGTCCCTCTCACTCTCTGCTGAATGAATAAAAGCATTTTATTAAAAACGCGTTTGCGTTTGTCTGGTATTTACTTTGGTCCCTTTTAACTGTTTTTCGATCTACTGTACTGCTTTGAGATGCCACTTTTAAAGGTGATATGTAAAATAAAGTTTTTTATTATTGTTATAGAGAAACATGATCAGATTTTCCCTGGTTCAGAAAAAAAAGATCTAAAGTGCTACACTTTAACATTCTTAACTACTGTAGGTGTAACATAACATTCAGAAATACAATCGAGAATAGTTTTGTGGTGTTTGTTTAGATGAAACGTTCCTAAAACGTATAACGTAACAAAATTAAAGACGATTAAAATCTGTAATCTTTCCACTTGTACCGTATGTCATCGGAAAGTTTCTGCTTTGTGTAAGGATAGTATCAAAAAGTTATCTTAAGTGGTGAGAAAGCTGTGCTCAATGTATTTAAGGGACTTAAAAGTAAAAGGAGATGCTTCATATTGTTTGACTAATTTTAAAAACTAAGTTATAAATGCAGACGCTCCCTCGGTGCCACGCCGGGTGTAAATATCGAAATATACATTCGTCCCGGGCACAGGCCGAAGAGCGCCCGGCTGGGGTGCGCGGGGAAGAGCAGGACACTAGTGAAAGGCGGGGTTTAGGAAGGCGTACAGTCTGGGCAGGTATAGATTACACTTTTCTAAAACGTATTTGAAAAATAAAAACGATTACAATCTAATCCTTCCACGTTTGATCCCAAAATCCCAAGAAATATAAATCTAAACGGGTAGAAAGCTATGCTGAAAGTTTATTAAGATACCTAGAAGACAGAGATACTGTATCAATTTATGTTGCATTAGCCTGATTATGATTAAAAAAACACATATAATTAAACACGCGTTTGCGATTTAAATCAAAACACGATTTAAATCAATATAAATGTTTATACTGTCCAGCCTCCATTTCTCTATAAAAATTTACTCTATTACACACACACACAATAGAAGCAGGAAGCAGAAGCAGGGACCGTTGTCAGAAGGGAAGAAGGTGAGTATTCATTGTTATCAAAAATGACTTAGAATCGATCATGTTGTGATATTTTGAAATATAAAAGTCAATTGATTGTCCATAATATCGCTATTCAATTTTTTCGAAGAAATGTTTGTTAAAAGAAAAGTCCAGCACCAGCTGGATTTGAACACACAACCAGTGAGTTGGTAATCGGGCACGTAGACCAGTAGGCTACAAGGGAAGTCGCATGAAGAGAGAGGCGAAACAGCCCTACACAGCCCTGTCGCAGTACACGAATATAATCATATCGTTATTAAATTCTTTAGATACGCAATTCCATATTATATTAGCAGAAAAGCTTAAAACTACCACTTTTTCACACGCTATTTCACATGCTAGTTAAATACTTCGATGCTTGAAATGTTTAGGGAGAAATGGAATACTGGTGTGTATTTTTCCATTAAAGTACCGATTCCTGGAATCTGACTGGCTGACACCCTTCTGAAGTGGTTCCATAAAATCTGGTATACGGAAAGGAAAGCATTGATAAAAAAAGCCTGGATTCTCATGTATCTCATACAAGTATCTTTTAATACAGTCTTTGCTGTGCTCTTGAGGATCCTTGTGATATTTTGAACTCTAGTTGAATGATAAGTGTTGCATTTTATATCATTTTCGTAGTTAGAAATTATGAAACGCCCTGTTAAAAGCAAGGGAGTTTTTATGCCCGTTGAAGTAAAACAAAATGCCTGACAAAGTATGGCTTGGACAGATTCCAAGTGCTTGTACAAATGTGCTAAAGAAATTATACTTTGAGTATACAGCTTGTCCAAAGTCATTCATTATTAATACTATTAGTAATATCTTCGGTAAAGGCTTTGATGCATAAATATTTCTGATAAAGGTAGGTTGTGTACTTTTGTCCAACTGAGCAATCTTGCTTTCATAAAATATACCAACATTTTAATGACTGATGATTAACATGCTGTAATACACAGTTCAAAATTAAAAGCTCAAATGCTGTACATGAGAGGTTAAGCTCCCCCTGGCGGTTTTACAAGGTGACGCCGGATAGTTTCTGGCATGACGTCGATTAACCGCGTGATACTGCGTGATACCACGTGATACCGCGTGATACCGCGACACGCCCACCGTGGTTACGGACACAATTCATTGAGGAGTTTTTTAGATCAGTGAGAGCACTAAAGCAGCGCAGAGCCTTCGAGGGCCTTAGGAACCCAAGAGGGAAGGTAATAAGATCAACAGAAGGTATGCTGGAGACAGCTACCAATTTTTACAAGAAGTATTTCGATGTGGAGAGAGTGGATGAAATTTTGAGGGATGAATTATTTGACTCAGTAGGCTGTAACAGAACCGGAGCAGACGTACACTCATTAGGCCATCCTCTGACTTTGGTGGAAGTCGAAAAGGCTCTAAAAGGTTTAAAAAATGGGAAAGTTCCTGGCTGCGACGGTCTGCCAAAAGAATTTTATGTGACCTTTTGGCACTTGATAGGACCAGTTTTACTGGAAGTGTTCACCACAATTTTGGGAGGACAAAGTCTGAGTGAATCGATGAGGGTAGGCATTTTATCCCTTTTATTTAAAAAGGGGGATTCCATGGATCTAAGAAACTAGAGACCTATTCAGTTGCTATGCACCGACTACAAGGTGCTAGCACGGGTCTTAGGCATCCGCTTAAGGACCGCCATGCAACACATAGTGGGTGACTATCAAACGTGTGCTGTGGTAGGTCGGCAGCTATCGTGGAGTCTACAGATGATTTGAGACACAATAGCATGGGTCGAGGATAGACAACTGCCTTTACTTATCCTGAGCCTAGATCAAGAAAAAGCTTTTGATCGCTTTGACCACTGTGGAGGGTCTTGAGAGAATTTGGGTTAGGGGAAACTGTTGTGAACTGGTTGGGCTTACTATACAAGGAAGTCAAAACTAGAACATGCATCAACGGCCATATAGGACCTCTATTTGACATACAAAAAGGGGTAAGGCAAGGGTGCCCGTTGTCTCCCTTGCTCCATGTTTTGTACTTAGAGCCTCTAGCAAGGTTAATAAATAGAGACAACAGGATAGATGGGGTCCTAGTTCCTGGAGGTGATGGAACCCGGGCAAAGCTATTGATGTACGCAGATAACATTACTGCCTTCATCTGTTCCGATGAGAGTGTGAAGAGGATTTTTGAAATTGTGGAAATATTTGGGAAGGGAATGGGATCAAGGTTGAACAAAACAAAATGTGTAGCCAAATACTTTGGAACATGGAAGTCCCTAACAGACATTTGTGAAAATGTGATCTTAACAAATGGGCCTCTAAAGATCCTGGGAGTAGAATATAAGGTTGAAAAGAATGCCTGGCTGAACTGGGAACACCGCATATTCAATGTAAAGGTAAAACTGAACATGTGGAGGTCTCGGAAGCTGAGGTTTATCGGGAAAACTTAAGGTATTGTTGTAACAGAAAGAATAAGGTTCTGGATCCCGAGATGAAGTTAAACAGATGAGTTTATTGCATGCAAGGAACAATAAAGCCGAAGTCTTGTTTCCCGCAAGAAACAACAAAACCGAAATATTGTTCAAAGTGCTGGTACAAACTTTAGGTTTATATATCCTTTCCGCTTCTGACGTCACTGTTATTATGATAAAGGTGGAAGGTCACGTGTTTGGCCAGTTTACAGCTTTTTGGCCAAATGGTCAGGGATTAGGTCCCCAGGGGGTTCCCTAGCTCTCCTAGCTCGCATCTGGAATCCTTATCAGTTAACCCCCTTCCTGCCATAAACTCCAGCCTTAGAAGTCTAATCTTCATTCAGAAAGGACTTAAAATTAACCCCGTCTTCACATCTTACTTCATTCCCCCCTTATAAAATATGGCATACGTCAGTACTACCTATTTTTTACACATACAATGCCAGGGCAGATTTTTCCTTTCTAGGTGAACAGGCATGCATTGCCATGACATTGTGTGTTCCACGGTTACAACAAGATGGGATTGATGTTTTCGTACAAGTGATAGTTACATTTATACACATAAAACAATCCTAATCCTACAAATAAATAAAGTCCTACCCCTGGACCCAAACGCAGACCTCAGCCATGTGGAGATCTATCGTCAGGATCTTGGAATAGCAATATTGACCCAACTCTGATTATCATTTTTTTGGCTGATATATATGCCAACATCCGGAATGTATAGATACCATATCCCCAGTAATGCTCATCAGGCCTAACAAGCACACTGTTGGTCCACCTTAGGAAGCATCAGACACAGAAATGGTAACAACATCCTTCTTTCTGTTCACTCAGTCTCTGGTGCCGTGGGTCGGTGAAAGTGCGATGCGTGGATCCAGCGATCTAATCCTGTCACTCAGATGGCACAATCAGTAGTTAGTGGCACTTGATATGGTCCCTCCCAGCAGGATTGCAACGTCTGGCAGGGTATCTCTTCTTCACCTACACCCACTCGCCAGGTATCCGGTCGTGTCTCCCCTCTACTGGAGGTCCCCAAGCGTCCAGCACCTGTTCACGAGCCCTGTGCACTGCTTCAGTTAACAAACCTGCAATACTGTAATAGAGAGTTAGTAAATTCAACTCTGGTCCACATTCTTTTTTTCATTGACCGTCTTTGTAAAAGTAACACCACAGCATTTCGCAATCACGCATTTCTTTCCAATCATGCAAAGTACAGTGATTTTTGAGAATCTCCGATTCACCATGCCTTTCACATGCTCATAAAAGAGATTGATTTAGGAACATAAACATATTACTGTATGTAAACTGTACTGTATACAGAATGTATATGTAAATTTAATGTCTTTACTGTGCCCGTTTAAGTATTGAATATTTATATGGAATTTTACCACTGAAGGGAAATCATAGTAGCTGAGCATAAAAAGAATAGGAGCATACTGTAACGCGTGTGAAGGCCATAAACTATATTAATTTTGGAACATAAACATACAGTATATGGCTGGTCTCGGTACTTTAAAGAAAAAATACACACCAGTATTCCATTTCTCTCTAAACATTTTAAGCATCAAAGTCTTTAACTAACGTGAAATAGCGTGTATAAAAAGTGGTAGTTTTAAGCTTTTCTGCTAAAATAATATGGAATTGCGTATCTAAAGAAATTAATAACGATATAATTATATTTGTGTACTGCGAGACAGTAATACATGCTGTACAATGTCTGTTGATTTTGTATGTGTAGGGCTGTTTCACCTTTGCTCATGTGACTTCCCTGGTAGCCTGCTGGTCTACGTGCCGAACTAGTAACCCACAGCCCAAATCCAGCCGGCGCCGCGACTTTTCTTTTAACAAACATTTCTTTGAAAAAATAGAATAGCAATATTATGAACAATTAATTGACTTTTTATATTTCTCAATATCACAACATAATCGAATTTAAGTCATTTTTAATAACAATGAATAGTCACCTTCTTTCCTTCTGACAACTGTCCCTGCTTCTGCTTCCTGCTTCCTGCTTCTATCGTGTGTGTGTGTGTGTGTGTGTGGGAATCCCTTTAGATCTCCCTTCAGATTTAAAAGGTTATTAATCATATCTTCGGTGTTGCATCTTCCCAGTGTAGCTGATCTTTTGCTGCCTGGGTAAACTATCACAAAGCTTTAGAGAACTTAACATTTCTATTATCAACAAATTGTAAATACGACGTTTACATTGGCATTATTAATTTTTCACTTGGGTGTATGGAGGATTGTCAGCTGTCACTGAGAGTAGACCCCCCCCTCTTAGGCTGCCCAAACAATCTTACATTTTTATAGAGAAATGGAGGCTGTACAGTATGCGTTACAATATAAACATTTATATTGATTTAAATCGCGTTTTGATTTAAATCGCAAACGCATGTTTAATTATATGTGTTTTTTGATTCACAATCAGACAAATGCAAGATAAATTGATATCTTTGTCTTCTAAGTATCTTAATAGAATTTCAGTATAGCTTTCTCCTCGTTTAGATTTAATTTTCTTGGGATTTTGGGATCAAACGTGGAAAGATTAGATTGTAATCGTTTTTATTTTTTAAATACATTTTAGAAAAGTGTAATCTATACTAAAAAGCTGTACACTACATGCTATATAGATACATACTATATGTTTAGATATTTAGATATTTAGACCCGCGGGTAATTGGCTACGTCTTTGCGCATCGTGACGCGCGATGACGCAAAATACCGCGGTACGTGTCTGTACCGTGCATTTTGAATGGCTGCATCTGTATATATTTTCCATCAATAATATATATAAGTGTTTTATGTTCTACTTCACCCCTCTGTCACATGGTCAATTACAGCTGGCTAGCAAAACTGGAAAAAGCGAGAGTACGCCTTGGCCAATGGACGAACAAAAGTTTAACTAAAATAGGCAAAGTTCTTATAAGTAAGATAGAAGTCCTGTCTGTGAGTTATTTGGCATCAGTCTACCCTATGCCCCTGAGATTGAATAGATATCTAATAAGAAATTATTTTGGGTTTGTTTGGGGTAAGAAATATGAATACATTAGACAAGGTGATTTGTCTAAACCAATAGAGAAGGGAGGCCCCGTATTTCCATATGAAGATCAACTGTGTTTTTGTGTCATTTTTGTATGGTGCTTTTAAATCGCCACTTGAACATATGTCGCAATTCCTTGTTTCTGGTTAGCTGGGAAATTAAGTGGGTTGTTTAAATGGGATAAGACCCCCCTGGGGGAAGACCTGCCCTGGCATTATCAGCACGCAATGGTCTGGATCTAAAAACATTCAAATGAATTAGAGGTTGGGGTGCTATCCAATCACAGGACACTGTATGAAGAAGACATGCCCAAGGACAGAACAGAGTTGGTTGGAGGGTTGCCGAATGAGGTTTGGAGACTGATCCAACCCAAAGAACTGCATAACAAACTAATGGACCTAAATTAGGTCATAGCTTAGCAGAGGCTCTCGGTGAGACTCTTGCACCAACAAATTGACTTTGTAAAAAGCACGTCCAAGAGCACGGTGCAATGAACAGGAGACTATATGTCATGTCTTTTGGGAATGTGGGTTTGCAAAAAAGGTGTGGGAGATGTTTGGGATGGTACTACCGAATTTTACAATTACTTTGACCGTGATATTGTATGGTCCAAAGAGGGCCACGTGTCCACAAGAGACAACTTTGGTGTTATGGGTACTGATAAGTCTTATTAAAATGGAGTTATGGACGGCACGAAGTGGACTGCTTAAAAGTGGGGTACATGTAAGCATGGTAGGTCTATATAACCGGCTGTTATATAGAATTAAGTGTGAGGTAGTATTGGATGTAAAGAAAAGGGGTTACCACGCTGCTAAATAAAAGTGGAAAGGTTTATTTGTTCATTACATGTCTTAAATTGGATCATGTTTTTTTTTTGGATTGATAGACATTACTGAATTTATGTTGCTCTTATTTTGACGTCAGTTTTCTTGTAAATAGTGTGTGATCTGTTACTTTGATGATAAAAAAAAAATTCCTCAAGCATCTCGGCCTTTTGGGTAAGATCAAGTTCAAGTGGCATGCCCGCAGTTCTTGTCTTTCCAAAGGTCTAGAAGGCGATCGAAGATCCTAAAGAGTCCTTGAACTGGTATCGCTCTAGGTTGAGCCTAGGGGGTTAAGGCCAAGCAGCAGCCGAGCTGGGTGGGATCCAGCAGCATCGTTCTCTCTGTCTGCTCTTTCCTCTCCTCTCCCCTTTTCTCTTGCTCTGCCTCTGGAACCCTGAAGAGTGCTTGAGCTGGGAAAAAGTGCAGGGAAATGAGCCTGGTTTCTCCGATTACAGCCTGGAACTGATGCAGAAATCCAACCAGAGGACCATCATGGTACACATGTACAACCCCTACGTACCAATGGAGCTGGTAACAGCCTGCCTAGGGAGGTACGTAAACGAGGTGGGCCAGCCCCGGCACATGAGGGATGAATTTGGCATCTGGACTGGCAAGAGCCAGTGGCCTGAGGAAGGACTCAGAGGGTGTCGAAGGATTCCAGCACCCCCCGGCTCGTTTCAACATTGGAGTTGACAGGGGGTACCTTTATTACCCCAAGATGCCGGATTTCTACAAAAAGTGTAGAAAGTCCGTCCACAAGGACAACATGTGACATCGTTCGATGTCACAACTGCAAGAAAGAAGGGCACCTGGCAAAAAACTGCCAGGCTGCCAAAACGTGAGATGGATGCTGGTGCTGAAGGACATCTACTCTGCCAGTGCAAGGTAAACAAACATTCGTTTGCGCAGGTGGTGAAAGCCAGCCAGCCGAAACCGGTCACAAGACAAAGGGAGAAAGACGAGAACAAAGACCCCACCCTCCCTGCAGAGAATCGACACCACCACAGTCACAACACCAGCCTCGACAGAACCATAAGATGGCTGATGGGTGGAAGGGCCCTGGATAACCCTGACAAGGAAGGCAAAGAGGAAGGGGACAGAAGACGGAAGGACAGAAGAAGAAAGCGGTGAGAGAGAACTGTTTCCTGAAAATGGAAACCCCTTCCCCGAGGCCCAGGAACAACTGGAGGAGGAAGAGGCAGTCCTGGAACCAGACAAGCAGCCCTCTGAAGCCCAGGACAAACCAGCGGAGGCAAGGGAGGAGAAGAGCCTTCCCGAAGCAGTGGTAGAGCAGTGGTAGAGAGTATTCTCAACACAGACGAGGACGACTGTGGAGCCACCATGGGGCCGGAGATGATGGTAGGGTTGGACCTGTCCAGCATTTTCAACTTTCAGTCCCCAGTGAGACCTGGAGGAAGCCCAGCATATTCCTCAAGATCTGAATGAGAGGAGTTACATCTAGGCTAAACAGTGCCTTAGATGTGCACTTCCTATCAAGGTAAGTATACAAACAGGAGGTTCAACTTTCACTTGAGTTGCCATGACAGTGAAACTTATCTTCCTAATAAGGAATGTGAGATGGCTAAGAGACCCAATGAAAAGACAGAGAGTCTTTCACGACCAAGTCCATCTGAGGGCTTAAAGCGACAACCAGGGAGTGGATGAAGGGAGAATCATGCTGGAGCGTAGAAGGGGTCCACTGCTCCGGGGTGGGAATCCTCCTCGGAAACACAGAGATGACGCTGGTTTCCTCCTTCTCAGTGGTGCAGGGCCGGATCCTTGTTGCACACATCGACTGGAGAGGGCAGAGATTGAGAGGAATCAACGTCTATGCTCCAACGAAACCCTCTATCCGGAAGGAAGTGCTAGCTGACCTGGCCAGCTGCTGCACCACAAACAGACAGGTGGTACTCGGCGGGGACTTCAACGTCGAACGGGAGAAGGGGAGCGATGCCTACTTGGAAGAGCACTGGCTTCAGACAGTGTTGCCCAAGCGACGCGGGAACAATGTGGCAAAACTCCCGGGGAGTGTGCAGCCACCTGGATTTGGAGGTTTGTTCCATTAAAGCAAACTAACTACCTGTACCTCTTCAGGGCTTACTGTTTCTTGGATTTCTATCCAATTCAATAGTGTGGCACCTGAAGGCATCCACGACCTCAAGTTTGGTCTAATATTGTCTGGTTCCAGACAGTACAGTGTTAAGTCCAAGATGCACTGTGGCCTCCTCGGGAACTTGCAGGAAAACTGTTTGATTAGGCGGCTGCATTGTGGTAGCTGTATCATGCCTGTCACAAGTCATTGTGACAGTTAAATGTGGTGTGCTGACCAGCCATTTACTTCCCACCTGCTCTCCATGGGGTTCCTTAACCTCCCTCTGCTCGTTAGCAGCTCTACACCCTTCATTGGTGGATCGTTTAGACACAGCCAATGGATAGCTTTGGTAGCCATACCCATCTCAAGATTCGGAACCGAATTCAATCTTGGATTGCCTTCTGGTTGAGCTATGAGCGATGGGGTGGTTAATGTCACATGCTCCTCTACTGAGAAGAGTGGAATCAAGTGGGTTGGGATTTGTGCCATGACTAGACTGGCTACAGTGGCACTAAGCTCCCTTAACAGGTCTTGTGTCAACATTCTGGCCTGTTGCACACAAGCATAAACCCACTGTATAACACCGACAATCATGTCCACTAGGTGGGGGATAAGATTCAACCCTGTTGCATAGAAAGTTGCCTGTAGGGTTTTCCCTAGGATTTCCAACTTTTGCTGCTGTCGATACAGTATGTCACTACCTTCTGGCATCTCTGACACCTGCCTTCTTGGGGCAGTCAGGGTGAGAGTGCCAGTAGCAAACAAACCTACCAGAAATAGCAAATTTACAACAGTGGCGGCAGCAATCAGTCCTCCCAAAAGTCTTTTAGGGTGGCTGATCCCAGTCATCTCCTTCTGAGTGACTGTTGCCTTTCTAAGCTGGCGCAGCGTGTACATGGTGTCTTTCTCAGTATGCCATGTGGCATCCTGGGCAACAACATCCTGGAAATCTGGGGAGATCTGACGCAGCTGCTGATGCTACTCCTCCATTTCCAGGGCATCTGCTTTTTCAATTTGTTCATGCCTGTGCTCTAGGAACCCTGCAGGGGGCGGTGCAGTGGTGGAGCATTCCTGACCCTCAGCTGAGTGGTCATCTGGAGCACCTGAGTAATCTGGAATTGTTACCCCATTCTCACTGTTCAGGTCCACCCTGCACACTTCCTGATTGAGGAATCCCTCTATCGGCATGTTTACAATCGTTCGCTGGGGGTAGGTGTAGGACACCTGCTCGCTCCCCCCTTCCCTCGCTAGGGGTTCAGGGAGCTGCCCCAGCACTGGGATAGCTAGTTCACAGTCTTTGAACTTACTATCACCCACCAGTCCCATGTTAGTGCAGGCGGGGATTCTGACACCCACCTTTTCCATGTCCTGCACTGGCAGGCAGGTGGCTTGACCATCCAGCTCCAATCTGGATGAACCACTGTTGGTCAGACTCAGACTGACAGACTGAGCTGGTGGCTGTAAGAAAACCGTCTCGGCTTTCATTCCCTGTCCCTTTTGGGGGACTGGGTGTGTTGGAAACCCTGCCGTTGAGGTAGGAACAATCAGGTCAATCTCATTCACTACCTGGTAGTTGTGAGAAATAAGGTTATCTGACTGCAGGTTCCCTGGGTCACAGCAGAGAGAATCGGCATCTGGGATCAGGTGTATCCACAGCGCAGTAGTCTCAGCGTCCAGCTGGACCTCCTGTCTAACCTGTGAATGTTGCACCAGGGGCACCTGGCAGTGGCCCTGTGACAGCTGCTCAAGCAGATCCTCACTGATAGAGGACCTCTCAGGGCTAAGGGTGAGGGCTACATCACCAACCTGCTCTCCTGCCATCTGGATCCATTCCACCACTGCAGGGTGGTGTTCCTGACCCCTCTTGGGTGCCAGGGTGCACAGGGAAAGCTCCTTTTCATCACCAGGTGGGGAGATCTGCTCCTCTTTAGGGATGTAAAAGGGGTGTGCTTTACCTGGTGGATCAGATGGCTGCTTGGAGCACCGCTCCTGTGGCATGGAGGCTGTTGGGACCTCGGCCGGGGCACGACTTCCCTGTATATCTGGGAAACAAGATAATATTTTTATTTCTTGTCCAGAGGGAACAGAAGGAATCTCCGCATGGGCTTCTGTGTTGGGTGGGCACTGTGTGAGCACAGTCTGCCTCTTGGCCCCCCTTTCCTTCTGTACAGAAGGCTTAGGAGCCTTGACCTGTTTCCACACTTTGCCTTTCTGGTGATCCACCAAAGGTTCCTCTCTGAGTCGCATGCCCTTTTCTTTTTCTACCCGTTTGAGCTCGCCATGTGACATCAAACACCTTTCAACCTCAGTGTCAATCAGTGTCTCACTGGGTAAGACATCTCCCATGGCAGCCTTGAGGTAAAAGCTTCTTGCTTTTCCTCTGTGTTTTACTGCCTGCTCTGTGACTTCAGGGGTGGAGTCAGCACTCACTTGGGAGTGGCTGACCTCATCCAGGCAGGAACCCTTCCGCTCAATCAGATAGACTGAGGGAGGGAGAGGGAGCGGGTCTCCGCCTCCTCCAGTGGAGAGTATCAGCTCATTCACGCTTCTGGCAGCCTTGGGGAGCGGTTGTCCCTGTCCTAATAAAACTTGTTCAAGCCTGGCCAGGCGGGTGGCTACTGACTCTTTTTGTTCAGCTTTATCTAGCCCTTTCCCTCCCCCGGTGTTCTCATGGCTCTTAGGTCGCTGAGTGCGGTCCTGTGTACCTGTTTTGGAACGGGGCTTATCCAGCTCAGGAGCCTGTGCTCCATCGAGCAGGAGGGGATTCACCCTGCTGGCTCTGACAGCGAACGCAGTCGCTTTAACAGCTTTTTGCTCGGAGCGACTTTGGACATCATATTCCCAGGGTTTCTGCGCGAATCTCCTAATATCATTCATTTTCATGATCTGTGCATCTGTATGCATTAAGATCATCTTTCTGACTGACGGGTGGAGATTCGCAATGAATAAACCCTTGAAATGTGTGTTCTGTTCGCAACCCTCATCATTTCGCCCTGCAAAATAAGTTCGTCTAAGTCTCTCGTAATATTCGCGAGGGGATTCGGCTCTCTCGTGCTTAATGTTAAGGGCGGTGGCTATAGCGGCAGTCGGGTCAATAAACGCACTGTATTCTTGGATAAGTGCTTGACAGAGCTCCTCAAAGTTATTACAAATTTCCTTCATCTGCCTAGCCATCCACTCATGTACAGCTGTGCTGGTAGTTTTCCTGACCAGAAACACTTTCTCCAGTTTGGTGGCGTATGGCTGAACTGTATGAACTGTATGGTATACCTGAGGTCTTGAATATAACTCTCGATATTATTCTCTGACACTGCGGGGTCAAATCTCTCTATGTCCTTCGCTAGCTCTCTCAGAGAATGGAGGTTTATTCTTCTAGCTTCTCCGCTGACGGAGATATGGAGGAGATCGTGGTCTGACTTGTCGCTGCTAGAGAGAGTGCTTAATAGCGACTCGAATTCAGACCTTTTAGCAACCATTGTTAAACTTAAAGAGTATTACTTTTAAGTACGAAATCACAGTTTTACCACAGAAAACCACAAGATCAAGTATGCAATCAACCCGGTAGATCGCAAAAGTTCACAAAACAATCAAGCACTGCTTAAAGAGCAAAGGGGAACTTTTTTTCCTTTCGGCTTTCAGCACACTGTATTGTTGTGTATGAAACCGGCGGCGTTTATATGAATTATTTCGCTTGGTTGACTCATTTCAGTCTTACCATGCCCACCCAGGGACGCCAAATTATGTAGTGTGCTCTCATGAGGCACCAGTTCTGTAGGGGTTTGGGCATTTACTGGGACAATTATTAATTGTAGCAGTAAGTCACCAAATTGATTCTTTTAATGGCCTTAGAATCCAACCATGCAATAAAACTCAAACAACGCACACACACAGCTCACACAGGTACTAATGTCCTCAACGACTACAGACCAGTTGCACTGACTTCTCACATCATGAAGACACTGGAGAGGCTGGTCTTATCCCACCTGAGACCCCTGGTCAGCTCATCACTGGACACCCTACAGTTTGCCTACCAGCCCAGTGTTGGTGTGGAGGATGCGATCATCTACATGCTGCAAAGGGCCTACTCACACCTGGACAGGGCTGGCAACACTGTAAGGATCATGTTTTTCGACTTCTCCAGTGCCTTCAATACCATCCAGCCCTTACTTCTAAGGAGGAAGCTGGAGGAGATGCAAGTCGATGCCTCCACGACCTCGTGGATCACTGACTACCTGACAGGCAGACCACAGTCTGTGAGACTTCAGAACTGTGTGTCTGAACAGGTAGTGAGTTACACAGGGGCACCTCAAGGGACAGTTCTTTCTCCATTCCTCTTCACCCTCTATACTTCGGACTTTAAGTACAACTCAAAGTCATGCCACCTGCAGAAGTTCTCAGATGACTCTGCAATTGTGGGATGTATCAAGGGTGAACAGGAGGAGGAGTACAGAGGACTGGACAGCAGCTTTGTGGAGTGGTGTGGGGTGAACCACTTGGAACTGAATGTTACAAAGACAAAGGAACTGGTGGTAGATTTCAGGAGGAAAAAGGTCAAACCTACTCCTGTCTACATCCATGGGAGTGGCGTGGAGATGGTGGACTCGTACAAGTACCTGGGAGTGCACATCGACGATAGACTGGAATGGTCTAAGAACATCGAGGCCATCTATAAGAAGGGACAGAGCCGACTCTACTTCTTGAGGAGGCTCAGGTCCTTCAATGTGTGTAGTAAGATGCTACACATGTTCTATCAGTCGGTGGTAGCGAGTGCCATTTTCTACGCAGTGGTGTGCTGGGGCTCTGGGATTAGAGCAGTAGATTCCAAAAGGCTGAACAAGCTCATCAGGAGAGCAAGCTCTGTCATTGGGTTTGACCTGGACTCCTTGGAGGTAGTGGCTGAGAGGAGAATGATGTCCAAACTAGAGGCCATCATGGACAACGTCTCCCATCCCCTCTATGACAGGCTTGCAGGAATGAAGAGCACGTTCAGCAATAGACTGATTCATCCACAGTGCGACAGGGAGCGCTACAGGAGGTCATTCTTGCCGTCTGCCATAAGACTGTACAATGCATCCACCTTGCGTCTTGGCAGAGGCAACATCGACAGTGACCTGTTTCTGGACTAAACGCATCTACACATCTACTGCTACATCTGTTCTCTTTCTTTTTCTTTTTCTTTTTCCCGTTTACAACCACTTTTTGTGCAATATATGCCAGGGACCTGTGCAATACATTTATATTTATATCTAAAGTTACATCTATATTTATATTCATATGTGTGATATGAGTGTGATACGATTTTCTGTGTACTGTTCTGTTCTAGTTTGTTCTTGTGCGTCCGGACTGTGAGTAACTCTTGTATTGTATTGTATGTATTGTACTATTATTATATAATTCGTTACACTGTGGCTGTGTTGTGTGTGTTAAGCTGCTGTTGCACTGCAATTTCCCTCACGGGATCAATAAAGTATCTATCTATCTAATACACGAGGATACATTTATTAATACATAGAATGTGCATCTAAACATAACAGATCTTATCGTGAGGGTTATCAGAATACAAAAGATATATATTCATTCAGTTACGAAGAGTTACATATATCAAGAGGACATACGTTCAGTCTCTGGCAACCTCCGCTCTCGACTCTTAGAACACAGGAAAGTTCTGGCACTCGGACACACTGGCCGTTACGTGGTTGTCCGGGCTGAGTCTCAGGATGTTCAGGAGGCGCGCTGCGAGAATGTCCTGCCCTTGGGAGCCTTTCTGCTCCTAGGCCGTCCTGCCCTGGAATTGTCTCGCACCCCTGGAATTCTCCTTAGAAATTCTCTGTGTTGCCTGTTTTTATCTGGAGGAACTTCAGCTCGTTCATTGACTGAAAGTTTCATGGGCATCAGAGACCCACATGGGTTACTGCACATCATTATACAGTATCTCATTTTGTATTTCTATTAAAAAAAATCATTTGCCCAGCCACTATTGTTGTTATTGTTTTTATCCTGTAAAGCGCTTTGAGGAGCACAGCTTTTTCACCACTTAGATTACTTTTTGACACCATCCTTACACAAAGCAGAAACTGATTGTATTTTCCGATGACATACTGTACAAGTGCAAAGATTACAGATTTTAATCATCTTTTTTCTGAACCAGGGAAAATCTGATCATGTTTCTCTATAACAATAATAAAAAACTTTATTTTACATATCACCTTTAAAAGTGGCATCTCAAAACAATACAGTAGATGTAAACCACAGATTACAAAGTAAATACCCAGACAAACGCAAACGCGTTTTTAATAAAATGCTTTCATTCATTCAACAGAGAGAGAGCTTAAAACCTGGGTGTAACAGCTGTTCCTTTTTCTGATCACTCGCTCTCTGAGATACATGAGAATCCAGGCTTTTTTATCAACGCTTTCTTTTCCGTATACCAGATATTATGGAACCACTTCAGAAGGGTTTCAGCCAGTCAGATTCCAGGAATCGGTACTTTAAAGGAAAAATACACACCGGTATTCCATTTCTCCCTAAACATTTTAAGCATCAAAGTATTTAACTAACGTGAAATAGCGTGTGAAAAAGTGGTAGTTTTAAGCTTTTCTGCTAATATAATATGGAATCGCGTATCTAAAGAATTTCATAACGATATGATTATATTCGTGTACTGCGACAGGGCTGTGTAGGGCTGTTTCGCCTCTCTCTTCATGCGACTGTACCAGGAAGAGGATTTCTTTCTATTCGAAACGTGTATTTTAAAAGTTTAAGAAGTAAAAACCTTACAGCTTACACAGATTTCTAAACTGATCAGGATCGTTATCTTTGTCTTATGCATAATAATATTCACCGCTCTGTCCAGCAAATTAATAATAAACTTTATTTTATATAGTGTTTTAAACGAATAAGTAATTAGATTGCTCATAAACCTAATCACTTGCTTTTTCTTTTTATTTAGGCTCAGATTTCAACTATAGATCGTATTATTAATAACCATAATAACAACCAACCAACAAAAACAACTATATAAACATAATACCAACTAAAAACATAGATAACAACCACAATACAAAATCAAATATATCAAACCATTATACTCTCGCAAATTCCTCCAATTATCATAATCCCGCCCCTTATGCAAAACCAAACCCTCCTCCCATCCCAGTTTATCCTCTTTATCATAAACAAAATCCACCTGAATTTTCAACATAAAGCATTACACAAAATCAATACCTCAACACTCCATACTCAACAACGATAATTCACAAACAGCCAGAACATGTAACTCCACATTCCCAAACAGACCTCATTTCCATAGCCCCGCCCCTTATGCAAAACCAACATCCCTCCCCTGTTCTCTCTCTCCCCTGGCGTTTGTAATCGTTTTTATTTTCAAATAAATTTTAGCAAAGTCATGTATTTCTTAAGATTTATGCATAAATTTATGCATAAATCTTAAGATTTATGACTTATTTTAAGATAAGTCTTAAAAATCTTAAGATTTTTATATTTATGTCTTTATTTAGTGGTTTCATTAGTGACAAAGGCTAGTGACCTTTGTTTCATTAGTGACAAAGGCTAAACTTTCTTGGAAAAATGTCTTTTATGTAAACCATATTTGCCATTAATTCATTCAGGGCTAAAATATGTTCATTGTCTTCAAATGAAAGAAGGGTTCCTTTCGCCGTGGTCGGGTTGAAATTAGAAGCTTGCCACGCCCGGACTGTTACACCAACGTATTAGCATGTTAAAGCGATTTCATTGAGGAGCCTAGCCTTTCTTAACAAGCACTGTACTTACTGGGTTTTTGACGGGGGGGAGGTGTCTTTCCCTGTGAAACCAGTTTAATTCGTCACAGCCAGCACTCCTGCAGAGAGGGGGGTTGTACTTGCAGTGTATACAGTAGATGGGAAAGCCAGAGCCGACCTCTACGCCGCCCACGTGTTATGCTCTTCCTTAATGTCTAAGCCGGAACAGATCATTATATCTCATTTTGTATTTCTTAAAAAAAAAATCATTTCCCCAGCCTAACAGTATTGTTGTTATTGTTTTTAACCTGTAAAGCGCTTTGAGGAGCCACCTTTAAAGGCGCCATATACAATAAAGTTCATTATTATTACTATTGTTAATTTGCTGGACAGAGAGGTGAACATTATTACACAGAAGACAAAGAAAGCGATTTACGTTGCATTGTGCATTGTGCTGCTGTAATACAGTTTTAAATAATTAAAAGTCTAAACGGTGTAGTGGTTTGATGGGTTTACTGAGACAATTATCAATTGTAGCAGTAATCACGAGGTTGTTCGTTGGGGCTTTTAGAAAATCAATCGTCAGAACAACTTACAACGCACACACACGGGTTCAATACACGAGATACATTTATTAATATAAACTGTGCACCAAACATATACTAGTCTGCCTGGATACGAGCGGCAGACCTTACTGTGAGGGTTATCAATATACAAGGTATATAATCTCGAAGAGATGCAAACACAAAGAGATACACAACAGAGAATATATGTCAATATATATCGTTCGGTTACCAAATCGCTAATCAGTGTTATTACCCACTGTTACTCTAAACTCGGAAGTAAATACATTACTCATGAATTAAATTGATAACGACTTGTGTTGAGGTACAATTAAATTCTCGAGACGCAATGTAGAACATGGGGTTTACTTATCCACTGTGTTTGGATTTGGAATTTCCCGGCACGAACACCAAACCAGCTGACAGGCTCTGTTGCAGCCTCTGTTGCAGCGGTTGTCCAATGGGTGTTGTGTCGGCGTCCTCTGGCTACCGGCCAACCAGTCAAGGTGCAGCTCGGAGTAGGACGGGCGGAGGAATCTAACTGCGGCGCGCAGGGCAGTCGTTGCTCCGAGGGGATCTACCAGCAGTCCGGCTGGCTAGTAGAAAGTCTCTATGCACAGAGTGTGACCGCGAGTCCTCACAAGTCACTCTTTTGCCTGGGAAGAAGCTGGTTCGTTCCCGGTCCAGCACTGCTTCTGAATAAGCTATTCAGGTTGTCGACGAGGGTCCAACTGTAGGCTGCCGTTGATCAAGCGGAGCATTCACGTTGGTAGAATTCTGAGTACGTACGGGATCCTCGGCCTCGCGCTTAGAACAAAGTCCAAGTCCTTTTGCAGACAACAGCAGTTGTCACGTGATTGTCTCTGAGGATGCGCGAAAATGGCCAAGGAGAGCCCAGAACTGAGCTTGCGCTCCCTTTTTGATCAAGACCCAGATGTGTGCTGATTGGTTGAGAGTTTGGCGGGCATTGGAGACCCACGTGGTATTACCACGCCCTGCCAGTCCCTGATTGGTTGGTCAAGGTGAGATATAAGTCACTTACTCTTGACACTTAGAAATGCAGTCCAGATGTCCATTCGGCACTCCCTAGACTGATAGGCGCCAGTGGATGACCATTGATCATGATAGCCAGGCTTAGCTAATTGCATCCCCGTCTGGGAGCTTGTTTCTTATCAAAAGAAAAACATCTTAAATCAGCTTGCATGAATTCTTTCTCTGTGGCTGCACCACAGAGATGGAGGGTGAGATGGGGCCTCCTTTAGGAGCATACCAACGCTTAATTCTGTCTTATTAACAAGCATTGCCGCTACATATCCCCCCTTTTTGAAGGTCACGAGGTCCTGAGGCGTTGTTGCTTTCAAAACAAAAACAGAGTTAAGTGATGTTTGTTGTACCACGGTGGATTCTACCACCCAATATTCACATTACCTCTCGAGAATTTGTACAGGAAATAGTGTTGGAAAGAACGTTGCATATACCTGCTCTCAGTTATAAGGTACCTAGGAATGAGGCATTGGGCATCATCATTAGCTCTAGACCTTAACTTCCGGCAGTTCACTATCAGTATCGGATAGCTCTGCAGCAGGCAGACGTTTGGGAGTGGTTACCTGATTTCGGTGATAAACCATTGCTCCCTTTGTCTCATTCAAACTACCCCGCAAGGCTTTGATACAAGAGAACAGCATCCAACACATTACCCCAGCCATGATCCAGCTACCCAGCAGCAGTGTCAAGATGACCACGTTTATTGTTCCTAGCGCCCCAGAGGATCCACAACGACTGTGCTTGGGACCTACCAGTGTAGTTTTTAAGTTTGTGTCGTTAAGAACAAATTCGACTACCTGTACACCCTCAAGACTTACTGTCTCTTGGATTCTCTCATCCAAGTCAACGCTGTGTCCTCTGAAAGCGTCCACAATCTCGAGTTCCGTTTCATACAGTTCTGACTCCAGGTGATACAGTGCTAAATCGTTGAGATGCACTATAGCTCCTTCAGGAACTTGTAGAAAAACTGTTTGGTTGGGTAGCTGCACGTCGGTAGCTGTATCATGTCTGTCATAGGTTATTGTAACAGTTAACTGTGGTGTGCTGACCAGCCATTTCTTTCCCACCTGCTCAACCTGGGGTTCGTTAACCTCACTTTTGCTCGTCACTGTGGCTTTACACTTTTCAATGGCAGCCCCCTTTCTGATACCACACAACCTCTGAGTTGTGTCCCTAAGGAATGGCTTACTTGGGCATACCCAGTGGATATCTTTGGTTGATATACACAATTCCAGGTTTGGAACAAGATACAAATTTGGATCATCCTCCTGGTAAGCTACGAGCGGTGGGGTGGTCAACTTCACATGCATGTCCCCCCTCCAGAAGCCAACGTTCAATATAGACTTGAGTCTATAGATATCCTTGCCACTCACGATGGGAAGGTTCAACAGGAAACCTATTTCCTTGGCTTCGGGGTTGACATGTATAGGAATGGCACTGCCTAGACTGTATGCAAGATGTACCTGTAATGGCTGCACCATCTCAGAAGTGGTTGTCCTAAGTACTTCTTCTACTAAGGACAGTGGAACCAAGTAAGTTGGAATCTGTCCCATGGCTAGGCTAGTTATCGTGGCACTAAGCTCCCTAAGCAAATCCTGCATCAGCATCCTGACCTGTTGCACGTAAGCATAATCCCACTGTAACACGTCGACAATCCTGCCCACGGTGTGGAGGGTGTTATTTAACACTGCTGCATGAAGGTTTACTGCTAATATTGTGCCCTGTAAGGTTTTCCCTAGGCTTTCCAGCCGCTGCTGCTGTTGATATAGCCTGTCCTGAATTTCTGGCATTTCCTTAAGTAACCCAGACACCTGCCTTCTCAGGGTGGTCAGGGTGACAGTGTTAGCAGCAAACAGACCAGCTGAAAATAGTGAGCCCACGGCGGAGGCCGCAGCAATCAGACCCCCCAAGAACCTTTTGGGGCGGCTGAGGCCTGTCATCTCCTCCTGGCTGACTGTTGCCTTCCTCAGCTGGCGGAGCATGTGTATAGTGTCTAGCTGGGCATGCCATACAGCATCCTTAGCCCACTGCCTGCCATGATGGGACACCCTACTGTTCATGTTGATGTGCTTCCGAAACACATCACTTGGGTCCAGCCGCACATACACTCGCTGAGTATATGTTCTGCAATTTGTTAACAACAATCCGGGAGCGTCCTGCAGGACTATGCCGGTAGGAGGACCGGGTTCCACAACTTCAAGGGGCTGTGTCGAGGCGATCCACAGCACTGTCAGGACCAGCCGTGGCAGTTTTAGGATTCCCATTCTGGAACACAGATGAGGCACATGGTACAGTTCCACTATAATTTTGAATATATTTTCCTAGGAGGACCTACACTACAGTACCTAACTACCTGCAGCTACAAAGGGGCACCCCCCTCTTGATCGGGTTTAGACTTTTAACCCTATTCTGTGTCCTCCGGCGCCATTTGAGGTGGGCGATACAACCGGAGGTGGTTGCGATGCACCCACTTATAGACCAGAGATTGCCTTCCTTTTTCAATCCGAATTCGATAAGCTACCGGTGATACCTTATCGACAATCTCGTGGGGTCCTGTCCAACTGGGTAAGAACTTCCGGGCCACCCCTGTAGGTTTGGCAAATTGGAAGTACAGGACCTTGTCTCCTACTTGGAGTTCCTGGTTAACTGCCTTTCGGTCATAGTATGCTTTCCTACCCTCTGCACTCCTTCCCAGATTGTTCTGGGCAAAAGCAAAGGTTGCCTGCAGATGTGCTCGCAGGTCTGACACATACTGATGGGCCGTAGCAGCCCCCGTCGTGCTCAGGTCCTCCACCCCATAAAGACAGTGTAGGGGAAGAGTCATCTTCCGACCTGTCATCATCTCAAAAGGTGGGACCCCCGTAGAGCAATGGGGCGTGGCTCGGATGGCCATCAGAACCAGGGGCAGCTTAATGTCCCAGTCCCTACTGCTGGTGGAGACAAACTGTTTGAGCATACTAACCACCGTTCGGTTTGCCCTTTCTGCCTGGCCCGAGGATTGAGGGTGGTAGGAGATATGCAACTGGGCCTTGACCCCAAGCATATTCCACAGGGTTGCCATTACTGTAGCTGTGAAATGGGTTCCCCGATCCGAGTCCACGGTCAGGGGGAGTCCCCATCGACTGAACACATGGTTCACCAACAGCACTGCAGTTGTCTCTGCCGTGTCGTTGGGTGCTGGGAGGCACTCAATCCATTTTGTGAATGCACACGTAACCGTGAGGAAATATTTGTTCCCTCTGGATGACCTCACCAGCGGCCCCACCCAATCCATTTGTAGATTGGACCAGGGGAATGTCATGCCCTTTTTCTGGAGTGGTGCACGGTGCAAGGGCTGTGATGGTTGGAACTGGCTACACGTCAGACACCCCTTTACATACGCGGCGATGTCTTGGCCCATGTGAGGCCAGAATGCCACCTGCTGGATAGTGTCGTACGTGGCCTTGATTCCCCGGTGACTCCCACAGAGCTCGTCATGAGCGTGTTGGATCATGACCCCCCGATGGCAGCGGGGAACTACCCACTTTGGGACACCTTGTGCAACTGGTACACAAACCAACAACCCCTTTATAATTTTTAGGTTGTCTTTCACCTCTGCCAGCTCCTTCAGCTCCGGAGACTGGCTCAGCACCTGCTCCGAAAGAGGTTGACGCACTGGGTCAGCGATATGCTGATACATTTGCCCAATTGCTGGGTCCTGTTTCTGCATTTCCGCAAGATCGGTGTTAAAACCCTGTGACCCAAGCACTACAGATTGAGGGTCAGCTCCGACATCCTGTCCAGCCCTGCTTCGGGTGACCGCCTTGACCTCAGCCACGGTTTCTGGGGGTAGCCATTCCTGCTGGAACTGCCAGGGTTCACCCTCTAAGGCGCCAGATTTAGCCAGCCGGTCGGCCTCATCATTCCCGTCTTTGTCGGGTCCCTTCACCTGGGAGTGTCCCTTCACCTTCCTCCAGTAAACCATCATTCCAGCCTTGGTCGTGAGCTTGTCACTTGCCAGGAACAACTCTTTGTTCTTTACTTCCTTGCCCCGGGCATTTTTCATGCCGTTGCCCTTCCAATACGGAAGATGGGACACGAAGCTATGTCGGGCGTAGTTCGAGTCACTACAGATGACAAATTGTTTAAGGCCATTTGTCAGGGCCTGCTGGAGGGTGATCAGCACCCCAGCTACTTCTGCATACTGACTAGTCTTTGGTCCTAGCTTATAGCGGGTCGGCCCACAGGGAGTATTGTCTTGCCAGACTACTCCTACCCCTGCTAGCACCTGCTGTTCGTGGCGAAAAGAGCAACCGTCAACATAGGCCATGGGTAAGCCCTGGCCCACGTTCTCATTGTAGTACCGATGATTGTTCGGTAGCTCAGCAGCGGGAATTGTTTCTGGAGCTTCCATGTCAGTGTCACAGCCGTGACACACTTGGCCCAAAGCCAGGCCCTGTCCCAGGTACATTTTCTTGCTCTGTGCATAACGTACCTCTATCTCATAGCCTTGTAGGGCCATCATCCATGCCACAATCCTGCTATTTGACACCCTGCCCGCTTTCAGTCTCTGGCTATGCAGGAATGGCTATGCAGTCCAAGAACTTTTGCTCCACTGGGCTCAGGGCTCGACTGGCATACGCCACCACCCTTCGCTCTTGGTCATATTCCTGACTCAGAGCAGCCCCAAGGCAGTGCTCTGAGAACCCTGCTTCAAGGTAGAAGACCTTATTTTTGTCAGGGTAGGCCAAGCACGGCGCACTACCGAGTCTGCGCTTCAGCTCCATCACAGCCTGTTCTGAGGAAGGTCCCCACTCAAAGGGCACGTCTTTCTGCAACAGCTTGTGGAGGGGCCTTGCTATTTCAGCGTAATCCTCAATGAACTGCCGGGAATAATTACATACTCCCAGAAAGCTGCGCAGTTCAGACAGGTTAGTGGGCGACTTCATATTCTGGATAGCTTGGACTCTGCTGGACTGTGGCTGTATGCCTTGGGCTCCAACCAATAGTCCCACGTACTCCACTTGGGTCCTACACCACTGTCCCTTAGCCAGAGACAGTTTGGCCCCTGCACGGGAGAGCTGGGTCAACACATGCCTGATCTCGGCCATGTGTTCTTCCCAGGTCTGACTCCGCATCAGAATATCGTCCACATAGACCAGGTTGCCCCTGGCGGCTGCATCACTCATGGCTTTGTGCAGAAATATGTTGAACTCCGCTGGGGAGTTGGAATACCCAAAGGGGCATCGATTCCAGGTGAACTGCCTGTTTCCAAAGGAAAAGGCCAGTTTGTACTGGTCTGTCGGTTCTACCTTAAGGGTCCAGAACCCATTGGCCACATCCACTGTGGTGAAATATTTCGCTGTTGTCACCTTGGCTAACTCCTGATCTAGGTAGATCATTGGCCATCGTGACAAAGGAACCTGTTTATTCAGCTACCGGTAGTCAATGGTCAGACGCCACTTACCATTGGGTTTCAGCACCGGCCACAGTGGGGAGTTATAAGTGGAGTTACAATCCCTTATGATCTGACGCTCTAGTAGAGCATCCAACGTCTGCTTTATGGACTCGTATGCCGTGAGGGGAATGCGATACTGCCTGACATAGGTTGGGCGGGCGCCAGGGGCCGTAGGAATGCGCACTGTGTGCAAATCCGTCACCCCGCAGTCATAGGCGTCCCGTGCAAACACTTCCTGGAAATCCTGGAAGATCTGACGCAGCTGCTACCTGGAAGTAGTGAGCAAACTTCCTTTTTCCGATGGAGATGGAAGCTGCACAGCTTCCTTTGCTCCAAATAGACCTATGAGGTGGGGGTGCCCACCACAGAACCTGTGATTGCGTCACCAGGGTCACCTGACGGCTTCGCGACAGGTCCTCGAACAGACCTTCACTGATTATGGACTTCTCAGAGCTGAGGCTGAGAATTACATCATCAACCTGCACTTCTGCCACCTGGACCCCTCCCACCACCATGGGGTGGTAGTCCTGGCCCCCCTGAGGTACCAGGGCGCACAGAAAGGACTCCCATTCATTACCGGACAGGGAGATCCACTCTTCTTCAGGGATGAAAAAGGGGTGTGCTTTACCTGGCGGGTCAAGCAGCTGCTCGGAGCACTGCTCCTGTAGTTGGGAGACCGTGGGAGTGCTGGCCTGGGCAGGACTTCCCTGTAGTTTTGGAAAGCAAGAAGAGACATTTATTTCTCGTCCAGAGGAACCAGGAGGATCCTCCAACTCAGCTATGGTGTTCAGTGGGCACTGTGTGATCACAGCATAACCACTGAACCCCCCTTTTTGCTGTACGACAGGCTTAGGGTGCTTGACCTGAGCCCACAATTTTCCACGCTGGCAGTCCACCAGAGGCTCCAGCCTGTCAAGCAGGTCTTGGCCAATGAGTAGTGGCTCTGTTTTAAACCTAGAGATGTAAACAGGATGCACCACGTTCATTGGCCCGAACCTAAGTGCCACCCACACTCGGTGTGTGATCCTGGCATGATCCTGGGTGTAGCTGGAAATATCTATCTTACACGGTTCTACCTTAAGTCTGATGCCTTTTCCTTTCGCTACTCGTTTGAGCTCGCTGAGTAGATCGGCTGACATCAAACTAATTTCAGCCCCAGTGTCAATCAGTGCTTCTCTATCTAAGACGTTTTCAAGAGAAACCTTGATATAAATACGCCTTGCTTTGCCTTTCTGGCTGAGATTCCCTAAGAATTGTTGGAAGCCTGCCTTTTCTTTGACTTCAGGGGCGGGGTCAGCGCCCAACTCAGAGTCACAGCCTTCTTCCAGGCAGGAACCCTCCCACCCAATCAGATAGACTGAGGGAGGGGTTTGGGATGGATCCCCGCCTCCTCCAGTGAGAAGGGGCGTGGTCCCCCTAAGCTCATTCACGCTTCCGGCATTCGGTGCGGAAGGTTTACCCTGTCCTGATCTCTCAAGCAGGGCTTGTTCAAGCCTGGCCAGGCGGGTTGCAGTCGACTCCCTTCGTCCAGCCTTCTGATAGGCTCTGCCTGTGCCCTTGCCTTCCCCGTAGCGCTCACGGCGGCTCTGACGCTTAGTGCGGTCCTGCCTGCCTATTTTGCGCCGGGGCTTAGCGGGCTCAGGAACCTCAGCTCCCTCGAGCTGAGGCGAGTCGTCAACCCTGCTGGCTTTAGTGGCGAACACGGCCGTTTTAGCAGGTTTTCGCTCTGAGGAAGCAGAGACTTCAGCTCCCCAGGCTTTTTGAGCCAACCTTCTAATGTCAGCCATTTTCATCGCTTTTGCATCAGTGTGCATCACAATCATTTTCCTGATTGAGGGATGCAGATTAGCAATGAATAAACCTTTGAAATTCACGTTCTCTTCGCAACCCTCTTCATTCCGCCCTGCAAAATAAGTGCACCTAAGCCTCTCATAATAGTCGCGAGGGGCTTCAGCTTTTTTGTGCTTAATATGGTGCGCAGCGGCCACGGCAGCTATGGGATCGATAAAAGCCGAAAATTCTCCGATCATTGCCTGACACAGCTCCTCAAAGCTATGGTCCTTGTCTAGACATCCACTCGTGGACCGCTCGGCTAGTAGTTTTCCTTACTAACATAGCCTTTTCCTGTTCGGACGCTCCGGGCATAAACTGCAAAGTATGTCTCAGTTCATCAATGTAGGTTTCCACATTATTCCCTGACACTGACGGGTCAAAACTTTCTACATCTTTGGCTAACTGCCTCAGGGAGTGGAGGTTAATTTTTACGGTTTCTCCGCGGGCAGGGGGACGGCCGTGATCAGGAGCAGGGGGTCTATGCCTGAATTGCATCGCCCTTGCGTCTCGCGCAGGACTCGGCGATCTCCCCCATGCAGATCCGACCACAGACCCTGGCCGGGAGAAACCTCCTCCCGGCGCGCTGGGTGAGCGCTCCGGGCTGCTAGGTGGGCTGGCATGCAAGTGGAATCTAGCCTGTTTTGCTTCCAGTACGGCAGCATCTAACTCCTTTTGCCTTTCCTGGCTGAGCTCATTTAAACACTCAATTTCTTTTTCTTTTTCTTTCAAGCTCGCTTCCAGGTCTCTCCTAGCTACCTCAGCCGCAGTTTCTCTAGCAGACAGGTCATCTAATTTACCTAAAACTTCCCTGAGTCTGTCTTCACTTTCCTCATTTTTCACTCTCTTTTCTCTGATTATATCCAACAACTCAACTCGCTCCGCCTTATATCTTTCTAGCTTTCCCTGAAGCTTTTGAAACTTTGTCAGCTCGGACAAAGACAGTTCCAGCTGTTTAGCTAGATTTAAGGCGAAACTCGATAGGACCTGAACTGCGTTCACGGACCCTCCTGTGTTAAGCTGGTTCGCTACCTTAGCTACTAAATCTACTTGCAGCTTCTCAATATCATCAAAGTTCAACTTTTCGATACCGCTCCAGTAACCAGGATTGTCGTCGCTAGAAATAGTACTTATAAGCGACTCCACTTCAGACATTTTAGCAGCCATTGTGATTACGTCAGAGAAACTTTAAGAGTATTACTTTTTTTCTTTTACCAAAATACAGTATGGAATCTAAACACCCGAGCAGATGGATTTCCAATCAGCACACGTTACACTAAATGCTAGAAAACAGGGGGATTTCTTTACGCAGTTATCAGCACACCCGGTATTCGCGTATAGAAGCCGCGGTGCTGTGCTGAACTTGAACTCACAGCAATATCAGTTATTCTGTGTGATTGATTCTCATTTCATTCTAAACTCGCCCGCACAGGGACGCCATTAAATGTAGTGGTTTGATGGGTTTACTGAGACAATTATCAATTGTAGCAGTAATCACGAGGTTGTTCGTTCGGGCTTTTAGAAAATCAATCGTCAGAACAACTTACAACGCACACACACGGGTTCAATACACGAGATACATTTATTAATATAAACTGTGCACCAAACATATACTAGTCTGCCTGGATATGAGCGGCAGACCTTACTGTGAGGGTTATCAATATACAAGGTATATAATCTCGAAGAGATGCAAACACAAAGAGATACACAACAGAGAATATATGTCAATATATATCGTTCGGTTACCAAATCGCTAATCAGTGTTATTACCCACTGTTACTCTAAACTCGGAAGTAAATACATTACTCATGAATTAAATTGATAACAACTTGTGTTGAGGTACAATTAAATTCTCGAGACGCAATGTAGAACATGGGGTTTACTTATCCACTGTGTTTGGATTTGGAATTTCCCGGCACGAACACCAAACCAGCTGACAGGCTCTGTTGCAGCCTCTGTTGCAGCGGTTGTCCAATGGGCGTTGTGTCGGCGTCCTCTGGCTACCGGCCAACCAGTCGAGGTGCAGCTCGGAGTAGGACGGGCGGAGGAATCTAACTGCGGCGCGCAGGGCAGTCGTTGCTCCGAGGGGATCTACCAGCAGTCCGGCTGGCTAGTAGAAAGTCTCTATGCACAGAGTGTGACCGCGAGTCCTCACAAGTCACTCTTTTGCCTGGGAAGAAGCTGGTTCGTTCCCGGTCCAGCGCTGCTTCTGAATAAGCTATTCAGGTTGTCGACGAGGGTCCAACTGTAGGCTGCCGTTGATCAAGCGGAGCATTCACGTTGGTAGAATTCTGAGTACGTACGGGATCCTCAGCCTTGCGCTTAGAACAAAGTCCAAGTCCTTTTGCAGACAACAGCAGTTGTCACGTGATTGTCTCTGAGGATGCGCGAAAATGGCCAAGGAGAGCCCAGAACTGAGCTTGCGCTCCCTTTTTGATCAAGACCCAGATGTGTGCTGATTGGTTGAGAGTTTGGCGGGCATTGGAGACCCACGTGGTATTACCACGCCCTGCCAGTCCCTGATTGGTTGGTCAAGGTGAGATATAAGTCACTTACTCTTGACACTTAGAAATGCAGTCCAGATGTCCATTCGGCACTCCCTAGACTGATAGGCGCCAGTGGATGACCATTGATCATGATAGCCAGGCTTAGCTAATTGCATCCCCGTCTGGGAGCTTGCTTCTTATCAAAAGAAAAACATCTTAAATCAGCTTGCATGAATTCTTTCTCTGTGGCTGCACCACAGAGATGGAGGGTGAGATGGGGCCTCCTTTAGGAGCATACCAACGCTTAATTCTGTCTTATTAACAAGCATTGGCGCTACAACGGTATCAGCTTTGTTTATGGGTTTTAAATAAAGGCGATTTAAACGCGATTTAAATCAATATAAATGTTTATATTGTTACGCCTAGGTGACTATTCATTGTTATTAAAATGACTTAAATTCGAACATGTTGTGATATTTAGAAATATAAATTTGTTTGGTGCGAGTGACGTTTTTTTCCCCCAACAACTTTCCAGAGGAGCTTTAAAGATTTTAAATAAATACACACAGTATTGCTCATAAGGTCTGCTATTTGAGGTCCAGTTATTTAGATGCATACATCTTATTTTATCTCAGCTTTTCAGCTGAGATACACAGATCATACATAAACAATGCAGTAAAAAAATGTCTCATCAAGTATTTAATCATTAGGTATAACAGTTTCCCTTTAGGCCTCTGAAAACACCACCTTCTACCTTGTGAATACCAGTACCTCCTAATTGTCTAAAGGCTTTATTTAAAAAATTTTAAAAAAAAACTGATGTGCTGAAACAGTACAATTAAACACGCTCTGCAGAAAAGGGGATGGTTGTTAGGTCAGCTTCAGTTTTACACGTACAGTACACATTTGATTTCATTAAAATTATGAGGTACCCTGTATCTGCAGGACTCAGGAGGCTCTCAGTCATGTCACTTTGCAGTTGATGTCTCCTAGAGGTTCCTAGATTCTTATTGTAAATAAAAGGAACAGCATACAGTGGGACTTTTTCAAAAACGGGGAAAAATTTCAACATTCGACTGCACCGAACACACAAATATTGGTTCTAGGCTCCTGAATCACCTTTGGTCCCTGGATCATTGCTTTTAACCATTAACACAAGGTTTTTACTGTAAAGCATTTTCACAGCTCAACATAAATGGACCTTCTGGGGCACAGGCTTTAAAGGAGCTTTTTAAAAAAAACAGACTTTGCCTTTCCTGTTATAAGCTATTCTTTTAGCATATGACAAGCATGCCCTTATTATGGCGATATCCTCCTAAACATTGGAGAAATAACTCTAGAAGTTCAATTAAAACAGAAATGCTTCAAATCACTTGGGATACAACAAAAAAGTGGTGTATTATAAAGTGTGTTAAAAATGTAGCTAGTTTGTTTTCATACCTTAGATTATAATAAAACCTCACCATTTAACACCAACAGGTGCTTTCTTGAAGTCTGCTAGCATCAAAGTTTATGGTTTTGCTTTTGTGTATAATGATAGTGAACTGCATTGGAAATGTAGGAAAGTAAGCATTAATAAGCAGGAAAATTAAACCAAGAAACACCTAAAGTACTGGACTATATTGCAGATAAACTACCGATCTACCTTTTAAGCCTGTACAACCTGCAGAACTCCAGCTTTAATTGATTGGACTCAACAGCCTAAGTTTTAAGGTTATCCTTACAAGTGTGGAAAAGCATGGGCGTAATGTTGCAGCCTTCACTGTTGTTTTAGAAGTTGTTTTTTCCAGCTGTACATGAACATTTCTGTCTTGAGTCTTTCTTAACAATATGGTGTAAACAGTGTCTGGTTTCTACTGTGATCATTATTTAATTACTGAAGTAGCCTTTTGATATTTGCACAGTATTTTTTGTTGCTATGGCTGTTTTCATATTCGTAGTTTTCTTCTGTTAAAACTTAAAATCTCTCACATTAAATTGGCTACAAATGCAAGAATTCAACCAGATATTCTTACTTGTAAAATGTCTACTGTTGCATTGCAATTAGTTAATGTAGTTAGTCCATAGTCAGCAATCTAAACTTTATTGTTAAGCTTTAATGATTGATGTTGTACCAGTAACCTTTAGAAATACTAGAGTACTTCACAAATGCTTTGTGTGTTTGGAAATCTTTTGAGTAAAAGCCTTATAAAAATAGGTTTAGTTTTTACAGGACATCACAAAGCAATAGGATGGTATAATTTTTATAATTGCTTAGTGATTGTATTTGGAAGATTATGGACTAAACAGACTTCAGGGATGCCAGTGGATCATTGTGCTATTTGGAATTATTCCAAAAATCAAGTGACCTCTTTGCTGTAGTATCTTTAGTATTATTTATTTAGTATTAATAAAGAATAGATTTATTAAAGTCATGCGATGTGTAAGCGGGATATGTAAAATAATGTATAATAAAGTTTTTTATTATTGTTATAGAGAAACATGATCAGATTTTCCCTGGTTCAGAAAAAAGACGATTAAAATCTGTAATCTTTCCACTTGTATGTCATCAGACATTAACCCCCTCTCTGCCGGAGTGCTGGCTGTGACGAATTAAACCGGTTTCACAGGTATTTTCAAAGTAGGAAGTACAGTCTTAACTAGTAGCTAGGCTCCTCAATGAAATCGCTTTAACATGCTAATGCGTTGGTGTAACAGTCCGGGCGTGGCAAGCTTCCAATGTCAACTCGACTCGATTGGAAGACAATGAACGTATTTTAGCCCTAAATGAATTAATAGCAAACATGGTTTACATAAAAGACATTTTTCCAAGAAAGTTTATAATAATACGATCTATAGTTGAAATCTGAGCCTAAATATAAAGGAAAAGCATTTTCAGAGAGCAATCACGCTGTGTTTATGTAGAAAAAGCGATTAGGTTTATGAACAATCTAATTACCTATTCGCTTAAAACGCTATATAAAATAAAGTTTATTTAAACACGTGTTTACGATTTAAATCAAAACGCGGTTCAAATCAATATAAATGTTTATTTTGTAACGCATAGGTGACTATTCATTGTTATTAAAAAGACTTAAATTCGATCATGTTGTGATATTTAGAAATATAAATTTGTTTGGTGCAAGTGAGGTTTTATTTAATCTCTGACCAAGGGAAACGTTTCATTTTTCAAAGAAATGTTTGTTAAAAAATAAAGTCATAGTTCCATGGGATTCAATCACAGACCGTGTGACATGGGAGTCAGGAACCTAACCCACAGGTCACATGCTGAGGGCTGAAAAAGCACTACAGAAACATTATCGACAGACAATGTACAGATTTGATAAAGCTATAAAATAATGTAATTAGGCACAGAACAAGTTTACAGCACAGTACAATAATAAATGCTGACCATGACTTTAGAAGCATAAATTACCTTACACTCAATTTAAACACAAGCTGTCTTTAGCCCTCTAAGCTGGTTCATACAGAAATGTAGAGAACCAGGCTCAGAACACACAGCTTCATTAGCGAATACATATGCAGGACAACTAGAGAAGACGTTTTACAGAGGATGGATTTTTAGAAACATCCCATCAGTGACATCACTGAAGTCAACTCCTAGGTACTGTAACTGTCGTGTGGATAGTTTCACAAGAATCAGACAAAGGTTTAAGCATCGCTTGTTCTAGATAAAACTGCAAAAAAAAACCAACAACCCATAATGTACTTCTTTGCGGCTCTGTTTGCCCAAATCATATATTCACAACGTGAAATTAGAAAATAATATTACGTAACCAAAATCCGCAATATGGAAACAGAACCTGTGTAATTGTTGACAGATTATGTACTCAAAACATTTTTACAAGACGAACTAAAACATTTAAAAAATGACTTGTATGTACTTGATATCTCTAATCAATCCACTGCACTGCATTAAAACAAAACAAAACTAGAACGCCCTGGGCATACCGTTTCGCGCTTCTTATCAGTTGCTCAAAAGTAATTTGACCATATGAAATGCATAATATAAACCTAGAAACATATACGTGAGCAGTATTTACGTAGTATCGGTGTCAAGACATACCTCTCAAATACTGTAAATCAAGTTAAAAATATCTCAAGACCGATTCTGGTCATAATGAAACCATTTTTTGTGTATGTTTTCTTTAAAGTACCGAGACCAGCCATATACTGTATGTTTATGTTCCAAAATTAATATCGTTATGGCCTTCACACGCGTTGCAGTATGCTCCTATTCTTTTTATGCTCAGGCACTAAGATTTCCCTTCAATGGTAAAATTCCATATAAATATTCAATACTTAAACGGGCACAGTTAAGACATTAAATATACATATACATACTGTATACAGTACAGTTTGCATACGGTAATATGTTTATGTTCCTAAATCAATCTCTTTTATGAGCATGTGAAAGGCATGGTGAATCGATTCTCAAAAATTACTGTACTTTGCATGATTGGAAAAAAATGCGTGATTGCGAAATGCTGTGGTGTTACTTTTACAAAGACGGTCATTGAAAAAAATAATGTGGACCAGGGCAATACTTTGAGTTTACAGCTTGTCCAAGGTCATTTATTATTAATACTATTAGTAATATCTTCGTTAAAGACTTTGATGGCTACAGCTCAAACATGAGAGGTTGAGCTTTATTAACTCCACCTTGCGGCAATTCCGGATACTATTATTTTGCTAGCAGTATTTACCGGTAACTCGCGGTAGACTGCGTACAGCGTACCGGAAAATAATGCAGTATCGCCCGCGCATTTTGAATGGCTGCATCTGTATCTTCCGCTTCATTTGGGGCTGAGGATATGAGTACATCAAGAAAGCGGACATGTACAGGCCAGTGGAAGACGGGGGTAGGGCGGTTCCTAACCTGCCGCTGAAGTTAGACTCACTGTTCATATCTGGGCTGTGTAAGATTCTGCACGGGAATCCGAACTATCTGTGTGTTCATTTTGTACATCTGTGGTTTTCAGCCGCAATGGAACACCTGGCGGTCTGGTCCAACACAACGCCTAAAGCAGAAAACTGGCCGTGGTATTATAGGCACACTGTACAATGGCTAAAAATGTACCCTGGGGTACCTGGACCACAAGGCACTCTACAGGTTAGTTATGGCGAAAGAGGATTCAGCCATGGTGGGGGTCACTGATGAGGTGTGAGGCAAATTCAGCCTGTAGGCCTGGACAACAGGCCTAAAGATCTTAATTGGCTTACGGTGTGGAAGAAACTGCCTGTTAGGGAGACCCTACATAGACACGGTCTCTCCAGGCAAGATAAGTGTCCACGGCCTGACTGCTCAGAGTTTCACAGTTTCACACGTGTTTTGTAGTTTTGCTCAGAAGGTGTGGGGTCAGTGTGAGGGGCTTTTTGTTGATGGGCCAAGTAGTTTTGCTCCATGTAAGTGGAGCCGGAATTTTGTGTTGTGGCTGCTGGTCAGCCTTGTGAAGTTCCACATCTGGGCTTCCCGTAAGGATCTTATCGACCACAGGATCAGTGGCTCAGTAAACACCATTGTATACAGAGTCACGACATATCAAGATGTGTAAGGTGTGACATTCTGCGGTGGGGCTCCGTGGTGGATAAAGAGCCGCGAGGAAGGTGATGATCTGGCAGGAGGAGGATATGTGGAGGAGACAGCCCATGAGGAGAGAAGGACGGAGGCAGTGGGATCAAGTGTTCTAGAGACAGATGGGATGTTGCTACCGAGTGGCATTCCAGGACTAGATGAAGGTTACTCCTTCAGTCTGGTTTCTCCTATGACCCCCCTCTCACTTTATGTCACCAAGTGAGGAGAGTACTGCAGGGAGTCCGGGTTTCAAAGAGATTTTGGGGCAGAAGTTTGAGTCTTAACATTTATGACTAATGGATGTTCAGGAACTGAGGGGTGATGCCAAAAGATTAGTGGTGTACAGCTTTGTCGGATCTGAACCCAAGCTTCTGCTTTCTGCAAGAAGTACATTTAGGAGGTCCAGAAGATGCGGATAGGTTTAGGCAGGAATGGAAAAGAGGGGCATTCTGTTGGAGCGTGGGCTGTGTATACCCGTCTCGGCATCTTATTTGGGGACCCGGGGTTTCAGTCAACTGAGGTGGTTTCTGTTGTGCCAGGTCGTCTTTTAGTTGTAGTTGGGTGTTGGTGGAAAGTTAGGGCGCATGTTCTGGCCGAGAGAGCTCTACAGGCTGTGTTTTTAAAAGACCTTGAGCCATGTTTTTTTACAAACGGAGAGACTGTGTTAGGGGGCGATTTTAACATCGATTTATCCGATGCACAAGGTGGGGGAATGTGCGGTTTGAGAGATTTGATACATAGGTTTAATTTGGTAGATTGTTTTAAGGATTTTAACCAGGGATTTCGAAATTTTACTTGGAAGAATAGCAGAGGCCGCCACAGGCATTTGGATTATGTCTTCACCACCTTAAAAGTGAAGGCTCAGGATTTGCAAGTTACGCCTTACAGTATTATCTGCGTCTTTCGAATTGGTGGGACCAAGGTTCCAGGCCAACTGCTGGAAGTTAAACGTGTCAGTCTTGGAGGAAGCAGGCTATTGCATGCTAATCTCAGATTTTACTGATAGTTTTAAGAAGCAACTTTTAAGTTTTGCATCGAAAATTGAGTGGTGGGAGTCGTGCAAGCAGTCCATCGCACGACTAAAAATTGGATATTGTAAGAGGGGAAGGCATGAGGAAAGAGTGGCCACCCTGCAACGTGAGCTGGAGGCTTTGTATGTAGAATTTAATCGTGGTGGTTCCTTCCGTGCAGAGAAAGCTGTTGAAATAATGACCAGGTTAAGGGAGGCCTGGTTAGGGAAGGCTAAGAACTTCCTTTTCCGGCTTAGAGTAATGGCTTTAGAAAACGAGGAAAAGTGTACTGCACAGTTTTTCAGTTCTGTCAGGACGAGGCAAGAGAAAGTATATTTTATGGAGATGAGAATGGTGGATGGGAACATTACAAGCGACATGATTGAGATGGTAGCATGTGCAACAAATTTTATACGGAGCTTTTCTCTGAAGAAGCAGTTTGTCAGGACGGTTGGGACACCGTATTGGATGGCATTGGAGGTCTAACAGAGGTGTCAGAATTAGAAGAAATCACTTCAGCTGAACTGAAGGAGGAGATGCAAGGTTTAAAGAGAGGTATAGTCCCAGGGGTGGATGGCCTTCCAATTAAATTTTACTGGAAATTTTGGGAGCAGTTGGGATCGATTCTATTAGAGGTTTTGGGAGAGATACTTGGTGGGAAAGGATTAGGTGAAAGGGCATCGTCACCTTAATATATAAGAAAGGTGAAAAGAGTGACCTAGTCAACTGGAGACCCATCCAGCTTTTATGTTCCGATTATAAGATCCTTGCTAGAGTGTTGGGAAGGCAGTTGTGGCAGGTGATGGGAGCTCTGGTAGGAGTAGACCAAACGTGTGGGGTAGAAGGCAGGAAAATCAGGTGGAATTTGCAGTTGATCAGGGATGTGGTGGAGTGGGTGGAAGATAGAGGCCTCCCCCTCATGTTGGTTGACTGGGATGAGAACAAGGCCTTTGACTGGGTTCATCATGGCTTCCTGTGGGAAGTTTTAAACCGAATGGGATGTGGTGGGATATTTCTAGGCTGGTTGCAAGCACTTTATAAAGGGGTAGAGTCCAGGGTTTGCATCAACGGTAGGCTAGGGGAGAGAATAACCGTTTGGTGTGGAGTGAGACAAGGATGCCCCCTTTCTCCTCTGTTGTATGTCCTAGACATCAAGCCTCTCCTTCAGAGGTAGTTTCTGTAGTACCCAGTCGTCTTTTAGTTGTAGACGGGTGCTGGTGGAAGGTAAGGGTGCGTGTGATTGGAGTGTATGTTCCAGCCGAGAGGGCTTTGCAGGCCGCCTTTTTAAAAGATCTCGAGCCGTGGTTTTATATGAATAGAGAGATTGTGTTGGGTGGTGATTTTAATATTGACACATCCAATGCACAAAGTGGGGGAGCGTGCATTTTGAGGGGATTGGTACAAAGGTTTAATCTGAGAGATTGTTTGAAGGATTTTAATCAAGGTGTTAGAAATTTTACCTGGAAGAACAGTAGAGGCCACTATAGACGTTTGGACTACATCTTTACTACATTAAAATTTAAGATTAAAGATCTGCAAGTCACGCCGGTATGGTACTCAGACCATATGATTTTATCAGCATCCTTTGAATCAGCGGGTCCAAGCTCCCAGGCCAGTTACTGGAAGCTAAACGTGTCAGTCCTAGAGGAAGCAGGCTACCGCATTGCTAATCTCGGATTTTATCGATAGTTTTAAGAATCAACCTTTAAACTTTGCGTTGAAAACTGAGTGGTGGGAGTCATCCAAAACAATCTGTTGCACGGCTAACCATCGGATACTGTAAAAAGAGAAGGCATGAGGAAAGAGAGGTATTGGCCACCCTACAGCGCGAACTGGAAGCTCTGTATGTAGAATTCAATCGTGGGGGCACCTTTCACTCAGAAAGCTGCTGAACTAAAGACTAAGTTAAGGGAAGCCTGGTTAGGGAAGGCTAAGAACTTCCTTTTCCGGCTTAAAGGAAGAGCTCTAGAAAAGGAGGAAAAGTGCGCTGCTCAGTTTTTGGCTCTGTCAGAGATGGTGGCATGTGCATCGGAATTTTACAAGGAGCTCTTCTTGGAAAAAACAGTTAGTCAGGGCAGTTGGGATACTCTGCTGGACGGCATAGAAGGCATATCGTATGTGTCAGAACTAGAGGGAAATATAACTGCAGTCAAACTGAAGGAGGCGATGCAAGGCCTGAGGAGAGGTACAGTCCCTGGGTTGGACGGCCTACCCATTGAATTTTATAGTGAGTTTTGGGAGCAGCTAGAACCAATTCTGTTAGAAGTTTTTAGTTAGATACTTGACGGGAAAGAATTAGGCACAACAATGATGATGGGCATTATCACCTTAATACACAAGAAAGGTGATAAGAGCAATTTAGACAACTGGAGACCCATCCAGCTTTTATGCTCCAATTATAAGATCTTGGCCAGAGTAATAGCAATGCGACTGCGACAGGTGAGGGGAACCCTAGTGGGAGTTGACCAAACATGTGGGGTTGAAGGCCGGAGAATTGGATGGAACCTACAGTTGATTAGGGATGTGGGTGGAGTGGGTAGAGAATAGAGGCCTCCCCTTCATGATGGTCAACTTGGAGCAGAATAAGGCCTTCGACAGGGTCCATCACGGCTTCCTGTGGGAAGTTTTAAGTCGCATGGCTTGTAGAGAGTCATTCATTGGTGGGTTGCAGGTACTCTATAATTAGTGGAATCTAGGGTCTGCATTAATGGTAGGCTTGGAGAGAAAGTTACCGTCCAGTGCGGAGTAAGTCCAGTGCCACTTGTCTCCACTGCTGTACGTTTTATATACAGTGGTGTGAAAAAGTGTTTGCCCCCTTCCTGATTTCTTATTTTTTTGCATGTTTGTCACACTGAAATGTTTCAGATCATCAAACAAATTGAAATATTAGACAAAGATAACACAAGTAAACACAAAATGCAGTTTTTAAATGAAGGTTTTTATTATTAAGGGAAAAAAAAATCCAAACCTACATGGCCCTGTGTGAAAAAGTGATTGCCACCCTTGTTAAAACATAAATCAACTGTGGTTTATCACATCTTTGGAAAGCTGAGTTCAATTTCTCTAGCCACACCCAGGCCTGATTACTGCCACACCTGTTCTCAATCAAGAAATCACTTAAATAGGACCTGCCTGACAAAGTGAAGTACAGTGTAGACCAAAAGATCCTCAAAAGCTAGACATCATGCTGCGATCCAAAGAAATTCAGGAAAAATTAGAAACAGAGTAATTGAGATTTATCAGTCTGGAAAAGGTTATAAAGCCATTTCTAAAGCTTTGGGACTCCAGCGAACCACAGTGAGAGCCATTATCCACAAATGGCGAAAACATGGAACAGTGGTGAACCTTCCCAGGAGTGGCCGGCCGACCAACATTACCCCAAGAGCGCAGCGACGACTCATCCAAGAGGTCAAAAAAAACCCCACAACAACATCCAAAGAACTGCAGGCTTCACTTGCCTCAGTTAAGGTCAGTGCTCATGACTCCACCATAAGAAAGAGACTGGGCAAAAATGGCCTGCATGGCAGAGTTCCAAGACGAAAACCACTGCTGAGCAAAAAGAACATAAAGGCTCGTCTCAGTTTTGCCAGAAAACATCTTGATGATCCCCAAGACTTTTGGGAAAATACTCTGTGGACTGATGAGACAAAAGTTGGACTTTTTGGAAGGTGTGTGTCCCATTACATCTGGCGTAAAAGTAACACAGCATTTCAGAAAAGGAACATCATACCAACAGTAAAATATGGTGGTGGTAGTGTGAAGGTCTGGGGCTGTTTTGCTGCTTCAGGACCTGGAAGACTTGCTGTGGTAAATGGAACCATGAATTCTGCTGTCTACCAAAAAATCCTGAAGGAGAATGTCCGGCCATCTGTTCGTGACCTCAAGCTGAAGCGCACTTGGGTTCTGCAGCAGGACAATGATCCAAAACACACCAGCAAGTCCACCTCTGAATGGCTTAAGAAAAACAAAATGAAGACTTCGGAGTGGCCTAGTCAAAGTCCTGACCTGAATCCGATTGAGATGTTGTGGCATGACCTTAAAAAAGCAGTTAAGGCTCAAAAACCCTCCAATGTGGCTGAATTACAACAATTCTGCAAAGATGAGTGGGCCAAAATTCCTCCACAGCGCTGTAAAAGACTCATTGCCAGTTATCGCAAATGCTTGATTGCAGTTGTTGCTGCTAAGGGTGGCCCAACCAGTTATTAGGTTTAGGGGGCAATCACTTTTTCACACAGGGCCATGTAGGTTTGGATTTTTTTTTCCCTTAATAATAAAAACCTTCATTTAAAAACTGCATTTTGTGTTTACTTGTGTTATCTTTGTCTAATATTTCAATTTGTTTGATGATCTGAAACATTTCAGTGTGACAAACATGCAAAAAAAATAAGAAATCAGGAAGGGGGCAAACACTTTTTCACACCACTGTATATATATAGATCCCGTCCTCTGGAAGATACGGAACGACCAGAGGATAGATGGGGTGTTAGTGCCGGGGAGTGGTGGATTGCAGGTCAAGGTCGCAGCTTATGCAGATGACGTCTCACTGCTTTTATGCTCTGATTATAGCTTGTACAGGGTTTTAGCCATAGTGCAAGATTTTATGGTAGGTTCAGGTGTGCTTTTAAGTGTAAACTAGTGTCAGTTAAGTTTTTCGGCACTTGGAAGGACAGAAAGGAGGCAGTTGTCAGTCTTCCGTTAGAGGAAGGGCCAGTGATGTCTTGGGAATCTGGTTCCAGACAAGAGACTCTGCAACCGTGAACTGGGAGAAACGTGTCTGCAAAATTAACCACAAGCTGGGAGTATGGTGGCAAAGATCACTCTCCTTTGTGGGGAAGGTTCTGGTCCTGAAAGCATCTTGCCGCTATTGCTATTGCTGTAGTGTTCCCAATGTCAGCTCTCAGGAAGAACGTGATAAGAGCAGTGTTTGGCTTCATGTGGGGCGGAAAATACATTAGGAGATCAGACATGTACAGGGCAGTGGAGGAGGGAGGGAGGTAGGGGGGTTCCCAACATCCCCCTGAAACTAGATTGCAAGTCTCGACTTTCTCGGCAAGCAGGCGGGCCCCTTTTGAGCGCCCGTGCATTTTCCCTCCAAAAAGCTTAGATATATAGTTTTTTTTTAAGAAGGCAGGTGTGGTGTGGTTTGGTGTGTGTGTCCCTCCCAAGAGAGAGCTGCCCCTTGCCTCTGCCCAGAGGTGCCGACGGTCCGCTTTCGCTTGCAGCTCGCTCGGCACAGCTGCTGCTGGTGGGAAGGGCCTAAGCTAAGGAGGCCGGCCAGCTGGCGCCCCCCATGGCTGCTGTCATTGTCGGGCCATTGACAGAAGATCAAAGAGCAAGGTCCCCGCCCGGGACTGCCCGGGACTGGCAGGCAGGCAAGAGAAGGGGAGCTGTGTGTGTACCGGGCTCCAGAGGCATTGGCCTGTGCCGCTGTGTGCTAGCCAGACGCCCGTGTGTGGGTCCACGGCCGGCCTTGGACATGACTTCTCAACCTTTTGGCTAAGATCCGGGTTCAAGCAGGAAAGCCCACAGTTAGCTGATCTTAGTCCAGAGGGACGCGGTGGCGGAGGAGAGGAAGCTTTGACAGAAGAAGCGGCTGAAGAGACGGGGACAACAAAAGTCACCAACTGGAATCTCTCTGGGTGAAGCCCAGGGGGTGCAGGGGGAACTTCCAGATGAGGATATTGCTTTCATGACAGCTGGGAAGCGGTTTTCCCGGGAAGCGCAACTCCGAAGCTCGGTGCATTTTGTACAGAGGGATCACATCGCTTCTTGGCCTTTGTGTGGCCTGCCCACAGTATTCCTTGATCGCTTAAAGCTTGAGAACGTGATACCGGGAATCACTCCAGGTTTAGCCTGGGGGAGTGAAGCCAGGACTGCCAGAAGGAGGGACTTCTCGTTGGCTGGTAAGGACTACCTTTGGCTCCCTTTGGAGTTAGGTTTTTCCTCCTTTTTTGCCAGCCAGCGCAACCATGGATTTTTTTGGAGAACTTCGCAGGTGAAACATTTGTTTGGGTTGTTGAATACATTGCGATTTCATTTGCGAGATGATGTTTATCAGGGACTGCAGGATCTGATTTAGTTTTTTAATAATGTTTTGGTGAAAGGACTCAGCTTGGGATTGAGAGACTTATGTTTTCAGGGATATGTTACATCTAAATTCATGGATTTGTCTTTTGAAGATGAGAATGTGTATTTTTCAGTTTTGAGACGCTGTAGGGAGAAAGCACATTGCATTATGAAGTGAAAGGACTATGGGCGAAAGCCAAAAGAGTCATTACTGTGCATGTTTACAAGCCTTTTGTGAAGGAGGACGATGTCGCCAACCGTGCAGTCAAGCTATGCAAATTAATGTTGCGGTTTGGGCAAACTTCAATCGACTTGATCATTCCAGTGAGGAGGCAATAATTGAAAGATACAGGTTTCCAAGAGCAGAAATAATGGCACTTCTCAATCTAGTGGAGGAAGACTCACCCGACGAAACTATGCTTTAACCCCTCTGGTGCAGCTCCTCGTAGCGCTGTGATACTGTGCTACTGGAGGATTCCAGCAGACTGTCGGAGATGCACAGACTTGGCAAGGCATCTGTGTGTAAATGTGTGCATAAAGTCACCAGACTGCTTCTATGCCATGCAAGAACCTACATAACATTTCCGTGCACCCCTGAAGCGCTGCGTGAAACTAACATTGGGTTCCACACAATCGGCCACATCCCCCGCGTTGTGGGAGCAGTGGATGGTACCCTCATACCCATTCATACTCCCAGCCTGTTGGAGCCTAGTTACACCTGCCGTAAAGGGTTCTCTGCATTGAACGTACAGGTGATTTGCAATCACCAGGGACTTTTTACGGATATTGTGGCAAAGTGGCCTGGGAGTACCCACAATGCCTTCATCTCTGCCAATTCGGCAGTGTGTCAGAAGGCAAGAAACGACAAGTTTGGTGGTGGATGGCTACTGGGTGATAACAGGTATCCCCTTCGTTCATTCCTTTTGACACCTGTAACTAACCCCCAGACGGCGGCCGCAGACCAATACAACGCAGCACATCAGCAAACCCGCAGCGTGGTGGAATGCAGTATAGGTATATGGAAAATGCGTTACCCCTGCCCAATGATGACGAGGAGAAGTGATGGAGTTTGGAAATGTCCAAATTCCTGATCTTACAGCTGTAGCGGCAATGCTTGTTAATAAGACAGAATTAAGTGTTGCTGTGCTTTCCCAAATGAGGCCCCATCTCTCTCTTCATCTCTGTGGTGCAGCCACAGAGAAGCTATTCATGCAGGCTGATTTAAAGATGTTTTCTTTTGATAAGGGACAGCTCCCAAATGGGGATGCACTTAGCTAAGCCTGGCTATCATGATCAATGGTCATCCATTGGTGCCTATCTGTCTAGGGAGTGCCAGATGGACATCTGGACTGCATTCCTAAGTGTCAGGAGTAAGTGACTCATATCTCACCTTGATCAACCAATCAGGGACTGGTAGGGCTGAGTAACCCACGTTGGTCTCTGATGCCCATGAAACTTTCAGCCAATGAACGAGCCGAAGTTCCTCCAGGTAAAACAGGCAACACAGAGAGCCTGTGGGACTATTCTAAAGGGAATTCGGAGGAAAATTCCAGGAGTGTGAGACAATTCCAGGGCAGGACGGCCCAGGAGCAGAAAGGCTCCCAAGGGCAGGACATTCTCGCAGTGCGCCTCCTGACCATCATGAGACTCAGCCCGGACAACCACGTAATGGCCAGTGTGTCCGAGTGCCAGAACTTTCCTCTGTTCTAAGAGTCTAGAGCAGAGGTTGCCAGAGAGTAACCAGAGGATCCACCCGAGGTTAGCATCAGCAGCAAGCCTCGTGAACAGGTCGGAACTGTGGACAGCTGAATCTCTATTCAGAACTAGCGCTTCATCAGGAACGAACCGGTCCTCTTCCTGACCTGCTGGGACCCACAGTCATCTTTTCTCCTGTGCACAAACTCTTGCTAATTTGAGCCAAAACTAACTAGCCGGTCTTCAGAGAGCATCAGCAGCGCACTGTCGCAAGCCGCACAGCACAGCCTGGGACGGAGCCAGAGAGCGCGGATTGGACAGCAACAAGCTTTTGTTTACTCAGATAACGAGTGTATTTGCAGAAAAGGTTAAAATGATCAATTTTCACAAAGTATATAAACATACAGTAATATGGTCAGAAGGAGCACGTAAAAACATTTCTGAAATAACCACATGTAAGACTTTGATGCTTAAAATGTTTAGGGAGAAATGGAATACTTGTGTGTATTTTTTCTTCAAAATACCAAGAGCAGCAATATACAGTACAGATTATATAATATGTTTATGTTCCTAAATTAATATCGTTTATGAGCATGTAAAAGGCATGGTAAATCGAAGATTCTCAAAACTTACTTTGTATGATTAGAAAAGAATACGTGATTGGATCAACTAAATGCTGTGGTGTGACTTTTTGTCCATGAAAAACTAAAGTATTTTCGTTTACAGCTTGTCCAAGGTCATTTATGTTTAATACTATTAGTGATATCTTCGGTAAAGACTTTGATGCATAAAATATTTCTGCATAATTAAAATATTTATGATAAAGGTGGTAGGTTGTGTACTTTTGTCCAAATGAGCAATCTTGCTTTCATAAAATATACCAACTTTTTAATGTATAATGATTAAAATACTGTAGTACACAGTTTAAATTTAAAAGTCTAAAGAGTATACAACTTAAATTCTTAATTAAATAAAGACTGTCCCTCAGCAGTGATCTGGATTCGAAACTGGGTGTTTTCTGGTGAAAGCTCAAATGCTGTACATGAGAGGTTAAGCTTTATTAGCTCCACCTGGCGGTTTTACAAGGTGATTCCGGATACTATTAACAGTCTAACTTATATACGGTAAAGCGCGGTATGACGCGTTTTGATGCGAAATGCCCACCTCATTCTACAGCAGCGTACCCCACTTGTTTTGAATGGCTGCATCTGCCCCAGTAACAAGGATTGAAAAAATGACTTTTTTACATCTACATCTTTTTTATATGTGGCGACTTCAATATTGATTTGTATGCTGATGACAATTCTCAAGCTACAGACCTTATAGATCTAATAGGCACGTTTCAATTGATCAACAGGTACAAGAATTGAACTCAGAAAAGCCTGGAGTTTCATGGAGAAACAGTAGTGGTTGTTCTCAAAGGCTGGACTACATGTTGGCCACAAAGACATTAAAAACAGCGAGTGGGGGCATCATTCCGACCTGGGTTTCAGATCATTCGGCTTTGTGGTTAGGAATAGAAGATGAAGACCCCATATTTGGACCCGGTTATTGGAAGATGAACACACAATTTTGAAAGATGTTATAAGATGTGGTCCTTTTAACTTGCAGGAAGTAGAACAGGTACTGCAGTGTATAAAGGCAGGGAAAGTACCAGATATAGACAGCCTTCGCATCGAACTCTATACTACCTTTTGGGACTTAGTGGGACCAATCTTGCTGAAGTTGTTTAGAGAAGCGGTGCGCGAGTCCATGAGGACAGGGGTATTGACGCTCTTATATAAGAAAGAAGATACATCAGACCTGTAAAATTGGAGGCCTCTCATGATGCTCACTACTGATTCTAAGATCTTTGCCCGACTTTTGGCCAACAGACTGCAGACCGTGTTGACTGACATTATTGAAAAGGGGAAAGCGTGTAGTATACCTGGAAGGTCTGGGACTTGCCATTGTTGATGGACATTATAGCTTGGATGGAGGATAGGTGAGTGCCCTTGTTGGTGGTCGGACTTGATCTAGAAAAGGCTTTTGATAGGGTTAACCATTGTTTTTTATTTAAGGCAATATCCACTTACAGTTTAGGTCTCTCTTTGATTCAACTGTTTTATCATAAGGCGGGGAGTAAAAGCCATCTGGGGGATAAAGTGTTTCAGGAGGCCAGTATTAGACAGGGATGTCCCCTCTTCCCACTCCTTTATGTTCTTATTGAACCACTTGGGAATGCGATTAGGGGTAATCCGAAGATTGATGGCATCTTTCTCCCTGGAAGCAATGGGTCGTCGCTCAAAATTTTGCTACATGCGGATGACGTGATAATGGTCCTTATTTATAAGCAGAGTCTTTATGTGGCCTTGGAAGTGATAGGGCAATATTCCAGAGTATCGGGATCTAGACTAAACAAGGAGAAATTCTGCATTAAGTATTTTTGTAATTGGCCTGACTGAAACGAGAGTATAGGGAGCTTGGTAGTTTGTAAAGGTCCCTTAAAAGTCTTGGGAGGCCTTTTTGATGAGGGTATGCCGGCCAGAATTAATTGGGCAACAGCTCTGGCTAAGGTCTAAAAACGTTTAGGATTATGGAAAGCGAGACGTCTGTCCTTCTTGGGCAAAGTTATGGTTTTGAAGGCAGACATTTTACCGTGACTGTTATACTTGGCATGTCTATCCGCTACCTGCAAAGATGCGATGAGATTTTGTAAGGAGGGTTTTTTTCTTCGTATGGTGTGGAGGGTATGAATACATTAAGCGTTTGGCCATGTATCGCAGATAAAGTGAAGGTGGGAGGGATGTACCTCACATCCCATTGAAATTGGACCGTCTCTATGCATCTCAGCTTAGCTTGGCGGTGTCCACTCCCGTGACGCATGATTGTCAGTATTTTGTGTGGTTTTGGTTCTCCTACACTACACCCCAGGCACTATCGGCATGCAGCACAGTGGGTGAGAACACACCCAGAGTGTAAAGTTGGCTCTTGACCATAAAAGGTTGTGTTTGAGGAATCTATAGGTGGTATAGTTTTCAGGACCTGCAGTTTACGGAATTGACTCTGAAGTCTGTGTGAGGGTGCACCCTAAGGGCATAGATAATCACTGGGACGATCTTAACTGGCTGTGTGTGGAACAGACTTCCAGTCAAATCTATAATGCATAGCCACCGTGTTGCGAAGTCTGCTTTATGTCCAGTGCCCACTTGTGGGCAAGAGGAAACCATTGAGCATGTATTTTGGGATTGCCATATAGCACGCAAGGTTTGGGGGAGATTTTTGATTTGGTCGATGTAAATTTTGTTTTGGGGTACAATGTGTTGCTTTATGGGTTACGAGCCGACATGATGGACAAGTCGTGTCTGTTATGGTATCTAATTAGTATGGGTAAGCAATTCCTATGGAACACTCGGTGTTCAGTTATTAGGATTGGCATACATATTGCAGCATCAGGGATTTACAGGAGGATGGTTGCAGTCCTTCAACAGAACATGGCACGTGAAGTCTGCTGGTGGGGCCAAGTAGTAGTGGAAAGGCCTCAGTGTTCAAGCAGACCCTTAATGGCCTTTTTTGCCTGAAAGTTCTATGTGTGTTTGGCTTAGATGATGCTTTCTAATAATCTGTTATTTCTTTTGTATTTTGTATAAATACAAAAAAAATGTTCTTATCATTTTAATATCTGATACGTCCCCAACTTATTAAACTGATTTTTGGAACAGGTAGCTGGACCAGGAACTTGGTCCGTCCTCTCCACGCATCGGCCCAGTAGTGCACCGTTCCCTGAGGCGCTACAATATCTTCTCAACGGTGAAAAGACAGACATAGCCAGCCAGCCAGCAAGCAAGCAAGCAAGCGAGGTGGACTGGAACTCCTTCTTCTTGAGTCCGGGTCCGTCTCCATCCTCATTCTGCACACTTTGTATAAATCAAACAACCCTGTACTCAAGAATTTAGAGATTTGAGGAGCAATCAAGTGTAGCAGTAATGGAAGAGATATGGGGCAGACTACAGCCCAAAAATTGAGACAGTAGTATGAAAGGTTTAAATTGGTTATGTGCTTGGGATAGACTGCCAGTGCAGGAAGTGTTACATATAGGCATGAACTCACACGATCCCCAATTTGCCCGAGGTCAGGTTGTAATGAAATAGACAGTCTCTCATGTTTTGGGTTGCAAAATAACACAGTTAGCCTGGAGCAAATATGATAACCTGTTTATTAGATTGAAACATGGATTTGTGTTGATAGAGAAGAAAGGTTATGGAAATGGGACTCAATTATTGGTACAAAAATATTTTGTTATGGTTCCTTTTTAGTTTAATCAAACTTGTGTTATAGGACAATACGCTTATTGTGTTATAGACAATATTTCAGCATTGAAATAATGATACCAGCACTGGGATCAAAAAGAATAAGGATAGAATGAGACCACAATTAGAAGCCTTAAGAAGGTTAGGGACTTTAACTGGGACAGTTTGTGTGTGTAGTTGTCAGAAACCAGATCGAATAACTTTGAAGAGGATAGTGTACAGTGGGGTAACAGAAGGTTCAGATTTGCACAACAGCCTTAAGTTAACACGTTAATATCAATTTAATTAAAGTAGAAGTAGTTATTCATGAGCACCTGACTGTTGATTATGATAATTAAAGTGATTAGAAGTTAGAAAAACCAACAATTTACTAAATATACTGTCTTTATTTTTATGCATCTCTTCTGTACATTTGCTATAAGCTTGATATTTTGAATGTTTTTATGCATCAAATGTTTTCTGTGAAATGTATCCTTGTGGATTCTTTAACCCTTGATGAAATTTACCGTTACAACTAAACACTGTGCCAGTAAACTCACAAAACCCTTACATATTTGGGCATCACATGCAAGGATTGGTTTAGACTTAAATAAGAATCAATTGAACAGAAACTCTTGAAGAACCCACTATGATCAATGGCATCTAGAAGTTTTCTGTAGACATTCTCTTGATCTGATGTGAGCTGTGTTTCCTTGCTTACAACTTTCAACTCTTCTTTCTTGTTGGACGTTTCCTTGAGCATTTCCTGAGTGATGTCACTTTTTTCAGTTCTTGTTTGAGGCAATCCAAATTGCTTCAGTTCTTTGTCTCTTAATAAAAGGACCTTGTCTTCAATTTTCACTAGAACCTCATTGAGGAGAGTATGATCATATGAGGCATTTTGAATCAGTTGCTTTGCATGGTAAAAAATGTCTTCACTGAGAGCCTCCTTGCGCTTCTCCCATAATGCTCTTGGGTTGGAAAGATGACATGCAGTGAGCATTATGCAGAAGAGATCTCAAAGTCTATAAGGTAAAGCAGTCAATGTAGCCTCTGTAAGAGCTTCATCCCAGTGCTTGTGATCTTCTAGAAGTCCATGGAGATTGCAGGCTTCTCTGTAGGTTGAACACACTCTGTCTTCCAACTTCTTTTGAAACACTCAGGACATTTGACCTGTAACAGTGTGAAGCAGTAAACACATATAGTACTCTTCATTATTGAGATGAACAGCTTAAAATCTTCCTAGGGCATCAGAGGCTTTGATTTCATGGGAATCCTTCAATTGGTGTTCCTTGTAATCTTGGTTTCCATGTTCTTGATCCACTCAACCAAGAAAAGTATTTGGGAATGTCATGGTAGAGCAGTGTTTTTGCAAAATCATTTGAAGCACAGAGATCAAAGAAAGCTACTATGTGGTGGCCTTTGCATCAAGGAGGGCTGCTTGATAGTTTTTGAGAGAAGTGGATTGGAGGGAACAACTGACTTGTTGTCCACAAATACTTCCTGACCTTTAATCATGATGATTGCCTCATGGCCACCATATTCTGGCCTCCTTCTTTTGTACAATGGATAACCATCCTGATCGGTTTGAGTTTCTTGTAGAAACTCTCTTGGATACTTCTTGGTGTATTTTCCATCCTACACAGACATGAGTTATGATTCAAAGGACACAAGAAACATTTTTCACTACAACATCCAACAGAACTTGATCATCATGAGGATCTGGAATTTCAGCTGAAATAATTCAGTCAACATATTTGGGGTTAATCTTGTTGACTAGCCAGAGCAAGATATGAGCACGAGATAGACCTCTCTTTTGCCATTTTATGGTATACAAGATTTTGCTCTTTGTTAGGAGATTGATGTGGGACATCACCTTTCTCCGAAAACCTCTTGTAATAAGATCATGTCTGTGGATTGCCTTTTGGCCAGGTAAAAGGTTTCTGTATCTCCTGCCATGTAGGGTTGCATGTGAAGGTAATGGATAGGTCAGGTCTGCCGTACTATCCAACATAAGTCATGGCATCTTGAGTCTTTTCATCAATGTACAGATGCAGCCATTCAAAACAAGCGGGCGATACCGCATTATTTTGTGGTGAGCTTTACGCAGTCTACCGCGAGTTACCGTAAATTCTCATATTGTACAGCAAGTAAAATAGTATCCGAAATTTCCGCAAGGTGGAGCTAATAAAGCTCAACCTCTCATGTTTGAGCTGTCGCCATCAAAGTCTTTAACGAAGATATTACTAATAGTATTAATAATGAATGACGTTGGACAAGCTGTAAACTCAAAGTATTGCCCTGGTCCACATTCTTTTTTTCCATTGACCGTCTTTGTAAAAGTAACACCACAGCATTTCGCAATCACGCATTTGTTTCCAATCATGCAAAGTACAGTAATTTTTGAGAATCTCCGATTCACCATGCCTTTCACATGCTCATAAAAGAGATTGATTTAGGAACATAAACATAGTACTGTATGCAAACTGTACTGTATACAGTATGTATATGTATATTTAATGTCTTTACTGTGCCTGTTTAAGTATTGAAGATTTATATGGAATTTTACCACTGAAGGGAAATCTTAGTAGCTGAGCATAAAAAGAATAGGAGCATACTGTAACGCGTGTGAAGTATATGGCTGGTCTCGGTACTTTAAAGAAAACATACACACCAGTATTCCATTTCTCCCTAAACATTTTAAGCATCGAAGTCTTTAACTAACGTGATACCGGAGTCAACAAGCACACTTTTAGAATTTGATTAAAAGGGAATATAATATGGAATCGCGTATCTAAAGAAATTAATAACGATATTATTATATTCATGTACCGCAACACAAGCCAGAATCCAGCCGGAGCCATGACTTTTTTTTAACAAACTTTTCTTTGAAAAAATAAAACGTTTCCCTGGGTTAGAGATTAAATAAAACTTCACTCGCACCAATATATACTTCACTATAACGTATTTTGGCCGTAGCCAATTACCTCCGGTACGTGTTTGTGCCGCGCACTTTGAATGGCTGCATCTGTATCTTGGTCCTCCTGTGAACATGGAAGGTAATATCACCCTTTCCCCCCTGCCAATGTTGTTGACGTCTTAGATTAGATCACTCAGAAACTCGTATGTCTCGGGTCTTAACAAAAGATACAATTTCTTACATTAGGAATTTGTCTTTTTGCATTCCCCAGCTTGCTCTCCAGGAGATAAATAGGCACACAGACAGGGAGAGAGAAGCTTGAGGACAGAGTGCAGGGTCAGCCATTTATACAGCACTTATACAGCACTCCTGAAGCAGCTGGGGTTGCTCAGGGACACAGCAGAGTAGGATTCCTCAGCCAGCTGTAGGGCTTGAACCGACAAAACTTCTATTCATATGCACATATCCTTAGCAACAGTGCCACTGCTCTGCCAAAGGCACTTTCTATTTTTGCATCCATGTTTATATACTGGTGGAATAGTTCTGTGCTCTTCAAAATGTGATTGGAACCATTTGATGTCACCATAATCTGGTAAGCATAGTAATCACTTGCAACTACTGTCTTTCCTGATGAGAGCGACAGAATGTTGATGAAGTAGCCATCTTGTCCTTTCCAAAATATTATTGGGTACAGGAGCATATCATAAGGATGACATTTCCAAAATTCTCTGTAGGGTATCATCTCTCAGATGAAGAATAATGTCACGTTTTTTGGATTTTGAAGGTGGGCATAAATCCTGGCTCATTTACGTCTTTTAAAGGATTTGGAATCATGAATTGTACTTTGTGATGTTTGAAAGGAAGCTCCTGGACTTTTCTGTGTCACCTTCCATCAAGGAGAGAAGAGGTTCTGGTGGTTTTTCTATTGGCAAAAGGTTTACATTTCCATTATTGCAGCAAAGACCTGGTGGTTCATCTTTCCACTTTTTTGCACTGCAGTGACTGCACACCACACTCATAGCTCCAATTTCAACAGCTTTGTGTTGTGAGATGTCCACAAGGTTAATGTAATCAACAGCTGCATTGCAAAGTTCAAACCCTCTTTCTCTTTGAGCTGCTTTTCTTGTTTGGTCTAACTGTTGCGTTACTTCTCTTTGCTCATCTGTTTCAGCTTGGTGAGCTGCAGCTGTTCAACTGTGCAACTTTTGAAGTAACTTTGGTCCTTTTTGGGCTTTTTGGAGTTTTGAAGTGACTACCCAATGATCCAGACCTTTTCTTGGGTGGCATGTTTTGATCCAATTTTAATTAAATGATTTGTTAGAAGATTTAAATTTTAGGTGTTTTATAGTCAATATCTCTCTTTATCACAACACCACAATTATTTGCAAATTTGTTCAGAGCGCCACCGCCTGACAGTCAAAAAATGAATGTTGTGAATTAAACAAATTTACCCTTGGCATGTTTGGAATATCTGCACCTGTGTTTTTAAGCCCATTTATCAAAATATGATGGGGGACAGGACTCCCATCAATTTGATACAAACATGCCAAGTTTTAAATTAAATGGTTGGCCTTGAATGTGAAAGGTTTTAGGTTAAAAACCTAACGTAAGATGTACTTGTGTGCAAAATAAGATCTTATGTAAAGAACTGACAAAACACTGCAATTTATAGATATAAATGTTACCATCTTCCAAGTATTGACAATTCTGAAAGCTTTAATAATACCAGCCAACTTCTTTAGTTTTTATTTCTTTCAATATTTAGTTTCACTTAGTCATAAGTGTATTCATTAAAAACATTATTTTCTGCATTCACTTTAAAAACACTTGTAACAGAATAGAACAGTTTGATAAACCATACTTTTTTAAAAGCAATTTAACCAAAACCTCTTCTGTACACCAAAATTCAAAAAACCCTATTCCCTTAATTTTTTTTTTTTTTTTTTTTTTTAGTTTTTATTGATACACAAGCAATAACAAGTTACACTATTAAGTTCTTACATAAAATTAAATAAAATACAAAAGCGAAGAATAAAAACACTAGACAGATTTTGTGCAAGGCAAGAGGCATCACAAAAAAAAGTTTCCAACATGACCTGCTGAAACATGACCTGTGATCCATCACCACTTGATTGCAACATGCTTGGGCCATAATGTCAACTTCCAGACCCTCTCAGTCTCTTTCTCCCCAAATCTTCTCCGGTGGATCAAAATGTAGTCTCTCAAATAAGACACAGCCTTCTGTATCACTGACAGAGGCAGGGTTTTTTCCATTCTATATACCAATGTAGTTCTAGTCTTCCATAAAGCTTCCCTTAGGCAACAGATGACCTGCCAGGCTTTGCTTTCTTCCGATTTTGATAGCTTCTCAAGTCCATGTCCATAGAGCACTACCTGGGGGTCACTTATACCGCAAGCCAGAAAACACCTTATCCAGCTGTTAGCCAATGTCCACACCTCTTTTGCGATGCCACAGTCCCACAGGACGTGCCGGATGGATTCTTCTTGTCCGCATCCTTCCACTGGACACCTTGATGTCTTCCCCATGCCTCTCGAATGCATCACAGCCCTTGTTGGTAAAACTTCATGTGCAATCAACCAGCACATATCTCTGTGTCTATTCAACAAAACTGTGTGGCCAACCCTTTTCCAAACATGGCTGGGATCCCCAGCCACGAGGCCACGAATTTGACATACTGCACCTCTACCCTGCACAACAAGTTCCAACCTTCTTGCGCTTGTCAACACATCCAGTGCCTCATTCTCCAAATTCTGTTCCCTTAAAAATTTCTTTATGATAAAATAAGAATACGGGAGGTTAAAAGCAACGGGTGCTGTTAAAGGGATCTCTAAAACTTTCAATGTCCTTAAATAAAAACCACACAAAAAGCGAGACATAAAGGATACTTTCCCCCTGTTCCCTACCGCTAAAGACAAATGTAATGATACATATTTGTACATTAGGAAAGTGAACAGTTCAGGCATGCCTTTTCCACCCATTTCCACCTTTTTTTCTAAAACCACCCTCTTTACTCTCTCCCATTTTGACCTCCAGAAAAAATAAAAAATAGCCCTCTTTAAAACCAGTAAAACAGACCTTGATGGCATAAAAACAGCGCTGACAAACAACAGTAATGGTAAAATTACAGTCTTGACAACTAAAACCTTGCCTTCCATTGTTAATTCCCGTAAACTCCACAGACCGATCTTGCTTTTGACTTTCCCTACCACCCTCTCCCAATTCCTACTCCCCATCCCATTTCTGTCAAAGTTTATTCCCAAAATCTTTATTTCATCTCTACGAATTGTGATTCCCACATTTTCCTCTTCACTCCAGTTTCCATATTGCATCAGCACACATTTGTTTTTATTCAGCTTGGCCCCTGATGCTCCGCAAAACTGGGTTGTCACCTCCAAGCTATTTCTGACTCCCTTATAATCTGTACAAAAAACATTTACATCGTCCATGTATAGTACAGTTCTCACCTCTTGGGCCCCACTCCCAGGGATTTTAATGCCTTCAATCCCATTCTCCATTCTCAAGGCTTGTGCCAGTGGTTCTATACAGCAAACAAAAAGGAGCGGGGATAACGGACAGCCTTGGCGAACACCGCAATTCACATTAACCACATTTGACATGCTGCCATTAATCATTATTCTACTTCCTATACCCTTATATAATAACCTTACCCAAGTGAGGAACCTGGTTGAAAGCCCCATCTTTTGTAGTACTCTAAACATATACTCATAAGAGATACGATCATAAGCTTTCTCAAAATCCAAGTTTAAAACCGCCAATCCAATATTCCTCTCTCTCGCATAACCTATGGTATCTCTAATCAGTATCAGGCTGTCCGTGATCCTCCTCCCTGCCACTCCACAAGCTTGATCTGGATGAATGACTTCACTCAGGACAGATTTTAATCGAAGCGTTAAACACTTGGAAAGCAGTTTAAGATCACAATTCAATAAAGTTATCGGTCGCCAATTTGCCAGGTCTGTGCGATCATTCTTTTTGAATAGTAAGATCACAACTCCCGTCTTAAAGCTGTCCAGCAGTTCTTCTAAAAACTCAAATTCTTTAAAAATGGTTAAAAGATCCAATGCTAAAATATCCCAAAAGGCCCTGTAAAACTCAATGGGTAGACCATCCGACCCTGGAGTCTTACCCGTTTTGAAGGTCTTCAAACTTTCCATTAACTCTTCTACAGAAAGGCCTTTTGATAACACAGTATCATCTTTTACACTTTTTGGAATGACTTGCACAAATTTTTCTAACAAATCCTTAGACACTTGTTTCTTTCCAAACAACTCCCCATAGAAATCCTCAGCTACAGTCAACATGTCCTCCATACTAGTTTGCAAAACCCCCTCTCGTCCCTTCAATGCAGACATTAGTCCCCTCCCTACAACCCTTTTCTTGAAAAAGAATCTTGTACATTTTTCACCTTCTTCAAGCTCTTTCACTTTGCTTTGAAACATGATTTTTTTAATCTTTTCTCTAGAGAGATTTAAAAGCTCATTCTTTAATTCTTTGATTTCCTCACTGAAGTCCCACCCCTCTTCTAATAACTTAACATACCTCTGCAATCTCTTTTGTAATCCGTTTTCAACCCTTCGTATCCTAGCCTGTTTTCTCCTCCCCATCTCTATGAAAAATGCTTTTGTACGCTCCTTTACCTCCTCCCACCACTGTGCTCTTGTGCCAAACAGGTCGTACAAAGTCTGCCATTCCTTATATCTTTCCCTGAACCTGCTCCTCACTTCCTCATCCTCCAGAAGTGAAATATTCAGCTTCCACACACCCTTCCCCACAGTAACAACTGTTGGAATAGCAAGTGTACATGACAGTAAACAATGGTCAGAGAAAAAAACAGGGGTTAAGCCTGCAGTTGTGCAAGTAAAATCACGTATCAAAATAAAATCTATACGTGAGGCTTGGGTCCCATTAGACTTGTGCCATGTGAAACCTGCCCTCCCCTGACTATGAAGTTTGAGGGCATCTTTCAGTTTAAAATCTTTACATACCGTTTGCAATAATATTGATGATTTATCAAATTGGACCCGTCTCTCACCCCTCATTCTGCCTTCTCTTTCTAAAAGGCAATTAAAATCCCCAGCTAAAACCAGTGGTTCCCATCCCAATAAATATTCTCTCAATTCCTGAATTAGGACATTATCTGTCGTGTGGGCAACTCGGACAATACACATTTAAAAGTTTAAATTTGACATTCATGAAACCCAGATACACCACCAGTGCTCTCCCTGGTTTCACTACAAGGTACTGACGTACCTCTACCATCTTATTTTTAATTAAAACAGCTATACCATCACATTTATTCTCATTTGACCCACTCCAAATTGATGGGCCCAATGTCCACAGTTCTTCCATATCCTTATAGCTGTTTTTAAAAGGTAATCCACACTCCTGTAACAACATAATATCAGCATTTACCTTACTCACAAATGATAATATAGTCCTTGCCCTTAACTTGGATCGAATGCTTCTCACATTTATGGACACAATGTTCAGAGCCATACTTGATGTTAGACCAGGGAAGACTAAAAACTCTGGCTAGAATCATTCAATCTGTGACACCTACTATACAGGCCTTTTTCTTTTTCCATTTGCTCTCCTTGCCTCCTCCTCCACCACCCCCACCATCAATAGGATGGTTCTCCACCTGCCCTCCTTGAGTCTCTAGTTCTAAAGCTGGATCAGTAGGATTGGAGAGAACTAATCCCATGGGAGAACCTGCCATCTGAGGACTCTGAAAATGATCTTCCCTCACTTTTCCACTCGGAGTTAGATCACTTTCTATATCAGATGTCTCAGCAGACCTTTTAGACTGCACCCTTTGTTCTATACATTCCATTTGAGCGCTTTCAGTCTCCACAGGTGGCAGACGATCAGGAGAGATGCTACCACTCAATTCAGAGTCCACCTCACTTTCCACATTATCATCATTCTCTTCTACCTCAGCCTCATCTCCTTCACTCCATTCTGAACCCTCGCTCTCTTTTCCACTACTTTCTTCAACGTCAACCACATCCAGTTCCTGATCCAGAACCACTGCTCCAGCCCTAAATGCCTCTTCAAACTCTTCCTGCTTTTGCATCGGTCTTCCCAGTTTTGTTCTATTTGCAAAGGAATTTGGACAGTCTTTAAACACATGACCTTCACACTCACATAGATTGCATTTCCTCACGCTTGTACATTCAGTATATGCATGTCCAATTTCCTTGCACTTACCACACACCACCTTTGTACAGGCATCCACAAAGTGACCCAGCTCCCCACATCTCCTGCACAGTTTTGGCTGCCCTTGGTAGAACACAAGGCCTCTATTTTCACCTAATCCAATCAAGGAAGGAATGTGTTTAAATCCACCATAACCATTTTTGTCTTCATGCAACGAAATAGGTACTCTCCATGCACAGTTCCAGATGCCATCATCATCCAAGACTTTCTGAGGCTCACCTTTCACTAAACAATACTTAGACAACCATGTCACAATATCTTCCTTCATCACCATCTCATTAAACATGCGAACAATCACAGTTCTATTAGAAAGATCCGTCAGCTTCTGCCATTCAAACATTCTAATCAGGCCCACATCTTTTTTCTCCTCTATTTTTCTCCCAAATTCTTCCAATAACTTTGCCGATTTGAAACTAATGTCAAAACCAATTCCCTTCGGCAAAGTAATTAAGCAATTGACATCTAATGCCTTAACCTTTAACTCTTTCTGTAACACCTTCCTTGAAAAGTCCAACCGTGAAATATCACCCGAGTGAGCCGAACCCTCACCACTCTTGTACACCAAACGCGCGCAAAAGTAACGGCGCATGCCGACCCTACAGGCCGCCATGGCCGTTACAAATGTGTCAAAACTAAACAAAAACCAAACCTAAGCCTCTTCTGTGCACCAAACCCTATTCCCTTAATAACTTTTAAAAGTTTTTATTGATACACAAGCAATAACAAGTTACACTATTAAGTTCTTACATAAAATTAAATAAAATACAAAAGCGAAGAATAAAAACACTAGACAGATTTTGTGCAAGGCAAGAGGCATCACAAAAAAAAGTTTCCAACATGACCTGCTGAAACATGACCTGTGATCCATCACCACTTGATTGCAACATGCTTGGGCCATAATGTCAACTTCCAGACCCTCTCAGTCTCTTTCTCCCCAAATCTTCTCCGGTGGATCAAAATGTAGTCTCTCAAATAAGACACAGCCTTCTGTATCACTGACAGAGGCAGGGTTTTTTCCATTCTATATACCAATGTAGTTCTAGTCTTCCATAAAGCTTCCCTTAGGCAACAGATGACCTGCCAGGCTTTGCTTTCTTCCGATTTTGATAGCTTCTCAAGTCCATGTCCATAGAGCACTACCTGGGGGTCACTTATACCGCAAGCCAGAAAACACCTTATCCAGCTGTTAGCCAATGTCCACACCTCTTTTGCGATGCCACAGTCCCACAGGACGTGCCGGATGGATTCTTCTTGTCCGCATCCTTCCACTGGACACCTTGATGTCTTCCCCATGCCTCTCGAATGCATCACAGCCCTTGTTGGTAAAACTTCATGTGCAATCAACCAGCACATATCTCTGTGTCTATTCAACAAAACTGTGTGGCCAACCCTTTTCCAAACATGGCTGGGATCCCCAGCCACGAGGCCACGAATGTGACATACTGCACCTCTACCCTGCACAACAAGTTCCAACCTTCTTGCGCTTGTCAACACATCCAGTGCCTCATTCTCCAAATTCTGTTCCCTTAAAAATTTCTTTATGATAAAATAAGAGTACGGGAGGTTAAAAGCAACGGGTGCTGTTAAAGGGATCTCTAAACCTTTCAATGTCCTTAAATAAAAACCACACAAAAAGCGAGACATAAAGGATACTTTCCCCCTGTTCCCTACCGCTAAAGACAAATGCAATGATACATATTTGTACATTAGGAAAGTGAACAGTTCAGGCATGCCTTTTCCACCCATTTCCACCTTTTTTTCTACAACCACCCTCTTTACTCTCTCCCATTTTGACCTCCAGAAAAAATAAAAAATAGCCCTCTTTAAAACCAGTAAAACAGACCTTGATGGCATAAAAACAGCGCTGACAAACAACAGTAATGGTAAAATTACAGTCTTGACAACTAAAACCTTGCCTTCCATTGTTAATTCCCGTAAACTCCACAGACCTTGCTTTTGACTTTCCCTACCACCCTCTCCCAATTCCTACTCCCCATCCCATTTCTGTCAAAGTTTATTCCCAAAATCTTTATTTCATCTCTACGAATTGTGATTCCCACATTTTCCTCTTCACTCCAGTTTCCATATTGCATCAGCACACATTTGTTTTTATTCAGCTTGGCCCCTGATGCTCCGCAAAACTGGGTTGTCACCTCCAAGCTATTTCTGACTCCCTTATAATCTGTACAAAAAACATTTACATCGTCCATGTATAGTACAGTTCTCACCTCTTGGGCCCCACTCCCAGGGATTTTAATGCCTTCAATCCCATTCTCCATTCTCAAGGCTTGTGCCAGTGGTTCTATACAGCAAACAAAAAGGAGTGGGGATAACGGACAGCCTTGGCGAACACCGCAATTCACATTAACCACATTTGACATGCTGCCATTAATCATTATTCTACTTCCTATACCCTTATATAATAACCTTACCCAAGTGAGGAACCTGGTTGAAAGCCCCATCTTTTGTAGTACTCTAAACATATACTCATAAGAGATACGATCATAAGCTTTCTCAAAATCCAAGTTTAAAACCGCCAATCCAATATTCCTCTCTCTCGCATAACCTATGGTATCTCTAATCAGTATCAGGCTGTCCGTGATCCTCCTCCCTGCCACTCCACAAGCTTGATCTGGATGAATGACTTCACTCAGGACAGATTTTAATCGAAGCGTTAAACACTTGGAAAGCAGTTTAAGATCACAATTCAATAAAGTTATCGGTCGCCAATTTGCCAGGTCTGTGCGATCATTCTTTTTGAATAGTAAGATCACAACTCCCGTCTTAAAGCTGTCTGGCAGTTCTTCTAAAAACTCAAATTCTTTAAAAATGGTTAAAAGATCCAATGCTAAAATATCCCAAAAGGCCCTGTAAAACTCAATGGGTAGACCATCCAACCCTGGAGTCTTACCCGTTTTGAAGGTCTTCAAACTTTCCATTAACTCTTCTACAGAAAGGCCTTTTGATAACACAGTATCATCTTTTACACTTTTTGGAATGACTTGCACAAATTTTTCTAACAAATCCTTAGACACTTGTTTCTTTCCAAACAACTCCCCATAGAAATCCTCAGCTACAGTCAACATGTCTTCCATACTAGTTTGCAAAACCCCCTCTCGTCCCTTCAATGCAGACATTAGTCCCCTCCCTACAACCCTTTTCTTGAAAAAGAATCTTGTACATTTTTCACCTTCTTCAAGCTCTTTCACTTTGCTTTGAAACATGATTTTTTTAATCTTTTCTCTAGAGAGATTTAAAAGCTCATTCTTTAATTCTTTGATTTCCTCACTGAAGTCCCACCCCTCTTCTAATAACTTAACATACCTCTGCAATCTCTTTTGTAATCCGTTTTCAACCCTTCGTATCCTAGCCTGTTTTCTCCTCCCCATCTCTATGAAAAATGCTTTTGTACGCTCCTTTACCTCCTCCCACCACTGTGCTCTTGTGCCAAACAGGTCGTACAAAGTCTGCCATTCCTTATATCTTTCCCTGAACCTGCTCCTCACTTCCTCATCCTCCAGAAGTGAAATATTCAGCTTCCACACACCCTTCCCCACAGTAACAACTGTTGGAATAGCAAGTGTACATGACAGTAAACAATGGTCAGAGAAAAAAACAGGGGTTAAGCCTGCAGTTGTGCAAGTAAAATCACGTATCAAAATAAAATCTATACGTGAGGCTTGGGTCCCATTAGACTTGTGCCATGTGAAACCTGCCCTCCCCTGACTATGAAGTTTGAGGGCATCTTTCAGTTTAAAATCTTTACATACAGTTTGCAATAATATTGATGATTTATCAAATTGGACCCGTCTCTCACCCCTCATTCTGCCTTCTCTTTCTAAAAGGCAATTAAAATCCCCAGCTAAAACCAGTGGTTCCCATCCCAATAAATATTCTCTCAATTCCTGAATTAGGACATATCTGTCGTGTGGGCAACTCGGACAATACACATTTAAAAGTTTAAATTTGACATTCATGAAACCCAGATACACCACCAGTGCTCTCCCTGGTTTCACTACAAGGTACTGATGTACCTCTACCATCTTATTTTTAATTAAAACAGCTATACCATCACATTTATTCTCATTGGACCCACTCCAAATTGATGGGCCCAATGTCCACAGTTCTTCCATATCCTTATAGCTGTTTTTAAAAGGTAATCCACACTCCTGTAACAACATAATATCAGCATTTACCTTACTCACAAATGATAATATAGTCCTTGCCCTTAACTTGGATCGAATGCTTCTCACATTTATGGACACAATGTTCAGAGCCATACTTGATGTTAGACCAGGGAAGACTAAAAACTCTGGCTAGAATCATTCAGTCTGTGACACCTACTATACAGGCCTTTTTCTTTTTCCATTTGCTCTCCTTGCCTCCTCCTCCACCACCCCCACCATCAATAGGATGGTTCTCCACCTGCCCTCCTTGAGTCTCTAGTTCTAAAGCTGGATCAGTAGGATTGGAGAGAACTAATCCCATGGGAGAACCTGCCATCTGAGGACTCTGAAAATGATCTTCCCTCACTTTTCCACTCGGAGTTAGATCACTTTCTATATCAGATGTCTCAGCAGACCTTTTAGCCTGCACCCTTTGTTCTATACATTCCATTTGAGTGCTTTCAGTCTCCACAGGTGGCAGACGATCAGGAGAGATGCTACCACTCAATTCAGAGTCCACCTCACTTTCCACATTATCATCATTCTCTTCTACCTCAGCCTCATCTCCTTCACTCCATTCTGAACCCTCGCTCTCTTTTTCACTACTTTCTTCAACGTCAACCACATCCAGTTCCTGATCCAGAACCACTGCTCCAACCCTAAATGCCTCTTCAAACTCTTCCTGCTTTTGCATCGGTCTTCCCAGTTTTGTTCTATTTGCAAAAGAATTTGGACAGTCTTTAAACACATGACCTTCACACTCACATAGATTGCATTTCCTCACGCTTGTACATTCAGTATATGCATGTCCAATTTCCTTGCACTTACCACACACCACCTTTGTACAGGCATCCACAAAGTGACCCAGCTCCCCACATCTCCTGCACAGTTTTGGCTGCCCTTGGTAGAACACAAGGCCTCTATTTTCACCTAATCCAATCAAGGAAGGAATGTGTTTAAATCCACCATAACCATTTTTGTCTTCATGCAACGAAATAGGTACTCTCCATGCACAGTTCCAGATGCCATCATCATCCAAGACTTTCTGAGGCTCACCTTTCACTAAACAATACTTAGACAACCATGTCACAATATCTTCCTTCATCACCATCTCATTAAACATGCGAACAATCACAGTTCTATTAGAAAGATCCGTCAGCTTCTGCCATTCAAACATTCTAATCAGGCCCACATCTTTTTTCTCCTCTATTTTTCTCCCAAATTCTTCCAATAACTTTGCCGATTTGAAACTAATGTCAAAACCAATTCCCTTCGGCAAAGTAATTAAGCAATTGACATCTAATGCCTTAACCTTTAACTCTTTCTGTAACACCTTCCTTGAAAAGTCCAACCGTGAAATATCACCCGAGTGAGCCGAGCCCTCACCACTCTTGTACACCAAACGCGCGCAAAAGTAACGGCGCATGCCGACCCTACAGGCCGCCATGGCCGTTACAAATGTGTCAAAACTAAACAAAAACCAAACCTAAGCCTCTTCTGTGCACCAAACCCTATTCCCTTAATCTTTTTTTTAACTATACACTCCAAAAGAACATTAGTTTTAGGATCCTACTCCTAGCTACACTCCTTTAGTCAGCTCAGGTTCTGTGTTCCAGGTGTTAATTGATCACCTGTCCAATGGAAACAGAGCATTTGCCTGCATTCTCATGCACAAACCTAAGAATGTTTAAAACCCAATATCTACAGTTTTATACTTCTAACAAAATTTTAAAGAAACTGACGTTTGTTTAGAAAAACTTTACTATTGTAAAAAAACAAAGTGAAGAATGACTTCAAAATACTGAAATGTGTAAATTTTGTATTTAAAAAAACTAAAATTAAAAAGCAATGAAAACAACGAAAAATAAAGTGGTTGGCAACATGAATGGCAATTTATATAAATTTTAAAAAATAATAAAATACAATATGATTGAAACAATTGTGTTATACATTACATGATTTTATCATTACATAAATAGATAAGATGGAAAGTAGTATTTCAACATTGTACAACTAATGTTTTAGAATATTTTGTAAGAGAAAATTACAAATGCCTTCCTACTTCCTTAAAGCTCAAAATAAAAATTTACAGATGAGGCCCAATTAAAAAAAGAAAAAAATGTTTTTTAAATGTAGAGTTAATGGTGAAAGGGTACTTTCCAAAACTAGTTTATCACATTTTTTAAAAATAGCATTTTTCAAACAACCATTTAAATCTCTGGATAGAAATTGTGAATGTTAAATTGTAAAGCAAAACTGCTCTGAACATTTAATTATTAAGTGTTTGGTAAAAAAGGTATTTAAAATGACTATATTACTATGAATATATATTACAAAATGTGAAGACCTGAAACAATCTTTAAAAATGTGGGAAAAAATTATTCTCACCTTCATGTTTACTGTATTATGCAGTTGACAACAATTTGGTAGAATATCTTAAATCCTAAGATATTTTTTTATTCTGAATATATTTTAATAATGCATAAAAATAATTGAGTCCTCCATTTCCTTTCATTGTGTTAACATTTGACCTTCTTTACATAATTTTACTTTATTCTTAACAGTTTTATGGCTGTTATAGTCTTGCAAATATCATTTTATCATTGTTATTAGTGTCGTTTTTAATGTCATTAGACAGTGTAGTTGAGATTTTGAACACATAAAATAAAATTTAAAAAATGTTATCAGTTGAGTTCTCAGTGCAATTATCACAGAAAATTTATACATTCATAAAAAGTAATTTTTACAGTATAATACTTTATACACAAAGGAAGTGTTCTCACAACTCTAAGAGTTTTGTGAAAATGCTACAGGCGTGCCAAAATAGTTTTTGAACTTCAAGCTAACTTTACCCTGGTACCTGTCCCCACACACCCTGCCCCCACTGCGATTAGAATATACACAAAGCACTGAAATCTGTAGAGTAGGTGATCAGGTGCATCTATGCCGATGCACTGCAAGTCCCCATTACCCCCATTTTGATTTAAATCACAAATGCGTGTTTAATTAAACGTCTTTATTGATTCACAATCTGACAAATGCAACGGAAATCGTTATCTTTGATTTCAAAGTCTTACATGTGGTTATTTCGGAAACGTTTTTACGTGCTCCTTCTGACCATGTTAACCAAGAAACAGGTCAGAAGATGTTCTGACCAAGAAAACTCATGGCTATAGCTGGATTTGAACACCTGACCTCTCGCTTATAAGTCCTGTTAGTCATGTCTGACCATGTTAGGTCAGAAGGTCTATGAATATGCTCAATACCGGAGTAAACAAAAGCATACTTTTAGAATTTGATTAATAGGGAATATAATATGGAATATGATTTGATTTAAATCGCAAACGCATGTTTAATTAAATGTCTTTATTGATTCACAATCTGACAAATGCAACGGAAAGCGTTATCTTTGTCTTCTAAGTATCTTAATAAACTTTCAGCATAGCTTTCTCCCTGTTTAGATTTATTTTTCTTGGGATCTTGGGATCAAACGTGGAAAGATTAGATTGTAATTGTTTTTTTTAAATACATTTTAGAAAAGTGTAATCTACACTAAAAAGCTGTATTTATTTAATACCACTTGATAGTTATATTAATAGAGATAAGAATTCAAGTTGATACTGTTTAGACATTTAATTACTTTAAACTGTATTACAGCATTGTACACATTAAACAAGGCGGTATATTTTATAAAAGCAAGATTGCTCAGTTGGACAGTATAAAGCAAGTATGATTTAATGTTTGTAATCGCTATTCTCTAACATTCCAATGTTAATGCGAAATTGAAGATATTAATAATAACCTTTTAAATCTGAAGGGAGATCTAAAGGGATCCATACGGTACAGGTTCCTGCTACAGTAGCTATTCAGAGGGAAAGACGGTGATGTCACCGCGCAGGCGAGCAGACACACCCTCTAATGTCAGGTGTATGCGTTAAATATATTTAGATCTTTGAATTAATATCGTTATTGATTTCTTTAACCTCACAGATTCACTTTTTTCACATATTGATGATAATGATATCAGTAGCAGTTTGAAACTATCTGTTGTTATTAATAAATGACTTAGATTCGAACATGTTGTGATATTTAGAAATATAAAAAAGTCAATAGAGTGTCCATAATATTGCTATTTTAGTTTTTCAAAGAAATGTTTGTTAAAAGAAAACTCATGGCGATAGCTGAATTTGAACACCTGACCTCTCGCTTATAAGTCAGTCACTTACACCATCATGCCACTGACACAGTCATGCGATAAGTAGTGAAACAGCCGTACACATATCAATAGATATGTATATATACTACTGTTTGTGTTACAGTACATGAATATAATTATATCATTATTAATTTCTTTAGATCTGCGATTCCATATTATATTCCCTACTAATCAAATTCTAAAAGTAAGCTTTTGTTTACTCCGGTTTCGAGCATATTCGTAGACCTTCTGACCTAACATGGTCAGAAGGAGCACGTAAAAACGTTTCCGAAATAACCACATGTAAGACTTTGATGCTTAAAATGTTTAGGGAGAAATGGAATACTGGTGTGTATTTTTTCTTTAAACTACTAAGACCAGTCATATACAGTACAGTTTACATACAGTAATATGTTTATGTTCCTAAATTAATATATTTGTAGCGGCAATGCTCGTTAATAAGACAGAATTAAGTGTTGCGGTGCTTTCCCAAATGAGGCCCCAACTCTCTGTTCATCTCTGTGATGCAGCCACAGAGAAGCTATTCATGCAGGCTGATTTAAAGATGTTTTCTTTTGATAAGGGACAGCTCCCAAATGGGGATGCACTTAGCTAAGCCTGGCTATAATGATCAATGGTCATCCATTGGCGCCTATCTGTCTAGGGAGTGCCAGATGGACATCTGGATTGCATTCCTAAGTGTCAGGAGTAAGTGACTCATATCTCACCTTGATCAACCAATCAGGGACTGGTAGGGCCGAGTAACCCACGTGGGACTCTGATGCCCATGAAACTTTCAGCCAATGAACGAGCTGAAGTTCCTCCAGGTAAAAACAGGCAACACAGAGGGCCAAAGAGAATTCTGTGAACTTTTTCTAAAGGGAATTCAAAGGAGAATTCCAGGGCAGGACGGCCCAGGAGCAGAAGGCTCCCAAGGGCAGGACATTCTCGCAGCGCGCCTCCTGACCATCCTGAGACTCAGCCCGGACAACCACGGAACGGCCAGTGTGTCCGAGTGCCAGAACTTTCCTTTGTTCTAAGAGTCTAGAGCGGAGGTTGCCAGAGAGTAACCAGAGGATCCACCCGAAGTTAGCACCAGCAGCAGGCCTCGTGAACAGGTCAGAACTGTGGACAGCTGAATCACTATTCAGAACTAGCGCTTCATCAGGAACGAACTGGTCCTCTTCCTGACTTGCTGGGACCCACAGTCATCTTTTCTCCTGTGCATAAACTGTGCTAGTTAAAGCCAACACTAGCTAGCCGGTCAGTGAGCATCAGCAGCGCACCGTCGCAAGCCGCACAGCACAGCCTGGCACGGAGCCAGAGAGCCCGCAGGAGATCTGAATCCCCAGAGATTGGATGAGTATTCAACTTCAATGCATTACTGCTCGAGAATTCAATTGTTATCCCAACCAGTTGATATCAATTTAATTCCTAAGACTTATGTACTTGTTTTGAGAATCTAATGTAGAAGTTGTAACCAAGTTCAATTACGAAACGGTCTAAATGAATGATATACTGAACGTATGTCCTCTTGATATATGTAACTCTTCGTAACTGATTGAATATATATCTTTTGTATTCTGATAACCCTCTCGATAAGATCTGTTAGGTTTACATGCATATTCTATGTATTAATAAATGTATCCTCGTGTATTAGTACCTGTGTGTGTGCGTTGTTTGAGTTATATCGCATGGTTGGACTCTAAAGCCATCAAAAGAATCAATTTTGTGATTTACTGCTACAATTAATAATTGTCCCAGTAAATTCCCAAACCCTACAGAACTGGTGCCTTCAGAGAGCACACTACATATTTTATGAGCATGTGAAAGGCATGGTGAATCGGAGATTCTCAAGACTTACTTTGTGTGATTGTAAACGAATGTGTGATTGTATCAATGAAATGCTGTGGTGTTACTTTTTGTCAATGAAAAACTAGTCTTTTCGTTTACAAAGATGGTTACAAAGAATGTGGACCAGGGTATTACTTTGAGTTTACAGCTTGTCCAAGGTCATTCATGATTAATGCTATTAGTTATATCTTCGGTAAAGACTTTGATGCATAAAATATTTCTGCATAATTAAAATATTTTTGATAAGGGTAGGGTGTGTACTTTTGCCCAACTAAGCAATCTTGCTTTCATAAAATATACCTACTTTTTAATGAATGATGATTAACATGCTGTAATACACAGTTTAAATTTAAAATTCTAAAGAGCATACAACTTAAATTCTTAATTGAATAAAGATTGTCCCTCAGCAGTGATCGGGATTCGAAAATGGCATTTTCTGGTGACAGCTCAAATGCTGTACATGAGAGGTTAAGCTTTATTAGCTCCTCCTGGTGGTTTTACAATGTGATTCTGGATACTATTAACATAATCTAATTTTATTAGAGTAATTTGCGGTATGATGCAACACGCCCACCGCGTTATACCGCAGTGTACCCCACTTGTTTTGAATGGCTGCATCTGTACAGATGTCACAACATGACAAAACAAAGCCAACAACAAGCAACACTGAAACAGAAAAAACACTTTGTCCACAGTACTGAGGTTCTGTGGTGTTAGTGGGGTACATTAAATAAGTTCATATGCTGCAAGATTTTTGTAGACCAACTTATTTTTTAATATTTTTAGTGAATTTGTGTATAGCTTGAATGAGTTAGAAAATTCTTTAAAGCACATAGGAGTTTTCTTTTTACCCAACATATATGTAAAATTTTGCTAACATGAGAATGACATTTGCCATTATTTTAACTTCTTTGTTTGGATTCGAAACACCGAGAATAATATCCCTAAAAGTGAGATGTACACGGTCGTAATTATTACCCACCGATGCTGAAGAGTTATGACTCCAACACCACGCATGCATTCCCCGTTGAGCCCGTTGCCTGCGTCGGGTTGCATCGAATGGAAACGATATGGATACACAAGACACACTCTCGCTAGCAGTGCTGTCATTTCACTTTTAATAAGACGAATATGCATACTCGAGAAATGTTGAAAATCATTGATCATTTGATCCATCAAATCCTGCAGCGCGAGGCTTGAAAAAAGTGAGTCTTCTGAGGTCTGTATCTGCTCTTTGCTCACCATTGTTCTATTTCTCTCAAGTCCAATGATCTCTCGGAGACTGACAGACTCAGACACTGCAAGACATGTCCTTATGTAGGTTTTTAGGTCACTTCACTGTCCACACCCAAAAGTCTAAAGTACAGTATGTTTTTTAGAGATATGAACTCTAACCCCCCTCTCCCCATAACCTCTGTAGTGTCAAACAAATGACAAAGTTCAGGTGTCTGTGAAGCAGAAGTCTCTTTACCCATATGCATATGGAAGTCCGGCTTGCGAGTACCAGACTTAAAAAATAAGTAGCTGAAGATGGTCCTTTATACTTTAAAACAAACAGAGTTACGATGACATATTCTAAACAAATGATAAAACAGCAACACCTGCCAATTAATTATATCTAAGTTGCAGACTAGACAACAGTTAGTTCTTTTCATATTCTGGGCATACAGCCAGCTTACCAAATACATGCCCCTTATCTTACTGACCAAGGCCAGGCAGCATCTTTATATATATTTGAGCACAAAGCCTACGTCAATCCACTAGACTGCATAGTTTGCAAAAACATACAAAAACAAGAAAATATTATTATCTCACTTCCCGGGCGGCTCTCTTATCTTCTTCACCTCTAACCCAGATTCAATAACGAAGTGGACGGTTTGATTTTCGACATAGAGGTTATAATCGTTAAATGGTGGGGAGAGGGGGATGCTGCATGTGACTGTGTGGAGAAATCTTTTCAAACTTTTAAAGCCTATCAGTTCCAACTGCAGAGAAGGTATCAGTAAAATTTAAAGATGTATTCCTACACTATGCTTCTTTAATTCAATCTATTTTTTCTTCCCCATATCATGAGGGTTTGTGGTGGGGTGCACGTTAATATGTTTAAAAACATTACGTTCAGTGTGTAGAGAATTCTTTTGAAACTTTTACAAGTTGGCTATAACGTTTAATGTAAATGATTTTAAAACATTTAATTTTTTTAATGTTTAAAAACTACGTACACTGTGTAGAAAATTCTTTTCAAACTTCTTTAGCTTATCAGTTCCAACTGCATGGAAGATATCACTAAAATTTAGATCCATTCCCCACAATGTTCTTCTCGAAACAAAAAAAACTTTACATCTTTTAAATTCAATGCAATTTCTTTTCTTCCCCAAATCCTGAGGGGTGGTGGGAGTGGGTGTGCGTTAATTTGGTGCTGATGGGGTGTGCTATAGCGCTCCAACCAATTGAAAACTGGTGTGCTGTATATTTAGCATAGTTACGAACTTGGTGTTTATGCTTAAAATTAGCTGGGGTGTCTGGCAAAAACTGTCCTGCCTGAGCTGTCAGGACCAGTCATTGCTGCGAAGATGGCTTCTTTGAATGGAGAACACGCCGTTGGGAAAACTGAAGCGGTATGTTATTACACTATTTTCTGATGGGATTTGTGGTTTCAATCTATGTTTAGTGTATGTTATTTTCAACACTTGGCTTTCTTTTTAGCAGACACCAGGCACTGCATCACTCCAGACAGACTCTGGATTTCCTGTGCATTCTGAAAGTGACAATATCTGACACAAAAGAGTCGCTAAAAATGGTAAATATCTTATTTAATTTAAATAATGACGATGGTCAGCCTAGTTTAGCTCGCACCCTAATGCATCCTTTGTTATGGACCAGGTTGTAAAGTCAGTTGTTTGTTGCATCTTCAACCACTTTTTAAATTCGGATTGATGAAAGTGAAACATGTTTGATTGATGATCTGAGGCAGATGGGTCACATATGTTTGGCTGTCAAGTACAAGAAAGGTTATGAAGATTTGTCAATTGGAGCATCAGGAATTTATAACTCTCTGGGTTTAGGATGATTTTTAGCAATTATTAAAATTTAAAGATCCACCTCCACAATATTCTTCTCAAAAGATAAAATAACCTTTACATATTTTAATTAATTTATTTTCTTCACCCACATCATACGGGTCTGGGGTTGTGCGTTAATATTTTTAATATTTAAAGACATTACGTTTAGGGTGTAGAGAATTATTTTCAAACTTTTATAGCCTCGATCCATTCTGAAAAGTGATTCTGGTAATGAGGAAACGTCAACATCTGACGATGAAGAGTTGCTACAAGTGGTAAATATCTTATTGTAGGAAAAAGCATACTAACGACTACTTGTTTATTTTGTTAAGCATTCCTTTTCTTTTATCCTTTAATAGAATAATGAAGAGGTCGATGCGGCAATCTTCAAACTACCATCAAGATTGATTGTTTCATGTCTGTGTATGTGTGTTCGCAAAAATGTGAATAAAGACGCTGGTCAACCTAGTTTAGCTAATGCGACCTTTGCTACAGACCAGGTTGTAAAGTCGGTTGTTTGTTACATCTTATACCACTGTTTATGGGGTGTTCTGATTGATGAATGCGAAGCCTGTTTGATTAATCATCCAGGTCAGGGGCACTCATGCTTGACTGTCGGGTACGAAGATGTGTCAATTGCAGCATCAGAAATGTATAACTCTCTCAGTTTAGGCCGATTTTTAGCAATTGTTCTGTACATCGCACGAGCCCTGGGTACATTTACTATTACGCAGGATACTGAGCAGGAGATAAGGCAGCTGCTAAAACGTATTAATGATGACCGATCACCACACCGCTATACGCGATCCATACTTGAAAATGTAGAAGAAAAAATACTAGACGTGACTTCCGATGCTGTACAAAAGAAACATTACACTTTTTTTTACAGAAAGAAAGAAAAAAGATCTTAAGTAAAACCAGGAGTGTGAAATATCTACATTGTGAAAAGAGCTTTAACTCTGTTTTACTCTTTTTTCTACAAAGCTAGAAATTAAAATCAAAAAGCAGAATTTTAATGTCCTCAACTTTGTAAAAGAGTTGGAGGTGTAAGTAAAGAACATGAGTGAAATTACCTCAAATCTGCTGTTTTCAGATGGAAAACTAAAACCTAGTGCTAACCACGGGGTCTATTCCAAAATACAACATGTGTTGCATAGAACCTGTGGTAACACTGTACCTCTAATCACCCAAGCAAATTTCTTTGCCCTGATGGACAGAGTAGCGCAGATAGGTGTTCATGGTTAGAGAAGCGGAGAGAGAAAGGGTATTATGATGCTTTTTCAGGTGCAGCAGAGTTTTTGAGCCATGATGGAATAGTAGCTACATGTACTAAACTAATTGTCTGCACCAACTTTTAATTGTAGATGGCAACCAGGAGTCTGTAATGAATGTAAAAAAATAAAAAAGTTCAAAAGTGTATTCTGGGTTGGTTTCTGTCTCTGTGTTTTTGTATTTGAAAAGCTGCTGCTGAAATAAAGTGGTTGCATGAATGTTGATAATTTTAATTAGACTAATGAGGAGATTAGTGTAACCAATGATGTACTAACATAATATCCTCGTTTTTATATATTTCTTCTGTATCAGTTTGATATTTTTAATATTTTCTGTACGCTTTGTTTCTATCAATAAATGTTTCCGCTGTGATGTAAATCCTTGTGAAGACTCCTTGTTGCTCAAATGATTGATTCCTAATAGCCAAGGTAAACCACCCAATTTACTATAACAACTAAATACTGCGCCAGTATACACAGTATACATAACCCCTACAAGAGCTTGATAGGAATAGTGTAAAGCCTTGATCTCGAAAAAGAATTTAACGTAACTTTAAGCCTTTTGCCTCAAATAAGAATTTGAAATGACTAACACTTAATTGTACAATACAATACTTAGGCAACTTTTTCTAATTTGAACTCTTTCTACAACCCTTTTGTTTACACAGATGCAGCCATTCAAAACGAGTGAGGTACACCACGGTACCATGCGGTGGGCGTGTCGCATCATAACGCAGTATGACGCAGTGTCATATGACGTCATATCGGAAAGTATCCGGAATCACCTTGTAAAACCGCCAGGAGGAGCCAATAAAGCTTAACCTCTCATGTACAGTATTTGAGCTTTTAAATTTAAACTGTGTATTACAGCATGTTAATCATCAGTCATTAAAAAGTTGGTATATTTTATGAAAGCAAGATTGCTCAGTTGGGCAAAAGTACACAACCTACCTTTATCATAAATATTTTAATTATGCAGAAATATTTTATGCATCAAAGCCTTTACCGAAGATATTACTAATAGTATTAATAATGAATGACCTTGGACAAGCTGTAAACTCAAAGTATTACGCTGGTCCACATTATTTGTAACCGTCATTTTAAATGAAAAGACTTTATTTTTTCATCGACAAAAAGTAACACCACAGCATTTCATTGATCTAACTAACAAGGACGGGACATTAGCTAGCCAATATGATAAAGGAATAAATTACTTTTTTTGTTTATTTCTTTAGCACATTTATTCGAACATTTCCATCGATTGTACAAGCACTGAAAAACTGTCCAATCCCTAGTTCGTCGGGCATTTTCTTTTAGTATAACAGACATAAAAACTCCCTTGCTTTTAACAGAGCATTTCATATTTTCTAACAACGAAAATGATTTAAACTGCGACACTTTTATCATTCAAAGAGAGCTCAAAATATCACAAGGATCCTCAAGAGATCAACAAAGACAACAGAAAAAGATATGTGTATCAAATAGTGTACATGAGAATCCAAGCTTTTTTATCTATGCTAAGAAGTAGTCTTTAAAATGTCTTCATCACACAATGAAGTCAAAATTCCGGGATGTGCCTATATTAGAAAATATAGGACTTCTTCGAATGTATGTCAGGCAATCATACTTCAGGACCGGAATTATCCGTTTTATAATGGGGAATATAGTGTAAAATCCTGGGTTCGGTAAAATGTTCCAGGCATGTGAAGGGCAACAGAGGCCAATTATCATTATTATCATTAGTATCAATAATGATATTAATTTAAGGGTCTAAATATCTAAAAATATGTATCTATATAGCAGGTAGTATCACTGTATTCCACTTTCTTTGTAAACACGGAAAAACAGATTCACAACGCGACGCTGTGTCACTGTCTAAAAAAAAACGGTTTGAACACCCTATATTGTAATAAGCTGCTGAGCTAAGAATAGGAATGTTCCTGCTGTCAGAGGGGGTGGAAAGTGCCCGCGGTCATTTAATTAGTATTACAATTCGCACCGATTCCCTTGTGAAGATATGGGCATAAGAATATTCGTGCGTGGTCAAAAAATGGCATTAAGCACTTAAAATTAATATGGTCAATAATAGTAAACTGTAACATGCTGTAACAAGATCGGCTAAACTGGGAAGAAAATGCTTTTAGAGACAATGTTTCAGGTGTGACGAACATAGATCCCCAATGCAATTTCAACCAAACCTGTTCCCACACACCCTGCCCCCACTGCCATTAGAATATACACAAAGCACTGAAATCTTTCGAGCTAATGATCAGGTGTTTCCATCAACACCTTCCAGCAGCACTCCTGTGCCCAGACGAGAGAGAGACACAAGACAAGCCCGCCAGCCTGAGAGAGAGCGAGAAAGAAAAGAGAGAGAGTAACAACAAGGGGTGCGGAACCAGGGAACTATTTATATGGAAAACGGGCGATCTCCCCAGACTGTCCGCCCATTTTACTGTTACCTGAATACCTCTTTATTTAGAACTCACTCTCCCCCCTGCCTGTCTGACTTTTTTTAATCCTTCTGTGCCCAGATTGCAGCGGGTAAGATATTTTTTCCAAGAAAAAAAGAGAAATTAAAAAAAGAGAAATTTCACCAGAGCCTCTTCTCTTCTTGTGTCTAATTTTTAGTTTAGAAGGATTCAAGCAGGATTTTAGATGAAAGGCAGTGACCTCAATCAGGCCCAAATCATTATTGAACCCATTCAGAGCCTACATTACATTTTAGCGTTTCATTCTGAGCAGAAGACCCTCACACCTGAAGAAGGCTTGCGTTTTCTCTCTTCTCTTTTAAGCATGTGTACAATGCTGTAATACAGTTTAAAATAATTAAAAGTTTAAACAGTATCAACTAAACTCCATTAATATAAGTATCGAGTGGTATTAAATAAATACAGCTTTTTAGTATAGATTACACTTTTCTAAAATGTATTCAAAAAATAAAAACGATTACAATCTAATCTTTCCACGTTTGATCCCAAAATCCCAAGAAAAATAAATCTAAATGGGGAGAAAGCTATGCTGAAAGTTTATTAAGATACTTAGAAGACAAAGATAACAATTTATGTTGCATTTGTCTGATTGTGAATAAAAAAATACATTTAATTAAACACGCGTTTGCGATTTAAATCAAAATGGGGGTAAGGGGGACTCTCTCTCTCTCTCTTATTATCAACACTAGTTCAATTGTGTCTCTTCTCAGATACTGTAGTTCGGCATTCAGGTAGATTGCCAGGCAAAATAAAAACAGGTTTCGATAGTTAATAACCACTTTTTATGCACGAAACACTGTGATTTTTCTTCCTCCTGATCAGTTTAGAAATCTCTGTACGCTGTAAGGTTTTTACTTCCTAATTAAACTTTAAAAATACACATTTCGAATAGAAGCAGCATATGCTATTGTCTTCCTGATGTGTAGGACAGATCAGCAGGTCTTTTTTCCCCAACAGAGGGGTGTCAGATGGTGTCAGCCAATCACCATTCTGAAGCCGTACCGTAATCTCTGATATAGGGACACCCCAGAATTCTGTCGCATTTTCATTTTAGGAAATTATGAAACACTTGGTTAAAAGCAAGGGAGATTGTCCATTATAGTGGACATAAAAACGAAAAAAAGAGTTTGCTGCGGCGTTATTGGAAACCCAATTTTAACACAAATCACCAGCATTATATCCTAGGAGACACAGACCGGCGCCAGTGGGAGCGTAAAAGAAAATGCAGATGAACTAGCAATTGGAAAGTTTCCAAGTGCTTGTACAATCGATGGAAATGTTCAAATAAATGTGCAAAAGAAATTAAAAAATCATTTATTCCTTTATCATATTAACTCTCTTTGCTAGTTACCTGTGGCTGTGTTTCTGCGTTGCGTAGCAACGAGTGACTATATTCTCAGGCGGAGGAACGTAAACAGCTTAATTTTCGTGTTAAATAATTTTTTTTTAATTAAAATTCATTCTATACAGCAATCGCATATTTGGGGACTGTTTCATAAAACTTTGATGCTTAAAATGTTTAGGGAGAAATGGAAGACTGGTGTGTATTTTTTCTTTAAACTACCAAGACCAGCCATATACAGTACAGTTTACATACAGTAATATGTTTATGTTCCTAAATTAATATAGTTTATGACCTTCAGATGCGTTATGCTCCTCTTCTTTTTATGCTCAGCTACTAAAATTTCCCTTTAGTGGTAAAATTTCATATAAATATTCAATACTAAATGGATTAAAATGTGCACAGTAAAGAGATTAAATGAGAGCAGGAGTCTGAGACCTCGCCTGGCATCTGCATCTGCTCAGTTGTTACCTTGAGTTACCAGAATTATTTATTTATTATGTTATTTACACCTTACTTCAGCTGCTTCAGTCGGCAGCTGTAAAACTACAAATCAGTTCAGAGACAAATCCAGTATTCTTAACCGTTGTGAGAGAATCTTTCTCCATAGCCATCCAGAATTGTGGCCTACATGCAACAAATACATACATTATATACATATATAGTAACCCTTTAACATCTTTCTTTTTACAATCTTCCATCAGTGCTCTTAACTGGCTTGCTGCACTGAGGCAGTGGAGGGGCATTTTTCCGATCGTTAGCACCTCGAATTCTGTTGTAACAGCTCAGCCTGTTCTCTGTTCTCCCTCATGTACCAGAGAAGACCCATCAGTAAACAGTATTACATTTTCTTAAATTTTCACAGTCCCCCACCTTTTGGCTACAGCATCTAATGGTATAATAGTGCCTACCTCCATGCTCCTGCGTCAGCACAGCTGCCCAGAACCCATTTTCCACACTTACATACAAAGGAATGGTTGATCCATCTGAGGAAACCCCAGTCTCAGCACCTGTATGAGAGCTTGTTTCAAATTATTACAGGCGGCTTTTGCTGCTGGAACCAAGGCAATCTTGTCCTTGTACTGCACTCCCCCCTTAAGCAGATCTGTTAAGAGTTGTGCTCACCCCGAAAAAAACATTGCACCCAGGCCCTGTTAAAATTACACAATGCTAGACACAAAAGGGCCTTATCATAACTGCTTACTATTAGACACTCTAAACCTGAAGCAACTCAGACTTGTGGGTTTTCTCGTCAGGGGAAGCACTCAGAATACCATCAACATACTGAGTGATCACAGTCAGTTGAAGCCACGTGATACCTTGTTCTGGATAGTCATTCCTTTTAATGCATAATATTCCAACCCAATAGATCTGGGATAAAACCACCCACATTCGCGTGATAAGTGCACGTGAATGTTAAAATCTGGTACTCAGCAAGTAAAACTTGCTGCCCCAATACTCCTGTGGCCTCCTGCCGTCTCCCCATATACATTACTCTATAGCACACTGTTGAACAGAGGAGTGAAACAAGCATAACAGTAGTGCTTCAGTCTCCCATAACAGAGAAACCGACACCCCATTTACAGTACATTTTAGGTTTAACTCATTTTATGCACTGGACTGGGACAGACTTAGGGAGGCTACAAGGGATTAACAGGATCTAATCTTTAGGTAAACAGATCTCTCACAAGACTGTTTATTCTCCCCAGACAGAGCTCTTAGCTGGGTGATAAATTTCTCACCGTTCTTCCCTGTCAGTTGAACCACAGGGCAGGTCCCTGCTTCCTTCATCCTGCATCCTTCTGCAGTATCTGGTTTCAAGCTATTCAAATAAATTCAACTTTTGGTTCACCTATTACAACTAATTGTATATAAATACAAAAACTTTATCTAACTCCTTTTTAAGTCCACCTGTACCGTGCTTATACGTTTCAGACGCTCTCATATTTTCCAATCTCTTTAAGTTGATTTTCGTCAAGTCTCTTTAGTTACGTCTCTAGCCAGTCCCGCTGGCTAAACACACTCGCACCGTCATTTAGTATACCAAAACTCACAGTTACACACATACATGCTAGCACACAAATTCATAAAACACACATACACATCGAGAATATATTTTTTCTCTTCGTACTACAATGCACTGTATTTTGTTTCACTTCTACATGAATCCTTTTAATTCCTGAAGTGCACTCCAGGTTCGCTGCATTCCTAATTTCAGATGCAGTACTTCTTTAGCCCACCGGTCAATATCTTCCGGTTTTGGATTTGATCGTATGGGGGAATCAGGGAAGGTAGGTGCGAGTGCGTATCCCCTCGACAGTGTGCGAGACAGTTAGAGTGACGCTGTCATCAACAGCGCCAGCCCCCGCTACATCAAGTCCTTTCCCACTTCGGGTGAGAGTACAGGTCTGCGGGCGCCCTCCCTTTAAGAGGGGAGTCCCTGTTCCGTCTCTATCACACTCGTAGCAGGTGTCATCCCACTCAGACTCCCCGTCTCCATATGGTCACTGTGGGAATTGATCCCAATTATTTTCATTTCCTGCCTGTCTGTTCCCCTATGGGAGAGCAGGATATAATTTAGTTGACGCTTATAACACATTAACTAGTGCAGTGCGACCAGGAACTAATTCTTTCTGTAGTTTCTGATTCTCTGCACTGCCTCTTTTTGCTTTTGTTCATACTCTTTCGTAGCGAGTAAAAGTATCTTTTCTTTCATTTATTTTGGGTTTTTTTTCCCGTAAACACACTTTTAAGTAATCACATCCCAATTTCTCTTTTTTTTTCCTTATGTATCTGCCACCACTGGTGCCGGCCGCGCACCAGGGTGGCAGCTACATCCTTGTGCTTTTGCCAATACTCATATGCTTTCTTTACTGGCGTCTTTGCCTCAAACTCCCTCTGACAAACTCAGCTTTTCCCATATTTTTCCTTCTTTTCCGTCAACTAGCACTTTTCCGATATATAAACGGACCCTTCCACCACTTTCTCAAACCACCAGTTAGCACACATGTTCGGTCTCTTTAAGAGTTACTTTGTCGTGTGTGAGGTAACAGCTCATACAGTAGGGGGATGCTTTCACTTGAAAAACCTGTGCATTCCTGTACTTATTCAACCATGGGCATTTGTTACCTCCAGATCTAAATGCCTCTCAGAGCCTTTAGAGAGGACTTACAGATGCAGCCATTCAAAGTGCGCGTTACAGACACGTACCACTGGTGGCGTCGCTCAGTGTGACGCAAGATGACGCGTGGCACCGCAGTACATGATTGGTTGACCAACAGGAGCACTCGTGGTCCGTTGGTCTGTCGTAGAAAGACTTACAGTAAACGTCTTTGCTGTGCCCGTTGTAGATATTGAATTTTACCACTGAAGGAAAATCTTAGTAGCTGAGCATAAAAAGAATAGGAGCATACTGCAACGCGTGTGAAGGCCATAAACAATATTAATTTTGGAACATAAACATACAGTATATAGCTGGTCTTGGTACTTTAAAGAAAAAAATACACACCAGTATTCCATTTCTCCCTAAACATTTTAAGCTTCGAAGTCTTTAACTAACGTGATACCGGAGTCAACAAGCATACTTTTAGAATTTGATTAAAAGGGAATATAATATGGAATCGCGTATCTAAAGAATTTAATAACGGTATGATTATATTCGTGTGCTGCGACAGGGCTGTGTAGGGCTGTTTCGCCTGCCTGTTTATGCGAGCTGTCTTGTAACCGACTGGTCTAGGTGCGTGACTAACAACGCACAGGTTGTGTGTTCGAATCCAGCTGGTGCTGGACTTTTCTTTTAACAAACATTTCTTCGAAAAAATAGAATAGCGATATTATGGACAATCAATTGACTTTTATATTTCAAAATATCGCAACATGATCGATTCTAAGTCATTTTTGATAACAATGAATAGTCACCTTCTTCCCTTCTGGCAGCGGTTCCTGCTTCTATTGTGTGTGTGTGTGTGCAACAGAGTAAATTTTTATAGAGAAATGGAGGCTGGACAGTATGCGTTACAATATAAACATTTATATTGATTTAAATCGTGTTCTGATTTAAATCGCAAACGCGTGTTTAATTATGTGTTTTTTAATCATAATCAGGCTAATGCATTTCTACATTTTCTGTATGAACCAGCTTAGAGGTTCATACAGAAAGACAGCTTGTGTTTAAATTGAGTGTAAGGTAATTTATGCTTCTAAAGTCATGGTCAGCATTTATTATTGTACTGTGCTGTAAACTTTTTCTGTGCCTAGTCACATTATTTTATAGCGTTTTTATTGCGTTATTAAATCCGGTGGCGCTGTGTGTTAGTTTCCTGACTCCCATGTCACATGGTCTGTGATTGAATCCCATGGAACTATGACTTTATTTTTTAACAAACATTTCTTTGAAAAAATGAAACGTTTCCCTTGGTCGGAGATTAAATAAAACCTCACTCGCACCAAACAAATTTATATTTCTAAATATCACGACATGATCGAATTTAAGTCTTTTTAATAACAATGAATAGTCACCTATGCGTTACAAAATATACATTTATATTGATTTGAATCGCGTTTTGATTTAAATCTTTATTTTGATTTAAATAAAGATATGTTGCAAATGAAGAGCTCTTCCTTGCTCAGAAAGACAGGAGCGGTAAACTATGAGCTCTACTTGCCACTTACAATACCAACAGTACCAGCTAACTTTAGTAGTGACATTTTCATGGATCTTTTTAACAATAAAATTTACAACATCAGACTTCAGACACAATTAAACAGGCCTCAAAAAAGTCTGGTACAAACATGTTCAGCATGGAATAAACCTTTACTTTAATGGTATAAACCTTAAATGGATTCATATTCTCAATAAGATTTGGTGCTCAGTAACATGACTTAGAAAATGACAGAAGACATACGTATCATGCTTATCCTTCTATTTTTCATAATCGTAAACTCCTTAAGGCAGTTACATTTTCTCTGTTCTGACCTGGAGTTACAGAGAAATTTAAATTCTAATAAGAGATTTGTAATGAGGAAAGTCATACCAATCACTCATACCAGGATTTGCAATTACAATACAAATACTTTCTTTCTGTATGTGTTTATTTTGCAGTTTGAGTCTATGGCATTCCTTTGGGGGTCTATACTCCAAGGCATGACTTTTTTATGGGAACATGACATTTTTTTAAAGTCTTTTAATGCAAGCTTCATATAAACCCTTAGCAGTGGTTACTGTCTGGAGTAGGTACTTGAATGGCACAGATTCATTGAAATGATTCAATTTCTTTTGAAAATATTTGGGATAATACATATTCCAGAAATCACAGCCGTTGAATTATCCAGAAATTAATTTCTCTCAGGGTGTATTTAACCCCTCATGGATGGCATTGTATGAAATGAGTTTGTAGTTCCCCATTTGCCTCTATCATGAGATGCTGTGGACACTATTTTATACATTTTAGGAGTGTCCATAGGAAGGTATGTTCTAGAAAGAGTGAACTTCTGTTTTGCCATTATTTTTAATAGGGACGTTACATGTTTACACTTGGTGCTCCTACTAGAGGAGAGGATATGATTAATCTAGGCTTATCACAGAAACTGAAACACATCTGGTTGGTGAGTCTACTGTGGGTAAAATGTTACTGGTACCGCATGTTGTAAAGCTCAGTATTTTCTCTCTTGGCCTGACTTTTTTAATGTCTGAGTGTTAGAATCCATGTTGTTGCTGGTAAGGGAACGGTAGGTGCTGTGATTGACACAGTCAAAGCCTTGTACAGAGATACCATTGTAGCTGTTTGACAGTATTTTAGATGTCCTTAGTTAAAAGCATGGGAGGAAGTACTGCCAAGGGGAGGGGGGGGAGCAAGGATTTTTTCTTTGAGTTTGTGAGGTTATTTTTTGTTATATTGTGTTTCAGAAAGCAAGAAAATAAGATTTACTGTATGATAAAAAGAGAAAGAGCTGGAGTAGATCCTCAGATCAGTTTGCTACCAGCAATCAAACAAAAAAATGGAAAGAATTGTCTCCTCCTGATTGGAACCTTTCTTACTGTCTTATAATTTATCAGGCTACCTTTTAATTTCCACTGAGAGAAGGAAGTCACTTGTCATGTAGCTATTTTATTCTTCATTGCACAATATGCTCTAAGTTAGCAAATGAAACATGAACACTTATTGAAATAAATCAAGAATACGATTAACATGAATGTATAAACATCCAAACTATACTTTATCACATTTAATTATTGGGTTAGCTTTTTATTGAGCCGAAATGTTATAAATGTGTGAACGTCTGTAAAATGGAAATATTTATATTTTTCTCTTTTCTGTTACCTGCCTGACAGCATTTTGTATGCCATTCTGTATATTACTGGAAAATATTAGACCCAACCTAAAGAATTCATGGGGGTAGTGGGACACAGTACTGCAAAGAGTCTCCTAAAGGGACAGAGCTATTAGTACTTATGTGTTTGAGTCTGGAGAATATAGTAAACTCTAAACATTAAGGGAATGCATGGAATCGGAAAATATAAATTGCATAGTACACAAGACTTAACTGGTTTTATTCTAGGAAAACAGACAAGACTGAGTCATGGGACTCAGAGGATCCAAGGCTAGACTGAGTATAATAGGCTTTGGGCTTCTATTGTGACATCTACTGTAAATTACAGAAATGTTAAAAGTAAACAAAATAAAGTAACTAAAATGTGGTCTGAAATCACCCCTTTAGACACCCCTTTTACTTCACTGGTGTCAGATATGAAAGGCAATAGTCTCCCGTTCTGTCTGCTGTGTGTTGCAGCAGAGGGACTCCCTGCAGCTGAAAGGGGCAGAGTAACTTGCATGCCCTCTAGTACAGTTTACACATGCACGACTTTAAAAGCTAGCAAGACAGGTTTCGATTCACATTAGCTGGCGAGCCTTGTTAAAAAAACTAATGATAATGTAACATGCCACTGTTCATGAACAAAGTTATACTGAGATTTCCTTAGATACGCGATTAAAAAATAAATAAATAAAAATTTGAATCTCCTGCGGAACACATTCCATAAGAATCAGCGGTTTTACAGTATATATCGCCTTTAAAGGTGGCTTCTCAAAACGCTTTACGGGATAAAAACAACCAGAACAGCAGCAACAACAATATTGTATTTCATTGCACTTTGAAAACCAAGTAATAACTTAACTATACAGTACGTGCAAACGTTTCGTATGTTGCTGTCGTGAATGCCTGTGTACCCATAAGTATCTTATTTGCCTTGAGTCCTGTCTACAGTATCTCTGTCCCACTACCCCCCTCTCTCCCTCAATTCAATTCAATTCAAGGTGTTTTATTTGCATGACAGATGGATACAATTCTTGTTGGGAATGTATACTTTGATATTTACACCCGGCGCGGCACCGAGGGAGCGTCTGCATTTATAACTTGGTTTTTAAAATTAGTCAAGCAATATGAAGCATCTCCTTTTACTTTTAAGTCCCTTAAATACATTGAGCACAGCTTTCTCACCATCCTTACACAAAGCAGAAACTTTCCGATGACTCACAGTACAAGTGGAAAGATTACAGATTTTAATCGTCTTTAATTTTGTCTTTAATTTTGCCTGTGGAGTGTATCTTATTAAGCTCTAAATTGCATTTTGAGCGCGGTTTTTGACTTTTTTTTAATTGCATTTTGGGCGCGGACAGCACATACAAGGGTTAATGAACTGCGCCAAGAAATTTAAAATAGTATTCTTTAGGTGTGAGGGTAGGAGTGGACCGCAGCAGGCATAATCAGCAAACCAGGAAAACAAAGAACAGGACAGGTGAGATGTGTATCCAGAAAGCGAGTGATCAGAAAAAGGAAATGGAAAACGCAGAAAAAGGAAACGCTTTACAGGATAAAAACAATAACAACAGTAGTGGCTGGGCAAACGATTTTTTTTATCGAAATACAAAATGAGATACTGTATAATGATGTGCATGAACAAAGGTATACTGCAATTTTCCTTAGATACGCGATTAATGCTTCGTAGGAGGAGGCGCTCTTTTCCTCTAGTCTAACAGTCTGTCCACAAACAAAACATTCCTGTTAGACAAGAGGAATTGAAAAAAAAACAATTTTGTCAATGAAAACCGGTGTGTGTGTCTCTCTCTGCTGGATGTCCCTCTCACAAACTGCTGAATGAATAAAATAATTTTATTGAAAACGCGTTTGCGATTGTCTGGTATTTAATTTGGTCCCTTTTAACTGTTTTTCGATCTACTGTATTGCTTTGAGATGCCACTTTTAAAGGCGATATGTAAAATAAAGTTTTTTATTATTGTTATAGAGAAACATGATCAGGTTTTCCCTGGTTCAGAAAAAAGATCTAAAGTGCTACACATAACTTTCTTAATTCGATGTATTTAAAGCAGTGAACTACTGTAGGTGTCACATAACATTCAGAAATACAATCACGTATTTGACAAATAAAAACGATTACAATCTAATCCTTCCACGTTTGATCCCAAAATCCCAAGAAATATACATCTTGACGGGTAGAAAGCTATGCTGAAAGTTTATTAAGATACTTAGAAGACAAAGATACTGTATCAATTTATGTTGCATTAGCCTGATTATGATTAAAAAACACACATAATTAAACACGCGTTTGCGATTTAAATCAGAACACGATTTAAATCAATATAAATGTTTATATTGTAACGCATACTGTCCAGCCTCCATTTCTCTATAAAAATTTACTCTGTTGCACACACACACACACAATAGAAGCAGGAACCGCTGCCAGAAGGGAAGAAGGTGACTATTCATTGTTATCAAAAATGACTTAGAATCGATCATGTTGCGATATTTTGAAATATAAAAGTCAATTGATTGTCCATAATATCGCTATTCTATTTTTTCGAAGAAATGTTTGTTAAAAGAAAAGTCCAGCACCAGCTGGATTCGAACACACAACCTGTGTGTTGTTAGTCATGCACCTAGACCAGTAGGCTACAAGACAGCTCGCATAAACAGGCAGGCGAAACAGCCCTACACAGCCCTGTCGCAGCATACGAATATAATCATACCGTTATTAAATTCTTTAGATACGCGATTCCATATTATATTCCCTTTTAATCAAATTCTAAAAGTATGCTTGTTGACTCCGGTATCACGTTAGTTAAAGACTTCGAAGCTTAAAATGTTTAGGGAGAAATGGAATACTGGTGTGTATTTTTTTCTTTAAAGTACCAAGACCAGCTATATACTGTATGTTTATGTTCCAAAATTAATATCGTTTATGGCCTTCACACGCATTGCAGTATGCTCCTATTCTTTTTATGCTCAGCTACTAAGATTTCCCTTCAGTGGTAAAATTAGATATGAATATTCAATACTTAAACGGGCACAGTTAAGACATTAAATATACATATACATACTGTATACAGTACAGTTTGCATACGGTAATATGTTTATGTTCCTAAATCAATCTCTTTTATGAGCATGTGAAAGGCATGGTGAATCACTGTACTTTGCATGATTGGAAACAAATGTGTGATTGCGAAATGCTGTGGTGTTACTTTTACAAAGACAGTCAATGAAAAAAAGAATGTTGACCAGGGCAATACTTTGAGTTTACACTTACAGCTTGTCCAAGGTCATTCATTATTAATACTATTAGTAATATCTTCGTTAAAGACTGATGGCCACAGCTCAAACATGAGAGGTTGAGCTTTATTAGCTCCACCTTGCGGAAATTCCGGATACTATTATTTTGCTTGTCGTATTATAGGAGAATTTACGGTAACTAGCGGTATTTACCGGTAACTCGCGGTATTTACTGGTAGCTTGCGGTAGACTGCGTACAGCGTACTGGAAATTAATGCGGTATCGCCCGTGCATTTTGAATGGCTGCATCTGTACACCGCACTGTTCACAGGCAAGGAACGAGACCTCGAAAACCTCCTTCCTTGATCAGTAATTCACCATCCCCAGAACGCCAGCATCACTGCTTTTGCCCCGGGGTGGACTTACACACTGAGCTCAATCAGGGCGATTCTCAGGGTCTCAACGTCCTTTAAATCCTGCTACTTAGTGCTTTGCTCTTTTATTATGAGGTGTGTTTATGTATCGTGCGTGTGTATATGTTCACAAACAAGAAATACACCAGAAACATACATCTATATCTACAGATGCAGCCATTCAAAATGGGTGAGGTATTTCGCGGCATACCGCGACACGCCCACCGGGGTATCACGCGGTTCACGTGTGTCACGTGACTAACTATCCGGCGTCGCCTTGTAAAACCGCCAGGGGGAGCTTAACCTCTCATGTACAGCATTTGAGCCTTTAATTTTGAACTGTGTATTACAGCATGTTAATCATCAGTCATTAAAATGTTGGTATATTTTATGAAAGCAAGATTGCTCAGTTGGACAAAAGTACACAACCTACCTTTATCAGAAATATTTATGCATCAAAGCCTTTACTGAAGATATTACTAATAGTATTAATAATGGATGACTTTGGACAAGCTGTATACTCAAAGTATAATTTCTTTAGCACATTTGTACAAGCACTTGGAATCTGTCCAAGCCATACTTTGTCAGGCATTTTGTTTTACTTCAACGGGCATAAAAACTTCCTTGCTTTTAACAGGGCGTTTCATTATTTCTAACTACGAAAATGATTTAAAATGCGACACCTATCATTCAACTAGAGCTTAAAATATCACAAGGAAAAATACACACCGGTATTCCATTTCTCCCTAAACATTGTAAGCTTCGAAGTCTTTAACTAACGTGATACCGGAGTCAACAAGCATACTTTTAGAATTTGATTAAAAGGGATTATAATATGGAATCGCGTATCTCAAGAAATTAATAACGATATAATTATATTCATGTTGCAAAAGAACTGCAACGGATTTAAAAACTCCCTTGCTTTTAACAGAGCGTTCCATAATTTCTAACTACGAAAATGCCAGGTGAAAGGATTTGTAAACATATTTTGTTAAAGCAAGTCAGTTTTTTCTGCAACCCATAAAATACATTTTTCCAAGAAAGTTTAGCCTTTGTCACTAATGAAACCACTAAATAAAGACATAAATATAGAAATCTTAAGATTTGTTTTATTTAATGTTGGTAGCAGGATGAACTGTCAGAGTGTATATTTTGTCGCAAAGTTGCTGCAAGATGTTAACAGTGAAAAAGGTATTTAGAAATGAGTTATTTCAAGATGAAAAAGAAAACATACACGAAACATGGTTTCATTACGACCAGAATCGTTCTTGAGATATTTTTAACTTGATTTACAGTATTTGAGAGGTATGTCTTAACACCGATACTACAGTGCTTAAGTACTGCTCACGTATATGTTTCTAGGTTTATATTATGCATTTCATACGGTCAAATTACTTTTGAGCAACTAATAAGAAGCGCGAAACGGTATGCGTTTTACTTTCGTTTTGTGCTGGGACCCGTGGATTGATTAGAGATATCAAGTACATACAAGTCATTTTTTAAATGTTGTAGTTCGTCTTGAAAAAATGTTACGAGTACATCATCTATCAACAATCACACAGGTTCTGTTTCCATATTGCGGATTTTGGTTAGGTATTATCAAATCCAGTGGCGCTGTTAGTTTACTGAGTCCCATGTCACATGGTCTGTGATTGAAACCTGTAAAACCGGTTTAATTCGTCACAGCCAGCACTCTTCAGGTGTGAGGGTCTTCTGCTCAGAATGAAACGCTAAAATGTTTGTGTATATTCTAATGGTAGTGGGGGCAGGGTGTGTGGGAACAGGTTTGGTTGAAATTGCATTGGAGATCTATGTTCTTCACACCTGAAACATTTTCTCTGAAAGCATTTTCTTCGCAGTTTAACCGATCTTGTTACAGCATGTTACAGTTTACTATTATTAACCATATTAATTTTAAGTGCTTAATGTAAAATCTTGTAAAAATATATTTTCATTGTTCAAATATACATTAAGTCTGACTATCATATAATAAGTTAAATACAAAACTAAAGAAAAAATAGGGTTATATATAATTCAAATTATTTTGCTAACAATGTTAACTGTTTATGAATAATAAAATGTATTAACTAAGGAGTAGGATGGCACAGTTGTTAGTATGTTTTTTGTTTTGTTTCTTTTTCATAAATACAACAGTAGTACCTGATGTCTCGGTGGCTTTCAAAATTAAATTATGCATGCAAACCTGTGAACTAGAAAGATAACTAAGATATCCATCCATTATATTCCATAATATCCATGAAATATATGGCGCTGAAATACAGTATGTGTGACGCAGTGGTGGCCTGACACGGTGAGGTGCGCTGGCAGCTGTGTGATGCAGTGTTGGTCGGGTATGTAGAGGTGCACTGGCAGCTGTGTGTTGTGACGCAGTGGTGGCCTGGCACGGTGAGGTGCGCTGGCAGCTGTGTGATGCAGTGGTGGTCGGGTATGTAGAGGTGCGACCTTAATCAAGCCCAAATCATAAATGAACCCATTCAGAGCCTACATTACATTTTAGCGTTTCATTCTGAGCAGAAGACCCTCACACCTGAAGAAGGGGGAGGTGTTTTTCGCTGGAAATCTCGCCTGCTTCTACTTTACAACCGGAGTGCTGGCTGTGACGAATTAAACCGGTTTTACAAGTTTCAATCACAGACCATGTGACATGGGAGTCAGGAAACTAACACACAGCGCCACCGGATTTGATAACGCTATAAAAACGCTATAAAATAATGTGACTTGGCACAGAACAAGTTTACAGCACAGTACAATAATAAATGCTGACCATGACTTTAGAAGCATAAATTGCCTTACACTCAATTTAAACACAAGCTGTCTTTAGCCCTCTAAGCTGGTTCATACAGAAATGTAGAGATCCAGGCTCAGAACACACAGCTTCATTAGCGAATACATATGCAGGACAACTAGAGAAGACGTTCTACAGAGGATGGATTTTTAGAAACATCCCATCAGTGACATCACTGAAGTCAACTCCTAGGTACTGTAGCTGTCGTGTGGATAGTTTCACAAGAATCAGACAAAGGTTTAAGCATCGCTTGTTCTAGATAAAACTGCAAAAAAAAAACAACAACCCATAATGTACTTCTTTGCGGCTCTGTTTGCCCAAATCATATATTCTCAACGTGAAATTTAGAAAATAATATTATGTAACCTGTAGCGGCGAGGCTTAATAATAAGGCAGAATTAAGTGTTTCTGAGCTTCCCAAATGAGGCCCCATTTCTCTGTTCATCTCTGTGGTGCAGCCACAGAGAGACCATTAGGGTGATTTAAGGTTTCCTAGGACAGCTCCCAAAGGGGGGTGCACTTAGCTAAGCCTGGCTATCATGATCAATGGTCATCCACTGGCGCCTATCAGTCTAGGGAGTGCCGGATGGACATCTGGACTGCATTACTAAGTGTCAGGACTAAGTGACTCATATCTCACCTTGATCAACCAATCAGGGACTGGTAGGGCTGAGTAACCCACGTGGGACTCTGATGCCCATGGAACTTTCAGCCAATCAACGAGCTGAAGTTCCTCCAGGTAAAAACAGGCAACACAGAGAGCCTGTAAGATTCAGATTCAATGAGAGCCTGGGAGATTCAGTAAGATTCTGGAGAGGATTCTGTGGACTGTTCTAAAGGGAATTCAAAGGAGAATTCCAGGGCAGGACGGCCCAGGAGCAGAAGGCTCCCAAGGGCAGGACATTCTCGCAGCGCGCCTCCTGACCATCCTGAGACTCAGCCCGGACAACCACGGAACGGCCAGTGTGTCCGAGTGCCAGAACTTTCCTTTGTTCTAAGAGTCTAGAGTGGAGGTTGCCAGAGAGTAACCAGCAGCAGGCCTCGTGGACAGGTCAGAACTGTGGACAGCTGAATCACTATTCAGAACTAGCTCTTCATCAGGAACGAACCGGTCCTCTTCCTGACTTGCTGGGATCCACAGTCATCTTTTCTCCTGTGCACAAACTTTGCTAGTTAAAGCCAACACTAACTAGCCGGTCAGTGAGCATCAGCAGCGCACCGTCGCAAGCCGCACAGCACAGCCTGGCACGGAGCCAGAGAGCGCGGATTGGACAGCAACAAGCCTGCAGCTGATTGTTTGTGCCTGCAGGAGATCTGAATCCCCGGAAATTGGATGAGTATTCAACTTCAATGCATTACAGCTCGAGAATTCAATTGTTATCCCAACCAGTTGATATCAATTTAATTCCTAAGAGTTATGTACTTGTTTTGAGTATCTAATGTAGAAGTTGTAACCAAGTTCATTTACGAAACGGTCTTAATGAATGATATACTGAACGTATGTCCTCTTGATGTGTAACACTTCGTAACTGATTGAATATATATCTTTTGTATTCTGATAACCTCCTCGATAAGATCTGTTAGGTTTAAGGCATACTCTATGTATTAATAAATGTATCCTCGTGTATTAGTACCTGTGTGTGTGCGTTGTTTGAGTTATATCGCATGGTTGGATTCTAAAGCCATCAAAAGAATCAACTTTGTGATTTACTGCTACAATTGAAAATTGTCTCAGTAAATGCCCAAACCCTACAGAACTGGTGCCTTCAGAGAGCCACTATGATTACATATTTGGCGTCCCTGAACGGCTATGAAACACTACATTTATGGCGTCCCTGGGTGGGCGTGGCAAGACTGAAATGAATCAACCAAGCGGAATAATTCATATAAAACGCCGCGGGTTTCATACACGATAATACAGTGTGCTGAAAGCCGAAAGAAAAAGTTCCCCTTGCTCTTTAAGCAGTGCTTGATTGTTTTGTGATCTTTTGCAATCTACCGGGTTGATTGCATACTTGATCTTGTGGTTTTCTGTGGTAAAACTGTGATTTCGTACTTAAAAGTAATACTCTTTAAGTTTAACGATGGTTGCTAAAAGGTCTGAATTCGAGTCGCTATTAAGCACTCTCTCTAGCAGCGACAAGTCTGACCACGATCTCTTCCATATCTCCGTCAGCGGAGAAGCTAGAAGAATAAATCTCCATTCTCTGAGAGAGCTAGCGAAGGACGTAGAGAGATTTGACCCCGCAGTGTCAGAGAATAATATCGAGAGTTATATTCAAGACCTCAGGTATAACCTGCAGTACCTGCCAAACGCCACAGAACAGGAGAAAGTGTTTCTGGTCAGGAAAACTACCAGCAGAGCTGTACATGAGTGGATGGCTAGGCAGATGAAAGAAGTCTGTAATGACTTTGAGCAGCTATGTCAAGCACTTATCGAAGAATACAGTGCGTTTATTGACCCGACTGCCGCGATAGCCGCCGCTCTTAACATTAAGCACGAGAGAGCAGAGTCCCCTCGCGAATATTACGAGAGACTTAGACGAACTTATTTTGCAGGGCGAAATGATGAGGGTTGCGAAGAGAACACACATTTCAAGGGTTTATTCATTGCGAATCTCCACCCGTCAGTCAGAAAGATGATCTTAATGCATACAGATGCACAGACCATGAAAATGACTGATATTAAGAGATTCGCGCAGAAAGCCTGGGAGTATGATGTCCAAAGTCGCTCTGAGCAAAAAGCTGCTAAAGCGACTGTGTTCGCCGTCAGAGCCAGCAGGGTTAATTCCCCCCTGCTCGAAGGAGCACAGGCTCCTGAGCTGGCTAAGCCCCGTTCCAAAGCACTCACACAGGACCGCACCCAGCGTCCTAAGTGCCATGAGAACACCGGGGAAGGGAAAGGGCTAGAAAAGGCTGAACAAAAGGATTCAGTAGCCGCCCGCCTGGCCAGGCTTGAACAAGCTTTATTAGGACAGGGACAACCGCTCCCCAAGGCTGCCGGAAGCGTGAATGAGCTGATACTCTCCACTGGAGGAGGCGGAGACCCGCCCCCTCTCCCTCCCTCAGTCTATCTGATTGAGCGGAAGGGTTCCTGCCTGGATGAGGTCGGCCACTCCCAAGCGAGTGCTGACTCCACCCCTGAAGTCACAGAGCAGGCAGTAAAACACAGAGGAAAAGCACGAAGCTTTTACCTCAAGGCTGCCATGGGAGATGTCTTACCCAGTGAGACACTGATTGACACTGAGGTTGAAAGGTGTTTGATGTCACACGGCAAGCTCAAACGGGTAGAAAAAGAAAAGGGTATGCGACTCAGAGTGGAACCTTTGGTGGATCACCAGAAAGGCAAAGTGTGGAAACAGGTCAAGCCTCCTAAGCCTTCTGTACAGAAGGAAAGGGGGGCCAAGAGGCAGACTGTGCTTACACAGTGCCCACCGAACACAGAAGCCTATGCGGAGATTCCTTCTGTTCCCTCTGGACAAGAAATAAAAATATTTTCTTGTTCCCCGGATATACAGGGAAGTCGTGCCCTGGCCAAGGTCCCAACAGCCTCCATGCCACAGGAGCGGTGCTCCGAGCAGCCGCCTGATCCACCAGGTAAAGCACACACCTTTTACATCCCTAAAGAGGAGCAGATCTCCCCACCTGGCGATGAAAAGGAGCTTTCCCTGTGCACCCTGGCACCCAAGAGGGGTCAGGACCACCACCCTGCAGTGGTGGAAGGGATCCAGATGGCAGGAGAGCAGGTTGGTGATGTAGCCCTCGCCCTTAGCCCTGAGAGGTCCTCTATTAGTGAGGATCTGCTTGAGCAGCTGTCACAGGGCCACCGCCAGGTGCCCCTGGTGCAACATTCACAGGTTAGACAGGAGGTCCAGCTGGACGCTGAGACTACTGCGCTGTGGACACACCTGATCCCAGATGCCGATTCCCTCTGCTGTGACCCAGGGAACCTGCAGTCAGGTAACATTATTTCTCACAACTACCAGGTAGTGAGTGAGACTGACCTGATTGTTCCTGCCTCAACGGCAGGGTTGCCAACACACCCAGTCCCCCAGAAGGGACAGGGAATGAAAGCCGAGCCGGTTTTCTTACAGCCACCAGCTCAGTCTGTCAGTCTGAGTCTGACCAACAGTGGTTCAGCCAGACTGGAGCTGGATGGTCAAGTCACCCGCCTGCCAGTGCAGGACATCGCAAAGAGGGGTGTCAGAATCCCCGCCTGCACTGACATGGGCCTGGTGGGTGATAGCGAGTTCGAAGACAGTGAACTAGCTATCCCAGTGCTGGGGCAGCTCCCTGAACCCCTAGCGAGGGAAGGGGGGAGCGAGCAGGTGTCCTACACCCACGCCCAGCGAACGATTGTAAACATGCCAATAGAGGGATTCCTCAATCAGGAAGTGTGCAGGGTGGACCTGAACAGTGAGAATGGGATAACAATCCCAGATCACTCAGGTGCTCCAGATGACCACTCAGCCGAGGGTCAGGTATGCTCCACCGCTGCACCGCCCCCTGCAGGGTTCCTAGAGCACAGGCATGAACAAATCGAAAAAGCAGATGCCCTGGAAAAGGAGGAGCAGCATCAGCAGCTGTGTCAGATCTCCCCAGATTTCCAGGATGTTGGTGCCCAAGATGCCACATGGCATACTGAGAAAGACACCATGTACACGCTGCGCCAGCTTAGAAAGGCAACAGTCACTCAGAAGGAGATGACTGGGATCAGCCACCCGAAAAGACTTTTGGGAAGACTGATTGCTGCCGCCACTGTTGCACGTTTGCTTTTTCTGGTAGGTTTGTGTGCTGCTGGCACTCTCATCCTGACTGCCCCAAGAAGGCAGGTGTCAGAGATACCAGAGGGTAGTGACAGACTGTATCGACAGCATCAAAAGTTGGAAAGCTTAGGGAAAACCCTACAGGCAATTTCCTATGCAACAGGGTTAAACCTTATTCCCCAACCAGTGGACATGATTGTTGGTGTTATACAGTGGGTTTATGCTTGTGTGCAACAGGCCAGAATGTTGACACAAGACCTGTTAAGGGAGCTTAGTGCCACTGTAGCCAGTCTAACCACGGCACAATTCCCAACCCACTTGATTCCACTCTTCTCAGTAGAGGAGTGTGTGACATTAACCCCATCGTTCATAGCTCACCCAGAAGGCAAACCAAGATTGAATTCGGTTCCAAATCTTGAGATGGGTATGGCTACCAAAGCTATCCATTGGCTGTGTCTAAACGATTCACCAATGAAGGGTGTAAAGCTACTAACGAGCAGAGGAAGGTTAATGAACCCCATGAAGAGCAGGTGGGAAGTAAATGGCTGGTCAGCACACCACGTTTAACTGACACTGTGACTTGTGACAGGCATGATGCAGCTACCTAATAAAACAGTTCCTTTAAGTTCCTGAGGAGGCCATAGTACAGCATGGTAACTTAACACTGTACGGTCTAGAACCAGACAACATAAGACCAAACTTGAGGTCATGGATGCCTTCAGATGCCACACTAAGGAATTGGATAGAAATCCAAGAAACAGTAAGCCCTGAAGAGGTACAGGTAGTTTAGTTTGCTTTAATGGAACAAACCTCCAAACCACCCTAGCAGATACCCAACACAGGTGTTCTGGTTTATCGGGGGGCTGGGAACAGGAACTGGTGTTATTGTAACACTACTGCCAGGTAGCTGGATCATGACTGACAGTGTACTCTGAATGATGTACTCTCACATCAAGATGTACTCCGGGTAGCATGAATGAGTCAAAGGTAGCATGACAAAAGAAAGGAAGTGACTTCTCCCCAAATATCTACCACAGAGGTATCAGATATTGACAGTGAACTTCCTGATGTGTAATTCCTAGACTTAGATAATGTCTCCTACCGTGTTTATACATACTCCAGATGTTATTCATCCTGTTTGTATCCAATGCTGGTTCTGGTATGAATTCTCGAGGAGTAATGTGGACATTTAAGATTAATGTTCTAATGGCAAGGGACATCACTTAACTCTGTTTTTGTTTTGAAGGCAACAACGCCTCAGGACCTCGTGACCTTCAAAAAGGGGGGATATGTAGCGGCGAGGCTTAATAATAAGGCAGAATTAAGTGTTTCTGAGCTTCCCAAATGAGGCCCCATTTCTCTGTTCATCTCTGTGGTGCAGCCACAGAGAGACCATTAGGGTGATTTAAGGTTTCCTAGGACAGCTCCCAAAGGGGGGTGCACTTAGCTAAGCCTGGCTATCATGATCAATGGTCATCCACTGGCGCCTATCAGTCTAGGGAGTGCCGGATGGACATCTGGACTGCATTACTAAGTGTCAGGACTAAGTGACTCATATCTCACCTTGATCAACCAATCAGGGACTGGTAGGGCTGAGTAACCCACGTGGGACTCTGATGCCCATGGAACTTTCAGCCAATCAACGAGCTGAAGTTCCTCCAGGTAAAAACAGGCAACACAGAGAGCCTGTAAGATTCAGATTCAATGAGAGCCTGGGAGATTCAGTAAGATTCTGGAGAGGATTCTGTGGACTGTTCTAAAGGGAATTCAAAGGAGAATTCCAGGGCAGGACGGCCCAGGAGCAGAAGGCTCCCAAGGGCAGGACATTCTCGCAGCGCGCCTCCTGACCATCCTGAGACTCAGCCCGGACAACCACGGAACGGCCAGTGTGTCCGAGTGCCAGAACTTTCCTTTGTTCTAAGAGTCTAGAGTGGAGGTTGCCAGAGAGTAACCAGCAGCAGGCCTCGTGGACAGGTCAGAACTGTGGACAGCTGAATCACTATTCAGAACTAGCTCTTCATCAGGAACGAACCGGTCCTCTTCCTGACTTGCTGGGATCCACAGTCATCTTTTCTCCTGTGCACAAACTTTGCTAGTTAAAGCCAACACTAACTAGCCGGTCAGTGAGCATCAGCAGCGCACCGTCGCAAGCCGCACAGCACAGCCTGGCACGGAGCCAGAGAGCGCGGATTGGACAGCAACAAGCCTGCAGCTGATTGTTTGTGCCTGCAGGAGATCTGAATCCCCGGAAATTGGATGAGTATTCAACTTCAATGCATTACAGCTCGAGAATTCAATTGTTATCCCAACCAGTTGATATCAATTTAATTCCTAAGAGTTATGTACTTGTTTTGAGTATCTAATGTAGAAGTTGTAACCAAGTTCATTTACGAAACGGTCTTAATGAATGATATACTGAACGTATGTCCTCTTGATGTGTAACACTTCGTAACTGATTGAATATATATCTTTTGTATTCTGATAACCTCCTCGATAAGATCTGTTAGGTTTAAGGCATACTCTATGTATTAATAAATGTATCCTCGTGTATTAGTACCTGTGTGTGTGCGTTGTTTGAGTTATATCGCATGGTTGGATTCTAAAGCCATCAAAAGAATCAACTTTGTGATTTACTGCTACAATTGAAAATTGTCTCAGTAAATGCCCAAACCCTACAGAACTGGTGCCTTCAGAGAGCCACTATGATTACATATTTGGCGTCCCTGAACGGCTATGAAACACTACAAACCAAAATCCGCAATATGGAAACAGAACCTGTGTAATTGTTGATAGATGATGTACTCGTAACATTTTTTCAAGACGAACTACAACATTTAAAAAATGACTTGTATGTTCTTGATATCTCTAATCAATCCACGGGTCCCAGCACAAAACGAAAGTAAAACGCATACCGTTTCGCGCTTCTTATTAGTTGCTCAAAAGTAATTTGACCGTATGAAATGCATAATATAAACCTAGAAACATATACGTGAGCAGTACTTAAGCACTGTAGTATCGGTGTTAAGACATACCTCTCAAATACTGTAAATCAAGTTAAAAATATCTCAAGAACGATTCTGGTCGTAATGAAACCATTTTTCGTGTATGTTTTCTTTTTCATCTTGAAATAACTCATTTCTAAATACCTTTTTCACTGTTAACATCTTGCAGCAACTTTGCGACAAAATATACACTCTGACAGTTCATCCTGCTACCAACATTAAATAAAACAAATCTTAAGATTTCTATATTTATGTCTTTATTTAGTGGTTTCATTAGTGACAAAGGCTAAACTTTCTTGGAAAAATGTATTTTATGGGTTGCAGAAAAAACTGACTTGCTTTAACAAAATGTTTACAAATCCTTTCACCTGGCATTTTCATAGTTAGAAATTATGGAACGCTCTGTTAAAAGCAAGGGAGTTTTTATGTCCGTTGCAGTTCTTTTGCAACATGAATATAATTATATCGTTATTAATTTCTTGAGATACGCGATTCCATATTATATTCCCTTTTAATCAAATTCTAAAAGTATGCTTGTTGACTCCGGTATCACGTTAGTTAAAGACTTCGAAGCTTACAATGTTTAGGGAGAAATGGAATACTGGTGTGTATTTTTTTCTTTAAAGTACCGAGACCAGCCATATACTGTATGTTTATGTTAAGATTTCCCTTCAGTGGTAAAATTAGATATGAATATTCAATACTTAAACGGGCACAGTTAAGACATTAAATATACATATACATATTGTATACAGTACAGTTTGCATACGGTAATATGTTTATGTTACGCGATTAAAAAATAAATAAATAAAACTGGAAGGTCCAGCACCAGCTGGATTCGAACACACAACCTGCCACTTGGTAGTCACGCACCTAGACCAGTAGGCTACAAGACAGCTCGCATGAACAGGCAGGCGAAACAGCCCTACACAGCCCTGCCGCAGTACACGGATATAATCATACCGTTATTAATTTCTTGAGATACGCGATTCCATATTATATTCCCTTTTAATCAAATTCTAAAAGTATGCTTGTTGACTCCGGTATCACGTTAGTTAAAGACTTCGAAGCTTACAATGTTTAGGGAGAAATGGAATACTGGTGTGTATTTTTTTCTTTAAAGTATCAAGACCAGCTATATACTGTATGTTTACGTTCCAAAATTAATATCGTTTATGGCCTTCACACGCGTTACAGTATGCTCCTATTCTTTTTATGCTCAGCTACTAAGATTTCCCTTCAGTGGTAAAATTCAATATCTACAACGGGCACAGTAAAGACGTTTACAGTAAGTCTTTCTACAACAGACCAACGGACCACGAGTGCCCCTGTCGGTCAACCAATCACGCACCGCGGTACCCCGTGTCATCTTACCTGCGGTACGTGTCTGTACCGCTCACTTTGAATGGCTGCATCTGTACGTCTCGGCTGCTCCCTATAAACGGAGGAAAACATGAAAAACATACATGTATCATCTAGGTCTTTCCTGTTCCCTTTAAAACAAAACAAAACTACGTCACGCCTATCCGTGCATGATCAAAGCGTAGCTACTCTCAGGACCCAATCCTGAATTATACGTGCATTCAAAGCACCACTCAAGCATCAGAACTCCGGGCGCAATTAAGGCCCACACCAGTCCTGGATTACGTGCCTACCTTAAGGCACCACTCAGCTTCAGAACCCCGGGGCACAATTAAAGCCCACACCGATCTTGAGCCTCACAGTAAAGGTCCAAACCCGTTCAAAAACCCTGTGCAATTAAGGCATACACCCAACACCAGTTTCATATGTGCAATTAAGGCATACACCCAACACCAGTTTCATACTGTACATGCAATTAAGGCATACACCCGACACCAGTTTCATATGTGCAATTAAGGCATACACCCGACACCAGTTTCGAACACCTGTACACAATACCGCGAATCATCGCCTGCAAGACCAACTTCTGGGCTTACAGCAAACCACCCATTACATACACCGGTGTCTTCCCCGGGCCAGAGGTATCCAGGAACTCACGTTTACTCCGTCATCTCGGGCGATTCTCGCAGGGAGCAGAGACTTCCCAATCGGTCAGAGAGAGTCTGGACTTTTTTTTTAAAAAGAGGAGTCCTTACCTCTTAGTAATGTGAGCGCTGACCGTCTCTCCTGCCGATGGGAAGTTCTGCGCCTTCTGGAGCATCTGCCGACTACGCCAAAATTGTTGTAACAGAAAGAATAAGGTTCTGGATCCTGAGATGAAGTAAAACAGATGAGTTTATTGCATGCAAGGACCAATAAAGCCGAAGTCTTGTTTCCCGCAAGAAACAACAAAACCAAAGTATTGTTCAAAGTGCCGGTACAAACTTTAGGTTTATATAGTCCTTCCTTGCTGCTCTGACGTCATTCGTTCTTATGGTAAAGAGGGGGGTCATGGTATTTGGCCAGTTAAGAGACCCTGGCCAAATGGTCAGTTTAAGATTACGTCCCCAGGGGGTTTTACTGTAGCTCGCATCTGGAATCCTTATCAGTTAACCCCCTTTCCTGCCAAAAACTCCAGCTTGTTGTTTAGAAGTCTAAACCTCATACAGAAAAGGATTTAATTTAAACCCGTCTTCACATCTTTCTTCACAGGATTGTGCAAAGAATTGTGAAAAGAAGACATCAGACAGTATGCCTGACATTAAGCAAAAAAGATCTGAGCTTCCAGATTTGGAGTAGATGCAGTAGGTACCAGTAGCTTGCTGAGGAGCCTGACAGCCTGTGGAAAAAAGCTGTCACGGAGCCTGGTGGAGCTGGCCCATGTACTGCAATACCTTTTACCAGATGGTAGGAGGGCAAAGAGGTTGCAGGAGGGATGGGAGAGATTGTCCATATTTTTGGAGGTTTTGTGTGTGCGGTGTTTGTGGTAGATGTCCTGAATGGATGGAAAGGAGGCTCCAATGATGTTTTCTGCTGTATTGACAATTTGTTGGAGGGACTTGCGGTCTGAGACCTTACAATTCCCAAACCAAACAATGATACAGTTTAGGTGGGTAGCTGCGTCAGCATGCGTAGGCTGCAAAGAAACAAGTAATAGGTTTATTCCATGCTGAAAAAGAAGAAAGAAAACACAACGTTTCGGCCGCGGAGCCTTCTTCAGGTGTGAGAGAGACAAGGCAGTAGGCAAAGGTAATGTAGCAGGAGAACAAAGGCTGGGAGGGAGGAGGAGTGAGAGGTGTGAAGTCAGAATAGGTGTAGAGAGGTGTGAAATGAAACTTCCAAAGAATGGAGAAAATTTAAAAGTAGTCTGTCGTGAAGAGAAGGGGGAAGGTGTGATCCTAGCTGCAGAATAATTTTAGTTTCGGTAGTCTTTCTTTCTATGAGTTCGGAAAACCGTCTTTGAGAACACAGACGGAGAGATTAGAGTGGTCGTGGCCGTCAGAGGTGAAATGAGAAACAATGGGCTTGGAGAGATCTTTAATTTTCACAACCCTGACGTGTTCTCTGAAGCGGTCTCCAAGTCTCCTTCCTGTTTCTCCAATGTAGATGGCTGGGCATTTACTGCAAGAGATACAGTAAATAAGGTTGCTGGAGGTACAAGATGCCATCTGGGTGATCCGGAATTGTTCTGAGGGGCCTTGAATGAGTGTGGTGTTGGATGTGTACTTGCAGGTGATACAGCGAGCTCTGTTACAAGGAAAAGTGCCTGGTGTGGATGGTTGTTGAGGGCAGTCAAGGGAGCTGTGAACAAGGAGGTTACGCAGATTAGGTGGTCGGCGATATGAGATGATGGGGCAATCAGAGAAGAGGGCCCCAATGGAGGGATCATCCTGTAGGATGGAAAAGTTGTGATTAATAGTCCTGGGGATAGGAAGTGTGTTAAGGTGGTAAGGAAGCACCAAAGGAATGCGGTTGTTACGGCGGGAGTTCCTGATAGGGTTGATGGTCCGAGGGGTGTTTTTGGCTCGGGCAAGGGCCCCGTCAATAACACTGCTGAGGTATCCTCTGTTGATGAAAAAGGAGTACATTTTGAGGGCTTGGTTCTCGAAGTCGATGTCGTCGCTGCATAATCGTCATAGCCTAAAGAACTGTGAAAAAGGGAGAGAGTTTTTAGTGTGTTTGGGGTGAAATGAGCTATATAGGAGATAGCTGTGTGAATCCGTGGGTTTGTAATAAACCAAAGTGGAGAGTCGGGGGTAGTTGATGGAGAAGTTGATGTCTAGAAACGGAAGAGTAGTGGAAGATATGTTAACCGTATATTTGAGGGATGGGTGGAAGTTGGTGAAATGGTGCAGGAAGCACTCAAGCTGATCGTTGGAGCATGTGGCGGCACCGACGCAGTCATCAATATATTGTTTGTAGAGGTCAGGGACATAGCCAGTGTAGGAAGCGAAGAAGCATTCTTCATGATACAGTTTGTCAAGATGCTCTGGATGGTACCTCTATAGAATATGGATAGTATGGAAGGGGGGAGAGGTTTACCTTTCGCAATAGCTGCAGGAAGTGGAGACGTTGTTGTGCTTTATTAGCTTTTTTATCTAGGGAGGTGGTGTTGATGGTCCAAGTGAGGTCATCTGTGATATGCACACCAAGAAACTAAGTACTTCTACCTGTCTCCACAGGGGAGCCATTGATGTGCAGAGGGGAGTGATCAGTGCCGGCCCTCCTGAAGTCAATTATCATCTCTTTTGTCTTATCTACATTCAATTCAATTTATTTTTATATTCAGACAGATTGTTGTTTAAGCTCCAGTCCACTAAGTGCTCCACCTCCTCTCTGTATGGTACCTCATCGTTGTTACTAAAAAGGCCCACCATTGTCATGTCATCAGCAAAGCTGATGATGTAATTTTCACTGTGCTTAGCAGTGCAGTCATGAGCCATCAGCGTGAACAGGAGGGAGCTGAGTATTGGTTGTGATGATATGCAAACTGGAAGGGGTCCAGAGAGGTGGGGAGTCTGGACTTAACGTGGCCCATGACTAGCCTTTCGAAAGCACTTCATGTCAATTGGTGTGAGTGCAGCCTTGTATGCATCAAGGATATTTGTATAAGCAAAGTCCAGTATGTTCACCCCTCTGGTTGCAAAGTAAACATATTTGTAGAATTTAGTGAAGACTGTCTTAAGATCCGCGAGGTTGAAGTCGCTGGCAACAATAACACAGCCGCCAGGGTGAGCAGTTTGTAAATCACTGTAAAGGACAAGGACACGCACTGCCTCTTTTGAGATGGCACTGGGTGGGATGTACACAGCTACAATCATAACAGTAGTAAACTCACTTGGTAAATAAAAGGACCAACACTTCACCATCATAAATTCTACAAGCGATGAACAGGGACTGGAAACTACTGCAGCATTAGTGCACCACTTTCTGTTTATATAAACACACAGACCACCTGCACGAGACTTACCAGTCGCTGTGGCTATCCTGTCCTCTCGGAAGGAGGTCAATCCGTTCAGCTGAATGGTCACGCGTATAAGATAGTCGTTTAGCCATGTCTCTGTAAAAATAAGGGCACAGCACTCTCTCATCTCACACTGGGTCTCCAGCTGTAATCTTAAATAGTCCAGTTTGTTCTCCAGAGAACAAGCGTTGGAAAGAAAAATTGAGAGGCGGTTTGTGAGGATTGGCTTTTAGCCTGGCATGGATTCATTCCAGCTCTCTTGCTTAACAGGTGGTGCCGCCAGTGTGGGACCTGATCCTCACAGTAAGTTAAGTTAGATTCTTGGGAAATAAGGACTAGAGACAAAATTTAACACAGGAACAACATTTAGCACCGTTTTTACCAGACCCAGATTAGCCGCTGCATCTGTGCACATCGCCATTCAACAGTTTTAGTGCCTGTGTGCAGGTGGTTCTGAGAGATAAGAGAACCTCTGGCAAGGGGAGAAGGGTCCTGGCACCCTTTATCATTAGTAGGTGGCATAGTCATTTACAAAGCTGATGGACTTCCTGCATTTAGGCGTCACAATCTGTGACATAATCACACTTACATGAATTATTAGATTGTGTTAAAATGTGTCTGGAAAGAAACCAAGAACACTGAAGGCCTGCAACACTGACACCAGCTCTTTTCAATTACTGTGACAAGAATGTTTTCTGAACAGAATTCAATGGAATGTGTAATGCCCTTTTTGAAAACAGTAACATAGTGGGTTTCGCTGTGCAGCATTTCAGTAAATCAAATTAATTCTGCAGATTCATTTAATTCAAATTATTACAAGGAATTCAACATTTAATCTAATTGAAATTAATTTTAAATCATTTAAAATATAACATCTAATTCAAGGAATGATTTAGTTCAATTTTAGAGTGTTTTCAAGTATAGAGAAAAGTTTTAAAATTGTAGTCCCATATCCCAGATCAGGTTTTTAGTAGGAATACGATTATGTGTGCCACAGAATAGATAAATAGCAAAGTGATGTGATCATTTTATACAATTTCTGTGATCATTGAACTAAGAACTCAACTGATAACATTTTTTTTATTTTATGTGTTCAAAATCTCATCTCAACTAAACTGTCTAATGACATTAAAAACGACACAAATAACAATGATAAAATGATATTTTAAGACTATAACAACCATAAAACTGTTAAGAATAAAGTAAAATTATGTAAAGAAGGTCAAATGTTAACACAATGAAAGGAAAAGGAGGCCTAAATTCTTTTTACACATTAATAAAATATATTCAGAATAAAAAAAAATCCTAGGATTTAAGATATCCTACCAAATTGTTGTCAACTGCATAATACAGTAAACATGAAGGTGAGAATAAATTTTTTCCCACATTTTTAAAGAATGTTTCACGTCATCACATTTTGTAATATGTATCTATAGTAATATAGTCATTTTAAATACTTTTTTTTACCAAACACTTAATATTTAAATGTGCAAAGCAGTTTTGCTTTACAATTTAACATTCACAATTTCTATCTAGAGATTTAAATGGTTGTTTGCAAAATGCTGTTTTTTAAACATGTGATAAACTAGTTTTGGAAAGTACCCTTTCTCCATGAATTATGTAAATTTAAGAAAAAGTTTTTTTTCTTTTTTTAATTGGGCCTCATCTGTAAAGTTTTTTTTTTAGCTTTAAGGAAGTAGGAAGGCATATGTAGTTTTCTCTTACAAAATATTCTAAAACAGCAGTTGTACAATTTTTAAATACTACTTTCCATCTTATCTATTTATGTAATTATAAAATCATGTAATGTATAACATACTTGTTTCAATCATATTGCATTTTATTATTTTTATTAATGTATATAAATTGCCATTCATGTTGCCAACCACTTCATTTTTCTGTTTTCATTGCTTTTCATTTAAATACCAAATTTACACATTTCAGTATTTTGAAATCGTTCTTCACTTTGTTTTTTACAATAGTAACGTTTTTCTAAACAAATGTCAGTTTCTTTAAAATGTTGTTTGGAGTATAAAACTGTAGATATTGGATTTTAAACATTATTAGGTTTGTGCATGAGAATGCAGACAAATGCTCTGTTTCCATTGGACAGGTGATCAGTTAATTAACACCTGGAACACAGGACCCAAGCTATATAAGACTGACTAAAGGAATGTAGCTAGGAGTATAAAACTAATGTGGCTTTAGAGTGTATGGTTTCCAAAAGGGTAAAACCCAGAAGTGAAGAGTAGAGGTTTTGAAGAGTATAAGATTGAGGGAATAGGGTTTCTTGGTTTTTGGTTAAATTGCTTTAAAAAAAAGTATGGTTTATCAAGCTGTTCTATTCTGTTACAAGTGTTTTTAAAGTGAACACAAACAAGAATGTTTATAATGATTACTTTTTATGACTAAGTGAAATTAAATATTGAAAGAAAAACTAAAAGTTGGTGATATTATTGAAGCTTTCAGAATTTCAATATTTGGAAGACGTAAACCTTTCTATGTATAAACTGCAGTGTTTGTTTGTCTGTTCTTTATACAGGCTCTTATTTTTCATCCTAAGTTTTGCACCTAAGTACATCTTACTCTAGGTTAAGTTTTAAACCTAAAACCTTTCACCTTCAAGGCTAATGGACCATTTAATTTAAAACCTGGTATATTTCGTATCAAACTGATGGGAGTCCCCATCCCCAATTGTTTTTTGATAAATGGGATTAAAAATGCAAGTGTAATAGTGAATTTTTGATATTCCAAACACTGAGCATGTGGTAAATTTGTTTCACAATATTTTTTTTTATTATGATGTCAGGTGGTGGCATGTTATTCTTTATCACTGTACAAACTTGCAATTAATCGTGATGTTTAAATCTATAAAGCACCTGAGATTTCAATGTTCTAATAAACCATTTAATTTAAATTAGATCAAAACAGGCCACCCAAGAAGGGTAGGTCCACCAAAGCTACTTCAAAAGTTAACTAGCTTGAATAGCTGCAGCTCGCTAAGCTGAAACAGGTGAGCAAAGAGAAGCAAGGCAACAGGTAGACTAAGCAAGGAAAGCAGCTGGTTTGCCCTTCACAATGCAGTTTTTGATTACATTAACAACTTGGACATCTCGCAACACAAAGCTGTTGAAATTGGAGCTATGAGTGTGGTGTGCAGTCACTGCAGTGCGGAAAAAGTGGAAAGATGAACCACCAGGTCTTTGCTGCAATAATGTATATGTGAGCCTTTTGCCAATGGAACAACCACCAGAGCCTCTTCTCTCACTGATGGAAGGTGACGCAGAAAATTCCAGGCACTTCTTTTCAAACATCAGAAAGAACAATTCATGTTTCCAAATGACATCGTTTGGTGCTTTAAAAGAAATAAATGAGACAGGATTTATGCCCACCTTCAAAATGCAGGGACAAGTGCATCACAGAATTAGTTCACTTTTACCTGTTGAAGAATTGCCTAAATTTGTTCAAAATTACTTCATGAGCGATGACCAAGAACAAACAGATCGTGGGTGCCATATTTTGCCTGGTGTTCAACAGGAAGTCATTCAGAGCCTACAAAACATGCTCCACGAGCACAACAATTTACTCAAAAGTTTCAAGTCAGTGCAGCAAGATCCTGCACTCGGGGATCACAAAGTCATCGTTAGAGCAGACAAGACACCAGCTGGTGAGCATGAGAGCAGGTTCAATGCCCCAACCACAAATGGAGTTGCAATCCTTTTGGTCGATCAAGATGCAGAAAAATGTGACATTATCCTTCATCAGGGAGATGATACCCTACAGAGAATTTCAGAAACAACGCTCTTATGATGCGCTCCAGTACCCAATAATATTTTGGAAAGGACAAAATAGCTACTTCATCAATATTCTGTCTCCCTCATTGGGAAAGAAAGTAACTGCAAGTGATTACTATGCTTACCAGGTTATGGTGGGATCAAACAGTTCCAGTCACATTTTGAAGTGCACAGAACTATTCTGCCTGTATATTGTTGACATGTACAGTATGCAAAAATTGAAAGTGAGCATCTTTTGTTCATTTGCCAAAATTGGGCACAATTTTAAACTGGTATTGAGACATAACAGGGTCTAAGAGATGCAATCACCAGTGATGGAGGTGTCAACAACCTTTTGGGGGGTGGGGGGGAAGGGTGATATTACCTTCCAAGTTCACAGGAGGACCAAGATACATGCACAAAAAGACTCAAGATGCCATGACTTATGTCAGAAAGTATGGCAGACCTGACCTTTTCACTACTTTCACATGCAACCCTACATGGCAGATATGGGAGATACAGAGAGGCCTTTTACTTGGCTAAAAAGCAATCCACGATCTTATTACAAGAGGTTTTTGGAGAAATGTGGTGTCCCTCATCAATCTTCTAACAAAGAGCAAAATCTTTGAATCAAGATGTCACATGTATACCATAAAATGCCAAAAGAGAGGTCTACCTCACGCTTACATTTTGCTGTTGACAGAATAATTTCAGCTGAAATTCCAGATCCTTGTGATGACCAAGTTCTGTTTGATGTTGTAGTAAAAAAATGATTAATGTGCCCTGTGGTTCCTTGAATCATAACTCATGTAGGATGGGTTGTTCCCTCCAATCCACTTCTCTCAAAACCTTTCAAGACTCACATCAATGTTGAATACTGCAGCTCAGTCAAGTCCATCAAATATGTGTGCAAATATCTCAACAAAGGCTTTGACATGGCAGTTTTTGGATTCCAAAACAAAGACACGATGATGACAAAGTGTTAAATGGGCAGACACATAAGTAGCAATGAAGCTGTCAGGAAGATACTGAAGTTTCCCATCTCTGAGCATCATCCAGAGAAACTGTTGACTGAGCAGCCCTCCTTGATCCAAAAGGCACTACATTGCAGTTCTCTTTGATCTCTGTGCTTCAAATGATTTTGTAAAGAGACTGCTTTACCATGAAGTTCCCAAATACTTCACTTGGGTCAGTGGATCAGAAACATGGCAAGCAAGATCACAAGGAACACCAATTGAAAGATACAGTACCCTGAAATCAAAGCCTCTGATGCCCTACGAAGAGTTTAAGCTGTTCATCCCAAGAATGAAGAGTGCTATGTGTGTTTACTACTTCACACTGTTAGGTCAAATGTCCTGAGTGTTTCAAAAGAAGTTGGAAGGCAGAGTATGTTCAACCTACAGCGAAGCCTGCGATCTCCATGGACTTCTAGAAGATCACAAGCACTGGGATGAAGCTCTTACAGAGGCTAAATTGAATGGTTCACCTTATAGACTCAGAGATCTCTTCTGCATAATGCTCACTGCATTTAATCTTTCCAGCCCACAAGCATTATGGGAGTATGCAGTGGAAGTGGAATAAACCTCCCAAAGCATGTCACTGTTTCTTCCAAAGAAGCACTAGTAAGTGTTGTATTCCCAAACTTGGCTGCCAACTACAAGAACACCAATTGGTTAAGTGAAAGAGCAATACTAGCACAGAAAAACGATGCAGTGGATCACATCAATAATCAAATATTGAAAAAGATGCCTGGTGAAGCAAAAGTTTTCAAAAGTGTTGATACGGTTATTGACATTGTTGTCCAATACCCTGTGGAGTTTCTGGACACCTTGCATCCACCTGGTGTTCCACCTCACAATCAATCTCTGAAAACTGGATGTTCTGTCATGCTTTTATGAAATTTGGATCCCCCAAAACTGTGCAATGGAACTTGCTTAGTGATCAAAAATCTTCACCCATGGGTGCTTGAGGCATCAATACTCTCTGGATCGTTCAAGGGAGAAGATGTGTTCATTCCAAGAATTCAAATCATTCCATCTGATCTGCCATTCAGGTTCATATGTTTTCAATTCTCCATTAGACTCCGTTTCACTATGTCCATCAAAATGTGAAAAAGTGGGCTTAAACCTTGAATCATCATGCTTTTCACATGGATAACTTTGATGTATGCTCACATGTAAAAAGTGAAAAAACAACTTCACATCTTTGCTCCAGAAGGAAAAATCTTAAAATGTTGTGCATAAAAGAGCTTCCCACAAGTAAATATTTATGTAATGCAATAATAAAATACTCAATCTTACAGCATCCCAATTTTAACCTGAGTGACGCTGGGTACTTCAGCTAGTAGTTTACAATTTAGCAAAGTATAAAGGGTGAAATTGCAGGAAACTGAAAACAGTGTATTAACCCAAGAATTGTTCATAATTAATATGCAGCTTGATTCTTACTCCACTGGTACAGAAGGTAAATGCCAATGGCAAAGAGCTTGGCTGCTGACATTAGTTCCCACCTTTGTACTGGGAAATTTACCAGCTCTCCACAGTAACTAACCTGAAGAAGTAACTGCTGCCTTCCTGAGGATACTGAAGTGCAAACTTAAGCTATTACACTGCTTGAAATAGACTAAGAATCTATCCTATAATACACTGAATATTGTGTAGGGGTTTTGTGAATTTGCAGGCACAATGTCTAGTTAGAACAGTGTCTTCTCAGACATCTGAACTATAAATGATTTTCTGGCAGCCATTGCTATTACTCGGGTAACATAAGACTTTTTTAGAATATTGGACCCCTTACTGCATTTACTTTAGTTTTACTACACTTCTACAGTATTGTTTAAATGTCTTAAAAAGAGGAGCACACTGAACTGTGGATTTAAAAAGCAGGGGGAGCTTTACATACACAGAACTGTACACTGTGTAGAATCCAGTGAAGTCTCAGCTTTTGTCAAACTACAGTTAGTTCTCAAGATTTTGTTGTTTCAATTGATTCTTATTTTAGTCTAAACCAATCCTCACATGTGATGCCCAAATAAGTAAGGGTTTTGTGAGTTTACTGACAGTGTTTAGTTGCAACATTAAATTGCTTCAAGGATTCATTACAGAAAACATTTGATGCATAAAGGCATTCAAAATATCCAGCTTATAGCAAGTGCACAGAAGACATGTATAAAAATATAGATAATATATTTAGTAAACTGTTGGTTTTTCTAACTTGATCACTTTCATTATCATAATCAAGTCAGGTGCTCATGAGTAACTACTTCTACTTTAAAGAAATTGCTATTAACATATCTGTAGTTAATCAAAAGTGCATGAATGTTGATCATTTTAATTAGACTAATGAGGAAATTAGTGTAACCAATGGTGTACTAACATAATATCCCCATTTTTATGTATCGCCTCTGTATCAGTTTGATATTTTTAACATTTTATGTACACTGTGTTTCTATTGTTTTCGCTTTGATGTAAATCCTTGTGAAGACTCCATGTTGCTCTAACGATTGATTCCTAATAGGCAAAGTAAACTCACCCAATTTACTATAACAAGTACCTGTAAATACTGTGCCAGTAAGTTGACAAAACCCCTACAAGAGCTTGATAGGGATAGCATAAAGGCTTGATCTTGATAAGAATTTAATGTAACTTTGTGCCTTTTGCCTTAAATTAGAACTTGAAATTACTAACACTTAATTGTACAATACAGTACTTAAGCAACGCTTTCTAATTTGCTATTTTCCAGCCATTCCCTGAACTCTTTATTCAAGACTTTTGTACTATTTTTATTATTTATTATTTGTATTATTTTAATAAAACGAAGAAATCCTAATTTGAATTCACGCAGATCAGCCTCGCCGCTCTCTTGAATTTGTGTTGTTAAGAATCGTGTTATCACATTAACCTGATTGTGTTTTCAGAAATCAGTCATTTAGAGCAAGTGTCTCTAGCTTACGGCCCGAGAACAGACAGCGCCGCCACTGCATGCATACGCGCAAGTGTGACGTCAGGTAACCTTGACCTCAGGTTCACTTGTTTGTTGTTCTCGAGTTTTCTCGCATTTTTGTTTATTTTACATCGAAATGTCAGGACAAACGTTGACGAAGAGTGCCGTGTTTTTAATGAGAAGTGGAGTAAAAAAATTTCGTGTTTGAAAGCAATAACAAAGCGTTGTGCTTAATATGCAGAGAAAGCTGTTGTCAGAGTATAATAGCCGAAGGCATTCCGATACGAAGCACAGAAGTACTCAGACTTCATGCAAAATACGTTAAGATAAAGTAGAAACACTGAAGAAAAATTGTATATTAGCGTGAAATATTCACAAAGCGACCATTGTCAGAATCGGAACAATCGGAATCCTGTGTAAGAGTGAGTTGCAAAATAGCCCATGTCATAGCTAAGGTCCCAAAGAGATTTTTTTAATTACGCCCAGAAATCGATATTTTCATGACTCGGAGGAAACGACCGTTGAACGCTCTCTCTGACCGTGTTGGGCTATGGGAGCTCGCCTTTCTTGTGGATTTGACTGCACATATATATGAACTGAATGTGGAAGTTCAGGGCGAAAATTCTGTCATTTCAGATTTGTTTTCGTGTAAAATCCTTAAGACAAAAATTAATTCGTTTTGAAAAACGGTTGGAATGTGGGAAAAAAATATTCTCACGTTCGTTTACTGTATTATGCAGTTGACAACATTTTAACAGGATATTTATTAGGATCCCATGAGTTTGTTTAAATCTGAATGTTTCTGCTGCTTGTGTTTCAATAAGGAATAAAGAATTTTGTCCTCCTTTCAAACGTATAACCTTCTTGTCCTACATAATTTTGCTTTATTCTAAAGTTTTATGGCTGTTATAGCATTGAAATACGATTTTAACATCATTGTGTGTCATTTTTAAAGTCATTAGACAGTTTAGTTGAGGTGTGACGTTGAACACATACAATCAAAAATAGTTGTCAGTTGAGTTCTTAACAGTGCAATGATCACAAATTTTATAAAACGATCACATCCCTTTGCTATTTACCTATTCTGTGGCACAAATTTTATTTCTCCTAAAAAACTGATTTGGGAGATGGGACTAAAATTTTAAATTCTTCCCTTTATTTCAAAACTCTTTATTTAAAATAAATCATTTATGGACTTAGATGTAATATTTAAATATTTTTAATATTACATATTTTTATACTTGTGATGAACTATTTTTTGAAAGTACCCTTTCTCCATTTACTGTCTGCATCTAAAAACATTTTTGGTTTTTTGGTTTTTTTTAAGTGCGCCTCATCAGTAAAGTTTTATTTTGAGCTTTAAGGAAGTAAGAAGGCATTTGCAGTTTTCCTTTACAAAATATTCTAAAACATTAGTTTTACAATTTTGAAATACTACTTTTCATCTAATCTATTTATATAATTCTAAAACCATGTAATGTATAACACTTGTTTGACTTATATTGCTTTGTATTGCTTTTTAAAAATTGATATGCATTGCCATTAATGTTGCCAAACACTTACTGTACGTTTTCTGATTTACTTGTTTTCATTTTTAGTCTGTTTTTAAATACTGTACCAGTTTAATTTCTGTACTTTCAGTCTGTCTTCACTTTTTTTTCTAAACATGACTTACTTTTCTTCAAAATTTTATAGATAGATACTTTATTGATCCCGTGAGGGAAATTGCAGTGCAACAGCAGCTTAACACACACAACACAGCCACAGTGTAACGAATTATATAATAATAGTACAATACATACAATACAATACAAGAGTTACTCACAGTCCGGACACACAAGAACAAACTAGAACAGAACAGTACACAGAAAATCGTATCACACTCATATCACACATATGAATATAAATATTGATGTAACTATAGATATAAATGTATTGCACAGGTCCCTGGCATATATTGCACAAAAAGTGGTTGTAAACGGGGAAAAAGAAAGAGAACAGATGTAGCAGTAGATGTGTAGATGCGTTTAGTCCAGAAACAGGTCACTGTCGATGTTGCCTCTGCCAAGACGCAAGGTGGATGCGTTGTACAGTCTTATGGCAGACGGCAAGAATGAACTCCTGTAGCGCTCCCTGTCGCACCGTGGATGAATCAGTCTATTGCTGAACGTGCTCTTCATTCCTGCAAGCCTGTCATAGAGGGGATGGGAGAAGTTGTCCATGATGGCCTCTAGTTTGGACATCATTCTCCTCTCAGCCACTACCTCCAAGGAGTCCAGGTCAAACCCAATGACAGAGCTTGCTCTCCTGATGAGCTTGTTCAGCCTTTTGGAATCTACTGCTCTAATCCCAGAGCCCCAGCACACCACTGCGTAGAAAATGGCACTCGCTACCACCGACTGATAGAACATGTGTAGCATCTTACTACACACATTGAAGGACCTGAGCCTCCTCAAGAAGTAGAGTCGGCTCTGTCCCTTCTTATAGATGGCCTCGATGTTCTTAGACCATTCCAGTCTATCGTCGATGTGCACTCCCAGGTACTTGTACGAGTCCACCATCTCCACGCCACTCCCATGGATGTAGACAGGAGTAGGTTTGACCTTTTTCCTCCTGAAATCTACCACCAGTTCCTTTGTCTTTGTAACATTCAGTTCCAAGTGGTTCACCCCACACCACTCCACAAAGCTGCTGACCAGTCCTCTGTACTCCTCCTCCTGCTCACCCTTGATACATCCCACAATTGCAGAGTCATCTGAGAACTTCTGCAGGTGGCATGACTTTGAGTTGTACTTATTAGAAGTATATTGGGTTTTAACATTTTTCATTTTGTGCATGAGAATGCAGACAAATGCTGTTTCCATTGGGCAGGTGAACAATTAATTAACACCTGGAACACAGAACCCAGACAATGTAAGACTGACCAGCTGTATAAGATAGACTAGAGGAGTTTAGCTCTGGTAGGAGTAGGTTCACAAAGTTGCTGTGCCTTAAGAGCAGATGGTTTATAAAGTGTTCTGTTTTGGTAAATTACAGTTGCTTTTAGCATTAAAACGAACAGTATTTAAAAAAAGTGTTCATAGTAATTACTTATTTTATTTAGTGAAACTAAATATATATAAGCTAAAATAAGTTTACTGATATTGGAAGATATACATTGTTTATAATCCAGCAAAGTATAGTGGGTGGAACTGCAAAAAAATGAAAGCTGTGTATTAATGGAGGAATCATTCTTAGTTAATATGTAGCTTGATTCTTTCTGCACTAGTACAGAAGGTAAAGGCCAGTTGCCTTTTTCAGCTTGGTGCTAAAATTAGTTCCCACCTCTGTAGTGGGAAAATAAACCAGCTCTCCATTGTAGCTAACCAGAAGAAATAGCTTCTGCTTTCCTGATGATACTAAAGTGCAAGACTAATGCCTATGGGATGATGCCTATTGAGCGCCGCAGCTATTGGATGCAGCTGCCAGCTGGTCTTGGTGCCCGTCCTGGGAAATACAAATCCATATCTGGATAAGTAACCCCAATGTTCTACATTACATCTCGAGAATTCAATTGTTACCTCAAAACAAGTTGATATCAATTCAATTCATATGAGTAATGTATTTACTTTTGAGTAACTAAGGTAGACTGATTAACGATAGTATAGACGAACGGTATACTGAAGCATATTCTTTGTATCTCTTTGTGTTGTGCATCTCTTCGTGATTATATACCTTGCACTTTGATAACCCTCACAGTAGGATCTACCACCTGTATCCAGGCAGACTGTTATATGTTTTATATGCACAATTTATGTACTAATAAATGTATCTCATTGAATCCGTGTGTGTGCGTCGCTGATCGATTGATTTTCTAAAAGCCATAACGGACCACCTCGTGATTGCTACTACAATTAATAAATTGTTCCAGTAAACTCACAAAACCCTACACCTCTCTGTGTCCAGCACCACTATGATGAGAGAGAGAGACTAGCAAGGGAGCAGCAAACTTAATTCCTATATTATTAATAAGCCTTGCCACTACATATCCCCCCTTTTTGAAGGTCACGAGGTCCTGAGACGTTGTTCTCTTCAAACAAAAACACAGGGTTAAGTGATGTCCCTTGTATCATTAAAACACTAACCTTTAAGGTCCACATTACTCCTCAAGAATTCATACAGGAACCGGCATTGGAAACAAACATTATGAATAACATCTGGAGTATGTAGAAACAAGGTAGGAGACATCATCTCAGTCTAGGCATTACACATCAGGAAGTTCACTGTCAGTATCTGTTACCTCAGTAGTAGGTAGATAGTTGGGAGAGGTCACTTCCTTTATTTTGACATACTACCTTTGACTCATTCATGCTACCCGGCACATCTTGATGTGAGAGTACAGCATTCAGAGTACCCTGCCAGTCATGATCCAGCTACCCGGCAGCAGTGTTACAATAACTGTTCCCAGCCCCCTGATGAACCACAACAACTGTGTTGGGCACCTACCAGGGCGGTTTGGAGGTCTGTTCCATTAAAAGCACACTCAACTACCTGTACCCCTTCAAGGCTTACTGTTTCTTGGATATTACTGCCAAATACAACAATGTGGCACCTGAAGGCATCCACGACCTCACGTCCTTTCTTATATTGTTTGGTTCTAGACAGTACAGTGTTAAGTCACCAAGATACACTGTGCCTTCTCGGGAACTTGCAGGACAACCGTGTGATTAGGCAGCTGCATTGTGGTAGCTGTATCATGCCTGTCATACAGATGCAGCCATTCAAAACGAGCGGGTTATACCGCGTTAGAATGCGGTGTGCTTGTTGCAGTATAACACGGGTTACCGTATAATACCGCATAATACCGCACGATACCGCAAGTAAGATAATAGTATCCGGAACTTCCGCCAGGTGGAGCTAATAAAGCTCAATGTCTCATGTACAGCGTTTGAGCTGTCGCCATCAAAGTCTTTACTGAAGATATTACTAATAGTATTAATAATGAATGACCTTGGAAGCTGTAAACTCAAAGTATTACCCTGGTCCACATTCTTTGTGACCGTCTTTGTAAACAAAAATACTTTATTTTTTCATTAACAAAAAGTAACACCACAGCATTTGTTTCCAATCATGCAAAGTAATTCTTAAGAATCTCCGATTCACCATGCCTTTCACATGCTCCTCAAAGATATTAATTTGACCTTCCTCCTCCATCCTCTCTCCCCAACTTGGTTCCTGGGCACAGCGCGCCTCCTGCCCCACCTCCTCCATGACTGCTTTCAAAAAACCCAGTCTCGGCGTCTCTGAGCTCTCCAAAAACTCATCACTTTCCATCTGATACACATCCTCGACCTCGATTTGCATATGCAAATGCGAACCCGCCCCTTCTCCTTCCTCTCTCAGCACGTCCCCTCCAAGCAGTTCCCAGACCTTCTCCTTCTCTTGGCCTTCTGCAAAAAGGGTTATGCCTTGTGGTTTTCCTTGAAAACCCCCTTTTCCAGTCTTTTCCCCTTTTTCAGTCTTTTCCTTATCTGTTCTTTCACTAACAGCAATGCCCATACTATCAGAGCCTTCAGCTGCTTCAGTCTGTCTCTGCTCATTATGAGCTGCACCTGTTCGTGCCTCTACTGATCCGCGAACAACCTCTGAAAAGCTCCGCTTCCGTAAAGGGCAGTCCTTAAAAACATGCCCCTCACCTCCACACAAATTACATTTCATCTCCTCTTTGCATTCACATGTGAAATGGCCCACTCCTTCACATCTTCTACACACACGCTCTCTGCAGTCCACTACATTATGCCCTTCCTTCCTGCACCGCCTGCACACCAAGGGCTGTCCATAATAATACAGATACCCTCGATTGGGTCCAATCTCGAAGGTCGCAGGTGGATGTAAGAGGCCATCAGGGGCTGACCCATTTGACCTGAAGCGCACCTTAAAACGCCTCTTCCCGGTCTAAAAACCCCTTTTATACATAACCTTCACCCCTATGCCCTGAATGTCCACAAATCTCTTCAAAAAGCAGACAATGTCCTCCTCAGGCACATAGGGGTTAAACATTGCCACCGTCAGTGTCCTTAGTTCACGAGCAAACAGGGGTTCAACATAGTAATCAACAAAAGGCTTTTCGTCCTTTCTGCGATTTGCAACTTCCCAAACTCCTCTAACTGGGTTCTCCGAAATAAGAGAAACATCAAAGCATTTCTTACCGGGGAAGTCTTGAATGCAATAAACGTCCTCAGGTTCAAGGTGCAGAGCATTGCAGATCACTTCTTCTTCAAATTCGTCCCTCGAAGCAATTTCTGTCCTCTCTCCACCAGCTCGCAGCACAAAGCGCACGGCGTGTCTCACTCTTCCTTCTCTTGATGTTGATCCTCTCTCCATTGTAGTAGAAAAATGGCCGGAAAAATCCGCCACGTAGAGGAGGAAGGTTTGGGTTACTTGGCCCTACCAGTTCCTGATTGGCTGATCTAGGTGGAGGATGAGTAACCATGCACTCTGACCTTGGGGTTGTAAACCACTTGAGATGAAGCTCTCCCTTGGAATCTCCCAGACTTTGAGGAGCCAGAAATGAACATTTGTCATCTTAGCTTCGGGAGTTGATGTATCTTAGCTTTGGGGAGCTGTTCCTTATCAGGACAATCCATCAGCTAAAATCAGCCTGCATGAATAGCTTCTCTGTGGCTGCACCACAGAGATGAAGAGAGAGATGGGGCCTCATTTGGGAAAGCACAGCAACGCTTAATTCTGTCTTATTAACAAGCATTGCCGCTACAAATGGTTACGGCTGTTTTAAACACATTCCTTCATTGATTGTATTAGGTGAAAATAAAGGTTTTGTGTTCTACCAAGGGCAGCCAAAACTGTGCAGGAGGTGTGGGGAGCTAGGTCACTTTGTGGATGCCTGTACAAAGGTGGTGTGTGGTAGATGCAAGGAAATTGGACATACATATACTGAATGTACAAGCGTGAGGAAATGCAACCTCTGCAGGTATGAAGGTCACGCGTTTAAAGACTTTCCAGATTCCTTTGCAAATAGAACTGAGGGATCAAACATTTATTTGTCTTATTTCACTAGTTTGGTTTTATTGCGTAAATCATTTACTAACATCATTTACTAACTATCCTGCTAGAATAATGGAAAATGACTAACTGCAACTTCAGTGTGAGCTGGCTACACACCTGGAACATGAAGGGCAGAGCCAGCCTGGGGCAGCCTGACCAGAACCGAGAGTGCCCGATATCTGCTTAAGCCATGACTAGAAGCCATAAATCTAGGAGTACATAATGTCTGCTTAAACAATAATTAAAAGGAACCCAAGAACATTCTTACAATTCCTACGGTTTATCATGTACCAAGGCTAGCAGCCTTCGCTTTACACCATATATGGCATGGAATTGCACTGGAACTGTTCTGGGTAGGTTTTCTGTTTGTGATTTTGTATAAAAACCCTCCTTTTGTATCAATGAGTTGAGTCAGTGCTTCATCGGCTTTGGCTCCTGTGTGCACACATAATGAAGGTAATGCCTGCTTCATACACGCCTGGATCATGTTTCCTTTGTTGGACACAACAGAACGAAACAGGGAAGATCAATGCAAAGACAGGAAGAGTTTGAAGAGGCTTTTAGGGCTGGAGCAGTGGATATGAATCAGGAACTGGAAGTGGTTGATGTTGAAGAAAGTAGTGAAAAGGAAGAGGAGACCGAGGGTTCAGAATGGAATGAAGGGGAAGAGAGTGGGGTAGAAGAGAATGATAATGATGTGGAAAGTGAGGTGGAATCTGAATTGATTGGTAGCATCTCTCCCGATAGTCTACCACCTGTGGAGACTAAATGTTTTCAGATGGAATTTACAGAACAGGGGATGCAGTCTAAAAGATCCGCTGAGACATTGGATTTAGAAAATGATTTAACACTGAGTGGAAAAGTTAGGGAAGATCATTTTCAGAGTCCTCAGATAGCAGGTTCTCCCATGGGTTCACATGTCTCCGATGTATGTAATCCTACTGACCAGGCTTTAGGAGAGAAGGAAAGCAAACGGAAAAAGAAAAAGGCCTGAATAGTAGGTGACACCGACTGAAAGATTATAGCCTGAGGTTTTAGTCTCCCCTGGTCCTGCTTTAGGTATGGCTCTTGATATTGTGTCAATAAATATGAGAAGCATTCGCTCCAAGTTAAGGGCAAGGACTATACTATCATTTGTGAGTAAGGTGAATGCTGATACTGTGTTGTTACAGGAGTGTGGGTTACCTTTTAAAAACAGCTATAAGCGTATGGAATATATGTGGACATTCGGCCCATCGATGTGGAGTGGGTCCAATGAAAATAAATCTGATGGTATAGCTGTTCTAATTAAAAATAAGATGGCAGATGTACGTCAGCATCTTGTAGTGAAACCAGGGAGAGCACTGGTGGTGTTATCTGGGTTTCATGGATGTCAAATTTAAACATGTATTGTCCAAGTCGCTCACATGGGAGATACATTCTAATTCAGGAATTGAGAGTATTTATTGGTTTGGGAACCACTGGTTTTAGCTGGGGATTTGAATTGCCTTTTAGAAAGAGAGGGCAGAATGAGGGGAGGGAAACGGGTCCCATTTTATAAATCATCAATATTATTGCAAACATTATGTAAAGATTTTAAACTGAAAGATGCCTTTAAACTTCATAGTTGGGGGAGGGCAGGTTTCACAAGGCACAAGTTTAATGGGACCCAAGCCTCACGCATAGATTTTATTATGATATGTGATTTTACTTGCACAACTGCAGACTTAACCCGTTTTTTTCTCTGACCATTGTGTCATGTACACTTTCTATTCCAACAGCTGTTACTGTGGGGAAGGGTGTGTGGAAGCTGAATATTTCGCTTCTGGAAGATGAGAAAGTGACTAATTGGTTCAGGGAAAGATATAAGGAATGGCAGTCTTTGTATGACCTGTTTGGTACAAGAGCACAGTGGTGGGAGGAGGTGAAGGAGCATACAAAAAGATTCTTCATAGAGATGGGGAGGAAAAAATGGGCAAGGATATGAAGGGTTGAAAAGGGATTATAACAGAGATTACAGAGGTATGTTAAATTAATGGACGAGGGGTTTGACTTCAGTGAGAAAATTAAAGAACTAAAGAATGAGCTGTTCAACATCTCCAGAGAAAATATTTTAAAAAATAATGTTTTAAATGTTTAAAGTGAAAGAGCTAGAAGAGGGTGAAAATGTAGATTCTTTTTTAAGAAAACAGTTGCAGGGAGGAGACTAATGTCAGCATTGAAGGGATGAGAGGGGGTTTTGCAAACTTCTACGAAAGACATCCTGACTGTAGCTGAGGATTTCTAGGGGGAGTTGTTTGGAAAGAAACAAGTGTCAAAGGATTTGTTAGAACAATTTGTGAAAGTGATTCCAAAAAGTGTAAAAGACAACACAGTTTTGTCAAATGATGGTCTACCCATTGAGTTTTACCAGACCTTTTGGGATATTTTAGCATTCAATCTTTTAATCATTTAAAAAAAAACATTTTTTTTTGCCACAGAATAGATAAATAGTAAAGCGATGTGATCGTTTCATAAATTTTCTGTGATAATTGCACTAAGAACTCAACTCAAATGACACAAATAACAATGTTAAAATGATATTTCAAGACCATAACATACATAAAACTGTTAAGAATAAAGTAAAATTATGTAAAGAAAGTCAAATGTTAACACAATGAAAGGAAAAGGAGGACTCAATAAATTTTTATGCATTATTAAAATATAATCAGAATAAGAAAAAATATTGGGATTTAAGATATCCTACCAAATTGTTGTCAACTGCATAATACAGTAAACATGAAGGTGAGAATCAATTTTTCCCACATTTTTAAAGATTGTTTCAGGTCTTCACATTTTGTAATATATATATATTCATAGTAATATAGTCATTTTAAATACCTTTTTTTATCAAACACGTAACATTTAAATGTGCAAAGCAGTTGTGCTTTACAATTTAATATTCAAAATTTCTATCCAGAGATTGAAATGGTTGTTTGCAAAATGCTGTTTTTTAAACTTGTGATAAACTAGTTTTGGAAAGTACCCTTCACCATTAACTAGGTAGATTTAAAAAAACTTTTTTTTCTCTTTTTTTTTTTAATTGGGCCTCACCTGTAAAGTTTTATTTTGACCTTTAAGGAAGTAGGAAGGCATATGTAGTTTTCTCTTACAAAATATTCTAAAACATTAGTTGTACAATTTTGAAATACTACTTTCCATCTTATCTATTTATGTAATGATAAAATCATGTAATGTTATTTTTTAAATTTATATAAATTGCCATTCATTTTGCCAACCCCTTCATTTTTCTGTTTTCATTGCTATTGATTTTTAGTTTTTTTTTAAATACCAAATTTACATATTTCAGTACTTTGAAGTCATCTTCACTTTGTTTTTTTACAACAGTAAAGTTTTTCTAAACAAATAACAGTTTCTTCAAAGTTTTGTTTGGCGTATAAAACTGTAGATATTGGATTTTAAACATTATTAGTTTTGTGCATGAGAATGCAGGCAAATGCTCTGTTTCCATTGGACAGGTAATCAATTAATTAACACCTGGAACACAGAACCCAAGCTATATAAGACTGACTAAAGGAGGGTAGCTAGGTGTAGGATTACAAAACCAATGTGCTTGTGGAGTGTAGTGTTTAAAAAGGATAAAGCCTAGAAATAAATAGCAGAGTTTTTGAAGAGTACAAGATCGAGGGAATAGGGTTCCTTGGGTTTTGGTGTACAGAAGAGGTTTTGGTTAAATTGCTTTTAAAAAAAAGTATGGTTTATCAAGCTGTTCTATTCAGTTACAAGTGCTTTTAAAGTGAGCACAGAAAAGAATGTTTATAATGAAAACTTTTATGACCAAGTGAAATTAAAGATTGAAAGAAATAAAAACTAAAAAAGCTGGCTGATTTTATTGAAGCTTTCAAAATTTTCAATATTTGGAAGACCTAAACCTTTCTATCTATAAATTGCAGTGTCTGTTTATCTGTTCTTTATACAGGCTCTTATTTTTCATCCTGCAGACCTGAAGTTCTGCACACAAGTACATCTTATCCTAGGTTAGGTTTTTAACCTGAAACCTTTCACCTTCAAGGCCAATAGACCATTTAATTTAAAACCTGGAATGTTTCGTATCAAACTGATGGGAGTCCCTGTCCCCAATTGTTTTTTGATAAATGGGATTAAAAACACAAGTGTAGCAGGGAATGTCTGATATTCCAAACACGCTGAGCATGTGGTAAATAGTTTAATTCACAACATTCCTTTTTCAATTATGATGTCCGGCGGTGGTGTGTTATTGTGCACACTGTGCAAACTTGCAAATAACTGTGATGTGTTAATATTTCTCTCTATCTATAAAGCACCTGAAAGTTAACCCTACTAATAAATGATTTAATTTTACTTGGCTCAAAACCCAAGAAGAGGTCAGGATCATTGGGTAGATCCACCAAAGGTGCTTCAAAATTTAAAGAGCTCGAACAGCTGCAGCTCGCCAAGCTCATGTTTTTCAATTATGATGTCAGGCGGAGGCACGTTATGCTTTATCACTCTGTGCAAACTTGCAGTTAATTGTGATGTTTATATCTATAAAGTGCCTGAGATTTCAACGTTCTAATAAACCATTTAAATTAAATTAGATTAAAACATGCCACCCAAGAAGGGTAGGTCCACCAAAGCTACTTCAAAAGTTAACTAGCTTGAATAGCTGCAGCTCGCTAAGCTGAAACAGATGAGCAAAGAGAAGCAAGGCAACAGGTAGACTAAGCAAGGAAAGCAGCTGGTTTGCCCTTCACAATGCAGCTTTTGATTACATTAACAACTTGGACATCTCGCAACACAAAGCTGTTGAAATTGGAGCTATGAGTGTGGTGTGCAGTCACTGCAGTGCGGAAAAAGTGGAGAGATGAACCACCAGGTCTTTGCTGCAATAATGGAAATGTGAGCCTTTTGCCAATGGAACAACCACCAGAGCCTCTTCTCTCACTGATGGAAGGTGACGCAGAAAATTCCAGGCACTTCTTTTCAAACATCAGAAAGAACAATTCATGTTTCCAAATGACATCGTTTGGTGCTTTAAAAGAAATAAATGAGACAGGATTTATGCCCACTTTCAAAATCCAGGGACAAGTGCATCACAGAATTATTTCGCTTTTACCTGTTGAAGAATTGCCTAAATTTGTTCAAAATTACTTCATGAGCGATGACCAAGAACAAACAGATCGTGGGTGCCATATTTTGCCTGGTGTTCAACAAGAAGTCATTCAGAGCCTACAAAACATGCTCCACGAGCACAACAATTTAGTCAGAAGTTTCAAGTCAGTGCAGCAAGATCCTGCACTCGGGGATCACAAAGTCATCGTTAGAGCAGAGAAGACACCAGCTGGTGAGCATGAGAGCAGGTTCAATGCCCCAACCACAAATGGAGTTGCAATCCTTTTGGTCGATCAAGATGCAGAAAAATGTGACATTATCCTTCATCAGGGAGATGATACCCTACAGAGAATTTCAGAAACAACGCTCTTATGATGCGCTCCAGTACCCAATAATATTTTGGAAAGGACAAAATGGCTACTTCATCAATATTCTGTCTCCCTCATCGGGAAAGAAAGTAAATGCAAGTGATTACTATGCTTACCAGTTTATGGTGGGATCAAACGGTTCCAGTCACATTTTGAAGTGCACAGAACTATTCTGCCTGTATATTGTTGACATGTACAGTATGCAAAAATTGAAAGTGAGCATCTTTTGTTCATTTGCCAAAATTGGGCACAATTTTAAACTGGTATTGAGACATAACAGGGTCTAAGAGATGCAATCACCAGTGATGGAGGTGTCAACAACCTTTTGGGGGGTGGGGGGGAAGGGTGATATTACCTTCCAAGTTCACAGGAGGACCAAGATACATGCACAAAAAGACTCAAGATGCCATGACTTATGTCAGAAAGTATGGCAGACCTGACCTTTTCACTACTTTCACATGCAACCCTACATGGCAGATACGGGAGATACAGAGAGGCCTTTTACTTGGCTAAAAAGCAATCCACGATCTTATTACAAGAGGTTTTTGGAGAAATGTGGTGTCCCTCATCAATCTTCTAACAAAGAGCAAAATCTTTGAATCAAGATGTCACATGTATACCATAAAATGCCAAAAGAGAGGTCTACCTCACGCTTACATTTTGCTGTTGACAGAATCATTTCAGCTGAAATTCCAGATCCTCGTGATGACCAAGTTCTGTTTGATGTTGTAGTAAAAAATGATTAATGTGCCCTGTGGTTCCTTGAATCATAACTCATGTAGGATGGGTTGTTCCCTCCAATCCACTTCTCTCAAAACCTTTCAAGACTCACATCAATGTTGAATACTGCAGCTCAGTCAAGTCCATCAAATATGTGTGCAAATATCTCAACAAAGGCTTTGACATGGCAGTTTTTGGATTCCAAAACAAAGACACGATGATGACAAAGTGTTAAATGGGCAGACACATAAGTAGCAATGAAGCTGTCAGGAAGATACTGAAGTTTCCCATCTCTGAGCATCATCCAGAGAAACTGTTGACCGAGCAGCCCTCCTTGATCCAAAAGGCACTACATTGCAGTTCTCTTTGATCTCTGTGCTTCAAATGATTTTGTAAAGAGACTGCTTTACCATGAAGTTCCCAAATACTTCACTTGGGTCAGTGGATCAGAAACATGGCAACCAAGATCACAAGGAACACCAATTGAAAGATACCCTGAAATCAAAGCCTCTGATGCCCTACAAAAATTTTAAGCTGTTCATCCCAACAATGAAGAGTGCTATGTGTGTTTACTACTTCACACTGTTAGGTCAAATGTCCTGAGTGTTTCAAAAGAAGTTGGAAGGCAGAGTGTGTTCAACCTACAGAGAAGCCTGCGATCTCCATGGACTTCTAGAAGATCACAAGCACTGGGATGAAGCTCTTACAGAGGCTAAATTGAATGGTTCACCTTATAGACTCGGAGATCTCTTCTGCATAATGCTCACTGCATTTAATCTTTCCAGCCCACAAGCATTATGGGAGTATGCAGTGGAAGTGGAATAAACCTCCCAAAGCATGTCACTGTTTCTTCCAAAGAAGCACTAGTAAGTGTTGTATTCCCAAACTTGGCTGCCAACTACAAGAACACCAATTGGTTAAGTGAAAGAGCAATACTAGCACAGAAAAACGATGCAGTGGATCACATCAATAATCAAATATTGAAAAAGATGCCTGGTGAAGCAAAAGTTTTCAAAAGTGTTGATACGGTTATTAACATTGTTGTCCAATACCCTGTGGAGTTTCTGGACACCTTGCATCCACCTGGTGTTCCACCTCACAATCAATCTCTGAAAACTGGATGTTCTGTCATGCTTTTATGAAATTTGGATCCCCCAAAACTGTGCAATGGAACTTGCTTAGTGATCAAAAATCTTCACCCATGGGTGCTTGAGGCATCAATACTCTCTGGATCGTTCAAGGGAGAAGATGTGTTCATTCCAAGAATTCAAATCATTCCATCTGATCTGCCATTCAGGTTCATATGTTTTCAATTCTCCATTAGACTCCGTTTCACTATGTCCATCAAAATGTGAAAAAGTGGGCTTAAACCTTGAATCATCATGCTTTTCACATGGATAACTTTGATGTATGCTCACATGTAAAAAGTGAAAAAACAACTTCACATCTTTGCTCCAGAAGGAAAAATCTAAAATGTTGTGCATAAAAGAGCTTCCCACAAGTAAATATTTATGTAATGCAATAATAAAATACTCAATCTTACAGCATCCCAATTTTAACCTGAGTGACGCTGGGTACTTCAGCTAGTAGTTTACAATTTAGCAAAGTATAAAGGGTGAAATTGCAGGAAACTGAAAACAGTGTATTAACCCAAGAATTGTTCATAATTAATATGCAGCTTGATTCTTACTCCACTGGTACAGAAGGTAAATGCCAATGGCAAAGAGCTTGGCTGCTGACATTAGTTCCCACCTTTGTACTGGGAAATTTACCAGCTCTCCACAGTAACTAACCTGAAGAAGTAACTGCTGCCTTCCTGAGGATACTGAAGTGCAAACTTAAGCTATTACACTGCTTGAAATAGACTAAGAATCTATCCTATAATACACTGAATATTGTGTAGGGGTTTTGTGAATTTGCAGGCACAATGTCTAGTTAGAACAGTGTCTTCTCAGACATCTGAACTATAAATGATTTTCTGGCAGCCATTGCTATTACTCGGGTAACATAAGACTTTTTTAGAATATTGGACCCCTTACTGCATTTACTTTAGTTTTACTACACTTCTACAGTATTGTTTAAATGTCTTAAAAAGAGGAGCACACTGAACTGTGGATTTAAAAAGCAGGGGGAGCTTTACATACACAGAACTGTACACTGTGTAGAATCCAGTGAAGTCTCAGCTTTTGTCAAACTACAGTTAGTTCTCAAGATTTTGTTGTTTCAATTGATTCTTATTTTAGTCTAAACCAATCCTCACATGTGATGCCCAAATAAGTAAGGGTTTTGTGAGTTTACTGACAGTGTTTAGTTGCAACATTAAATTGCTTCAAGGATTCATTACAGAAAACATTTGATGCATAAAGGCATTCAAAATATCCAGCTTATAGCAAGTGCACAGAAGACATGTATAAAAATATAGATAATATATTTAGTAAACTGTTGGTTTTTCTAACTTGATCACTTTCATTATCATAATCAAGTCAGGTGCTCATGAGTAACTACTTCTACTTTAAAGAAATTGCTATTAACATCTCTGTAGTTAATCAAAAGTGCATGAATGTTGATCATTTTAATTAGACTAATGAGGAGATTAGTGTAACCAATGGTGTACTAACATAATATCCCCATTTTTATGTATCGCCTCTGTATCAGTTTGATATTTTTAACATATCGGGATAGCATAAAGGCTTGATCTTGATAAGAATTTAATGTAACTTTGTGCCTTTTGCCTTAAATTAGAACTTGAAATTACCAACACATAATTGTACAATACAGTACTTACAGATGCAGCCATTCAAAATGCACGGGCGATATCGCATTATTTTGCGGTACGCCGTACGCAGTCTACCGCAAGCTACCGGTAAATACCGCGAGTTACCGTAAATTCTCCTATAATACGACAAGCAAAATAATAGTAGCCGGAATTTCCGCAAGGTGGAGCTAATAAAGCTCAACCTCTCATGTTTGAGCTGTGGCCATCAAAGTCTTTAACGAAGATATTACTAATAGTATTAATAATGAATGACATTGGACAAGCTGTAAGTGTAAACTCAAAGTATTGCCCTGGTCAACATTCTTTTTTTCATTGACCATCTTTGTAAAAGTAACACCACAGCATTTCGCAATCACGCATTTGTTTCCAATCATGCAAAGTACAGTGATTCACCATGCCTTTCACATGCTCATAAAAGAGATTGATTTAGGAACATAAACATATTACCGTATGCAAACTGTACTGTATACAGTATGTATATGTATATTTAATGTCTTAACTGTGCCCGTTTAAGTATTGAATATTCATATCTAATTTTACCACTGAAGGGAAATCTTAGTAGCTGAGCATAAAAAGAATAGGAGCATACTGCAACGCGTGTGAAGGCCATAAACGATATTAATTTTGGAACATAAACATACAGTATATGGCTGGTCTCGGTACTTTAAAGAAAACATACACGAAACATGGTTTCATTATGACCAGAATCGGTCTTGAGATATTTTTAACTTGATTTACAGTATTTGAGAGGTATGTCTTAACACCGATACTACAGTGCTTAAGTACTGCTCACGTATATGTTTCTCGGTTTATATTATGCATTTCATACGGTCAAATTACTTTTGAGCAACTAATAAGAAGCGCGAAACGGTATGCGTTTTAGTTTCGTTTCGTGCTGGGACCCGTGGATTGATTAGAGATATCAAGTACATACAAGTCATTTTTTAAATGTTGTAGTTCGTCTTGAAAAAATGTTACGAGTACATCATCTATCAACAATTACACAGGTTCTGTTTCCATATTGCGGATTTTGGTTACATAATATTATTTTCTAAATTTCACGTTGAGAATATATGATTTGGGCAAACAGAGCCGCAAAGAAGTACATTATGGGTTGTTGTTTTTTTTTTGCAGTTTTATCTAGAACAAGCGATGCTTAAACCTTTGTCTGATTCTTGTGAAACTATCCACACGACAGTTACAGTACCTAGGAGTTGACTTCAGTGATGTCACTGATGGGATGTTTCTAAAAATCCATCCTCTGTAGAACGTCTTCTCTAGTTGTCCTGCATATGTATTCGCTAATGAAGCTGTGTGTTCTGAGCCTGGATCTCTACATTTCTGTATGAACCAGCTTAGAGGGCTAAAGACAGCTTGTGTTTAAATTGAGTGTAAGGCAATTTATGCTTCTAAAGTCATGGTCAGCATTTATTATTGTACTGTGCTGTAAACTTGTTCTGTGCCAAGTCACATTATTTTATAGCGTTTTTATAGCGTTATCAAATCCGGTGGCGCTGTGTGTTAGTTTCCTGACTCCCATGTCACATGGTCTGTGATTGAAACTTGTAAAACCGGTTTAATTCGTCACAGCCAGCACTCCGGTTGTAAAGTAGAAGCAGGCGAGATTTCCAGCGAAAAACACCTCCCCCTTCTTCAGGTGTGAGGGTCTTCTGCTCAGAATGAAACGCTAAAATGTAATGTAGGCTCTGAATGGGTTCATTTATGATTTGGGCTTGATTAAGGTCGCTGCCTTTCATCTAAAACCCTACTTGAATCCTTCTAAACTAAAAATCAGTGTTAGTGAGTTCTAAATAAAGAGGTATCCAGGTAACAGTGAAACGGGCGGACAGTCTGGGGAGATCGCCCGTTTTCCATGTAAATAGTTCCCTGGTTCCGCACCCCTTGGTGTTTCTCTCGCTCTCTCTCGGGTCACCTGATCATTAGCTCGAAAGATTTGAGTGCTTTGTGTATATTCTAATGGTAGTGGGGGCAGGGTGTGTGGGAACAGGTTTGGTTGAACTTGCATTGAAGATCTATGTTCTTCACACCTGAAACATTTTCTCTGAAAGCATTTTCTTCGCAGTTTAACCGATCTTGTTACAGCATGTTACAGTTTACTATTATTAACCATATTAATTTTAAGTGCTTAATGTAAAATCTTGTAAAAATATATTTTCATTGTTCAAATATACATTAAGTCTGACTATCATATAATAAGTTAAATACAAAATTAAAGAAAAAATAGGGTTAAATATAATTCAAAATATTTTGCTAACAATGTTAACTGTTTATGAATAATAAAATGTATTAACTAAGGAGTAGGATGGCACAGTTGTTAGTATGTTTTTTGTTTTGTTTCTTTTTCATAAATACAACAGTAGTACCTGATGTCTCAGTGGCTTTCAAAATTAAATTATGCATGCAAACCTGTGAACTAGAAAGATAACTAAGATATCCATCCATTATATTCCATAATATCCATGAAATATATGGCGCTGAAATATGTGTGACGCAGTGGTGGCCTGACACGGTGAGGTGCCCTGGCAGCTGTATGATGCAGTGGTGGCCTGGCACGGTGAGGTGCGCTTGCAGCTATGTGACGCAGTGGTGGCCTGGCACGGTGAGGTGCGCTGGCAGCTGTGTGATGCAGTGGTGGTCGGGTATGTAGAGGTGCACTGGCAGCTGTGTGTTGTGACGCAGTGGTGGCCTGGCACGGTGAGGTGCGCTGGCAGCTGTGTGATGCAGTGGTGGCCTGGCACGGTGAGGTGCGCTGACAGCTGTGTGGTGTGGCGCAGTTGTGGCCTGGCACGGTGAAGTGCGCTGGCAGCTGTGTGATGCAGTGGTGGCCGGGCACGGTGAGGTGCGCTGGCAGGTGGGTGATGCAGTGGTTGCCTGGCACCGTGAGGTGCGCTGGCAGCTGTGTGGTGTGACGCAGTGGTGGCCTGGCACGGTGAAGTGCGCTGGCAGCTGTGTGGTGTGACGCAGTGGTGGCCTGGCACGGTGAAGTGCGCTGGCAGCTGTGTGGTGTGACGCAGTGGTGGAAATGTTCACCATGTTTCACCATGCTGACAATGTTTGTACCAGACTTTTTTGAGGCCTGTTTAATTGTGTCTGAAGTCTGATGTTGTAAATTTTATTGTTAAAAAGATCCATGAAAATGTCACTACTAAAGTTAGCTGGTACTGTTGGTATTGTAAGTGGCAAGTAGAGCTCATATTTTAGATTTTGTGTAGTTGCTAGCGTTGAACTGTGTGTTGGATGCACATGAATATGTTCATTATATGCCAGCGCACCTCACCGTGCCAGGCCACCACTGCGTCACAACACACAGCTGCCAGTGCACCTCTACATACCCGACCACCACTGCATCACACAGCTGCCAGCGCACCTCACCGTGCCAGGCCACCACTGCGTCACATAGCTGCAAGCGCACCTCACCGTGCCAGGCCACCACTGCATCATACAGCTGCCAGGGCACCTCACCGTGTCAGGCCACCACTGCGTAACACCACATAGCTGCCAGCGCACCTCACCATGCCAGGCCATCACTGAGTCAGAGATTAAATAAAACCTCACTCGCACCAAACAAATTTATATTTCTAAATATCACAACATGATCGAATTTAAGTCATTTTAATAACAATGAATAGTCACCTAGGCGTTACAATATAAACATTTATATTGATTTAAATAACGTTTTGATTTAAATCGCAAATGCGGGTTTAAATACATGTGTTTTTTGATTCACAATCAGACAAATGCAACATAAATTGATATCTTTGTCTTCTAAGTATCTTAATAAACTTTCAGCATAGCTTTCTCCCCGTTTAGATTTATTTTGGGATCAAACGTGGAAAGATTAGATTGTAATCGTTTTTATTTTTTAAATACATTTTAAAAAAGTGTAATCTATACTAAAAAGCTGTACACCACCTGCTATAAAGATACATATTGTAATACTTTCGGGTTCAGATAGGACAGACACAAGAACTCAGACTTGCGGAGTTAAAGCAAGTTCAAGCCTTGATTTTATATATCACCTTTAAAAGTGGCATCTCAAAGCAAAGTAAATACCCAACACTGATTGTACCCATCTGTCATGCTAATAAAGCAGCTTGAATTGAATTGAGGGGGGGGGGGGGGGTATATTTGCTTTGTGTATAAAGTACATTGTGAATGTTTTCACAGCCTTCACTTTGTCGTTTTTATGCCATTTTTTGACCACGCACGAATATTCCTATGTCCGTATCTTCGCAAGGGAATCAGTGCGAATTTTAATACTAATTAAATGACCGCGGGCACTTTCCACCCCCTCTACATTCTCAGAGTAGAACAGACTAACCTTCTAATGAAAGACGGTCCACCCCCCACGGACAGGAAAAGTGCCCACAGGCACTTAAACTTAATATGGTCAGTAACAGTAAACAGTAACATGGTCAGAAGGAGCACGTACAAACGTTTCCGAAATAACCACATGTAAGACTCTGATGCTTAAAATATTTAGGGAGAAAGTGGAATACTGGTGTGTATTTTTTCTTTAAACTACCAATACCAGCCATATACAGTCTGTAACGTAGGGATTTCTATATGTCTTTATTTAGTGGTTACATTAGTGACAAAGGCTAAACTTTTAGCTTCAGTAACGTGTACATATCTCCCCTTTTTATAAAACGACATGGTTGAAAACTGTTCCAGAGCCACTGTTGTTTCATCAGTGAAAAGTACATCATGAAATGCCTCTCCCTGTTCAATCCACTGGAAAAAAGAAAAGGAGCATAAAGCTTCTGATGGTCATAAACGATATTCATTTAGGAGCAGCATCAGAGGTATGTTTTTAACTGCACTGCATTGGAGAGAATACCATAGTGTGTGTTTTTTTTTACTCCCTGGCGGAAACTGGCTTCCAGAAGAATCAGTATGGCTCAGAGATAATGGCTCAGATAAAACTTCACTCGCACCAAACAAATGTGTATTTCTAAATATCACAACATGATCGAATTTAAGTCATTTTAATAACAATGAATAGTCACCTATGCGTTACAATATAAACATTTATATTGATTTAAATCGCGTTTAAATCACCTTTATTTAAAGCCCATAAATAAAGCTGATACTGTTTAGACTTTTAATTATTTAAAACTGTATTAAAGCAGCACGATACACAATGCAACGTAAATCGCTATCTTTGTCTTCTGTGTAATAATGTTCACCTCTCTGTCCAGCAAATTTACAATAGTAATAATAATGAACTTTATTGTATATGGCGCCTTTAAAGGTGGCTCCTCAAAGCGCTTTACAGGTTAAAAACAATACTGTTAGGCCGGGAAAACGATTTTTTTTAAGGAAATACAAAATGAGATATAATGATATGTTCCGGCTTAGACATTAACGAAGAGCATAACGCGTGTACTGTATACACTGCAAGTACAACCCCCCTCTCTGCAGGAGTGCTGGCTGTGACGAATTGAACCGGTTTCACGGGTATTTTCAAAGTAGGAGGCGAGATTTCCAGCGAAAGACGCCTCCCCCCCCCTCAAAAACCCAGTAAGTACAGTACTTACTAGTTAAAGGCTAGGCTCCTCAATAAAATCGCTTTAACATGCTAATGCGTTGGTGTAACAGTCCGGGCGTGGCAAGCTTCTAATTTCAGCCCGACTACGGCGAAAGGAACCCTTCTTTCATTAGAAGACAATGAACATATTTTAGCCCTGAATGAATTAATAGCAAACATGGTTTACATAAAAGACATTTTTCCAAGAAAGTTTAGCCTTTGTCACTAATGAAACCACTAAATAAAGACATGAATATAAAAATCTTAAGATTTTTAAAATACATGACTTTGCTAAAATTTATTTGAAAATAAAAACAATTACAACCGCCAGGGGAGAGAGAGAACAGGGGAGGGATGTTGGTTTTGCATAAGGGGCGGGGCTATGGAAATGAGGTCTGTTTGGGAATGTGTAGTTACATGTTCTGGCTGTTTGTGAATTATCGTTGTTGAGTATGGAGTGTTGAGGTATTGATTTTGTGTAATGCTTTATGTTGAAAATTGAGGTGGATTTTGTTTATGATAAACAGGATAAACTGGGATGGGAGGAAGGTTTGGTTTTGCATAAGGGGCGGGATTATGATAATTGGAGAACTTTGCGAGAGTAAAATGGTTTGATATATTTGATTTTGTATTGTGGTTGTTATCTATGTTTTTGGTTGGTATTATGTTTATATGGTTGTTTTTGTTGGTTGGTTGTTATTATGGTTATTAATAATACGATCTATAGTTGAAATCTGAGCCTAAATAAAAAGAAAAAGCAAGTGATTAGGTTTATGAGCAATCTAATTACTTATTCGTTTAAAACGCTATATAAAATAAAGTTTTTATTATTAATTTGCTGGACAGAGAGGTGAACATTATTATGCATAAGACAAAGATAACGATCCTGATCAGTTTAGAAATCTGTGTACGCTGTAAGGTTTTTACTTCTTAAACTTTTAAAATACACGTTTTGAATAGAAACGAATCCTCTTCCTGGTACAGTATGTATAGCAAACCAGCACGTCTTTTTTCTCCAATCAGAGGGGTGTCAGATGGTGTCAGCCAATCACCATTCTGAAGCCCTACCATAATCTCTGGTATGGGGAGACCCCAGAATTCTGTCCCATAGTTTAGACAGATGATAGATACTTTTATTGATCCCGTGAGGGAAATAAAGTAAATCATTTTCATTTTAGGAATTATTAAACGCTCTGTTAAAAGCAAAGGAGATTGTCTGTTATAGTGGACATTAAAACAAGAGTTCGCTGGCATTATATCCTGGAAGACACAGACTGGCGCCAGACCGGTAAAATGCCTGATGAACTAGGGATTGGACAGTTTCCAAGTGCTTGTACAATCGATGGAAATGTTCAAATAAATGTGCAAAAGAAATAAACAAAATAATCATTTATTTCTTTATCATATTGGCTAGCTAATGTCCTCTCTTTGCTAGTTAGTGGCTGTGTTTCTGCATTGGGTAGCAACGGGTGACTGTTCTCAGGCGGAAGATGTAAACAGCTTAATGTTCGTGTTAAATAATTTTTTTAAATTAAAATTCATTCTATACAGCAATCGCATATTTGGGTACCGTTTCATAAAACTTTCATGCTTAAAATGTTTAGGGAGAAATGGAAGACTGGTGTGTATTTTTTCTTTAAACTACCAAGACCAGCCATACACAGTACAGTTTACATACATACAGTAATGTTTATGTTCCTAAATTAATATCGTTTATGACCTTCAGATGCGTTATGCTCCTCTTCTTTTTATGCTCAGCTACTAAAATTTCCCTTTAGTGGTAAAATCCATATAAATATTCAAAACTAAGCGGATTAAAATGTGCACAGTAAAGACATTAAATGATTAAATCTTTGCACTACCAACCAATGCACCACGAGTGCCCCTGTCGGTCATTTTGGCCAGCCAATCACTTACCGCGGTGCCCTGCGGTGGCTTGTGGGTAGGTTACTGTACCGCGGGTTTTTACCGCGCATTTTGAATGGCTGCATCTGTAAGCAACGCTTTCTAATTTGCTATTTTCCAGCCATTCCCTGAACTCTTTATTCAAGACTTTTGTACTATTTTTATTATTTATTATTTGTATTATTTTAATAAAACGAAGAAATCCTCATTTGAATTCACGCAGATCAGCCTCGCCGCTCTCTTGAATTTGTGTTGTTAAGAATCGTGTTATCACATTAACCTAATTGTTTTTCAGAAATCAGTCATTTAGAGCAAGTGTCTCTAGCTTATGGCCCGAGAACGGACAGCGCCACCACTGCATGCATACACGCAAGTATGACGTCGGGTAACCTTGACCTCAGGTTCACTTGTTTGTCGTTCTCGAGTTTTCTCGCATTTTTGTTTATTTTACATCGAAATGTCAGGACAAACGTTGACGAAGAGTGCCGTGTTTTTAATGAGAAGTGGAGTAAAAAAATTTCGTGTTTGAAAGCAATAACAAAGCGTTGTGCTTAATATGCAGAGAAAGCTGTTGTCAGAGTATAATAGCCGAAGGCATTCCGATACGAAGCACAGAAGTACTCAGACTTCATGCAAAATACGTTAAGATAAAGTAGAAACACTGAAGAAAAATTGTATATTAGCGTGAAATATTCACAAAGCGACCATTGTCAGAATCGGAACAATCGGAATCCTGTGTAAGAGTGAGTTGCAAAATAGCCCATGTCATAGCTAAGGTCCCAAAGAGATTTTTTTAATTACGCCCAGAAATCGATATTTTCATGACTCGGAGGAAACGACCGTTGAACGCTCTCTCTGACCGTGTTGGGCTATGGGAGCTCCCCTTTCTTGTGGATTTGACTGCACATATATATGAACTGAATGTGGAAGTTCAGGGCGAAAATTCTGTCATTTCAGATTTGTTTTCGTGTAAAATCCTTAAGACAAAAATTAATTCGTTTTGAAAAACGGTTGGAATGTGGAAAAAAAATATTCTCACGTTCGTTTACTGTATTATGCAGTTGACAACATTTTAACAGGATATTTATTAGGATCCCATGAGTTTGTTTAAATCTGAATGTTTCTGCTGCTTGTGTTTCAATAAGGAATAAAGAATTTTGTCCTCCTTTCAAACGTATAACCTTCTTGTCCTACATAATTTTGCTTTATTCTAAAGTTTTATGGCTGTTATAGCATTGAAATACGATTTTAACATCATTGTGTGTCATTTTTAAAGTCATTAGACAGTTTAGTTGAGGTGTGACGTTGAACACATACAATAAAAAATAGTTGTCAGTTGAGTTCTTAACAGTGCAATGATCACAAATGTTATAAAACGATCACATCCCTTTGCTATTTACCTATTCTGTGGCACAAATTTTATTTCTCCTAAAAAACTGATTTGGGAGATGGGACTAAAATTTTAAATTCTTCCCTTTATTTCAAAACTCTTTATTTAAATTAAATAATTTATTGACTTAGATGTAATATTTAAATATTTTTAATATTACATATTTTTATACTTGTGATGAACTAGTTTTGGAAAGTACCCTTTCCCCATTTACTGTCTGCATCTAAAAACATTTTTGGTTTTCTGTTTTTTTTTACGTGCGCCTCATCAGTAAAGTTTTATTTTGAGCTTTAAGGAAGTAAGAAGGCATTTGCAGTTTTCCTTTACAAAATATTCTAAAACATTAGTTTTACAATTTTGAAATACTACTTTCCATGTCATCTATTTATATAATTCTAAAACCATGTAATGTATAACACTTGTTTGACTTGTATTGCTTTTTAAAAATTGATATGCATTGCCATTAATGTTGCCAAACACTTACTGTACGTTTTCTGATTTACTTGTTTTCATTTTTGGTCTGTTTTTAAATACTGTTCCAGTTTAATTTCTGTACTTTCAGTCTGTCTTCACTTTTTTTTCTAAACATGACTTACTTTTCTTCAAAATTTTATTAGAAGTATATTGGGTTTTAACATTTTTCATTTTGTGCATGAGAATGCAGACAAATGCTGTTTCCATTGGGCAGGTGAACAATTAATTAACACCTGGAACACAGAACCCAGACTATGCAAGACTGACCAGCTGTATAAGATAGACTAGAGGAGTTTAGCTTTGGTAGGAGTAGGTTCACAAAGTTGCTGTGCCTTTAGAGCAGATGGTTTATAAAGTGTTCTGTTTTGGTAAATTACAGTTGCTTTTAGCATTAAAACGAACAGTATTAAAAAAAAAGTGTTCATAGTAATTACTTATTTTATTTAGTGAAACTAAATATATACAAGCTAAAAAAAAGTTTACTGATATTGGAAGATATACATTGTTTATAATCCAGCAAAGTATAGTGGGTGGAACTGCAAAAAAATGAAAGCTGTGTATTAATGGAGGAATCATTCTTAGTTAATATGTAGCTTGATTCTTTCTGCACTAGTACAGAAGGTAAAGGCCAGTTGCCTTTTTCAGCTTGGTGCTAAAATTAGTTCCCACCTCTGTAGTGGGAAAATAAACCAGCTCTCCATTGTAGCTAACCAGAAGAAATAGCTTCTGCTTTCCTGATGATACTAAAGTGCAAGACTAAGCTATTGCACTTCTTGATGTAGACTAAGAAACTATCCCATAATGCACATAATATTGTGTAGGGGTTATGTGAATTTACAGACACAGTGATTAGATCTGAGAAAAGACTGTTCTGACTAATTATAAAGGAGTTTCTGGCAGCCACTGATATTAATTGGGTAACATTATTTTTTTTAAAATATTGGACACCTTGCTGCAGTTACGACACTTCTACTACAATTCTACAGTATTGTTTATATGACTTAAAAAGAGGAGCACACTGATTTCTATATTAAAAGAGCAGGGGGCAGCTGTTGTTGCCTTGCATAAGCAGAACTGTACTCTGTTCGGAAACCGGTAAGGCCTCGTTTTTTGTCAAACCACTTATTTCTGCAGTTTTGCTGTTCATTTAATTGATTTTAGTCTAAACCAGTTCTCGCATGTGATCCCAAAATATGTAAAGGTTTTGTGAATTTACTGGCACAGTGTTTAGTTGTCACGGTGAATTGTGTCAGTTTACTTTGGCTATTAGGAATCAATCTGTAGAACAACAAAACATTAAGGAGTCTTCACAAGGATTCACCACACAGAATATATTTATTGATGCATAAAACAGTGTACATAAAAGCATACAAAATATCAAGCTCACAGCAAGTGTGCAGAAGAGATGCATAAAAACAAGGAGAATAGTTTAGTATACCGTTGGTTTCTCTTACTTCCTCTTCACTCTTGTTAACAATCAGCATTCAGGTGCTCACATGTAACTACTTTTAATTTAATTAACTTATATTAACATGTTAAGGGTGGTGTCACATCAGAACCTTCTGCTACCCCACAGTGCACTATCCTCTTCAAACTCATTCGATCTGGTTTCAGACAACTACACACAGAAACAGTCCTGGTTATCTTCCCTAATGATCTTCTTATGGCTTCTTATTCTGGTTCTTATTCTATCCTTATTCTTCTTGATCCCCGTGCTGCTATCATCATTTCAATGCTGAGGATACTCTTTATATGCCCATACTAAAGCTAACACTAAAGCAACTGTGGTCTCTCTAATTTCATCTCTGATATAAAAACATGGATGTCTCAAAATGTCCCTCACTGAAACTGGAACAGGACAGAATCATGCTTCTCTGTTCCTTGCAACATCTATGTAAAGCCAATATAGTACAGAGTTTATCTAAATTGAATACCTTTTTTTCTATCTGTAAAGCACTTTGAGAGCCGCTTTTGAAGGTGCTACATAAAATAAGTTATTATAAAGATGGGCCTGGCTTTGTGCTAGCTTGCTTTCTGTCTTTGGACCTTGGCAAAAATGTAGTGCACAGTTCCCAGAAGCACATCAGTTTCTTCTTCATGTCAAAAGTTAACTGAACAGTTTGCAATCCTACTGAAAATATGGCAGTGCATTACAAATTGATCTGGCACTCTTCAACAGACACACACAACCAATTTAGTTCTGCCAAATGGCCATCAAGATCTTTTGGTTGTACTTTTGTTCATATCTCGGCTCTGATTCTACTGCAGCTTTTAGGTGACTTTCTGGATGCTTTTTGACCGATTGTACTATACACCTATAATGCCATGACAATATTTTACCTTTAGGTACAGTTTTCCCAGTTCATCAAGTGTCATATGGTATACAGTAAGAAAAACAGATATCGGAACCTAATCTTGAATTCTGTAAGATGAAGATACATTTAGTAAAACAATATACAGCTATCTGGTCTCAGTGGGATGTTGGGCATTCCTCTTCTATCATTACCGATATGATGGTACATGTTGCTGTGATAATTATCTTAATATTTCATGCCCCTTATGAATTTAAAAATGTTTCCCTGAAATTTTGCCTTGGCGTCACTGATATGTAACCTTTAAATTACAAAGAACTTTGGTGGCTGCTCATGAGGTCCTGAAAAGTTTGTAAAAACTTCAGGATCAAAAGTCCCAACATTTCTTGGAGGTTGGACTAACAGGGCTGACATTTTGTCTGCATATGTTGTAGCCATGATCTTCTGCCAATGAGAAATTTGGCTAGGACACTTGGATGGGTTACACCCCTGCTCTTTTCAGGAAACACCCTGGGATTTTTAATGACCACACAGAGTCAGGACTTTGGTTTTACATCTCATTCAAAGGATGGTGCCTTTTTACAGTATAGTGTCCCCATGACTCTCAGGACATTAGGACTGACAAACCGCAGGGTGAGTATCCCATTGACATCTTTTCCAGCTGCAACCTTAGCTTTCCTAGGAGGTTTCCCATGCAGGTACTGGACAGGTTCACACCTGCTTAGCTTAAGCAAATTGCCAGTTGTGGTTTGCAGAGTGATATAGCTCCCGGCTATAAACGGATTAAGGAAACTGGCCCAAACATGGACATGAACCATCGACATTAAAAATCTGATGCTCTATTGACCGAGTTATCCAGGAAGAATGGAAGAAAAACATTGTCTCAAACCCAACCAACCCTGACATCACATACAAAACTGAACCCTAAACTGTTTATCCTGGAGAGTCTCCAGCCTCCTTACCTTTACTGAAAGTCAATGCCTGAAACTCGTACTCCAAACAGTCATGGCCAGAAAACCACAAGGACCTAAGATGCACACACACCACCTTCAGCTTGAGGAACAAACCAATAGACTAGGAGATGCTTTGTCCCACTAGAATTCTTCTAAGTTATCTCATTCAACGCAGGATGCCTATAACCATTACAAAAATCAAATTCATTCAACAGCTGTTTCAAAAACTGTTCTGTAAACTCACAATCTTGACCCTTGTCTGAATTGCCACCTAACAACTCCCTGTTTGTAGAAAATACATTTGCCAACATCTAAATAACACTCCCTCCTGTCGTGCAAATTAGTGGGTGCATACTCATTCACCAAACTGTACACCCCTCCATTTAATATCTGCCTACTAGGGAACACTGAAATATAGTTTCTGCCACAGTCCACCCATTATCCTTAAACACCATCTTACAAAAAGGCTGAGAAACGATGCCCATAAAGGTGCTGGACCAATAAGTAAGCATTTTTATTGATAAAATTAACTTTATTTTTTCAATGTATATAATTTGAATGGAAGACTGAAACTCTTTAATAAACATAAAATCTCTACCAAATTATAAAAGTTCTATAAAAGGGTGATTGTATTGTGTCAGGCGTTCCATTTAGCAAGTGGTCTTTAAGGCTGGATTTGTTCAACAAAGTCTCTCAAAGCTTCCTGGGTGTGACCACTTTCAGTTGTCCACTGCATTTCTTTAAAACTAGCTAATTTTAGCTCTGAAACTGCAGTTGTCCAATTCTCTGTATATGCTAAAATGAAGAGGTTTTTCCTCCTCACAGCATGTACTGTATAGTGCCTACAGTCCTTTCCTTTCTCTCCTTCAGTGTAGAGAAACCTCACTTGGCTATGTCATGCTTCATTCTGCCCCTTAGGTTCACAAGGATCCTCTCCTCCAGCTCCCTCACTCCCCGCTATGTGTTGTGCTGGATTAGAGTTTTCTTTGCACTCCATAGCCCTTATTTTGTAAGGCTACCATGAAGTGGGTGGTGTATTGGCATCTCCTATAAAGCCTGCAAGTACAACCTCACTGATCTCAAGAAGGGAAACAAATGCTGCAGTCAAGCCACATACACGCACACCCAGCCAAGAGGCAGAGGAGGCAGAGAGAGAAAGAAGAGGAAAGATGCTAGTTCTCACCCAGCTCCTGTGCTTCCTGGGATTAACCTAATGGGCAGAAACCAAATCCATACTGGCTCACGCACTCTTCAGGATCTGTGGAGCTAGAGGAAAAAGGAGGGAAAAAGTTGAATCAGGAAAGGGAGAAGTGATAACAGATCTTTTTTAACGTAATAAACTTTATTCCAGAAAAGAAATCTAACAATGAGTACACACTCAAACAATTGAAGCAGGTGGATTCTGGGGCTATTCAGTGTTCTTCCAGTAGAACCTCACTGGTCTCAAGGTGGGGAAACGAGTGCTGCAGTCAAGCCACGTGTACACTCCCAGCCAAGAGGAAGAGGAGGCAGTGAGAGAAAGAAGATGATAGAGGGAAAATGCTTGTTCTCACTCAGCTCAGCTGCTGTCCTGATGGGTACAAAGGAATACATTTCCAGCCCCTCCCTCGTTACTGTACCATCAACTTGGCATAGCGCTTTGAAGTTGGTCCCCACCTGTCGTACTCGGACTGAGCCAAAGAAGCGGGACGAGCACTTCTCCTCGTTCTCAATCAATTCGCCCTTCAACCTGAAAAGGAAATCTTTGTCTCACGAAGACCAGATTTCTTTTAGGCAATGCCCGATCTCTGGGGCTCTCTCAGTGTCAAAGGAACCACCCCTGTAAAAGACCGCGTAAACAGCTTCCAGCTCTGTTTGTAGATTAGCAAGAGCTTCCTTACCCACAGACCTCCTGTGCCGACAATAGCTTATGGAAACTCTGGAAAGGCTTGTACTGGACCACCTCAGAACCCTGGTGAGTACAGCACTGGACCCCCCTGCATTTCGCCTACCGGTCACACTTGGGAGTGGAGGATGCAGTTATCTATCTGCTACACAGAGCTAACTCTCACCTGGAGAAGACGGGGAGCATTGTGAGAGTTATGTTCTTTGACTTCTCCAGTGCCTTTAACACCATCCATCCACCTTTACTGAGAGATAAGCTAAGGGCGGCGCAGGTGGACACTCCCCTGGTGTCCTGGGTTATAGACTGTCTGACCTGCAGGCCACAGTATGTACGGCTACAGAGCTGTGTGTCTGAACAGGTTGTTAGCAGTACTGGGGCTCCACAGGGGACTGTCCTTGCTCCATTCCTGTTCACCTTTTACACTTCTGACTTCAGGTACAACTCTGAGGCATGTCATCTGCAGAAGTTTTCGGATGACTCTGCAATTGTGGGGTGTATTAGAGAGGGGAGGGAGGAGGAATATAGGAGCTTGATTACCAGCTTTGTGGAGTGGTGTCATCTTAACCATCTCCAGCTTAACACCAGCAAGACCAAAGAAATGGTCTTGGACTTCTGAAGAAAGCCATATCACTCTGCAACTCACAACTGGCAACCCACTGAAGCTAAGCAGGTGTGAGCCTGGTCAGTACGTGGATGGGAGACCTCCTGGGAAAAACTAAGGTAGCTGGTGGAAGAGGTGTTAGTGGGGCCAGCAGGGGGCGCTCACCCTGCAGTCCATGTGGGTCCTAATGCCCCAGTATAGTGATGGGGACACTATACTGTAAACAGGCGCCGTCCTTCGGATGAGACGTAAAACCGAGGTCCTGACTCACTGTGGTCATTAAAAATCTTTTTGCTTCTCGAAAAGAGTAGGGGTGTAACCCCGGCGTCCTGGCCAAATTTCCCATTGGCCCTTACCAATCATGGCCTCCTAATAATCCCCATCTATGAATTGGCTTCATTACTCTGCTCTGCATTACATAAGCCGGGGTGGTCTGGTAACACTGACGCCCTGTACAAGAAAGGTCAGAGCCGACTCTATTTTCTTAAGAGGCTCAGGTCTTTTGGCATGTGTGGAACACATTTTTTATGAATCAGTGGTGGCAGCGGCCATCTTCTAAGCTGTTGTATGCTGGGGCAGCAGCATCATGACAAGAGATGCAAATAGGCTCAGTAAACTTATCAAGAAGGCTGGCTCTGTGTTGGGGCTGAGCCTTGACCCCCTGGAGGTGGTGGCTGAGAGGAGAATGCTGACCAAGCTCACAGCCATCATGAACAATGCCTCCATCTGCTTCATGGGACTGTTACTGGGCAGCGGAGCACTTTTAGCAACAGACTGCTCCAGCTACGGTGTTCAACGGAACGTTTCCGCAGATCTTTCCTCCCGGCACAGTGACTTGACTTTTACAGTGACTATGATTATCATTTTTTGCACACACCTATTTATTTATTTTTATGCTTATTTTGTATAACTTTTCGTCTGTTCTGATGTCTGTTTTTGCTTGTCTTGGGCTGGAATGCCGTAACACATCAATTTCCCATGGGATCAATAAAGTCTTATCTATCTATCTAATCTATGGAGGCTTTGACTATGGCCTTCGTACAGGCCTCCCATCGGAGGACCGCCATTGGAAAACTCCACCTTTTCCTCTGGAAGCTGCCCAACAAGTCCGCTCTCTGGGTTAGGTATTCCACCTTGGACAGGACCTCGGTGTTCAGCTTCCAATACTGGGTGCTAGGGCAGGAACCATCAGGGATCACGGACAGTAGGAGGTGAGCTGAATACCATACTGGAATCACCTGCCTGGACTGGGTCACCTCCTTTAGGGTGGTGAATATATAATTGAGTCTTCTGAATATGTCCTGCCCATTGCTCCAGGTGTAAGCCTTGGGAGCCGGGCCAGTACCCTTGAAACAGTCATGCAATTTAAAATGTCTTACAATCTCATGCAGCACACACACCCAAACCATGCACGTCACTCAGGTCAATGTTAAAATCGCCCCCTGTTAATATGACCCAGTTGGTAAACAAAAGCTGCTCTAAGTCTCTCAGAAAGGCTGCCTGAAGGCGCCTTTCTGCTGGCCCGTAAACCGCAATCATCCGCACACTCACACCATCCCACACACCATCCACCACCAAAAGACGTCCGGGGAAGAACCGACATAACTTCACTGGCCCTGAAGTTCGGTGTCCCACAGAGAATCCCCACCCCCGAAGCGTGCACACCCCCCACACTAAGAGTCCCCTTTTACCCAATCATTCTTGAACTCAAGAACATCCCTCCCCGACCCCAAGTGTGCTTCTTGCACAAAACAGAAGCTGAAGTGTCGCTCGGCCAGATCTTTGAAAATGCCAGTGCGCTTGACTCTGCATTTCAGCCCTCTGGTGTTGACCGAGCAAAATGTGCAGTCCATGGGTAAGAGGAAGAAAAACTCTTGCCTTGCTCACTCAGTGGTGCCTGCTCCAGACATTCTTGAAGTCCAGCCTCAAAATCTCTGGCCCAGGAGGTCCTCCAGACCGGAACTCCCCACAGAGCTCTCCCCACTTGATAACATAAAGTGGGAAGGTGTTACAGGGGAGACCGGATTGAAGGAGTAACCCTCATGCAGGTATGCCGCTAGGTGGCAAAGACTCGTCCATGTCCAGGTCAATCAGCCTTTCGGGTTCTGGACTTCTTTCCACCCCAATCGCCACATCCCCAACCCCGAGGTCCAGGGGATGTGCAACAATTTCAGGGGTATTTCCTGCCCCCCTTTCTTTGTCTGTTGTTTGAGGATGCTCCCTCTCCTCCTCCTCTTCCCCCTCTTTCATGCTTTGTTCTTCTGGGGCACCACTGAGCTCGCCTTCTGCCGGCCTCTCCTCCATCTCCCCCTTTTCCTATGGGCCTTCCCCTTCCACTGGTCCCTTGTCTGATCCGGTTTCTTCTTCCTCTTCTGACTGCACTTCAGAGCCCTTGGATTCGTTGTCTGACATCCTGACTTCTCCCTCTGAGGATGTTGGTGTCTCCTTCGGCCTCTTCTCAAAGCACCATGTGCCGTCCTCGTCTAATGCGTCTCTCCCCCTTTTCTTCTTCCTCTTCCCAGCGGAAGACCAGCCGTGTCCCGAGGAATCCTCCACTCCCGATTCCTCGTCCGCCGCCACGGTTGGGACGCCATCCAAAAAAAGGCCCCCATGTCACACCTGTGGCTCCAAAACCAGTCCCTGCAGCGGTGCGCCATCTTCCACCTCCTGTTCAGCCCGTCCTTCATCCTGGTGAGTATGGTCGTCGTGTGGCTTCTCCTGCTCAGCCGATGTTCCCAGCGATGTTCATGCCTGCTCCTCTACTCCACCCGAGATGACTGACGCAAAGCTACGGCCCTTCCTGGGGCACATCCTGTACAGGTGGCCTTGCCCCCCGCACAGGTTGCACACCAGGGAGTGGCGGCAGGTCACCGCCGCATGCCCGACTCGACCACACCGTCTGCAGAGCTGTGTCTTGCAATCCACCGCAATGTGGCCCTCCTGCCCACACTTCCTGCATGTTTTCGGCTGACTTGGGTACAAAAGATAGCTCCACACCCCCAGATGTTACTTGGCTTGGCCAAAACCTCGCCATGTACCATCTCTTAGTCTAGATGTCTTCCTCATCGAGGACCTTCTTCCCTTCACCTTGGACATCGACAAACCTTTTTTGAAAGGTAATAATGTTGGACTCAGGCACACGAAGGTTGAACATGTGGACCGTTATTGGTCATAGTTCAGGGGCGAACAGGGAGCCAATTACGAATTTTGCTAAAGGCTCGATATCCTTTCTTGCCTCGGCCCTATGCCACACCCTGTAACACTCTGGTTCTGATGTAACCGTTTTTCCCCTGAAAGTCCTGGACGCACAGGATATCAGTCTTCTTAATGTCCAGTACCTCATACAGGATTTTCCATTCGAATTTCCCTCTCACCATCCACTCTCCCTCATCTTCTTGCTTCTTCAGCACGAAGCGCACAGTGCGCCTCATCTGCCCCTCATGGGACAGAGGGCGCCTGGCTGCCAAAACTGAAGGCAACTCACCGGGAGTCGTTGACGCCATCTGGGAGCCCCACCTTCACCCCCTGGGCTCAACCCAGAGCGATTCCAGTGGTGGCTCGTTGTTCCTGGTTGTCGCAGTCCTCTTCAGGTATCCTCCTCAACCGGTGTTGCCTTCTTGAAGAAAGTCTCCTCCGTAGAGTCTTCCGCCTCCTGTTCTCCATTACCTTTCTCATACCCCAGCAAAGACACCCAGGTGCAGTCAAGCCACGTACTGTTGATCTTGGCCAAAAGGCTGAGAATGATTTTTTTTTTTAATATAACAAAAGTGCCTTAAGCCCTTAATCCATTAACCCAACCAGCTACCACAAAGTCACCCCAGAGAAACCCAACCCTTCCAGCACTTCTTTGCAGCGGCAAAGCCCCGCTGTGTATTGTCCTACTTAACACACCTAGTAATATCGTGCTCCACCTTCCAGACAATAGAATTCACTGAACCCCCCCTCCCATGGTCAATGAGTTCTCTGCGAGAAACCCAGATGTGAAATTTGACCAAACTGATTAATAGCCGAATCAGGAAACTACAGTTCCACTTTTGCAGTTTTGACACCCCTCTCATAACTATCTGACTGGTTAATTTAAAAGTGTCCAACACCTGTGCCACTAACCTCTCACACCGCCCCCACACCTCTTGTGCAAATCTACACCCCCAAAACACATGCAGGACTGTGTCTGTTTCTATACAATCAGGTCGGGGACACTTGTCTTGCCTCGAAAAGGCTGTGGCTATGCAGGATCTCCCTCACTGACAGGCGGTTCCAGACGGTCAACCAATTTAAATCCTTTAGTTTGTTGTCGAGACCTGTGGGCTGGACTTATCTCCATGCCTCCTCAGTAACCCCGACCATGGCTGAATCTCCCTTCTCCATCACTAATCTGTACAAGGCCCTATGGTCAAGAGACACCAGCCCCTCCCTGGCCTCGGGATGTTTTCTCAACCATTTCACTGCATGGAAGTAGTGCGCGGGCAGCCTCTTGACTTTGGGTGTTGTATTTGACCAAACCACCAAGTGTCTCATTGAAGCCAAAGCCTCATGAAACATATACACAAAGGTGGTCCGGGTCGTTATGCAGTGTCCTGAAAGGAGAGGACCCTGTGCCAGCTGCTAGATCTTCCATTAGTCGAAGTACCTGGTGTAAGCTCCTATCGGAAGTCAGGAACAGGGAGATGTCATCAGCGAAGGCTGCGGCCTTTACCTGTTCGCCCTCACTACCCGGGACTACCACTCCTCTATCAGGGGATCCCAAACTTCGTTATTACGTGGAAGAGGGGTTCAGTGTAAAGGACGTACAGCAGGGGAGACAGAGGACATCCCTGCCTCACCCTGCGGCCGACCAGTACACCGGCACCAGATTCCCGTTGATGCACACCCTCGATACGACTCCATTGTACAGAATTCTGATACATCTCACGAAGCCCTCACTCACACCCAACCTCCTCAGCACTTCCCAGAGGAAGGCATGGTGGACCCTGTCAAAGGCCTTGCTCTAGTCGAGGCTTACCAGCATGAATTCCAGCCCTCTGTCCTCTACTCAGGCTATCATGTCCCTGACATCGGCATACAACACTGCATGTTTGATCTCTACAGACCAGATCTGGCATTACCTTCCTCAACATCATGCCCAATACCCTGGCAAGAATCTTGTAATCCGTGCAGACCAACTGGATCGGCCTCCAGTTCTCCAGATCCATCTTGTCACCTTTCTTGTAAATTAGGGACAACACCCCGGTCTTCATCGTTGTCCCTAACTCCCTGACCTGTAAGATTTCCTCAAAAACTTCCATGAGCATTGGCTGCAATTGGTCCCAAAAAACTACAAAGAAGTCTATAGGCAGGCCATCGATGCCAGGGGCAGTTCCCCTTTGCAGGCCAGCCATAGCCTTTTTTCTTGAGCAGTCAGGACCCCATCCAGACCTCGGGCAAACTTAACCCTCCCCTCAATGCCCGTCAACCATGCTCGCAAGGACCGAGCCAAAAAAGCAGGACGAGCACTTTTCCTCGGTCTCAATTAGTTCACCCTTTAATCTGAACAGGGAATCCTTAGCCTGTGCAGCCCAGATTTCTTTAAGACTATGCTTAATTTCTGCGGCCCTCTCTGTGTTGAAAGCACTACCCCTATTGAAGGCAACATACAAGCCCTCAAGTTCTCTCTACAAGGCATCAGATGCCTCCCTACTCATAGATTTCCTGTGCCGGCAGTAGCTCATGGAGTCCTTGGCTATGGCCTTCTAACAGGCCTCCCACCAGTGTACAGCCGTCGGGGAAACTCCACCTTTTCCTTTGAAACCGCTCCAGAACACTCACTATCCGGGCTCGGTATTCTGCCTCGGATAGGATTTGGGTGTTTAGTTTCCAATAATGTGCTCTAAAGCAGAAACCGTCAGGAAGCACGGTAGCCGACAACAACAAATGGTCTGAAAACCAGACTGGAACCACCTGTCTTAACTGGGTCACCCTGTTTAGGGTGGTGAATATATAATCTAATCTTCTAAAGGAGTCCCGCCCATTACTCCAGGTATACGCTTTGGAGGCTGGCCCCACTCCTTCAAAACAGTCCTGCAATTTAAAATTACTAATCAACTCATGCAACACACGCACACCCGAACCGCGCACATCACACAAGTCAATGTTAAAATTCCCCCCCATCACTATCTGTCTATTGGTAAATAGCAGCGGCTGAAGTTCTCTTAAAAAGCCCGCCTGAAGTCTCCTTTCTGCAGGCCCCTTAAACTGCTATTAGCCGTACTTTGACCCCCTCCAACACCCCTTCTACCATCAAAAGCCATCCTGGGACAACCGAGGAAATATCACTTGCCTTGAAGTTTGGGGTCCCACATAAGATCCCCAACCCCGAAGAGTGCACACCCCCCACACTCCACCAGGAGTCTCCATTTAACTGCCTTCGAAGTCTGAAACATCCTCCCTCGACCCCAAATGGGCCTCTTGCAAGAAGTAAAAACAGCAGCGGTGTTCGGACAGGTCTTTAAAGACACTGATTCGCTTGGTTTTGTTCTTCAATCCCCTGGCGTTCACAGTGCAAAGTGTGCACTCCATGAGGGATGGAGAAAATGCTTCTGCCTAGCCCAGGCATCCCAAGGTAGACTTTCAGTTTAAAGTCCCGACTCAAAACTTCTGGCCTAGAAGTTCTTCCAGGCCTGGGCTTCCCACAGAGCTCTCCCCACTCGGCAACATAAAGTGCGAGGGTGTTACTGGGGAGACTGGACTGAAGGAGTATTCCTCATCCAAGCCGGGGACCCCGCTGGGTGGCAAGGTCTCCCTTTTCTCTGGGTCGCTCAGCCCAACATTCTCAGACACTCTCTCCTCTTCAATCGCCACTTCCCCGACCGCTAGGTCTAGGGGTTGTGCGACAATATCAGGGGCGTCTACTGCCCCTCCTTCTTCTTCCCTTGTCGGTGTCTTCGCTTCCTCCTCTTCTTCTTCCTCATCTATACTTGGCACTCCTGAGCCCTCACCTGGCCCTTCACTTTCTGGCCTCTCCATCTCCCCATCCTCTGCTGGGGCTTCCTTTTCATCCGGCTCCCTGTCTGGCCCGATCCCTTCCTCTTCTCCCATCGGTACCTCAGACACCTCCGAGTTGTCTTAGGACACCATGCCATCTTCATCCTCAGAGGATATATATGTTTCCTTTAGTCGCTTCTCCCCACTCCAAATGCCATCCTCGTCTGATACGTCCTTCTCCCTTTTCTTCTTCTTCCCCTTCCCAACAACAGTCCAGCTGCGATCTGGGGAATCCTCATCAACCGAAGCCTCGGACGTCGCCACCGTCGGCAAACCATTGGAGAACAGGTTCTGATGCCCCACCTTCTCCTCTTCCACCGGAACCTGTGATCCTGAAGCTGACCCCTGCAGTGGTGCTCTGGATCTTGCGAACCCCATCTGTCGTCCTGGTGAGTGCCCTCTTCTCCCGATCTCTCCTGTTCCCTTGGAGACGACGGATGCAAAGCTGCGGGCCTTACTGGGGCACCAGCCCACCACACGGGTTGCACACCAAGCGATGGCCACAACCCGCAGCCACATGTCCGATATAACCGCACCGTCTGAAGATGTCAGTCTTACAGTTTACTGCGAAATGACCTACCTGCCCACACTTCCTACACATCCTCGACTGCCCAGGGTAGAAAAGGTTACTTTTTTTTGGCCAGGTGATGAAGTTGGCCGGGGGTGCAGCACAGCCCCCAGATCTTACTTGGCTCGGTCGAAACCTCGCCATGTACCTTCTCTTCCCAGTCTAGATGTCTTCTTCATCTAGGACGCACAGGATATTGGTCTTCTTAATATCTTGTACCTCATACATAATCTTCCGTTCGAAGTTTCCCCTGACCATCCACTCTCCATGCTCTTCTTGTTTCTTCAGCACAAAGCGCACCGTGCGCCTCATCTGCCCCTCACGGGACAGAGTGTGTCCGGCCGCCGAGAAAGAAGGCAACTCACCGAGAGTTGTCACCTCCATCTGGGAGCCTCACCTTCACCCCCAGGGCTCAACCCAGAGCGAATCCAGTGTTGGCTCGTTGTTCCTGGACGCCGCTGTCTCCTTCGGGAATATTCCTCTTGTTGCCTCCTTCTGGAAAAAAAAGGATCCCCTACAAAGGGTCTTCCGCCTCTTCTCCTTTGCCCTTCTCCTCCCCCAGCAAGGACTGCCAGCCGCGGTCAGACCAAGCACCAGTAGATCTTGGCCAAAAGGCCGAGAAGGATTTTTTTTCTACAAAATATACTTTATTTCCGTAACAACATCTCAAAAAGGAAAACATTCTGACACATAATAAAACATCACATGCAATAAAAAACATTCCGAACAGCGGTGATTGTCTGTTATCAATCTGTGCAAGTTGGGGCCGGATTTGTGCAATTAAAAGAGTCCCTCCAAGCCCTGCCACTTGCTATTGTCCATTAGTCCCTGTACAGGGTTCAAAGTCCTTTTCAGCACTCCCTCACCGTGGGGAAACCCCATTTGGCAACGTCGTGCTTCATCCTCCTTCTGAGGTCCGCCAGGATCCTCTCCTCCAGCTCCCTCGCTCCTCACTCTGCATTGTGCCGGATGAGAGTTTTCCTTGCGTTCCACAGGCCTTGTTTGGTAAGGGACAGCAGCAGCCACAGCAGGAACAGTGTCCTCTTGTCCAATCCAGTTGGTGCCAGCCCCAGCAGAATGTACTAGTAACTGAGCACCACTCCCGCTCCCAGGAGTTGCATGATGTTGTCCATTCTGTCCCATACCGCTTTGGCGAAGGGGCAGCTCCAGAAGTCTCCTCGACGAAACACGTGTCCTGGGGCAATGCGGATTCCTGGTGATTGAGTATCTGTAAAGGAACTCTCTGGTAGCCAGCCTCTTGTGTACAGCCATCCAGTTGAGGTCCTTCAGTTGATTGTCCAGTTCTTTTGGCTGCATCCTTTCCCAGACTTGTCTGGGAACCTGCAGCCTTTTGTCGGCGACCAGTTGTCCCCTCACCTCCTTGTACATGGCTCTGTGGTTGGTGCAGAGCTCTGGCTGTTTTGTGGCCTCGTACCTCCTGCTCCACTTGACGGCGTGGGTGTAGAACTTTGGTCACCTCTCTGCCTTGGGCCCAGTGTTTGACCACTGATTGTCCGTTATCAATCTGTGCAAGTGGGGCTGGATTTTTTTTTTTATTACAAAAGTACAAAAATCAACAGAACAATGTACAGTACAAAATCAAGACCCCAACAGAAATAAACCCTTCCATCTCTCCTTGGCTGCAGCGAAACCCCACCTTGTGATGTCCCATTTCACCCGTCTTGTAATATCAATTACAACTTTCCAAATAATAGAATCTGCTGTGACCTCCCTCCCATGTTCAACAAGTTCTTTCCGAGATGCCCAAATTTGAAACTTAACCAAACTGATCAATAACAAAAGTAAAAAATTACGGGTCCATTTCCTTGGCTTCGACACCCCCTTCATGACTGCCTTGCTTGTTCAAGTGGGGCTGGATTTGTGCAATTAAAAGAGTCCCTCCAAGCCCTGCCACTTGCTATTGTCCATTAGTCCCTGTACAGGGTTCAAAGTCCTTTTCAGCACTCCCTCACCGTGGGGAAACCCCATTTGGCAACGTCGTGCTTCATCCTCCTTCTGAGGTCCGCCAGGATCCTCTCCTCCAACTCCCTCGCTCCCCACTCTGCATTGTGCCGGATGAGAGTTTTCCTTGCGTTCCACAGGCCTTGTTTGGTAAGGGACAGCAGCAGCCACAGCAGGAACTGCGTCCTTTTGTCCAATCCAGTTGGTGCAAGCCCCAGCAGAATGTACTAGTAACTGAGCACCACTCCCTCTCCCAGGAGTTGCATGATGTTGCCCATTCTGTCCCATACCGCTTTGGCGAAGGGGCAGCTCCAGAACCCGTGGTCCCGAGTCTCCTTGACGAAACACGTGTCCTGGGGGCAATGCGGGTTCCTGGTGAGCGAGTGTTTGTAGAGGACCTCTCTGGTAGCCAGCCTCTTGTGTACAGCCATCCAGTTGAGGTCCTTCAGTTGATTGTCCAGTTCTTTTGGCTGCATCCTTTCCCAGACTTGTCTGGGAACCTGCAGCCTTTTGTCGGCGACCAGTTGTCCCCTCACCTCCTTGTACATGGCTCTGTGGTTGGTGCAGAGCTCTGGCTGTTTCGTGGCCTCGTACCTCCCACATTATTGTACAGAGTTTTGAACCAGTTTTGAACCGAAGCCCAACCTCCTCAACACCAGCCATAGGAAATCATGCAAAACCCTATCGAAGGCTTTTTCAAAATCTAGTTTAGCTAATATTAAAGGCACCTTCCTCTGTTCTGGCCATGATATAGCATCTCTTAACATCTGCAGGGTCCACCTTCCCGATCTTCCTTTTACCCCGCACGTCTGATCTCTACCTATTATGCTAGACATCACATGCAAATCTCGGTGAACAAGCACCAGCCTTCTGGTGATGGGTTGTCTTAATCCGGGCGCAGGTGGGGCAAGCTCTCACATAATCCGAGACGTCAGCCCTGAGGGAAGGCCACCAGAAGTCCCCTGAAATAAGTTCCAGAGTTTGTCGGACGCCAGGATGACCCGCAAAGCGAGAGTCATGAGCCGAGAGGAGAACATCGGAGCGAACCCGATCAGTCATAAACAGTTTGTCCGAAGGGCACAAGGGAGGTACGGGGTGGTCCTTGAGAGCGTCTCGGACAAGGTGCTCGATGTTGGGGCGGATGGCAGCGATGATCTGATGAGAGGGGATGACGGGTTCGGGAGGGAGCTCGAGCTCCAGTGGGTCATAGAGACGGGAGAGGACAACTTAATTGTGCAGTTCCGAGTGGGATGATTTCGGCTGCGGCATTTCGAACACACCGTCACAGAGCAATCTGCTTCCTGATGTCCGAATTCGTGACACTTACGGCAAAAAGCAGGTTGGTCACGGTAGTAAAGAAAACCCTGCCTGACCCTATCGCAAAGATTGCTGGGGGATGCTTAAACCCATCCATAGATCTTACATCTTGTTGTAGTCTGACAAAATACTGCCTTTTCCCTGTCCAAATATTGTCCCGGTCCATTATTTTCTGAGGCTCCCCGCGCACATCTACATAACGCCTCAGAAAGGTTGTTACATCCGAATCCGGAATAAAGGGGTTGTAAATGTACATGATTACCTAACGCTCATAATGTTTCATCAGCCCGGTACATTCATAGTCCCTCATCTTCTCCACATTCTCTGCAGCACGACATTGTTCTTTGACTTTCTTATGGAGTTTACCATCCTTCAAAGTCACATCAAAATACCTTTGAGCTCTATTGCCTTGCAAGCATTGAACATCACAAGAGCTAACCTTCAAAGTTTGGAACAAAATTTTCTCCTCAAACTCGTCTCTCCCTTGCATTCCTATCTCCGGCTTCCAATGGAACCGAACCGTCCGGCGTAGGCTAGGGGAACCCCCATCCCTCCTCTCCGCTCCAGGGTCAGCCGCAATAGCTAAAAAAAAAATAGCTTTTCAGCTGCCGAAGCAGCCTACTCACCAAAAAGATGTTCTTTAGCGTTCAAGCAGTCCACAATCCAAAGACGAATCCCAGGGGTAGTCCGTGTCGTAATCCAAGAATCCAACGGAAAGTCCTCCAGCCGCAATCCAACGATTGTCCTCTCTCTTGACCTTTTCCCAGACGCTCAGCCCACGTACTGATAATCTTGGCCAAAAGGCCGAGAAGGATTTTTTATTTATAAAAATATAAATCAGAATACAATCAGGACATTTTATACAAACAACCAGGTCTATTCAAGCCTTATCCCCATCAGCCACTAATGCCACCAACCCCTTCCATTTATCCTTCGCAGCATGGTATTTCCATCTTTGGATATCCTCCTTTATCCTCCCTTTGAGCTCATTGCAAATTCCCCAGTAAATATCTTTGGCTCTTCTTTTGACTTTATCTTTAGTTTGTGCTGTTGGAACAGAAAGAATAAGGTTCTGGAGAGATGGTTCCCGAGATGAAGTTAAACAGATGTGTTTATTGGATGCAAGGAACAATAAAGCCGAAGTCTTGTTTCCCACAAGAAACAACAAAACCGAAGTATTGTTCAAGGTGTCGGTACAAACTTTTAGTTTATATAGTCCTTCCTTGCCACTTCTGACGTCACTCGTTATTATGGTAAAGGGGGGAGGTCACGTGTTTCGCCAGTTTATAGCCTTGTGGCCAATGGTCAGGGATTAAGTCCCCAGGGGGTTTCCTAGCTCCCATCTGGAATCCTTATCAGTTCTCTCTTTCCTGCCATAAACTCCTGTTGCCTAGAAGTCTAATCCTCAAGCAGAAAGGACTTAATTTAACCCCATCTTTACATCTTGTAATTTATTTCATTCCCCCCTTATAAAATATGGCATACGTCATATACCATTATAAAAAATACCGCCTATTTTTTACACATACAATGTCAGGGCAGATTTTTCCTATCTAGGTGAAGGCATGCATTGCCATGACATTGTGCGTTCCACGGTTATAGCAAGATGTGATTGATGTTTTTGTACAAGTGATAGTTACAATTATACATATAAACAATCCTAATCCTATAAATAAAGTCCTACCCCAGGACCCAAACGCAAACCTCAGCCATGTGGAGATCTAGCGTCAGGATCCTGGAATAGCAATATTGACCCAACTCTGATTATCATTTTTGGCTGATAGATATGACAACACTCGGAATATATTGATACCATATCCCCAGTAATGCTCCTCAGGCCTAACACATACACTGTTGGTCCACCTCTGAAACATCAGACAAAGAAACGGTAGCAACATTATTCTTTCTGTTCACTCAGACTCTGGTGCAGCGGCTCGGTGACAGTGTGATGCGTGGGTCCAGCGATCTCATCCTGTCACTCAAATGGCAGAGTCAGTAGTTAGTGGCACTTGATATGGTCCCTCCCAGCAGGATTGCAACGTCTGGCAGGGTATCTCTTCTTCACCTACACTCACTCGCCAGGTATCCGGTCATGTCTTCCCTCTACTGGAGGTCCCCAAGCGTCCAGCACATGTTCACGAGCCCTGTGCACCGCTTCAGTTAACAAACCTACAATACTGTAATAGAGTTAGTTAGCAAATTCAACAGTCCATTAGCCAAACTTGGCTCCAGGGAGTTTCTTTGGCTACCCGTGATGATCTCAAATGGGCTCAGTCTCACAGTTCCATTTGCTCCAGCCCGCAAACTGCACAGGACCGCAGGTAGAGCATCTACCCACGGTGTTCCTTCGGTTGATATTTCCTTAGTTGGTCTTTCAGACTGTGGGTGATGGGGGCAATGTAACTTCCACCACAACCCTAGTGAGGCGATTACAGCCTGGCACACCTTCCCAGTGTAGTAGGGCAGGGCAGTCCGCACCACGGGATCATCTTCGTCATACACCTGGGTATCCGCCAGCATGAATTTCTGGCTACAAAATGGCATTAGGCTGGTAGGGCATGCAGGGCATCTGGTGTGCTGACAGCCCCACATTCTTTTCACATTTTTTCTAACCACATCTATTAGAGGCCTCAACCTGAATTCTCCCTTTTCCCCAATAGAGGTTTCACAGGGATCTCAGACTCCTGCTCTCCCAGTGCCGCTCGCCTGACAACTGCATCTGCACGGTTGTTCCCTTGAGTTACTGGAATTATTTATTTATTGTGTTATTTACACCTTACTGCAGCTACTTCAGTCGGCAGCTGCAAAACTACAAATCAGTTCAGACACAAGCCCAGTATTCTTAACTGGAGTCCCTGCCATTGTGAGAGAATCCTATTTCTCCATAGCCATCCAGAATTGTGGCCTACATGCTACAAATACATACATAATATACATATACAGTAACCCTTTTAACATCTTTCTTTTTACAATCTTCCATCAGAGCTCAAAACTGGATTGCTGCACTGAGGCAGTGGAGGGGCATTTTCTGGTCGTTAGCACCTCGAATTCTGTTGTAACAGCTCAGCCTGTTCTCTGTTCTCCCTCATGCACCAGAGAAGACCCATCAGTAAACAGTATTACATTTTCTTAAATTTTCACGGTCCCCCACCTTTTGGCTACAGCATCTAATGGTATAATAGTATCCCACCGGATGGTGCCTACCTCCATGCTCCTGCATCAGCACAGCTGCCCAGAACCCATTTTCCACACTTACATACAAAGGAATGGTTGATCCATCTGAGGAAACCCCAGTCTCAGCACCTGTAAGAGAGCTTGTTTCAAATTATTACAGGTGGCTTTTGCTGCTGGAACCAAGGCAATCTTGTCCTTGTACTGCTCTCCCCCCTTAAGCAGATCTGTTAAGAGTTGTGCTCACCCCGAAAAAACACTACACCCAGGCCCTGTTAAAATTACACAATGCTAGACACAAAAGGGCCTTATCATAACTGCTTACTATTAGACACTCTAAACCTGAAGCAACTCAGACTTGTGGGTTTCCTCGTCAGGGGAAGCACTCAGAATACCATCAACATACTGAGTGATCACAGTCAGTTGAAGCCACATGATACCCTGTTCTGGATAGTCATTCCTTGTAATGCTGCATAACATCACAATCCAATAGATCTAGGATAAAACCACCCGCATTCGCATGATAAGTGCACATGAATGTTAAAATCAATGTTAAAATCTGGTACTCTGCAAGTAAAACTCGCTGCCAAAATACTCCTGTGGCCTCCTGCCATCTCCCCATATACATTACTCTATAGCACACTGTGAAATGAGACAAGCATGACAGTAGTGCTCCAGTATCCCATAACAGAGAAACCGAAACTCCATTTACAGTACATTTTAGGTTTAACTCCTTTTATGCACTGACTGGGACAGACTTGGGGAGGCTACAAGGGATTTACAGGATCTAATCTTTAGGTAAACAGATCTCTTACAAGACTGTTTATCCTCCCCAGACAGAGCTCTTAGCTGGGTGATAAATTTTTCACTGTTCTTTCCTGTCAGTTGAACCACAGGGCAGGTTTCTGCTTCCTTCATCCTGCATCCTTCTGCAGTATCTGGTTTCAAGCCATTCAAATAAATTCAACTTTTGGTTCACCTATTACAACTAATTGTATATAAATACAAAAACTGTTTATCTAAATCCTTTTTAAGTCCACCTGTACTGTACTTATAGGGTTCAGACACTCTCATATTTTCCAATCTCTTTTTTAAATTGATTTTCATCAAGTCTCTCTAGTTACGTCTCTAGCCAGTCCGGGTGGCTAAACACATTCACACCGTCATTTAGTATACCAAAACTCAATTACGCACTGCAGGTTTTTTTTTTTACACACATACGTACATGCCAGCACACAAATTCATAAAACACACATACAGATCAAGAATATATTTTTCTCTTCGTACTATAATGGGCTGTATTTTATTTCACTTCTATATGAATGCTTTTTTCCTTTTAACAGCGTAACTTCTCTTAAACTCGACATCACTTATTATCCGTCTGTTTATTTTTACCACTCCTCAGACCAAACACCGTCTGACAGTCTGTACCCCCTTTTCAGCCTTCGATCCTCCTGCACAGCCTCTTTTCACTTTTGTTCATACTCTTTGCAGCAAGTAAAGTATCTTTTCTTTCGGGGTTTTTTTTATCCCGTAAACACACTTCTTAGTAATCACATTCCAATTTCTCTTTCTTTTTTCTCTCATGTATCTGCCACCACTGGTGCCGGCCGCGCACCAGGGTGGCAGCTACATCCTTGTGCTTTTGCCAATACTCATATGCTTTCTTTACAGGCATCTTCGCCCCAAACTCCCTCTGACAAACTCAACTTCTTCTTATGTTTTTCTTCCTTTACACTTTTCCGATATATAAACGGACCCTTCCACTACTTTCTCAAACCACCAGTTAGCACACGTGTTCGGTTTCTTTCAGAGTTACTTTGTCGTGTGTGAGGTAACAGCTCATACAGTAGGGGGGTGCTTTCCCTTGGAAATCCTGTGCATTTCTGCACTCAATCAGCTAAGGGCGTCTGTTACCTCCAGATCTAAAAGCCTCTCAGAGTCTTTAGAGAGGACTTACACAGCACTGTTCACAAGCAAGGAATGAGACCTCGAGAACTCCCTTCCTTGATCAGTAATTCACCATCCCCAGAACGCCAGTATCGCTGCTTTTGCCCCGGGGTGGACTTAAGCACTGAGCTCAATCAGGGCTATTCTCGGATCTCAGCATCCTTTAAATCCTGTTACTTAGTGCTTTGCTCTTTCATTATGAGGTGTGTTTATGTATCATCCGTGTGTATATGTTCACAAACAAGGAAAACACCAGAAACATACATATATCATCTTCTACTTCTCTCCTGTTCCCTTTAAAACAAAAAACCACGCTACGCCAATCCGTGCACGATCAAGGCGTAGCTAATCTCAGGACCCCTGCGCGCAATTAAGGCCAAACCAGTCCTGGATTATTCGTGCAATTAAAGCACCACTCAAGATCCAGAACCCCAGGCGCAATTAAGGCCCACACCAGTCCTGAGCTTCTCGGTAAAGGTCCAAACCCATTCAAAAACTCCACACGCAATTAAGGCATACACCAGTTTCGAACGCCTGTACACAATACTGCGGATCACCGCCTGCCAGACCAAATTCTGGGCTTACAGCAAACCACCCATTACATACACCGGTGTCTTCTCCGGGCCAGAGGTAGGGAGCAGAGACTTCCCAATCGGTCAGACGAGAGAGTCGTGACTTTTTTTAAAAAAAGGAGTCCTTACCTCTTAGTAATGTGCACACTGATCATCTCTCCTGCCGATGGGAAGTCCTGCGCCTTCTGGAGCATCCTGCCGACTACGCCAAAATTGTTGTAACAGAAAGAATAAGGTTCTGGATCCCGAGATGAAGTTAAACAGATGAGTTTATTGCACGCAAGGAACAATAAAGCCGAAGTCTTGTTTCCCGCAAGGAACAACAAAACCGAAATATTGTTCAAGGTGCCGGTACAAACTTTAGGTTTTATATAGTCCCTCCTTGCTGCTTCTGACGTCATTCGTTATTATGGTAAAGGGGGGGAGGTCACGTGTTTGGCCAGTTTACAGCTTTTTGGCCAAATGGTCAGGGATTAAGTCCCTGGGGGGTTCCCTAGCTCTCCTAGCTCGCATCTGGAATCCTTATCAGTTCTCCCTTTCCTGCCATAAACTCCTGTTGCTTAGAAGCCTAATCTTCAAGCAGAAAGGACTTAATTTAAACCCCATCTTTACTTTTACTTCACCACTAACTGAAAAGCTGTAACCCATCAGATTCCGGAAGGTAAACCAATATCATACACCAGCTAGTTACAATGCAAAATTACACATGATAATGTGATTGATCATGATCAAAAACATTTATCCACATCAAAGAACTAATTAACCTAACAAAATAAATTAACATCCGTAACTAGCTACCTCAGTCTCCAGACCTCAATTCAATTGACCATTTATTGTTCAAAGTCAAGAAGGCAAACCACAGATGGAAAACAAAGTGCCTGAAGGACCTAGAGCATATCTGTCTTGATAAATGGTCCAAAAAAACTGTGAAGACCAGAACCTCATAGTAGAGTACAGGTAGCATCTTGTCACTGCAAGTCTGATTCTTCTCCCTCTTGATTGTGTAATGCTCACCAAAAATCCTGACAGAAAATTAGGCCTTGTAGGGAATGTCTTAAATTTATATTCCATTGCAAGTAAGTCATCGTGGTTTCACTGTGCTGGGATACTGTGTTCAGTTCCTTTAGTTTTGCAGATCTGCAGATAAATAGAGCAGCAAGAAAAATAGTTGAATATCTGTCATCTATACAGGTGTGGCTGTGTGGCCTTTGCCCACCTCACCTCGTACAGTGCCTAGAGGCCAGCCAGGGGACCACCATTCATCAATGTTTCGCCCCCTTACCCCGATACATCTCCTAGTGGCGGGGCAGTGACAGGGATGTCACCCTGTCACCCCCTGGAGCTGGCCTCTCCCTAATTAGTTTTTTTTTTCTTGTCCCCAGATCCTATCTCTTCTCCTCAGCCATAGCTAGAAGCTTCCTTTTTCCACCTCCTCTGCTAGGTGCTTTACTGCCACTCCCACATCCCTGAGGAGGTGTTACATTGATGTACTTATAAAGTTTCAGCATGCCACTTCCACAGGGTAGGTCTCCAGTGTGGTCTCCAGCCACCTTCTCTGCATTCTGCTGTGAGCTCAGAGTACCTCAGCCTCTTCCTCTCATATGCAGCTTCCATTACCCTCCTCTCACAGGACTGTCAATTCTACAAGGAGTACAGTCTTGGTCTCTTCTGTCCACACCACTATATCAGGACACAATGCCGTGCTGCAGATTTGCATTCTTGCAGCCCGTCAGAATATGAGGTTTCTATTGGGAGTTTCTATTGAGGGCAGGCCCCCTCCATCCTGTACCATCGGTGGGGTTTCTTGGAGCAAGGCAGGATGTCATAGGTCGCCCTGATCAGATAACTGAGGCGTGTTTACTGAGACCTTCCACATGTCCCTCCAGATGATTTTCCTGTTCACCAGTCTTCCACTTAGTACAGCTTCCCTGTTGGCCTTGTGAAACTGCTTTCATCCTCTCTTTCCATCTTTGTGACCTCCATGACCACCATCTCTTTCCAATCGCTCTTGTTGGCTTTGGACCACAGGTGAAGTCTGTCTCCATCCTAGTCCTGCTTGACCTGTTTGGATTGATCCAACCACCTCACCGTGTTGCAGCCTGTTCACTGCCTTCTGCATTTCATCTTGTGCCCTCCAACTTCTTCCAGTATGCACCTGGACATTGACACCTCTGAGTGTTTGTTCGCTGGACTCTCTCAGTTCCATGATTAGCCTGCTTTTCTCACACTTATGGATTTTATAGGAAGATAGAGAGAGTTCCTCCCAAACAGTCCTGTCTCTGAGAGACATTGTGGGAGGTTTAGCCACTTTCTATCTTTTCACTTATTGTTGAGGTCATCTCACAGATCTTCACATTATCCTTTGGTACAGTGTAAATTGGTAGAACCATACCTTGTACTTTCCAGTAATTGGCTCTGATCCATTTTAGCCAGGCCATCAGAAAGCTGCTGAAGAACAGCCTTTCCTCTATTTCTCTCTGACATCTCTGCTGCATTAATATCTATATACTAGTATACTATGTAACAGTATTAATATTATTACTTGCCAAGACTTGGGTGGGGTTGCTCTGCAATCAGGGGGATGCGCTCTCCGCCTGGAGATCTCGTCATTCCTTATCCCCTTCCTGATTGACAGGCATCTGGACTTACTTGGCTTAAACTTCACTCATGCCCAAGTGATCAGCTCATCCATTCTCCTCAACAATCTGGCTGTACATGCTACAGTCCTCAACGAGCTTGTGAGGTCTTCCATGCAGGCTGTAGTGGTAACCGCTGCCTCTAAACATTTTAAGCATAAGCTTTTCTGCGAATACGCTCGATACCGGAGTAAACAAGCATAATTTTAGAATTTGATTAATAGGGAATATAATATGGAATCGCGTATCTAAAGAAATTGATAATGATATAATTATATTCATGTACCGCAACACAAGAATAGTACACGCTGTGCAATGTCTGTTGATACTGTTTGTGTAAGGCTGTTTCACCACTTCTCATGCGACCTTGTGGGTGGTACTGTGGTCTAGGTGCCTGACTTGTAAACCAGAGGTTGTCTTCAAATCCAGCCGGCGCCACGACCTTTCTTTTAACAAACATTTCTTTGAAAAAATAGAATAGCAATATTATGGACAATTAATTGACAATAAATATAGAAAAGCACATATTAAATTTGGGAAATTGGGTTTCAAAAGTCCTCATATCAACGAAGCCTATACTGTTTTCCTCTACAGTATGCTAATCTATTGTTGCGCATTCGCCCCGGGCAGCGGCCGAAGAACGCCCAGCTGGGGTACGCGGTGAGGGGCAGGACAGGAGTGGAAGTGGTCAGGGTGGGGTATAGGAAGGCCGCTGACCAGTGCAGCTGTCCCACAGTGAAACGGGCGTATAGTCTGGAGAGATTGCCCTTTTTCCATGTAAATAATTCCCTGGTTCTGCACCCCTGGGCGTTTCTCTCTCTCTCTCGCTCGTTCGCTCGCTTGCCCTCTCTCTCGCTCTCCCCCCCCCTCTCTCAATTCAATTCAAGGTGCTTTATTAGCAGGGCTCGTCGTGTGTCTCTCTCTGGTTGGGGCGCGGGAGAGCTTGCTGGCAGGTGGTGACGGAGAAGAAAATAAAGGCAGCTTTTAACTCCGCAAGTCTGAGTTTTTGTGTCTGTCCATCGAAAACCTGTTTATATGTGACCTTCCAGAACACCTATTTGTTTTCTTCCTAGCACAATTTATGAGCACTCTGTGATTAAATTAATTCTCATTACACTATCACTCTCACTCTGCATAACAAGGAAGATTAATAAACATAAGGTTGTTTAATGACAATCTATTGTATATCTCATGGCTAAATAGTCAAGTCTATCCAAAAGAGAAAACATCGACTTAATTTAAACTCCAGCGAAAGTATTAATTTTTTTTAATTATTTTTTTAATTACCATACTTTTATGGTACATGACTTTGCTAAAATGTATTTAAAAATAAAAACTATTACAGAGAGAGAGAGACACACACACACACAGTTTTTCATTGTCAAAAAGTAATTGTTTTTTTACTTTGTCAGCACACAGACAAACGCAAACGCGTTTTTAATAAAATGCTTTCATTCATTCTTAATCTGACTCACATAACTCACATTCCCGAATGCTCCCCGCCCCGCTCAACAATCCTAGGAAGAACACGAAACAGCCTGTTAATAAAATTGTATCTTTTTTGATGAGTTTCAAAGGACAAACACAGCTGTATGAGCTCCATGGATCAGGACAGGAGGCTCTACTGTACACAGAGAGGGGTGGTGGAGCTGACCAGTGGAGCTCATACAGCTGTGTTTGTCCTTTGAAACCCATCAAAAAAGATACACTCACCGTCGTTAGAAAGCATCTTGCATCACATTGCTTGAAAAATAATTTTATTTTGAGAGACTGGATAAGTACTTTGTTTTTTAACTTCCTGAAAAACAAGTAATAATTTAACAATATATGTAACACGTTTGCGTTTGTTTGGGAGCTATATTACAGTATGTATTTTTCATATATAAGATATAATGATGTGTTCCTGCTTACACATTGCACGACTTTAAAAGCTATAAAAACAGGTTTCGATTCGTGTCTTTTTCACATTATCTGGCGAGCCTTGTTTTGTCAAAGAACCAGAGATCATCTCGCTTTCAGAGGACAGCACAGACTCAGAAGGCCGCAAAGATACTACAGTAGCAAGGGCTAATTGCACTATGGACCACACAAAGACACGTAAAATAGTCTTCTTTAGGTGTGAGGGCAGGAGTGGATCGCAGCAGGCATACACAGCAAATAACAAGGAAACAAAGAACAGGGCAGGTGAGATGAGTATCCATACAGTGAGTGATCAGAAAAAGGAAACAATTGTTACGCCCGGCTTTTCGACACAATTTTTATTTAACTTGCTAATGCATCAGACACATTTCCTTGCGTATTGTGTTTTAAATAAGATAGGAGTGTCTTTCCCAGGTATTAGCTCATCTGTATGGTGCAAGTTTATCTGTACCATACTGTATACAGGCACAGACTTCAAGCTGCACCACTGTATCGCTTTGGTAAGGAGACAGACTATGGCCAAAATCACGAAGACTCTCTCACACCAAATAATGAAGATGAAAAGAAATGGGAAGTCAACACGAGACATTGTACAGCATTTGGCTTCGATGGACATCTTCGTTTGTGAAAGCACAGTGAGATGACATTATAAAGGGGAGAGGAGACAAAGAGAATCTAAATCGAGGATGATTCAAAGGTAAATAACTTTCTAAAAATACTTTTCTTGCATGTAAATACAACTACGCACATTATTTTTAAAACTAACTGTTGATCTCTTTTTTTTCAAGTCCTATTATGCGAGCTATCGACAGACTGACGGATGAAAATGATGAGCTACCGGCGATGCAAGTCCAAAGACGGCTACGGGCTGACCTCGGTGCGAGCGTGAGTCCGACATCGATAAGAAGAGTGCGCAGAAGGCTTGGATGGAGATACAAAAAAACAAACACATGCCCCATGATAAGGGTAAAAAACAAAAAGGAAAGACTCAAACAAGCGCTCCAATGGATTGAACAGGGGGAGGCATTTCATGATGTACTTTTCACTGATGAAACAACAGTCGCTCTGGAAAGTTTTCAACCATGTCATTTTGTAAAAAGGGGAGATATGTGGCCAAGCCAAAGCCCAAACATCCACTGAAGGTTCACGTCTAGGGGGGGGTATATCTAGAAGAGGCCCGGGACCACTTCTTATTTTTGAATGAATTATGGATCGTGAATTCTTCGAGGAAGTCGTGGTCACACAGCATGCCGCTCCATATATCAGGGAGCACTTTGGATCAAGGCACCGTCTCTTTCAAGACAACGATCCGAAACACACAGCAGCAAGGGCGAGGCTTATAGCAGAAGGAGTGAACTGGGTGAACACTCCAGCCGGCATTCGGATAGGACGGACCCAAAAACCGACTTGCGGAGTTAAAAGCTGCCTTTATTTTCTTCTCCGTCACCACCTGCCAGCGAGCTCTCGCGCGCCCCGACCAGAGAAAGAGACACACGACGAGCCCAAGAGAGAGAGAGAAAAAAACACCCAGGGGTGCAGAACCAGGGAACTATTTACATATTAAAACTATTTCCCAAATTTAATATGTGCTTTTCTATATTTATTGTCAATTAATTGTCCATAATATTGCTATTCTATTTTTTAAAAGAAATGTATGTTAAAAGAAAAGTTGTGGCGCTGGCTGGATTTGAAGATACAACTTCTGGTTTACAAGTCAGGCACCTAGACCACAGTACCACCTGCAAGGTCGCATGAGAAGTGGTGAAACAGCCCTACACAAACAGTATCAACAGACATTGTACAGCATGTACCATTCTTGTGTTGCAGTACATGAATATATCGTTATTAATTTCTTTAGATGCGCGATTCCATATCATATTCCCTATTAATCAAATTCTAAAAGTATGCTTGTTGACTCCGGTATCGAGCGTATTCGCAGAAAAGCTTAAAACTACCACTTTTTATACACGTTATTTCACGTTAGTTAAAGACTTCGATGCTTAAAATGTTTAGGGAGAAATGGAATACTGGTGTGTATTTTTTCTTTAAAGTACCGAGACCAGCCATATACTGTATGTTTATGTTCCAAAATTAATATCGTTTATGGCCTTCACACATGTTATGCTCCTATTCTTTTTATGCTCAGCTACTAAGATTTCCCTTCAGTGGTAAAATTCCATATAAATATTCAATACTTAAACGGGCACAGTAAAGACATTAAATATACATACTGTAAACATTCTCAAAAATTACTGTACTTTGCATGATTGGAAACAAATGCGTGATTGCGAAATGCTGTGGTGTTACAAAGACAAAGACGGTCAATGAAATAAAGAATGTGGACCAGGGCAATTCTTTGAGTTTACAGCTTGTCCAAGGTCATTCATTATTAATACTATTAGTAATATCTTTGGTAAAGACTTTGATGGCGACAGCTCAAACATGAGAGGTTGAGCTTTATTAGCTCCACCTTGCGGAAATTGGTCTCATGCAGTACTATACGAGAATTTACGGTATTAATATGGTAACTTGCGGTACACTGCGTCAAGCGCACCGGAAAATAATGCGGTATCGCCCGCTTGTTTTGAATGGCTGCATCTGTACATTTCAATTACACATGATGTGTTCTGTTCTTACTGAGGATTCTAATATGTTGTTAAGAGATCAAAAGGAAACATATTTTCTTCTTTTGAGCCCTGCATAGTTTTCTATTTTAAGAGTTTTATTTCCTCCCAGTTTTCTCTATATTACTCATCTTTGTGACAAACATAGTACAGAAGCTGTTTAACATTTGGTTCTGACTGCAACTCACACCTCTGAGTGCCCTTTTATTAATGAAAGGACAATATGGTGCTGTACCTTGGCTATCACAAACCCGTCTATTAATTAATCTATTATTGGCAGGAGGTAAGCTAAGAACTTAGAAATGTTATGACGCTTTGAATCAAAAACTGTACAATACCATATATCTCCATCTGTTTTTGTAATTAATGTGATCCGCTACACCACTCATACTCATTCATTTTAAGGGTTTTTTGTAAACCTTTTGGCCGTGGGTCTTTGATAATGTCGTACTCAATGACAATGTGTGTGCTCCAGGTTCCCTGGTAACAGTTTTATTCATAGGAAATCCTTTACCTCATTTTTGACTGGTGGATAAACTTTCTGCTGTATTTGTGTCATACACACCGTATCTCACTCTTTTTAGTACCCTCAGTATCATTACTTATACCATGTTAACATAATATGTTTGTTTAGCCCTTCTTCTTTCTGGATGTTTCACTTTATAATTGACCTTCCTAATTCTCTGAATCCCTTAATAAGGCTCTAGCGATTTAAGAACAGACATTCCACTGTAGGAACAACAAAGAGTACCCCATCTCCCAGTTTAGTGATCTGGTGTGTTACTTGTACCTGTCTTGGTTGCTCTCTGACAATAAGTATTTTTTCTATATTGTTGTCTTCCAGTCTAAACCTGACCAATGGGGGGCAGTGCTGAGGGCTCAGTGACACAGAATCTGGAACAGACGTTTCACGCACCGTTGAGGTGGCGTCTTCATCCACTGGCGATTTTAACTACATTGTTCTGCGTATCACTGTTGCCAGTAAGGTAAGCCTAAAATATGGAATATATAAGGCTTGTCTGGTCTTAAAATTCAACAGAAAGACTATTGCTGTGTTGCACCCTTAACAAAGTGTGCCATCTGCAGATAGTTTTGCTGTCTGAAAGAGTTAGTGTTTAATTGTACTACTGAAGATTAGCATGATTCTGGACCATTGATTAGGCATTTTCCATAATGTCCATAATGAAGGACAGTAGATATACAGTAATATTGTGACGACATGCACAATCACACCACTCATTTTCAAAATGAGTGAGATCTGTATTGCGTTACGTCTTGCAAGGAAAATTAAGCGTTTTGTCACCTTTGCCCATTCAGGTGACAGACTTCAGCCCACCAGTTTGCAACATAACTTGGGTGACAGCAAACTGTACAGAGGACTGCAGCCTGAAAAACTGGGAACTCTCAGCCAACCTGAGTGACGGGAGAGGGTCAGGAATCCAGAGTGTGTACTCCTGCCTGGGCAATGGCTCACTCAGTATCACACGATCACTGGACACAGAGGGCATCAACGTCACTGTGGCCACCTACAGTGCCACCTGTTGCTCCCCAGATGTAGAAATTATTGCTATTGCAGTGGATGCTGTGGGCAATGTGGGTACCTGCAGACACTCCATCAGGACCTCAGAAATATCAACTACTCCTCCCTCTTCCCCCACCACTACTACCACCACCAAATTCTACTCCACTAACACCACTATCTCTGTCTAAAGTTCTACTCTGTCTCTCTCTTCCACAACTGGAGGCTTCTCCTTCACTCTCAAACTGTGCGCAATGCTCTTCCTCACCATGACACTGTCACCTTGAGTTTTTAGCTCATGAACAGATAAAAAGCAGCGAGTATGTTACATGACAGTACCCTATATACATTTTAATTTCTTTAAAGAAAAAGACATTCAAAAATAAATGTAAAGAATAAAGAACATGACATAAAAGCATGTCAAGCATGTCATTATATGTAAGCATGTCATCTTAAAATCAAACTAAAAAAGTAAAAATAAAAAGAATGAAGCATCAGCAATTTGTGCTGTTCTGTTGTGCCTCTGTTCCTTATAGTGCCTTTGTGTTTGGAGAACTGCACAAAACTAGACAGCTCTCTGTGTTTCTCTCTGTTTGGATGCTGGCAGTGTTGGCTGCAGAGAAAGCTGGAATGCTGAGCTGAAGTAACGGAGACGTGTGTTTCAAGGAAACCTTTTGGGTTCTTTTTCCCTGATCTTTAAGAATAAAATAAGATAACAGTGGGTTACAAAAATAGTGAATATCGGAAATTGACCAAGTGGATAAATCAATAAGTAAAATAAATAATCATAACTCCCAACTTGTAAATGACTTTGCCAATAATATACCCTAAGGTTGGTATTGTTAAAGGCATTGTCTGGCACAGCTTTGGTGAAAAGAGTAAAGACTGGAACACTGGGTTAAACATTTCTTTATTAACAATGACTTTTACTCTATTAACTCATTAACAATTAACTCACACTAAACAAAACACAGCATAAACATACAACACATTACAATATCAAATTTTCAATTAAGGCACCCCAAAGTCCTAATGTCTTAACTACACAGAATCCATACTGCTACAAAGTATTTGACTCTTATATAACACCTACGAAGGCCAAAAGAAAAGAAAAGCTGCCTTCTAAACTAAACATAATACAACCTGCAGTTAAATCTCTCTCTACACACCTGGATACTACAAAATGAATTAACCTATCTCCCTATTCTTAAAATCTACCCACTAAGCAGGAGGGGCTGTTTTTAACAAAGAGATTCTTCACACAGGAAATCAATGCTCAACGTTTTCATAACAACAACAGAACAGCAAGCTCTCTTAACAAGGTTCAAATATGTGACTCCAATCTGGTCTTTCTGGATAATCAGGACAAGGAGCTCTTGCCACCTATCTTCCTCTCCTGTGTCACACTGTCTCATCTTGTTTTTCTTTTTCCTGTTTGTATCTGCTTGTTTTCATGCTGTTTCTGGACTCTTGATTGACAAGAATCATTTACCCAGAACTGAATATCAAGGGTAAACCAAGGTATACTTTACAATTGCTTTGATCACTGAATCTGGACCCCTACATCTCAGCAAACATCCCTTTGTTTCGAAGGTGGAAATGCTGACACTAGCCAGGTGTTACCCTAGATTCCTAAAGACACTTCAGGACATTATTTTAAAATTGAACTAATAGGAAGGATGTCTGAGTGCTCTTTTGGTTCTTTTGAAATTGTGCTCTGCATATATAGCACATAAACACATTTCAATGGGCTGTAAATAAAAGCACCCAAAAGACAAACAAAATATTTTCCAATACTCGGTGAGTATTGATATATGAGAATTGGAAGACTATACTGAAGTTTACAAAGCTTTATCTATGCACAGCTTCAGCCTTTAAAAGACTCTCAGACTTTACCAGATGCACTGCCTTGAAAAAGTATTCAGATTCTTCCTGCGATGTCCTATTTAGTAGTTAATAAAGTTAATAAAATGATGCATATGACATTTTAAAACATTTTATTCAAACTGAAAAGCTATAATGGTAATGTCTAGCTGGCCTAGGGATTGTTTTATTGATAATAAGTTTAATTTTCCATTCGAACTCAAAGGGACATTATATAGACAGATTTAAAGCAAAGCAAAGATTTAAGATTTTTATGAAACCAAATGAAAATATTTTCCCATCTCACTTGATTCCCTGTCCCTCTTTGAGAAACACTGTAAGAAAACCCCTAATAATCCATTCATACACCTTGTTTTCTTGTCTGGTAACATATTTGCCCTTATTAAAATTTTAAGGGTGAACCTTTTAGAGGAGCGCTCACTGGCTGATTAGATCACAACTAGATCTAGAGGTAAATTAATTATTGTATATGTTCAGCAGGAGTCTGCCCTAATGTTTCTTTATCTTTTCGTGCTTGAACCAAGATTGTTAACTCTGCTCTACTGTTTGCTCATACTTGAGAGCCAGCATTATTCTCACAACTCTGCTCAGGATTGTAGATCTAAGTCAGTGGTTCTCAAACTGTGGTACGCGTACCTGCAGTGGTACGCGGAGTGCCGCCAGGAGGTACACCAAATGACCCTGGAACTGTGTTGTGTGCACTGAAAAATCGGGACGGGTTTTCATATTTTGTATTTTAATACGTGTCGAATACGCAGCCTACATACTACGATACAGTGCGCGCTAATACTTCAGTGGACACAAGAGATACTCTGTAATTCTATACCACTCTATAGGAATGCATGCTATGGACGCAAGTGACCAATTGTATTTAAAAAAAAGCTACTGTATCTCCAGCAAATAGGGAGGTAGAAGAATGTGTGTGATTTTGGAACAATGCCAACGTTGTAAGCACAGGAATGCATAGAAATACGTGCTACGAATGCTGGTAATCTTTTGAGCACAGGAAAGCGTGATAGACAACAGAAAAATATTTAAGAACTGTTCTAAGTTAATTTGAGAAAAATACACCGGGCGTCTCTGTGTTTTGCTCCCATGTGCATGAAATAAAAACTTGAAATAAATACGGAAATAAAAACGGAAACACGGAAAAATGCAAGCTTGCGGATTGCTAAAGCAGGTAAGCCACACTATTTTTGAAGAACCTTATTTACCGTTGACAAAAGAGCTGACACGTATTATGTGTGGAGAAAAAGCTGCTAAACAGCTCAACCTGCTGCCCCCCCGAAAGACACAGTCACTCATAGAATTATTGAAATGAAGGATTATATTAAAAGTACACTAATAGAGTTAAGATGAGCAGATGTTTTTCACTGCAATTAGATGAGTCTGTAGTCGATTTGGCCAATTTGCTCGTTTTACTTTAGATACGAGTTTGAGGGCATGTCCCATGAGGACTTTCTGTTCTGTAAGCCGCTACCAACAGGAACTACAGGAGAGCACATATTTCAGCTTCTGAATGAATTTATCGAAGAGAATGGCCTCGACTGGATAAAATGTGTCGGAGTTTGTACAGGCGGTGCTAGAGCGATGACAAGCCGACACAGCGGTGTAGTTGCACGCTATAGAGAGGTTGCTGCAGAAATGAATGGACGCATTGCAACATCCACCGCGAGACTTTTGCAGTCAAGAAAATGCCTGACGATTTAAAATCTGTTAGACTCTGTTGTGAATTGTATCAAGGCTCGAAAAATTAATTCACATCTGCTTTGCTCGACTAAACAGGCTCACCCCTCTCACTGAAATGGTGTTTTTTTATTATTTTTATTTGTTGTTGTTACTGTTTTTTTCTGTAAAACACTTTGAGAAGCCACCTTTAAAGGCGCTATATCAAATAAAGTTTATTATTATAATATTTATTATATGTATGCGCGCTCATGTTGGTCATTGAGAATTTCTGGGGTTCCTATGAGATGATGACTTGTAGGTGGTACTTGGATGCTTTGGTTGGATTAGGGGTGGTACTTGGTCCAAAAAGTTTGAGAACCACTGATCTAAGTAATTTGGGACTTCAGGAGACTGCATTCTTCAATCCCCAATTTTCCCCAGGTTGGGGGGGGGGGGGTTGTATCTATATTCAGTGTGAAAAGGACTTACTACGAGACATTGCATCAGAAACATTGCAGTTACCGTGTAAAACCGAAGGAGCATTGATAAAAATATCCCCAGTTAATACGAGATAATTTCTCATTCTAAGGGTCTATTTTCCCAAACTGAAAAAAAGAGATGAGACATAAGATAACGCAGAGATTCTGTTTATCTGATGTTCTAATTTGGTGACACAAAACAAAAGTATGGGTGAAACAGCCTATAGTTGGGAACTAACTCACAGTTGCTCACAAATGTTCAGAGGCTTAAATTTAACATGACATAAACTGATCATTAAAAACAGAACAGGTACATTACAAGTTCGTCACCTTACATGTTCATTCGTGGACTTACATTCCCAAAAGTCTCCTTGAATCCTACAATATTATGAAGAACATATAAAATTCAGGTGGATGCTGCACATTGGTGGTGGTGGAGGGGAGTCCACATTACCTGTAAAGCGCTTCGAGTGGAGTGTCCAGAAAAGCGCTATATAAGTGTAAGCAATTATTATTATTATTATTATTATTATTATTATAATTCAATAGACTGTATGTTCAATGAGCAACAATATAATTATTGCTCATTTATTCAGCAATTTATTCAGTCAGCTCTTCGTCCCTGAAATCCTGTAATGAGTTATTCCTTAATGACATATGTTGTAAGGAGAGAGAGTAGTGGAGTGCACAAGTTCAGTTACTGCGATGATTTTTGCATGAATTTTCTACAAAAGACATTTTTGTAGAAACAAAAATTGTTTTTAAACATGTCCGTTTTGGACATGTTTAAAATGTGGGATAACCAACAACAATTCTGCTGTGATTACCTACAACTACATGAGTGTGTGTTAGAACTCGGTATTGCACCTGTGCGTTTGAAGACAGACTGTGGCAAGTACAACAGTAAAATGGGTGCAATTCTGGTTTTTCATATGTATTTCACTTGTAGTTCACTGCAGTACTGAAAAGTAATTGATTAAGTAAAAGAAAACTAAAAGTAAAAAGAAACTAAAAAATTACCCAGGAGCTTGTACAATGTAACATTATTCCTACAGAAACTCTATTTACTTTACTTGCCACGGTGTTTACTTACCACAGTGCTTCTAATTTACAATTTGGATCGCTCTGAGCTGCAGACAAGAGTTTCTTTCCTGAATCACCCAAATTATTGTCACTTAGATCCAGCTCTCTCAAACGTGAGTGTAGTGATCGAACAGCAGTGGACAGATCTTCACAGCATCTCTCAGTTAGCCCACATTCCGCCAGCCTGCAAATGAACAGGAGTGCAATTCAAGATCTGTGGAGCTCATCCACATCTTTTTAAATCCATTCTATAAAACCAAACCAATTACTGAAATTGTGAGAGACATGCTTTCTCAAAATGTTAAATTAATACCATTCTAATTTTGTCAGCATGATTCTAATCAAACAAATATTTTTTGTGACTGACACCAGAAGAAGGCTCCACAGCCGAAACATTGTTTCCTTTCTTCTCTTTTCAGCATGGGATAAACATTTACTTGTTCCTTTGCATGCTAAAGCAGCTACCTACTTGAACTACAAATAATTATTAGCTTTGTAACAAATCCAGTATAGTAATACCTAATTAACAAGAATAACATCATGTAGCCTCCTTTGTACTCTCATTGAAAACATGAGCAAATCAGGGGATTATCATTCTAACTATCCAATCTACATCACAAAATAGATTTCATGGTTTGGTGTGGAATGAAGAGCCTATCTGAGCAAACATCAAGAGGAGCAAGACTTCCAGGTCAATGCTGCTGACGCTGCCTCTGTTGTGTCCAGCAGCCTGGCTTCAACTTACAGGGATGACGGGGTCAGGTTCTGTAGGAGTCTTGTCTGGAGAGTATATCCTTGACATGGCTTTGTCTAGTTCGTTTTTAGATCTGGGTTGATATGAGAGTGAATACAAACCAGGAGAAGATAACTGCCCACTGTGCCTGTCTAGAATTCAATCTCTTGACCTTAATGTAATCAAGGTTTTTATTATCTATGAATACTACTAAGGAGAGTGAGGTTCCCTCTGGGATATGTCACCATTTTTGAGACCATCTTGACTGCCAGCTGCTCCCAATTGACCACACTGTAGTTCGGCTCTGCAGCGGACAATTTTCAAGAGAAGGAGGCACAAGGGTGGAGTTTGGCTATGTATAAAAAGGGCTGTGATTGCTATACAGTTCACCCAACATAGACACAAATACCCTCAAATTAAAGTTGACATTCTGCACTTTAACCTTAGTCATTGTTTCATTTCAAATCCAAAGTGCTGGAGTACAGAGCCAAAACAAAAAAAAACTGTCACTGTCCAAATACTTACGGACTGCACTGTAAAATATACAGACCCGATTTGTTTGCATCTATGTTATTTCAGTGACTGGAGCACAGACAAAGCTGCCATATACTGTGTGTATGCTCTGTTATACTTTCAAACACATAAAAAATAAAACCCGATTACTGATCTTTTTGATTTTCTATTGAAGTTATCTCAGAGTGTTGCATGGATATACAGAACTTAGAAGAACATTAATGTCCATTTTAGGCTTATGCTGTTCTAACAGTATGTTCTATTGTTTGTTTTTATTGTGAATCATTATTTTTTAGGCTGAAGTCTAGTTATATTTTATTTTAGAATTAATCAATACTGTTGCATCACATTAAAAATGGAGAAAAGTAATATGTATTCAAATAATAGCCACTTGGAGCTGTATTTTGGGGAGATCAGTTGTCCAAGAAGTGGCCACAGTGCCTCCTGCCCTCCTGTCTGAGTGTTTGATTGACGGAATTGAAGCATGATACCACCGGAAGGACTGAAAGACTGTTAATAAACACTGAAGACTCAGAAAGTAGAAACCCCTCATATAAGTGTGAACACATAATTGCCAGCAATGCAGGACCAAATTAATCGTAAGAGCTGCATGTTTTGAATACAGTCCAGCAGAAATACTTTGCCATGTGCTAATACTAAAAATTGACTTTCACAGAAATTACTCAATGTTATCTTACCCCAGTTCTTCCAATATACAGTTGGGATCCTTCAGAGCTTTACAGAGCAGTTTCACACCTGAATCACCCAAATTATTGTTATTCAATTCCATCACTCTCAGACTGGAATGCTGTGACTGAAGAACAGAAGCCAAGTCTTCACAACATCTCTCTGTTAATCCACATTCCGTAAGCCTGCAGACAAAACAAGGGTGCATAATGCCTCACATACTGCACACGCAGAAAATTCATCCAATGCGGACATGCAGCAACAATTGTGTGCCAGAATCCTCAAAATACAGCAGGACAGGTGAAGAACTGAGAAATTATATGACTATCTGAATTAAGGAAAACATTCTAGAGTGGACATTAGTCAGTTAACTAACTACCCCACCCTTACTCTTACACACAGCTCCCAGGAATATTTAATGACCAAGAAATCAGTAACTTGTTGTAACATCTTCTCTGAATGACACCCGCCTCCTGCTGCACCGGACTCCCAGTCACCACGCTGTAGAATTCTTTAGAGAATTTCTAGAGAAAAATCCTACCCTGCACGAATCAAGTGTCTCAGAATCCATATGAACTGCCAAGAGACTATTAGAAAACAGTACAAGAAGAGTTGAAAAGAAAGATTTATACATTTCAGAAAAGCAGAAGTAATAAGACAGTTTTAACAGGAAGAATGTGATTAATTAAATACGGAATCAGTAGCAAATGAGTGGCAAACTTTTAAGAAAGTCTGCTTATAGCCAAATTTCTCCCAAAAAGTAAACCTAAGCCTCCCTTGTACCCATCTGCAACATCATCTGTGGACTGAGCAGAACTCACTTTCTCTTTGCAGTTTTTTTTATGGATACCCCTGCTTTAATGCTTTAATGTATGGCCAGCAGCCATATCACCCTGCAACTCACAACTTAACTGAAGCTAAGCAGGTGTGAGCCTGGTCAGTACCTGGAAGGGAGACCTCCTGGGAAAAACTAAGATCGCTGCTGGATGAGGTGTTAGTGGGGTCAGCAGGGGGCGCTCACCCTGCAGTCCATGTGGGTCCTAATGCCCCAGTATAGCGACGGGGACACTATACTGTAAACAGGTGCCGTCCTTCGGATGAGACATAAAACTGAGGTCCTGACTCTCTGTGGTCATTAAAAATCCCAGGGTGTTTCTTGTAAAGAGTAGGGATGTAACCCTGGTGTCCTGGCCAAATTTCCCATTGGCCCTTACCAATCAGGGCCTCCTAATAATCCCCATCTATGAATTGGCTTAATTACTCTGCTCTCCTCCCCACTGATAGCTGATGTGTGGTGAGTGTTCTGGCGCACTATGGCTGCCGTCGCATCATCCAGGTGGGGCTGCACATTGGTGGGGGTGGAGGGGATCCCCATTACCTGTAAAGCGCTCTGAGTGGAGTGTCCAGAAAAGCGCTATATAAGTGTAAGCAATTATTATTAATGCAATTTTTTATTTTTCACTGAACGTTCCATAAAAAAGGAAGGAATTTAGTTCATTTTATTCTTTCATTTGGTAAATCTCCCCAATTTTCCTTTTCCTTCTGCTGGCTGGCCTCCAGCAGGGCCTCTGTGGAGAGGATCCTCTCCTCCAGCTGTCTCTTCTCAGCGCCCGTCTTACTGAGCTAGACTCCCCACACGAGCCCGGCTGTCCTTCAGGTCTGTCCCTGCACTCTGACTAGCAGGGACACCCTGCAGAACTGTGTTTGTCTGGCCTGTTCCAGGAGCCCACCTGGAGCCCACCGTTGCTGTTCTGAGACTTCCTGAGCTTCTCGGTCATTTCTTTTAGATGTGTCCGCAGCACGTATTCGCTTTCTGCCAAGCTAAACTGCAGCCAACTGACAGCAGGCTGAACATGGGCAACTACCCTGGACTGCAGGCTCTTCCTCTGCTGATTGTCAGCCTGTAGGGCCTCATTCTCCTTCCTTAGCTGCTAGATCTATTTTTGGTGGAGTCTTGACAAATCTTTACAACTCAGCTTTTTCTTCTAGCTGGTTTTCTATCAGGTGGACGATGTCTGAAGAATTCTCCATAATCTAAATAGGCTCTTTCTTCAGCTTCTCCCAGTCTCTGAGTCTCTGCTGGGTCTCAGCCATGTAGACGTCTTCAGCTGGGCTTCTGGATACTTTCTCATTTGGCCTTCTTTCCCTCTAGGAATTCTTGAGATGGTCTGAGCTTGTCCCACACAAGATCAGAGCACACTGAAGTTGCATCGAGTTTCTACTGCACTTCTTTAGGACCAACTGCCAAAGGCCACTGCCCTGCCATGGACTTATAACTATTCATCTTCGCTGGGGGCTGTGACCTTTGATACCCCCCAGCTTCTCCTGATGCTTCAGTTCCAGCACATGTTTTCTATTTTTTCCATCCTCCCCTTGCAGGAGGATCTATGGGCAGGTTTTGCAGTAGACTCTGTCTGTCTAGCCTTCGTCCTTGAGATAGAATGAATATAGTGGGATCCCCTCAAGTGCAAGCTGCCTTTGTTCATTCTCTCTACACCTCTATGTGCAATGAGTCCAGGCCACAGCTGTCATGACATCAATGGCTCACCTCTGAAAAAGTTCATCTGCCTTCAGAAAATCCATGTAAGATTGATTTTACATACAAAAGTGTGAAAACCAAACCTCCTAAAGTAACAACCAAGCCAGGTAGAGACCTACACTAGGAACAAGGTCTATTCCCTGCTGAAAAGAGAAGAAAAGAAATACAACGTTTCGGCTGTGGAGCATTCTTCAGGCGTGTGAGATGATGGGGTTTATTATCCTTCTCTGCTGTGAGGTTAGTTATGAAGGGAAGATGATATGGAGCTGTTTCCTGTAAAGATTCCTTAGCTTCTTTGATACTGTTGTCAGAAAGGGTAATCTGCTGTTTGAGGAGGAGAGTGGTAGAAAGCATTAGTTTCCTCGAAAATTGTTATAGAAGTCTGTGAGTGCTACTCTGGGTGGTGTCAGAGTTGTAGGAACCAAGAGATTCGAGCCTAAGGTGTCTGTTCGCCAAGCCAAGCTTTATTGTATGCATACAAGGAACCACAATAAGGACTACTGTTACAGTAGCTCAAAGGGAATATGTCTTTGAGGTACTTTCTCAAGAAACTCAAGGACTCAGAGAGCAATTAAAATATTCCTTCCTTATCAGGGAGTTCGGTACCGAGAGGGAGAAGCACCTGTGCTCAAGCAAGCGCGGAGGTTAGAGTTTAGCATGTGAGTTCAGCAGGAGTTCACATCTCCTACCACTATATGGGTACAGAGTATCATACAGATCCTGCTAGCAGACTCCAGAGTTAAAAGGAAAAGGTGTTACATTTCAGACTAAATCTTTTATGAATGATATTATAACGACAACATCTGTAAAGGAATAGGAGGTAGTTAGAAAGCCTGGTCTTGGAACAGATCGCTGTGAAAAGACAGAATGATGGTTTGGTGAGAGAAGGGGGCAAGTAGCCCAGGGAGGAGAAGAATGACGAAGAGATCTAGAAAAAGATTTAGCAGAAGGCATAGTGGGTCACAGCGGAAATAGGCTGAAGTGGTTCAAGCAGGGAGCTGCGTCAACATGCGCAGGCTGCAAAGGAACAAGTGAAGGTTTATTCCATGCTGAAAGGAGAAGGAAAGAAACACAACGTTTCGGCTGTGGAGACTTCTTCGGGTGTATGATGCAACGCAGGTACAGAGACGCAGTCGTACAGTCAGACAGCCAGAGGTCTTTGAAAATGAAAGAACAACAATTGATACAGAGCATATGAAATGGCATGTGTGGATTTCATTAGGACTTTGATCAAGTATCTCATGAAAAGATTAATACTCAAATTGCAAGTAGTGGAACTATGGCTACTCACTATACTCAAACGCAGGAAGTATAATCCTTTACACACAAAACAATGCTGAGAATATTCTTGACACTACTGTCTTGTTCCTGAATATGCAGTAGCAGAAGAGTCTTGCCTTGTTTTCCTTATAAAGAGTGTTTTTTTCCCCACAGAAATAACTCACCACAATATTTCTAATTTACAATTTGTATTCGTCAGAGATTCAGACAAGAGCTTCACTCCCGAATCATGAAGAATATTATCACTCAGCCAGAGGAGCCTCAGGCTCGAATGTTGTGATTGAAGAGAACAGGCTAGATCTTCACAACATCGCTTTGTTAATCCACAGTTCATCATCCTGCAATCAAAAATAAGCACCATCACTCAGAATAGTCCCTTATACCACTATATATGTATTAATGTACTCTGCTACATCATCATACTTCATGTTAGGTTGACAAAATCAGAAGATGATCTCAAAAGGTATGCTGAGGCGCTTACATGAAATTAGGGCTATGTCCTGTGCATATGTGTGGGAATACTCATGTCACAGACATGTAAACTATCATTTCTTTCATTTTAAAGGCCACAAAGACAGTGGCTTGTCCTACCTAAACAGTCTGACTAAACTCTCTGTTGTATACAGGTTGTACAGTAGTGTTGTATACAGGCTGGCCAGGTATGAGGAAGACACTTGGGGCTGTAGAACTATTTAATACAGGGTGGCCGGGTGAGAGAGACACCTGGGGCTGTAGAACTATTTAATACTGGGTGGCCGGGTGAGAGAGACACTTGGGGCTGTAGAACTATTTAATACTGGGTGGCTGGGTGAGAGAGAGAGAGAGACACTGGGGGCTGTAGGAGTGTAGAATACAGGCTGGCCAGGTGAGAGAGAGATTGTATTTCCACCGTTGAAAGAGTTTCTACTCTTGAAGTGTCACTGCTGTTTTTTCAGTTCTCTGTAGTGAATATTTATTCTTTCAAATTTGTTTTCGGTCTCACTCTGGGCATTTTTCAGCTATTCTTGTCTGCTCTTTTCCTTGTCTTTTCTTTTCTATCATTTTCCTTAATATCTCCATAAAACCATTGAGGACTTAATTTCTAGTCTTGGATTTCATTGGTTTAGGGATGGATTTGTCATGAGCCATTGTGTTTTTTACGGAAGATTATCCTTCCTCTATCAACTCTGTATCCATCTCCGTTTCCAGTTCACTGCCTGTAAGAGCTGCCTCATTTCTTCATAGTCTGCTTTTCTAAAATTAACTCAAATTTCACAATCACACTTCAGAAATTGATATTAGATATCACAATAAGCTGTTTTATCACAACTTCCCAGCATTTTTGGTGAATGTATTCATTTAATTAAGTGCTTCCTTTTTGAAAGGATTAGGTCAGAAAGGCTCCTGAAGCTGCCAAGCCATTACTGCTTAAAGTCCTCATTAGGCCCAGGCATCTCTCATTTGCAACTCAGTACCATTTATATTGTTCAAATACAGGGAAGAATGAATGTTTGAACAGAGGGAGGGGTAGTTTGTGTACAACAGAGAGGACTGTTATTGTTCAGAGGGAGAGGTGTTCAGGTGTTCCTGGGAAGATGGAGTCTATAACTAAAATTTTTCATTTTACTGTAAGTATAACTTTGCAATTTTCGTGTACATGATCATTGATCATTTGCCAAACCTTTATTTTTCCAACTTCAATTTAACAATTTCAGGTTGCATCCTACAATTATTGCAATTGATGTCTATTCTGTCAAAATTGAAAAACCTTGGGGTTATATTCGATTCTGGCTTAACATTCGACCCACATGTGCAGCATACTGTCAAAACATCTTTTTTTCACCTCAGAAATATCGCTAGACTACACTCTATGTTATCACTAACTGTGCCTGAAAAGCTGATCAACACATTTGTGTTCTCTCGAATTGACTACTGTAATGCTCTACTCGCTGGGGTATCTAAATCTACTGTGAACAAACTGCAGTATGTTCAAAATTCGGCAGCCAGAATCCTGACCAAGTCTAGTGCAAGTGTTCACATTACTCCTATCCTGGAGTCCTTGCAATGGCTTCCAGTCAAATTTCATGTAGACTTTAAAATCCTTATGCTCACCTATAAGGCTCTGCATGGCTTGGCACCTCAGTACCTGTCTGAACTATTATCGCCCTACTCCCCACCTCGCAACCTTCGCTCTTCTAATTCTGCTCTCCTTACTGTCCCCCAAGCCCGTCTACATTGTATGGGTGACAGAGCCTTCTCCTGTTATGCCCCCAGGCTCTGGAACTCTCTCCCCAAGGATATCAGAGAGTCGCCTTCTCTAAACTCCTTCAAATCCAGACTCAAAACCCTCTTCTTCAGAAAAGCCTTTACTTAACTGGTTCCATTCTTTACCCCTCTGCTTTTCTTAGTACCACCATCTATGGTCTCCTCTTTATATCGTAATTGTGTTTTATCTTGTGTATTCTTCTTATTTATTGTTGTTGTCATCTTGTAAAGCGCTTTGAGAAGCCACCTTTGAAGGCGCATATAAAATAAAGTTTATTATTATTATTATAACTTTTTTCTCTTAGGTAAAACCTACCTCAGTTTTTCTAATTTACACTTAGGATCCCTCAGAGCAGCAGACAACACTTTCACTCCTGCATCACCCAGTGTGTTGTCACTTAGATCCAGGTCTCTCATACTGGAATATTGCGTCTGAAGAGCAGAAGCCAGATCTTCACAACATCTCTCTGTTAACCCACATTTTAGCATCCTAAAGAATAAAAGACAAGAGCACCGATCACATCCTTCTTTGTTACACTGCCTTAGCCAGCAACCATGTTACCCTGCAGCTCACAACTGGGAGACCTGCTGGGAAAAACTAAGGTTGCTGCTGGAAGAGATGTTAGTGTCGCCAGTAGGGGGCACTCACCCTGCGGTCTATGTGGGTCCTAATGCACCAGAATAATGATGAGGACATTATACTGTAAAAAGGTGCCATCCTTTGGATGAGGTGTAAAACTGAGGACCTGACTCCCTCTGTTCATTAAAAATCCAAGGGTGTTTCCCAAAAAGAGTAGGGATGTAACCCTGGCATCCAGGACAGATTTCCCACTGCCACTGGTATTTACCCATCAGGGCTTCCTAATCTCCATCTGAACTGGCTTCATCACTCTGCTCTCCTCCCCACTGAGAGCTAATGTGTGGGGAGCGTTCTGGTGCACTATGGCTGCCATGGCATCATCCAGGGGGGGCTTCACATTGGTGGTGGTGGAGGGGATCCCCATTACCTGTAAAGCGCTTTGACTGGAGTGTCCAGAAAAATGCTAGAAAAGTGTAAGCAATTATTATTATTATTACACTAAAAATAATTTTAAACAATAACGAAAACAATTTTAGTTACTCCACACCTGCGAACATTCACTTACATTTTTGATGCTATTCTTACAAAATGGGAGTGAAACTACCCTGTTGAAGAGTGTCAGGTAAATTTGTAGTACATGTGAAGTGGGACATGTGTTCTTTATATACTTTGGCAATGCTCTGGTAACAGAGTAATTAATCAGTCAGGCACAGTCAAGACAAAAATTTACTAACAACAATCAAGGCACAACATACAGTATGCAAATATTTTTATATTGGCTCTGAGTTTCAGAGGCCAATGTCTTTCAGACCCACAAAATCCAATATCCTAGCCCTCCAAAACTCTACCAATACTGTAACAGGTCAAAAAGATAAATAAAAACCTGCAACCTAATAACTGAATTATAAACAGAATGAAAACGTCCTACAAAACAAATGCTCAAAAATGAGAGCCCCTGTTCTGTAGGGGAGAATGTTCCTCTTCTGAGGGTTCCACAATACAGGAAATCAGTATTTATAACTCCACCGCCCTCCTCTCTCTGCTGAACCAACTTGGCTGACAACAGAACCATGTGCCTGCCACACTTGTTGTCTGACCTTTGGGTCTTAAACTTTTTCCCGAAGCGCCGAGTTAGGGGTGAGCCCGAATATAATTCCTCTCCTGTATTCCATGAAATGGGGGAATTGTGAACTCAACCTGCAGCCTTGGGATGGCACCTGCACTGCCAGTGACAGCAGCAGGAGCAGAGGGGAGCTTTTCAGGGCTCAAGTTGATTAAAACACCTGAGGTCAAAAATATAGGCAAATTAATTTATAGAACGTTTTTTATATATACTATATTAGTATTATATATACTTTCACAATTCTCAGCCTTACTGATTTCACATCCCTTGCTATTGAGTGCTCTTGTTTGATGAAGAAGGTAAATGCAGGATTAAAGAGAAGAAAATAGCAAAGAGGAGACGGGGAGGAGTGAGGAGAGAGATATGAAAAAAAGAAGTGAAGGGAGGGCTATGGAGACAAAAGAATGTTATTTTTTTATATTGTCTCTTGTATCAATCATTCTCCTGCAATAATCCTACTGAGGTGATAAAATTAAAAAGCAGAAACTGTTCCATTCTCACCATTCACAATCATCGAATAATTAACTAATTCACCTCTTGTGTGTTTTTAGAGGCCTAAATTGTGCATCTTAAACAAACAAGTTGATTATATTATCAATCTTTTCTTAACCCAGTCTGCCACACCTTGATACCAGTTTGGACGCACTAAAACACAGGAAGATTCATGAAAGCAGTGGGGGACCAAATTGTCACTGAATGACTTCTTACCAAAGTGTTTTTAATTTACAGTTTGGATCCCTCAGAGCTGCAGACAGAAGTTTGACTCCTGAATCACCCACGTCATTGAAGCTCAGATCTAATTCTTCAAGACTGGAGTGTTGTGACTGAAGGACAGAGGCCAGGTCCTCACAACATCCGTCTGTTACACCACATCTTGGTAGCCTACAGAAACACATGGTCACAAACATCTTCATTTTAAGATTTCACCAATATTTGCTAACATATTTTTCTAAGTGTTGCACAACAGTACTACCTAGTGCAACATTTAGAAAACCAAATGACCATAAGATTTACACTTGTATTCTCTGCAGTACAGCAGCTGTTACCTAACTGGTTGGCTTTCCTAGTGCAATTGAGCATGATCATACTGGGTTAGACATCTATACATTGCACTGTCACCACCATAGTTACAAAGCACGTACTTTGCAATATGAGGCAATACGTCTCCATTATCTTGTACAAAAGTATGTGTGATGAGATCATAGCATTTATCTTCCTCTAAAAAGGTGCAGTGAATCCTTTTATGGAAGCCTCATTATTTGATAAAATATTGGTACAGATGTTTTTATCTTCCTAGGATAATAAGTAGCTTCCTATGAATATCTCCTTCCATCTCATTGGAAAAATATCATACAAAATCAAAAGATCACACCAGGAAAGAGAGCATATCATCCACATTTCTAAAGCCCTACTTTAGTAAGGCTTGTCAGGCTTTTGTAAATAAAGTAGGCTCCAGAACTAAAATTATATTATAACCTAGTAATCCCAAATAACAATAGGAATACATTATTTTTATCACAGAAATGTTTTTTTTTTCCAGGTAGAAGAAAACTATCTTATCTTTAATAATAAAACAAAGCCAAATAATGCAATGACACCCAAAATAAACTAGTAATGCAAAGTAAAGGAATAAACTGCCATTATACCTGAATCTAAGACAGAGCAGGCAGTGTAACAAGTAATAATGAAGCAAAAAAGGGGTGGGGCTTCTGCCTGAGCTATATTAATCTCTGAGTGACAGTAGCTTGAGGATGTGGACTGATGGGCTCCAGCTGTGGACGGTCTTTCACGGACAGACAGAGTGAGTAAGAACCAGACAGCAAGAACTGGCACAGCTGCTTGAGACACTGCTGTCTACGAGGCGAGAGCTGATCGTAGTTTATTGAGCGTTTATTATTATTGAGTTTATTATTATTGAGTAGTTTATTGAGATGAGGCTGGCGGCTATATGAGTTATGTCATATGGGAAGCCAGCAGGCTGAGTAGGTTACCGCTTCTCTCAGGAGAAGAGTAAAGTGACATATAGGATTTAGGACAAATATGTCCCCTATTTGATTTTTGTTTTTTACTTGAATATAGTCTCATTTCCCCCTTTTTAACTCTATTCTTCTTTGGAGCACTTCACTTCTTGACAAGTACAACAAGCACAAAACAAATATAGGAAAAGGTAAAGGTTTATTCCGTGCTGAACAGAGAAGAAAAGAAACAACGTTTCAGCTGTGGAGCCTTCCTCGGGTGTCATACAGACAGCCACGAGGAAAATGGGAGCACTGATGGGTCTCTGAGCACCCAGTAGCCCACTCTGCCCCAAAAAAAGGTGGTAGTGAAAGAGGTACTTAATTATTAGACATCCCAAGTGATAGGGATTCCTCTATGGTGTGCTGTCTGCCTGGTGCTCAGGCTCCTGTCCAGAGCCAGGTTGGATCCAGCTATAATGGTCCATGTTGGACTAAAATGGCATAAGAAGATTAGGCTGTTTAGTCCGCAAGACAAATGACAAATTTAAGGGTTAGCATGTAAACTGAGAAGTAGCATGACTATGATGATCTTTTCAGGAACCCTACTGAGCCAAAGGAATCCCAAGGAAGCAAGAGAAATATGGAGATTTAACATGGCGCTAAAACACTGGTGCAGGGAAGAGAGGTTTCTGATGATGGGGAACTGGGGGTACTTATGTCACAGGTGGAACCAGAGGGGCATCGACATAGTGGGCATGTGTATATGTAGAGTAGATGAGGAGTACTTAAGATGAGGAGTACACAGTTCTTATGGAACTGTGGGCAGGGAGCATAAAACAGACCAGTTCTGTGGGATCAGAAAAAGCCTTTGACAACACTACGAACAAATTGTTTATACCTCAATGCCAGGAGCAATACAATGCATGAACTTGCAAGGTAGTGGTGTGGGGCTGTATATCAAATATAGGAAGAACAGAAGGACAGGGAACAGGAAGACAGCCAGGATATAATTAAGGGAATAGACATGAAAGGAGGATAGGACCCCCAAAAAAGAACAAAGCAGGACCTCAAACCACCAATGCAGAATTAGGGAAAGCACAGAGAAGGGAAGAGAAGTGTTCTGTGATGTAATGCCTAAACTGTGGGTCATCGCAACAGTTGGATAGAAAGCTGGAGGAATATTGTTTAAGGGTATATGTGTAGGTTTATGTAAGGGTGGAAAGCCTTGGATGACCAGCGGCCAGGTTGCTAAATGAGATCGTCAGGAAAGCATTGATGAGCTGCTGACAATGTAGCTTCAATCCAGAAGGAACGTCCAGAATTGCCCAGCAGCAAATCCAGTCCTTGTGAGAATGTCTCGCAGATTATAGAGAAACCAGTTACAAACAGTACAGGACTTTTCATTAGCGAAAGGAGGATTAATGGGAGAGGCTCACTGAGAGATGCTGAAGAAAGCTGAACATAATGGAGCAGAGGTTCTTGATGTAAGTAGACTTCATTGTTTATAAACTGATATTAAAATGTTCCTTCCAGTATAAGAGGAAGGATGAGATCAAAGGTGGAAGATCTGACAACCTTTCCCAGCGACTGAGTAAGAACTGGGGTGTTATGTGCAGCTCTAGACAGAACAGTACTTTGAGCTAGCTGGAGAAAGTGACAGAAAGGGTGAATTTGAGAAACACAATATCTGAATAAGGAGGAAAAGGACAGGGATCCTGCTTGGCATTCGGGGATAAGATCTTAAACTTCTGAGACTGGAAGTGAGAAAGAGAATCTACAATATTATGTATATTATATTACAAAATGACCTTTATTAATGTAAGCCTCCATGTGGGTTTTCAAATTAGTTCAAAATCTATAATCAGCAGCTTTAAACCCTCTGAAATGGGGCTTACATTTGGTACTATAACTGTATATGTAAATAATAAAAAAAATATTTATGATGTAGGAAGGTGATTCTAAATATACAGAAAAGTATAATATTGTTGGGGCACAAAACCAAACAATTTGGTGACTTCATATTTATAGAAGATTTCGAATTTCTATGTTAAGTGTCATATGGGAAATACTGAAGCAAACATTTGAGGTGAATGATACAGTTAATATTTGATTCTTAACACAGTTCCTAAAAGCACCAGCTATGCCAAATGATCTTATTAACTTAATCTTTCCAGACAGCCAGGATATAATTAAGGGAACAGACATGACCGACACAAAGGGAAACAGTGTCTTTAACATGTATGCGACTAACGTATGAAAGCTCCAGTAAACAGAAATATAAATACAGTACAATAACACAACTGCAATGTCACAGCAAGAAATAATGACCATTGACCTGTGCAGGTGAAAGATGAGAAGGGCTTTTTGTCCTTTGTGGACAGTCGTTTGTGCTACCACATTCTGCGCTCCACAGCAGAGGGAGAGTGCCTCCTCTACACTGGACTTCATATAAAAATAGAGCAAACGCGACACGACATGAAAAAAGAAACAAATAAAACAGGACATTAAAGTATATGAAAAAAGTGTTTATGGTTAAAGTTGCTTGAATTAGAGTCCAATAGCTCTCTTGAACACCGACATGCCCACTCAAACCCCAGGTTATCTTACCACAAGATTTTTAATTTACAGCTGGGAGCTCTGAGAGCCGCAGACAGCAGTGCCAATCCTGGAGCACCCAGGCTGCTAGAACTCAAGTCCAGGTCTCTGAGAGCGGAACGTGGTGACTGAAGAACAGAGGCCAGGTCTTCACAACATGTCTGTCCCATTTCACAGTGCCACACTCTGCAGACAAAGAACAGGACCATGACTGACTATCTTAAGAGCTCCTTCTTTTCATGCTAAATAATCAACCCATGATTTTTACAATTTTTACACATATTTTAACAAAACAAGTATGAACCAAACAATGTAACATACGCTCACCAATAAATTATGTATGATAAAATAAGATTACACTGATATAATCAATTAACAGTCATACTACATAAGATCAAATATCCTGTTTGGAGCTGTGTACAAATAAAAAAGGTCCATGTTGCCAAAATCTACCTTCATCTGGACACTCCTAAAATGAGAAAGCTCAGAGCACTACTGAGTAGAAAGAGCATTTAGAAAGAGCAATTAGGAATCACCAGTTGCATTTTTCATGTCTCGGGTCACAGCTAAACAGCCCTGCAACTGCGCACGGGGAACACGTGAGGAAGGTCTGCAGACTCTTCCATTTTGCCAAACTCCTGAGCCACTGCAAGGTGAAATTTGAGTGTTAATCTGGCATGGAGGCTCATCTCTCCTGGACTGCAACTTATAGTTATGACAGGTTTAGGCTTGACTGACAACCGCATCTCCCAGGCAGGCAGGCAATCCAATCCGATCAGGAGCTCAGAGGATTTCCAGAAGCTGGGAGCAGGGCTGGATGCACGTAGTGAAGGACGCCGCCGGGAAGGTGTCAGCAGGACAGGGGTCAGGCAAGTAATGGTATTTGGAAGTTGGGTTCAACACTCAGGGACAGGGTTTTCCAAATAACCTGGTGTGCAAGTAGCCTGTCAGAAGACAGGGCTGTACATAGTGGTAGCTCATTAGCTCAAGTGACAGAGCACCTGTCCCATGGGCGGTTCAGTAATTATACAGGGAATCTGGTCTGATTATTTCAGGGATGGGGAACTGGATTGATATAAGGATAGGTGGCTCAGCAGGCAGCCAAATGTGGTGGAATCAGAGTCGTGTGAAAAATGCACTTGCTCGGGGGGATGCTACGGTCTCCCGTGGCCGCCCTGGGCTGCAAGCCGCTGTCGGTCCAGACGTGGCACTTATACCTGCAAGTGCCCTGCAGGAAGCTGTCTCCCCAAGACCCAGTATGATTGCACCCTTAGCAGCTCTCTGCACTCACAGTCCCTCAAACTGAACTGTGCACAGCAGAGAGAGTCAGCCGGCAACCACACTGGAAAAGGGAAGGCTGATTGTGTGCTACAGACTACTAATTCCTGACAAAGAAATGAAAACCCAAATAACTCTATGAAGGAGGACAGTGTTAGAAAGGGAGACGCTAGAGTCAGCCACCTACAGGAAGAGCCTGCTAAAAAGGAAACTCTTGCTCCCATCACTTTTGTGGCTTAGATGCCCGAGTCCAGCCAATTTGGAAGAAGCTCATTCCTGGCTATTTCTGAGAGGCTAAAGAAGACCATAGTCAAACTAGATAAGACAAGCAGACATCTGACTTTGTGTAGCACTTGACTAGGCAGGGCAGAGGGGAGAGTGGATTGGACAACTAATCCCTAGGACAGCACATTATCTACAAATTTGCAGACACCACAGATGACCTCCAAATCAATAATAAATATTACCTAAGATAGAGGAGTAAAGGACCAGGTGACTTGTCACATGGCATGCTTAAGGCCTCAACCAAATACTACAATAGGCAGGGAAGCCTATTCCAGATACTGCACTTTCAACTGTTTGTGAAATGAATAATTTCCTATCCATACTGTACAATATTACAATGACTATGCATGATGACATGGACTTCCATAACTAAGCCTCCAAATGCACTCTTGTTTATCGCGAGAGGACACCCAGCACACGTTACTGACAGGGCCCTTACCCAGGCCAAAAACAGCTCTCAGATCCTCAACCCGAACAGGAACTCCTGGACTCTCAGCCACATTCCACTGGTGCTTCACTACCACCCTAACACCCTTTCTATTCCTGGGTCCATCAATGACAACTTCCCCATCTTACAGGATGACCCTTCCTCTCTCCTGACCCCTCCATAATTTCATCTGATTCTTTTCACAGCTCCTTTAACCACCCACAGCAACCATCCACACCAGTCACTTTCCCCTGCAACAGAACTCGCTGCATCACCCGTAAATACATATCTAATACCACACACATTCAACTCCCCTCTGGGCATATAGTATATTCCAAAAACCAATGTGGATTACTCTGCAGTCAATATCAATCCACTTGGTAAACACTTTGTTCCAAAGCATCTTAAGCTTATGTAGCTGAATTTTACTGGAGTATCTGAGTGAAGGACCGTGCTCACAGCAGCGCTTGCACCCACAACCTTCCAATTATAGGTGGACCACTAACTGCTACTCTCCCTGCTTGTAAGAAAATAAATTACAGTCTATCAACACATTGAAATCACTACAATCACAACCTACCCAAACCATGATTTCAGTAGCTCATTCAAGCTCTAATTAATGTGACAATGAAGATTATAGAGATTTCATATGTTTCCTCTCCCTGGGAATTCCTCAGAACAAGCGAGGGAGAGCTGCTGTGAGGCTGAAGATGGGCTGTCCCCCAAACGATGTACAAGAGGCTGATCAGGAGGTGAGATGTTTATGCACAGGAGAGTGAGAACTATTTAAAAACTCCATTTCAGGGGTTCAGTCAAACACTAATAAATGCAATGAGGCAGTTTATTCTCATTTATTATTTGTATTACCTCAAGTGGCTGTAGAAATGGCAACCTTACCAGTAAGCTCAGGGTACACAGGGCCCTCAAAGAGATCGAAAGAACCCCATAACACAGATGCAGAGTTCAGTGACAGAGCTTATGGTGCTCAAGCATGTGATTGATCAGGTCAGTTCAGGCGTACTGTATGTGAAGCAGGCTGCAGAGGCACGCTGGCCTAGGATATGATGGGAGGAATTGGGATTCCGTGATGCTGCACTGGGTCGAGTAATCTGTTGGCACCGAGTTCAGCTCTGGTTAGCTGATCCTCTTGCTAATAAGTGTCAGTGAACAGATGGAACAGCTGCCTGAGAAATCAGGATGGAGTGATAAGAATAAAGAGATGCGCAGTGGTAAGATCAGAAGTACTGAAGTACTGAATGGAAGCTCCCAGACCTGGTATAGATTCCAGGCAGAACATACAAAAATAGTGACTAAAGCCATGGTCTCTGAAGCAAGTAGGAGACCCGTCTTTTTGAAAGGTCTGCTCTGGGGCCACTGATGGAAGATCTTGACAGGGAACTGAGGGCTGACACTGCACCTGTTTGGATGCCAAGGGCAGAGAGAACCCATTCAAAGGTCTGATGAGCATGAGGAGATGAGGTAGGAGCTGAGCAGTAGGTATGGGGGGATGTGCAGTAGCCAGAGATGTTAAATATGCGTCCAAGATATGAGCAGATGAGAGACGAGCAGAAGCATGCTCAGGAAGGGAGATACTCATGTATGGAAGTGGCAAAAGTTTAATTCTGAACAGACATTTAAAAACTCCATTTTGACTGTTCTTGTGATTTATTTGCAGCCATTTTCATTTTTGCTAGTCCCTGTATTTTTATATTAATGTAAACTATAAGAGAATCTAAGTCACTGATATACTGTAGATCAGGAAGATCTAACACTGATCCCTTCAATACACTGCTGCTTACAACTGGACCTCTCATCAAGTGGAGGTCATGCTGCTTGTGATGATGAACCATCATGAGGAAGAATATACATTATCCTTACTGAAAAGTTTAAAGCACTTTTACTGACATTCAAATTTGGGCAATTAAAATTTGCAGACAAAGACTTGTCTTGAAAGGTAAACAAAATACATAAATATGAGCATGTAGCGGCGAGGCTTATTAAAATACAGGAATTTAGTTTTCTGCTCCCTTGCCAGTGAGGCCCCATCTCTCTCTTCATCTCTGTGGTGCAGCCACAGAGAAGCTATTCATGCAGGCTGATTTAAAGATGTTTTCTTTTGATAAGGGACAGCTCCCAAATGGGGATGCACTTAGCTAAGCCTGGCTATCATGATCAATGGTCATCCATTGGCGCCTATCTGTCTAGGGAGTGCCAGATGGACATCTGGACTGCATTCCTAAGTGTCAGGGGTAAGTGACTCATACCTCACCTTGATCAACCAATCAGGAACTGGTAGGGCCAAGTAGCCCACGTGGGTCTCTGATGTCCATGAAACTTTCAACCAATGAATGACCTGCAGTTCCTCCAGGTAAAAACAGGCAACACAGAGAGCCTGTAGAGACTATTCCAAAAAAAGAACAATTCTAGGGCAGGACGGCCCAGGAGCAGAACAGTTCCTAAGGGCAGGACATTCTCGCAGCGCGGCTCCTGACCATCCTGAGACAGCCTGGACCACCACATAACGGCCAGTGTGTCCGAGTGCCAGAACTTCCCTTTGTTCTAAGAGTCTAGAGCGGAGGTTGCCACGAGTAACCAAAGGATCCACCCGAGGTTAGCACCAGCAGCAAGCCTCATGAACAGATCGGAACTGTGGACAGCTGAATCAGTATTCAGAACTAGCGCATCATCAGGAACGAACCGGTCTTCTTCCTGACCTGCTGGGACCCACAGTCATTTTTCTCCTGTGCACAAACCCTTGCTAGTTTCAGCACTAACTAGCAAGTCTTCAGAGAGCATCAGCGGCATCACAGGAGTCTCCACCACGTCTCAAGCTGCACAGCACAGCCTGGCACCAAGCCAGAGAGCGCGGATTGGACAGCAACAAGCCTGCAACTGTTTCCTTGCGTCTGCAGGAGATCTGAATCCCCAAAGAATGGATGAGTATTCAACTTCAGTGCATTACTGCTCTAGAATTCAATAGTTATCCCAACCAGTTGATATCAATTTAATTCCTAAGAGTTATGTAGTTGTTTTGACTATCTAGTGTAGAAGTTGTAACCAAGTTCATTTACGAAACGGTCTAAATGAATGATATACTGAATGTATGTCCTCTTGATATGTTTAACTCTTTGTAACTGAATGAATATATACCTTTTGTATTCTGCTAACCCTCACGATAAGATCTGTTAGGTTTACATGCATATTTTATGTATTAATAAATGTATTCTTGTGTATTAGTACCTGTTTGTGTGTGTTGTTTGAGTTATATCGCATGGTTGGATTCTAAGGCCATTAAAAGAATCATTTTGTGATTTACTGCCACAATTAATAATTGTCCCAGTAAATGCCCAAACCCCTACAGAACTGGTGCCTCGTGAGAGCACACTACAAGCACATTACTGAAATATAATAACACAATATAGTTTTTAAAACTGTTATGTGCTTTTCAAAATTACTCTGGATTTCATTCATGACATTTCCTTGTTTTGAGCACTTCCTAATCAAAATTACTCTTTTAAGTTTGTTAAAATATGTTTTGTATTCTTACCTGAGAGCTTCTGATGTGTTTGCAAAAGGTATCAACCTCTGTACATTCTCTTCTAGTGCAGTATAGCATCGTGTCAGAACTATTTCAGTGTTTTCTGTAACTGAAAAGAAGTAGGCAAGTTCTGAACACTGTGAAGGTGTAAAGATTTGTCCTGAAAGCTTTCCAGAATATAGGAATGCATCAAACTCATCCATCAAAGACTTGTAATTTAGCTCACTTAAATAATATAAAAGACTGAAGCATCTTTCAGCAGAGGAGGTTTGCTTAATAAGGTCCCTAATATGTTCTACTGTTTTCTGGATGTCACTGGAGTGATCTTCTGTGCTGGATAAGAATCCTTTTAAAAGAGCTTGGGTTTTCTCCATTCCCATTCCTAGAAGGAATCGGACGACGAGATCAAGGTGGCCATTTCGGCTCTGGGCGGCCTGTTCCAGGGCTTCTGCATTCAGACTGAATATTGATTTTCTGCTGCCAGCACTGGAAAAAGACACAGCTAATTTCTTTGGTAGGCTTAGATTGTGATTTTCAGAAAAGAAAATATACAGAGCTGCAAAGTACTCTTGGACTGTGAGGTGCACAAAAGTATACACTCTTCCTTGAAATAAAGTTAAATTCTGTTGAAAAATTTCCTTGCATACCCTGGAAAAAAAGGAATTGGTGCTATCAATGCCACAGTCTTTCAAATCTGTGTCAAAGAACATACTCTTTTTTTCTAAATGTTCAAACGCCAGCTTCCCCAGTTTAAGAATTGCTTCTCGATTTGATTTGAGGACGTTTTCTGCTTTCTCTTTCTTGGTCCTTAGCAAGAGAACAATAAACTTTGTGTAGATGGCTGTCAGACTTGTCATCTGGTCCTCACAGGTCTCTTCCAGTGTGTGCTCAAGAACAGTAACCACAATCCAACAGAATACAGGGACTTGGCATAGAATGTAAAGACTTCTCTGCATCTTTAAATTTGAAATAATTCTGTCAGCCAGATCTGCATTTCTGCATTTCTTTCTGATGTACTCTTCCTTTTTCTCATCTTGAAACCCTTGTATCTCTGTCGCCCTGCTGATGTGCTCTAGAGGGATGAGGCTTGCTGCAGCTGGTCTAGAGGTTATCCAGATGGAGGCTTCACCAAGAAGGCTTCCTTGAATGAGACTGGTTAATAACACATCAACGGCCGTGGGCTGTTTTACATCAGAACATCTCCGATTTGTTTCAAAATCCAAAGGAAACCTGCTTTCATTCAATCCATCGAAGACGAACAGGACTTTACAACAATCCAAAGCATCGCCCAAGTTTACCATCACTGGAAAGAAAGACTGGATGAGTTCTAGCAAACTAATTTCTGACATGAACAAATTCAATTCACAGAATGGAAGATAATATATAAAATCAAATTCCTGGTTCTTCGTTCCGTGTGCCCAATCAAGAAGAATTTTTTTCACGCAGAGTGTTTTACCAGAGCCAGCAATTCCCTTTGTTAGTACAGTTCTGATCGATTCTGCCTGTCCCGGCAGCAACTTGAAAATATCACTGCCTGTGAGGGAACGGATTTGAGAGACTGTGCTTTTACAGCCAGTCTCTGTCTGCCTGTCATCATGTCGGATTGCAACCTCAGTTATCCACACATCGGTAAAAATATCATTGAGAAGTGTCTCCTTTCCTGGATTAGAAACTCCTCCAGACACAGATTGAAACATCCTCTTTACGTTCGCTTTGTGATGTTCTTTCAGCTTTTGCAGACATCTTGGGAAACCTAAAACGATCAAAACAAAGTACAGAATAATTAAATTTCTCTTTAATTCTTATTCCTGCCTATGAATAATGTCAGAATTTAGGATAAAACTGAAAACCTTGAATAGATCAAATCTCAAAGCTAGGGTGTTTTCAAGATCTTCCTCTGTTGAGGCGAATGTTTCCAAGAATATACAAACGAGCAGAATTCATATAATAGTGTGGTAGAGAAAAATATCTCCAAAGCAAGCATGACACAGAAATGATCTACCTCCACTGGTATTACACTGACAAAAGGGCATCATGAGATTTCAGACCAAGCCTGACAGAGCCATAAAAGGGGTGTTTACTGTCCACAGACCCATGGACTCAGTGAGCTGAAATAATGTAGAATGGTTAGACAGATACTTTATTAATCCTTTGAAGGAAATTGAGGGAAATCCCGTGAGGGAAAATGGTTCCTGTATTATTATAATCACAGACAGTCTGTGTTAAAATTGTAGACAAGACCTACAATACATAACCACATCAGCTTTCAAGGCCAGAAAAAGAGCCGAAGAACACGATCACACATCGTCTTGACACCAAAGTGGCCAGCAAGACTAAGACCATGGTCATGAGCTAGATGCAACACCTCGTTATGAAAACGCTATGGCACTACTACCTGATGTACCACACTCCATTGGAAGATCAAGTGCACACACCTCTGTTGTTATGGACCTCTAGGCAGTTTGTTCTCATTGGTTATCGCTAGATCTGGACATAACTTCTGGTGTTACAGGAAGTAATGTAGAGCTGTTGTGGGAAGTTTGTTTATATAAAGTTATTGCAAAGTGTGGTATTCCAAATATGTCTGTATTCTATGGCACCAAAGACGGCAACATCTTTTCACACTTTCTGTTCAAATAAATGCTTTGAATGAGAGATCAGCCTGCTTTCTCCAAGAATTATTTAGCTGACTGGATAGCTGAACAGAAGATACATTCAGTGACGCCAGTACATCTGTCTAAAAAATAATCAACGACATGTTCAGAAAGCTCATTTGGGTGACAACACAGCAGCGCTTTTATCTCAGGATCACACTTCTGTTCCAAAAACAAGACGTCTCTTATCAAAGGTCGTAACTCCATCCTCAACTACAGGATCAGCTGCTACATACTCAGGACGAGCAAGTAAAGAGTCTGCCAATAACACATCACTCATTGTACTAAAACAACCAGTCCCCTGTTCTTTGGCTTGTGCACACGTCCCAACACAAATAGGGAAAACAGCAGGAGAGTTCTCCATCGCTAAATCGGAAGACTCACCTCACAAAGGATTATCAATGACCTGAGGTACAGGCAACACCTTACCCCCAGCCAAATCTCTTCCTAGAATACAACAAACACCAGCACAGGCAATCCAGAATGCACAGCCACACCTGGTCACCAAGTCCGATTTCAAAAATACATTACCTAAAGAACGACTTCACCGCACCCGTGTCTTTTCAGACTTTAACTGGAACCTGTGCCTCAGGATTATCCAGCAATGATACGAACCTATCCGGAATGAATGGACTGTAGCTCTCCTCAGGGGGACACTGCTTCAGAAGTCGTCTTTAAAGACCTGGATTTTTGCAGAATTCCAACACTCTTTACCGACTGATCCTTTTTCTGCAGTGTTCTACATTCTAAAATAAAATAGCCAGGTATCTTACAATAATCATACACTGTACCTGTTTGCGTCTATTAACAAAAGAAATACCACTAATTTCCAGAATTTTGTGCAACGTGTCTCAATGACAGCTCACCAGAACACACCACAGGGGCTGCAGTAAAAACATACTCGTCTGCCCCAAATTGATGTCTCACGAAGTTGAATCACTTTATGTTCATTCAAATGCGTTGCTAGACACTCAGATGAACAATTTTTTATAATCTTCTAATAAAATTAATTCCCGAAGCTGAGCAAAGTTGGTACCTTTCTGCGCACTACACCAGCAATCGAATAAAATGTCTTTCTCCTGCGTTTTCGCAAATTTCTCCTGCAAATTCAACAAATCTATGGGTTGGTTAGTTCTTATACTCCCTAAATGTTGGTCTTTTTTATGCTCATAAAACTGCAGCCTTAACAGAAGCATAGTCTACAAATGTGCAAAGTGGCTACAAGCAATAAAATAAAAACAATTAGCAATGCATTAATAAAACTGATACAAAAAAACAGCTGATCAAGTTAATTTACTATTTTGATTAATTATTACCCATTGTATGAACTACCAGGAATAAGAAGTCTAAACAGAGTGGCTTCAGCAAACACCTGTGATCTCTCAATTCTAACTAAATCCTTCAATAACTCCTACAGATTATAAATGAGAGCCTATCTAGACCATCTGATAGTAGCCAATTGATCCAATGATCTCATCTGAAGAAAGACAGGGTATTGTCTTGAGCAACAGGGCTGGGTAGCTTGTTACATATTCATACAACTCTAGTTACTGTAAATAAAGTGTCAAGAATAGAAGCAAAATGTACATAATAGATTAGTTAGTTAAACATGCTCTTCTACAGGTAGGGGAGTACTGCAAGACCTGCGACTGTCTCTGGACAATACCACCCATATGGAAGAAGTACAAGTGCAGTGCCTGTGGCTGTACAGTAAAAAAAACCGAAATGTGAACAGTTTTAAGCCTCCCTGGTTATCTCCTCTGCACCACTGTCAAACTGCACAAACTGGGTCTGCCAGCTTACCTTACATGACAATCGATAGTTCATCATATAGTTTAGTTGTGAACATGTTTTGTAACAGCTGACAAGTTGGACAGACCTTGTTAAATTTAAATAGTATCGACCATAACAGGCGTTTCAAAATGGAAAAGAAAAAATGATAGCAACTGAACTTTTCAGAAATACAATAAATATATCATAAAGAGTATATCATAAATATATTATATATACTGCATATAGCTAAAATGTAGTGGGGAGCACCTTATTGTTCTTGAAAGGAACTACATTTGACTATTACTGCCACTTTGTTTAATTTCTCATTTCCCAGATTGCTGTTAACAGCCTCTCATAGGGATTACAAGCGATTATCGCTAACTTTGTTGATCCTTGTAACTACTTTTACAACTTTAAATTGAATCTCTTCTTTCTGCGAGTTTGATACCACTGTTCAGAAGTACACATGCAGAGTCCATTCATTGTATAATTGTAGATCTGGATGTATAAAATATGGAATTAACCTTTAAACTGAAATTACTAAGCAGCTGTTACAAGAAAAGTAGTCCACAGGCTAGAGAACTATGAATAAGAATAATTTCAACAATTACCTAAAAGGAAACACAAAATCTGTAGTACAGGACGTATACACTAAAAAATGCAAAAACACTTACTGTTCATTTTCCACGGACTAGTTCTCTGTTGTAGGACCTTTCCTGCCAGAACTCTTGCTGCCAGATCACTGATACAGCAAACCTCTTCCGGTCAGAGTCCACAGTTGGGCGTGGAGACACAGGCAGGACAAGCTGGCCCCACAGTTGGCAATCAGGCACACCCTTTACACAGTGTAAAGCCAGAAAAACTCAAAACAAAACTTAGCTCCCACTTCAAAATCTTACTACTGTTCTCTCAAATAATTTCAAAACCTCTGAAATCAGTTTCTAATTCCCTTAATCTTTGTAAAAGTCCTTTGTAATGTTCCTTCCTTGTGGCTTAATTCTTTACACTTATTTAGCTCTTTTCTAGACACTCCAGTCAAAGTGCTTTACAGGTAATGGGGATCCCCTCCACCACCACCAGTGTGCAGCCCCACCTGGATGATGAGACAGCAGCCATAGTGCACCAGTACATTCACCACACACCAGCTCTCAGTGAGGTGGAGAACAGAGAGACGGGATTATTAGGAAGCCAAGATTGGTGAAGGCCAATGGGAAACTTGGAAGGACATGGGGGTAACATCCCTACTCTTTTAGACAAACGCCTTGGAATTTTTAATGACCTCAGTTTAACCTCTCATTCGAACGAGTGCCTTTTTTTTTTTTACAATTCCCATCACCATATTGGGACATTAGGACCCAAATGGACTGCAGGGTGAGCGCCCCCTGCTGGCCCCACTAACACCTCTTCCAGCAGCAACCTTAGTTTTCCCAGGAGGTCTCCCTCCAGGTCCTGACCAGGCTCACACTCCTGAGCTTCAGTGGGCTGCCAGCTGTGAGCTGCAGGGAGATATGCCTGCTGGCTTAAATAACTTATCCTGAAAAGTTACTGTTGTGTTCATTCAGATACAACTGTTGTTACGATATTTAATTAAAAACAAATGAAAAGATTACTGCTTGCGACCTGAGTGCATGTACAACGGAGGGTTAACCAGTGCAACGAAATGACCAATTTATCATGTAACTGATTGTAAAATGTGTGCTTAGATTTGCTTAAGATTGGTTAAAGCAATTTGTGGAGGAACGGGAGTTTGTGTTATATCTGTAATAAAGTTATGATCTGATCAATCTGTTTTATTTATGCCTTTGTAAGTCTTTTAAACAATACTGTGTTACATATACAGTGTAAAAAGATTAGTGTATGAAAAACTGTAAAAGGAGAGCAAATACACATTTTATTGCATGGGCTAACTTTCTACCAGAAGTGTTATATGTACTGTAGCAGATCTAAGGTAGTGAGTATGTGGAGGATTGACGTACATAAATCATAAGAAACAGGTAGAAGTTCATTTAGTGCTGAAAGCTGAAGAAAAGAAACACTAGTTTCGGCTGTGGCGTCAGGTGCCGTGGCCTGAAGAGGGCTCCACATGCTGCCTACTTGTTCAGAAATCACGTTCTCTCTAGTATACGGGAAGCAGCTGCTGAGATGAGGTTGGACCAACCCGATATGTAACCCTTTCAGCCCAAGTTTGGTCCCTAACTCAAGCAGTAAAACATGAAGACTATAGTTCTACGACAATCTGACACAGCAACTGTCGATGGTACAGTATCTCTGAAATTTCCAAAATATTAGGATTGACTAACAGTCTGAGTCACCTCCGAGTTTTCTCACCAGATATATTACTGATCTACCTCCTACTAACTAAATTAGTAGGGAATGGTATTTGTAGGTTTTAGAACTACTTGGCTTCATCGGAGGTGTTAGAAAATGTTACGAAATACGAAAACAACAAAAATGCAGTTGTGATGCACAGCACCTCCTTCAGCTGAACGTTTCTGGTGTAACACTGGAGGGAGTGTTTCGTGCCTCGGCGGCGCATTCTGTCCTTGTAGAAGGCAGGAGGGAAACTGGGTGTGGGCTTTTATTTTCACTCTCCGTCGAAACGCATTCACAATACTGAGTCACTTTCCAATCCTCACGAACCCCACAGGATGACTTCCTGACAGCATCTACATCTCCTGGTGACTAATGCATCTTAATGTGAGGAAACTACGGAACGCAACAAATTCATTCAAATGACAACTCAGAAATTCTGTTTTAATCTGGCCTTTTAAATACGATTTTAACGTGACTGTCAAATATTTTTATAAATCTTGAACTCTCTAATGATGCCTTCAAATTAATACTTACACTATATTGACATTTTTACTAATGTTCTATATCATAGTATGTTAAATATTCATCTTTTAAGCCCACAGCAGTACTTGGGGACGTTTCAGAGGTTGAACTGATGAAGGGAGCCCCATCCCACGCCTCCAGAGAGAGAAAGGTATTGTATCCAGTCAAAAGGGTGCAGTGTCACAGAGGTCAGTGCATTTACAAGTTAATGTGAGGCTATGAACTGCAGCAACAGCCTTAAATCCTGCTCCTATGTCAATGTTTCTAATTAACTGAATTCCAATAAGATTAACTACAGAACTGCTTCTTTTTTTGTTTCACCTTAATGAGACATAGAAATTCAAATCAGTAAGGATCTTGGAGTTTAATATGTGACCACGTGTCTAAAACATTTTGCATAAGAAGACCGTTAAGGAAACAGACCTTAAGTTTAGTTTGGATTTCACAGTGATAACAGTTGAGTTTTCATCATTCCCGAGAGGAGTCGAACAGAAATGAACACATCCTTATGTCTACTAACACAGACGCTTGTATGAGGAAGGTAAGTTTCTGCTCAATGGAAGAAGTTACAATACAGTCAGACACAGATTTTAGATGATCAAGTAAAATTAGCTACTTTGCAAGCTGTATGCGACTTTTCAAAAAGTACCCCTTCTCTCATTCAGCCTCAACAAAGGTGTGATTTCTTTGTATAATTTTGAAAACTTTGATGGTATGCCTCAGTGACTAATTCATAATAATCAAAACAAAACACGTTCTGGACGCAGCGTGATCTCATGCAGGTATGAAATACAGTGGGGTTAATAAAGTTTCAGATTTGTTTTAAATTTGTTATCAGTTGTAACTATTAACACAATTGCAAATATACTTGCAGTTTTTCTGTTTCTTGCCAAATGTTGCTATTGTTAAACGTGTGTGTTTTCACATCGGAAACAAATATGCATGTGCTGTGCTGATCTTAGTGTTTTTTGGAAAATATACAAAGTACAGGCCTGATAAGGGTACTCCATTTAAGAGAATACTTTGCACTTCAAGTCTGAAACGTCAGATTTGCTGTAAGTCTTACTCAGGATACACACTAAACAGAAATGCCCAAAGCCGAACACAGAAAAAAAACAGGAAAGAAAAAACACTTCATTTTCTATTCTATAAAAGACTTTCTGGCTGTAGCACGTGTAGGAACCCAGCCTTTGTTTCCCCAGTGCTCACCTATTGTCTACTACTTTGGGTAAAAAGCTGAAACTGACAGGACCAACCCGTCAAATTCTGCATGAGGCTGTATGTGTGGGGCCACGCTCAAGGGCACCCAGCCCTCTCCAAAATGTGAAAATGTGTGAATCTTTACGGCCAGCCGCACACTTCTATTATAAACACATTGTATTTGACATAGTTCAGGTGAGTAGCTGCGTCAGCATGCGTAGGCTGCAAAGTAACAAGTAATAAGTAATAAGTTTATTCCTTGCTGAAAAGTGAAGAAAGAAAACAATGTTTTGGCCATGGAGCCTTCTTCAGGTGTGAGAAAGACAGGGCAGTAAGCAAAGGCAATGTAGCAGGAGAACAAGAGCTAGGAGAGAGGAGGAGCGAGAGGCGGGAGCAGGGGACAGACAGAGAGGCCAATCAGGAGGTGTGAAGTCAGGACAGGTGAAGAGAGGTGTGAAATGAAACCTACAATGAATAGAGAGAATTGAGGAAAAGAATGAGTGTTGTTGAGAGAAGGGGAAAGGTGTGATCCTAGCTGCAGGATAATTTTAGTTTCTGAAGCCTTTCTGATGAGAATTTAAATTGTTTCCTGATTACTCATTGCTGAAACTTAGCTCCGTGAAGTTGGCCTCCTCTAAAAATAACTCAGACAACGAAACCCACTGCGTGTGTTAGTGCCACGCTTGTGCTGCTTGCGTTTCTGAGATATACCGCCTTCTTTTCCTGGGGAAAACCCCTACAATGCCACCGGAGAACCAAACAGGCCTCATTCGTGTCAGTTTGTGCCACTGAAAGTAGCTTCCCAGCGCTTTCTTTTTCGGGTGATCACGTGATCATGTATGGCGACTTCGACCTCCAGTAACCCCGTCTGTTCAGTTCAAGCACTCTGTTACTGGTGCGAGGGTTAATATGCCTGCCTTTCTGTTTGCTTGGGGGGAGGGGGTCGGCAACGGTTGATTTTGTATTTAATACCAGAATCGTCTGTGCATTTGTGTGTACAGGAAAATTGAATTGGTCTCCAATATTATATCCAAATCCGAAGAGTTGCAGGTTTAGCCTTAATAAGTGAACATTAGCAAACAACTGCATGTTCTCAAAAAGGCTTTACCTAGCACGTATTCGTAGCCTTTTTTAAAATCTGAAGAAGTTTCTCATTGTGTCCTTCTTAAATAAACACGCAAATCAAGGGACGTTTAAAGTTTCAACCAGTCTTTCAAGCTACATATTTAAAAAGGTTAGGAATTAGCAACTTCCTGTATTACAAGCCATTTTATCTTTTTGATGCAAATGTAACCAGACGATGAGGCGTGGGGCACGGGAGTCAGGAACAGGGCCGTGCGCAGGCTGGTCATTAGACCCTCGATACCAGCCTGTTGAACGCCTGACTGGTACGTATCTCTGGAAACCCTCCCGTGGTTTTCTTCTAATTTTTTAGAAAATAAAATTTAAAAAAGCGAGTCCTGTGCGAGTTCCTCCTGCCCGCACGGTGACTGCACACGATCTACAGTGAAGCTGCCAGAACTAGGAGGGACCCACTGGACGTCACCACAGCCAGGCAGAACAGGGGCCGTGACAGACGCCATGAGGAACTTGAGCAGTGCGTTATGGGAGCTGTAGAAGGTCACACAAAGCAAACTTGTAAACGTGAAAAAGAACATTTTTTTTTTTAAAAGGACAATATGTACTAAGGTAGTTCATAACAAATTTGCTAAATATTGGAAAATATTTTGAGATAAAATAACATATCTAAGGTCTTAAAAAAAGTAATTATCCATATCTTTGTATTACAGTGCTCTCATCTTTAAACATAGCATGGTTAGATCAGTCTTTTTATTTCTAAGTTGATTTACTTGATTACAGTCTATACTTCAATTATAAACTAAACAGGTCTGAATATAAAATTAATAACAAAGGTGCTGTAACTAACTTGTTTGAGTAAGCCTACTTACATCAACAATAATTGCTTACACTTACCTGTATATAGCGCTTTTCTGCACGCTCCACTCAAAGCTCTTTACAGGTAATGGGGATCCCCTCCATCACCAGTGTGCAGCCCCACCTGGATGATGTCCTGGCAGCCATAGTGCACCAGTACACTCACCACACCAGCCATCAGTGGGAAGGAGAACAGAGGGACGAAGCCCTTTCAGAGATGGGATTAGGAGGCCAACAGGAAACTTGGCCAGGATGCCAAATCATATTATGTGATTTAAGGAAAAGGTTAAGTTAACCAGTGTTAAAGGACTCCCAGCAGCCCTGCACTTCATCCCATCTACACTACACCCTTTCAGAGCAGTAAACAACAGACCCTGAGGTCATTTGAAACAAAACACCAGCACTGTGAATTACATGCAGTAACCAGCACTGACTTGCTTAAAAGGAAATATCAAAACTCATTTAATTGGAAGGCGGTGCCTGGTTCTTAGGTCAGCAACAAACATGACTGTACAAGTCCTGTGGGATACTGGTGCCCGAGCCAGCTTAGTAAACAAGACCCGGAGGACACCATATCTGACCTGCATCCACTTGCTGACAACCAATAGGAAATCCCTCCATTGGCTAGACTGCGGTGAGGCTTCAGCAGGACAGTGATTTACCTTATGTGCCCGTTCCCACAGCAAGCACCACCAGGCACGACGTTGCTCTGGATCAGCGTACCACACTGGATCACCAGCCCCAGATCTCTGGGGCCCTACGCAAACCCTTGGAAACGGGCCCCTGCAGATCACGATTTGCACACACACTACTTTTATCAGCTCCCAACACAACCTTATTTTACTGCTTAGAACAATAAAATCAACTTTCATTAAGCAGCTTCGAAGAACACACTGAATAACTTCTATTGCAAAACATCATCCAGGCGGGGCTGCACATCGGTGAGGCACACAATTTTCAAAGAGAACATGTATTTTAATATTGAAAGCAATAAAAAAGGAGTATTAATAACAATAATGATAAATGGGATCTTTTACTTCAAAATTATAGCAAATCTTGCTATAAAGGTACTGCACTGAGACACTGAAACCAATTGCAGACAAATCTGAAATAAACAAAGAACAAAAAACAAGTGCACTCAAGAAGGCAGGTGAAATCAGTAAGACTAAGCACGTGGGAAGGTTTTATAAAAAACATTCTATGAATCAATTTGCCTATCTTTTTGACCTCAGGTGTTTTAATCAACTTGAGCCCTGAAAAAGCCCCTCTCTGCTCCTGCTGCTGTCACTGGCAGTGCAGGTGCCATCCCAAGGCTGCAGGTTAAGTTCACAATTCCCCCATTTCATGGAATACAGGAGAAACAGCATGGAAAACAAGGCATTTTAATGCTGATTATGTGTAATTGCTGAACAGTCTTTTGTGCTGCACATTTGCTTTCACGCTTGTGTTCGGCCGGGCAGCGCTGATTTTTAGCTAGGCAGCACTTATTTAGCCACGTCATGTGTACAACTGCGGGAAACAAGAATCTGTTACCGTCTAGTAAAAACAGCTCCAGTAGTCTAAATCTCCAGCTTGAAAATGTATCATGTCTACCGTTTGCTAGTTACATGGATCTGACAGACAAAACCAAATGAAAGAAACTATTATGCATTGCAATAGACTGACTGGGCGTACCTCTGTTCCGAGATCACTTTCCCCCTGTTTTCTGTGCTTCACAAAAATTACATACTTGATTATGATTGGTCATTTTTTTTTACCAGACTTCCATTAGGATGATCCACAGCAGCAACAGGAAGAGCCACTACAGGGAATGTTTTGCTCAATCTGAATGTGTAGAACAAAAATACATTGTGTTGCACATTGAGGGGTCCCCCTGGCCATGCAACCTATAAAAAGCCAGGGGTAACAGGGGGCAAAGAAATACAATAATTCTTACATGAATCGATGCCCCAAAAACAAAAACAGAAAGGAAAGGATACCTAGTCACACTGTGAAAAAATGTGAGTTTAAGTGTGACCTTCCATATTCAAATGCTGGTAGTAAAACAGATGCTGAGGGATAAGTGTAACAATGATTGTGGTTGCATTCAATCTCTTAATGTGCATTTCAAACTTACAGCACAGATACTACACCTGCTCTGAAGACCTCCTTGTCAAAGTAAAGAAGTAGCACATGTAAGACCTACTGTGGTCAACAGTGTGGCAAGTAGGCCAGTAATTCCACCTGAGGCCACAAGAGGGTGCCCATGTACTCTCAACTCCAAACTAAGTCATGCTTTCAAGAATTTATCACATATATTAGAGGAGAATGACTCATGTGGGTATTCTAACAACGCACAGCCAATCTCTGTTTTATTAAAGAAGGGACAGGTATAGAGTGGAAGGTAAGTTTGGGACCCCAGCAGACACTATTGTGTGGTTTAAAACTCAGTAGAAATTTGTCATTTTTCTTTTAAGATCACGTCTGACCAACTAGGGAAAAAAAGATGGTAGGATTTCCCTTTTCGTAGGACAGTGGGGAAAGCATGTAGACATGTCTGATACGTAAGCCACTTGAAAGACCTCTTTTAAGGGAAAAAAAGAGTTCCCAAGTTTAGGATATATGAGCTGCTGACCAGCTTGTCTCACATAGGCTAGGTCACTGTATTCCTCTCCAGTGGTTTGTGCCACATTGACCTTTTTACTTTTTTCAATCAGTTAAATTTAGCAAACAGCAATTGTGCATTAAAATGTGCAGAAATATGTCATATTTAAGTTTGTACGCTGCAGTAGTTAACTTCTTTTCATTAAGAGATTCTGTTAAACATGTAATTTGACGACCAGGGGTGCCCAAACTTTTGCATATAACTGGAGACTTATAGATTAGTATGAGAAAAGATACCAGAGATTGTTGAAGATATCTGAATTTTCGTGATCAATAACATAACGGGTTGCTGAGACAAACTGCAGTTTCTGGCACTCTTATTAAAAATCTTTAAAATTCATTAATTGAAGTCACAAAAGTACAGGAAAACAAAGGAAAAGAGCAGACAGTTTATTTCACAAATTGTAATAGGTAGAATTCAGCAGAATATGCTGTAGAAACCTGCTCAAAAGGCCTTTGCGTGTTCAACAAAGTACTTTCGTTTGAGCCAACAAAACTGTTGCCAGAGCAAGTTCAAAACAGCTGCCAGTGAACTGTAAAGGGATTTTATTTGCTTTTATCAGAGATGACAACGGTCACATGACAGCAGGAAAGAAGCAAACTATTACTCTGAACAAAAGCAAAATGTAAAAATGCCTCCTAAACACCACCATGAAGAAACTACACTGAAAACCTGCAACCATCAACTATTCAATATTTTAATGTATGCTTCTGTTTTAGTGAGTGCATCCTTCAGTATCTGAATGAGCAAACTGCCTTTGTAAACTGCATAAAAATATTGGTTTCACCGTAGGGAAGCTGTATTGACTAAGTCACTGAAAACAGAATGCTTGGCCGAGTCAGTCTGCTGTGATCCTGCTTCATGTATCACTGTGGATATGTCAACTGCAAAACTATCAACATTTCTCTGCTATCTTCTCACAATCCATGAACCAAGGTATCAAACTGGCAGTGGAAACCCAAATCAGTCTAAAAAGAGAAAAAAACCAAAGACAGAGTAAATGGAAGTTTCATAGCCAAACACAAAACACAAAGCTCCATAAAAGGGTAGATGTTTTTCAAAATCTACTCAACACATTCAGAAGACACCTTTTCAAAATAAAACAAGTTCATGTTTCACTGGTAACCAAAGAAAAACATCTTCAAACATGTAATCCCCGCACAGCAGTTTGGAGCAAAAGAGGAGCCTGTCTGCTTCTGTACAATACTGCTATACAAGCAAGAGTGTCAGGGAGCATGGAAGCCTAGAACCAGGCGTAAAGACAAAAAAAATAATTCCAAAAGCCAGGAAACAGACAAAAAAAAACGCTCGCAGGGTCTAAAGTAGGCTCAGCATTCTGTCACGTATGTCCAAAAGGACGAACCGTGGAATGGCAGGAGAGCGATAAAGACCGTATGCGTAGCGGCGAGACGGGGGTTAGCCCGGGCTCAGCTGTTCAGGAGGAGCCGTATAGAAACCTATGCCCTCAGGCCAAGGACAGGAGTGACCTGGTGCTAGGCGGGTCTCAGGGCAACTGAACATCAATGCTGAGCGAGTAGCAGAGCAGAAGCAGGAAATAAATAGGCTACACAACAAGACACACCAGAAAGACATGAATAATCACAGGGAACTAGGAACAGAAGGAAAACAGAGCGCCCTCTAGGTGTAGTGAGTGTGACACAAGAGTCCTCCTGCAATACTTACTGACCTTGATCCTGAACAATTTAACATGCAGATATTTGTCAATCAGTAAATGATTAAATCTTTTTTCACAAGGTATTGGAGGTTAATTTTGCTTAGCAAGGTAATGTAAAATTCAAAATCTGACAGGTGTGTGTCAGTTGTAACATTTTTTCTTTACAATGAGTAAAGGTGACATTCACAACCTTATGAAACATGTTTAGCATGTCTGATTGCCCTTGGCTATTTCATCTAAAACCTTAAAGAATCCTCTATACTTGCTTAACACATTGTTGAGACAAGACATTCTATATTGACTTTTAATTAAGAGTAATATCATGGTGTAATATTATATTTGTAGAATTTAAACATTGTCGGAACCCAGTGACTGTACACTCCTTGGACAGGACACCAGAGCACCAGAGGACAAACCACACACACATACTCACAGAGTGGACAATCTTGCCAGTCGCCAGCTTGCCATGACAATGTATTTGGACTGTAGGAGGATAAGAGCTCAGAACCCACATGACGAACATGCACAAAACACACAGAAACTAGCCAAGGCCAGAATGACACCCAGGATCCGAGAACTGGAACACCAACGCTACCTGCCACACTACTGTGCCACTCCAGAGAACACATTTTATTTGAGTGTTTGGCAATTATTCATCTTCTATACATATTATACAGTGCTGCTTCCACAACAATTGTATTCTTAACTGCAAATGCGTCAAAGGTCTCACAGTGTTACTATGTGGACCTAACTATATCTGAGGTCTCTCTTGAAACCTAAGTTCTTTAACTAATAAATATGGACAATAAATTGAATATTTGAACCCTACTGGAGGTGAACACCCCTGTTTAAACTGGAAAAAATGTTCCAATTGACATGAACTTGCCTGTACAGTATATGCAGACACCATACCTTCATAGATCTGCCAAATTTCTTGATGGTAGAAATCCATCCTCTTTGCTGTTTTTCTAAACACATTTCTAAGTAAAAATAAAATAAAATGGAAATATATGCATATGATTAACATAAAATGACCAAACATTTCAAGGTAAGGAGTCACAATCAATCAAAGGTTCATTTATCAACGCACAAACAGTACAGCATACAGTGGTGTTGTCGCCAATGAAATGGTTTATCCATGAGCTCGTTAAGAGGGATAGAAGAGCAGAAGGACAGGAATTTATAGGGATTAGATTAACGAAAAGAACAAAAATTAGGATACAATAATTTACACAATTGCAATTTACAATACAATTTACAGATTGTGCGAAAGTAACGCAAGGACAGGAGGTATTTATGTGTCTTCGTATGTGTCCTGAGAGTGCAAGTGACAGGAGGGCGCCGGTGCACCTGTCAGTTCAAGGAGGTAACTGCAGGCGTCTGCTGTGGTTGGCTGTTTCAAATAGCTACACTGTTTGCTGATGACCCGACAACATGCCATTAAGCTCATTCATGAATACATTTGCTACACTTCATGTTTACACAACAAACATTGTTTTAATTCAACTACCTCTCTAAGTTGATTTTCTAATTGTAATGAGCCACAGAAGCAAAAAGAGGTGACGACATATTTTAACATGTAACTATTTAAAGTAAAAAAAGAAAATAAGTTTGAACACTTACAACACTAAATAAACTACTTATCTACTGTTAAAAGTGATGTAATTGGGTAATGAAGTCAACAGAGAAATGTTTTGAGTCTCCGTGGCCTTTGTGTTAATGTCTCTTGCGTTCAGTACACTCGTGTGTACATTTCTTTCCTGATGCCCATGATGAGAGACCCAAATACCGCTTCAGCTTCTTGATCTACACAATAGTGCAGCATTTTCTCCCTTGTTTTTCAAAAAAAACTTTCTGGTTTCTTTCATCAGTGACATCACAGCATGATGTGACATAACCCTGCATGCCATATGATGTGTGTGTTTCTGGTGACAAAATAAATTGACACACGCTTATTACACGAGATTATTCTGTGTTTGGACACTTGTAACGTTTTCTGGTGACAGTGTAGCAATCAACACATGGAATATGCAGAGTCATTTTTATTTTCTGCATCTCTATATACAGTGATATGTCAGACGGCACCAATATTCAAGTGTACCTCACATACAGTACATTCTCCTGCTCATACCTCAAACAATATACAGTGGTGTGAAAAAGTGTTTGCCCCCTTCCTGATTTCTTATTTTTTTGCATGTTTGTCACACTGAAATGTTTCAGATCATCAAACAAATTGAAATATTAGAGAAAGATAACACAAATAAACACAAAATGCAGTTTTTAAATGAAGGTTTTTATTATTAAGGGAAAAAAAAAATCCAAACCTACATGGCCCTGTGTGAAAAAGTGATTGCCCCCTAAACCTAATAACTGGTTGGGCCACCCTTAGCAGCAACAACTGTAATCAAGCGTTTGCGATAACTGGCAATGAGTCTTTTACAGCGCTGTGGAGGAATTTTGGCCCACTCATCTTTGCAGAATTGTTGTAATTCAGCCACATTGGAGGGTTTTCGAGCCTTAACCGCTTTTTTAAGGTCATGCCACAACATCTCAATCGGATTCAGGTCAGGACTTTGACTAGGCCACTCCAAAGTCTTCATTTTGTTTTTCTTAAGCCATTCAGAGGTGGACTTGCTGGTGTGTTTTGGATCATTGTCCTGCTGCAGAACCCAAGTGCGCTTCAGCTTGAGGTCACGAACAGATGGCCGGACATTCTCCTTCAGGATTTTTTGGTAGACAGCAGAATTCATGGTTCCATTTACCACAGCAAGTCTTCCAGGTCCTGAAGCAGCAGAACAGCCCCAGACCTGTGTTACTTTTACGCCAGATGTAATGGGACACACACCTTCCAAAAAGTTCAACTTTTGTCTCGTCAGTCCACAGAGTATTTTCCCAAAAGTCTTGGGGATCATCAAGATGTTTTCTGGCAAAACTGAGACGAGCCTTTATGTTCTTTTCGCTCAGCAGTGGTTTTCGTCTTGGAACTCTGCCATGCAGGCCATTTTTGCCCAGTCTCTTTCTTATGGTGGAGTCATGAACACTGACCTTAACTGAGGCAAGTGAAGCCTGCAGTTCTTTGGATGTTGTTGTGGGGTTTTTTTGGGTAATTTTGGTCGGCCGGCCACTCCTGGGAAGGTTCACCACTGTTCCATGTTTTCGCCATTTGTGGATAATGGTTCTCACTGTGGTTCGCTGGAGTCCCAAAGCTTTAGAAATGGCTTTATAACCTTTTCCAGACTCAATTACTCTGTTTCTCTTTTGTTCCTGAATTTGTTTGGATCGCAGCATGATGTCTAGCTTTTGAGGATCTTTTGGTCTACTTCACTTTGTCAGGCAGGTCCTATTTAAGTGATTTCTTGATTGAGAACAGGTGTGGCAGTAATCAGGCCTGGGTGTGGCTAGAGAAATTGAACTCAGCTTTCCAAAGATGTGATAAACCACAGTTGATTTATGTTTTAACAGGGGGGGCAATCACTTTTTCACACAGGGCCATGTAGGTTTGGATTTTTTTTTCCCTTAATAATAAAAACCTTCATTTAAAAACTGCATTTTGTGTTTACTTGTGTTATCTTTGTCTAATATTTCAATTTGTTTGATGATCTGAAACATTTCAGTGTGACAAACATGCAAAAAAGTAAGAAATCAGGAAGGGGGCAGACACTTTTTCACACCACTGTATACTGTACACACCTCTATATATATATTCTGAAACAACTAACAGTCCAGGTTTTGGTTGGAAAAAAACTATTTTGAGAACAAACCATTTTCAACGCTCTTCCGTCTAAAAAGACTACAAATTTAAAGAAACAATTTAACACGTGAATGTATTAATGAATAATTATGCAGTGTTTCAGATTCTCACATTCTTTAAGATAGAACAAGAAAATTATTCATTCATCTTTAAACAGTTAAACTGTTGTATAGTTTATCTTTGCTCAATCAACAGGAGTTAATAGACTGGATCATCTTAGCTCTGGGACTTGGACTGGGAATTTTTGATGCTCCTCTCTGAAGTTGGGAGTTGAAGAGTTCACCTCGGACAGACAGCAAGAACATGGACAAATGTACCATTGTGGTACATCAGACGTAGCTCGGTGCCCCAAGCACAATCTAGCCTCCTAAACAGTCTCCATTAATTCAAGTGGTGAAGTATTTACAGTGGTGTTATGACTGTACCTGCGTACATCCCGCCCAGTGCTGACTCGGAGAGGCACTGCGTGTCCTTTACAGGGCCATCAGCGATTTACGAACTGCTCACCCTGGCGGCTGTGTTATTGTTGCCGGCGACTTCAACCACACAGATCTTAAGGCAGTACTCCCTAAATAGCTCACACCTGAAGAAGGCTCCACAGCCGAAACATTGCTTTCTCTCTTCTCTTTTCAGCAAGGAATAAACCTTTTACTTGTTCCTTTGCAGCCTACGCACGCTGACGCAGCTACCTACCTGAACTACTTCCCTAAATTCTACCTGTATGTTAACTTTGCAACCAGAGGGGTGAATATACAGATGCAGCCATTCAAAATGCGCGGGCGATACCGCATTATTTTGCGGTACGCTGTACGCAGTCTACCGCAAGCTACCGGTAAATACCGCGAGTTACCGTAAATTCTCCTATAATACGACAAGCAAAATAATAGTATCCGGAATTTCCGCAAGGTGGAGCTAATAAAGCTCAACCTCTCATGTTTGAGCTGTGGCCATCAAAGTCTTTAACGAAGATATTACTAATAGTATTAATAATGAATGACCTTGGACAAGCTGTAAGTGTAAACTCAAAGTATTGCCCTGGTCAACATTCTTTTTTTCATTGACCGTCTTTGTAAAAGTAACACCACAGCATTTCGCAATCACGCATTTGTTTCCAATCATGCAAAGTACAGTGATTCACCATGCCTTTCACATGCTCATAAAAGAGACTGATTTAGGAACAAACATATTACCGTATGCAAACTGTACAGTATACAGTATGTATATGTATATTTAATGTCTTAACTGTGCCCGTTTAAGTATTGAATATTCATATCTAATTTTACCACTGAAGGGAAATCTTAGTAGCTGAGCATAAAAAGAATAGGAGCATACTGCAACGCGTGTGAAGGCCATAAACGATATTAATTTTGGAACATAAACATACAGTATATGGCTGGTCTCGGTACTTTAAAGAAAACATACACGAAACATGGTTTCATTATGACCAGAATCTGTCTTGAGATATTTTTAACTTGATTTACAGTATTTGAGAGGTATGTCTTAACACCGATACTACAGTGCTTAAGTACTGCTCACGTATATGTTTCTAGGTTTATATTATGCATTTCATACGGTCAAATTACTTTTGAGCAACTAATAAGAAGCGCGAAATGGTATGCGTTTTAGTTTCGTTTCGTGCTGGGACCCGTGGATTGATTAGAGATATCAAGTACATACAAGTCATTTTTTAAATGTTGTAGTTCGTCTTGAAAAAATGTTACGAGAACATCATCTATCAACAATTACACAGGTTCTGTTTCCATATTGCGGATTTTGGTTACGTAATATTATTTTCTAGATTTCACGTTGTGAATATATGATTTGGGCAAACAGAGCCGCAAAGAAGTACATTATGGGTTGTTGTTTTTTTTTTCAGTTTTATCTAGAACAAGCGATGCTTAAACCTGTCTGATTCTTGTGAAACTATCCACACGACAGTTACAGTACCTAGGAGTTGACTTCAGTGATGTCACTGATGGGATGTTTCTAAAAATCCATCCTCTGTAAAACGTCTTCTCTAGTTGTCCTGCATATGTATTCGCTAATGAAGCTGTGTGTTCTGAGCCTGGATCTCTACATTTCTGTATGAACCAGCTTAGAGGGCTAAAGACAGCTTGTGTTTAAATTGAGTGTAAGGCAATTTATGCTTCTAAAGTCATGGTCAGCATTTATTATTGTACTGTGCTGTAAACTTGTTCTGTGCCAAGTCACATTATTTTATAGCGTTTTTATAGCGTTATCAAATCCGGTGGCGCTGTGTGTTAGTTTCCTGACTCCCATGTCACATGGTCTGTGATTGAAACCTGTAATACCGGTTTAATTCGTCACAGCCAGCACTCCGGTTGTAAAGTAGAAGCAGGCGAGATTTCCAGCGAAAAACACCTCCCCCTTCTTCAGGTGTGAGGGTCTTCTGCTCAGAATGAAACGCTAAAATGTAATGTAGGCTCTGAATGGGTTCAATTATGATTTGGGCTTGATTAAGGTCACTGCCTTTCATCTAAAACCCTACTTGAATCCTTCTAAACTAAAAATCAGTGTTAGTGAGTTCTAAATAAAGAGGTATCCAGGTAACAGTGAAACGGGCGGACAGTCTGGGGAGATCGCCCGTTTTCCATGTAAATAGTTCCCTGGTGTTTCTCTCGCTCTCTCTCGGGTCACCTGATCATTAGCTCGAAAGATTTGAGTGCTTTGTGTATATTCTAATGGTAGTGGGGGCAGGGTGTGTGGGAACAGGTTTGGTTGAAATTGCATTGGAGATCTATGTTCTTCACACCTGAAACATTTTCTCTGAAAGCATTTTCTTCGCAGTTTAACCGATCTTGTTACAGCATGTTACAGTTTACTATTATTAACCATATTAATTTTAAGTGCTTAATGTAAAATCTTGTAAAAATATATTTTCATTGTTCAAATATACATTAAGTCTGACTATCATATAATAAGTTAAATACAAAACTAAAGAAAAAATAGGGTTAAATATAATTCAAAATATTTTGCTAACAATGTTAACTGTTTATGAATAATAAAATGTATTAACTAAGGAGTAGGATGGCACAGTTGTTAGTATGTTTTTTGTTTTGTTTCTTTTTCATAAATACAACAGTAGTACCTGATGTCTCAGTGGCTTTCAAAATTAAATTATGCATGCAAACCTGTGAACTAGAAAGATAACTAAGATATCCATCCATTATATTCCATAATATCCATGAAATATATGGCGCTGAAATATGTGTGACGCAGTGGTGGCCTGACACGGTGAGGTGCCCTGGCAGCTGTATGATGCAGTGGTGGCCTGGCACAGTGAGGTGCCCTGGCAGCTGTATGATGCAGTGGTGGCCTGGCACGGTGAGGTGAGCTTGCAGCTATGTGATGCAGTGGTGGCCTGGCATGGTGAGGTGCACTGGCAGCTGTGTGTTGTGACGCAGTGGTGGCCTGGCACGGTGAGGTGCGCTGGCAGCTGTGTGATGCAGTGGTGGCCGGGCACGGTGAGGTGCGCCGGCAGGTGGGTGATGCAGTGGTGGCCTGGCACCGTGAGGTGCGCTGGCAGCTGTGTGGTGTGACGCAGTGGTGGCCTGGCATGGTGAAGTGCGCTGGCAGCTGTGTGGTGTGACGCAGTGGTGGCCTGGCACGGTGAAGTGCGCTGGCAGCTGTGTGGTGTGACGCAGTGGTGGCCTGGCACGGTGAGGTGCGCTGGCAGCTGGGTGATGCAGTGGTGGCCTGGCACGGTGAGGTGTGCTGGCAGCTGTGTGGTGTGACGCAGTGGTGGAAATGTTCACCATATTTCACCATGCTGAAAATGTTTGTACCAGACTTTTTTGAGGCCTGTTTAATTGTGTCTGAAGTCTGATGTTGTAAATTTTATTGTTAAAAAGATCCATGAAAATGTCACTACTAAAGTTAGCTGGTACTGTTGGTATTGTAAGTGGCAAGTAGAGCTCATATTTTAGATTTTGTGTAGTTCCTAGCGTTGAACTGTGTGTTGGATGCACATGAATATATTCATTATATGCCAGCGCACCTCACCGTGCCAGGCCACCACTGCGTCACAACACACAGCTGCCAGTGCACCTCTACATACCCGACCACCACTGCATCACACAGCTGCCAGCGCACCTCACCGTGCCAGGCCACCACTGCATCACATAGCTGCAAGCGCACCTCACCGTGCCAGGCCACCACTGCATCATACAGCTGCCAGGGCACCTCACCGTGTCAGGCCACCACTCCGTAACACCACATAGCTGCCAGCGCACCTCACCATGCCAGGCCATCACTGCGTCACACCACACAGCTGCCAGCGCACCTCACCGTACCAGGCCACCACTGCGTCACACCACACAGCTGCCAGCGCACCTCACCGTACCAGGCCACCACTGCGTCACACCACACAGCTGCCAGCGCACTTCACCGTGCCAGGCCACCACTGCGTCACACCACACAGCTGCCAGCGCACCTCACCGTGCCAGGCCACCACTGCGTCACATAGCTGCAAGCGCACCTCACCGTGCCAGGCCACCACTGCATCATACAGCTGCCAGGGCACCTCACCGTGCCAGGCCACCACTGCGTCACATAGCTGCCAGCGCACCTCACCATGCCAGGCCATCACTGAGTCAGAGATTAAATAAAACCTCACTCGCACCAAACAAATTTATATTTCTAAATATCACAACATGATCGAATTTAAGTCATTTTAATAACAATGAATAGTCACCTAGGCGTTACAATACAAACATTTATATTGATTTAAATAACGTTTTGATTTAAATCGCAAATGCGGGTTTAAATATATGTGTTTTTTGATTCACAATCAGACAAATGCAACATAAATTGATATCTTTGTCTTCTAAGTATCTTAATAAACTTTCAGCATAGCTTTCTCCCCGTTTAGATTTATTTTGGGATCAAACGTGGAAAGATTAGATTGTAATCGTTTTTATTTTTTAAATACATTTTAGAAAAGTGTAATCTATACTAAAAAGCTATACACCACCTGCTATAAAGATACATATTGTAATACTTTCGGGTTCGGATAGGACAGACACAAGAACTCAGACTTGCGGAGTTAAAGCAAGTTAAAGCCTTTTATATATCACCTTTAAAAGTGGCATCTCAAAGCAAAGTAAATACCCAACACTGATTGTACCCATCTGTCATGCTAATAAAGCAGCTTAAATTGAATTGAGAGGGGGGGGGGTATATTTGCTTTGTGTATGGTCAGTAACAGTAAACAGTAACATGGTCAGAAGGAGCACGTACAAACGTTTCCGAAATAACCACATGTAAGACTCTGATGCTTAAAATGTTAAGGGAGGAAGTGGAATACTGGTGTGTATTTTTTCTTTAAACTACCAATACCAGCCATATACAGTCTGTAACGTAGGGATTTCTATATGTCTTTATTTAGTGGTTACATTAGTGACAAAGGCTAAACTTTTAGCTTCAGTAACGTGTACATATCTCCCCTTTTTATAAAACGACATGGTTGAAAACTGTTCCAGAGCCACTGTTGTTTCATCAGTGAAAAGTACATCATGAAATGCCTCTCCCTGTTCAATCCACTGGAAAAAAGAAAAGGAGCATAAAGCTTCTGATGGTCATAAACGATATTCATTTAGGAGCAGCATCAGAGGTATGTTTTTAACTGCACTGCATTGGAGAGAATACCATAGTGTGTTTTTTTTTTTTTACTCCCTGGCGGAAACTGGCTTCCAGAAGAATCAGTATGGCTCAGAGATTACATAAAACTTCACTCGCACCAAACAAATGTACATTTCTAAATATCACAACATGATCGAATTTAAGTCATTTTAATAACAATGAATAGTCACCTATGCGTTACAATATAAACATTTATATTGATTTAAATCGCATTTAAATCACCTTTATTTAAAACCCATAAATAAAGCTGATACTGTTTAGACTTTTAATTATTTAAAACTGTATTAAAGCAGCACGATACACAATGCAACGTAAATCGCTATCTTTGTCTTCTGTGTAATAATGTTCACCTCTCTGTCCAGCAAATTTACAATAGTAATAATAATGAACTTTATTGTATATGGCGCCTTTAAAGGTGGCTCCTCAAAGCGCTTTACAGGTTAAAAACAATAACAACAATACTGTTAGGCTGGGAAAACGATTTTTTTTTAAGAAATACAAAATGAGATATAATGATATGTTCCGGCTTAGACATTAACGAAGAGCATAACACGTGTACTGTATACATTGCAAGTACAACCCCCCTCTCTGCAGGAGTGCTGGCTGTGACGAACTGAACCGGTTTCACGGGTATTTTCAAAGTAGGAGGCGAGATTTCCAGCGAAAGACACCTCCCCCCCCCTCAAAAACCCAGTAAGTACAGTACTTACTAGTTAAAGGCTAGGCTCCTCAATGAAATCGCTTTAACATGCTAATGTGTTGGTGTAACAGTCCGGGCGTGGCAAGCTTCTAATTTCAACCCGACTACGGCGAAAGGAACCCTTCTTTCATTAGAAGACAATGAACATATTTTAGCCCTGAATGAATTAATAGCAAACATGGTTTACATAAAAGACATTTTTCCAAGAAAGTTTAGCCTTTGTCACTAATGAAACCACTAAATAAAGACATAAATATAAAAATCTTAAGATTTTTAAAATACATGACTTTGCTAAAATTTATTTGAAAATAAAAACAATTACAACCGCCAGGGGAGGGAGAGAACAGGGGAGGGATGTTGGTTTTGCATAAGGGGCGGGGCTATGGAAATTAGGTCTGTTTGGGAATGTGTAGTTACATGTTCTGGCTTTTTGTGAATTATCGTTGTTGAGTATGGAGTGTTGAGGTATTGATTTTGTGTAATGCTTTATGTTGAAAATTGAGGTGGATTTTGTTTATGATAAACAGGATAAACTGGGATGGGAGGAAGGTTTGGTTTTGCATAAGGGGCGGGATTATGATAATTGGAGGACTTTGCGAGAGTAAAATGGTTTGATATATTTGATTTTGTATTGTGGTTGTTATCTATGTTTTTGGTTGGTATTATGTTTATATGGTTGTTTTTGTTGGTTGGTTGTTATTATGGTTATTAATAATACGATCTATAGTTGAAATCTGAGCCTAAATAAAAAGAAAAAGCAAGTGATTAGGTTTATGAGCAATCTAATTACTTATTCGTTTAAAACGCTATATAAAATAAAGTTTATTATTAATTTGCTGGACAGAGCGGTGAACATTATTATGCATAAGACAAAGATAACGATCCTGATCAGTTTAGAAATCTGTGTACGCTGTAAGGTTTTTACTTCTTAAACTTTTAAAATACACGTTTTGAATAGAAACGAATCCTCTTCCTGGTACAGTATGTATAGCAAACCAGCACGTCTTTTTTCTCCAATCAGAGGGGTGTCAGATGGTGTCAGCCAATCACCATTCTGAAGCCCTACCATAATCTCTGGTATGGGGAGACCCCAGAATTCTGTCCCATAGTTTAGACAGATGATAGATACTTTTATTGATCCCGTGAGGGAAATAAAGTAAATCATTTTCATTTTAGGAATTATTAAACGCTCGGTTAAAAGCAAAGGAAATTGTCTGTTATAGTGGACATAAAAACAAGAGTTCGCTGGCATTATATCCTGGAAGACACAGACCGGCGCCAGACCGGTAAAATGCCTGATGAACTAGGGATTGGACAGTTTCCAAGTGCTTGTACAATCGATGGAAATGTTCAAATAAATGTGCAAAAGAAATAAACAAAATAATCATTTATTTCTTTATCATATTGGCTAGCTAATGTCCTCTCTTTGCTAGTTAGTGGCTGTGTTTCTGCATTGGGTAGCAACGGGTGACTGTTCTCAGGCGGAAGATGTAAACAGCTTAATGTTCGTGTTAAATAATTTTTTTAAATTAAAATTCATTCTATACAGCAATCGCATATTTGGGTACCGTTTCATAAAACTTTCATGCTTAAAATGTTTAGGGAGAAATGGAAGACTGGTGTGTATTTTTTCTTTAAACTACCAAGACCAGCCATACACAGTACAGTTTACATACATACAGTAATGTTTATGTTCCTAAATTAATATCGTTTATGACCTTCAGATGCGTTATGCTCCTCTTCTTTTTATGCTCAGCTACTAAAATTTCCCTTTAGTGGTAAAATCCATATAAATATTCAAAACTAAGCGGATTAAAATGTGCACAGTAAAGACATTAAATGATTAAATCTTTGCACTACCAACCAATGCACCACGAGTGCCCCTGTCGGTCATTTTGGCCAGCCAATCACTTACTGCGGTGCCCTCCGGTGCCCCGCGGTGGCTTGTGGGTAGGTTACTGTACCGCGGGTTTTTACCGCGCATTTTGAATGGCTGCATCTGTACTGGACTTAGCTTATACAAATATCCCTGATGCATACAAGGCTGCCCCCGCCCCCACCTGGGCCACTCTGACCACATTTCTGTGATGCTTATTCCTGCATACAGACCACTGCTCAAACGTGCCGAACCGGTTTTGAAACAGACCCTGGTATGGCCAGAGGGAGCCACCTCAGCATTACAGGACTGCTTTGAGCACACAGACTGGAATATGTTCAGGAAGGCCGCTACCTATGAAAACCATATCAATCTAGAGGAGTATGCAGCATCTGTGCCTTGCTACATCACCAAGTGCATTGATGATGTCACTCTCTAAATCTATTATCACACGGGCCAACCAGAAGCCATGGCTGACTGCAGAGGTCCGCGCACTGCTAAGAACTCACAATGAAGCACGTAGATCAGGTGACAAGGAAGCCCTTCGGACTGCGAGGGCCAACCTGTCTCGTGCCACCAGGGAGGCAAAGCGTAACTACGCACGGAAGATTAACGGTCACTTCTTAGACACCAGAGACATATGGCACAAGTGGCAGGGTATCCAGCCCATTACTGACTGCAGGACTACTCCATGCGCCACTGACAGAGATGCATCCCTTCCAGATGCGCTGAATGACTTTTATGCGCGATTTGAAGCACTTAATACAGTTCCTGTGAGAAAGACCATACCTCCTCCCGATGATCAGCTGCTTTGCCTGTCCGCAGCTGATGTGAGGAAGACACTAACAAAAGTTAACCCACATGAGGCTGCTGGAGCTGACAATATACCTGGTCGTGCGCTCAAGGAATGTGCAGCACAGTTAGCTGATATTTTTACAAACATTTTTAATACCTCCATGTGCCAAGCAGTCATCCCTGTATCTTTCAAGACCACCACAATTATACCAGTGCCGAAGAAGACTACTGTGTCCTGTCTCAATGACTCAATGCCGTGGTACTCACACCAATAGTCATGAAGTGCTTCGAGAGGCTAGTCATGGGCCACATCAAGTCCAGACTCCCCACCTCTCTGGCGCCCACCCAGTTTGTGTGCCGCCCCAACCAGTCTACCGATGATGCTGTATCCCTTGCCCTGTCCCATCTGGATAAGAGAGACACTTATGTAAGAATGCTGTTCATTGACTTCAGTTCAGCATTCAACACAATCATCCCCCAGAAACTTATAGAAAAACTGAGCTTGCTGAACCTTAACACCTCCCTCTGTAACTGGATTCTGGACTTTCTGACCAAGAGACCTCAGACAGTCCGGACTGGAAACATCTCTAGTACCATGATACTGAACACTGGAACCCCCCAGGGCTGTGTACTCAGCCTGCTCCTGTTCACGCTGATGACTCATGACTGCACTGCTACGCACAGTGCAAATTACATTATTAAGTTTCCTGATGAAACGACAGTGGCGGGCCTCATTAGTAACAACGATGAGGCACCACACAGAGACAAGGTGGAGAAACTAGCGGACTGGTGCTTAACCAACAATCTGTCTCTGAATTTAGATAAGACAAAAGAAATGATAATTGACTTCAGGAGGGCAGGCACTGATCACTTCCCACTGCACATCAACAGCTACCTTGTGGAGACAGGTAGAAGTACTAAGTTTCTTGGTGTGCAAATCACAGATGACCTTACTTGGACCATCAACACCACCTCCTTAACTAAAAAAGCTCGTCTCCACCTCCTGCGGCGACTGAGAAGGGCAAACCTCCCCCCCATACTATCCACATTCTATAGAGGTACCATCAAGAGCATGTTGACAAACTGTATCATTGTTTGGTTTGGGAATTTTAAGGTCTCAGAATGCACGTTCCTGCAACTAATTATCAGTACAGCAGGAAACATCATTGGAGCCTCCCTTCCATCCATTCAGGACATCTACCACAAAAGCATAAGGTGCAGTATATACTGACTGAGAAAAACAGAGGAGGCAACTGAAGGAGAACAATGTACTGCATCAAACAAGAGCCATAAAGGATGAAATAAATATACTGAATAGAAATATACAGAAAAGTGAGAGATCAGATAAGGTATGAATTCTCAACTTGGGGTGATGTAATTAGTGGATACAATGAAGTATCTGTAGTCAGGCCACTACCCTAATTAATATCACTGATCTAGGTTCTGAAATTCAATAAACTGGACATGTCAGCAAACCACACCAAAGTAGGATGATAAACCCTATAAGTGCAGGAGATGAAATGCAAAAAGTTCACACTTTTTGTGTGAGGCAGTAAGGTTCATTACTCTGTTCTCCTCTCCACTAACAGCATCATCCAGGTGGGGCTGCACATTGCTGGTGGAGGAGGGGATCCCCATTACCTGTAAAGTGCTTTGAGTGGAGTGTGCAGAAAAGCGCTATAGAAGTGCAAGCAATTATAAGAAATTATTATTATAATTAGCTATAGATGTCATACCTCATTTTGCCACTAGAGGGCATTCCAAGTCACACACAATCTGTAGAATTATAATATAGTTCAGCAGAGTAGCTGCGTCAGCATGCGTAATAGGTTTATTCCATGCTGAAAAGCCAAGAAAGAAAATGTTTCGGCTGTGGAGCCTTCTTCAGGTGTGAGAAAGACAGGGCAGTAAGCAAAGGTAATATAGCAAGAGAACAAGAGCTAGGTGAGAGGAGGAGCGAGGGGCAAGAGCAGGGGACAGACAGAGAGGCCACTCAGGAGGTGTGAAGTCAGGACAGGTGAAGAGAGGTGTGAAATGAAACCTACAATGAATAGAGAGAATTGAGGAAAAGAATGAGTGTCGGTGAGAGAAGGGGAAAGGTGTGATCCTAGCTGCAGGATAATTTTACTTTCTGTAGTCTTTATGCAGATGTAAACCTGAAAGAGGCACATCACGTTCACAAGCTACAGTATGATAAAACTTTTTTACATATCCAACCGAGCAAACTGGCTTTTATAAAATACACCTACTTTTAAATTAGTTTGATGTTTAACATGCTGTAATACAGTTTAAAATGAATAAGTCTAAACAGTATACAACTTACATTCTTTCATTAGAAAAAGATTGTCCCTCAGCGTTGCCTGGGATCATAATTCAGGCGTTCTCTGGCTCCACACGCCATGTTGAGCATCACTGGTCCAGCTGGCAGTGTTACACAGTAGTGCAGCCCCACCGCTGAGTATTTCTAAAGAGCTGCAGTATCCCGCAGCCCCTGAACTCCAGACTACTGCAGTATCCCTCGCACATTCTGAACGGCTGGAGCTGTAATTAGTGGAGTCTATAAACCACACCAAAGTAGGATGATTAGCAAACCCTATAAGTGCAGGAGATGAAATACAAAAGGATCACACTAAAATCTGCTACTGCTCAAACACTCTGGTTCTCTCTTCCTCCCCTCACCTGACTGCCCATGTCCTCCTCAGGCTTGCTGGGCTGCCACACAGTATTGTGGACAATCTCTTGAAAAAACACAGGTTCAAGAACAGGTTAACCCGAGAGGAAAGAATCGGTCATATTCGAGTTTAACTGTACACACATCTACTATCTATAAAACTTCTTCAGCAATTAAAACCTATGATTCTGTTGTAATCACGTTAGAAATGCACAAATGTGAAGATGCAATTTGGTTGCTAGTAATTAATTGCTCTGTATACCTCACGCAGCTGTTTCACAGCTGAAGCAAAAGCACTGGTTCCAGAGCAGCAACCTTTTGTGTTACATGGTGACAGAGATTGTACTGTACTCTGAATGAGGCAGACTTCATTATACCTTTGAACATGACAACCCTCAGTTTAATTCTACACTTTCAGATAATGTGTAAAATTACTTCATTTTACTACCCGCACAGAAAACCCTGTACTTGTTTACAATGTCATCTGCCAGGTGTTTGCTCAGTTTTCAGTGTTATTCAAGTGTTGTTTTTAACCTTCTCATTCCACAGTTTAGCTAATCCTCCAATCGCTCTACCTTAGAAAATCCTAGCAAGATACCTTGCATGTTAAAACCTGTATTTCTTCCTATACAATTCTCAGAGGTTTCTTAACTGTTTTCTCCCATTCATTTCATATTAAACAAGCACGGCATGGTTCTTTTGAAGGTGGTACAAAACATTGTATTTGAACTGAATTGAGGGAGTTTACCCTGTTGCTCACTGTGATGACAGTTTGGCTCCTAGTTCAATTAGCTTCATTACTCTGTCTCCTCCCCACTAATAGCATCATCCAGGTGGGGCTGCACATTGCTGGTGGTGGAGGGGATCCCCATTACCTGTAAAGTGCTTCGAGTGGAGTGTGCAGAAAAGCGCTATAGAAGTGCAAGCAATTATAATAAATTATTATTATAATTAGCTATAGATGCAATAGGAGGTGTCGTACCTCATTTTGCCACTAGAGGGCATTCCAAGTCACACACAATCTGTAGAATTATACTATAGTTCAGCAGAGTAGCTGCGTCAGCATGCGTAATAGGTTTATTCCATGCTGAAAAGCCAAGAAAGAAAATGTTTCAGCTGTGGAGCCTTCTTCAGCTGTGAGAAAGACAGGGCAGTAAGCAAAGGTAATATAGCAAGAGAACAAGAGCTAGGTGAGAGGAGGAGCGAGAGGCGGGAGCAGGGGACAGACAGAGAGGCCAATCAGGAGGTGTGAAGTCAGGACAGGTGAAGAGAGGTGTGAAATGAAACCTACAATGAATAGAGAGAATTGAGGAAAAGAATGAGTGTCGGTGAGAGAAGGGGAAAGGTGTGATCCTAGCTGCAGGATAATTTTACTTTCTGTAGTCTTTATGCAGATGTAAACCTGAAAGAGGCACATCACGTTCACAAGCTACGGTATGATAAACTTTTTTACATATCCAACCGAGCAAACTGGCTTTTATAAAATACACCTACTTTTAAATTAGTTTGATGTTTAACATGCTGTAATACAGTTTAAAATGAATAAGTCTAAACAGTATACAACTTACATTCTTTCATTAGAAAAAGATTGTCCCTCAGCGTTGCCGGGGATCGTAATTCAGGCGTTCTCTGGCTCCACACGCCATGTTGAGCGTCACTGGTCCAGCTGGCAGTGTTACACAGTAGTGCAGCCCCACTGCTGAGTATTTCTAAAGAGCTGCAGTATCCCGCAGCCCCTGAACTCAAGACAACTGCAGTATCCCTCGCACATTCTGAACGGCTGGAGCTGTAATTAGTGTAGTCTATAAACCACACCAAAGTAGGATGATTAGCAAACCCTATAAGTGCAGGAGATGAAATACAAAAGGATCACACTAAACTCTGCTACTGCTCAAACACTCTGGTTCTCTCTTCCTCCCCTCACCTGACTGCCCATGTCCTCCTCAGGCTTGCTGGGCTGCCACACAGTATTGTGGACAATCTCTTGAAAAAACACAGGTTCAAGAACAGGTTAACCTGAGAGGAAAGAATCGGTCATATTCGAGTTTAACTGTACACACATCTACTATCTATAAAACTTCTTCAGCAATTAAAACCTATGATTCTGTTGTAATCACATTAGAAATGCACAAATGTGAAGATGCAATTTGGTTGCTAGTAATTAATTGCTCTGTATACCTCACGCAGCTGTTTCACAGCTGAAGCAAAAGCACTGGTTCCAGAGCAGCAACCTTTTGTGTTACATGGTGACAGAGACTGTACTGTACTCTGAGGCAGACTTCATTATACCTTTGAACATGACAACCCTCAGTTTAATTCTACACTTTCAGATAATGTGTAAAATTACTTCATTTTACTACCCGCACAGAAAACCCTGTACTTGTTTACAATGTCATCTGCCAGGTGTTTGCTCAGTTTTCAGTGTTATTCAAGTGTTGTTTTTAACCTTCTCATTCCACAGTTTAGCTAATCCTCCAATCGCTCTACCTTAGAAAATCCTAGCAAGATACCTTGCATGTTAAAACCTGTATTTCTTCCTATACAATTCTCAGAGGTTTCTTAACTGTTTTCTCCCATTCATTTCATATTAAACAAGCACGGCATGGTTCTTTTGAAGGTGGTACAAAACATTGTATTTGAACTGAATTGAGGGAGTTTACCCTGTTGCTCACTGTGATGACAGTTTGGCTCCTAGTTCAATTAGCTTCATTACTCTGTCTCCTCCCCACTAATAGCATCATCCAGGTGGGGCTGCACATTGCTGGTGGTGGAGGGGATCCCCATTACCTGTAAAGTGCTTCGAATGGAGTGTGCAGAAAAGCGCTATAGAAATGCAAGCAATTATAATAAATTATTATTATAATTAGCTATAGATGCAATAGGGGGTGTCATACCTCATTTTGCCACTAGAGGGCATTCCAAGTCACACACAATCTGTAGAATTATAGTATAGTTCAGCAGAGTAGCTGCGTCAGCATGCGTAATAGGTTTATTCCATGCTGAAAAGCCAAGAAAGAAAATGTTTCGGCTGTGGAGCCTTCTTCAGCTGTGAGAAAGACAGGGCAGTAAGCAAAGGTAATATAGCAAGAGAACAAGAGCTAGGAGAGAGGAGGAGCGAGAGGCGGGAGCAGGGGACAGACAGAGAGGCCAATCAGGAGGTGTGAAGTCAGGACAGGTGAAGAGAGGTGTGAAATGAAACCTACAATGAATAGAGAGAATTGAGGAAAAGAATGAGTGTCGGTGAGAGAAGGGGAAAGGTGTGATCCTAGCTGCAGGATAATTTTACTTTCTGTAGTCTTTATGCAGATGTAAACCTGAAAGAGGCACATCACGTTCACAAGCTACGGTATGATAAACTTTTTTACATATCCAACCGAGCAAACTGGCTTTTATAAAATACACCTACTTTTAAATTAGTTTGATGTTTAACATGCTGTAATACAGTTTAAAATGAATAAGTCTAAACAGTATACAACTTACATTCTTTCATTAGAAAAAGATTGTCCCTCAGCGTTGCCGGGGATCGTAATTCAGGCGTTCTCTGGCTCCACACGCCATGTTGAGCGTCACTGGTCCAGCTGGCAGTGTTACACAGTAGTGCAGCCCCACTGCTGAGTATTTCTAAAGAGCTGCAGTATCCCGCAGCCCCTGAACTCAAGACAACTGCAGTATCCCTCGCACATTCTGAACGGCTGGAGCTGTAATTAGTGTAGTCTATAAACCACACCAAAGTAGGATGATTAGCAAACCCTATAAGTGCAGGAGATGAAATACAAAAGGATCACACTAAACTCTGCTACTGCTCAAACACTCTGGTTCTCTCTTCCTCCCCTCACCTGACTGCCCATGTCCTCCTCAGGCTTGCTGGGCTGCCACACAGTATTGTGGACAATCTCTTGAAAAAACACAGGTTCAAGAACAGGTTAACCCGAGAGGAAAGAATCGGTCATATTCGAGTTTAACTGTACACACATCTACTATCTATAAAACTTCTTCAGCAATTAAAACCTATGATTCTGTTGTAATCACATTAGAAATGCACAAATGTGAAGATGCAATTTGGTTGCTAGTAATTAATTGCTCTGTATACCTCACGCAGCTGTTTCACAGCTGAAGCAAAAGCATTGGTTCCAGAGCAGCAACCTTTTGTGTTACATGGTGACAGAGATTGTACTGTACTCTGAATGAGGCAGACTTCATTATACCTTTGAACATGACAACCCTCAGTTTAATTCTACACTTTCAGATCATGTGTAAAATTATTTCATTTTACTACCCGCACAGAAAACCCTGTACGTGTTTACAATGTCATCTGCCAGGTGTTTGCTCAGTTTTCAGTGTTATTCAAGTGTTGTTTTTAACCTTCTCATTCCACAGTTTAGCTAATCCTCCAATCGCTCTACCTTAGAAAATCCTAGCAAGATACCTTGCATGTTAAAACCTGTATTTCTTCCTATACAATTCTCAGAGGTCTCTTAACTGTTTTCTCCCATTCATTTCATATTAAACAAGCACGGCATGGTTCTTTTGAAGGTGGTACAAAACATTGTATTTGAACTGAATTGAGGGAGTTTACCCTGTTGGTCACTGTGATGACAGTTTGGCTCCTAGTTCAATTAGCTTCATTACTCTGTCTCCTCCCCACTAATAGCATCATCCAGGTGGGGCTGCACATTGCTGGTGGTGGAGGGGATCCCCATTACCTGTAAAGTGCTTTTGAGTGGAGTGTGCAGAAAAGCGCTATAGAAGTACAAGCAATTATAATAAATTATTATTATAATTAGCTATAGATGCAATAGGAGGTGTCATACCTCATTTTGCCACTAGAGGGCATTCCAAGTCACACACAATCTGTAGAATTATAATATAGTAGTTCAGGTGGGTAGCTGCGTCAGCATGCGTAGGCTGCAAAGGAACAAGTAATAGGTTTATTCCATGCTGAAAAAAAGAAGAAAGAGAACACAACGTTTCGGCCGTGGAGCCTGAAGAAGGCTCCACGGCCGAAACGTTGTGTTCTCTTTCTTCTTTTTTTCAGCATGGAATAAACCTATTACTTGTTCCTGAATTATAATATAGTTCAGCAGAGTAGCTGCGTCAGCATGCGTAATAGGTTTATTCCATGCTGAAAAGCCAAGAAAGAATGTTTCGGCTGTGGAGCCTTCTTCAGCTGTGAGAAAGACAGGGCAGTAAGCAAAGGTAATGTTGCAGGAGAACAAGAGCTAGGAGAGAGGAGGAGCGAGGGGCAAGAGCAGGGGACAGACAGAGAGGCCAATCAGGAGGTGTGAAGTCAGGACAGGTGAAGAGAGGTGTGAAATGAAACCTACAATGAACAGAGAGAATTGAGGAAAAGAATGAGTGTCGTTGAGAGAAGGGGAAAGGTGTGATCCTAGCTGCAGGATAATTTTACTTTCTGTAGTCTTTATGCAGATGTAAACCTGAAAGAGGCACATCACGTTCACAAGCTACGGTATGATAAACTTTTTTACATATATTCAACCGAGCAAACTGGCTTTTATAAAATACACCTACTTTAAAATTAGTTTGATGTTTAACATGCTGTAATACAGATTAAAATGAATAAGTCTAAACAGTATACAACTTACATTCTTTCATTAGAAAAAGATTGTCCCTCAGCATTGCCTGCGATCGTAATTCAGGCGTTCTCTGGCTCCACACGCCATGTTGAGCGTCACTGGTCCAGCTGGCAGTGTTACACAGTAGTGCAGCCCCACTGCTGAGTATTTCTAAAGAGCTGCAGTATCCCGCAGCCCCTGAACTCCAGACTACTGCAGTATCCCTCGCACATTCTGAACGGCTGGAGCTGTAATTAGTGTAGTCTATAAACCACACCAAAGTAGGATGATTAGCAAACCCTATAAGTGCAGGAGATGAAATACAAAAGGATCACACTAAAATCTGCTACTGCTCAAACACTCTGGTTCTCTCTTCCTCCCCTCACCTGACTGCCCATGTCCTCCTCAGGCTTGCTGGGCTGCCACACAGTATTGTGGACAATCTCTTGAAAAAACACAGGTTCAAGAACAGGTTAACCTGAGAGGAAAGAATCGGTCATATTCGAGTTTAACTGTACACACATCTACTATCTATAAAACTTCTTCAGCAATTAAAACCTATGATTCTGTTGTAATCACATTAGAAATGCACAAATGTGAAGATGCAATTTGGTTGCTAGTAATTAATTGCTCTGTATACCTCACGCAGCTGTTTCACAGCTGAAGCAAAAGCATTGGTTCCAGAGCAGCAACCTTTTGTGTTACATGGTGACAGAGACTGTACTGTACTCTGAGGCAGACTTCATTATACCTTTGAACATGACAACCCTCAGTTTAATTCTACACTTTCAGATAATGTGTAAAATTATTTCATTTTACTACCCGCACAGAAAACCCTGTACTTGTTTACAATGTCATCTGCCAGGTGTTTGCTCAGTTTTCAGTGTTATTCAAGTGTTGTTTTTAACCTTCTCATTCCACAGCTTAGCTAATCCTCCAATCGCTCTACCTTAGAAAATCCTAGCAAGATACCTTGCATGTTAAAACCTGTATTTCTTCCTATACAATTCTCAGAGGTTTCTTAACTGTTTTCTCCCATTCATTTCATATTAAACAAGCACAGCATGGTTCTTTTGAAGGTGGTACATAACACTGTATTTGAACTGAATTGAGGGAGTTTACCCTGTTGGTCACTGTGATGACAGTTTGGCTCCTAGTTCAATTAGCTTCATTACTCTGTCTCCTCCCCACTAATAGCATCATCCAGGTGGGGCTGCACATTGCTGGTGGTGGAGGGGATCCCCATTACCTGTAAAGTGCTTTGAGTGGAGTGTGCAGAAAAGCGCTATAGAAGTACAAGCAATTATAATAAATTATTATTATAATTAGCTATAGATGCAATAGGAGGTGTCATACCTCATTTTGCCACTAGAGGGCATTCCAAGTCACACACAATCTGTAGAATTATAATATAGTTCAGCAGAGTAGCTGCGTCAGCATGCGTAATACAGATGCAGCCATTCAAAATGCACGGGCGATACCGCATTATTTTCCGGTACGCTGTACGCAGTCTACCACGAGTTACCGGTAAATACCGCTAGCAAAATAATAGTATCCGGAATTTCCGCAAGGTGGAGCTAATAAAGCTCAACCTCTCATGTTTGAGCTGTGGCCATCAAAGTCTTTAACGAAGATATTACTAATAGTATTAATAATAAATGACCTTGGACAAGCTGTAAACTCAAAGTATTGCCCTGGTCCACATTATTTTTTTCATTGACCGTCTTTGTAAAAGTAACACCACAGCATTTCGCAATCACGCATTTTTTTCCAATCATGCAAAGTACAGTGATTCACCATGCCTTTCACATGCTCATAAAAGAGACTGATTTAGGAACATAAACATATTACCGTATGCAAACTGTACTGTATACAGTATGTATATGTATATTTAATGTCTTAACTGTGCCCGTTTAAGTATTGAATATTTATATGGAATTTTACCACTGAAGGGAAATCTTAGTGCCTGAGCATAAAAAGAATAGGAGCATACTGCAACGCGTGTGAAGGCCATAAACGATATTAATTTTGGAACATAAACATACAGTATATGGCTGGTCTCGGTACTTTAAAGAAAACATACACGAAACATGGTTTCATTATGACCAGAATCCGTCTTGAGATATTTTTAACTTGATTTACAGTGTTTGAGAGGTATGTCTTGACAGCGATACTACGTAAATACTGCTCACGTACTGTATATGTTTCTAGGTTTATATTATGCATTTCATACGGTCAAATTACTTTTGAGCAACTGATAAGAAGCGCGAAATGGTATGCCCAGGGCGTTTTAGTTTCGTTTTGTGCGGGGACTGCTTTAACTATATCGCCGTGGATTGATTAGAGATATCAAGTACATACAAGTCATTTTTTAAATGTTGTAGTTTGTCTTGTAAAAATGTTACGAGAACATCATCTGTCAACAATTACACAGGTTCTGTTTCCATATTGCGGATTTTGGTTACGTAATATTATTTTCTAATTTCACGTTGTGAATATATGATTTGGGCAAACAGAGCCGCAAAGAAGTACATTATGGGTTGTTGTTTTTTTTTGCAGTTTTATCTAGAACAAGCGATGCTTAAACCTTTGTCTGATTCTTGTGAAACTATCCACACGACAGTTACCTACAGTAGGAGTTGACTTCAGTGATGTCACTGATGGGATGTTTCTAAAAATCCATCCTCTGTAAAACGTCTTCTCTAGTTGTCCTGCATATGTATTCGCTAATGAAGCTGTGCGTTCTGACCCTGGATCTCTACATTTCTGTATGAACCAGCTTAGAGGGCTAAAGACAGCTTGTGTTTAAATTGAGTGTAAGGTAATTTATGCTTCTAAAGTCATGGTCAGCATTTATTATTGTACTGTGCTGTAAACTTGTTCTGTGCCTAGTCACATTATTTTATAGCGTTTTTATAGCGTTATCAAATCTGGTGGCGCTGTGTGTTAGTTTCCTGACTCCCATGTCACATGGTCTGTGATTGAATCCTATGGAACTATGACTATGAACTATGAGAAACATTTCTTTGAAAAAATGAAACGTTTCCCTTGGTCAGAGATTAAATAAAACCTCACTCGCACCAAACAAATGTATATTTCTAAATATCACAACATGATCGAATTTAAGTCTTTTTAATAACAATGAATAACCTATGCGTTACAAAATAAACATTTATATTGATTTGAATCGCGTTTTGATTTAAATCGTAAACGCGTGTTTAAATATATGTGTTTAAAGGCGATATACTGTATAAAAGCGCTGATTCTTATGGAATGTGTTCCGCCGGGGATTCAAAAAAATTTTAATCGCGTATCTAAGGAAAATTGCAGTATAACTTTGTTCATGCACAAACAGTGGCATGTTACATTATAATTTGGGTGTCTCCCCTTGCCAGAAAGCTCTAAATTGCATTTTGAGTGCGGTTTTTGACTTTTTTCTAAATTGCAACCCATAAATAAAGCTGATAAAGCTTAGACTAACTGTATTCTAAACTGTATTACAACGTAAATTGCAAAAATGCTTGGAATCTGTCCAAGCCCTACTACGAAAATTATTTAAACTCCGACACTTATCATTCATCTTTAAATAAACTTTATTTTATATAGCGTTTTAAGCGAATAGGTAATTAGATTGCTCATAAACCTAATCGCTTTTTCTACATAAACACAGCGTAATTGCTCTCTGAAAATGCTTGTCCTTTATATTTAGGCTCAGATTTCAACTATAGATCGTATTATTATAAACTTTCTTGGAAAAATGTATTTTATGTAAACCATGTTTGCTATTAATTCATTTAGGGCTAAAATACGTTCATTGTCTTCCAATAGAGTCGAGTTGACATTGGAAGCTTGCCACGCCCGGACTGTTATACCAACGCATTAGCATGTTAAAGCGATTCCATTGAGGAGCCCAGCTACCAGTTAACACTGTACTTCCTACTTTGAAAATACCTGTGAAACCGGTTTAATTCGTCACAGCCAGCACTCCGGCAGAGAGGGGGTTGTACTCGTAAAGTAGAAGCAGGCGAGATTTCCAGCGAAAGACACCTCCCCCCCCCTCAAAAACCCAGTAAGCAGTAATGCTTTATGTTGAAAATTGAGGTGGATTTTGTTTATGATAAAGAGGATAAACTGGGATGGGAGGAGGGTTTGGTTTTGCATAAGGGGCGGGATTATGATAATTGGAGGACTTTGCGAGAGTATAATGGTTTGATATATTTGATTTTGTATTGTGGTCGTTATCTATGTTTTTGGTTGGTATTATGTTTATATGGTTGTTTTTGTTGGTTGGTTGTTATTATGGTTATTAATAATACGATCTATAGTTGAAATCTGAGCCTAAATAAAAAGAAAAAGCAAGTGATTAGGTTTATGAGCAATCTAATTACTTATTCGTTTAAAACGCTATATAAAATAAAGTTTATTATTAATTTGCTGGACAGAGCGGTGAACATTATTATGCATAAGACAAAGATAACGATCCTGATCAGTTTAGAAATCTGTGTACGCTGTAAGGTTTTTACTTCTTAAACTTTTAAAATACACGTTTCGAATAGAAAGAAATCCTCTTCCTGGTACAGTCACATGAAGAGAGAGGCGAAACAGCCCTACACAGCCCTGTTGCAGTACACGAATATAATCATATCGTTATTAAATTCTTTAGATACGCGATTCCATATTATATTAGCAGAAAAGCTTAAACTACCACTTTTTCACACGCTATTTCACGTTAGTTAAATTTAATTTATTTATATATTATATATTTATATCTCTGACCAAGGGAAACGTCTCATTTTTTCAAAGAAATGTTTGTTTACAACGGCGACTGTCATAAGATAGGACACAGCGGCTCAGGCACCCGCTGAATGGAAAAGGGGCACTTTAATGTTCTGTATGGCTAATACTAAAGCCAATACTAATATTCAATACTTTAATATCCTTTTCTGTATGTTTAACAACAGTGGGTACTGGCCTTATTCGTCCCTGCTCCCGTTGTTAGGTGTTAATGTGTTGTTAAGTGTGAATTTGTACCTGTTTCCCTGAGGTCTAGCTTTTTTTCTGGAAAACCATAACTCTGGTCTTGTCCAGATTGACTGTCGGCGCCCAGGTCTGACAGTGCTGCTCCAGCAGTGCCAGGTTCTGGCGCAGCCTCTGTTCTGTGGGCGACAGCGGGACCAGGTCGTCTGCACAGAGCAGGAACTCGATTTCCATAATTAATGCAGATCAGTAAATCAAGGGACAAAACAATTATTGCGCCCGGGTCCTCAATGGGCTTTGACGTGCTAATGCGTTGGTTTAACAGTCCGGGTGTGGCTAGCCTCTAATGTCTCCCGACTTTGAAAACCAAGTAATAACTTAACTATATGTGCAAACGTTTCATATGTTGCTGTTGTGGATGCCTGTGGAGTGTATCTTATTTGCCGCGCACCCTCCCCCCCTCTCTCCCTCAATTCAATTCAATTCAAGGTGTTTTATTAGCATGGCAGATGGGTTCAATCAGTGTTGGGTATTTACTTTGCTTTGAGATTCCACTTTTAAAGGTGATATATTAATTTTTGACTAAAATAAACTGATATCTTTGTCTTCTAAGCTCTCTGTGTACAGTGGAGCCTCCTGTCCAGCCAGCACATGTCCACAGACATTCACAACAGCGACATATCATAAAACGTTTGCACATATAGTTAAATTATTAGTTGTTTTTCAGGAAGTTAAAAAAAACACTTGAACTACTTATCCAGTCTCTCGAAATAAAAAAACGAATAATAATGTAACATGCCACTGTTTGTTCATGAACAAAGTTATACTGAGATTTCCTTAGATACGCCATTAAAAAAAAATTAAAAAAAATTTGAATCCCCGGCGGAACACATTCCATAAGAATCAGCGCTTTTATATAGCGCCTTTAAAGGTGGCTTCTCAAAACGCTTTACAGGATAAAAACAACAAGAACAGCAACAACAATATTGTATTTCATTGCACTTTGAAAACCAAGTAATAACTTAACCATATGTGCAAACGTTTCATATGTTGCTGTTGTGGATGCCTGTGGAGTGTATCTTATTTGCCGCGCCCCCCCCCCTCAATTCAATTCAAGGTGTTTTATTAGCATGGCAGATGGGTTCAATCAGTGTTGGGTATTTACTTTGCTTTGAGATTCCACTTTTAAAGGTGATATATACATTTTTGACTAAAATAAATTGATATCTTTGTCTTCTAAGCTCTCTGTGTACAGTAGAGCCTCCTGTCCAGCCAGCACATGTCCACAGACATTCACAACAGCGACATATCATAAAACGTTTGCACATACAGTATAGTGTGCAAAAATGCACTTTATTTACTAAAAATAAGACAGAGATACTGTATCAATTTATGTTGCATTAGCCTGATTATGATTAAAAAAACACATATAATTAAACACGCGTTTGCGATTTAAATCAAAACACGATTTAAATCAATATAAATGTTTATATTGTATCGCATACTGTCCAGCCTCCATTTCTCTATAAAAAATTACTCTATTACACACACACACACAATAAAAGCAGGAAGCAGAAGCAGGGACCGTTGTCAGAAGGGAAGAAGGTGACTATTCATTGTTATCAAAAATGATTTAGAATCGATCATGTTGTGATATTTTGAAATATAAAAGTCAACTGATTGTCCATAATATCGCTATTCTATTTTTTCGAAGAAATGTTTGTTAAAAGAAAAGTCCAGCACCAGCTGGATTTGAACACACAACCCGTGAGTTGGTAATCGGGCACGTAGACCAGTAGGCTACAAGGGAAGTCGCATGAAGAGAGAGGCGAAACAGCCCTACACAGCCCTGTCGCAGTATACGAATATAATCATATCGTTATTAAATTCTTTAGATACGCGATTCCATATTATATTCCCTTTTAATCAAATTCTAAAAGTATGCTTGTTGACTCCGGTATCTCTTTAGTTAAAGACTTCGATGCTTAAAATGTTTAGGGAGAAATGGAATACTGGTGTGTATTTTTTCTTTAAAGTACCAAGACCAGCCATATACAGTACTGTATGTTTATGTTCCAAAATTAATATCGTTTATGGCTTTCACACGCGTTACAGTATGCTCCTATTCTTTTTATGCTCAGCTACTAAGATTTCCCTTCAGTGGTAAAATTCAATATCTACAACGGGCACAGCAAAGACGTTTACTGTAAGTCTTTCTACGACAGACCAACGGACCACGAGTGCCCCTGTCGGTCAACCAATCACGTACTGCGGTGCCGCGCGTCATCTTGCGTCACAATGCGCGACGCCACCTGCGGTACGTGTCTGTAACGCGCACTTTGAATGGCTGCATCTGTAGGTTTATTCCATGCTGAAAAGCCAAGAAAGAAAATGTTTCGGCTGTGGAGCCTTCTTCAGGTGTGAGAAAGACATGGCAGAAAGCAAAGGTAATATAGCAAGAGAACAAGAGCTAGGAGAGAGGAGGAGCGAGGGGCAAGAGCAGGGGACAGACAGAGAGGCCACTCAGGAGGTGTGAAGTCAGGACAGGTGAAGAGAGGTGTGAAATGAAACCTACAATGAATAGAGAGAATTGAGGAAAAGAATGAGTGTCGTTGAGAGAAGGGGAAAGGTGTGATCCTAGCTGCAGGATAATTTTACTTTCTGTAGTCTTTATGCAGAAGTAAACCTGAAAGAGGCACATCACGTTCAGAAGCTACAGTATGATAAAACTTTTTTACATATCCAACCGAGCAAACTTGCTTTTATAAAATACACCTACTTTTAAATTAGTTTTATGTTTAACATGCTGTAATACAGTTTAAAATGAATAAGTCTAAACAGTATACAACTTACATTCTTTCATTAGAAAAAGATTGTCCCTCAGCATTGCCTGGGATCGTAATTCAGGCGTTCTCTGGCTCCACACGCCATGTTGAGCGTCACTGGTCCAGCTGGCAGTGTTACACAGTAGTGCAGCCCCACCGCTGAGTATTTCTAAAGAGCTGCAGTATCCCGCAGCCCCTGAACTCCAGACTACTGCAGTATCCCTCGCACATTCTGAACGGCTGGAGCTGTAATTAGTGTAGTCTATAAACCACACCAAAGTAGGATGATTAGCAAACCCTATAAGTGCAGGAGATGAAATACAAAAGGATCACACTAAAATCTGCTACTGCTCAAACACTGGTTCTCTCTTCCTCCCCTCACCTGACTGCCCATGTCCTCCTCAGGCTTGCTGGGCTGCCACACAGTATTGTGGACAATCTCTTGAAAAAACACAGGTTCAAGAACAGGTTAACCTGAGAGGAAAGAATCGGTCATATTCGAGTATAACTGTACACACATCTACAATCTATAAAACTTCTTCAGCAATTAAAACCTATGATTCTGTTGTAATCACATTAGAAACGTACAAATGTGAAGATGCAATTTGGTTGCTGGTAATTAATTGCTCTGTATACCTCACGCAGCTGTTTCACAGCTGAAGCAAAAGCATTGGTTCCAGAGCAGCAACCTTTTGTGTTACATGGTGACAGAGATTGTACTGTGCTCTGAATGAGGCAGACTTCATTGTACCTTTGAACATGACAACCCTCAGTTTAATTCTACACTTTCAGATCATGTGTAAAATTATTTCATTTTACTACCCGCACAGAAAACCCTGTACTTGTTTACAATGTCATCTGCCAGGTGTTTGCTCAGTTTTCAGTGTTATTCAAGTGTTGTTTTTAACCTTCTCATTCCACAGCTTAGCTAATCCTCCAATCGCTCTACCTTAGAAAATCCTAGCAAGATACCTTGCATGTTAAAACCTGTATTTCTTCCTATACAATTCTCAGAGGTTTCTTAACTGTTTTCTCCCATTCATTTCATATTAAACAAGCACAGCATGGTTCTTTTGAAGGTGGTACAAAACATTGTATTTGAACTGAATCGAGGGAGTTTACCCTGTTGCTCACTGTGATGACAGTTTGGCTCCTAGTTCAATTAGCTTCATTACTCTGTCTCCTCCCAACTAATAGCATCATCCAGGTGGGCCTGCACATTGCTGGTGGTGGAGGGGATCCCCATTACCTGTAAAGTACTTTGAGTGGAGTGTGCAGAAAAGCACTATAGAAGTGCAAGCAATTATAATGAATTATTCTTATAATTAGCTATAGATGCAATAGGAGGTGTCATACCTCATTATGCCACTAGAGGGCATTCCAAGTCACACACAATCTGTAGAATTATAATATAGTTCAGCAGAGTAGCTGTGTCAGCATGCATAATAGGTTTATTCCATGCTGAAAAGCCAAGAAAGAAAATGTTTCGGCTGTGGAGCCTTCTTCAGGTGTGAGAAAGACAGGGCAGTAAGCAAAGGTAATATAGCAAGAGAACAAGAGCTAGGTGAGAGGAGGAGCGAGAGGCGGGAGCAGGGGACAGACAGAGAGGCCAATCAGGAGGTGTGAAGTCAGGACAGGTGAAGAGAGGTGTGAAATGAAACCTACAATGAATAGAGAGAATTGAGGAAAAGAATGAGTGTCGGTGAGAGAAGGGGAAAGGTGTGATCCTAGCTGCAGGATAATTTTACTTTCTGTAGTCTTTATGCAGATGTAAACCTGAAAGAGGGACATCACGTTCACAAGCTACAGTATGATAAAACTTTTTTACACATCCAACCGAGCAAACTTGCTTTTATAAAATACACTTACTTTTAAATTAGTTTGATGTTTAACATGCTGTAATACAGTTTAAAATGAATAAGTCTAAACAGTATACAACTTACATTCTTTCATTAGAAAAAGATTGTCCCCCGGTGTTGCCTGGGATCGTAATTCAGGCGTTCTCTGGCTCCACACGCCATGTTGAGCGTCACTGGTCCAGCTGGCAGTGTTACACAGTAGTGCAGCCCCACCGCTGAGTATTTCTAAAGAGCTGCAGTATCCCGCAGCCCCTGAACTCAAGACAACTGCAGTATCCCTCGCACATTCTGAACGGCTGGAGCTGTAATTAGTGTAGTCTATAAACCATACCAAAGTAGGATGATTAGCAAACCCTATAAGTGCAGGAGATGAAATACAAAAGGATCACACTAAAATCTGCTACTGCTTAAACACTCTGGTTCTCTCTTCCTCCCCTCCCCTGACTGCCCATGTCCTCCTCAGGCTTGCTGGGCTGCCACACAGTATTGTGGACAATCTCTTGAAAAAACAGGTTCAAGAACAGGTTAACCTGAGAGGAAAGAATCGGTCATATTCGAGTTTAACTGTACACACATCTACTATCTATAAAACGTCTTCAGCAATTAAAACCTATGATTCTGTTGTAATCACATTAGAAACGTACAAATGTGAAGATGCAATTTGGTTGCTGGTAATTAATTGCTCTGTATACCTCACGCAGCTGTTTCACAGCTGAAGCAAAAGCATTGGTTCCAGAGCAGCAACCTTTTGTGTTACATGGTGACAGAGATTGTACTGTGCTCTGAATGAGGCAGACTTCATTATACCTTTGAACATGACAACCCTCAGTTTAATTCTACACTTTCAGATAATGTGTAAAATTACTTCATTTTACTACCCACACAGAAAACCCTGTACTTGTTTACAATGTCATCTGCCAGGTGTTTGCTCAGTTTTCAGTGTTATTCAAGTGTTGTTTTTAACCTTCTCATTCCACAGTTTAGCTAATCCTCCAATCGCTCTACCTTAGAAAATCCTAGCAAGATACCTTGCATGTTAAAACCTGTATTTCTTCCTATACAATTCTCAGAGGTTTCTTAACTGTTTTCTCCCATTCATTTCATATTAAACAAGCACAGCATGGTTCTTTTGAAGGTGGTACAAAACATTGTATTTGAACTGAATTGAGGGAGTTTACCCTGTTGTACAGGAATAAAGTCACTGTGGTGACAGTTTGGTTCCTAGTTCAATAAGCTGTAGATGCAATAGATGTTATACCTCATTTCCCCCACTAGATGGAACTCCAAGTTATGCAATTAATTCATGACTCAGATTTCAAATCCTTCATTAAATTAGAAATCCTTATAGCACTGAGTGTTTCAATCACAATTCTGTTTCACAGCTATTATAAATACCTATTTAAGACGAAACAAGTGATACTTTTCTGAGCATTCACTTGGATAGCCCAGGTTTCTTGAATTTCTTAGATTTTCCTTACAGAGAAAAACTGCAGTGTGCAACTTAACCTCTCAGCTGAGCCAACACACATCTAGTAGACAGAACTGAATTTGAAACTTAAGAATTACCAAGATCTAGGGGACTGTGAAACAAATTCATATTAATTTTATTCATTCTTAGGAAAAAAAAATGTTTAATTTACACATTTTCCAAAGAAAACATTTACAACTACAAAAGTGCAACCTTTGGCCGGAAAAAAGGTTCTGGATCGATAAGAAATGTTACAAAATACTTGCATGGGTAGCTGGGAATGAAAATTTCTTATCGCACATGACTCACAAAACTGGGTACATTTGGTGTACATTTACACCACTCATTAGTGCTGATGCTTCCTAACCCCCAAATATAAAAACAGCCTTGCAGTTCCCCTTTAACATTCAGAACAGTTTCATCCCAAAAGTAAAAAATTCAAAAGTTAAAAGATGACAAACTGTTCAACAAATCATTTAGGAAAAATAAGGTGCTGTAAAAAATGACTGAAAAAACAGGAGGCAACTGAAGGAAAGGAGAACAATGTACTGCATCACACAAGAGCCATGAAGGGTGAAATAAATATACTGAATAGAAATATACAGAAAACTGAGAGGTCAGATAAGGTATGAATTCTAACTTGGGGTGATGGAATTAGTGGAAAACAATGAAGCATCTGTACTCTGGCCACTACTCAAATAACTTTATATCACTGATCTAGATTCTGGAGTAGAATAAACTGGTCGTATCTGTGATCTATTGCCAAAGTAGGATGATCAGCAAACCCTATAAGTGCAGCAGATGAAATACAAAAAGATCACACTAAAATCTGCTACTGCTTAAACACTCTGGTTCTCTCTTCCTCCCCTCACCTGACTGCCCATGTCCTCCTCAGGCTTGCTGGGCTGCCACACAGTATTGTGGACAATCTCTTGAAAAAACACAGGTTCAAGAACAGGTTAACCTGAGAGGAAAGAATCGGTCATATTCGAGTTTAACTGTACACACATCTACAATCTATAAAACTTCTTCAGCAAGCAAAACCGATTATTTTGTTGTAATCACATTATAAAAGTACAAATGTGAGGATGCAATTAGGTTGCTAGTAATTAATTGCTCCGTATTCCTCATGCAGCTCTTTCACAGCTGAAGGAAAGTTATCGATTTCAGAGCAGCAACCTTTTGTATTACATGGTGACAGAGATTGCACACAACACTCTAAACATAATTCATTATACCTTTGAACATGAAAACCCTCAGTTTTAATTCTACACTTTCACCTCTTTCAGATAATTTGTATAATTTCATTTTACAATGCGCTAAGAAAACTGAGCACTTGTTTATAATAAATGTCATCTGCCAGGTGTTTTCATTTTTAATTTAGTTTTTTCCAATTTTCTGATTCTACAGTTTTAGCTAATCCTCCAATCACTTTACCTTAGAAAATCCTAGAAAGATACCTTACGTGTTAAAACCTGTATTTTTTCCTAAGTTTCTCCCAGATTTAGTATTTACATTTCTAGCTTCTAGCCAGCCTGTGCTATCAGGAGGCATAGCCTGGAGAGCGTGGAGGATCAGTTCTTCTGCACTTGAGACAGACAGCCACAGTCCAGGTGCCCACAGGGAACGGGAGGGTTTCCCGTGGATCAGACAGTCACGCAGCAGAGACAGTGGGGCGAGTCCAGGAGACCGACAGGCTTACCAATCAGGTCAACCCAGAATCCTCCACTGCACAGCTACTGCAGCCAGGCGGACGGCCAGGAACCGCCAGCACAGACGATTCAGCAGGGACTGAGAGGAGGAGGAGCTCTCGGCTGGCTTTTCCTCCGGACTGACGTGACTAGAAGCTGAAGAGCCTTTGCTCCAGGAGGTCTCACCTATTAGCATATTACCACTGTTACGTCCCCGTGCGTGTCCGTGTTCGTTTTGTTTTTTCTGCTTCCTGTATTCAGGTACCCCACCCTTCCCCCCCATTGGTCCATCACTACACCATCATTGCAGTTGTGACATCATCAGTCGACTCCTGACCAATCAGCAACTAGATCTACAGTTTAATACTGAAGAAGTTCCGACCTCAAGAGCTTTCGGCTAAACTTCGGTTTGCTTCGGCTCGTGTTCGCATTTGCTCGCTAGCGTTTATTCGTTGTTAGCTTCGGCTTCGTTTGTTTGATGGCTGGTTGGTTTTGATTACCCGTGTTTTCTTATTACCTCGCCTTGTTACTTTCCTTTTTACTTTGCTTGTGCTCATTTGTTACCCTATTCCTTGCTCGTGTATTTTCTTCAGTATTACCCGTATACAGTAGGTATAAGTAAGGTGGCCGGGTAACATTGTGCACTCGTAGGGATGTTTTCTGTCTAGACACACTAGGTTAGGGGCCTGTGCCACTCGTGTGTTTTGGTTCTGGTAAGTTCAGTGGGGGGAAGTTAGGGCGTTTGAAGACGCAGAAGACCTCTTCATCTTTGTTTGTTTATGTTAGGATAGACCTCACTGTATTAGCCAGACCTGTTTGGGTTTGTTATTTTCTTTCCTTTGGCACCACTCAAGTTCCTTTTCCCTGTGATACTATGTCCTGTATACGTAACAGTCACTTATTAACTTTCTTACAAATAAATCACTTTTGCACCAAACTTGTCACACTTCCCAACTCCCACCTGCATCCAAACCCATCCAAAATGTTACATCCCTTTACTCCTAGACACCTGGGGTCATAACAAGCAGCATATTCAAAGCAAAACTAAAAACAAATATGATTATTGCACAAGTATTCTGCCCCTCAGACAGTAGATGGTGCAAGCACCTCTGACTGCAACTACAGCTTTGAGTCTTCCTGGTTAAGTCTCGATCAACTTTGCACACCCAGGGCTATGCCACAGCTGCTGTTAAAGAAGAGTGGCAAGTTCTTACCAATTTGAAAATAACTCATACTGAGGTGACACAGTGGTTGGCATTGCTACCTCACAGTAGCTCAATTTCTGGGTTGTTGACTGCATGGAGTTTGCGTGTTCTCCCTGCTTTTGCGTAGGTGCCTGTGTAACCTGCAAATGACTGGCACCCCTTCCAGGGTGTATCCCCCCTCATGCCAGCTGCTTTCTGGATTAGGCTCCCTTGCAACTCTGTAGTAGATAAAGCAGTTCGGAAAAAGGATGGTTGATACCAAGGCTTTAGAGGATCAAGTACTGTTATAAAGAAACCATTGGATGTTTTCACAGTCCTAGTCCTGTTCATACTCCAAGCCAGATTATCATAGAAAGACTGGGAAATGTGTGAGTAGCTAACGAAGATAAGGTTAAATCTAAGGTTTCAGAAGGCTGGGTAACTTGTCCTGGAAAATGCATGCTCTGGGACAGGGTTAGAGACTCAATGTAAAGTCCCCAGAGCTGTGTAGCGACGGGGCCATAGAAAGAAACCCAGCCACAGGCCACCAAAAAAAGGTGCAAACACTGGCTTGGAGATAAGCAGGCACTCCATTACACTACAGACTGGAAAATCACAAACTTAACTACCAAATGGAGGGAAGAAATTAACCAGGAAACTACAGACCTGCAACTCTTACTTCTGTTTTTGGCAAAGTTATAGAAATGAAAGAGCTAAGTTAGAAGAACACATAGCTTCGAAAGGGAAGGTCTTATCTAACTAGAATTCTTTGAAGAAGCAACAGACATTAAATAACACTAAAGCACATGACATTTTGATTTTCAGAAGGTGTCTGATAAGGCAATTCGTTAAAGGTTGATTTTTAAAAGCCACAGAAATGCAAGCTGATGTACAGTAAAACCTTAGTTTTCAGGAGGGTTAATCACCCTGAAGTCTCTGTAAAAGGCGATTCTGCAGATGCAGAACTTAATCCTAATGGGTGAAGTAGGGTATGGTACAGAGGCTCATGAAACAGGCATTTTGATAAGAACCCTTTTGTTAGAACATATCTATTTCAGAACTAGTGTTAATAATTATTGGTAGCATCTTTAATTAAAAATAACACAGTAAAATTAAAATTATGCATTGTTTTATCTCTGTAATTTATAGTGGATATATAAATGATATCAAGATTATAGCATAACCTTCTGATAAGAGTGCATTACTACTTTTTACATCTTATGTTCATTAGAAATCCAGCATTACTGCTCTGTAATGAAGTTTATTACAGCACAGTAACACCGATGCAGCACGCAGAATGTGCATCACTTCTTAGTAACGTGGCATGGTGCAGTGTGTGATTCACTGGCCAAAGATAATCGATAGCTGGCACTTATGATTATTAGTGAAATGACTGCTTAGTTTAAACTGATTCCAAACTATTCACCATATTTAAATCCAAGCCCCTTGCTCTTCAGCATTTACATGTTTCCACTTGGTCAGCTTTTAAGATCACATGGCCTCAGCTTTAATTTTTACGCTGACAATAATCAAATATACATCCATACCAAACCTGACACTGACATAGCTGTCTCTATTCCATTTAATTGCATCTCTGACATAAAAACTTGGATGACTCAATTTCCTTCATCTTAACTGTGACAAGACTGAAGTCATGCTTATTGGCACCCCCTATCAACTTAGTAAAGCCAGTCCTGCAACCCTATCTGTAGATGGCTCTACTGTAGATCTGTAGAAGGTGTGATCCTAGTTTCAGGATAACTAGTTTTGGATTCCTTTTACAACCCTTCTTTGAGAATGCAAATGGAGAGATCAGTGTGATCATGGCTGTTAGAGGTGAAATGAGAAACTATGGGCTTGGAGAGATCTTTGATACCTCCAACAACCTTATTTACTGCATCACTTGCAGAAAATGCCCACTATCTACACTGGGAAACAGGAAGCAGACTGGTAGACTGCCTCAGGGAACATGTCAGGGCTGTGAGGATCAAAGATTCTCTCAGTTGTGAAACTTTTTGTATTTTCTTGTTTTTACTCAGATAAGAATAAACTACATAGACAATTATTTTAACAGGAGGAAAGATGTTCAGTGCTTAACAGCATTTTCACCAGAGAAAGCATTATGCCACATTTTGTCTCTCAAATACCACCCTAATACTACTGTATGTCACACCCCTACCTTAAAGCTAGTAATAAAATGAGGCTGTAAATACACAGTATGTAGGGGCACTTTAACACACCCCAACTCTATGTCTTGCAATAACACACTGCATTCACAAGAAGTCCGGTCTTTTTAAATAAAAGCTCTTCTAAAAAAGGTTTTGAGTCTAGATTTGAGAGAGCAAAGGTGACTCTGATATCCTCAGGTAAACCGAGAGACTAAAGAAATCGCTAATGATAAAATATCTAACTTGAGGCATTTCTCAAACTGCTCCAAAATCAAGGAAAAAATACAGGCTCCACAAAACGGATCAACAATGCCGGACCAGCCCTGGAAATGTTTCATCCACACTACAGTTACGCCAGGGTGAAAAATGGGAGCAATGAAAAAGCTGGATATAACGACCACGCAGAAACAAACTGAAGAACAGTACAATTTTTTTTTCGCAAGAATAGCAATTACAAACATTTTAAAATACGTTCTTGCAACACAAAGATCACAGTAATGCCCTGTTATTTTAAAAGTAACTCTATGGGCACTATATGATACTGATGCTGCCCACTGTTATTTGCTGTCCACTAACTCCCTTTCCCAAAAACTTTACGTAGCTAATTCACAGCTGGATCTTATGAATCCGTTTCCGCCAGGGACTAAAAAAGAAAACACGCTATGGTATCTCAGAATTCCGACTTAGTATGATACTTTTTACATATTTTACATATTTCCATTGTATGTCCTTTTTTACTTAAAAAAGGAGGTCTTCTTTAGCTCAGCTGGCAAGACCCGGGTTCGAGCCAATGCAGTGAGGCACGAACTAGGGTGGGAGCGGCGAGGGCACAAGGCCTAGATCCCGAATCTGTTACAATAACAAAAAGAACAGACAATGAAATGTGGGCTATTTCGAAGTCGCAAATGTGAGATAAAAAGTCGCAATTCTGAGTTACTAAGTCACAATTCTGAGAAACCATAGCGCGTTTTTTTTTACTCCCTGGAGGAAACGGGCTTCCATCGGATCTTGCCTTGTGAAACCAAAAGTCCAGACTTTTGTCAACATACAGTGAATATCAAAAGTCTACACACTCATAGCAATTTCAGCTTGTGTTCATATAAAGGCTGAAATCAAGACAAATCATACAAGACCTTTTTTCAATTTTAAGAAGGTCTTGTAACCAACAATATTCAAGTGAAAACCAAAAGTATCATTTTTATGAAAAATAATTAAAAACAAAACTTTCAATTGGTGTGTGGACTTGATACCCACTGTACTTAATAAAGTGATATAGCTACATAATTTCACAGTGTGAAACAGTGCCCCATTGCTCAATGAATCTTCACACCCTCAGTATGATTAAAACAAAAACCGTAATCTCATAGGCAGGCGTGAACTACAGTAGAGTCAATAACTTCCGTTTTAAAAAGATCTCAGATTTGTTTACAAAATGTGTATCTGCTGTAACTGTTAATGGTAAATAGAATTGTGATTCCCAATAAATTAATATGCAAACTATATTCACATTTCTAATAACTGTACATTTCACAATGTGTCCGAAATTAAAATATTAATATTTACTAATAATATTAAGGATATCAGGGTTTAATAATAGATTGGATATCACAGTAGGGTTCGGGAACTGTTGAGGTTTTATAATTTCCTAGAGAAGAGGGTCGAACAGGGGTAGTAAACACATTGTTATATTTTAAGGCACACTTATCTGCTTGTAAGAGCAAGGTAACTTTCTGCTCAATGAAAAAAGCTACAATAAGGTCAGGCAGACAGATTTTAAATTTTTCAAACAAAATTAGCTGTTTAAGTTCACAAAAATACCCCTATCTCTTGTGTCAACTTAAAGGTTTGATTGTTTTTAAATTTTGAAACATTTCATGGTATGCCTCAGGAACTAATTCATGGTATAATCAAAACAAAACCCCCACTGGGCACAACGAGGTATGACATGCAGGTGTGAAATACAGTAGGGTTAATAACTTCTGTTATTAAAGGTTTCAGATTTGTTGCAACTGTTAATACAATGGTCATATAATTGCAGTTCTACCATTTGTCGCTTAATACTGTTATTGTTATACATGTGTGTTGTACCAGTGATGTAGTTGTTAGGGTTAGTCACAGGTTCAGTCTCAGTATACTGACACAGCCATTGAGAAAAATATGTACTATGTTGATGTCAGTGATTTTACAATAACGAATATTTTTTTGATTTGGGGAAAAGTTTGTCTTACAAATTAAGTCCCAGCGTTAGACTATGTAGTGCAATGAGGAAATACAATCTCCCAGTCAGGATTCTTTAAATAGTGCCTTCTCCTCTCACATTCCCAAACAGTAGCGCACACGTCAATGAACAGCAGTGGGATTGTATACAACATCAATATACAGTAAAGTATGATACCATATGGTTTTAAAGCTACTACAGTACAGCAGGCGTGAAAGATATTTTTATAATCCAAATTTCTGGCTACAGCCTAAATATTTCCACACGACACGTTCATTCAACAGGGAACCAGCTGGCTGGGCTAAAGGAGACCTCAGTCCAGGTGCCCGATTGGCTCTGGGAGGTAGTGTCTGGCAGAACTGGCGTTCTGGCGTGTGTATCTGAGTGAATTATTACACATGATGGTTTTGTGTTTAAGAACTTTCTCACGGAAATCTTTAAATTAAACGAGGGAGGGTGGACGGGTTATTTTTTACAATTGCCAGTAATCGGAGCACAGCTTATCAATACGATGGGCAAACGATTTTTTTTATTTTTAAAAACAAAGTAAAAAATAAGATACAATGACATTTTCCTGCCGAAAACATTGCAAGACTTTAAAAGCTATAAAAAAATGGTTTAGATAGTTAAAAAAACGGATGTGCGAAAAACGGGTGATTTTATTTCCTCGTGATCAGCTTAGAATCTTTGTGTACGCTGTAAGATTTTTACTTTTTAATTAAACGTTTAAAATACTTGAATTTTTATAAATGCAACACACGTTTCAAACGAGGAAAAAAATCCTATTCTCTTCTCTTCCGGTTGTGTAGGACAGATCAGCAGGTCTTTTTCTCCCAATCGGAGGCTGTGAAAATAGCGTACCGCCCACTGCGCTCCGTCAGGGGGCTTGGGCACGAGGAGCAGCACAGCATGAGCGAGCTCTATAGTGCGGAGAGCGAATGGCACCAATAGCGTCTGCATTTATCACTTATTTCAAATTAAACAATGTTAATCGTTATCTTTGTCTTCTAAGTCACCGAATTAACTTTAAGCATAGCTTTCCCACCAAACAAAGCAGGAGCTGATTGTACTTCCTAATGGCATCACACGTGGAAGAATTAGATGGTAATCGCTTTTTTAAAAACACATTTTAGCAAAGTGTCATCTACACAAATGCCACAAAACTATTCTAAATTGGATTTCTGAATGTTATGGCACACTTAGTTAAACGTTTTAAAAACATCTAAATAAAGTCAGGTGTGAACAATTAGTAATCGATAATATTAAAACTATCACTAATAAATTGTTGCACTTTTCCACATCCTGTAAAAATATTAATGTACAAATCATTGTTCAAATATATGTTAATTCTGATTATTAGATAATAAGTAAAACACAAAATTAATAAAGAAAATAGGGGAAAATATAGGTTAAAATATTTTACCAACAATCAACAATGAATAATCTCAACTGTTAATAAAAAATAAATAACTAAGGAATCGGATGGCACAGTGGTTAGCATGCCTTTTGTGTTTTTTCATAAATAAAACGGTAGCACCAGATGTCTCTGAAGCGCTCAAAATGAAATGATGTATGGAAATCACTGAACTGAAAGATGACTAGGATATCCTTCCATGTTTCATTAGCTTTGCCACTCTGCCGTGCCGAGGCCCTGGGTTCAACTCCTTGAGGTATTGTATGTGTGGAGTTTGCATGTTCTCTCTGGGCTTTCTCCAGGTAATCTAATTTCCTCTTGCACTCCAAAACATACTGGTAGGTTAACTGGCTCAAGGGAATACTGAGCCTGGTTTAGGTGTGTTTTTGTCTGTCTGCCCTGTGGCGGACTTACACTATGTCCAGGGTGTATTCTGCCTGGCATCTGTTTCTTGCAGCCTTAGACTGTTACAACCTCAAAAATACATCTAGGGCCCCAACATAAAAGAACAGCCGAGAGATCGGACTTCCCCGAGAAAACAAACCAGCTTTATGATACCAAAAAAACCCAGGGAGGCAGAGGTGCACATCTGTATTCCAACTGGGAGGGGAAAGACCAAAAGAAAAACAAAACCCTGACAAACTAACTGACTAAAAAAACAACTAGATAAGATAGAACCAGAAAAAAAAAGGTGGTTGTGCCTAACAATGCGGCCATACGAAAACAAAGCCTTCCGTGTCCTACCCATATCTACACTAACTACCCAAAGCAAAACCAAAAAAAAGCACACGTCTTTCCCCCATCCCTAATACACACCACTCAACTAACCTCATTCACCACCTCAGATCTCCCAGTGTTCCCCCTTTTGCAGTCTCATTTCCCCTTTTAAGTGTTTCTGCCTCATTTGCTTCATATATTATTTGGCAGCACCCCCAGAAAAAGGAGAAAAAAATTAGGAAAAAAAATTACTCTCCAACTGAGGACCATACCAGACTCCAGCTGCTCTGTAAAGGATAAAGAGATGGAACTAAAGGCACTGTGTAACTACTGTATACACAGGGATAGAAACCCACTACGGGATGGCAGGATCTCACTGAGGAGAAATTATTTTATAGTGCTGGTTAAAGGAGTCAGCCTTTCCACTTCTCTGGGTCTGATCAATCCAACGACCTATTTTCTGTGCTTTCCCTGTCCTGCTTGATTTATAATTCTTCTGAAAATCTCCTTCTTGAAATGTGTCATTTATAAATACCTGTTTTAACTGTTAACATTTTGCACCAACTCTGTGATAAAATATACACTGAGCTCAACCTGACAGCTGCTGAGTCCTTAGCTCATCCTGCTACCAGCACTGAATACTGAAATCTAAAGATTTTATTTATATCTTTATTTAGTAGTTCCACTAGTGACAAAGGCTTAATTACTTAATTGAAAAAATGTCTTGTGTTGCAAAACAATGACTTGCTTTAACAAAATATATTTACAAATGCTTTCCCCTGGCAATCTACCTGAATGCCCGACTGTTTGAGAAGCCCACCATGAAACCATGTTTTCTATTAATTCATATAAGGGCTCTCTTACTGAATTGCTCTGTTTTTCATGTGTGCTAACTTTCTGACTCTCTATCCTATCACACTTTCACAGTCTTCCTACCAGAAAAAAAAAACTGATTATTCAAGCCCCTAACACTCTGCCAAATCTGCTTCTGGTTCACATGGTCTTTTGTAACACACACCTTCCTGTGATTTATTTTGTATTTCTAAGCTTTTGCAAGTGTTCCTGCATCCCACTTCCGCACAATGTCTAGTCATGGCTTCTTTCTGTTTGCTTATTTAAAGGTAACACCTGCTCCAATTCTAAAACTTTTCTCTCATGTGCATTTTCGTATTACACCTAACACTTTTAATGTTCTAAATTTTCATTTGCCTTAATTTTTTTTAAACTGAATTTTAGTTTCAGCCTTTAAAATGCTTAAGTTTCTTTCTTTTGTTTCTTGCCCTACAAAGCTCTTTAATTGTGAAGTTCCCAGCATTTTTACATTAGTCTAATAATGGTCAGGTTACTTAGACATACAGTTTTCATTGTAGTTGGCATAGTGCACTACTTGGACATAATGTACATCCTGGACATACAGCAGTTCTATTTATACTGAATTTATTTTCATCGTGCTATTGTTATGTAACTATTTTGTGAGTTAATTTTGTGACTTTTGTAAGGCACTCTATATCTGTAGATCTGATTTGCGTGTGTGGAAAAGCGGGAGGCGAGACTCGGCAGGGGAGAGGGGGGAAGTAATATGAAAGAGGCATATCGTTCAGGTTTCAAGAAGTATAAAAACAAACTTTTGAGTTTACACGAGAGACAAAAGGTACCTTTTGAGAGGTCGTATACTGCTTGCAAAGTAGAAGATTTTGACAAACAGCTAATTCTGCATGAAGAATTTAAAATCTGTCTGTACTATAGCTTTATTTAATTGAGCAGAAAGTCACCTTGCTCTTACAAGCACTTCAGAGAACATATTAGGGCTGTGAAGATTAAAGATCTCTCCAAGCCCATTGTCTCTCATTTCACCTCTGACGGCCACGACCACTCTAATCTCTCCGTCTGTGTTCTCAAAGACGGTTTTCCGAACTCATACATCAGAAAGACCACCGAAACCAAACTTATCCTGCAGCTAGGATCACACATTCCCCCTTCCCTCAACGACAGACTACTTTTCTTCTAAATTCTCTCTATTCATTGTAGGTTTCATTTCACACCTCTCTTCACCTGTCCTGACTTCACACCTCCTGATTGGCCTCTCTGTCTGTCCCCTGCTCCCACCCCTCGCTCCTCCTCTCTCCCAGCCTTTGTTCTCCTGCTACATTTCCTTTGCTTACTGCCCTGTCTTTCTCACACCTGAAGAAGGCTCCACAGCCGAAACATTGTGTTTTCTTTCTTCTCTTTTCAGCATGGAATAAACCTATTACTAATCAACTTTGTTTGTCCAGGGGGGTTGGGCAGAGCGATGGAGAGTGAAATAAATGACCGCCGGCACTTTTCCTTCCCCCCAGTGCGAGGTGATAATGTGGAAAACGGGGTTTTTATTTTACTGGGAGCGTGAACACTGAGGGAGCACTTGGGCGCACAGTGAGATTACTGAGATGGATAGCTTTAGTAAACATGTTGACAAATATCTGAGGTTTTGCTTTCACGAGACAAGATAAAATTGTATGCAGCTGTGAATCAGCTACGTAACCTTAACCCTCTGAAATGCGGGAAAGAGGTTTAGTGGGCAGCGTTACTCACAGTGTAGTGACCAGCGTTACTCACAGTGTAGTGACCATAGTGTTACTTTTAATACTGTACAGTATAACAGCATAAAGAAAGTATGTTTTTTAATGTTTGTAATCGCTATACTTGCAAGCACATTTTGTATTCAGTTTGCTTCTGCATGTTAGCTGGTGGGGAAACGTTCGAGGTGAAAATTCTTCCACAAGGAGTGTACCTTTAAAGCGGAGAAGACGGCACCAAACGTTTTCGGCTCTGTATGCCGCTCAAGCCATTCCTCTTGGGCATTTTAGTCATAGAGGTAGGAAGACATCTCCCCCTTCCCTCTGCCTGCCTGACCTGTCCCCATTGTTAACCAGTCTGTGTCTGAATCGCAGCAGGTGAGAGAGTTGGGAGAGACAGGAAAAAAAGTGAAACCTGGTTTAATTTTAAAATTATATTTTACCTTTATTTTTTATTTTATACTTGTAGAAACCAAGAGATTCTAGCCTGAAATGTCTGTTCGTCAAGCCAAGCTGTATTGTATGCATACAAGGAGCAAAGTATTTGAGGCTTATTGCTGTATTGCTCCTTGTATGCATACAATACAGCTTGGCTTGACGAACAGACACTTCAGGCTCGAGTCTCTTGGTTTCTACGTTTGTATTTTACGTACGTTTTGATAGATTTAACGTATGTTTGAACACAGTCTTGCAAGTTAATGTTTTTAGAAGATGTGGAAGAAGTGCAACAATTTATCAGTGTGAATTTTAATCAAATTATTGATTACTAATAGTTTATGCACCCGACGCCTGACTTTATTTAGATGTGTATAAAATATTGAACTGTAACATAATATTCAGAAATACAACTGCAAATATGTATGTAGAAGAAACTTGTGATATTTATGTAGATGAAAATTCTTACATTTATTTAAAAAAAAATAAAAATGATTAAAACGTATAATCTTTCCATATGTGATGGCATTAGAAAGTGTAATAAACCCCTGCTTTGTTTAACAAGGGTTTCAAATATAAGACTAACTGGTGTGTTTAAGATACGTTTAATGATAATTAAAAGAAATGATTTAGATTCCATTATGAAGTTTTAAAGGCAGATGCGCTCAGTGCCATACACACTGCAGGCTGCAGAACAGTCTCCTTACAGCGCCGCCTCTTCTCTGACTGAGCTGAGCTCAGTGGGCGGTGCGCTGTTCTGTCAGCCACCTGCTAATTCGCTTCACACCACAGGAAGACAGGAGAATGCGACTGTACTGTATCAGTACGAAATGCATGTGGCTTTTATAAAATTAAAGTATTTAAGATGTTTCAAAAGTTAAAACGTACAGGTACCACAAAGATTCTAAGCTGCTCACAAGGAAGAAAAATCACCTGTTTTTCGTGCATTTCTTGTTTTTAACTAAACCCTATTGTTATGGATTTTAAAATCATTTAATGTCTGTTATAGGCAGACACACTATTCTTATTTTTATTTTCTTTAAAATTAAAAGAATCAGTTGCCCATCGTGCCACACGATGTTCCATTTTTATGTTTTTGAGAGACTTCAAAAGGCTTCAACTGATGCATAACAAATACAGCATAATGCCTTCTCACATTAGGAAGTCTCTTGCACCTGGGATCCACTTTATTCAAAAGATGCAACCAGGTACTAGATATTGTTTAAATAAAAGCTGTGGAATGCTTCACAAACTGCAATCTTTAAACCTGTAGGTTGCAGGCTGTGTCATTTGTTCACAAAGTTATTGACTTCCGAAAAATCGTGTCTCATAAATAGGCGTTTTAATAAGCAAAGGTTATGAAAACCATAAAAAAGACTGTGAAAAAGAAGCTTAATTTTTTATTAAATTAAAACTGCTTATAATGGCCAGACACATTATTATAGTTTTAGTGGTATATTTAATACCGCTTTGTTATTCTCGATTCTAATTACAATATATATGATTTCGTTTTAAGGCTTGAGGCGTCTGTTAAATTGCCCCACTGAATAAAGTGTTTTGAATTAAACCGGTTGAACAAGTTTTTACTCCAACTGTTGGCAGTATTCACGTTTGCTAATTCACATTTTTATTCCATTATTAATATCAGTTAACATTGAATATGCTATAATGCAGGTCTTCTTCATATTCCACGCATTCATAAAAAACAGCTGGCAGTAAAGCCTTTAGTTACAGGGCCCCTAGCTTATGGAACAGTCTCCCACCCCATGTTCAGGAGGCCGAGTGAATCTCAGTATTCAAATCCAGACTGAATACCTATCACTTCAGCCTAGCCTACTCACCCCTTACATCATAGTCTGCTGCAACCATGGCTGCTGGTGCTTCTGTACAGGCCATTGTGTGTCTCTCTGTTGGCCCACCAGGTAGATACATCTGTTCTGACCAGACTATCCTATTCTCCTCCCCACATGTCTGGATGGCGCCCAGGCTGGGCACTATCTGAGTTGGATGCTGCATCACTGCCATGGATCCAAGAGGGACATCGTGGATAAAGCTATTGTTTAGGAGGATTTTGCAGGTCTACTGAGATCTGCATGGAGTACTGACATACAGAAGACATGATGGATGGATGGATTAATACCCTTATTCATTTATTCCTTTTTTAATGATATAATGTTAGCATGCCCACAGGGGTTGAGCAGCCAGTTGACCTTGGACCCCTAGAGGTTTCTTTTCTCCTTACTGAGGAGTTTTTGGTTCCTCTCCTCTGTTGTCTTCTGGTCTTTTCTGTTCTGTATTCACATGTATGGTCACTTGTTAAAAGCGCCTTGGGGCAACCTTGTTGTGAAAGGCGTTATATAAAAATAAACTGAATTGAACTACTGTAAAATGTAAACATTGCTTAGTTTGGAAATTAGTGTTAATTTAACCTTTAATGGTCAATAATAGAAAAGTAATACTGATATCATTGGAATTATTTTGTACTAAAGAAGAGCAAGTTCCAAAATAATAAAATGATTTTGTAATTTTTCTGGTATTCATAAAACAGGAGGAATTTACACAATCTTATGGGAATTTATATTCAACTTATGAATTTACACTTTATGAACAGTGTTTAAGGAATGGATAACGTTCACAGATCACGGGATGTCTACACAAAATTACTGGGTACTCACGATTTAGGAAAAACAGGATTGAAGGGATGGTGGCGTGGAGCTATGGACCAAAATTACCTGCAAGACAGAGACCTGAATTAAGAATGTGAAGGCGACTTAGAACCTGTACGGATGAAACCGTAAAATAGAAAACCAAAGGCTTCATCAACAGGTGTTTGCTGCTGGGTACCCAATGTTGATACAGGCACAAGTAGCTTACTGTCTGACGAGATCAGGGTGGTATGTAGCAAAGGTGACTTTACATTGCTATAAGAAAGCTATAAGACTAACTTTCCACATATACCCTGTGACATGGCAACAAGAAATACAGAACCTGAATCGTCTGAAATGGTTATTTGCTGCTTAGTTTTTAAAAGCATCTGACAACCTCTTCAAACCACTAAGAAATAATTAAGGGGACTGATGATAAAGTCACTAGGTGATTATAACCATAATATACTGTCTTTGGCTGTATATGTTAAAATTCAATAACATGTAGGACAATAATATTATAAAAACAGGCTGACAGAGTGGGGAATGCACAACAATAAACTGGAATCAAACGGATGCAGAGTCAATAGAAGAAGGTTAATAATAATAATTCCTTACACTTCTATAGTGCTTTTCTGGATACCCCACTCAAAGGGCTGTACAGGAGGTGGGGATCCCCTCCACCCCAACCAATGTGCAGCCCCACCTGGATGATGCGACGGCAGCCAAAGTGCGCCAGTGTGGAGGAGAGCAGAGTAATGAAGCCAATTCATAGATGGGGATTATTCGGAGGCCATGATTGGTAAGGGCCAATGGGAAATTTGGCCAGGACGCCGGGGTTACACCCCTACTCTTTTCGAGAAACGCCCTGGGATTTTTAATGACCACAGAGAGTCAGGACCTCGGTTTTACGTCTCATCCGAAGGACAGCACCTGTATACAGTATAGTGTCCCCATCACTATACTGGGGCATTAGGACCCATATTGACCACAGGGTGAGCGCCCTCTGCTGGTCCCACTAACACCTCTTCCAGCAGCAACCTTAGTTTTTCCCAGGAGGTCTCCCATCCAGGTACTGACCAGGCTCACACCTGCTGAGCTTCAGTGGGCTGCCAGCTGTGAGTTGCAGGGTGATATGGTTATATCCGGTTCCACTGGATGATTATATTTCATAAACTGTTAAAGGCCCACAATGAAAACAGTACACCTTAGTCGAGGCAGGTATAGCACCTGTCTAGTGCTCTTTACTGGACTGTCCATGAGCTGTATACACCTGGAGGTTTAGGAGCAGTGCTGTTTTCCATGACTACTTCCTACTAGGAGCAGGAGCAGCGCTGCTCTCTCTGGGTTTGTCTCATGGATTACATTGTGGTGTTAAGTTTAATAAATGTGACTACTTTTGGGACTGATTTTTCCTGCATTATCAATTTTTACCTTAGAATAAAAAAAATCTGATTTTGGGGGTGAAATTAACCTTATAGCAAGCTGATGTAAGCACATGATATTTATAACCATTATGATAACCTCCAAAGAAAGTGATTTTATCAAACCCTCCCAAACTGAAACGGTCCAATCCGCATCTCTGACTGGGACACTCGGTCCAAAGTCAGAATTCCTTATCAAGAGATTAAAACACCTTGCCTCTGTCCAACTGGCCACCTCGTTTCCGTCAGTGTCCTGGAACTCGGGTGCATCTGAAAGAAAAAAACATAAGATCTTCATCTAATTATTACAACATTTACAACACTTCCACAAAAAAACTGATTATTACCTCGGGTATTGCAACGGAGTGAAAACAGAAGTGTCAGGCCATTTCATAACAAGCGGAATAAACGCTGTCCCTGGGCTCCAGCCTGAACTGCTGTGTGTGGTCACTCAGTCCAAGTTCCCTCTCACAGAAGGGTTCACGAAGCTTGCAGTTAACACGCGTATTCGCAGTAGGAAACCATTTTAAGGAACAAAACGTTTATTTAAAACGTGTGTCCTGTGGAGCCTTTCATACCCGGTTCCCCGTGTGAAGCCCTTTGACGAGACAGACCCTTCCCTTTGCAGCCCTGATTCAGGCGTTTCTCGGCGTTACGGGCGTTTCCATAACTTGATCATGTTCATCGTTCTCACTCAGTTAATGATGTTCACTACCGCAGTCATTACCGCATTAAGTCAACCGGGACAACCCTCACAGGAATGTAACAGCTTTATTTGCGAATTCAGCAATGTCAGGCTACTTGTGAGTAATACCTGACACTTTCCTGAACCTCGGGATGGAGTGCTGCACCTTAAGTGATTGGAAATTTAAGCGCATTAGACGACATTTGGCTTAAAACGGTGTTCGAGCAACGAACAACACTCGTAAACCTTAGTATGGATGTAAAATACCGAGAGCTCAAGAAACGGCCGAACGCAGGCCTTTAACAAAACGTTACGGAAGGAAATAAATTGCACGCAAGTCTGCATCACTTTAGTTCACATAAATAAAACGGCGACACGATAAATAATATTGTAGGTGTGTGCTCGACACAAGGTGACATTTTCACAGCGCTCAGCGGTGATTTCTACAGGAGCCCTGCTGTGGCCTCAGGCAAGCGGCCGTTATTAACAAGCGAACCGCCTCCCCTTCAACTCGTATATAAAACCTTCCTCGTCAGACGCCCAGCTACAGGCTTTCACCGTCACTCGACACGTTACAGACTCGGTCTCATACACCATTCCGGTTTTCTTGACAATTACTGATATTTCGACAGAAACAGGCGCTGAGCTCCGTGACGGGTCCACAGGCAGACACGAGCACCGCGCGCGCTTCCACTCTACCGTCCCTCCTCCCTGGCGCGCGGGGGCGGGCGGGGTGACGTCACCTCTCGCGAGAGGCGAGCTCAGCCGAGCCCGACGGAGCCACGCCCCGCTGACGTCACGGCGGTTTGAATCTGCGGGCGGGAGAAGGACGAGCGACATGGCGGCACCGCAGCGCGGTAAGAGATTTATTTTCTAATAGTTGCTTGAAATTGCACATCCCAGCGCAGTAACTTCGAGTTATTTGTTTACTGTACAATTCAGTTCATCAGGGCTCATCAGATCTGATCAGTGTACAGCAAAACGTTAACGTTTAGTCTTTTACACCTGTTGGCTGTTTTTTGTTAAAAAATGTTTTATTACAAAACGCGCAATGCGGTTATTCGGTGGTGGTTGTGTTTGTGTTAGAAAGCTGTGCTCTTTGAACTGAGAGCGATGCGGGCTCGTTTTGCACCTGTATCATTGTTTTAATAGCGGCAGTACGTTGCAGCTGCCTGTGATGATTGAAGCAGTAAAAAGCTGAAACGTGAAAAATACGGGTGCGTGTTAATTCAACATGATGCGCGCTGGCACAGCTCACAGTAGACATGATGGATGGATTAATACCCTCATTCATTTTATTCCTTTTTTTAATAATATAATGTTAGCATGCCCAGAGGGGTTGGGCAGCCAGTTGACCTTGGACCCCTAGAGGTTTTTTTTCTCCTTACTGAGGAGTTTTTGGTTCCTCTCCTCCGTTGTCTTCTGGTCTGTATTCACATGGATGGTCACTTGCTTTGTTAAGCGCCTTGGGGCAACCTTGTTGTGAAAGGTGCTATATAAAAATAAATTAAATTGAATTTGGGCCTGAGCTTGGAAAGCTTGACCTATTGGCCACAAAGCGAAATGTACACGATGGGCTCAAACTGTCAGTTACGTGACTGTGTGTGTCGCTTAAGCCACTCCTATTTGGCTTTCTCGTTAAGGAGGCGGGAAGACGCCCCCTCTGGGTGCCTGACTTGTCGCCATCATTAACCGCTCTGGTGCCGAGCCGCAGCGACTGAGAGAGACCCTGAGAAAGCGCTTGTGTGCCCTAGTGGTAAGGGGGAGCTAACATCAGCAGCTACTGCGAGGAATCGGGGATAGATGTCATCAGAGTTCAAATCTGAACGGATCCAAAAACTAGATGTTGCAATCTTGAGGAACAGAGCGATGATGGAGATCAACGCATTTTCCGGAGCCAAGAAATCAAATAGGAAACAGATTCTTTCTGATATCTGAAATCACAATTTCGATCTAGGTCTTGGAGATGAACATGAAAACTAATATTTTCAGAGAGTGGTTGGTTTGTATGTACAGAGGATCATTAATAAGAAATCCCGCTTAAGAAAAAGTGAAAGGGGGGATTTTGACCGCCAGATCTCTGCTCTGCCCCTAGTAAGAAAGGAGAGCAGTGCAATTTCAGCTGCAGAAGATGCACAGCGAGCACTAGCTCTGCTTGTGGTGTGAGATCAGGAATGGGTGAATTCAGTGCTGTAAAGTGCACTAATGAGGTAGTAGGTGAATTGGAAGCACAGTTTAAAAATGTGCATAGATTAATGGAAGAATGCAGGAAGCTGGATGATGAAAGAGCTAGGTTAGACAAGAAAAAAAGAGAGAGACGACTTATGCTTTATAAGGCTGAAACTGAAATTCAAGCTCTCAAAAAAAAATAAGCAAGGCAAATGAAAAGTTGGTGTATGGAGGTGTTAGGAATGTGAATAAAAGGTTTAGACGCAGGGATAGTAAAATTAAAATGTGGAGTGTGAGCAGGCAGTCATTTTGAATGAACAGGAGAAAAGTGAGCCAGAGAAGGAAAAGGCACAGCTAGAGAAGAGTATTGATGAATTGCAGGTTCATCTGCAAGTTGCAAAAGCTTAGATATACAAAAAAAGGAATCGCAGAAGGTTGCGTATTACAAAAGGAAATGTGATTCTGAAGCAGATTTGAGCACATGGAGAGAGGGGCCTGAATGAGCAGGTGCAGTTCTGGCAGGGAGAATATGAAGGTTTGAAAACAGAGATGGACAGGAGAGTGAGTCACAATATTAGCACGTGTGAAAAAGGAAAGAATAGTGATGCTGTAAGAGAGGCTTATATGGATTTAGTAACAAACATGGGGGTTGGTGCACGAAAGGCTTTTCAGATAATCAGAATGTTTTTGGATTAATTGGTGGGTATTTAGGTCGACAGATTGCCAGGGGAAAGTTTTTGTAAATATCTTGTGTTAGAAGCGAGGCAAGTTTCTTTGCAACATCTGAAAGAAAAGCTGTTGCAGGAAAGTAATTTAAGCCTTGCCACAGATGGGACCACTAAATATGGCCATAAATATGGAACTGCAGGGATTTCTTTCCAGGAGGGAAGCAGAATGCATTTAGGACTCGGAGAGCAGGCGTCGGGTTCAGCTCAGTGCATATTTGACCCGGTTAGAGAGGTGGTGCAAGATGTCGTTAACAGTGCAAGCAGGGATTTGGATGCAACACGTTCTGAGAAAGAAATTGTCTACAAAATTACAAATCTAATTGGCGACAGGGCAAGTACAGAAAACAAATTAGTGAAATCGAGCTGAAATCTTCCCTGAAATTGTAGATGGTTTGATGACCTTAGTGAGACGGACAAGGCCAGGATCAGAGTTATCAAAGAGCTGACTCAGTGTGCTCTTCTGACCCCAGCAGTTACATTGGGTTGCTCAAAATTGAAAAACGCATTTGTCTCGGGCTGAAAAACACGTTTTTACAACTTCTGCACAGTGGGGCTAAGAGCTGACTTAGTGTGCTCTTCTGACCCCAGCAGTTACATTGGGATGCTCAAGATTGAAAAACGCGGTTTTCTCTGGTAGAAAAACACATTTTGACAACTTCTGCACAGTGGGGCTAAGAGCTGAGTCAGTGTAACACTTTCTGTCTGGGAAAGAATGATTGTTGGTGGTGAAAAGGTGGGGAGCTCTAGTTTAGAACAGTAGGAGAGAGTGGTACAGTGAGATTGATTAGATCGGTGTGCAAAGCCGTCCATGGAAGAGGGTGTGAGAAAAGTGACAAATCTGGGCAGTTTAGATCTTTTTGTTGAGTTGGGGGAAATCTGATCGTGTCCCTCTGGTTCCCTTTAAAGGGAACCTGCAGCTGGAGTTTATTTCTTATGTGCTGAACTGCTGGAATTCATGCTTGATATACGTAATGAAAACAGATTAATAGAAGCAGTGTTTGAGGATTTGAGTGTAGGTCAGTTTACTGCAGGATGCAGAGCACTGGGAATTATTTGTAAATTAGTGCCACAGCCTTTGTGGAAAGAAAGCTCTGGGAAAAAAAGAGCATGTTTTAGAAATGAATGCAAGATACAGGGAGCTCGTGTGCAAACTGAAGAATGGCAGGCTGACAGCAGTACGTTAGTCAGAGGCGAGGTGCGCTTGTTTACTGACACGCGGGTACATTCTGGACCTGATCTGCAGAAGCTCACAGAACAGAGGAGCCCTGAATCTGAGGACATGACTAGACAGGCTGTGGAACTGATCCTTGCTAGTTTTGTAAAGGACGTGGTAGGGTGGTAGCAGATCATTTCGAATATGGCAGGTATGATGAGGTTTCGGAGGAGATGTTTGAAAAGCTTGAATCAGCACCCAAGACACATGTTAGCTGTGAGAGGGATTTTGGAATCTTTGATAATTTACTTAAAGTTAAGGCAAGAGCAACTGCAATTAGCTGTCGAGGGTATGATTATGTTCAAGGAGAACAGGTCTTGGCAGTGGCTTGAAAAACTGGATTCTGAAAAGAAGGCAGAAGTTTTATCTCAAGCTAGAGAATCGGTTAAAGAGCAGAGGGCTGTGTTTTGTGAGAGGATGGCTAGGATAAGAGATGCCAGGTTGCAGACACTTTGAGAGAAGAAGGAAAAAAAGATAGAAAAGGAAACAAGAGATATAAGGACAAAGGAAGTACTAGCAGTAGAGACAGGAGAGTATGGGGGAGTTTGGAACAGCGAGGAAGAAATAGACGAGCAGCTGAAGAATTTAGATGAGGACAAGCAGCTTCCTGCAGTTACAGCACAGTTGAGGTTCAGGCGATTTGTGAGAGGAATGAAACATGAAAACGGAGTTTTCAAGTTTTCAAAGGAGGGGAAAAGGCTTCGTCTAGAACAGCTGATTGATAATTCAAAAAAGTGTTGTCTGCAGGCCAGAGGAAATGCCAGGTGCATCAAGAGAAGACAAAGACTAATGTTTGGCACTGTCAGAATGTATTGTTGGTACAAGGGCACAGTTGCTGAAATGAGACTAGATGGCCAGGAGTATATTTTTAAAATAAAATATGATGGATTTTGAAAAATGTGGTGGTTTGCTCTGTGGAAAGATTATATGGAGAGTTGTTTAGACTTGCTTCCTGTTAGTGCAGAGGCCTTCGTAGGCAAGAAAGTAGAGCACATGTTTGTGAGCAGTGAAGATGGGAGTGAATGTTGGTGGCCAGGCAGGGCAGTCCGTGTAGATAGAACAGGAGACTTGTTTGTTGTGGATTATGTAGAGGAGGGCGATGATGAAGTCAGTGGCATAATTGAGTATCCATTGTTAGGTGATCACATGGATAATGAGGTGAGGATTGTTGCTTAGGTTTCTTAAGTTCCAGGCTGTTGCTGATGTTACCCTGTGTGTCAGATGCAGATAATTTTGAGGAAGACGAAAAGGAAAACATCTTGTAGCCGATGCTGATGCGCCAGGGGGGCTGGTGAAAAGCTGATCCCTGGAGCCAGCATCTTAAGATATCTGTATTTGTAGATACCTAGGGAGTAAATTAATTTGGAAACATGCAGATTATGGATGCTGATGTGCCAGGGAGGTCAAAAGGCTGATCTCTGGAGCCAGCAATATGAAATTAATCCTCTATACATAACTTCCCTGTGCCTTCTGAGAGCTGGTTCCCAGCACTGTATATAGTTACTCGTTAGTTATCATTTTTAACATTTACATTATTCATTGTTCATTGTTATTCATTGAATATGTTTGCTGTTCAGTTCTAGTTGATATACTTTTAAGATGTATCTTATGATGTAGCTGTGACAATGCCTTTTTCCCCATCAGGTCCAAAGAAAGTGTATGTCCTCGGCAACTCTATGTTGCGGGGCCTGGAAACACTGATGCCAGCAGAGCAGGTGTAGCTGCACCCTGGCACAACACACAGTGCCCACCAGCACCTGTACCACCTCCAGGCCCTGAACGAGGATATATTACTGATCATTAACATAGGGACCAATAACAGCCCAGGGTGACATTCTCAGAGCTAGGAAAGAACTGACTGTGGCAGTAAGGAGAGCATCTCCTTGTAAGGTTCATATGATAATTTGCTCAGTTTTGCCACGGCTCTGTAATGACTCATTTACTGCTGGAGCTGTGGAAGAAGCTGCCCGGGCTCCTCCACAGCTCTCCTCTCACATGGACCGTGTGCAGCTCCTCAGGAGCAACAGCGTGCTTCTGCAGAGCCAGCAGCCCCTTGCTCAGGCCTCTGCTGCTGATGGGCTTCATCTCAGGGCCATTGGGAAAAGGAGCATTTTTCAGTATATTTTACATTTTATTTCCCATTATTTTAGAACTTTAGTTTGATTTATTTGACTAGCGCCACATTTTATTTCATAATTTACTTTTTTGTTTACTTTACATTTTGTGATTTTTATTTTGTCAGATCAAAATGCACATTTGACCAAAGTCTTGTAAATGATTACGTTTTACAAGACATGGGAAAAAAGTGCAACAATTTATTCCAACGCAATTTTAATATTAATTACTATATTTATAATAATAATTGCTTACACTTATATAGTGCTTTTCTGCACACTCCACTCAAAGCGCTTTACAGGTAATGGGGATCCCCTCCACCAACACCAGTGTGCAGCATCCACCTGGTTTGTCATTATATTATTTGTCATTCATACTTAATATTATGTATGACAATTATTATATTTATAATGTATACTGTTTTTGTACCTTTCCCAAATGTATAAATCATTAAAGCCGATTAAAAACGTATTATTTTCCACGTGTAAGTACAATAAGATCCCTTTTTGTTTAACGATGTTATCAATGATCCGTCTAATTTGTTGAAAAAGCTCAGTTTGTTCAATGATAAGTAAAGGACTTAGAAGTAAAAAGAGATGCCTCGCATTGCTTGATGAATTTTAAACGCCAAGCTGTGATTGCAGACGCGGTCGGGGCCATCCGGCTCCAGCCGCAGAGCCCCGCCCCCTCCGTGACGTGGCGTGACGCGGTGGGCGGGGCGCGCTTCTCCCAGACCCGCCGATCCGCTTCACAGCGCGAAGGGAGAGGAGGGTGAATTTTTCTGTTGGATACGCCTCTTGTGTATGAAATTCAAGTATTTTAAACGTTTAGTTAAGAAGTAAAACACTTGCAGCGTACACAAAGATTGTAAGCTGATCATGAGGATGAAAAATCACCAGACTTACGCAGGAACACATCATTTTATTTTATTTTTAATTAAAATATTCTGCCCAGCCAAAACTTCCTCGTCAGACGCCCAGCTACAGGCTTTCACCGTCACTCGACACGTTACAGACTCGGTCTCATACACCATTCCGGTTTTCTTGACAATTACTGATATTTCGACAGAAACAGGCGCTGAGCTCCGTGACGGGTCCACAGGCAGGCACGAGCACCGCGCGCGCTTCCACTCGACCGTCCCTCCTCCCTGGCGCGCGGGGGGGCGGGCGGGGTGACGTCACCTCTCGCGAGAGGCGAGCTCAGCCGCGCCCGACGGAGCCACGCCCCGCTGACGTCACGGCGGTTTGAATCTGCGGGCGGGAGAAGGACGAGCGACATGGCGGCACCGCAGCGCGGTAAGAGATTTATTTTCAAATAGTTGCTGAAAATCGCACATCCGAGGGCAATAACTTCGAGATATTTGGTTACTGCACAATTCAGTTCATCAGGGGTCATGGTCTGATCAGTGTACAGCATAACGTTAATGTTTAGTTTTACTTTTACACCTGTTGGCTGTTTTTAGTTCAAAAATGTTTTATTACAAATCGCGCAATGCGGTTGTTCGGTGGTGGTTGTGTTTGTGTTAGAAAGCTGTGCTCTTTGAACTGAGAGCGATGCGGGCTCGTTTTGCACCTGTATCATTGTTTTAATAGCGGCAGTACGTTGCAGCTGCCTGTTATGATTGAAGCAGTAAAAAGCTGAAACGTGAGAAATACCGGTGCGTGTTAATTCAACATGATGCGCGCTGGCACAGCTCACAGCAGTGACACCATGTAGCCCAGGACGGTTTTAACCGCCAGAACCCAGCTCAACTGCAGGTCAACAGGACTGACAGCTTGTCCTGTATCGAGGTGACGTTCATTATTTTACCCCAGTGGTGCCAATAAGACTTTCTTCACTTTGGAAACTGAAGGACAAGAGACACAGGCACACAGTGTTGGTCTGAGAGAAACTCTCTTTCACGTCTTAAAATGTGACGCTTGAGGGTATAAAACCCAGATGCGTGAGATTTTCAATCGCAAAATGCGACTGCATATCATTTGTGTGGCTTCTTTTATTCACGTACAAAAAAAGCTGTTTAACCCATCGATACGCTCGTGAGTCCCTCCCTATTACTTTAATGTATGTAATATTACACAAATAATGGAGTCTACATGATTTTATTATAAGACTCAACTGTATAACACTTCTCAGGAAAAGTGGACGAGTACATATCTGTTTATTGTGTAAATGTTTAGGTTGTATTGTGGTGTTAAGTTTAATATGACTACATTTGGGACTGATTTTTACTGCATTATGAAATTTTACTAAAAAAAATGATATTGGGGGTGAAATTAACCTTATAACAAGCAATATTTTCTACAGGGGCCTTTCTGTGGACTTAAGCAACCGACGGTAATTAAGTGTGGTGTTAATTAAACCTCTTAGTGGCAGAGACCCATTTAGCCAAGCTGGAATTTCCACCCCTTAAACATTTGGTTATATCTCTGCAGCAGAACATAGTAAGAGCCTGGTTCAGGTCTTAAATTGAAGCTGACCCCCTTGGCTTTGAGTGTGAGCAGTCACATTTCTTATTTTTTAATGTTTGCTGAGTGGACACATGAAAAACACAGCAGGTAAAAATGTTGTTGTGGTCTTCAGAGGTCAGAATTTTCCATTCTAGGCCTGTGAATGTCCTGGGAATGATTTGAAAACCTTGTTCTAGGTGACTACTAGCTTGGATAAAAATCTGGGACAAATTGATCAATTAGGAAAAATTCTACATGTTTTGTGAAGACTGGACCTGGAAAGAAATTTCACACCTATAATAAAAAATCATAAAAATTTTGAAAATAATAACAATAAAAACCTTTAGACACTGCTAGAGAGCCTTTATCTGCTGTTATGCGATGGAAAACAAAACTCAGAGTTGCCTTCTGGTGTGAAAAAAGGAGTACTGATAAGAAACTGATTGATTACCCTTCTGAGTCAATGATTGACAGCTAAAAGGCAGGGGAGTGCAGCCTGAGGCTTCTAGAAGAAGTCTCACCCCCTAAGGGCTCTGAATGGCTGAAAACACAATGAATGACGGCGCTTTTGACCAATCAGATCGCCTTATTTCTGGCTTCTAGCTTCAAACATTTGGTACAAAGTCAGTAACGTTCAGTTGCCTTCAGGTCTGGAGATAAGCTAGTCTGGGCTAGTGTGGATATATATATATATGTGCTTCAGAATAAGGTAAAACGTGGGATATATATATTTTTTGCTGGCTTTTGCTTTTGTGGTCTCGTTTTGCTGGCTTATTGATGATCTAATAGATGTATTATTGAAGTTTGGAAGTGCATCATCAGATAAAAAATGACTTTGTGATCAATCGTTTTGTTTTTAAAAAAAAACGTTTTTTTAAAGCTCCAGTTGGTTGTCCTTTTTCGGTTGATACCATGGTTTTGTGGTTTCGTTGGTAAACGATTAAAATGACGAAGGAGTCGAAGGTAGATATTGATTTACACCGTGGACGTTTACGACCACGCTGAGGATAGCACACGTGTGGCTATATGAACGTTTTTTCTATCATTTCTCAACACGGCTTTGTGAAGCCCAAGTTAAGCACTTTGATTGATAAAAGGTTTTCTGTAAAGGTTTTGGTGATGTAAAATAATGAAGTGAGACGGAACTTTTGAGGCAAGTTTTCCCCAGACCGTCCAGCAGTAATTAACAAGTGAACTGACACTATATCCTCCTCTTGAACTCTTTCCTCCCTAGAGGCCCAGCTACAGGCTGTCACCGTCCCTCGGCACAGACTCGACACCTTACAGGCTCGGTCTGTTACAGTATCCTGGTTTTATTGCATCGCTTTAGTTCACATAAATAAAACGGCGACACGATAAATAATATTGTAGGTGTGTGCTCGACACAAGGTGACATTTTCACAGCGCTCAGCGGTGATTTCTACAGGAGCCCTGCTGTGGCCTCAGGCAAGCGGCCGTTATTAACAAGCGAACCGCCTCCCCTTCAACTCGTATATAAAACCTTCCTCGTCAGACGCCCAGCTACAGGCTTTCACCGTCACTCGACACGTTACAGACTCGGTCTCATACACCATTCCGGTTTTCTTGACAATTACTGATATTTCGACAGAAACAGGCGCTGAGCTCCGTGACGGGTCCACAGGCAGGCACGAGCACCGCGCGCGCTTCCACTCTACCGTCCCTCCTCCCTGGCGCGCGGGGGGGCGGGCGGGGTGACGTCACCTCTCGCGAGAGGCGAGCTCAGCCGAGCCCGACGGAGCCACGCCCCGCTGACGTCACGGCGGTTTGAATCTGCGGGCGGGAGAAGGACGAGCGACATGGCGGCACCGCAGCGCGGTAAGAGATTTATTTTCTAATAGTTGCTTGAAATCGCACATCCGAGCGCAGGAACTTCGAGTTATTTGTTTACTGTACAATTCAGTTCATCAGGGCTCATGGTCTGATCAGTGTACAGCATAACGTTAACGTTGAGTCTTTTACACCTGTTGGCTGTTTTTTGTTAAAAAATGTGTTTATTGCAAAACGCGCAATGCGGTTATTCGGTGGTGGTTGTGTTTGTGTTAGAAAGCTGTGCTCTTTGAACTGAGAGCGATGCGGGCTCGTTTTGCACCTGTATCATTGTTTTAATATCGGCAGTACGTTGCAGCTGCCTGTTATGATGGAAGCAGTAAAAAGCTGAAACGTGAGAAATACCGGTGCGTGTTAATTCAACATGATGCGCGCTGGCACAGCTCACAGCAGTGACACCATGTAGCCCAGGACGGTTTTAACCGCCAGAACCCAGTTTGCGCGCTGAGTGTGGCGAGCTGACCGCACTTAAATGTGAATAAAGGGGTTTTAATCGCTCCTAATAAGAGACGCACCCAGTAAGCACCAGTGGTTTAATCGGCACCGATCTGGACCGCGGAGTGGCTGGCTCTCCGGGTCTTGATCAGCGCAGCAGTCGAGGTGCTGGTGGGTGTGAGTGGCGGCGACCTGACTGGCGATTCTCCTGCCCCGAGGCCGGGGTGAGGTGTCTGAGCCCCGCTGTGCGGCACCTGCGGCTGCTGAGGACGGGGGTAGTGTTGCCGTGGAGAGCAGGGCAGCGCTATAGTGAGCTCGTCATGGCATCGGCGGGGTGAGGCTGCAGAAAAACCTGAACCTTGACCCCAGCGGCTCCGGGGTGTCTGTGCTACTGTGGGGCATCGTCATGCATGGATAGTGAAAACAGAGGTTTCTCCAAGACGGCAGGTTGAACCGTAGTGCTGCAGCAATACTGTGATAAAAATAAATTCCCCGGAGCCTCGTGGTTGACAACAGACATGGAGATTCCTGAGGGCTTTTCCCCAGCATTTCCCATCAGTGCAAATCCGAGTCATTCCTCTGGGAGGCAGAGGAGATCCCGATTGAAGGCCGGTAGTTTTTGCCCGGGAGGTGTCCTGAGTACTCAGACAACGATATAAAGCATACAAACTAAGGTTGAGCTATGCAGTGCAATCCTTTTTTTGATGTGGGGGGTGTTTTTTCTGCATTTCGTTCCTGAAATTTGTCCCAGTTTCTAGGGTATCAACACTTGTTATTGATAAGTCTCTGTCACGATTCTGCACCATCTAGGGAGTCCAGATAAACAACGTTTCCATTTGAAAACAATCAAAACCCAGTGGACTTTATATACACTGTTCAGAAGTAAAGACCGACACTGTTTAATGGTCGATTTTACGTTTTTGGTATCTTGGCATGTACCCTAGCTGGATTTGCGTTGCAGAATGATGTAAATTTTTTAAACGTCTTGTTTGCCTGGGAGACATACGCACAACGTTGCAAAGATGTGTTCGTGAGTTCATGTGGAATTACTCCATGGTGAGGAAGACTCAATGCTTTCCAATTGGAGTAAATCTGCATGAGAGATTCACCTGGCACAGTAAAACTGTTATGAGATTAAGAAAACAACAGCTCTAGATGTAAGGAAAAGCTACAGAGGCAGAAATCCTCTTGTGTAGAGCTAAAGTGAACAGACTGGACACGCTGAATTTTGCTAATCTTTGCCTACCACAAACTGAATTTTCTATACAGACATTTGTAAATTGGTGCTAGAGAGTTAAATCTTTTTTGTTGACTAAAACTAGTTTCATTCTGAGTAAGCCTGTTTTTCCTTATCTACACCGTCACAATTATAAGATATAAGACTATTTTTCTATTTTCTTCACTATCTTCTATCTTCTTAATTTTCTTCTCTGTCGTAGTAAGTTGACCTCATACTGGGGATCGAACGGATGATATCGCTAAATCTGTATGTTTCACTGCATGAAATATCAGAAAAGCAATTTAGTATGTTGCAAAGAGAAAGCTTTTATAAAAGGCTAAGGACTTAAAATAAAAACCTTATGCATACTTTCAGAGCAGTACTTAAAGCTCTACCTGTTCCGGATGGTGTGTGTGTGTGTGTGGTATCTGTTCTTATCAGTTTAATATCTGATACGTCCCCCATCGGGGGACCACATATTAAACGGATTTTTGGAACAGGGAGCTGGATCAGGAGCTTGCTCCGTCCTCTCCACGCATCGGCCCGGTATTGCAGCGCCTCCGGGAACGGTGCACTACCTTCTCTCAGCGGTGAAAAGACAGACGTAGCTAGCAAGCAAGCGAGGTGGACCGGAGCTCCTTCCTCTCCGGTCTCGTCTCTCGTCCATCTGTGTGTCTCTGTGTCTCTCTCTCTCCCCCTCCCCGTTCCCGTGCTCCCTCCGTGCACTTTCCCGCGCCTCGACTCTCTCGGCAAGCAGGCCGGCCCCCTTTTCGGCTCCCGTGCGTTTTCCCTCCAAAAAACTTAGTTTTTTCCTCCTTTTTCCAGGGAGGCAGGCGTGGCTTGTGTGTGTGTGTGTGTGTGTGTGTGTGTGTGTGTGTGTGTGTGTGTGTGTGTGTGTGTCCCCGTCCTTGCAGGCGGGCCCCTTTCGACAGCCGGCCGTTTTCCCTCCAAAAAACTTAGTATATACACCTTTTCTTTCTTTTTTTCGGCAGGCAGGCAGGTGTGTGTGTGTCCCCGTCCCTCCCGAGAGAGCGCTGCCCCTTGCCTCTGCCCGCAGGTGCCGACGGTCCGCTTTCGCTTGCAGCTCACTCGGCACGGCTGCTGCTGGTGGGAGGGGCCTAAGCTAAGGAGGCCGGCCGGCTGGCGCCCCCCGCGGCTGCGGTCGTTGTCGGGCCGTTGACAGGAGATCAAAGAGCAGGGCCCCCGCCCGGGACTGGCGGGCAGGCAGGCGAGCAAGCAGGCAGGCAAGAGAGGGGGAGAGCGGAGTCCGGGCGGCCGGCAGCCGCGTGCGGACCGGGCTCCAGAGGCGTCGGCCTGCGCCGCTGCGCGCCAGCCGGACGCCCGCGCGCCCGCCCAAGGCCGGCGTCGGGCATCGCTTCTCGGCCTTTTGGCTAAGATCAAGTGTAGTATCTGTTCTTATCAGTTTAATATCTGATACGTCCCCCATCGGGGGACCACATATTAAACGGATTTTTGGAACAGGGAGCTGGATCAGGAGCTTGCTCCGTCCTCTCCACGCATCGGCCCGGTATTGCAGCGCCTCCGGGAACGGTGCACTACCTTCTCTCAGCGGTGAAAAGACAGACGTAGCTAGCAAGCAAGCGAGGTGGACCGGAGCTCCTTCCTCTCCGGTCTCGTCTCTCGTCCATCTGTGTGTCTCTGTGTCTCTCTCTCTCCCCCTCCCCGTTCCCGTGCTCCCTCCGTGCACTTTCCCGCGCCTCGACTCTCTCGGCAAGCAGGCCGGCCCCCTTTTCGGCTCCCGTGCGTTTTCCCTCCAAAAAACTTAGTTTTTTCCTCCTTTTTCCAGGGAGGCAGGCGTGGCTTGTGTGTGTGTGTGTGTGTGTGTGTGTGTGTGTGTGTGTGTGTGTGTGTGTGTCCCCGTCCTTGCAGGCGGGCCCCTTTCGACAGCCGGCCGTTTTCCCTCCAAAAAACTTAGTATATACACCTTTTCTTTCTTTTTTTCGGCAGGCAGGCAGGTGTGTGTGTGTCCCCGTCCCTCCCGAGAGAGCGCTGCCCCTTGCCTCTGCCCGCAGGTGCCGACGGTCCGCTTTCGCTTGCAGCTCACTCGGCACGGCTGCTGCTGGTGGGAGGGGCCTAAGCTAAGGAGGCCGGCCGGCTGGCGCCCCCCGCGGCTGCGGTCGTTGTCGGGCCGTTGACAGGAGATCAAAGAGCAGGGCCCCCGCCCGGGACTGGCGGGCAGGCAGGCGAGCAAGCAGGCAGGCAAGAGAGGGGGAGAGCGGAGTCCGGGCGGCCGGCAGCCGCGTGCGGACCGGGCTCCAGAGGCGTCGGCCTGCGCCGCTGCGCGCCAGCCGGACGCCCGCGCGCCCGCCCAAGGCCGGCGTCGGGCATCGCTTCTCGGCCTTTTGGCTAAGATCAAGTGTAGTATCTGTTCTTATCAGTTTAATATCTGATACGTCCCCCATCGGGGGACCACATATTAAACGGATTTTTGGAACAGGGAGCTGGATCAGGAGCTTGCTCCGTCCTCTCCACGCATCGGCCCGGTATTGCAGCGCCTCCGGGAACGGTGCACTACCTTCTCTCAGCGGTGAAAAGACAGACGTAGCTAGCAAGCAAGCGAGGTGGACCGGAGCTCCTTCCTCTCCGGTCTCGTCTCTCGTCCATCTGTGTGTCTCTGTGTCTCTCTCTCTCCCCCTCCCCGTTCCCGTGCTCCCTCCGTGCACTTTCCCGCGCCTCGACTCTCTCGGCAAGCAGGCCGGCCCCCTTTTCGGCTCCCGTGCGTTTTCCCTCCAAAAAACTTAGTTTTTTCCTCCTTTTTCCAGGGAGGCAGGCGTGGCTTGTGTGTGTGTGTGTGTGTGTGTGTGTGTGTGTGTGTGTGTGTGTGTGTGTGCCCCGTCCTTGCAGGCGGGCCCCTTTCGACAGCCGGCCGTTTTCCCTCCAAAAAACTTAGTATATACACCTTTTCTTTCTTTTTTTCGGCAGGCAGGCAGGTGTGTGTGTGTCCCCGTCCCTCCCGAGAGAGCGCTGCCCCTTGCCTCTGCCCGCAGGTGCCGACGGTCCGCTTTCGCTTGCAGCTCACTCGGCACGGCTGCTGCTGGTGGGAGGGGCCTAAGCTAAGGAGGCCGGCCGGCTGGCGCCCCCCGCGGCTGCGGTCGTTGTCGGGCCGTTGACAGGAGATCAAAGAGCAGGGCCCCCGCCCGGGACTGGCGGGCAGGCAGGCGAGCAAGCAGGCAGGCAAGAGAGGGGGAGAGCGGAGTCCGGGCGGCCGGCAGCCGCGTGCGGACCGGGCTCCAGAGGCGTCGGCCTGCGCCGCTGCGCGCCAGCCGGACGCCCGCGCGCCCGCCCAAGGCCGGCGTCGGGCATCGCTTCTCGGCCTTTTGGCTAAGATCAAGTGTAGTATCTGTTCTTATCAGTTTAATATCTGATACGTCCCCCATCGGGGGACCACATATTAAACGGATTTTTGGAACAGGGAGCTGGATCAGGAGCTTGCTCCGTCCTCTCCACGCATCGGCCCGGTATTGCAGCGCCTCCGGGAACGGTGCACTACCTTCTCTCAGCGGTGAAAAGACAGACGTAGCTAGCAAGCAAGCGAGGTGGACCGGAGCTCCTTCCTCTCCGGTCTCGTCTCTCGTCCATCTGTGTGTCTCTGTGTCTCTCTCTCTCCCCCTCCCCGTTCCCGTGCTCCCTCCGTGCACTTTCCCGCGCCTCGACTCTCTCGGCAAGCAGGCCGGCCCCCTTTTCGGCTCCCGTGCGTTTTCCCTCCAAAAAACTTAGTTTTTTCCTCCTTTTTCCAGGGAGGCAGGCGTGGCTTGTGTGTGTGTGTGTGTGTGTGTGTGTGTGTGTGTGTGTGTGTGTGTGTGTGTCCCCGTCCTTGCAGGCGGGCCCCTTTCGACAGCCGGCCGTTTTCCCTCCAAAAAACTTAGTATATACACCTTTTCTTTCTTTTTTTCGGCAGGCAGGCAGGTGTGTGTGTGTCCCCGTCCCTCCCGAGAGAGCGCTGCCCCTTGCCTCTGCCCGCAGGTGCCGACGGTCCGCTTTCGCTTGCAGCTCACTCGGCACGGCTGCTGCTGGTGGGAGGGGCCTAAGCTAAGGAGGCCGGCCGGCTGGCGCCCCCCGCGGCTGCGGTCGTTGTCGGGCCGTTGACAGGAGATCAAAGAGCAGGGCCCCCGCCCGGGACTGGCGGGCAGGCAGGCGAGCAAGCAGGCAGGCAAGAGAGGGGGAGAGCGGAGTCCGGGCGGCCGGCAGCCGCGTGCGGACCGGGCTCCAGAGGCGTCGGCCTGCGCCGCTGCGCGCCAGCCGGACGCCCGCGCGCCCGCCCAAGGCCGGCGTCGGGCATCGCTTCTCGGCCTTTTGGCTAAGATCAAGTGTAGTATCTGTTCTTATCAGTTTAATATCTGATACGTCCCCATCGGGGGACCACATATTAAACGGATTTTTGGAACAGGGAGCTGGATCAGGAGCTTGCTCCGTCCTCTCCACGCATCGGCCCGGTATTGCAGCGCCTCCGGGAACGGTGCACTACCTTCTCTCAGCGGTGAAAAGACAGACGTAGCTAGCAAGCAAGCGAGGTGGACCGGAGCTCCTTCCTCTCCGGTCTCGTCTCTCGTCCATCTGTGTGTCTCTGTGTCTCTCTCTCTCCCCCTCCCCGTTCCCGTGCTCCCTCCGTGCACTTTCCCGCGCCTCGACTCTCTCGGCAAGCAGGCCGGCCCCCTTTTCGGCTCCCGTGCGTTTTCCCTCCAAAAAACTTAGTTTTTTCCTCCTTTTTCCAGGGAGGCAGGCGTGGCTTGTGTGTGTGTGTGTGTGTGTGTGTGTGTGTGTGTGTGTGTGTGTGTGTGTGTCCCCGTCCTTGCAGGCGGGCCCCTTTCGACAGCCGGCCGTTTTCCCTCCAAAAAACTTAGTATATACACCTTTTCTTTCTTTTTTTCGGCAGGCAGGCAGGTGTGTGTGTGTCCCCGTCCCTCCCGAGAGAGCGCTGCCCCTTGCCTCTGCCCGCAGGTGCCGACGGTCCGCTTTCGCTTGCAGCTCACTCGGCACGGCTGCTGCTGGTGGGAGGGGCCTAAGCTAAGGAGGCCGGCCGGCTGGCGCCCCCCGCGGCTGCGGTCGTTGTCGGGCCGTTGACAGGAGATCAAAGAGCAGGGCCCCCGCCCGGGACTGGCGGGCAGGCAGGCGAGCAAGCAGGCAGGCAAGAGAGGGGGAGAGCGGAGTCCGGGCGGCCGGCAGCCGCGTGCGGACCGGGCTCCAGAGGCGTCGGCCTGCGCCGCTGCGCGCCAGCCGGACGCCCGCGCGCCCGCCCAAGGCCGGCGTCGGGCATCGCTTCTCGGCCTTTTGGCTAAGATCAAGTGTAGTATCTGTTCTTATCAGTTTAATATCTGATACGTCCCCCATCGGGGGACCACATATTAAACGGATTTTTGGAACAGGGAGCTGGATCAGGAGCTTGCTCCGTCCTCTCCACGCATCGGCCCGGTATTGCAGCGCCTCCGGGAACGGTGCACTACCTTCTCTCAGCGGTGAAAAGACAGACGTAGCTAGCAAGCAAGCGAGGTGGACCGGAGCTCCTTCCTCTCCGGTCTCGTCTCTCGTCCATCTGTGTGTCTCTGTGTCTCTCTCTCTCCCCCTCCCCGTTCCCGTGCTCCCTCCGTGCACTTTCCCGCGCCTCGACTCTCTCGGCAAGCAGGCCGGCCCCCTTTTCGGCTCCCGTGCGTTTTCCCTCCAAAAAACTTAGTTTTTTCCTCCTTTTTCCAGGGAGGCAGGCGTGGCTTGTGTGTGTGTGTGTGTGTGTGTGTGTGTGTGTGTGTGTGTGTGTGTGTGTGTCCCCGTCCTTGCAGGCGGGCCCCTTTCGACAGCCGGCCGTTTTCCCTCCAAAAAACTTAGTATATACACCTTTTCTTTCTTTTTTTCGGCAGGCAGGCAGGTGTGTGTGTGTCCCCGTCCCTCCCGAGAGAGCGCTGCCCCTTGCCTCTGCCCGCAGGTGCCGACGGTCCGCTTTCGCTTGCAGCTCACTCGGCACGGCTGCTGCTGGTGGGAGGGGCCTAAGCTAAGGAGGCCGGCCGGCTGGCGCCCCCCGCGGCTGCGGTCGTTGTCGGGCCGTTGACAGGAGATCAAAGAGCAGGGCCCCCGCCCGGGACTGGCGGGCAGGCAGGCGAGCAAGCAGGCAGGCAAGAGAGGGGGAGAGCGGAGTCCGGGCGGCCGGCAGCCGCGTGCGGACCGGGCTCCAGAGGCGTCGGCCTGCGCCGCTGCGCGCCAGCCGGACGCCCGCGCGCCCGCCCAAGGCCGGCGTCGGGCATCGCTTCTCGGCCTTTTGGCTAAGATCAAGTGTAGTATCTGTTCTTATCAGTTTAATATCTGATACGTCCCCCATCGGGGGACCACATATTAAACGGATTTTTGGAACAGGGAGCTGGATCAGGAGCTTGCTCCGTCCTCTCCACGCATCGGCCCGGTATTGCAGCGCCTCCGGGAACGGTGCACTACCTTCTCTCAGCGGTGAAAAGACAGACGTAGCTAGCAAGCAAGCGAGGTGGACCGGAGCTCCTTCCTCTCCGGTCTCGTCTCTCGTCCATCTGTGTGTCTCTGTGTCTCTCTCTCTCCCCCTCCCCGTTCCCGTGCTCCCTCCGTGCACTTTCCCGCGCCTCGACTCTCTCGGCAAGCAGGCCGGCCCCCTTTTCGGCTCCCGTGCGTTTTCCCTCCAAAAAACTTAGTTTTTTCCTCCTTTTTCCAGGGAGGCAGGCGTGGCTTGTGTGTGTGTGTGTGTGTGTGTGTGTGTGTGTGTGTGTGTGTGTGTGTGTGTGCCCCGTCCTTGCAGGCGGGCCCCTTTCGACAGCCGGCCGTTTTCCCTCCAAAAAACTTAGTATATACACCTTTTCTTTCTTTTTTTCGGCAGGCAGGCAGGTGTGTGTGTGTCCCCGTCCCTCCCGAGAGAGCGCTGCCCCTTGCCTCTGCCCGCAGGTGCCGACGGTCCGCTTTCGCTTGCAGCTCACTCGGCACGGCTGCTGCTGGTGGGAGGGGCCTAAGCTAAGGAGGCCGGCCGGCTGGCGCCCCCCGCGGCTGCGGTCGTTGTCGGGCCGTTGACAGGAGATCAAAGAGCAGGGCCCCCGCCCGGGACTGGCGGGCAGGCAGGCGAGCAAGCAGGCAGGCAAGAGAGGGGGAGAGCGGAGTCCGGGCGGCCGGCAGCCGCGTGCGGACCGGGCTCCAGAGGCGTCGGCCTGCGCCGCTGCGCGCCAGCCGGACGCCCGCGCGCCCGCCCAAGGCCGGCGTCGGGCATCGCTTCTCGGCCTTTTGGCTAAGATCAAGTGTAGTATCTGTTCTTATCAGTTTAATATCTGATACGTCCCCCATCGGGGGACCACATATTAAACGGATTTTTGGAACAGGGAGCTGGATCAGGAGCTTGCTCCGTCCTCTCCACGCATCGGCCCGGTATTGCAGCGCCTCCGGGAACGGTGCACTACCTTCTCTCAGCGGTGAAAAGACAGACGTAGCTAGCAAGCAAGCGAGGTGGACCGGAGCTCCTTCCTCTCCGGTCTCGTCTCTCGTCCATCTGTGTGTCTCTGTGTCTCTCTCTCTCCCCCTCCCCGTTCCCGTGCTCCCTCCGTGCACTTTCCCGCGCCTCGACTCTCTCGGCAAGCAGGCCGGCCCCCTTTTCGGCTCCCGTGCGTTTTCCCTCCAAAAAACTTAGTTTTTTCCTCCTTTTTCCAGGGAGGCAGGCGTGGCTTGTGTGTGTGTGTGTGTGTGTGTGTGTGTGTGTGTGTGTGTGTGTGTGTGTGTCCCCGTCCTTGCAGGCGGGCCCCTTTCGACAGCCGGCCGTTTTCCCTCCAAAAAACTTAGTATATACACCTTTTCTTTCTTTTTTTCGGCAGGCAGGCAGGTGTGTGTGTGTCCCCGTCCCTCCCGAGAGAGCGCTGCCCCTTGCCTCTGCCCGCAGGTGCCGACGGTCCGCTTTCGCTTGCAGCTCACTCGGCACGGCTGCTGCTGGTGGGAGGGGCCTAAGCTAAGGAGGCCGGCCGGCTGGCGCCCCCCGCGGCTGCGGTCGTTGTCGGGCCGTTGACAGGAGATCAAAGAGCAGGGCCCCCGCCCGGGACTGGCGGGCAGGCAGGCGAGCAAGCAGGCAGGCAAGAGAGGGGGAGAGCGGAGTCCGGGCGGCCGGCAGCCGCGTGCGGACCGGGCTCCAGAGGCGTCGGCCTGCGCCGCTGCGCGCCAGCCGGACGCCCGCGCGCCCGCCCAAGGCCGGCGTCGGGCATCGCTTCTCGGCCTTTTGGCTAAGATCAAGTGTAGTATCTGTTCTTATCAGTTTAATATCTGATACGTCCCCCATCGGGGGACCACATATTAAACGGATTTTTGGAACAGGGAGCTGGATCAGGAGCTTGCTCCGTCCTCTCCACGCATCGGCCCGGTATTGCAGCGCCTCCGGGAACGGTGCACTACCTTCTCTCAGCGGTGAAAAGACAGACGTAGCTAGCAAGCAAGCGAGGTGGACCGGAGCTCCTTCCTCTCCGGTCTCGTCTCTCGTCCATCTGTGTGTCTCTGTGTCTCTCTCTCTCCCCCTCCCCGTTCCCGTGCTCCCTCCGTGCACTTTCCCGCGCCTCGACTCTCTCGGCAAGCAGGCCGGCCCCCTTTTCGGCTCCCGTGCGTTTTCCCTCCAAAAAACTTAGTTTTTTCCTCCTTTTTCCAGGGAGGCAGGCGTGGCTTGTGTGTGTGTGTGTGTGTGTGTGTGTGTGTGTGTGTGTGTGTGTGTGTGTGTCCCCGTCCTTGCAGGCGGAGGCGGGCCCCTTTCGACAGCCGGCCGTTTTCCCTCCAAAAAACTTAGTATATACACCTTTTCTTTCTTTTTTTCGGCAGGCAGGCAGGTGTGTGTGTGTCCCCGTCCCTCCCGAGAGAGCGCTGCCCCTTGCCTCTGCCCGCAGGTGCCGACGGTCCGCTTTCGCTTGCAGCTCACTCGGCACGGCTGCTGCTGGTGGGAGGGGCCTAAGCTAAGGAGGCCGGCCGGCTGGCGCCCCCCGCGGCTGCGGTCGTTGTCGGGCCGTTGACAGGAGATCAAAGAGCAGGGCCCCCGCCCGGGACTGGCGGGCAGGCAGGCGAGCAAGCAGGCAGGCAAGAGAGGGGGAGAGCGGAGTCCGGGCGGCCGGCAGCCGCGTGCGGACCGGGCTCCAGAGGCGTCGGCCTGCGCCGCTGCGCGCCAGCCGGACGCCCGCGCGCCCGCCCAAGGCCGGCGTCGGGCATCGCTTCTCGGCCTTTTGGCTAAGATCAAGTGTAGTATCTGTTCTTATCAGTTTAATATCTGATACGTCCCCCATCGGGGGACCACATATTAAACGGATTTTTGGAACAGGGAGCTGGATCAGGAGCTTGCTCCGTCCTCTCCACGCATCGGCCCGGTATTGCAGCGCCTCCGGGAACGGTGCACTACCTTCTCTCAGCGGTGAAAAGACAGACGTAGCTAGCAAGCAAGCGAGGTGGACCGGAGCTCCTTCCTCTCCGGTCTCGTCTCTCGTCCATCTGTGTGTCTCTGTGTCTCTCTCTCTCCCCCTCCCCGTTCCCGTGCTCCCTCCGTGCACTTTCCCGCGCCTCGACTCTCTCGGCAAGCAGGCCGGCCCCCTTTTCGGCTCCCGTGCGTTTTCCCTCCAAAAAACTTAGTTTTTTCCTCCTTTTTCCAGGGAGGCAGGCGTGGCTTGTGTGTGTGTGTGTGTGTGTGTGTGTGTGTGTGTGTGTGTGTGTGTGTGTGTGTCCCCGTCCTTGCAGGCGGGCCCCTTTCGACAGCCGGCCGTTTTCCCTCCAAAAAACTTAGTATATACACCTTTTCTTTCTTTTTTTCGGCAGGCAGGCAGGTGTGTGTGTGTCCCCGTCCCTCCCGAGAGAGCGCTGCCCCTTGCCTCTGCCCGCAGGTGCCGACGGTCCGCTTTCGCTTGCAGCTCACTCGGCACGGCTGCTGCTGGTGGGAGGGGCCTAAGCTAAGGAGGCCGGCCGGCTGGCGCCCCCCGCGGCTGCGGTCGTTGTCGGGCCGTTGACAGGAGATCAAAGAGCAGGGCCCCCGCCCGGGACTGGCGGGCAGGCAGGCGAGCAAGCAGGCAGGCAAGAGAGGGGGAGAGCGGAGTCCGGGCGGCCGGCAGCCGCGTGCGGACCGGGCTCCAGAGGCGTCGGCCTGCGCCGCTGCGCGCCAGCCGGACGCCCGCGCGCCCGCCCAAGGCCGGCGTCGGGCATCGCTTCTCGGCCTTTTGGCTAAGATCAAGTGTAGTATCTGTTCTTATCAGTTTAATATCTGATACGTCCCCCATCGGGGGACCACATATTAAACGGATTTTTGGAACAGGGAGCTGGATCAGGAGCTTGCTCCGTCCTCTCCACGCATCGGCCCGGTATTGCAGCGCCTCCGGGAACGGTGCACTACCTTCTCTCAGCGGTGAAAAGACAGACGTAGCTAGCAAGCAAGCGAGGTGGACCGGAGCTCCTTCCTCTCCGGTCTCGTCTCTCGTCCATCTGTGTGTCTCTGTGTCTCTCTCTCTCCCCCTCCCCGTTCCCGTGCTCCCTCCGTGCACTTTCCCGCGCCTCGACTCTCTCGGCAAGCAGGCCGGCCCCCTTTTCGGCTCCCGTGCGTTTTCCCTCCAAAAAACTTAGTTTTTTCCTCCTTTTTCCAGGGAGGCAGGCGTGGCTGTGTGTGTGTGTGTGTGTGTGTGTGTGTGTGTGTGTGTGTGTGTGTGTGTGTCCCCGTCCTTGCAGGCGGGCCCCTTTCGACAGCCGGCCGTTTTCCCTCCAAAAAACTTAGTATATACACCTTTTCTTTCTTTTTTTCGGCAGGCAGGCAGGTGTGTGTGTGTCCCCGTCCCTCCCGAGAGAGCGCTGCCCCTTGCCTCTGCCCGCAGGTGCCGACGGTCCGCTTTCGCTTGCAGCTCACTCGGCACGGCTGCTGCTGGTGGGAGGGGCCTAAGCTAAGGAGGCCGGCCGGCTGGCGCCCCCCGCGGCTGCGGTCGTTGTCGGGCCGTTGACAGGAGATCAAAGAGCAGGGCCCCCGCCCGGGACTGGCGGGCAGGCAGGCGAGCAAGCAGGCAGGCAAGAGAGGGGGAGAGCGGAGTCCGGGCGGCCGGCAGCCGCGTGCGGACCGGGCTCCAGAGGCGTCGGCCTGCGCCGCTGCGCGCCAGCCGGACGCCCGCGCGCCCGCCCAAGGCCGGCGTCGGGCATCGCTTCTCGGCCTTTTGGCTAAGATCAAGTGTAGTATCTGTTCTTATCAGTTTAATATCTGATACGTCCCCCATCGGGGGACCACATATTAAACGGATTTTTGGAACAGGGAGCTGGATCAGGAGCTTGCTCCGTCCTCTCCACGCATCGGCCCGGTATTGCAGCGCCTCCGGGAACGGTGCACTACCTTCTCTCAGCGGTGAAAAGACAGACGTAGCTAGCAAGCAAGCGAGGTGGACCGGAGCTCCTTCCTCTCCGGTCTCGTCTCTCGTCCATCTGTGTGTCTCTGTGTCTCTCTCTCTCCCCCTCCCCGTTCCCGTGCTCCCTCCGTGCACTTTCCCGCGCCTCGACTCTCTCGGCAAGCAGGCCGGCCCCCTTTTCGGCTCCCGTGCGTTTTCCCTCCAAAAAACTTAGTTTTTTCCTCCTTTTTCCAGGGAGGCAGGCGTGGCTTGTGTGTGTGTGTGTGTGTGTGTGTGTGTGTGTGTGTGTGTGTGTGTGTGTGTCCCCGTCCTTGCAGGCGGGCCCCTTTCGACAGCCGGCCGTTTTCCCTCCAAAAAACTTAGTATATACACCTTTTCTTTCTTTTTTTCGGCAGGCAGGCAGGTGTGTGTGTGTCCCCGTCCCTCCCGAGAGAGCGCTGCCCCTTGCCTCTGCCCGCAGGTGCCGACGGTCCGCTTTCGCTTGCAGCTCACTCGGCACGGCTGCTGCTGGTGGGAGGGGCCTAAGCTAAGGAGGCCGGCCGGCTGGCGCCCCCCGCGGCTGCGGTCGTTGTCGGGCCGTTGACAGGAGATCAAAGAGCAGGGCCCCCGCCCGGGACTGGCGGGCAGGCAGGCGAGCAAGCAGGCAGGCAAGAGAGGGGGAGAGCGGAGTCCGGGCGGCCGGCAGCCGCGTGCGGACCGGGCTCCAGAGGCGTCGGCCTGCGCCGCTGCGCGCCAGCCGGACGCCCGCGCGCCCGCCCAAGGCCGGCGTCGGGCATCGCTTCTCGGCCTTTTGGCTAAGATCAAGTGTAGTATCTGTTCTTATCAGTTTAATATCTGATACGTCCCCCATCGGGGGACCACATATTAAACGGATTTTTGGAACAGGGAGCTGGATCAGGAGCTTGCTCCGTCCTCTCCACGCATCGGCCCGGTATTGCAGCGCCTCCGGGAACGGTGCACTACCTTCTCTCAGCGGTGAAAAGACAGACGTAGCTAGCAAGCAAGCGAGGTGGACCGGAGCTCCTTCCTCTCCGGTCTCGTCTCTCGTCCATCTGTGTGTCTCTGTGTCTCTCTCTCTCCCCCTCCCCGTTCCCGTGCTCCCTCCGTGCACTTTCCCGCGCCTCGACTCTCTCGGCAAGCAGGCCGGCCCCCTTTTCGGCTCCCGTGCGTTTTCCCTCCAAAAAACTTAGTTTTTTCCTCCTTTTTCCAGGGAGGCAGGCGTGGCTTGTGTGTGTGTGTGTGTGTGTGTGTGTGTGTGTGTGTGTGTGTGTGTGTGTCCCCGTCCTTGCAGGCGGGCCCCTTTCGACAGCCGGCCGTTTTCCCTCCAAAAAACTTAGTATATACACCTTTTCTTTCTTTTTTTCGGCAGGCAGGCAGGTGTGTGTGTGTCCCCGTCCCTCCCGAGAGAGCGCTGCCCCTTGCCTCTGCCCGCAGGTGCCGACGGTCCGCTTTCGCTTGCAGCTCACTCGGCACGGCTGCTGCTGGTGGGAGGGGCCTAAGCTAAGGAGGCCGGCCGGCTGGCGCCCCCCGCGGCTGCGGTCGTTGTCGGGCCGTTGACAGGAGATCAAAGAGCAGGGCCCCCGCCCGGGACTGGCGGGCAGGCAGGCGAGCAAGCAGGCAGGCAAGAGAGGGGGAGAGCGGAGTCCGGGCGGCCGGCAGCCGCGTGCGGACCGGGCTCCAGAGGCGTCGGCCTGCGCCGCTGCGCGCCAGCCGGACGCCCGCGCGCCCGCCCAAGGCCGGCGTCGGGCATCGCTTCTCGGCCTTTTGGCTAAGATCAAGTGTAGTATCTGTTCTTATCAGTTTAATATCTGATACGTCCCCCATCGGGGGACCACATATTAAACGGATTTTTGGAACAGGGAGCTGGATCAGGAGCTTGCTCCGTCCTCTCCACGCATCGGCCCGGTATTGCAGCGCCTCCGGGAACGGTGCACTACCTTCTCTCAGCGGTGAAAAGACAGACGTAGCTAGCAAGCAAGCGAGGTGGACCGGAGCTCCTTCCTCTCCGGTCTCGTCTCTCGTCCATCTGTGTGTCTCTGTGTCTCTCTCTCTCCCCCTCCCCGTTCCCGTGCTCCCTCCGTGCACTTTCCCGCGCCTCGACTCTCTCGGCAAGCAGGCCGGCCCCCTTTTCGGCTCCCGTGCGTTTTCCCTCCAAAAAACTTAGTTTTTTCCTCCTTTTTCCAGGGAGGCAGGCGTGGCTTGTGTGTGTGTGTGTGTGTGTGTGTGTGTGTGTGTGTGTGTGTGTGTGTGTCCCCGTCCTTGCAGGCGGGCCCCTTTCGACAGCCGGCCGTTTTCCCTCCAAAAAACTTAGTATATACACCTTTTCTTTCTTTTTTTCGGCAGGCAGGCAGGTGTGTGTGTGTCCCCGTCCCTCCCGAGAGAGCGCTGCCCCTTGCCTCTGCCCGCAGGTGCCGACGGTCCGCTTTCGCTTGCAGCTCACTCGGCACGGCTGCTGCTGGTGGGAGGGGCCTAAGCTAAGGAGGCCGGCCGGCTGGCGCCCCCCGCGGCTGCGGTCGTTGTCGGGCCGTTGACAGGAGATCAAAGAGCAGGGCCCCCGCCCGGGACTGGCGGGCAGGCAGGCGAGCAAGCAGGCAGGCAAGAGAGGGGGAGAGCGGAGTCCGGGCGGCCGGCAGCCGCGTGCGGACCGGGCTCCAGAGGCGTCGGCCTGCGCCGCTGCGCGCCAGCCGGACGCCCGCGCGCCCGCCCAAGGCCGGCGTCGGGCATCGCTTCTCGGCCTTTTGGCTAAGATCAAGTGTAGTATCTGTTCTTATCAGTTTAATATCTGATACGTCCCCCATCGGGGGACCACATATTAAACGGATTTTTGGAACAGGGAGCTGGATCAGGAGCTTGCTCCGTCCTCTCCACGCATCGGCCCGGTATTGCAGCGCCTCCGGGAACGGTGCACTACCTTCTCTCAGCGGTGAAAAGACAGACGTAGCTAGCAAGCAAGCGAGGTGGACCGGAGCTCCTTCCTCTCCGGTCTCGTCTCTCGTCCATCTGTGTGTCTCTGTGTCTCTCTCTCTCCCCCTCCCCGTTCCCGTGCTCCCTCCGTGCACTTTCCCGCGCCTCGACTCTCTCGGCAAGCAGGCCGGCCCCCTTTTCGGCTCCCGTGCGTTTTCCCTCCAAAAAACTTAGTTTTTTCCTCCTTTTTCCAGGGAGGCAGGCGTGGCTTGTGTGTGTGTGTGTGTGTGTGTGTGTGTGTGTGTGTGTGTGTGTGTGTGTGTGTCCCCGTCCTTGCAGGCGGGCCCCTTTCGACAGCCGGCCGTTTTCCCTCCAAAAAACTTAGTATATACACCTTTTCTTTCTTTTTTTCGGCAGGCAGGCAGGTGTGTGTGTGTCCCCGTCCCTCCCGAGAGAGCGCTGCCCCTTGCCTCTGCCCGCAGGTGCCGACGGTCCGCTTTCGCTTGCAGCTCACTCGGCACGGCTGCTGCTGGTGGGAGGGGCCTAAGCTAAGGAGGCCGGCCGGCTGGCGCCCCCCGCGGCTGCGGTCGTTGTCGGGCCGTTGACAGGAGATCAAAGAGCAGGGCCCCCGCCGGGACTGGCGGGCAGGCAGGCGAGCAAGCAGGCAGGCAAGAGAGGGGGAGAGCGGAGTCCGGGCGGCCGGCAGCCGCGTGCGGACCGGGCTCCAGAGGCGTCGGCCTGCGCCGCTGCGCGCCAGCCGGACGCCCGCGCGCCCGCCCAAGGCCGGCGTCGGGCATCGCTTCTCGGCCTTTTGGCTAAGATCAAGTGTAGTATCTGTTCTTATCAGTTTAATATCTGATACGTCCCCCATCGGGGGACCACATATTAAACGGATTTTTGGAACAGGGAGCTGGATCAGGAGCTTGCTCCGTCCTCTCCACGCATCGGCCCGGTATTGCAGCGCCTCCGGGAACGGTGCACTACCTTCTCTCAGCGGTGAAAAGACAGACGTAGCTAGCAAGCAAGCGAGGTGGACCGGAGCTCCTTCCTCTCCGGTCTCGTCTCTCGTCCATCTGTGTGTCTCTGTGTCTCTCTCTCTCCCCCTCCCCGTTCCCGTGCTCCCTCCGTGCACTTTCCCGCGCCTCGACTCTCTCGGCAAGCAGGCCGGCCCCCTTTTCGGCTCCCGTGCGTTTTCCCTCCAAAAAACTTAGTTTTTTCCTCCTTTTTCCAGGGAGGCAGGCGTGGCTTGTGTGTGTGTGTGTGTGTGTGTGTGTGTGTGTGTGTGTGTGTGTGTGTGTCCCCGTCCTTGCAGGCGGGCCCCTTTCGACAGCCGGCCGTTTTCCCTCCAAAAAACTTAGTATATACACCTTTTCTTTCTTTTTTTCGGCAGGCAGGCAGGTGTGTGTGTGTCCCCGTCCCTCCCGAGAGAGCGCTGCCCCTTGCCTCTGCCCGCAGGTGCCGACGGTCCGCTTTCGCTTGCAGCTCACTCGGCACGGCTGCTGCTGGTGGGAGGGGCCTAAGCTAAGGAGGCCGGCCGGCTGGCGCCCCCCGCGGCTGCGGTCGTTGTCGGGCCGTTGACAGGAGATCAAAGAGCAGGGCCCCCGCCCGGGACTGGCGGGCAGGCAGGCGAGCAAGCAGGCAGGCAAGAGAGGGGGAGAGCGGAGTCCGGGCGGCCGGCAGCCGCGTGCGGACCGGGCTCCAGAGGCGTCGGCCTGCGCCGCTGCGCGCCAGCCGGACGCCCGCGCGCCCGCCCAAGGCCGGCGTCGGGCATCGCTTCTCGGCCTTTTGGCTAAGATCAAGTGTAGTATCTGTTCTTATCAGTTTAATATCTGATACGTCCCCCATCGGGGGACCACATATTAAACGGATTTTTGGAACAGGGAGCTGGATCAGGAGCTTGCTCCGTCCTCTCCACGCATCGGCCCGGTATTGCAGCGCCTCCGGGAACGGTGCACTACCTTCTCTCAGCGGTGAAAAGACAGACGTAGCTAGCAAGCAAGCGAGGTGGACCGGAGCTCCTTCCTCTCCGGTCTCGTCTCTCGTCCATCTGTGTGTCTCTGTGTCTCTCTCTCTCCCCCTCCCCGTTCCCGTGCTCCCTCCGTGCACTTTCCCGCGCCTCGACTCTCTCGGCAAGCAGGCCGGCCCCCTTTTCGGCTCCCGTGCGTTTTCCCTCCAAAAAACTTAGTTTTTTCCTCCTTTTTCCAGGGAGGCAGGCGTGGCTTGTGTGTGTGTGTGTGTGTGTGTGTGTGTGTGTGTGTGTGTGTGTGTGTGTCCCCGTCCTTGCAGGCGGGCCCCTTTCGACAGCCGGCCGTTTTCCCTCCAAAAAACTTAGTATATACACCTTTTCTTTCTTTTTTTCGGCAGGCAGGCAGGTGTGTGTGTGTCCCCGTCCCTCCCGAGAGAGCGCTGCCCCTTGCCTCTGCCCGCAGGTGCCGACGGTCCGCTTTCGCTTGCAGCTCACTCGGCACGGCTGCTGCTGGTGGGAGGGGCCTAAGCTAAGGAGGCCGGCCGGCTGGCGCCCCCCGCGGCTGCGGTCGTTGTCGGGCCGTTGACAGGAGATCAAAGAGCAGGGCCCCCGCCCGGGACTGGCGGGCAGGCAGGCGAGCAAGCAGGCAGGCAAGAGAGGGGGAGAGCGGAGTCCGGGCGGCCGGCAGCCGCGTGCGGACCGGGCTCCAGAGGCGTCGGCCTGCGCCGCTGCGCGCCAGCCGGACGCCCGCGCGCCCGCCCAAGGCCGGCGTCGGGCATCGCTTCTCGGCCTTTTGGCTAAGATCAAGTGTAGTATCTGTTCTTATCAGTTTAATATCTGATACGTCCCCCATCGGGGGACCACATATTAAACGGATTTTTGGAACAGGGAGCTGGATCAGGAGCTTGCTCCGTCCTCTCCACGCATCGGCCCGGTATTGCAGCGCCTCCGGGAACGGTGCACTACCTTCTCTCAGCGGTGAAAAGACAGACGTAGCTAGCAAGCAAGCGAGGTGGACCGGAGCTCCTTCCTCTCCGGTCTCGTCTCTCGTCCATCTGTGTGTCTCTGTGTCTCTCTCTCTCCCCCTCCCCGTTCCCGTGCTCCCTCCGTGCACTTTCCCGCGCCTCGACTCTCTCGGCAAGCAGGCCGGCCCCCTTTTCGGCTCCCGTGCGTTTTCCCTCCAAAAAACTTAGTTTTTTCCTCCTTTTTCCAGGGAGGCAGGCGTGGCTTGTGTGTGTGTGTGTGTGTGTGTGTGTGTGTGTGTGTGTGTGTGTGTGTGTGTCCCCGTCCTTGCAGGCGGGCCCCTTTCGACAGCCGGCCGTTTTCCCTCCAAAAAACTTAGTATATACACCTTTTCTTTCTTTTTTTCGGCAGGCAGGCAGGTGTGTGTGTGTCCCCGTCCCTCCCGAGAGAGCGCTGCCCCTTGCCTCTGCCCGCAGGTGCCGACGGTCCGCTTTCGCTTGCAGCTCACTCGGCACGGCTGCTGCTGGTGGGAGGGGCCTAAGCTAAGGAGGCCGGCCGGCTGGCGCCCCCCGCGGCTGCGGTCGTTGTCGGGCCGTTGACAGGAGATCAAAGAGCAGGGCCCCCGCCCGGGACTGGCGGGCAGGCAGGCGAGCAAGCAGGCAGGCAAGAGAGGGGGAGAGCGGAGTCCGGGCGGCCGGCAGCCGCGTGCGGACCGGGCTCCAGAGGCGTCGGCCTGCGCCGCTGCGCGCCAGCCGGACGCCCGCGCGCCCGCCCAAGGCCGGCGTCGGGCATCGCTTCTCGGCCTTTTGGCTAAGATCAAGTGTAGTATCTGTTCTTATCAGTTTAATATCTGATACGTCCCCCATCGGGGGACCACATATTAAACGGATTTTTGGAACAGGGAGCTGGATCAGGAGCTTGCTCCGTCCTCTCCACGCATCGGCCCGGTATTGCAGCGCCTCCGGGAACGGTGCACTACCTTCTCTCAGCGGTGAAAAGACAGACGTAGCTAGCAAGCAAGCGAGGTGGACCGGAGCTCCTTCCTCTCCGGTCTCGTCTCTCGTCCATCTGTGTGTCTCTGTGTCTCTCTCTCTCCCCCTCCCCGTTCCCGTGCTCCCTCCGTGCACTTTCCCGCGCCTCGACTCTCTCGGCAAGCAGGCCGGCCCCCTTTTCGGCTCCCGTGCGTTTTCCCTCCAAAAAACTTAGTTTTTTCCTCCTTTTTCCAGGGAGGCAGGCGTGGCTTGTGTGTGTGTGTGTGTGTGTGTGTGTGTGTGTGTGTGTGTGTGTGTGTGTGTGTCCCCGTCCTTGCAGGCGGGCCCCTTTCGACAGCCGGCCGTTTTCCCTCCAAAAAACTTAGTATATACACCTTTTCTTTCTTTTTTTCGGCAGGCAGGCAGGTGTGTGTGTGTCCCCGTCCCTCCCGAGAGAGCGCTGCCCCTTGCCTCTGCCCGCAGGTGCCGACGGTCCGCTTTCGCTTGCAGCTCACTCGGCACGGCTGCTGCTGGTGGGAGGGGCCTAAGCTAAGGAGGCCGGCCGGCTGGCGCCCCCCGCGGCTGCGGTCGTTGTCGGGCCGTTGACAGGAGATCAAAGAGCAGGGCCCCCGCCCGGGACTGGCGGGCAGGCAGGCGAGCAAGCAGGCAGGCAAGAGAGGGGGAGAGCGGAGTCCGGGCGGCCGGCAGCCGCGTGCGGACCGGGCTCCAGAGGCGTCGGCCTGCGCCGCTGCGCGCCAGCCGGACGCCCGCGCGCCCGCCCAAGGCCGGCGTCGGGCATCGCTTCTCGGCCTTTTGGCTAAGATCAAGTGTAGTATCTGTTCTTATCAGTTTAATATCTGATACGTCCCCCATCGGGGGACCACATATTAAACGGATTTTTGGAACAGGGAGCTGGATCAGGAGCTTGCTCCGTCCTCTCCACGCATCGGCCCGGTATTGCAGCGCCTCCGGGAACGGTGCACTACCTTCTCTCAGCGGTGAAAAGACAGACGTAGCTAGCAAGCAAGCGAGGTGGACCGGAGCTCCTTCCTCTCCGGTCTCGTCTCTCGTCCATCTGTGTGTCTCTGTGTCTCTCTCTCTCCCCCTCCCCGTTCCCGTGCTCCCTCCGTGCACTTTCCCGCGCCTCGACTCTCTCGGCAAGCAGGCCGGCCCCCTTTTCGGCTCCCGTGCGTTTTCCCTCCAAAAAACTTAGTTTTTTCCTCCTTTTTCCAGGGAGGCAGGCGTGGCTTGTGTGTGTGTGTGTGTGTGTGTGTGTGTGTGTGTGTGTGTGTGTGTGTGTGTCCCCGTCCTTGCAGGCGGGCCCCTTTCGACAGCCGGCCGTTTTCCCTCCAAAAAACTTAGTATATACACCTTTTCTTTCTTTTTTTCGGCAGGCAGGCAGGTGTGTGTGTGTCCCCGTCCCTCCCGAGAGAGCGCTGCCCCTTGCCTCTGCCCGCAGGTGCCGACGGTCCGCTTTCGCTTGCAGCTCACTCGGCACGGCTGCTGCTGGTGGGAGGGGCCTAAGCTAAGGAGGCCGGCCGGCTGGCGCCCCCCGCGGCTGCGGTCGTTGTCGGGCCGTTGACAGGAGATCAAAGAGCAGGGCCCCCGCCCGGGACTGGCGGGCAGGCAGGCGAGCAAGCAGGCAGGCAAGAGAGGGGGAGAGCGGAGTCCGGGCGGCCGGCAGCCGCGTGCGGACCGGGCTCCAGAGGCGTCGGCCTGCGCCGCTGCGCGCCAGCCGGACGCCCGCGCGCCCGCCCAAGGCCGGCGTCGGGCATCGCTTCTCGGCCTTTTGGCTAAGATCAAGTGTAGTATCTGTTCTTATCAGTTTAATATCTGATACGTCCCCCATCGGGGGACCACATATTAAACGGATTTTTGGAACAGGGAGCTGGATCAGGAGCTTGCTCCGTCCTCTCCACGCATCGGCCCGGTATTGCAGCGCCTCCGGGAACGGTGCACTACCTTCTCTCAGCGGTGAAAAGACAGACGTAGCTAGCAAGCAAGCGAGGTGGACCGGAGCTCCTTCCTCTCCGGTCTCGTCTCTCGTCCATCTGTGTGTCTCTGTGTCTCTCTCTCTCCCCCTCCCCGTTCCCGTGCTCCCTCCGTGCACTTTCCCGCGCCTCGACTCTCTCGGCAAGCAGGCCGGCCCCCTTTTCGGCTCCCGTGCGTTTTCCCTCCAAAAAACTTAGTTTTTTCCTCCTTTTTCCAGGGAGGCAGGCGTGGCTTGTGTGTGTGTGTGTGTGTGTGTGTGTGTGTGTGTGTGTGTGTGTGTGTGTGTCCCCGTCCTTGCAGGCGGGCCCCTTTCGACAGCCGGCCGTTTTCCCTCCAAAAAACTTAGTATATACACCTTTTCTTTCTTTTTTTCGGCAGGCAGGCAGGTGTGTGTGTGTCCCCGTCCCTCCCGAGAGAGCGCTGCCCCTTGCCTCTGCCCGCAGGTGCCGACGGTCCGCTTTCGCTTGCAGCTCACTCGGCACGGCTGCTGCTGGTGGGAGGGGCCTAAGCTAAGGAGGCCGGCCGGCTGGCGCCCCCCGCGGCTGCGGTCGTTGTCGGGCCGTTGACAGGAGATCAAAGAGCAGGGCCCCCGCCCGGGACTGGCGGGCAGGCAGGCGAGCAAGCAGGCAGGCAAGAGAGGGGGAGAGCGGAGTCCGGGCGGCCGGCAGCCGCGTGCGGACCGGGCTCCAGAGGCGTCGGCCTGCGCCGCTGCGCGCCAGCCGGACGCCCGCGCGCCCGCCCAAGGCCGGCGTCGGGCATCGCTTCTCGGCCTTTTGGCTAAGATCAAGTGTAGTATCTGTTCTTATCAGTTTAATATCTGATACGTCCCCCATCGGGGGACCACATATTAAACGGATTTTTGGAACAGGGAGCTGGATCAGGAGCTTGCTCCGTCCTCTCCACGCATCGGCCCGGTATTGCAGCGCCTCCGGGAACGGTGCACTACCTTCTCTCAGCGGTGAAAAGACAGACGTAGCTAGCAAGCAAGCGAGGTGGACCGGAGCTCCTTCCTCTCCGGTCTCGTCTCTCGTCCATCTGTGTGTCTCTGTGTCTCTCTCTCTCCCCCTCCCCGTTCCCGTGCTCCCTCCGTGCACTTTCCCGCGCCTCGACTCTCTCGGCAAGCAGGCCGGCCCCCTTTTCGGCTCCCGTGCGTTTTCCCTCCAAAAAACTTAGTTTTTTCCTCCTTTTTCCAGGGAGGCAGGCGTGGCTTGTGTGTGTGTGTGTGTGTGTGTGTGTGTGTGTGTGTGTGTGTGTGTGTGTGTGTGTGTGTCCCCGTCCTTGCAGGCGGGCCCCTTTCGACAGCCGGCCGTTTTCCCTCCAAAAAACTTAGTATATACACCTTTTCTTTCTTTTTTTCGGCAGGCAGGCAGGTGTGTGTGTGTCCCCGTCCCTCCCGAGAGAGAGAGCTGCCCCTTGCCTCTGCCCGCAGGTGCTGGCGGTCCGCTTTCGCTTGCAGCTGGTTGGGCACAGCTGCTGCCGGTGGGAGGGGCCTAAGCTAAGGAGGCCGGGCGGCTGGCGCCCCCCGCGGCTGCGGTCGTTGTCGGGCCGTTGACAGAAGATCAAAGAGCAGGGCCCCCGCCCGGGACTGGCAGGAAGGCAGGCAGGCAGGCAAGAGAGAGGGGGAGCAGAGTCCGGCGGCAGGCCTCTGGCTGCAGGGAGGCCGGCAGCTGCGCGGGTCCCGGGCTCCAGAGGAGAGTCGGCCTGCGCCACTGTGCGCCAGCGGAACGCCCGCGCGTCGGTCCGCGCCTTTGGGGGTATCGCTTCTCGGCCTTTTGGCCTAAGATCCCGTGTGCGTGGCCTGACCGCGGCTCGGGTTCTGAAGCCAAAGGAGGGAAGAGACGGACGGCGCAGCTTTTTTAAGCGACGGCGATTTTTTTCCGTGGCGGAAGGGACTCCGGCCACTTTGAGAATGGAGAAGATTTCCAGCAGGACCGCAAGACCAAGGCACACTGTACGTTTCGTGTTGCGAGAGGAGGCTTCGGACAAGGATTTTGCCAAGAGAGACGCTTTCGAGGACGTCGTCCTTTTCAAGCACCTGGCCTTGCAGCCTGAAGACATCTATTGCCTGCAGAACTTTCCAGGTAAAAGGATTTTTGATTTGTCACTATTTTCTGCGGTACAGTGCACGAAAATATGGTCCACATTGGCTGCTCGCAGACAGGAGGAACCTTTTGTTCATTTTTATCTCGAACCTTTGTTTGCTCGCGAGTCGAGACCCATATGGGTCCATATGAATAATCCTTTCACCCCGGAAGCAGACATCGTCAACTTTCTTAAAAGATTTGTTGACGTGCAAGATACAGGGACAAAAGTAATGGACAGGAAGAGAGTCTGGAACGGCAAAAGAAGGTTTCTTGTGCGTTTCAGAGCAGACCCCAGCGCAGAGGATGGGCTTTTGCACCCCCCTGCACACTTTTCAATTGGAGCTTACACAGGTTACCTGAACTATCCAGACCAGCCTTTCGCATGCAGACGGTGTAACCAGAGAGGCCACTACGCTGCCGACTGTGAAGCGGAGGTCTGCCGAAGATGCGACACCGTGGGACACAGCACCTTGATGTGCAGAGCCGAGCCAAAGTGCAATCTGTGCGGGGCTTCTGGACACATCTACAAGGTATGCCCGATAAAAGCACGGAGTTTCGCAGCAGTGACGGGTGGCTCGTTGGCAGTGCGTGCAACCGCAGCTCCTCTTACGGAAGACAGGGCAGCTGCGCCAGCAGAGAGATCGACACCGGTGTCACTGGTCCCGGACGCTGCTGAGGAGGAGATGGAACCTGAGGGGGTGGAACAAGGGCATAAAGAAACGGATCACGGGCAGACGACAACAGCACTTACCTCAGCAGATGATCGCCACGGCCAGGAAGAAGCGGAGATCCCGGTGAGCGCAGAGGGGGTCCCGGTGAGTGCAGAGGAGGAAGATGGGGTCTCGCTCGCCTCGCTTGAGCAACTGAGAGAGTTGGCGGAGGGCTCAAGCGTGCCCCCTGCGGAGAAAGAAATGTCAGATTGGGGAGAGATAGTGGATACTGCGGAGGCCATGGACACTGCCCTGGCCAAGAAGGGTGGGAAAAGGAAGGCGGAACACTATGCGCCCTTCCTGGTGAAAAAACCGGGCATGGACCCTCTGGACTACCTCGAGTCGATGGCCACAGATTCGTTGGCCCAGACTGAATCCACGCCATTAGGAACGGAGGGTGAGGTAAGTGGTGTGGGAGTCCCCCCCCTCACGGCGGAACCAGGAATGTCTTCGAGCTGTGTCATTCCAGAGACTGAGCTGACCCCGACCCCGGCAGGAGCCCCTGAGGAATGCATGCAGCCACGTGTCGCCCTGCAGAGAAAAGAACAGGACGTCTTTATTTTCGCAGAGGTACCCTTGAAATTCAAGGTATTTTGTAAATGGGACGAAAAGGCCAGCAAACTGATCTGGCCTTCGACCTTTAACGAGCAGCAGCTATCCCCGGCAGGGATCGTGGTGCGGTGTGGGCACTTTGGTGAGGAGATCACAACTCTGGAGGTAAGAGGCTGTAACCAGATGGACGCAGTCGCTAAGAAGATAGCGCTAAACAACCTGGTTAAGGAATGGTTTGCGGGCGACGGAGATCTGAAAGAGAGGTACGAGAGGGAGGTGGAAAGACGCCCAGGCAACGTGGTGGTGAATCTGGATTTTCCGGTGATGTTCATGGAGCGCTGCGCCTGGAAGAACGGAAACGTGCAGTACCCACCCCAGCCATCAGGCTTCCGGCGTTCGCTGAAGTCGCGGACTGGGAGGCAGACTGGAGTGACAATGAGCAGTACACGGACAGGAGATAAAATTAACACCTTATTCTTACAGGGGAAAGACGAGGAGCCAGTGCGTCGCGCATACATGGAACTGATGCAGTCGGTGTGCCGGCACTATGACTCTCCGTAACGGCCCCCAATGTTGAAAATACTAACTCTGAACATTCGGGGTTTAAGGAATTTGGTAAAGAGGACGGCCTTTTTTTCTTTCCTGAAAACCATAGTTTTCGATATCTGTCTGGTACAGGAAGTCCATCTAAGAGATGAAAGGGACGTCATACAGTTCACTCGTGAGTGGGACAGAGGGGACTCTAGATGGAATATCGGAGGCGTCCACTCCTCGGGAGTCGGCATTTTATTTGGTAATCATGATTTTATAGTGGAGAAGTGTGTGAATGTAGTGCCTGGAAGAGTTTTTTATCTGGATATCTGTTTGGGTGAGAGTTGCTTTCGGTGCGTGTGCGTGTACGCCCCGGCAATGATGGCTTTGCGGGCGGATTTTTTTAAAGAACTTTATCCTGTTTGCCTTACCAACAAACGGATCATCATGGGAGGTGATTTTAACGTGGACCTCCGAGATAAGAAGGACCCAGGAGCAAAGCAGCTCAATCTTCTACTAACACAGTTTGGGCTCTACGACTGCGCCTACCGGATCCAAAGGGAGAAAGCAGAGGCCACGTGGAGGAACGCCCAAGGTACTGTAAAGCGCCTCGATTACGTCTTCGCCTCACTGGACGTACCTGTTGAGATGGTGGTGGTGCAGCCGGTAGGTTTCTCTGATCATGCTCTCGTAGAGGCCCATTTTCCACACCTAAAGAGCCAGTTTGGGTGTGGGGTGTGGAAATTAAATACGGAGAGCCTAAAAGAGGACGAGTACATCAGGGCAATGAGGTTCAAACTGCAAACCTGGTGGAAGGAGAGGAATCTGAGCACCCCCCTGATTGATTGGTGGGAACATCTAAAGAAGAGAATTAGAACAGAGTCCAGAGCTTATTGCCGAGCAAGACTCAAACGCGAGCGACAGAAAGGCAGGGAGTTACAGGAAAGGTTAAACACCTTGTTCTCCCAGTGTAATAAGGATATGTCTGTGTGCCTTGATGAGATTTCAGCAGCTAAAGCTGAACTGCGCGCCTACCACGAGCAAAAGGCGAAGAGCTACCTGTTCAGAGCCCACGCGCAGTTCATACAAACCCACGAAACATGTTCCAGTTTTTTCTTCCGACAGATACGCCAGAGGCAGAAGCGCAGCGTGATGGCTGGCATTCAGACCCCGGAAGGGAAAATAGCAACTAGCAGTGAGGAGATGCTGGAAACTGTGAGGCGTTTTTACCAATGTCTTTTCTCCCTAAAGACAGTGGACGAGGCCATGGGGGCAAGGCTGCTGAGCAATATTACAGCACAGATTCCTGTCGAAGCCCAAGATCAGCTTGAGGCGCCTATAAGCTTACAGGAACTTGGCGACGCCTTGCTCGGCATGAAGACTGGCAAGGTACCAGGTAAAGACGGGCTACCAGCTGAATTTTATCGGACGTTCTGGGACATCTTAGGCCCAATTGTACTACAGGTGGCGGAGGAAATCTTTCGCAGGAAGACCATGTGTGAGTCCATGAGGGAGGGGATCCTTACACTGCTGTATAAAAAAGGGCCTGCAACGGACCTTAGAAACTGGAGGCCGCTGCAAATGTTGTGTGTGGACTATAAGCTGATTGCCAAAGTGCTGGTAAATCGCTTGAAGGGGGTCCTGGCCCATGTGATCGGTTGGGACCAAACCTGCGGGGTTCGAGGTCGTCGTGCCAGCTGGACCCTCCAGCTAGTGCGGGATGTGATTGCGTGGTCCGAAAACAGGAACGTCCCGTTGCTGATCGCCAGCCTGGACCTCGAAAAAGCATTTGACAATGTCTCACACACTTTTGTCTGGCAGGTAATGGAGAAGATGGGTTTCGGCCCCGTCATGCTGGGCTGGCTAAAAATACTGTACTCACAGGTTGGCAGCAGAGTACTGGTGAACGGGCACCTGGGAGGGCTGGTCCACCAAGAGTCCGGGGTGCGTCAGGGCTGCCCCCTGTCCCCGTTACTTTTTGCACTGTACATGGAGCCTTATGCGCGGGCAGTCCAGAAGGAGCCATCCATCGACGGGATCCTGGTACCTGGGAGTGGAGGGAACAGAGTTAAGGTGGCATTATACGCTGACGATGTGACCTTATTCCTCAGCTCTTACCTCAGTTTGCAGGCAGCCTTGGACGTCTTCGAGAACTTCTCCCTCGCGTCAGGTGCTCGGCTAAACAAGGGGAAAAGCCAGATTAAGCTCTTCGGGCCTTGGAAAGAACAACTCGGACCGGCACATGGACTAGGCATCTGTCAAGGCCCCCTTAAGATCCTGGGGGTGCTGTTCACGGCTCAGGATGCTGCCCGGTGCAATTGGTCCCAGAGGCTTGAGAAGGCGCGGCTGCAGCTGACGCACTGGAAGAACAAGCAGCTGTCCTTTGTGGGTAAAGTCCTGATCCTGAAAGTGGTGTACTTGCCCGTGCTGGTTTACCTGGCGTCCGTGTATCCCATGCCTGCGCGCTTTAACAGATACCTGGTAAGGGAGGTTTTCAAGTTCATGTGGGGGGGGAGATACGAGTACGTGCGCAGAGTCGACATGTATCGGCCGGTGGAAGAAGGCGGACGGGGGGTTCCTAACTTCCCCGCAAAACTCAACTGCATATATGTGTCTGGCCTGTGTATTGCTCTGCATTCCCCAGTCTCACACCCCTTTCAGTATTTTGTCAGGTTCTGGCTAGCAAGCCACGTGCGTGGCCTGGCCCAGTGGTCCAACAGTCTGCCCCATGGGAACGACCTCCCGTGGCACTACCGGCATGCGACACACTGGTTGAAGCAGCACCCTGAGCTAAGAGACCACCAGATCCTGCTCAACCACAGACGGCTCTACTCTGCAGTAACCCAAGCTGAGGAGGCCAGCCTCGTAGGAGGCGTCCCCAACGATGTCTGGCGGAGAGTCCAGCCCAGGGGGCTACAGCACCACCTGATGGACTTGAACTGGCTGTCTGCTTGGGGTCGTCTGGCAGTCCGTGAGGTCTTGTTCAAACACAAGCTGACGAAGCAGCAGGAGTGTCCAAGAGCCGGGTGTCACGCCGTGGAATCCATCAGCCACGTGTTCTGGGACTGTAATTTCGCTCAGCGAACTTGGAACAAATGTGAACCTTTGTTTGCTAGTCTGTCATCCACGTTCCGTGTACTTCCTGGGGTTATTTTGCGTGGGTTGAAGGTGGGAAGCAGGACAAACACCATGGGTTTTGTGTTATGGTTGCTTGTTAGTTTAATTAAGTTTGAGTTGTGGAATTCTCGGAATTTGTTAGTTAAAAGGGGAACTGTTTGTACAGTAGATGGGTTATACAGACGGCTTTTGTGGAACTTAAGAGGGTTGGTAGAAGGGGACATAAAGAGATGGGGTTTTCACGCCGCAAAGGAGAAATGGAAATCCATAGTGGATATTTGGGACTGGAAATAGTTTTTGAGCCTCTAGTTTCCTTGTAAATTTGTAAATAGACTGTTTGGGAGATTTGGTGGGCGGGTGGTTAATTTGCATAAAGGGCGGGATCATGTAAATAGGGTTTGGGCTGTAAATTGTGGTTTTGTGTATTTCCAAGTATGTCGCTCATTTTCTGTACGAATATCTGTTTTGAATTTGATTTTGGGGTTGCTTTTGAGTGGGAAGAATAGTAAAAGGGCGGTTTGTGTTTGTATAAGGGTGGGTTTATGATACCTTTTTGATTTAGCTGTGTAATTGTTTTATTTTCGTCTTGTGTTTGTGAATTGATGTATTTGAAGTTTTGGTGTTTTCTTTTGTATTTTGTATAATAAAAAAAAAAAAAAAAAAAATCTGTTCTTATCAGTTTAATATCTGATACGTCCCCCATCGGGGGACCACATATTAAACGGATTTTTGGAACAGGGAGCTGGATCAGGAGCTTGCTCCGTCCTCTCCACGCATCGGCCCGGTATTGCAGCGCCTCCGGGAACGGTGCACTACCTTCTCTCAGCGGTGAAAAGACAGACGTAGCTAGCAAGCAAGCGAGGTGGACCGGAGCTCCTTCCTCTCCGGTCTCGTCTCTCGTCCATCTGTGTGTCTCTGTGTCTCTCTCTCTCCCCCTCCCCGTTCCCGTGCTCCCTCCGTGCACTTTCCCGCGCCTCGACTCTCTCGGCAAGCAGGCCGGCCCCCTTTTCGGCTCCCGTGCGTTTTCCCTCCAAAAAACTTAGTTTTTTCCTCCTTTTTCCAGGGAGGCAGGCGTGGCTTGTGTGTGTGTGTGTGTGTGTGTGTGTGTGTGTGTGTGTGTGTGTGTGTGTGTCCCCGTCCTTGCAGGCGGGCCCCTTTCGACAGCCGGCCGTTTTCCCTCCAAAAAACTTAGTATATACACCTTTTCTTTCTTTTTTTCGGCAGGCAGGCAGGTGTGTGTGTGTCCCCGTCCCTCCCGAGAGAGCGCTGCCCCTTGCCTCTGCCCGCAGGTGCCGACGGTCCGCTTTCGCTTGCAGCTCACTCGGCACGGCTGCTGCTGGTGGGAGGGGCCTAAGCTAAGGAGGCCGGCCGGCTGGCGCCCCCCGCGGCTGCGGTCGTTGTCGGGCCGTTGACAGGAGATCAAAGAGCAGGGCCCCCGCCCGGGACTGGCGGGCAGGCAGGCGAGCAAGCAGGCAGGCAAGAGAGGGGGAGAGCGGAGTCCGGGCGGCCGGCAGCCGCGTGCGGACCGGGCTCCAGAGGCGTCGGCCTGCGCCGCTGCGCGCCAGCCGGACGCCCGCGCGCCCGCCCAAGGCCGGCGTCGGGCATCGCTTCTCGGCCTTTTGGCTAAGATCAAGTGTAGTATCTGTTCTTATCAGTTTAATATCTGATACGTCCCCCATCGGGGGACCACATATTAAACGGATTTTTGGAACAGGGAGCTGGATCAGGAGCTTGCTCCGTCCTCTCCACGCATCGGCCCGGTATTGCAGCGCCTCCGGGAACGGTGCACTACCTTCTCTCAGCGGTGAAAAGACAGACGTAGCTAGCAAGCAAGCGAGGTGGACCGGAGCTCCTTCCTCTCCGGTCTCGTCTCTCGTCCATCTGTGTGTCTCTGTGTCTCTCTCTCTCCCCCTCCCCGTTCCCGTGCTCCCTCCGTGCACTTTCCCGCGCCTCGACTCTCTCGGCAAGCAGGCCGGCCCCCTTTTCGGCTCCCGTGCGTTTTCCCTCCAAAAAACTTAGTTTTTTCCTCCTTTTTCCAGGGAGGCAGGCGTGGCTTGTGTGTGTGTGTGTGTGTGTGTGTGTGTGTGTGTGTGTGTGTGTGTGTGTCCCCGTCCTTGCAGGCGGGCCCCTTTCGACAGCCGGCCGTTTTCCCTCCAAAAAACTTAGTATATACACCTTTTCTTTCTTTTTTTCGGCAGGCAGGCAGGTGTGTGTGTGTCCCCGTCCCTCCCGAGAGAGCGCTGCCCCTTGCCTCTGCCCGCAGGTGCCGACGGTCCGCTTTCGCTTGCAGCTCACTCGGCACGGCTGCTGCTTGTGGGAGGGGCCTAAGCTAAGGAGGCCGGCCGGCTGGCGCCCCCCGCGGCTGCGGTCGTTGTCGGGCCGTTGACAGGAGATCAAAGAGCAGGGCCCCCGCCCGGGACTGGCGGGCAGGCAGGCGAGCAAGCAGGCAGGCAAGAGAGGGGGAGAGCGGAGTCCGGGCGGCCGGCAGCCGCGTGCGGACCGGGCTCCAGAGGCGTCGGCCTGCGCCGCTGCGCGCCAGCCGGACGCCCGCGCGCCCGCCCAAGGCCGGCGTCGGGCATCGCTTCTCGGCCTTTTGGCTAAGATCAAGTGTAGTATCTGTTCTTATCAGTTTAATATCTGATACGTCCCCCATCGGGGGACCACATATTAAACGGATTTTTGGAACAGGGAGCTGGATCAGGAGCTTGCTCCGTCCTCTCCACGCATCGGCCCGGTATTGCAGCGCCTCCGGGAACGGTGCACTACCTTCTCTCAGCGGTGAAAAGACAGACGTAGCTAGCAAGCAAGCGAGGTGGACCGGAGCTCCTTCCTCTCCGGTCTCGTCTCTCGTCCATCTGTGTGTCTCTGTGTCTCTCTCTCTCCCCCTCCCCGTTCCCGTGCTCCCTCCGTGCACTTTCCCGCGCCTCGACTCTCTCGGCAAGCAGGCCGGCCCCCTTTTCGGCTCCCGTGCGTTTTCCCTCCAAAAAACTTAGTTTTTTCCTCCTTTTTCCAGGGAGGCAGGCGTGGCTTGTGTGTGTGTGTGTGTGTGTGTGTGTGTGTGTGTGTGTGTGTGTGTGTGTGTGTCCCCGTCCTTGCAGGCGGGCCCCTTTCGACAGCCGGCCGTTTTCCCTCCAAAAAACTTAGTATATACACCTTTTCTTTCTTTTTTTCGGCAGGCAGGCAGGTGTGTGTGTGTCCCCGTCCCTCCCGAGAGAGCGCTGCCCCTTGCCTCTGCCCGCAGGTGCCGACGGTCCGCTTTCGCTTGCAGCTCACTCGGCACGGCTGCTGCTGGTGGGAGGGGCCTAAGCTAAGGAGGCCGGCCGGCTGGCGCCCCCCGCGGCTGCGGTCGTTGTCGGGCCGTTGACAGGAGATCAAAGAGCAGGGCCCCCGCCCGGGACTGGCGGGCAGGCAGGCGAGCAAGCAGGCAGGCAAGAGAGGGGGAGAGCGGAGTCCGGGCGGCCGGCAGCCGCGTGCGGACCGGGCTCCAGAGGCGTCGGCCTGCGCCGCTGCGCGCCAGCCGGACGCCCGCGCGCCCGCCCAAGGCCGGCGTCGGGCATCGCTTCTCGGCCTTTTGGCTAAGATCAAGTGTAGTATCTGTTCTTATCAGTTTAATATCTGATACGTCCCCCATCGGGGGACCACATATTAAACGGATTTTTGGAACAGGGAGCTGGATCAGGAGCTTGCTCCGTCCTCTCCACGCATCGGCCCGGTATTGCAGCGCCTCCGGGAACGGTGCACTACCTTCTCTCAGCGGTGAAAAGACAGACGTAGCTAGCAAGCAAGCGAGGTGGACCGGAGCTCCTTCCTCTCCGGTCTCGTCTCTCGTCCATCTGTGTGTCTCTGTGTCTCTCTCTCTCCCCCTCCCCGTTCCCGTGCTCCCTCCGTGCACTTTCCCGCGCCTCGACTCTCTCGGCAAGCAGGCCGGCCCCCTTTTCGGCTCCCGTGCGTTTTCCCTCCAAAAAACTTAGTTTTTTCCTCCTTTTTCCAGGGAGGCAGGCGTGGCTTGTGTGTGTGTGTGTGTGTGTGTGTGTGTGTGTGTGTGTGTGTGTGTGTGTGTCCCCGTCCTTGCAGGCGGGCCCCTTTCGACAGCCGGCCGTTTTCCCTCCAAAAAACTTAGTATATACACCTTTTCTTTCTTTTTTTCGGCAGGCAGGCAGGTGTGTGTGTGTCCCCGTCCCTCCCGAGAGAGCGCTGCCCCTTGCCTCTGCCCGCAGGTGCCGACGGTCCGCTTTCGCTTGCAGCTCACTCGGCACGGCTGCTGCTGGTGGGAGGGGCCTAAGCTAAGGAGGCCGGCCGGCTGGCGCCCCCCGCGGCTGCGGTCGTTGTCGGGCCGTTGACAGGAGATCAAAGAGCAGGGCCCCCGCCCGGGACTGGCGGGCAGGCAGGCGAGCAAGCAGGCAGGCAAGAGAGGGGGAGAGCGGAGTCCGGGCGGCCGGCAGCCGCGTGCGGACCGGGCTCCAGAGGCGTCGGCCTGCGCCGCTGCGCGCCAGCCGGACGCCCGCGCGCCCGCCCAAGGCCGGCGTCGGGCATCGCTTCTCGGCCTTTTGGCTAAGATCAAGTGTAGTATCTGTTCTTATCAGTTTAATATCTGATACGTCCCCCATCGGGGGACCACATATTAAACGGATTTTTGGAACAGGGAGCTGGATCAGGAGCTTGCTCCGTCCTCTCCACGCATCGGCCCGGTATTGCAGCGCCTCCGGGAACGGTGCACTACCTTCTCTCAGCGGTGAAAAGACAGACGTAGCTAGCAAGCAAGCGAGGTGGACCGGAGCTCCTTCCTCTCCGGTCTCGTCTCTCGTCCATCTGTGTGTCTCTGTGTCTCTCTCTCTCCCCCTCCCCGTTCCCGTGCTCCCTCCGTGCACTTTCCCGCGCCTCGACTCTCTCGGCAAGCAGGCCGGCCCCCTTTTCGGCTCCCGTGCGTTTTCCCTCCAAAAAACTTAGTTTTTTCCTCCTTTTTCCAGGGAGGCAGGCGTGGCTTGTGTGTGTGTGTGTGTGTGTGTGTGTGTGTGTGTGTGTGTGTGTGTGTGTCCCCGTCCTTGCAGGCGGGCCCCTTTCGACAGCCGGCCGTTTTCCCTCCAAAAAACTTAGTATATACACCTTTTCTTTCTTTTTTTCGGCAGGCAGGCAGGTGTGTGTGTGTCCCCGTCCCTCCCGAGAGAGCGCTGCCCCTTGCCTCTGCCCGCAGGTGCCGACGGTCCGCTTTCGCTTGCAGCTCACTCGGCACGGCTGCTGCTTGTGGGAGGGGCCTAAGCTAAGGAGGCCGGCCGGCTGGCGCCCCCCGCGGCTGCGGTCGTTGTCGGGCCGTTGACAGGAGATCAAAGAGCAGGGCCCCCGCCCGGGACTGGCGGGCAGGCAGGCGAGCAAGCAGGCAGGCAAGAGAGGGGGAGAGCGGAGTCCGGGCGGCCGGCAGCCGCGTGCGGACCGGGCTCCAGAGGCGTCGGCCTGCGCCGCTGCGCGCCAGCCGGACGCCCGCGCGCCCGCCCAAGGCCGGCGTCGGGCATCGCTTCTCGGCCTTCTGGCTAAGATCGGAAAGTACGTGGCAGGCCCGCGGCTTGATGACTTGGCTGGGGGACGAGAAGACGACGACGGAGAAGACGGAGAAGACGACGGCGGCGACGGCGGCGGAGAGGAGGGAGATCGAGGACCAACCAGAGGGAGGAGAACCAACCTGCCGGAGGAGGACGGAGGCCGCGGATTCCAAGCTACCACGGGTAGTCGCCCTGGGTTGAGCCCAGGGGGCGAAGTGGGGCTTCCTGATGGCGGCGGCGGCGGCGACGACGGCGGCGGCGGGTGAGTGGACCCGCGACCTGGCGGCTGGGCACCCTCTGTCCCGTGAGGGACAGATGCGGCGCACAGTGCGCTTCGTGGTGAAGACGGCGGAAGATAAGGCTACCTGGATGAAGAGGGACAAGTTTGAAAGAGACATTTTGTTTCATGGACTTGGGATTAAGGTCAAGGATATCACTAGTTTGCAGGATTTCCCGGGGAAAGGTATTTTTGATTTGACAATGGAGTCGGACAAGTTGTGCGAGACTGTGTGGCAGAAGGCGCAATCCGGGAAAAATTCTTTTCCGATGTCTTTGTTTTTGATGGAGCCTCTCTTTGCGAGGGAGCTGAGGACGCTTACCGTCCACCTGTTTAACACGTTGTTGCCTGAGCGAGACATTGTGATGTATTTAACCAGGTTTGTGGACATTCAAGGGGCCGGCAGCAAAGTGGTGGACGAGGCGGGGGTCTGGACCGGGAGGAGGAGGTATTTGGTCAGGCTCCGACCTCAGCCGTCTGGAGAGGAGGGCGTTTTGCATCCCCCTGCCTACTTTAATATCGGGTCAAACAGGGGCTACCTTTTCTACCCAGGGCAGCCCCTGACATGTAAAAAGTGTTTGCAACAGGGACACATTGCAGCGAACTGCCCAGGAGGTTTCTGCAGGAGGTGCGGTGCGGAGGGACACGAGGCGAAGAACTGCGGACAGGTACTGACATGTGATCTGTGTGGGTCAGCGGGTCACGTGTATCGCTCGTGTCCCAGAAAGCAGAAGAGCTTTGCGGACATTGTGAAGGCTCCCCCGAAAGATCCGAGACTGGAATTACCAGGACCCTCCGGTGGTCCGTTTATGTTTTTCGGGACTGTGGGGAAAACTAAGGAGGGGGATAAGGGTGGACCAGGGCAAGCAGCAGAGGGGGCGGGTGAAGCGGGTGACGAACACCCAGAGTCCAGGTCCTGGGCTGATATGGTCCCAGAAGGCCGACCAGAGTCCCCGAGCTGGTCCCCGGTTTTAAGTAGGTCTACAAAGAGGAAGGGAGGGAGAGGGCCGAAGGGCCCTGATTTGCGACGCGCCAAGTTGGGGTTGCAAAATCGTTTCCGGGGGCTGCCTATTGAGACTTTAGGCAGCGATTCAGATGGAGTGGAGGAAGACAGTAGCCGGGAGGGGGTAGCATCCGGGAAATCCCTCGAGCCTGGTTTCGAAAAGGTGGAGGGTGCGGGTGGAGCGACGGGAAAGAAAGGAGAGGAGGTGGCGGGGAGGGGAAACGCAAGGGGGGAAAGGTCAGGGGAGGGATTGGAGGTGGAGGGGGGTACTCTTTCTGCCGTTTCAGTCACCCCTGAGGAATCAGAGGAGGTGGAGGTGAGCGAGGAGCCACTTCCTCCAGGTCAAGGTGAGCCGGTAGTGGCTAGTGAGGGAAGTGAGATGGAGGTAGGGAGTTTAAAAGAGATAGAACAGCCGGCTCACCCGCAGGTACCCGGGGATCCCGAGAGCGAGTCATCTTCCTCGGGGGAGGGGAGCTTGCAGCACTCCGGGGAGGGGGAGAGCGATTCAACATCAGCTGAGACAGATAACTCAGAGGTTAGCCAGGAAGAGGAGACTAGGGTACAAACTTCTCATGACCCGCCATGAGTCGTATTATTTGTACGGTAAATGTGAGGGGTTTGAGGAACCCTGCGAAGCGGACTGGCGTCTTCAAAGACCTTGCGAGTCGCCAGTTCGGCTTTTGTTTTGTTCAGGAGGTTCATTTGGGGTCACAGAAGGATGTAGCGGATTTTAAGAAAGAATGGCAAAAAGGAGAGTCCTGGTGGAGCATTGGAGGGGTGCACTCTTCAGGCATCGGGATTTTATGTGGGGTGTCAAATTTTGTGGGGGGTGAGGTTTGTGTGGTTGTTCCGGGGCGTTTATTGGTAGTGGATGGGGTGTGGGACGGCCTGAAAGTGCGCCTGATAGCGGTGTATGGACCGGCTGAAAGGCGCCTTCAGGCAGATTTTATAAGAAAGATCGAGCCACTCCTATTTACCAACAGAACGGTGGTGATGGGCGGGGATTTTAATGTCGATATTGGTGACACAAATAGGGCAGGGGCGCGAGCCCTGAGAGAGTTGGTGAGTCATTTTAAATTGCAGGACGGCCTTAACATCTCGGGCCCGGCCTCTAAACAGTTTACTTGGAGCAACGGCAAGGATATCTTCAGGAGACTGGATTACATCTTCACTACCCTAAGTGGACGGTCTACGGTAGGACATATTGTTCCTGTATGGTTTTCTGACCACATGTTGCTGTCTGCCTGTCTGACCTCGGATGACCCAGGCCCCAGATCAGGTTACTGGAGGCTAAATGTTAAGGTGTTGTCCGAGGTTGAGTTCAGAAGCAGGATAGTTGACCTGATTGAAAGTCTCTGCAGTCAGAGATGGAAATATCTGTCCGCTGTCAATTGGTGGGAGATGTGTAAAAGAGTTATATGCAAGGAATCGGTCAAATATTGCCGAGACAGGAGACGGAAGGAGAGGGAGGATTTAGATCAGCTCCAACAGGAGTTACAGACCCTCTATGAGGGATTTAATCAGGGAGGCTCTTTTGACGCACCGAAGGCGGCGGAGATCAGGCTTCGGATGAAAGAGTGGTGGTTGGCGCGAGCCAACGATTTTCTCTTTAGAGCGAAGGGAAATTGGAGGGAAAAGGATGAGAAATGCTCGGCTATGTTTTTCGGCTCGGTGCGTTCTCGGCAAGCCAGAACTTTGGTGGAGGGCCTAAAGCAAAAAGACGGTTCCGTTACCTCTGACCCAGCAGATATGGTCAGGTGTGCCTCGGATTTTTACAGGGAACTGTTCTCGGGGAAACCAGTGGACACTGACTTGTGGGAGGAGTGGTTGGCGGGAATAGTGACGGTAGAGGAGGGCATGCCTGAACTGGAGGGAGAGCTTTCGGGTGAGGAACTAAGGGAAGCCATGGCAGGGATGCGGAGGGGGACGGCTCCCGGAATTGATGGCTTGCCCATTGACTTTTACGTGGTGTTTTGGGATAAACTGCAGCCTATCCTGCTCGAAGTTTTTAACGAAATCTTAGAGTCAGGGGAGTTAACGGGAACTATGAAAACTGGAGTTCTGTCTTTGATTTTTAAGAAAGGGGACAAGGAGGACCTGGAAAACTGGAGGCCGATCCAATTGCTCTGCACTGACTATAAGATCCTGGCCAGGGTGCTGAGTAGGCGGCTGAGGAAGGTGATGCCGGGTCTGGTCTGCAGGGATCAGACCTGCAGTGTGGAAGGAAGGAAACTAGCCTGGAATCTCCAGTTGGTGAGAGACATCATTGAATGGGTGGAGGAAAGGGGCTTGGAGCTCATTCTGGTAAGCTTAGATCAAAGTAAAGCCTTTGACAGAGTGTGTCATCCCTTCCTTTGGGAGGTTTTAAAGAGACTAGGGATTGGTGGAACTTTTATCCGATGGCTCAGGATTTTATATAACGGGGTCATCTCAAGGGTATGTGTGAATGGAAGGTTGGGGATGGGGTTCGTGGTTAGCCGTGGGGTGAGGCAGGGGTGTCCCTTGTCCCCGCTCCTCTACGTGCTATACCTGGAGCCCTTTTTGCGACGAATCCAGAGTGACCCTTGGGTGGAGGGTGTACTAGTCCCGGGTAGCGGTGGAGCACAGGCAAAGTTGATGGCTTACGCAGACGATGTAACTTTGTTTCTTACCACTGACAGGTCTCTCACTCGGGTTCTGCAGATAGCGGACGCCATGGCTGCAGGAACGGGTGCACTGCTTAATCTCAGCAAGTGCACCGTCAAATATTTTGGCAGATGGAAGAACAGGCAGGATGTGGTAGGAGGTCTCAAACTAGAGACAGGGCCCGTGAAGATCTTGGGGGTCAGTTTCCATACTGCTGACTCTGCCACAATTAACTGGAGGAGTAAGATCTCAAAAGTGAATCAGAAGTTAGGTTTGTGGCAGAGTAGGCATTTGACACTGGTAGGAAAAGTCCTGGTAGTGAAGGTGGATATATTGCCGTTGCTCATCCATCTGGCCTGTGTTTTCCCGCTGCCTCCCAGGTTCCGTAGAGAGCTGGTGAGGACCATCTTCCGCTTCGTTTGGGGCGGAGGATATGAGTACATCAAGCGGGTGGACATGCACAGGCCGGTGGAGGAAGGAGGTCGGGCGGTGCCGGACCTGCCGGTGAAATTGGACTCACTTTTCATCTCGGGGCTGTGCAGACTTCTGAAGGAGAGTCCGGACCACCTGTGCGTCCCCTTTGCACACTTGTGGTTTGCCTCTGCAGTAAAACATTTGGTAGTGTGGACAAACACAACACCTAAGGCAGAAAGGCTGCCATGGTATTATAAACATGCGGTACAATGGCTAAAAAAGCACCCGGATGCTAAGGAAGGTACAGCACTGCTGGACCACAAGGCACTGTACCAGCTGGCTACTGCAAAGGAGGAGCCGGCTATTGTGGGGGTTCCGGGAGAGGTGTGGAGGCAGACGCAATCGGTAGGGCTGGAGAATAAGCTGAAGGACCTCAATTGGTTGGTGGTGTGGAACAGACTTCCAGTCCGAGAGACTTTACACAGACATGGTCTCTCCAGGCAGGACAAGTGCCCACGCACTGACTGCCAAGAAACCGAGTCCATCGCACACGTTTTATGGGATTGTGGGTTTGCACAGAGGGTATGGGACCAGTGTGGGGGCCTTTTAACGCAGGTGAAACTAGACTTTGTGGTGTCCAGACAAGTTATACTGCGGGGAATCCCAAAAACAAGGAGATGGGGGATCAATTTTTTGTTATGGCTGGTGATCAGTTTTGTAAAATATCATCTGTGGGCATCACGCAAAGACCTCACTGAGCATGGGGTCAGTGGAGCACCAGCCGCTGTCGTGCATAAAGTGAAATATGATATAGCATGTCGGGTAAAATGGGATATTCTGAGGTGGGGTTTTGCGGCAGCCAAGGAGAGGTGGAAGGGGCTATTTTCGTTGGGGTGATTATTATGTTTTGTATAGTAAAAGTCGGTATGGTTTTGGTGAATGTTTTGTTTTTTCAGATGTGGGGGTGGGTTTTGATTTGCATTTGAGGCGGGGTTAAGGAAATTGTATTTTGCTTGGGTTTTCAGAGGTGTGGGTTTTTGAATGTTGTTTTTCTGTGTTTTTTGAGTAACATGTGGGTTGATTTTTTTGTGTGATGGGTCTTTTTTGCTGTTTTGTATGTTTTATACGTTTCTAATAAAAAAAAAAAAAAAAAAAATCTGTTCTTATCAGTTTAATATCTGATACGTCCCCCATCGGGGGACCACATATTAAACGGATTTTTGGAACAGGGAGCTGGATCAGGAGCTTGCTCCGTCCTCTCCACGCATCGGCCCGGTATTGCAGCGCCTCCGGGAACGGTGCACTACCTTCTCTCAGCGGTGAAAAGACAGACGTAGCTAGCAAGCAAGCGAGGTGGACCGGAGCTCCTTCCTCTCCGGTCTCGTCTCTCGTCCATCTGTGTGTCTCTGTGTCTCTCTCTCTCCCCCTCCCCGTTCCCGTGCTCCCTCCGTGCACTTTCCCGCGCCTCGACTCTCTCGGCAAGCAGGCCGGCCCCCTTTTCGGCTCCCGTGCGTTTTCCCTCCAAAAAACTTAGTTTTTTCCTCCTTTTTCCAGGGAGGCAGGCGTGGCTTGTGTGTGTGTGTGTGTGTGTGTGTGTGTGTGTGTGTGTGTGTGTGTGTGTGTGTGTGTGTGTGTGTGTCCCCGTCCTTGCAGGCGGGCCCCTTTCGACAGCCGGCCGTTTTCCCTCCAAAAAACTTAGTATATACACCTTTTCTTTCTTTTTTTCGGCAGGCAGGCAGGTGTGTGTGTGTCCCCGTCCCTCCCGAGAGAGCGCTGCCCCTTGCCTCTGCCCGCAGGTGCCGACGGTCCGCTTTCGCTTGCAGCTCACTCGGCACGGCTGCTGCTGGTGGGAGGGGCCTAAGCTAAGGAGGCCGGCCGGCTGGCGCCCCCCGCGGCTGCGGTCGTTGTCGGGCCGTTGACAGGAGATCAAAGAGCAGGGCCCCCGCCCGGGACTGGCGGGCAGGCAGGCGAGCAAGCAGGCAGGCAAGAGAGGGGGAGAGCGGAGTCCGGGCGGCCGGCAGCCGCGTGCGGACCGGGCTCCAGAGGCGTCGGCCTGCGCCGCTGCGCGCCAGCCGGACGCCCGCGCGCCCGCCCAAGGCCGGCGTCGGGCATCGCTTCTCGGCCTTTTGGCTAAGATCAAGTGTAGTATCTGTTCTTATCAGTTTAATATCTGATACGTCCCCCATCGGGGGACCACATATTAAACGGATTTTTGGAACAGGGAGCTGGATCAGGAGCTTGCTCCGTCCTCTCCACGCATCGGCCCGGTATTGCAGCGCCTCCGGGAACGGTGCACTACCTTCTCTCAGCGGTGAAAAGACAGACGTAGCTAGCAAGCAAGCGAGGTGGACCGGAGCTCCTTCCTCTCCGGTCTCGTCTCTCGTCCATCTGTGTGTCTCTGTGTCTCTCTCTCTCCCCCTCCCCGTTCCCGTGCTCCCTCCGTGCACTTTCCCGCGCCTCGACTCTCTCGGCAAGCAGGCCGGCCCCCTTTTCGGCTCCCGTGCGTTTTCCCTCCAAAAAACTTAGTTTTTTCCTCCTTTTTCCAGGGAGGCAGGCGTGGCTTGTGTGTGTGTGTGTGTGTGTGTGTGTGTGTGTGTGTGTGTGTGTGTGTGTCCCCGTCCTTGCAGGCGGGCCCCTTTCGACAGCCGGCCGTTTTCCCTCCAAAAAACTTAGTATATACACCTTTTCTTTCTTTTTTTCGGCAGGCAGGCAGGTGTGTGTGTGTCCCCGTCCCTCCCGAGAGAGCGCTGCCCCTTGCCTCTGCCCGCAGGTGCCGACGGTCCGCTTTCGCTTGCAGCTCACTCGGCACGGCTGCTGCTGGTGGGAGGGGCCTAAGCTAAGGAGGCCGGCCGGCTGGCGCCCCCCGCGGCTGCGGTCGTTGTCGGGCCGTTGACAGGAGATCAAAGAGCAGGGCCCCCGCCCGGGACTGGCGGGCAGGCAGGCGAGCAAGCAGGCAGGCAAGAGAGGGGGAGAGCGGAGTCCGGGCGGCCGGCAGCCGCGTGCGGACCGGGCTCCAGAGGCGTCGGCCTGCGCCGCTGCGCGCCAGCCGGACGCCCGCGCGCCCGCCCAAGGCCGGCGTCGGGCATCGCTTCTCGGCCTTTTGGCTAAGATCAAGTGTAGTATCTGTTCTTATCAGTTTAATATCTGATACGTCCCCCATCGGGGGACCACATATTAAACGGATTTTTGGAACAGGGAGCTGGATCAGGAGCTTGCTCCGTCCTCTCCACGCATCGGCCCGGTATTGCAGCGCCTCCGGGAACGGTGCACTACCTTCTCTCAGCGGTGAAAAGACAGACGTAGCTAGCAAGCAAGCGAGGTGGACCGGAGCTCCTTCCTCTCCGGTCTCGTCTCTCGTCCATCTGTGTGTCTCTGTGTCTCTCTCTCTCCCCCTCCCCGTTCCCGTGCTCCCTCCGTGCACTTTCCCGCGCCTCGACTCTCTCGGCAAGCAGGCCGGCCCCCTTTTCGGCTCCCGTGCGTTTTCCCTCCAAAAAACTTAGTTTTTTCCTCCTTTTTCCAGAGAGGCAGGCGTGGCTTGTGTGTGTGTGTGTGTGTGTGTGTGTGTGTGTGTGTGTGTGTGTGTGTGTGTCCCCGTCCTTGCAGGCGGGCCCCTTTCGACAGCCGGCCGTTTTCCCTCCAAAAAACTTAGTATATACACCTTTTCTTTCTTTTTTTCGGCAGGCAGGCAGGTGTGTGTGTGTCCCCGTCCCTCCCGAGAGAGCGCTGCCCCTTGCCTCTGCCCGCAGGTGCCGACGGTCCGCTTTCGCTTGCAGCTCACTCGGCACGGCTGCTGCTGGTGGGAGGGGCCTAAGCTAAGGAGGCCGGCCGGCTGGCGCCCCCCGCGGCTGCGGTCGTTGTCGGGCCGTTGACAGGAGATCAAAGAGCAGGGCCCCCGCCCGGGACTGGCGGGCAGGCAGGCGAGCAAGCAGGCAGGCAAGAGAGGGGGAGAGCGGAGTCCGGGCGGCCGGCAGCCGCGTGCGGACCGGGCTCCAGAGGCGTCGGCCTGCGCCGCTGCGCGCCAGCCGGACGCCCGCGCGCCCGCCCAAGGCCGGCGTCGGGCATCGCTTCTCGGCCTTTTGGCTAAGATCAAGTGTAGTATCTGTTCTTATCAGTTTAATATCTGATACGTCCCCCATCGGGGGACCACATATTAAACGGATTTTTGGAACAGGGAGCTGGATCAGGAGCTTGCTCCGTCCTCTCCACGCATCGGCCCGGTATTGCAGCGCCTCCGGGAACGGTGCACTACCTTCTCTCAGCGGTGAAAAGACAGACGTAGCTAGCAAGCAAGCGAGGTGGACCGGAGCTCCTTCCTCTCCGGTCTCGTCTCTCGTCCATCTGTGTGTCTCTGTGTCTCTCTCTCTCCCCCTCCCCGTTCCCGTGCTCCCTCCGTGCACTTTCCCGCGCCTCGACTCTCTCGGCAAGCAGGCCGGCCCCCTTTTCGGCTCCCGTGCGTTTTCCCTCCAAAAAACTTAGTTTTTTCCTCCTTTTTCCAGGGAGGCAGGCGTGGCTTGTGTGTGTGTGTGTGTGTGTGTGTGTGTGTGTGTGTGTGTGTGTGTGTGTGTGTCCCCGTCCTTGCAGGCGGGCCCCTTTCGACAGCCGGCCGTTTTCCCTCCAAAAAACTTAGTATATACACCTTTTCTTTCTTTTTTTCGGCAGGCAGGCAGGTGTGTGTGTGTCCCCGTCCCTCCCGAGAGAGCGCTGCCCCTTGCCTCTGCCCGCAGGTGCCGACGGTCCGCTTTCGCTTGCAGCTCACTCGGCACGGCTGCTGCTGGTGGGAGGGGCCTAAGCTAAGGAGGCCGGCCGGCTGGCGCCCCCCGCGGCTGCGGTCGTTGTCGGGCCGTTGACAGGAGATCAAAGAGCAGGGCCCCCGCCCGGGACTGGCGGGCAGGCAGGCGAGCAAGCAGGCAGGCAAGAGAGGGGGAGAGCGGAGTCCGGGCGGCCGGCAGCCGCGTGCGGACCGGGCTCCAGAGGCGTCGGCCTGCGCCGCTGCGCGCCAGCCGGACGCCCGCGCGCCCGCCCAAGGCCGGCGTCGGGCATCGCTTCTCGGCCTTTTGGCTAAGATCAAGGTTTAAGCCGGCAAGCCCGCAATTCCAAGATCTTAGTCCGGGGGGTCGGGAAGGCGAGGGGAGGAACGGAAGGACCTGAAGGAACGGAGTGCTGATGGTGGAGCCTGGAAGACTGGAGCGGTGGTGACGAGGATTTGCTGAGACGGTGGTCGGTGTTGGACAACGGCGGTTTTGCTTACCTGGAGGATCCGGAAGGAGCGCTGAGGATTTTGCTGGAACGATGGCTGGGCATCCCTGGGCGAGGAAGGAGCGGAGGAAGAACTCCCTTTCTTTTTCACTGAGGAGCCGCGACGGACCTGTGTGCTGGGATAGAGATAAGTTTAAAAAGTTTATGTTGATTCAATGTTTGGGGGTTAACTTGGCGGACGTTTTTTGCCTCCAGGATTATTGTGCCCGGGGAGTGTTCGAAGTGACTCTCGCATCAGAAGCTTTGTGCTTCGATGTGTGGAGAAAGGTTCAGGAGAAGAAGGATGAGGATCCGGTTAAGTTATTTCGTGTGGAGCCAATGTTTGCCGGGGAACTGACAGTCATGATGGTTCAGGTGTTTGATTCATTTGTTCCAGAGAAGGACATTGAGGCATTTCTACAACAATTTGTGGATTTGCAAGGCGCAGGGAAAAGACAGTTGGATCCTGATGGTGTATGGAATGGGAAGCGGACCTACCTGATGAGACTGCGACTGGGGAAGACGGCCGAGGAGGGGGTGATACACCCCCCTGCATTCTTCGAGATCGGGACCCATAGGGGCTACCTGGTTTATCCTGGGCAGCCCCTTGCGTGTATGGTATGCGGGGAACGTGGACATTTTGCTTCACAGTGTACGTTGGTGTCCTGCAAGCGGTGTGGGAAGACAGGTCACGTGGCCAGGAATTGCCTGCAAGAGAAAAAGTGTTATCTGTGTGACGAGCCGGGACATGTTTATCAGTGTTGTATAAAGAATGTGAAGAAGAGTGTTAATGTAAATTGTGTGAGTAGGAATGTAGGAGACATGGAAAGGACCAGGGCTGTGGCTGCGAAAAGTAGGAGTGTGGAGAGTGTTCGTTTGAGTGATACAGATGGTGATAGTGAAGATGGAGTAAGTGGAAATGGTGTGGTTGAATTAGTGAGTGCGGAGAGTGTGCGGTCGAGTGCTGGATCGGAGAGTGGGGGGACGGTTGTGCGGAAGGGTGTTGTGGATGGGGGTGAGGAAGAGAGGCGATTGAGTTGGACAAGTTTTTTTGTGCCTTTGACAGATGTGGACCAAGACAGTAATGGGGTAGTGGAAAGTAGGAGTGTTGGGGGTGTACGGTTGAGTGATACAGATAGAGACAGTGATGATGACGGCAGTGGGAATGGTGAATCAGTGAAGGTGGAATATGTAAGAAAAGAAAGGGAAGAGATGAGGGTGATTATGAAGGGAAGGAGGTAATTTGACTAAGGGGAGGGGTTATGGAGATGTAGTTTATTTTGGGTTTGGGAACTAATGTAAGTGGATACGGATGTGTTAAGGGTTTATGTTTGTTGTGTAATGGTTTGGGTTGCAGGTAGGATGTCATTAGTAGAAGGGGATTATGGGAATGTGGGGTTTTGGGGTTTGAGAATTCATGTTTGTGAATAGGGAAGTGTTTGGGGTTTATGTTTGCTGTGTAATGCTTTCGGTTGTAGTTCGGAGGTAATTTGCATAAGGGGTGGGATTATGGTGAGGGGGCTTTCTTTGGGTTGGAGAGCAACATGGTTTGGGGATTAACGAGAGTAAAGAAGGATGTGTTCAGGGTTTATGTTTGCTGTGTAATGGTTTCGGTTGTAGTTGGGAGGGTTAAGGTGATGGGGTTTGTTTATGTTAAGTTATGTATATTTTGTTACCCTGGATTGTCGTACGGGTTTGTCATCCTGGGTTGTTATGTGAAAAGTGGACTGTACTGGTTTGAATGGTTCTGAAGTTTGGTGTATTTGAGATTTAGGTATGACATTTGGGGTTTTGGGTTATAATGAGTTTTGATTTACGACCTTTGTATTTTGCAATAAAAAAAAAAAAAAAAAAAAATCTGTTCTTATCAGTTTAATATCTGATACGTCCCCCATCGGGGGACCACATATTAAACGGATTTTTGGAACAGGGAGCTGGATCAGGAGCTTGCTCCGTCCTCTCCACGCATCGGCCCGGTATTGCAGCGCCTCCGGGAACGGTGCACTACCTTCTCTCAGCGGTGAAAAGACAGACGTAGCTAGCAAGCAAGCGAGGTGGACCGGAGCTCCTTCCTCTCCGGTCTCGTCTCTCGTCCATCTGTGTGTCTCTGTGTCTCTCTCTCTCCCCCTCCCCGTTCCCGTGCTCCCTCCGTGCACTTTCCCGCGCCTCGACTCTCTCGGCAAGCAGGCCGGCCCCCTTTTCGGCTCCCGTGCGTTTTCCCTCCAAAAAACTTAGTTTTTTCCTCCTTTTTCCAGGGAGGCAGGCGTGGCTTGTGTGTGTGTGTGTGTGTGTGTGTGTGTGTGTGTGTGTGTGTGTGTGTGTCCCCGTCCTTGCAGGCGGGCCCCTTTCGACAGCCGGCCGTTTTCCCTCCAAAAAACTTAGTATATACACCTTTTCTTTCTTTTTTTCGGCAGGCAGGCAGGTGTGTGTGTGTCCCCGTCCCTCCCGAGAGAGCGCTGCCCCTTGCCTCTGCCCGCAGGTGCCGACGGTCCGCTTTCGCTTGCAGCTCACTCGGCACGGCTGCTGCTGGTGGGAGGGGCCTAAGCTAAGGAGGCCGGCCGGCTGGCGCCCCCCGCGGCTGCGGTCGTTGTCGGGCCGTTGACAGGAGATCAAAGAGCAGGGCCCCCGCCCGGGACTGGCGGGCAGGCAGGCGAGCAAGCAGGCAGGCAAGAGAGGGGGAGAGCGGAGTCCGGGCGGCCGGCAGCCGCGTGCGGACCGGGCTCCAGAGGCGTCGGCCTGCGCCGCTGCGCGCCAGCCGGACGCCCGCGCGCCCGCCCAAGGCCGGCGTCGGGCATCGCTTCTCGGCCTTTTGGCTAAGATCAAGTGTAGTATCTGTTCTTATCAGTTTAATATCTGATACGTCCCCCATCGGGGGACCACATATTAAACGGATTTTTGGAACAGGGAGCTGGATCAGGAGCTTGCTCCGTCCTCTCCACGCATCGGCCCGGTATTGCAGCGCCTCCGGGAACGGTGCACTACCTTCTCTCAGCGGTGAAAAGACAGACGTAGCTAGCAAGCAAGCGAGGTGGACCGGAGCTCCTTCCTCTCCGGTCTCGTCTCTCGTCCATCTGTGTGTCTCTGTGTCTCTCTCTCTCCCCCTCCCCGTTCCCGTGCTCCCTCCGTGCACTTTCCCGCGCCTCGACTCTCTCGGCAAGCAGGCCGGCCCCCTTTTCGGCTCCCGTGCGTTTTCCCTCCAAAAAACTTAGTTTTTTCCTCCTTTTTCCAGAGAGGCAGGCGTGGCTTGTGTGTGTGTGTGTGTGTGTGTGTGTGTGTGTGTGTGTGTGTGTGTGTGTGTGTCCCCGTCCTTGCAGGCGGGCCCCTTTCGACAGCCGGCCGTTTTCCCTCCAAAAAACTTAGTATATACACCTTTTCTTTCTTTTTTTCGGCAGGCAGGCAGGTGTGTGTGTGTCCCCGTCCCTCCCGAGAGAGCGCTGCCCCTTGCCTCTGCCCGCAGGTGCCGACGGTCCGCTTTCGCTTGCAGCTCACTCGGCACGGCTGCTGCTGGTGGGAGGGGCCTAAGCTAAGGAGGCCGGCCGGCTGGCGCCCCCCGCGGCTGCGGTCGTTGTCGGGCCGTTGACAGGAGATCAAAGAGCAGGGCCCCCGCCCGGGACTGGCGGGCAGGCAGGCGAGCAAGCAGGCAGGCAAGAGAGGGGGAGAGCGGAGTCCGGGCGGCCGGCAGCCGCGTGCGGACCGGGCTCCAGAGGCGTCGGCCTGCGCCGCTGCGCGCCAGCCGGACGCCCGCGCGCCCGCCCAAGGCCGGCGTCGGGCATCGCTTCTCGGCCTTTTGGCTAAGATCAAGTGTAGTATCTGTTCTTATCAGTTTAATATCTGATACGTCCCCCATCGGGGGACCACATATTAAACGGATTTTTGGAACAGGGAGCTGGATCAGGAGCTTGCTCCGTCCTCTCCACGCATCGGCCCGGTATTGCAGCGCCTCCGGGAACGGTGCACTACCTTCTCTCAGCGGTGAAAAGACAGACGTAGCTAGCAAGCAAGCGAGGTGGACCGGAGCTCCTTCCTCTCCGGTCTCGTCTCTCGTCCATCTGTGTGTCTCTGTGTCTCTCTCTCTCCCCCTCCCCGTTCCCGTGCTCCCTCCGTGCACTTTCCCGCGCCTCGACTCTCTCGGCAAGCAGGCCGGCCCCCTTTTCGGCTCCCGTGCGTTTTCCCTCCAAAAAACTTAGTTTTTTCCTCCTTTTTCCAGAGAGGCAGGCGTGGCTTGTGTGTGTGTGTGTGTGTGTGTGTGTGTGTGTGTGTGTGTGTGTGTGTGTGTGTCCCCGTCCTTGCAGGCGGGCCCCTTTCGACAGCCGGCCGTTTTCCCTCCAAAAAACTTAGTATATACACCTTTTCTTTCTTTTTTTCGGCAGGCAGGCAGGTGTGTGTGTGTCCCCGTCCCTCCCGAGAGAGCGCTGCCCCTTGCCTCTGCCCGCAGGTGCCGACGGTCCGCTTTCGCTTGCAGCTCACTCGGCACGGCTGCTGCTGGTGGGAGGGGCCTAAGCTAAGGAGGCCGGCCGGCTGGCGCCCCCCGCGGCTGCGGTCGTTGTCGGGCCGTTGACAGGAGATCAAAGAGCAGGGCCCCCGCCCGGGACTGGCGGGCAGGCAGGCGAGCAAGCAGGCAGGCAAGAGAGGGGGAGAGCGGAGTCCGGGCGGCCGGCAGCCGCGTGCGGACCGGGCTCCAGAGGCGTCGGCCTGCGCCGCTGCGCGCCAGCCGGACGCCCGCGCGCCCGCCCAAGGCCGGCGTCGGGCATCGCTTCTCGGCCTTTTGGCTAAGATCAAGTGTAGTATCTGTTCTTATCAGTTTAATATCTGATACGTCCCCCATCGGGGGACCACATATTAAACGGATTTTTGGAACAGGGAGCTGGATCAGGAGCTTGCTCCGTCCTCTCCACGCATCGGCCCGGTATTGCAGCGCCTCCGGGAACGGTGCACTACCTTCTCTCAGCGGTGAAAAGACAGACGTAGCTAGCAAGCAAGCGAGGTGGACCGGAGCTCCTTCCTCTCCGGTCTCGTCTCTCGTCCATCTGTGTGTCTCTGTGTCTCTCTCTCTCCCCCTCCCCGTTCCCGTGCTCCCTCCGTGCACTTTCCCGCGCCTCGACTCTCTCGGCAAGCAGGCCGGCCCCCTTTTCGGCTCCCGTGCGTTTTCCCTCCAAAAAACTTAGTTTTTTCCTCCTTTTTCCAGGGAGGCAGGCGTGGCTTGTGTGTGTGTGTGTGTGTGTGTGTGTGTGTGTGTGTGTGTGTGTGTGTGTCCCCGTCCTTGCAGGCGGGCCCCTTTCGACAGCCGGCCGTTTTCCCTCCAAAAAACTTAGTATATACACCTTTTCTTTCTTTTTTTCGGCAGGCAGGCAGGTGTGTGTGTGTCCCCGTCCCTCCCGAGAGAGCGCTGCCCCTTGCCTCTGCCCGCAGGTGCCGACGGTCCGCTTTCGCTTGCAGCTCACTCGGCACGGCTGCTGCTGGTGGGAGGGGCCTAAGCTAAGGAGGCCGGCCGGCTGGCGCCCCCCGCGGCTGCGGTCGTTGTCGGGCCGTTGACAGGAGATCAAAGAGCAGGGCCCCCGCCCGGGACTGGCGGGCAGGCAGGCGAGCAAGCAGGCAGGCAAGAGAGGGGGAGAGCGGAGTCCGGGCGGCCGGCAGCCGCGTGCGGACCGGGCTCCAGAGGCGTCGGCCTGCGCCGCTGCGCGCCAGCCGGACGCCCGCGCGCCCGCCCAAGGCCGGCGTCGGGCATCGCTTCTCGGCCTTTTGGCTAAGATCAAGTGTAGTATCTGTTCTTATCAGTTTAATATCTGATACGTCCCCCATCGGGGGACCACATATTAAACGGATTTTTGGAACAGGGAGCTGGATCAGGAGCTTGCTCCGTCCTCTCCACGCATCGGCCCGGTATTGCAGCGCCTCCGGGAACGGTGCACTACCTTCTCTCAGCGGTGAAAAGACAGACGTAGCTAGCAAGCAAGCGAGGTGGACCGGAGCTCCTTCCTCTCCGGTCTCGTCTCTCGTCCATCTGTGTGTCTCTGTGTCTCTCTCTCTCCCCCTCCCCGTTCCCGTGCTCCCTCCGTGCACTTTCCCGCGCCTCGACTCTCTCGGCAAGCAGGCCGGCCCCCTTTTCGGCTCCCGTGCGTTTTCCCTCCAAAAAACTTAGTTTTTTCCTCCTTTTTCCAGGGAGGCAGGCGTGGCTTGTGTGTGTGTGTGTGTGTGTGTGTGTGTGTGTGTGTGTGTGTGTGTCCCCGTCCTTGCAGGCGGGCCCCTTTCGACAGCCGGCCGTTTTCCCTCCAAAAAACTTAGTATATACACCTTTTCTTTCTTTTTTTCGGCAGGCAGGCAGGTGTGTGTGTGTCCCCGTCCCTCCCGAGAGAGCGCTGCCCCTTGCCTCTGCCCGCAGGTGCCGACGGTCCGCTTTCGCTTGCAGCTCACTCGGCACGGCTGCTGCTGGTGGGAGGGGCCTAAGCTAAGGAGGCCGGCCGGCTGGCGCCCCCCGCGGCTGCGGTCGTTGTCGGGCCGTTGACAGGAGATCAAAGAGCAGGGCCCCCGCCCGGGACTGGCGGGCAGGCAGGCGAGCAAGCAGGCAGGCAAGAGAGGGGGAGAGCGGAGTCCGGGCGGCCGGCAGCCGCGTGCGGACCGGGCTCCAGAGGCGTCGGCCTGCGCCGCTGCGCGCCAGCCGGACGCCCGCGCGCCCGCCCAAGGCCGGCGTCGGGCATCGCTTCTCGGCCTTTTGGCTAAGATCAAGTGTAGTATCTGTTCTTATCAGTTTAATATCTGATACGTCCCCCATCGGGGGACCACATATTAAACGGATTTTTGGAACAGGGAGCTGGATCAGGAGCTTGCTCCGTCCTCTCCACGCATCGGCCCGGTATTGCAGCGCCTCCGGGAACGGTGCACTACCTTCTCTCAGCGGTGAAAAGACAGACGTAGCTAGCAAGCAAGCGAGGTGGACCGGAGCTCCTTCCTCTCCGGTCTCGTCTCTCGTCCATCTGTGTGTCTCTGTGTCTCTCTCTCTCCCCCTCCCCGTTCCCGTGCTCCCTCCGTGCACTTTCCCGCGCCTCGACTCTCTCGGCAAGCAGGCCGGCCCCCTTTTCGGCTCCCGTGCGTTTTCCCTCCAAAAAACTTAGTTTTTTCCTCCTTTTTCCAGAGAGGCAGGCGTGGCTTGTGTGTGTGTGTGTGTGTGTGTGTGTGTGTGTGTGTGTGTGTGTGTGTGTGTGTGTCCCCGTCCTTGCAGGCGGGCCCCTTTCGACAGCCGGCCGTTTTCCCTCCAAAAAACTTAGTATATACACCTTTTCTTTCTTTTTTTCGGCAGGCAGGCAGGTGTGTGTGTGTCCCCGTCCCTCCCGAGAGAGCGCTGCCCCTTGCCTCTGCCCGCAGGTGCCGACGGTCCGCTTTCGCTTGCAGCTCACTCGGCACGGCTGCTGCTTGTGGGAGGGGCCTAAGCTAAGGAGGCCGGCCGGCTGGCGCCCCCCGCGGCTGCGGTCGTTGTCGGGCCGTTGACAGGAGATCAAAGAGCAGGGCCCCCGCCCGGGACTGGCGGGCAGGCAGGCGAGCAAGCAGGCAGGCAAGAGAGGGGGAGAGCGGAGTCCGGGCGGCCGGCAGCCGCGTGCGGACCGGGCTCCAGAGGCGTCGGCCTGCGCCGCTGCGCGCCAGCCGGACGCCCGCGCGCCCGCCCAAGGCCGGCGTCGGGCATCGCTTCTCGGCCTTTTGGCTAAGATCAAGTGTAGTATCTGTTCTTATCAGTTTAATATCTGATACGTCCCCCATCGGGGGACCACATATTAAACGGATTTTTGGAACAGGGAGCTGGATCAGGAGCTTGCTCCGTCCTCTCCACGCATCGGCCCGGTATTGCAGCGCCTCCGGGAACGGTGCACTACCTTCTCTCAGCGGTGAAAAGACAGACGTAGCTAGCAAGCAAGCGAGGTGGACCGGAGCTCCTTCCTCTCCGGTCTCGTCTCTCGTCCATCTGTGTGTCTCTGTGTCTCTCTCTCTCCCCCTCCCCGTTCCCGTGCTCCCTCCGTGCACTTTCCCGCGCCTCGACTCTCTCGGCAAGCAGGCCGGCCCCCTTTTCGGCTCCCGTGCGTTTTCCCTCCAAAAAACTTAGTTTTTTCCTCCTTTTTCCAGGGAGGCAGGCGTGGCTTGTGTGTGTGTGTGTGTGTGTGTGTGTGTGTGTGTGTGTGTGTGTGTGTGTGTGTGTGTGTGTGTCCCCGTCCTTGCAGGCGGGCCCCTTTCGACAGCCGGCCGTTTTCCCTCCAAAAAACTTAGTATATACACCTTTTCTTTCTTTTTTTCGGCAGGCAGGCAGGTGTGTGTGTGTCCCCGTCCCTCCCGAGAGAGCGCTGCCCCTTGCCTCTGCCCGCAGGTGCCGACGGTCCGCTTTCGCTTGCAGCTCACTCGGCACGGCTGCTGCTGGTGGGAGGGGCCTAAGCTAAGGAGGCCGGCCGGCTGGCGCCCCCCGCGGCTGCGGTCGTTGTCGGGCCGTTGACAGGAGATCAAAGAGCAGGGCCCCCGCCCGGGACTGGCGGGCAGGCAGGCGAGCAAGCAGGCAGGCAAGAGAGGGGGAGAGCGGAGTCCGGGCGGCCGGCAGCCGCGTGCGGACCGGGCTCCAGAGGCGTCGGCCTGCGCCGCTGCGCGCCAGCCGGACGCCCGCGCGCCCGCCCAAGGCCGGCGTCGGGCATCGCTTCTCGGCCTTTTGGCTAAGATCAAGTGTAGTATCTGTTCTTATCAGTTTAATATCTGATACGTCCCCCATCGGGGGACCACATATTAAACGGATTTTTGGAACAGGGAGCTGGATCAGGAGCTTGCTCCGTCCTCTCCACGCATCGGCCCGGTATTGCAGCGCCTCCGGGAACGGTGCACTACCTTCTCTCAGCGGTGAAAAGACAGACGTAGCTAGCAAGCAAGCGAGGTGGACCGGAGCTCCTTCCTCTCCGGTCTCGTCTCTCGTCCATCTGTGTGTCTCTGTGTCTCTCTCTCTCCCCCTCCCCGTTCCCGTGCTCCCTCCGTGCACTTTCCCGCGCCTCGACTCTCTCGGCAAGCAGGCCGGCCCCCTTTTCGGCTCCCGTGCGTTTTCCCTCCAAAAAACTTAGTTTTTTCCTCCTTTTTCCAGAGAGGCAGGCGTGGCTTGTGTGTGTGTGTGTGTGTGTGTGTGTGTGTGTGTGTGTGTGTGTGTGTGTGTGTCCCCGTCCTTGCAGGCGGGCCCCTTTCGACAGCCGGCCGTTTTCCCTCCAAAAAACTTAGTATATACACCTTTTCTTTCTTTTTTTCGGCAGGCAGGCAGGTGTGTGTGTGTCCCCGTCCCTCCCGAGAGAGCGCTGCCCCTTGCCTCTGCCCGCAGGTGCCGACGGTCCGCTTTCGCTTGCAGCTCACTCGGCACGGCTGCTGCTGGTGGGAGGGGCCTAAGCTAAGGAGGCCGGCCGGCTGGCGCCCCCCGCGGCTGCGGTCGTTGTCGGGCCGTTGACAGGAGATCAAAGAGCAGGGCCCCCGCCCGGGACTGGCGGGCAGGCAGGCGAGCAAGCAGGCAGGCAAGAGAGGGGGAGAGCGGAGTCCGGGCGGCCGGCAGCCGCGTGCGGACCGGGCTCCAGAGGCGTCGGCCTGCGCCGCTGCGCGCCAGCCGGACGCCCGCGCGCCCGCCCAAGGCCGGCGTCGGGCATCGCTTCTCGGCCTTTTGGCTAAGATCAAGTGTAGTATCTGTTCTTATCAGTTTAATATCTGATACGTCCCCCATCGGGGGACCACATATTAAACGGATTTTTGGAACAGGGAGCTGGATCAGGAGCTTGCTCCGTCCTCTCCACGCATCGGCCCGGTATTGCAGCGCCTCCGGGAACGGTGCACTACCTTCTCTCAGCGGTGAAAAGACAGACGTAGCTAGCAAGCAAGCGAGGTGGACCGGAGCTCCTTCCTCTCCGGTCTCGTCTCTCGTCCATCTGTGTGTCTCTGTGTCTCTCTCTCTCCCCCTCCCCGTTCCCGTGCTCCCTCCGTGCACTTTCCCGCGCCTCGACTCTCTCGGCAAGCAGGCCGGCCCCCTTTTCGGCTCCCGTGCGTTTTCCCTCCAAAAAACTTAGTTTTTTCCTCCTTTTTCCAGAGAGGCAGGCGTGGCTTGTGTGTGTGTGTGTGTGTGTGTGTGTGTGTGTGTGTGTGTGTGTGTGTGTGTGTGTGTGTGTCCCCGTCCTTGCAGGCGGGCCCCTTTCGACAGCCGGCCGTTTTCCCTCCAAAAAACTTAGTATATACACCTTTTCTTTCTTTTTTTCGGCAGGCAGGCAGGTGTGTGTGTGTCCCCGTCCCTCCCGAGAGAGCGCTGCCCCTTGCCTCTGCCCGCAGGTGCCGACGGTCCGCTTTCGCTTGCAGCTCACTCGGCACGGCTGCTGCTGGTGGGAGGGGCCTAAGCTAAGGAGGCCGGCCGGCTGGCGCCCCCCGCGGCTGCGGTCGTTGTCGGGCCGTTGACAGGAGATCAAAGAGCAGGGCCCCCGCCCGGGACTGGCGGGCAGGCAGGCGAGCAAGCAGGCAGGCAAGAGAGGGGGAGAGCGGAGTCCGGGCGGCCGGCAGCCGCGTGCGGACCGGGCTCCAGAGGCGTCGGCCTGCGCCGCTGCGCGCCAGCCGGACGCCCGCGCGCCCGCCCAAGGCCGGCGTCGGGCATCGCTTCTCGGCCTTTTGGCCAAGACCAGGGGAGAGATCGTTGGACCGCTACCAGTGCCTGCAGACTTTTGGATCCAGAGGGAATTTTCGTGTTGCTGGTTCCTGTTTTCCGGAGAGTTGCTTTTTCTTGCAAGGAGGATACTTTTGAAGACCTTTGAGAAGAGTGTCGGAAGGCTGTTTTCTCGCAATGGCCGAGGGCCAGGCCCCCCCCGGGTGGGCCAGCCAGGCTCCTCGGCTGAAATGGACCTTGCGTTTTAAATGGGTGAGAGAGAAAGAAATGATGGGTAGATATGAGTTTGAATGCAAGATTTTGTTTGGAATTCTGAAAGCGATACCTATTGAAGTGAAGTGTTTGCAAGGAAACAGGCCTTTTGGCTTTTTTGATGTGACCTTTAATAATGATCAGATTTACAAGAGAGTCTCTGGGATGTGTGAGGAAATGGTGAATGATGAACTGTTACGGGACTTTGAGATTTTGGGTCTGGCTCAGGATGATGTGCGATTTATAATCGTAACTATGCATGACCCCTTCATTGAGGATGACATTATCACTGCTTACCTGTGGATGCATGTGGATGTCCTGGCAGGCCCCCAGATAATTGGTGACAGATTCCGGGTCTGGAACGGGAGGCGCAGATACCAGGTGCGGCTCAGGCGGAATGTTGGGCGCGCGGACGGGTTCTCACACCCCCCGTCGGCTTTCTTCCTGGGTCAAAGCAAAGGTTACATTTATTATCAGAACCAGCCGTCCTACTGCAGGAAGTGTTGTTCCTTCGGCCACATGGACAAAGACTGCACTGCCACCTCCTGTTCGAGGTGTGGAGCACGGGACCACACTAAAGGGAGATGTTTCCAGAAAACTTGCTCTCTGTGTGGGGATACAAACCATCTGTATAGAGAATGCGTATGGAGAGACCCGGAGATGGCCAGGGAACAAGAGAGAGGCTTCCCAGATGCCGCACCGGTGGAATCTGACTCGGAGCAAGAAGGAGATGAGGAAGACGAAAGAAAAGAGGAAGGCAAAGGAACTGAGAGGACAGAGGGGAACAGGAATGAAAACGTCGAAACAGGTGACGGCAAAGAGATCGAGGGTGAGGAGAGAGCAGAAGTGGATGTGAGTGAAGCATCAGACACCGGTTTGGACAGCAGCGGTAGCTTACCTGCTGGTCAGGTGGCTAGAGCCGTGGACCTGTTCGAGCACCTGCCGCAAGATGGCCTGGCGATGGACCTGGGTGACTTCGACCTGGAGGGGAATGTGGCAGTCCAGAAAAGGCCAAGGGAGGATTCCGAAGAAGAGCTGCCTGCGGGGGAGGAGAAGAAGGCCAAGGAGGACGTTCACGCAGAGGAGGGTGTAGAGGAAGGCATGGTGATGGAATCCTCCCCTGAGCGGGAGGAGGCTGCAGTGTCGCATTGGGGTCAGAAGGGGCACCTGTTAAAAGAAAGAGTAATGGAGTCGCCTTACCTGCACTGCGTTTCGGTGGCTCCGAGCGTGGTGCAGTCCACTTCAGAGGAGGAGGGCTCAACCCCTTATAGGACAAGTGACACAAGTTCTTCGGAGACGGACAGCTCTGCAGAACCAGATGTGGATCCTGGGGGGAGAGATGGTGGGAGGTCGAGATGACCTTCAAAATCTTAACTGTAAATGTTAGAGGATTGAAAAATAGGTCTAAAAGGATTGCTGTGTTTAAAATTTTGCGTGAAAATAAGTTTGATATATGTTTTTTACAGGAAGTGCATTTGGGTGGTGATACAGATGTGAAGCGGTTTTCTAAAGATTGGGATTCGGGGAAGTCCTTTTGGTGTGTGGGGGGAGTCCATTCTTCTGGGGTTGGTATATTATTTGGGAATATTCACATTGAGGTTACAGAAACTTATATGGTGCGGCCAGGGAGAATCCTGGTGGTGGATGGGGTTTATTTAAACACAAAGATGAGGTTTATAGTCGTCTACGCACCGGCAGATAGGACCTCTAGGGGGAGCTTTTTCTCCGACCTAGTCCCCTGGTGTGTGACTAATAGAAAATTAGTGATTGCCGGTGACTTTAATGAAGATCTAAATAAAAGAACAGCAGGATCCCTAGAAATTAACAAACTGCTGAGGGATTTTGACCTTTTTGATAGTTTCTGTCGTAAAGGGCCTGCAGCAGTAGGGTTGATTCCCCCAGTTACCTGGAGGAATGCAGCAGGGGCCGCCAAAAGATTGGATTACGTGTTCTTGTCTCGAGGGTTGGTGATTGCTAAAGCCTCGGTCGTACCCTTTTACTTTTCAGATCACGAATTGCTGGTGGTGGAGGTGGAAGGTGTGGGGGTCAAGTTTGGTCCAGGTTACTGGAAATTAAACACAGCCGTGCTGAGTGAGGACGGTTATAAGGAGCTAATCAGAGACAAATGGTCCTTTTGGCTAGGACAGAAACAAGAGTGGCCGTCATTAATTCAATGGTGGGAGTATGTTAAGTGGCAGGTGAAGGAAATCTCAATCCGGTATTGTAAGCGCCGAAACCAAAGAAAGAACTTTGAAGTGAGAAGGCTTCAAAAAGAGTTAGAAAACATGTATGAGGAGACAAACAAAGGTGTAGATTTTAATTTCTCGAAGGCCCAGGAGCTGAAGGCGCGACTTAGAGAACTTTACCTTAGACAACCCAGAGAGCTTTTAATCAGAGCTGGCATCGGTTTTCTGGATGGACAAGAAGAGGTCTCAGGTTTGCTTTTTAAATCAGTCAAAGCCAAGCGGGTTAAAAGAGCATTCGGGAGTTTGTTTACTGCAGAGGGGGAGGTGGTAAGTACTCCGCATGGAATGTTGGATGAAGCCGTAAAATATTTTACTACTTACTTCAATAAGAGGGAGGGGGAGTCTGTAAAGGGGGTTGGTGGTTTGGAGCACATTGAGAAGAAGGTCAGTGCTGAGGAAAACAGGGCTCTAGTGACACGCATTGAGCTAGCCGAAGTTGAGGGGGCGACTCGGAGAATGAAAACTGGGAAAGTTCCGGGGGTTGACGGCATCCCGGTAGAATTTTACCTGACTTTCTGGGATTTGATAGGTTCATCATTGCTCGAAGTCTTTCAAGCAATTCTAGATGGTGGAGCTTTGGGAGACACAATGGCACAGGGAGTTTTGTCTCTGTTATTTAAGAAAGGTGATCCTAAGAGGCTAGAAAATTGGAGGCCTATCCAATTATTGTGTGTCGAATATAAAATCCTGGCAAAAATTTTGTGTGATAGGATAAGGAAAGTCCTGCCATCAGTAATACAGCCGGATCAGACCTGTGGCGTGGCGGGTAGGTCCCTACACTGGAACCTTGGCCTGCTCAGAGATACCATTGCTTGGGCAGAAGACAGACATCAGTGTCTGTTGATAGCCAGTCTTGACCAAGAGAAGGCATTTGATAGGGTGGATCATCAATGCTTGTGGGAAGTGTTAGATCGTTATGGTGTCAGCGGTAGTTTCATCTCTTGGCTGAAGGCCCTGTATGGAGGTGCTTCCACCAGAGTCAACATAAATGGTTTTATGAGTGAACCCTTTGATGTAAGCAAGGGCGTCAGACAAGGCTGTCCTTTGTCTCCAATTTTATATGTAGTCTACATAGAGCCACTATTGGAGTTGATAAGACGAGATAGAAGGGTTGAGGGCATAGTGATCCCGGGAAGCGGAGGCCTCCAAACTAAAGTGTTGGCCTACGCGGATGACGTTGTCTTAACTTTGAGCTCAGATAGAAGCCTTTTAGTCGCACTGGAGCTGATAGAAGTCTTTAACCAATGCACAGGTGCAAGATTGAACAGAAATAAGAGCAGTGTGCAGTATTTCGGCCCTTGGAGTAACAGGGATGAGGTGGTAGGAGGTCTGTCTCTGGAAATGGATTCTTTGAAAATACTGGGAGTGCAGTTTGACAGGGAAGGGACTGGAAGAAGGAATTGGGAGACTCGTTTATCCCAGGTGAATAGCAAACTTGGCCTGTGGAAAAAAAGATCACTGTCCTATTCAGGGAAGGTTTTGGTACTGAAAGGTGACATTTTACCAAGTCTTGTGCACATTGCAAAGGTCTTTCCTATGCCTGCTTGTTTTAGACGCTCCTTAACTAAGATGGTGTTTGATTTTGTATGGGGGGGTGGTTATGAGTATGTGAAGCGTCTAGATATGTACAGGGACATTAGTGAGGGAGGTAGAGAAGTCCCAGATCTACCCATTAAACTAGATGCCATATTTGTGGCTGACCTTTGTAAAGCGGTAGATGACAAGATCTCATATAAACATCAGTTCTTTGTCCGGCTTTGGTTTGCCTGGGTCGTCAGGCCTTCAGAAGTGTGGAGGAACGACGTTCCCAAGGCTGAAATTCTACCGTGGTTCTACGAACATGCGGCTGCATGGCTAAGGAAATACGCAAAAGATGCGGACAGGTCAGTGATTGTCTCCCACAGGCTCTTATATAAGACAGCTAAGAGCAATGAAAAGGGAACAAATGTGGTGGTTCCGACTGATGTCTGGAAAAGGGTGCAACCTAAGAGCCTGGATAACAGGCTCAAAGACTTAAATTGGATGTGTGTTTGGGGACGTCTGCCAGTAAGGGAGGTAATGCACAGACATAAGCTGGCTCGTTCAGCGACTTGCCCAAGACCGCAATGTGCAGAGGTGGAGTCTATCACTCATGTGTTCTGGGGTTGCAGAATTGCAAAAGCAGTGTGGGGGCAGATGTCGGATCTTTTTAATAAACTGGAACCGGGGTTTGTTCTATCTGGGGATAAAATCTTGAGACGGTGGGGCAGGTCTTCAAGATCTGTGAGACACGACCTTGTAATCTGGTTTTTAATCAGTATGGTAAAATTTGTGTTATGGGGATCGAGAAACAATTTGGTCAAGCATGGCCATGTGGAAGGGGCTGGGGCAATATGTGGGAGGGTTCGTTTTGAGCTGCAGAAGATGTTGTCAGTAGAAGTGCGTAGGTGGGGTTTTCACGCAGCAAAAGAAAAATGGAAACCGCTGCTGGATTAATGGAATAAGTTTTGCCGTTTGTGGATTGTGATTTATGTTCTGTGATTTTGTCTTGTATTGTCATAATAAATGTAAAAAAAAAAAAAAATCTGTTCTTATCAGTTTAATATCTGATACGTCCCCCATCGGGGGACCACATATTAAACGGATTTTTGGAACAGGGAGCTGGATCAGGAGCTTGCTCCGTCCTCTCCACGCATCGGCCCGGTATTGCAGCGCCTCCGGGAACGGTGCACTACCTTCTCTCAGCGGTGAAAAGACAGACGTAGCTAGCAAGCAAGCGAGGTGGACCGGAGCTCCTTCCTCTCCGGTCTCGTCTCTCGTCCATCTGTGTGTCTCTGTGTCTCTCTCTCTCCCCCTCCCCGTTCCCGTGCTCCCTCCGTGCACTTTCCCGCGCCTCGACTCTCTCGGCAAGCAGGCCGGCCCCCTTTTCGGCTCCCGTGCGTTTTCCCTCCAAAAAACTTAGTTTTTTCCTCCTTTTTCCAGAGAGGCAGGCGTGGCTTGTGTGTGTGTGTGTGTGTGTGTGTGTGTGTGTGTGTGTGTGTGTGTGTGTGTGTCCCCGTCCTTGCAGGCGGGCCCCTTTCGACAGCCGGCCGTTTTCCCTCCAAAAAACTTAGTATATACACCTTTTCTTTCTTTTTTTCGGCAGGCAGGCAGGTGTGTGTGTGTCCCCGTCCCTCCCGAGAGAGCGCTGCCCCTTGCCTCTGCCCGCAGGTGCCGACGGTCCGCTTTCGCTTGCAGCTCACTCGGCACGGCTGCTGCTGGTGGGAGGGGCCTAAGCTAAGGAGGCCGGCCGGCTGGCGCCCCCCGCGGCTGCGGTCGTTGTCGGGCCGTTGACAGGAGATCAAAGAGCAGGGCCCCCGCCCGGGACTGGCGGGCAGGCAGGCGAGCAAGCAGGCAGGCAAGAGAGGGGGAGAGCGGAGTCCGGGCGGCCGGCAGCCGCGTGCGGACCGGGCTCCAGAGGCGTCGGCCTGCGCCGCTGCGCGCCAGCCGGACGCCCGCGCGCCCGCCCAAGGCCGGCGTCGGGCATCGCTTCTCGGCCTTTTGGCTGCGATCCTTAGTACGTGGCAGGCCCGCGGCTGAGGTAACACCAAAAGACCGGGGAGAGAAGACCGGAGAGGACACCGCCTGGAGGAGACTACGCTGCTGGATTTGCCGGATTTGGACTTTGGATTGGCTTGGACTGCGCTTCGGATTTTCGTTTCCTGGATTGGACGCTTGGACACCAGAAGACTTCGGTTTTGGTGAGAAGGCTGCTTCGGCAGCCGCAAAGGCTGCGGAACGATGGCTGCGGATCCCGGGGCGGCGAGGACGGCTGAGGAGGGTCCCAAGATCCGGAAGACCATCCGCTTCATCTGGAAGCTGGATGGAGAGATGCCGGGGAGGGACGTCTTCGAAGAGGAGATCCTTTTTGGGATCCTGGGTTTGGACGTGGCGGATATCAAGTGCTTGCAGGGGAATCGGGCGCAGCGCTATATGGATCTCTCGTTCGTGGAGGAGAAAGGACATCGCGGCGCTTCCGAGAAGATCATGAAGGCTAAGGAAAGTGGCAGGCTGGAGAATTACGTGTGTCTGGGGCTCCAGAGCAACAATGAAAGGTCAGTGATTCTGCACATGTTTGACCCCTTTGTTCCCGATAGTGACGTCACGACCTTCCTCCGTCGTTACGTCGACGTGTTGGACCCCCCTCGTATCATCATGGACCCTTACAAGGTCTGGACCGGGAAGAGGCAGTATCACGTTGAGCTGAGGCCAGACGACAGAAGTAAGGATGGTTTCGCCCACCCGCCTGCCACTTTCGCCATTGGTCCAGGTAGGGGGTACTTGTTCTACGGGAATCAGCCGCCGTTCTGTCGGAAGTGTCGGGAGTCCGGGCACCGGGAGGCCGAGTGTAACGCGGCGGAGTGTGGGAAGTGCCACCGGCGGGGTCATCAGGCCCGGAACTGCCCCGTTAAAGAGTGTTCCTTGTGTGGCAACACTGGCCATTTGTATCGCAACTGCCTCCTTAGGAACGCCGAGTATGCCAGAGCTGTCCATGACGGATCCGGCCTGGCGGTGGGAGAAACGGAGTCGGACGGCAGTGAGGCTGGGGACACCGAGGACGAACATCAGGATGGTGGTGGAGCGGTCCCTGGGGGAGCCGGGAAGGATGCCGGATGGACGGTGGTGGTGCGGCCGAGACGGAAAGGGAAGGGGAAGGGGAGGCAGCATGAGGAGGACGGCGACGATCCGCAGGAGGGACCATCTCGGGTCGAAGACGGGGTGGTCGGGAGCTGGGCGGATGTGGTGAAGGCCCCCCCCCCCGCCCGAGCAGACGCAGGACCAACCGCAGCACGGGGGGCAGGTGAGGAGGAGGAGGAGATGCACCACATGCCTGTGTTGAGGAAGAAGCCTAGGAAGCGGTCGCAGGCTGGCAAGGGACAGATGGAGACGGGCGACAAGAAGAAGAAGACATCCAGGGAGTACTACGGGGAGGCGGAGCTCGTCCCGGAGACGGTAGCAGCTCTGGTGACGGCGCCAGAGCAGGAGGTGATGGCAGACCGGGAGGTGATGGCAGACCAGGAGGAGATGGAGGAGGGGGCAGCGCCAGCGTCAACGCAGGACGGCCAGGAGCTGGGGGACACCGCAGGCTCCCTCCCCCCTGGGCAGGGAGACAGAGTCATGGCACGGGGCCCCTTCTCTGTGGCGCAGTGCCTTTCAGGTGAGGGGAGCCCTGTGGTGACGTGCCAGGTCGACACCCCGGACCGCGAGTACTCGCGCCGGCCTGACCCTGACCCGGGCTCCAGCCCCAACCCCTCTCCCGACCCCCCTCCCCCCGACCCCGACCCCGACCCCCACCCTGACCGGGGCCCCGACCCCGGCCTCGGTCCCAGCCCCGGATTTGTTCTCGATCCCGGGCCCGACCCCGTCTCTGACATGGAGGTGGGCGTGAGCCCAGTCCCTTCGGTCACCTACATCGAGGGGACAGACACCGACAGTTCGGTCAGTGCAGCAGGGGCAGAGCATCCACTCAGCTCTAGCTCCAGCGACGGTATGGAGAGTGACAGCCCCCCGGAGCAGCCATGACCTTCACAGTGGCCACGGCTAATGTGAGGGGTCTGCGGAACCGGGAGAAACGAGCTGGAGTTTTCCGATATTTGTCCCAAAGGCTTTTGGATATTTGCTTTTTGCAGGAGACCCATCTGAAAGACCACGACGATGTGCTCGCTTACCAGAAGGAGTGGACAAAGGGGCCCTCGTGGTGGAGCGTTGGGGGGGTGAACTCCTCTGGCGTGGGCATCCTGTGTGGTTCCCCAGGGTTTGCGGCACAGGTGGTCAGCTCTGTGGTCCCCGGGCGCCTGCTGGTGGTCGACGGGACCCGGCACGGGGTGCGGACCCGGCTGATCGGTGTGTATGTCCCGGCGGACCGGCGGCAGCAGGGCTCCTTCCTGAAAGATCTGGAGCCCCTGCTGTACACAAACAGAGAGCTGATCATCGGCGGGGATTTTAACATCGACCTGGGGGACTCACAAGGTGAGGGTGCCCATGGGTTACGGTCTCTGATTGCAGATTTTGGCCTGCGGGACGGATTTCAGAATGTCGCACATCACACCTGGGACAACGGAAGGGGGACCTTCAGGCGGCTGGATTATGTCTTCACTTCGGCGAACTGGACGACCCTAAGCAGGCAAGCGACCCCTACTTGGTTTTCCGACCATCACATGCTGACGGCTTCCTTTGGTGTTGAGGACCCTCGTTTCCAGGCCGGATACTGGAAGCTGAACAGGCAAGTCCTGCAGGAGGCGAGATACCAGAGGAAGATCGCTACAGTGCTGAGGGCATGTGCGGAGAGGAGGGACGCCTTCAGTTCGGCGGTGCACTGGTGGGAGTCCTGTAAGCGCACCATCGCGGTGGTGACGAAGAAGTACTGCAGGATCCGCCGCAGCTTGGAGGACCGCCAGTGCACCAAGCTCCAGGAGGAGCTCGAGGCACTGTATGCGCAGCTGAACCAAGGGGGCGCTTACGAGGGGGAGAAGATCGCCCACATCAAGAGCCTGCTTAGGGGTAAGTGGCTGCAGTGGGCTAAGGACTTTCTTTTCAGGCTCCGTGGAGTCTGGAGGGAGAATGACGAAAGCTGCTCGTCCCAGTTCTTCGGCGCCGTGAGGAGGCAACAAGAGCGAGGCTTCTTTGACGGCGTTCGGAGGACGGACGGGTCTGTAGCCACTTCCATACCCGGGATGTTGGAGTGTGCCACAGAATATTACAGCACCCTGTTTGCTGAGAAGGAGACCGACGCCGGTATCAGGAGCAGGCTCCTGGACGGAGTGGAGCCGGCGGTAGACGACCCCGCTGCTCTGGGCGGGGCAGTGTCAGGGGCAGAGATCCGATCTGCCCTGATGGGGATGAAGAAGGGCACTGTCCCTGGCATAGACGGTCTACCGACCGAGTTTTACCTCACCTTTTTTGACCAGCTGGAGCCGCTCTTGGTGCAGGTATTCAACGAGGTGCTGGATCGTGATGGGCTCGGTGCCACCATGAAGATCGGTGTCATCTCCCTCGTCCATAAGGGAGGTGACAAGGCAGACCTGGGGAATTGGCGGCCAATCCAGCTCCTGTGCACTGACTATAAGATCTTGGCCAGGGTGCTGGGCGGCCGCCTGAGAACAGTGATGCCGGCCTTGGTGCAGGCTGACCAGACGTGTGGTGTGGCAGGCCGCAAGATCAGCTGGACCCTGCAGCTGATCCGCGACGTCATCGCGTGGGTGGAAGATAGAGGCCTGCCGCTCCTGCTGGTGAGCCTCGACCAGACCAAGGCCTTTGACCGGGTCCATCACGAGATTCTGTGGGCACTCCTGAAGAGGAAGGGTCTGCCGGACGGGTTTGTCAGGTGGGTCCGGACCTTGTACAACGGGGTGGCATCCCGGGTATGCGTCAACGGAGCGTTGGGCGGGCATATTCCAGTGCGGTGTGGTGTGCGACAGGGCTGTCCTCTCTCGCCCCTGCTGTATGTGCTTTTCCTAGAGATCCTCCTGGACCAGCTCAGGAGGGATCCGGGAGTGGATGGGATCCTGGTGCCAGGTGGAGGAGGGCAGATGGCGAAGATCGCGGCATATGCAGACGACGTCACGCTCTTCCTGGGCTCTGAAGGCGGCCTGGGGAGGGCGCTCAGCATTGTCGAGGATTTCTCAAGAGGTACCGGCGCCCGACTGAACAGGGCCAAGAGCTTAGTGAAGGTCTTCGGGACCTGGCCGAGCGAGCCGCGGGACTTTGGCGGTCTGTCACGGACGACTGGGCCGCTGAAGATCCTGGGGGTGAGCTTTCACTCCACAGATCCTGGAGGTGTCAACTGGGAGGCCGGGTTCCGGAAAGTCAACCGGAAGCTAGGCCTGTGGCAGCAACGATCGCTAACCTGGATCGGGAAGGCGCTGGTACTGAAGGCGGAAGTCCTGCCTCTGCTTCTCCACCTGGCGGTAGTGTACCCCCTGCCGGTCCGGAAGCGGAGAGATCTGGTGAGGAGCATCTTTAACTTCGTCTGGGGTCACACCTACGAACGGGTGAAGAGGTGTGATATGTACAGACCCCTGGCCGATGGGGGTCGGGGGATCTTGGACTTCCCGGCGAAGTTGGACTGCGCCTTCATAGCGAGCCTGTGCACGGTCCTGCACGACAACCCGGCCCACCTGTGCAGCCGGTTTGTCAGTCTCTGGCTGGCGGCGAGCATGCGGCACCTGACGGTCTGGACCAACACGACCCCCAAAGCAGAGCGGCTCCCGCTGCACTACCGCCACGCAGTGCGGTGGCTGCGGGCACACCCGGGGATCAAGGAAGGGACGAACTGTTTGAATCACAGGACCATGTACAGGATGGTGAAGGCGGAAGAACGGCCGGCGATCCCGGGTGTGTCCCGGATCATCTGGCAGCGGGTCCAGCCGGGGGGGCTGGATAACAAGCTGAAGGACCTGAACTGGCTCTGCGTGTGGGGTCGGCTGACGGTCAGGGCCGTCATGCATGCGCACGGGCTCTCCAGACAGAGCCTGTGCCCGCGACACGGCTGCGCGGGCGAAGAGACGGTGGGTCACGTCTTCTGGGAGTGTGCCTTCGCCCAGAGGGTGTGGAGATCGTGCGGGACCCTCTTTGCACAGGTAAGCCCCGATTCCCCCATCACGCAAGCGTCCGTCCTGAGAGGGATCGCCGGCATCCGGGGCCGGAACCGGAAATTCCTGCTGTGGCTACTGGTCAGCCTGGTCAAGGCCTTCATCTGGGATGCCCGGACAGACCTGGTGAAGCACGGCGTGGAGAAGCCTGCTTTTGGGATCCTGCGGAGGGTGAAGGAGGAGGTGGCCAGGAGGGTCCAGTGGGACATTCATAGATGGGGGTTTGCTGCAGCAAAAGAGCGCTGGAAGGATTTGTGCACGGGACATTAGGGGGGTGTTGGTGTGGGACTGTTTTATGATTTGTTAACGGACTTTTTTCTAATAAAAAATATAAAAAAAAATCTGTTCTTATCAGTTTAATATCTGATACGTCCCCCATCGGGGGACCACATATTAAACGGATTTTTGGAACAGGGAGCTGGATCAGGAGCTTGCTCCGTCCTCTCCACGCATCGGCCCGGTATTGCAGCGCCTCCGGGAACGGTGCACTACCTTCTCTCAGCGGTGAAAAGACAGACGTAGCTAGCAAGCAAGCGAGGTGGACCGGAGCTCCTTCCTCTCCGGTCTCGTCTCTCGTCCATCTGTGTGTCTCTGTGTCTCTCTCTCTCCCCCTCCCCGTTCCCGTGCTCCCTCCGTGCACTTTCCCGCGCCTCGACTCTCTCGGCAAGCAGGCCGGCCCCCTTTTCGGCTCCCGTGCGTTTTCCCTCCAAAAAACTTAGTTTTTTCCTCCTTTTTCCAGGGAGGCAGGCGTGGCTTGTGTGTGTGTGTGTGTGTGTGTGTGTGTGTGTGTGTGTGTGTGTGTGTGTGTGTGTCCCCGTCCTTGCAGGCGGGCCCCTTTCGACAGCCGGCCGTTTTCCCTCCAAAAAACTTAGTATATACACCTTTTCTTTCTTTTTTTCGGCAGGCAGGCAGGTGTGTGTGTGTCCCCGTCCCTCCCGAGAGAGCGCTGCCCCTTGCCTCTGCCCGCAGGTGCCGACGGTCCGCTTTCGCTTGCAGCTCACTCGGCACGGCTGCTGCTGGTGGGAGGGGCCTAAGCTAAGGAGGCCGGCCGGCTGGCGCCCCCCGCGGCTGCGGTCGTTGTCGGGCCGTTGACAGGAGATCAAAGAGCAGGGCCCCCGCCCGGGACTGGCGGGCAGGCAGGCGAGCAAGCAGGCAGGCAAGAGAGGGGGAGAGCGGAGTCCGGGCGGCCGGCAGCCGCGTGCGGACCGGGCTCCAGAGGCGTCGGCCTGCGCCGCTGCGCGCCAGCCGGACGCCCGCGCGCCCGCCCAAGGCCGGCGTCGGGCATCGCTTCTCGGCCTTTTGGCTAAGATCAAGTGTAGTATCTGTTCTTATCAGTTTAATATCTGATACGTCCCCCATCGGGGGACCACATATTAAACGGATTTTTGGAACAGGGAGCTGGATCAGGAGCTTGCTCCGTCCTCTCCACGCATCGGCCCGGTATTGCAGCGCCTCCGGGAACGGTGCACTACCTTCTCTCAGCGGTGAAAAGACAGACGTAGCTAGCAAGCAAGCGAGGTGGACCGGAGCTCCTTCCTCTCCGGTCTCGTCTCTCGTCCATCTGTGTGTCTCTGTGTCTCTCTCTCTCCCCCTCCCCGTTCCCGTGCTCCCTCCGTGCACTTTCCCGCGCCTCGACTCTCTCGGCAAGCAGGCCGGCCCCCTTTTCGGCTCCCGTGCGTTTTCCCTCCAAAAAACTTAGTTTTTTCCTCCTTTTTCCAGGGAGGCAGGCGTGGCTTGTGTGTGTGTGTGTGTGTGTGTGTGTGTGTGTGTGTGTGTGTGTGTGTGTGGTGTGTCCCCGTCCTTGCAGGCGGGCCCCTTTCGACAGCCGGCCGTTTTCCCTCCAAAAAACTTAGTATATACACCTTTTCTTTCTTTTTTTCGGCAGGCAGGCAGGTGTGTGTGTGTCCCCGTCCCTCCCGAGAGAGCGCTGCCCCTTGCCTCTGCCCGCAGGTGCCGACGGTCCGCTTTCGCTTGCAGCTCACTCGGCACGGCTGCTGCTGGTGGGAGGGGCCTAAGCTAAGGAGGCCGGCCGGCTGGCGCCCCCCGCGGCTGCGGTCGTTGTCGGGCCGTTGACAGGAGATCAAAGAGCAGGGCCCCCGCCCGGGACTGGCGGGCAGGCAGGCGAGCAAGCAGGCAGGCAAGAGAGGGGGAGAGCGGAGTCCGGGCGGCCGGCAGCCGCGTGCGGACCGGGCTCCAGAGGCGTCGGCCTGCGCCGCTGCGCGCCAGCCGGACGCCCGCGCGCCCGCCCAAGGCCGGCGTCGGGCATCGCTTCTCGGCCTTTTGGCTAAGATCAAGTGTAGTATCTGTTCTTATCAGTTTAATATCTGATACGTCCCCCATCGGGGGACCACATATTAAACGGATTTTTGGAACAGGGAGCTGGATCAGGAGCTTGCTCCGTCCTCTCCACGCATCGGCCCGGTATTGCAGCGCCTCCGGGAACGGTGCACTACCTTCTCTCAGCGGTGAAAAGACAGACGTAGCTAGCAAGCAAGCGAGGTGGACCGGAGCTCCTTCCTCTCCGGTCTCGTCTCTCGTCCATCTGTGTGTCTCTGTGTCTCTCTCTCTCCCCCTCCCCGTTCCCGTGCTCCCTCCGTGCACTTTCCCGCGCCTCGACTCTCTCGGCAAGCAGGCCGGCCCCCTTTTCGGCTCCCGTGCGTTTTCCCTCCAAAAAACTTAGTTTTTTCCTCCTTTTTCCAGAGAGGCAGGCGTGGCTTGTGTGTGTGTGTGTGTGTGTGTGTGTGTGTGTGTGTGTGTGTGTGTGTGTGTGTGTCCCCGTCCTTGCAGGCGGGCCCCTTTCGACAGCCGGCCGTTTTCCCTCCAAAAAACTTAGTATATACACCTTTTCTTTCTTTTTTTCGGCAGGCAGGCAGGTGTGTGTGTGTCCCCGTCCCTCCCGAGAGAGCGCTGCCCCTTGCCTCTGCCCGCAGGTGCCGACGGTCCGCTTTCGCTTGCAGCTCACTCGGCACGGCTGCTGCTGGTGGGAGGGGCCTAAGCTAAGGAGGCCGGCCGGCTGGCGCCCCCCGCGGCTGCGGTCGTTGTCGGGCCGTTGACAGGAGATCAAAGAGCAGGGCCCCCGCCCGGGACTGGCGGGCAGGCAGGCGAGCAAGCAGGCAGGCAAGAGAGGGGGAGAGCGGAGTCCGGGCGGCCGGCAGCCGCGTGCGGACCGGGCTCCAGAGGCGTCGGCCTGCGCCGCTGCGCGCCAGCCGGACGCCCGCGCGCCCGCCCAAGGCCGGCGTCGGGCATCGCTTCTCGGCCTTTTGGCTAAGATCAAGTGTAGTATCTGTTCTTATCAGTTTAATATCTGATACGTCCCCCATCGGGGGACCACATATTAAACGGATTTTTGGAACAGGGAGCTGGATCAGGAGCTTGCTCCGTCCTCTCCACGCATCGGCCCGGTATTGCAGCGCCTCCGGGAACGGTGCACTACCTTCTCTCAGCGGTGAAAAGACAGACGTAGCTAGCAAGCAAGCGAGGTGGACCGGAGCTCCTTCCTCTCCGGTCTCGTCTCTCGTCCATCTGTGTGTCTCTGTGTCTCTCTCTCTCCCCCTCCCCGTTCCCGTGCTCCCTCCGTGCACTTTCCCGCGCCTCGACTCTCTCGGCAAGCAGGCCGGCCCCCTTTTCGGCTCCCGTGCGTTTTCCCTCCAAAAAACTTAGTTTTTTCCTCCTTTTTCCAGGGAGGCAGGCGTGGCTTGTGTGTGTGTGTGTGTGTGTGTGTGTGTGTGTGTGTGTGTGTGTGTGTGTGTGTGTCCCCGTCCTTGCAGGCGGGCCCCTTTCGACAGCCGGCCGTTTTCCCTCCAAAAAACTTAGTATATACACCTTTTCTTTCTTTTTTTCGGCAGGCAGGCAGGTGTGTGTGTGTCCCCGTCCCTCCCGAGAGAGCGCTGCCCCTTGCCTCTGCCCGCAGGTGCCGACGGTCCGCTTTCGCTTGCAGCTCACTCGGCACGGCTGCTGCTGGTGGGAGGGGCCTAAGCTAAGGAGGCCGGCCGGCTGGCGCCCCCCGCGGCTGCGGTCGTTGTCGGGCCGTTGACAGGAGATCAAAGAGCAGGGCCCCCGCCCGGGACTGGCGGGCAGGCAGGCGAGCAAGCAGGCAGGCAAGAGAGGGGGAGAGCGGAGTCCGGGCGGCCGGCAGCCGCGTGCGGACCGGGCTCCAGAGGCGTCGGCCTGCGCCGCTGCGCGCCAGCCGGACGCCCGCGCGCCCGCCCAAGGCCGGCGTCGGGCATCGCTTCTCGGCCTTTTGGCTAAGATCAAGTGTAGTATCTGTTCTTATCAGTTTAATATCTGATACGTCCCCCATCGGGGGACCACATATTAAACGGATTTTTGGAACAGGGAGCTGGATCAGGAGCTTGCTCCGTCCTCTCCACGCATCGGCCCGGTATTGCAGCGCCTCCGGGAACGGTGCACTACCTTCTCTCAGCGGTGAAAAGACAGACGTAGCTAGCAAGCAAGCGAGGTGGACCGGAGCTCCTTCCTCTCCGGTCTCGTCTCTCGTCCATCTGTGTGTCTCTGTGTCTCTCTCTCTCCCCCTCCCCGTTCCCGTGCTCCCTCCGTGCACTTTCCCGCGCCTCGACTCTCTCGGCAAGCAGGCCGGCCCCCTTTTCGGCTCCCGTGCGTTTTCCCTCCAAAAAACTTAGTTTTTTCCTCCTTTTTCCAGGGAGGCAGGCGTGGCTTGTGTGTGTGTGTGTGTGTGTGTGTGTGTGTGTGTGTGTGTGTGTGTGTGTGTCCCCGTCCTTGCAGGCGGGCCCCTTTCGACAGCCGGCCGTTTTCCCTCCAAAAAACTTAGTATATACACCTTTTCTTTCTTTTTTTCGGCAGGCAGGCAGGTGTGTGTGTGTCCCCGTCCCTCCCGAGAGAGCGCTGCCCCTTGCCTCTGCCCGCAGGTGCCGACGGTCCGCTTTCGCTTGCAGCTCACTCGGCACGGCTGCTGCTGGTGGGAGGGGCCTAAGCTAAGGAGGCCGGCCGGCTGGCGCCCCCCGCGGCTGCGGTCGTTGTCGGGCCGTTGACAGGAGATCAAAGAGCAGGGCCCCCGCCCGGGACTGGCGGGCAGGCAGGCGAGCAAGCAGGCAGGCAAGAGAGGGGGAGAGCGGAGTCCGGGCGGCCGGCAGCCGCGTGCGGACCGGGCTCCAGAGGCGTCGGCCTGCGCCGCTGCGCGCCAGCCGGACGCCCGCGCGCCCGCCCAAGGCCGGCGTCGGGCATCGCTTCTCGGCCTTTTGGCTAAGATCAAGTGTAGTATCTGTTCTTATCAGTTTAATATCTGATACGTCCCCCATCGGGGGACCACATATTAAACGGATTTTTGGAACAGGGAGCTGGATCAGGAGCTTGCTCCGTCCTCTCCACGCATCGGCCCGGTATTGCAGCGCCTCCGGGAACGGTGCACTACCTTCTCTCAGCGGTGAAAAGACAGACGTAGCTAGCAAGCAAGCGAGGTGGACCGGAGCTCCTTCCTCTCCGGTCTCGTCTCTCGTCCATCTGTGTGTCTCTGTGTCTCTCTCTCTCCCCCTCCCCGTTCCCGTGCTCCCTCCGTGCACTTTCCCGCGCCTCGACTCTCTCGGCAAGCAGGCCGGCCCCCTTTTCGGCTCCCGTGCGTTTTCCCTCCAAAAAACTTAGTTTTTTCCTCCTTTTTCCAGGGAGGCAGGCGTGGCTTGTGTGTGTGTGTGTGTGTGTGTGTGTGTGTGTGTGTGTGTGTGTGTGTCCCCGTCCTTGCAGGCGGGCCCCTTTCGACAGCCGGCCGTTTTCCCTCCAAAAAACTTAGTATATACACCTTTTCTTTCTTTTTTTCGGCAGGCAGGCAGGTGTGTGTGTGTCCCCGTCCCTCCCGAGAGAGCGCTGCCCCTTGCCTCTGCCCGCAGGTGCCGACGGTCCGCTTTCGCTTGCAGCTCACTCGGCACGGCTGCTGCTGGTGGGAGGGGCCTAAGCTAAGGAGGCCGGCCGGCTGGCGCCCCCCGCGGCTGCGGTCGTTGTCGGGCCGTTGACAGGAGATCAAAGAGCAGGGCCCCCGCCCGGGACTGGCGGGCAGGCAGGCGAGCAAGCAGGCAGGCAAGAGAGGGGGAGAGCGGAGTCCGGGCGGCCGGCAGCCGCGTGCGGACCGGGCTCCAGAGGCGTCGGCCTGCGCCGCTGCGCGCCAGCCGGACGCCCGCGCGCCCGCCCAAGGCCGGCGTCGGGCATCGCTTCTCGGCCTTTTGGCTAAGATCAAGTGTAGTATCTGTTCTTATCAGTTTAATATCTGATACGTCCCCCATCGGGGGACCACATATTAAACGGATTTTTGGAACAGGGAGCTGGATCAGGAGCTTGCTCCGTCCTCTCCACGCATCGGCCCGGTATTGCAGCGCCTCCGGGAACGGTGCACTACCTTCTCTCAGCGGTGAAAAGACAGACGTAGCTAGCAAGCAAGCGAGGTGGACCGGAGCTCCTTCCTCTCCGGTCTCGTCTCTCGTCCATCTGTGTGTCTCTGTGTCTCTCTCTCTCCCCCTCCCCGTTCCCGTGCTCCCTCCGTGCACTTTCCCGCGCCTCGACTCTCTCGGCAAGCAGGCCGGCCCCCTTTTCGGCTCCCGTGCGTTTTCCCTCCAAAAAACTTAGTTTTTTCCTCCTTTTTCCAGGGAGGCAGGCGTGGCTTGTGTGTGTGTGTGTGTGTGTGTGTGTGTGTGTGTGTGTGTGTGTGTGTCCCCGTCCTTGCAGGCGGGCCCCTTTCGACAGCCGGCCGTTTTCCCTCCAAAAAACTTAGTATATACACCTTTTCTTTCTTTTTTTCGGCAGGCAGGCAGGTGTGTGTGTGTCCCCGTCCCTCCCGAGAGAGCGCTGCCCCTTGCCTCTGCCCGCAGGTGCCGACGGTCCGCTTTCGCTTGCAGCTCACTCGGCACGGCTGCTGCTGGTGGGAGGGGCCTAAGCTAAGGAGGCCGGCCGGCTGGCGCCCCCCGCGGCTGCGGTCGTTGTCGGGCCGTTGACAGGAGATCAAAGAGCAGGGCCCCCGCCCGGGACTGGCGGGCAGGCAGGCGAGCAAGCAGGCAGGCAAGAGAGGGGGAGAGCGGAGTCCGGGCGGCCGGCAGCCGCGTGCGGACCGGGCTCCAGAGGCGTCGGCCTGCGCCGCTGCGCGCCAGCCGGACGCCCGCGCGCCCGCCCAAGGCCGGCGTCGGGCATCGCTTCTCGGCCTTTTGGCTAAGATCAAGTGTAGTATCTGTTCTTATCAGTTTAATATCTGATACGTCCCCCATCGGGGGACCACATATTAAACGGATTTTTGGAACAGGGAGCTGGATCAGGAGCTTGCTCCGTCCTCTCCACGCATCGGCCCGGTATTGCAGCGCCTCCGGGAACGGTGCACTACCTTCTCTCAGCGGTGAAAAGACAGACGTAGCTAGCAAGCAAGCGAGGTGGACCGGAGCTCCTTCCTCTCCGGTCTCGTCTCTCGTCCATCTGTGTGTCTCTGTGTCTCTCTCTCTCCCCCTCCCCGTTCCCGTGCTCCCTCCGTGCACTTTCCCGCGCCTCGACTCTCTCGGCAAGCAGGCCGGCCCCCTTTTCGGCTCCCGTGCGTTTTCCCTCCAAAAAACTTAGTTTTTTCCTCCTTTTTCCAGAGAGGCAGGCGTGGCTTGTGTGTGTGTGTGTGTGTGTGTGTGTGTGTGTGTGTGTGTGTGTGTGTGTGTGTCCCCGTCCTTGCAGGCGGGCCCCTTTCGACAGCCGGCCGTTTTCCCTCCAAAAAACTTAGTATATACACCTTTTCTTTCTTTTTTTCGGCAGGCAGGCAGGTGTGTGTGTGTCCCCGTCCCTCCCGAGAGAGCGCTGCCCCTTGCCTCTGCCCGCAGGTGCCGACGGTCCGCTTTCGCTTGCAGCTCACTCGGCACGGCTGCTGCTGGTGGGAGGGGCCTAAGCTAAGGAGGCCGGCCGGCTGGCGCCCCCCGCGGCTGCGGTCGTTGTCGGGCCGTTGACAGGAGATCAAAGAGCAGGGCCCCCGCCCGGGACTGGCGGGCAGGCAGGCGAGCAAGCAGGCAGGCAAGAGAGGGGGAGAGCGGAGTCCGGGCGGCCGGCAGCCGCGTGCGGACCGGGCTCCAGAGGCGTCGGCCTGCGCCGCTGCGCGCCAGCCGGACGCCCGCGCGCCCGCCCAAGGCCGGCGTCGGGCATCGCTTCTCGGCCTTTTGGCTAAGATCAAGTGTAGTATCTGTTCTTATCAGTTTAATATCTGATACGTCCCCCATCGGGGGACCACATATTAAACGGATTTTTGGAACAGGGAGCTGGATCAGGAGCTTGCTCCGTCCTCTCCACGCATCGGCCCGGTATTGCAGCGCCTCCGGGAACGGTGCACTACCTTCTCTCAGCGGTGAAAAGACAGACGTAGCTAGCAAGCAAGCGAGGTGGACCGGAGCTCCTTCCTCTCCGGTCTCGTCTCTCGTCCATCTGTGTGTCTCTGTGTCTCTCTCTCTCCCCCTCCCCGTTCCCGTGCTCCCTCCGTGCACTTTCCCGCGCCTCGACTCTCTCGGCAAGCAGGCCGGCCCCCTTTTCGGCTCCCGTGCGTTTTCCCTCCAAAAAACTTAGTTTTTTCCTCCTTTTTCCAGGGAGGCAGGCGTGGCTTGTGTGTGTGTGTGTGTGTGTGTGTGTGTGTGTGTGTGTGTGTGTGTGTGTGTGTCCCCGTCCTTGCAGGCGGGCCCCTTTCGACAGCCGGCCGTTTTCCCTCCAAAAAACTTAGTATATACACCTTTTCTTTCTTTTTTTCGGCAGGCAGGCAGGTGTGTGTGTGTCCCCGTCCCTCCCGAGAGAGCGCTGCCCCTTGCCTCTGCCCGCAGGTGCCGACGGTCCGCTTTCGCTTGCAGCTCACTCGGCACGGCTGCTGCTGGTGGGAGGGGCCTAAGCTAAGGAGGCCGGCCGGCTGGCGCCCCCCGCGGCTGCGGTCGTTGTCGGGCCGTTGACAGGAGATCAAAGAGCAGGGCCCCCGCCCGGGACTGGCGGGCAGGCAGGCGAGCAAGCAGGCAGGCAAGAGAGGGGGAGAGCGGAGTCCGGGCGGCCGGCAGCCGCGTGCGGACCGGGCTCCAGAGGCGTCGGCCTGCGCCGCTGCGCGCCAGCCGGACGCCCGCGCGCCCGCCCAAGGCCGGCGTCGGGCATCGCTTCTCGGCCTTTTGGCTAAGATCAAGTGTAGTATCTGTTCTTATCAGTTTAATATCTGATACGTCCCCCATCGGGGGACCACATATTAAACGGATTTTTGGAACAGGGAGCTGGATCAGGAGCTTGCTCCGTCCTCTCCACGCATCGGCCCGGTATTGCAGCGCCTCCGGGAACGGTGCACTACCTTCTCTCAGCGGTGAAAAGACAGACGTAGCTAGCAAGCAAGCGAGGTGGACCGGAGCTCCTTCCTCTCCGGTCTCGTCTCTCGTCCATCTGTGTGTCTCTGTGTCTCTCTCTCTCCCCCTCCCCGTTCCCGTGCTCCCTCCGTGCACTTTCCCGCGCCTCGACTCTCTCGGCAAGCAGGCCGGCCCCCTTTTCGGCTCCCGTGCGTTTTCCCTCCAAAAAACTTAGTTTTTTCCTCCTTTTTCCAGGGAGGCAGGCGTGGCTTGTGTGTGTGTGTGTGTGTGTGTGTGTGTGTGTGTGTGTGTGTGTGTGTGTGTGTGTGTGTGTGTCCCCGTCCTTGCAGGCGGGCCCCTTTCGACAGCCGGCCGTTTTCCCTCCAAAAAACTTAGTATATACACCTTTTCTTTCTTTTTTTCGGCAGGCAGGCAGGTGTGTGTGTGTCCCCGTCCCTCCCGAGAGAGCGCTGCCCCTTGCCTCTGCCCGCAGGTGCCGACGGTCCGCTTTCGCTTGCAGCTCACTCGGCACGGCTGCTGCTGGTGGGAGGGGCCTAAGCTAAGGAGGCCGGCCGGCTGGCGCCCCCCGCGGCTGCGGTCGTTGTCGGGCCGTTGACAGGAGATCAAAGAGCAGGGCCCCCGCCCGGGACTGGCGGGCAGGCAGGCGAGCAAGCAGGCAGGCAAGAGAGGGGGAGAGCGGAGTCCGGGCGGCCGGCAGCCGCGTGCGGACCGGGCTCCAGAGGCGTCGGCCTGCGCCGCTGCGCGCCAGCCGGACGCCCGCGCGCCCGCCCAAGGCCGGCGTCGGGCATCGCTTCTCGGCCTTTTGGCTAAGATCAAGTGTAGTATCTGTTCTTATCAGTTTAATATCTGATACGTCCCCCATCGGGGGACCACATATTAAACGGATTTTTGGAACAGGGAGCTGGATCAGGAGCTTGCTCCGTCCTCTCCACGCATCGGCCCGGTATTGCAGCGCCTCCGGGAACGGTGCACTACCTTCTCTCAGCGGTGAAAAGACAGACGTAGCTAGCAAGCAAGCGAGGTGGACCGGAGCTCCTTCCTCTCCGGTCTCGTCTCTCGTCCATCTGTGTGTCTCTGTGTCTCTCTCTCTCCCCCTCCCCGTTCCCGTGCTCCCTCCGTGCACTTTCCCGCGCCTCGACTCTCTCGGCAAGCAGGCCGGCCCCCTTTTCGGCTCCCGTGCGTTTTCCCTCCAAAAAACTTAGTTTTTTCCTCCTTTTTCCAGGGAGGCAGGCGTGGCTTGTGTGTGTGTGTGTGTGTGTGTGTGTGTGTGTGTGTGTGTGTGTGTGTGTCCCCGTCCTTGCAGGCGGGCCCCTTTCGACAGCCGGCCGTTTTCCCTCCAAAAAACTTAGTATATACACCTTTTCTTTCTTTTTTTCGGCAGGCAGGCAGGTGTGTGTGTGTCCCCGTCCCTCCCGAGAGAGCGCTGCCCCTTGCCTCTGCCCGCAGGTGCCGACGGTCCGCTTTCGCTTGCAGCTCACTCGGCACGGCTGCTGCTGGTGGGAGGGGCCTAAGCTAAGGAGGCCGGCCGGCTGGCGCCCCCCGCGGCTGCGGTCGTTGTCGGGCCGTTGACAGGAGATCAAAGAGCAGGGCCCCCGCCCGGGACTGGCGGGCAGGCAGGCGAGCAAGCAGGCAGGCAAGAGAGGGGGAGAGCGGAGTCCGGGCGGCCGGCAGCCGCGTGCGGACCGGGCTCCAGAGGCGTCGGCCTGCGCCGCTGCGCGCCAGCCGGACGCCCGCGCGCCCGCCCAAGGCCGGCGTCGGGCATCGCTTCTCGGCCTTTTGGCTAAGATCAAGTGTAGTATCTGTTCTTATCAGTTTAATATCTGATACGTCCCCCATCGGGGGACCACATATTAAACGGATTTTTGGAACAGGGAGCTGGATCAGGAGCTTGCTCCGTCCTCTCCACGCATCGGCCCGGTATTGCAGCGCCTCCGGGAACGGTGCACTACCTTCTCTCAGCGGTGAAAAGACAGACGTAGCTAGCAAGCAAGCGAGGTGGACCGGAGCTCCTTCCTCTCCGGTCTCGTCTCTCGTCCATCTGTGTGTCTCTGTGTCTCTCTCTCTCCCCCTCCCCGTTCCCGTGCTCCCTCCGTGCACTTTCCCGCGCCTCGACTCTCTCGGCAAGCAGGCCGGCCCCCTTTTCGGCTCCCGTGCGTTTTCCCTCCAAAAAACTTAGTTTTTTCCTCCTTTTTCCAGAGAGGCAGGCGTGGCTTGTGTGTGTGTGTGTGTGTGTGTGTGTGTGTGTGTGTGTGTGTGTGTGTGTGTCCCCGTCCTTGCAGGCGGGCCCCTTTCGACAGCCGGCCGTTTTCCCTCCAAAAAACTTAGTATATACACCTTTTCTTTCTTTTTTTCGGCAGGCAGGCAGGTGTGTGTGTGTCCCCGTCCCTCCCGAGAGAGCGCTGCCCCTTGCCTCTGCCCGCAGGTGCCGACGGTCCGCTTTCGCTTGCAGCTCACTCGGCACGGCTGCTGCTGGTGGGAGGGGCCTAAGCTAAGGAGGCCGGCCGGCTGGCGCCCCCCGCGGCTGCGGTCGTTGTCGGGCCGTTGACAGGAGATCAAAGAGCAGGGCCCCCGCCCGGGACTGGCGGGCAGGCAGGCGAGCAAGCAGGCAGGCAAGAGAGGGGGAGAGCGGAGTCCGGGCGGCCGGCAGCCGCGTGCGGACCGGGCTCCAGAGGCGTCGGCCTGCGCCGCTGCGCGCCAGCCGGACGCCCGCGCGCCCGCCCAAGGCCGGCGTCGGGCATCGCTTCTCGGCCTTTTGGCTAAGATCAAGTGTAGTATCTGTTCTTATCAGTTTAATATCTGATACGTCCCCCATCGGGGGACCACATATTAAACGGATTTTTGGAACAGGGAGCTGGATCAGGAGCTTGCTCCGTCCTCTCCACGCATCGGCCCGGTATTGCAGCGCCTCCGGGAACGGTGCACTACCTTCTCTCAGCGGTGAAAAGACAGACGTAGCTAGCAAGCAAGCGAGGTGGACCGGAGCTCCTTCCTCTCCGGTCTCGTCTCTCGTCCATCTGTGTGTCTCTGTGTCTCTCTCTCTCCCCCTCCCCGTTCCCGTGCTCCCTCCGTGCACTTTCCCGCGCCTCGACTCTCTCGGCAAGCAGGCCGGCCCCCTTTTCGGCTCCCGTGCGTTTTCCCTCCAAAAAACTTAGTTTTTTCCTCCTTTTTCCAGGGAGGCAGGCGTGGCTTGTGTGTGTGTGTGTGTGTGTGTGTGTGTGTGTGTGTGTGTGTGTGTGTGTGTGTGTGTGTGTGTCCCCGTCCTTGCAGGCGGGCCCCTTTCGACAGCCGGCCGTTTTCCCTCCAAAAAACTTAGTATATACACCTTTTCTTTCTTTTTTTCGGCAGGCAGGCAGGTGTGTGTGTGTCCCCGTCCCTCCCGAGAGAGCGCTGCCCCTTGCCTCTGCCCGCAGGTGCCGACGGTCCGCTTTCGCTTGCAGCTCACTCGGCACGGCTGCTGCTGGTGGGAGGGGCCTAAGCTAAGGAGGCCGGCCGGCTGGCGCCCCCCGCGGCTGCGGTCGTTGTCGGGCCGTTGACAGGAGATCAAAGAGCAGGGCCCCCGCCCGGGACTGGCGGGCAGGCAGGCGAGCAAGCAGGCAGGCAAGAGAGGGGGAGAGCGGAGTCCGGGCGGCCGGCAGCCGCGTGCGGACCGGGCTCCAGAGGCGTCGGCCTGCGCCGCTGCGCGCCAGCCGGACGCCCGCGCGCCCGCCCAAGGCCGGCGTCGGGCATCGCTTCTCGGCCTTTTGGCTAAGATCAAGTGTAGTATCTGTTCTTATCAGTTTAATATCTGATACGTCCCCCATCGGGGGACCACATATTAAACGGATTTTTGGAACAGGGAGCTGGATCAGGAGCTTGCTCCGTCCTCTCCACGCATCGGCCCGGTATTGCAGCGCCTCCGGGAACGGTGCACTACCTTCTCTCAGCGGTGAAAAGACAGACGTAGCTAGCAAGCAAGCGAGGTGGACCGGAGCTCCTTCCTCTCCGGTCTCGTCTCTCGTCCATCTGTGTGTCTCTGTGTCTCTCTCTCTCCCCCTCCCCGTTCCCGTGCTCCCTCCGTGCACTTTCCCGCGCCTCGACTCTCTCGGCAAGCAGGCCGGCCCCCTTTTCGGCTCCCGTGCGTTTTCCCTCCAAAAAACTTAGTTTTTTCCTCCTTTTTCCAGGGAGGCAGGCGTGGCTTGTGTGTGTGTGTGTGTGTGTGTGTGTGTGTGTGTGTGTGTGTGTGTGTGTGTGTGTGTGTCCCCGTCCTTGCAGGCGGGCCCCTTTCGACAGCCGGCCGTTTTCCCTCCAAAAAACTTAGTATATACACCTTTTCTTTCTTTTTTTCGGCAGGCAGGCAGGTGTGTGTGTGTCCCCGTCCCTCCCGAGAGAGCGCTGCCCCTTGCCTCTGCCCGCAGGTGCCGACGGTCCGCTTTCGCTTGCAGCTCACTCGGCACGGCTGCTGCTGGTGGGAGGGGCCTAAGCTAAGGAGGCCGGCCGGCTGGCGCCCCCCGCGGCTGCGGTCGTTGTCGGGCCGTTGACAGGAGATCAAAGAGCAGGGCCCCCGCCCGGGACTGGCGGGCAGGCAGGCGAGCAAGCAGGCAGGCAAGAGAGGGGGAGAGCGGAGTCCGGGCGGCCGGCAGCCGCGTGCGGACCGGGCTCCAGAGGCGTCGGCCTGCGCCGCTGCGCGCCAGCCGGACGCCCGCGCGCCCGCCCAAGGCCGGCGTCGGGCATCGCTTCTCGGCCTTTTGGCTAAGATCAAGTGTAGTATCTGTTCTTATCAGTTTAATATCTGATACGTCCCCCATCGGGGGACCACATATTAAACGGATTTTTGGAACAGGGAGCTGGATCAGGAGCTTGCTCCGTCCTCTCCACGCATCGGCCCGGTATTGCAGCGCCTCCGGGAACGGTGCACTACCTTCTCTCAGCGGTGAAAAGACAGACGTAGCTAGCAAGCAAGCGAGGTGGACCGGAGCTCCTTCCTCTCCGGTCTCGTCTCTCGTCCATCTGTGCGTCTCTGTGTCTCTCTCTCTCCCCCTCCCCGTTCCCGTGCTCCCTCCGTGCACTTTCCCGCGCCTCGACTCTCTCGGCAAGCAGGCCGGCCCCCTTTTCGGCTCCCGTGCGTTTTCCCTCCAAAAAACTTAGTTTTTTCCTCCTTTTTCCAGGGAGGCAGGCGTGGCTTGTGTGTGTGTGTGTGTGTGTGTGTGTGTGTGTGTGTGTGTGTGTGTGTGTGTGTGTGTGTCCCCGTCCTTGCAGGCGGGCCCCTTTCGACAGCCGGCCGTTTTCCCTCCAAAAAACTTAGTATATACACCTTTTCTTTCTTTTTTTCGGCAGGCAGGCAGGTGTGTGTGTGTCCCCGTCCCTCCCGAGAGAGCGCTGCCCCTTGCCTCTGCCCGCAGGTGCCGACGGTCCGCTTTCGCTTGCAGCTCACTCGGCACGGCTGCTGCTGGTGGGAGGGGCCTAAGCTAAGGAGGCCGGCCGGCTGGCGCCCCCCGCGGCTGCGGTCGTTGTCGGGCCGTTGACAGGAGATCAAAGAGCAGGGCCCCCGCCCGGGACTGGCGGGCAGGCAGGCGAGCAAGCAGGCAGGCAAGAGAGGGGGAGAGCGGAGTCCGGGCGGCCGGCAGCCGCGTGCGGACCGGGCTCCAGAGGCGTCGGCCTGCGCCGCTGCGCGCCAGCCGGACGCCCGCGCGCCCGCCCAAGGCCGGCGTCGGGCATCGCTTCTCGGCCTTTTGGCTAAGATCAAGGTTTAAGCCGGCAAGCCCGCAATTCCGAGGTCTTAGTCAGAGGGTCGGGAAGGCGGCGGGAGGACGGGAAAGGCTGGAAGGAGTGACGCAGCGGGAGAAGGATTGACCGGAGCAGCGGAGCGTTGGGTTGGAGCTTGGAGGATCGAGACGGCGGCGGTGACGAGTGGAATTGCTGGCCTGTGGATGTGAACGGGAGACGGTGGCGGAGCGTTCCTGGGACCTGGAAGTGCGTTTCGGATCCGTGGTTGGAGATGGAGGCGGGACATCCTTGGGCGAGGAAGGAGCAACGGAAGGACTCCATCCGTTTCACCTTGCGAGACCGAGAGGAACCCGGGACTTGGACCAGAGATAAGTTCAAGACTTTTGTTTTGAAAAAGGTTTTGGATGTGAAACTGCCGGACATACTATGTTTGCAGGACTATTGTGATCGCGGGATTTTTGAGTTAACCTTGGTTTCGAGTGAGCTTTGTTTTGAGTTATGGAGGAAGATTTTGGAGAGAAAGGGAGAGGCTCCGTTGAGCCTCTTCCGTGTGACTCCTATGTTTGCCGGAAGTTTACGGAAAATGACTGTTTTTGTTTTTGATCCATTTGTTTCAGAAGAGGACATTGAGGTTTTTTTGAATGAATTTGTGTTGTTGCAGGGAAAGGGGGAGAGGGAATTGGACTCTGAGGGGGTTTGGACGGGCAGGCGGGTTTACTGGATGAGGTTACGGTTTGGGGGTACAGAAGAGGGAGGGGTGCTACATCCCCCTGCCTTTTTTGAGATCGGGTCGGAGAGGGGATACCTGGTTTACCCAGGACAGCCCCTCGCATGTCGGAGATGTGGGGTTTTGGGTCATTATGCTGCAAAATGTACTATGGTGTTTTGTAGTCGATGTAAGGAACGGGGGCATGTACTGAAGGCCTGTAGGAAAGAGGTCCGATGTTTTTCATGTGGGGAGCTAGGTCATGTTTTTAGAAGCTGTGTGGGGAGGAAGACGGTTAGGGCTGAGCAAGATAAGTTAGAAGAAAAGACAAGGGTTGCTGACGGGAAAGGGGAGTTGGGTAGTGCGCAAGAGGAGGAAGTGGATAAGATGAGGAGGGATGGAATGGGATCTGCAGGGCTAAGTGTAGATGAAACAGTAGGAGGCAGTGTTGTTAAGGTACCAGATAAGGAGGGTGTGGATGAGAGTGTGGGGAGGGGCAATTGTGAGTTAGCGGTGGAGGTGAAGGGGGTTGCACAAGTTGTGACGCAGGAAGTGGAGAATGTAGTTAGGATAGGGGATTGTGTGGGATGCACGAGTGGGAGCGGAAAGGGTGGGATGAAGACAGATAAGGAAGGTGCGGTGGATGAGAGGGTTAGGAGTCAGGGGGTTAGTGTGGTTATGGATTTAGATAAGGAGGGGATGGGTGGGAGTACGGAAAGGGTTGTTGGTGAACAGGTGGAGGCGCCGATGGATGGTGTGCAAGTAGAGCTGTCCAAAGTGGAAGTGGTGGAAAGTATGAATGTTGGAGAAAGTGTGGGGCGTCCGAGGGAGAAGGCGGGAAAACAAATGGAAAAATGCGAGGACGGGGCGGTATCTAGTGGCAGAGAGGTGAGGGAGGTTGGCATGTGTGATAAACAAGCAGAGAGGAGTGCACCAGAGACTAGAGTAGAGGAGGCGAGAGGAGCAGCTGTAGATGTATGTGCGACAGGAAGACATAGTAACACCAATGAAGATCGAATGCGTACCTGGGATCTTACAGATAGCGATGTGGAGAGGGAGTACGCGGAATGTGTGAAACAATGTAGAATAGAATGGGAGAAGGAAGGGCACATCGAGGTTCCGTTACCGGGTATACCGTGGGACTTAATACCTGCAGCGAGGGTGCCAGAAGTTGAATTGAATGAAGAAAATTTTCCACCCTTAGGGTCCGTAGGGGCCGTGGGGGAGAAGAAAGGTATGAAGACAGGTTCTGTGGTAGTGGAGGGTACTGGGAAAAAAGGAAGCAATGGTGGGCAAGTAAGTGGAAGAGGGTGTACAGAGGGGCATCAACCGGAGAAGGCGAACAATACTTGTAAGGAGTGGAAGCAGGTTGAATTAAACCAGGATTGGCAGAAACGGATAAAGGTCAAACAGAAGAAATGCTTGGCTACAGTGCAAGAAGTAGAACGGAAGTTTCCAGGGTGTTGTATAGAATTGGTGAAGGAAGGGGATACTCCGGGTGCGTTTCGAATGGGTGGGGAAACGAGGGAGGAGTGTAAACAGATTAGCAAGATGTTGTATGGAGCTTTATGTAAAAGTTTGAAGATGTGAACGACGGTCTTTGTGGGTTTTATGTGTTGTGAGTATGGGAATGATTTGTGATTAGGGGAGGGATTGATTTGCATACAGGGTGGGGTTATGTTAATGAATGGTTGATATACGTTTGGTGTAGTTGAGATTTGGGTTTGATATTTGGGGTTTTTGGTTATAACGAGTTTTGATGTATGGACTTTTGTATTTTGTAATAAAAAAAAAAAAAAAATCTGTTCTTATCAGTTTAATATCTGATACGTCCCCCATCGGGGGACCACATATTAAACGGATTTTTGGAACAGGGAGCTGGATCAGGAGCTTGCTCCGTCCTCTCCACGCATCGGCCCGGTATTGCAGCGCCTCCGGGAACGGTGCACTACCTTCTCTCAGCGGTGAAAAGACAGACGTAGCTAGCAAGCAAGCGAGGTGGACCGGAGCTCCTTCCTCTCCGGTCTCGTCTCTCGTCCATCTGTGCGTCTCTGTGTCTCTCTCTCTCCCCCTCCCCGTTCCCGTGCTCCCTCCGTGCACTTTCCCGCGCCTCGACTCTCTCGGCAAGCAGGCCGGCCCCCTTTTCGGCTCCCGTGCGTTTTCCCTCCAAAAAACTTAGTTTTTTCCTCCTTTTTCCAGGGAGGCAGGCGTGGCTTGTGTGTGTGTGTGTGTGTGTGTGTGTGTGTGTGTGTGTGTGTGTCCCCGTCCTTGCAGGCGGGCCCCTTTCGACAGCCGGCCGTTTTCCCTCCAAAAAACTTAGTATATACACCTTTTCTTTCTTTTTTTCGGCAGGCAGGCAGGTGTGTGTGTGTCCCCGTCCCTCCCGAGAGAGCGCTGCCCCTTGCCTCTGCCCGCAGGTGCCGACGGTCCGCTTTCGCTTGCAGCTCACTCGGCACGGCTGCTGCTGGTGGGAGGGGCCTAAGCTAAGGAGGCCGGCCGGCTGGCGCCCCCCGCGGCTGCGGTCGTTGTCGGGCCGTTGACAGGAGATCAAAGAGCAGGGCCCCCGCCCGGGACTGGCGGGCAGGCAGGCGAGCAAGCAGGCAGGCAAGAGAGGGGGAGAGCGGAGTCCGGGCGGCCGGCAGCCGCGTGCGGACCGGGCTCCAGAGGCGTCGGCCTGCGCCGCTGCGCGCCAGCCGGACGCCCGCGCGCCCGCCCAAGGCCGGCGTCGGGCATCGCTTCTCGGCCTTTTGGCTAAGATCAAGTGTAGTATCTGTTCTTATCAGTTTAATATCTGATACGTCCCCCATCGGGGGACCACATATTAAACGGATTTTTGGAACAGGGAGCTGGATCAGGAGCTTGCTCCGTCCTCTCCACGCATCGGCCCGGTATTGCAGCGCCTCCGGGAACGGTGCACTACCTTCTCTCAGCGGTGAAAAGACAGACGTAGCTAGCAAGCAAGCGAGGTGGACCGGAGCTCCTTCCTCTCCGGTCTCGTCTCTCGTCCATCTGTGCGTCTCTGTGTCTCTCTCTCTCCCCCTCCCCGTTCCCGTGCTCCCTCCGTGCACTTTCCCGCGCCTCGACTCTCTCGGCAAGCAGGCCGGCCCCCTTTTCGGCTCCCGTGCGTTTTCCCTCCAAAAAACTTAGTTTTTTCCTCCTTTTTCCAGGGAGGCAGGCGTGGCTTGTGTGTGTGTGTGTGTGTGTGTGTGTGTGTGTGTGTGTGTGTGTGTGTGTGTGTCCCCGTCCTTGCAGGCGGGCCCCTTTCGACAGCCGGCCGTTTTCCCTCCAAAAAACTTAGTATATACACCTTTTCTTTCTTTTTTTCGGCAGGCAGGCAGGTGTGTGTGTGTCCCCGTCCCTCCCGAGAGAGCGCTGCCCCTTGCCTCTGCCCGCAGGTGCCGACGGTCCGCTTTCGCTTGCAGCTCACTCGGCACGGCTGCTGCTGGTGGGAGGGGCCTAAGCTAAGGAGGCCGGCCGGCTGGCGCCCCCCGCGGCTGCGGTCGTTGTCGGGCCGTTGACAGGAGATCAAAGAGCAGGGCCCCCGCCCGGGACTGGCGGGCAGGCAGGCGAGCAAGCAGGCAGGCAAGAGAGGGGGAGAGCGGAGTCCGGGCGGCCGGCAGCCGCGTGCGGACCGGGCTCCAGAGGCGTCGGCCTGCGCCGCTGCGCGCCAGCCGGACGCCCGCGCGCCCGCCCAAGGCCGGCGTCGGGCATCGCTTCTCGGCCTTTTGGCTAAGATCAAGTGTAGTATCTGTTCTTATCAGTTTAATATCTGATACGTCCCCCATCGGGGGACCACATATTAAACGGATTTTTGGAACAGGGAGCTGGATCAGGAGCTTGCTCCGTCCTCTCCACGCATCGGCCCGGTATTGCAGCGCCTCCGGGAACGGTGCACTACCTTCTCTCAGCGGTGAAAAGACAGACGTAGCTAGCAAGCAAGCGAGGTGGACCGGAGCTCCTTCCTCTCCGGTCTCGTCTCTCGTCCATCTGTGCGTCTCTGTGTCTCTCTCTCTCCCCCTCCCCGTTCCCGTGCTCCCTCCGTGCACTTTCCCGCGCCTCGACTCTCTCGGCAAGCAGGCCGGCCCCCTTTTCGGCTCCCGTGCGTTTTCCCTCCAAAAAACTTAGTTTTTTCCTCCTTTTTCCAGGGAGGCAGGCGTGGCTTGTGTGTGTGTGTGTGTGTGTGTGTGTGTGTGTGTGTGTGTGTGTGTGTGTGTGTGTGTCCCCGTCCTTGCAGGCGGGCCCCTTTCGACAGCCGGCCGTTTTCCCTCCAAAAAACTTAGTATATACACCTTTTCTTTCTTTTTTTCGGCAGGCAGGCAGGTGTGTGTGTGTCCCCGTCCCTCCCGAGAGAGCGCTGCCCCTTGCCTCTGCCCGCAGGTGCCGACGGTCCGCTTTCGCTTGCAGCTCACTCGGCACGGCTGCTGCTGGTGGGAGGGGCCTAAGCTAAGGAGGCCGGCCGGCTGGCGCCCCCCGCGGCTGCGGTCGTTGTCGGGCCGTTGACAGGAGATCAAAGAGCAGGGCCCCCGCCCGGGACTGGCGGGCAGGCAGGCGAGCAAGCAGGCAGGCAAGAGAGGGGGAGAGCGGAGTCCGGGCGGCCGGCAGCCGCGTGCGGACCGGGCTCCAGAGGCGTCGGCCTGCGCCGCTGCGCGCCAGCCGGACGCCCGCGCGCCCGCCCAAGGCCGGCGTCGGGCATCGCTTCTCGGCCTTTTGGCTAAGATCAAGTGTAGTATCTGTTCTTATCAGTTTAATATCTGATACGTCCCCCATCGGGGGACCACATATTAAACGGATTTTTGGAACAGGGAGCTGGATCAGGAGCTTGCTCCGTCCTCTCCACGCATCGGCCCGGTATTGCAGCGCCTCCGGGAACGGTGCACTACCTTCTCTCAGCGGTGAAAAGACAGACGTAGCTAGCAAGCAAGCGAGGTGGACCGGAGCTCCTTCCTCTCCGGTCTCGTCTCTCGTCCATCTGTGCGTCTCTGTGTCTCTCTCTCTCCCCCTCCCCGTTCCCGTGCTCCCTCCGTGCACTTTCCCGCGCCTCGACTCTCTCGGCAAGCAGGCCGGCCCCCTTTTCGGCTCCCGTGCGTTTTCCCTCCAAAAAACTTAGTTTTTTCCTCCTTTTTCCAGGGAGGCAGGCGTGGCTTGTGTGTGTGTGTGTGTGTGTGTGTGTGTGTGTGTGTGTGTGTGTCCCCGTCCTTGCAGGCGGGCCCCTTTCGACAGCCGGCCGTTTTCCCTCCAAAAAACTTAGTATATACACCTTTTCTTTCTTTTTTTCGGCAGGCAGGCAGGTGTGTGTGTGTCCCCGTCCCTCCCGAGAGAGCGCTGCCCCTTGCCTCTGCCCGCAGGTGCCGACGGTCCGCTTTCGCTTGCAGCTCACTCGGCACGGCTGCTGCTGGTGGGAGGGGCCTAAGCTAAGGAGGCCGGCCGGCTGGCGCCCCCCGCGGCTGCGGTCGTTGTCGGGCCGTTGACAGGAGATCAAAGAGCAGGGCCCCCGCCCGGGACTGGCGGGCAGGCAGGCGAGCAAGCAGGCAGGCAAGAGAGGGGGAGAGCGGAGTCCGGGCGGCCGGCAGCCGCGTGCGGACCGGGCTCCAGAGGCGTCGGCCTGCGCCGCTGCGCGCCAGCCGGACGCCCGCGCGCCCGCCCAAGGCCGGCGTCGGGCATCGCTTCTCGGCCTTTTGGCTAAGATCTGAAGATACGTGGCATGACCGCGGTCTGAGGACTTAGCTGGGAGACCGAGAGAGCAGCGGCGGAGAGGAGAGAGGAGAGCATCGGCGGCGGCGGCAGCGGCGGCGGACGATTTCTACAACCCACCAGATGGAGCGGCGGAGCGGAGAGGACGGAGGGATGGAGCCGGCTCCTGAAGGCGCTTTTGATACGGCAGGGAGGACCCTGGCCGGAGAAGACCGTGGAAGAACTGGAAAAGGACCTGCGAAGGAGGGAGGAAGAAGTTATGCAGCAGCTGCGGCTTCATCTAGAAGTTCGGCGGGAAGACCACTAGAGGGCGCTGGCAGTCGTGAAGGTCAGTTGAGACACACAATTAGGTTTGTGCAGAAGGAAGAAGCTGGAGAAAGAGTTTTGAGGGACAGAGAAATTTTTGGGGATGATATCATTCGTGGTGTCTTTGGTCTGAGTCCCACTGATGTGTATTGTTTTCAAGATTTTTTGGGGAAAAAGACCTATGACCTGTTCTTGACCAGCAGAGCGGTTTGCCAAAAAGTCTGGGAGACAGCCAAAACTAAAAAAGAGGAGAAGCCATTATGTGATTATATTGTGGAACCTTTGTTTATAAGAGAAAACAGACCTCTGATTGTCCAGATGTTTAATCCCTATGTGCCCGAAGAAGACATTGAGGTATTTCTGAAGCGTTTTGTGGACTTAACAGCCAAAGGAACCAAAATAATGGACAGAAATAGGTATTGGACAGGGAAGATTAGGTTTTTTGCCCGTTTGAGGACTGCCAGCACTCAAGAAGACGGTTTTTTGCATCCCCCTGCGATGTTTTTTATTGGAGCGAATCGTGGATACCTCAGTTACCCGGGACAACCACTGACATGCAGGAGGTGTGGAGGTGAGGGACATTTCGCAGCTAATTGCAGGGAGCTGATGTGCAAACGCTGCGGGAAAACGGGACATCTGGGAGCAGACTGCAAGGCGACAAAGACATGCAACCTGTGCGGGGAGAATGGCCATTTGTATAAGGACTGCCCTCTGAGCCATATCTCGGTAAGCAGGGAGGCAGCAGGGGGCGTGTCTGGGGTTGCTGGGCCTTCTTTGTCCCTTTCTGTTTCAGGTACAGAGAAGGGAGAGGAGGCGACTGGAGTGTCAGAAGAAACAGAGGAGGATACAGGGAGAGAAGCAGCAGACGGGGGGAGGCAGAAATCGGTGGAAGATCGGGAGCTAGAGAGCAGAAGTCCCACCCCGGATCCAGAGGTAGACGCGGAAGATGGTTCAGCAACAGTAGAGGACATTGCTGCTCGGACGGCCAAAAACCTTGAGGCCATGCAGGACATAATGAGCAACATTGAGCAAACCATAGGGGTCAGAGAAGAGGTGGAACGAACTGGTGGAACTGCAAAAAGGAAATTAGAAATGGGAGGAAGTAGCGAGGAGGTCTCAACCCCTGAGGTGGTTGCTGACACGGCTCCTCAGACAAGTATGGAACCTGAAAAACAGACAGAAAGTTTTTTGGGCCACAGTAAACGACCCTGTGGCTTAGTTGGACTGATAGTGGCTGCGACAGAGGACTTTCTGTCTGAGCAGAAAATAAATGAGGAGGGGCAGATTGATTTTACATCTGTCCCAAATTTGGTTAAATTAGTACAAGAGGGCGTGGTCTTTGAAGTAGAGGGCAAAAACCTAATTAGGATCACAAGTAGGGAACAGAAGTCCGCTATGGCTGCGCAGCAGGTTCTGGTGGACCTAATTAAGGATAGGGAGGCCCAAAAGGCTGGGGATTTAGCTAGGAAAGACCGCCAGCGGAGGTATGAGGAGTTACGCCGGAAGGTGTGGCAGACAGGAAGCCTCTGGAGGCTTGATATCGAGACCACCAGTGCTTTCCTTAAGCAAACTACATGGTACAGGGAGGGGGTGAGATACCCGAAAGGGTTTGAGAAAATTAAGGACATCCTCAGGCAGTTCAGCAGTGTTAAGATCACTTTTGATCATAGTGGAAGGGAAGTGCTGGGGATGAGCCTTGAAGGTAAAAAGAAGGAGGACGTGATTAGATGCGGATCAGAATTACAGGCATATATCAAAGAGGGTGAGGGGAGAGCCCAAAAAGCCTGGACTTAACCCTTTTTTTCAATGAGCAGCATCTTGACAATTAATGTGCGAGGGCTGCGTGATAGGGCTAAGAGAGTGGCTGTTTTTGAATATATCAGAGATTTGAAACCGACTGTGTGTTTTTTACAGGAGGTACATATCAAGGATGAAAGAGATAAGGAGACGCTGTCCGCCTTGTGGGACCGTGGCCCCTCAAGGTGGAGCATTGGAAAGGTAAACTCTACCGGGGTAGGGATCCTGTTCGGGAACCCTCAAACGGAATGCGGAGAGGTGAGGGTGAGTGAGCCGGGAAGGTTGTTGTGTGTGGATGCGAGGGTCAACGGGATAGACGGTAGGTTTGTGTGTGTGTATGCTCCAGCTGCAATTAGGGAAAGGAGGGATTTCTTGACTAATTTGGGTCCTTTATGTGTGACAAACAAGGCTGTAGTGATTGGCGGGGATTTTAATATTGATATTGATAATGAGAAGGATGGGGATGCCCGAAAGGTAAAGAATATTTTGAGAATGTACAGTTTGAAGGACAGTCATAAAATGAGTATCCCACCCCAAGTGGGATGTACCTGGAGCAACACGAGGGGTGTGTGCAGAAAACTAGACTATGTTTTCGTATCTAGCACAATCAAGGTGGGAACCGTTAAAGTCACTCCAGTTTGGTTCTCTGACCATTGTGTTGTGAATGTTGGGATAGTGGATTTTGGAATTAATTTTGGAAGAGGGGTCTGGAGATTAAATTGTTCGGTTCTGGAAGAAACGAAGTACATAAAGAAGATGGAAAGGTTTTTAACAAGGTTTCTGAATAAAAGACCGGACGACAGATCTCTAGTAGAGATCTGGGAAGAAGCCAAGATGGTGATAGGAAAGATCTCCAGGAAATACTGTAGGGAGAGGAGGAAGGAGGAGAAGGAGGAATTAGAGAATCTCGAGAGAGATTTGGAGAAAGCCTATAACAGTGGAAATGGTACAGCGCCCTCTAGTGAGAAAAAAGTTACAACTCTTGTCAAACAGATAAAGGAGTATTATGAGAAGAGGGCAAGAGATTTTCTGTTCAGAGCGAGGGTGGAGTTTCTAGAAAAATATGAGACATGTTCTACCTTTTTCTTTAACAAGATTCGAAAGAGGCAGGAGAAGAGAGTATTACAAGCTGTCTCTGACTCTGGTGGTGGACAGATTACAGATCAAGAGGGAATGCTGCGAGAAGTATCTAGTTTTTATGGGAACCTTTTTTCAGAAAAGGTAAGTGAAAGGGAAGCAGCGGGAGCGATACTTCAGAACTTGCAGACAACCCTGTCAGAAGAACAGAAAGCTGATTTGGAAAAACCTTTTGAACTGCTTGAGCTGGAAGAGGCGATGAAGTCTCTGAAAAGGGGGAAGGTGCCGGGGGTCGATGGAATTCCAGTAGAGTTCTATGGCACTTTCTGGAGAATTTTAGGCCCTTTTCTTTTGGAACTAATAAAAGAGATTTTTAGCAAGGAACGTATGGGTAAGTCCATGAGGGAAGGCATTTTAACCCTGATTTTTAAGAAAGGAGACCGTACGTCCTTGAAAAACTGGAGGCCCCTAACGCTTTTATGCGCTGATTATAAGATAATGGCAAAAGCGCTTGTCTATCGTGTAGCTCAGGTGATGCCGAGCATAATAGGCAAGGACCAGACTAGTGGAGTGAAAGGGAGGTCGGGAAAATGGACCCTGCAGTTATTAAGGGATGCTGTATCATGGGCTGAACAGAGGAAGGTTCCTCTATTATTAGCCAACTTAGATCTGGAGAAGGCTTTTGACAGGGTCTCGCACAAATTCTTATGGCTGGTTTTGGAGAACTTAGGTTTTGGACCAACGGTGATCAGCTGGATCAGAACCCTATACAACGACGTGGGGAGCAGAGCGGCAGTGAATGGTTGGATAGGAGATTTTATCAACCAGAAAGCCGGAGTGAGGCAAGGTTGCCCTCTCTCGCCTTTGTTATTTGCGATCTACATAGAGCCTTTCGCATGTGCAATTAGAAGAGAGGACAAAATAGATGGCTTGATCTTGCCTGGGAGCGGAGGCGAAAGAGTTAAATTAACCATGTATGCAGATGATGTAACTTTATTAGCAGGCACAACATCTAGTTTGACCTTCGCTTTGGATGTTTTTAAAGTCTTTGCGAGAGCATCGGGCGCCTGTCTAAATGCAGAGAAAAGTACGGTGAAGGCTTTTGGTTCTAGCGAGATATCACAGCAGTGGGCCAGTGGTTTTAGATTATGTACAGGACCCATCAAGATCTTGGGTCTTGACTTTTTACGGAGGGGATCGGGGCAATGCAACTGGGCCTCTAGAATCAAGGAAGTCAGAAGGAAGCTGGGATTATGGAGCAAGTTAAAGCTGACCCTAGTTGGGAAGGTTTTAATCTTGAAAGTCGACATTTTACCGCTTTTAGTGTATTTGGTATACGTGTACCCACTGCCGGCAAGGTACAGACGCCTTTTAGTTGGTGAGGTGTTTCGTTTTATATGGGGAGGGAAATACGAATACATTAAAAGAGTGGATATGGTTCGACAAATAGAACAGGGTGGCAGAGAAGTCCCTGACTTTCCAATGAAGTTGGACTGTATCTATGTGTCTAACCTGTGTGTTGCTTTGAACTCACCTGTGAATCATGCTTATCAGTATTTTGTGAGATTTTGGCTGGCGCAGCATATGAGAATGGTGGTGACATGGTCGAACGCTGTGCCGCACGGGGGAGACCTCCCCTGGTATTATAAACATGCAACAGGGTGGATGAGGAAATATTGGGACAAGGGGGACGCCTCGATATTACTGAAACACAGATGTCTATACCAGCAAATAATAGAGACAACCAAGGTTCCGGCAGAGCGGAGAGGAAAAGAAGCTGTGTGGTCCCGAATCCAGCCACGGGGTTTGGACCATAAGTTTATTGATCTTAATTGGAGAATTGTGTGGGGAAGATTGCCGGTTAGAGAAGTGCTCTATAAGCACAAATTGACAAGGTCTGCAACATGTCCAAGAGAGGGATGTAAGAGCCCTGAGACAATTAAACATGCTTTAATGGAGTGTGGTTTTGCACAAAAAGTTTGGAAGAAATGTAATCGCTTCTTCAGGCTGTTGGACGAATCTTTTAGTATCTCAATGGCAGTAGTGCTGTATGGAATAAAGGGGGGGGGCAAAGTGGGCAGCGTCAACTTTTTACTATGGTTGATAATAAGTATGATTAAAGCAGAGATGTGGACGGCTCGGGACATTCTGATTAAAAAGGGGAAAGTAATAACGGTGCACAGCGTCTATCAGAAAGTACTACATGAAATAAAATGCCGAATAAAAAGAGATACACAGAGGTGGGGATATCACGCTGCCCGGGAGAGGTGGAAGGGTTTAGTTTTGTTGTAAGAATATGTATGTAATTTTGTGTTGAACCCTGTTTTTCTGTTTCAATGATGTACGATGGTAATGTTTAATGTCTTGGACTCTGTATATGTATTTTTGATGTAAGTTTTATACTTTTGTAATAAAAAAAAAAAAAAAAAATCTGTTCTTATCAGTTTAATATCTGATACGTCCCCCATCGGGGGACCACATATTAAACGGATTTTTGGAACAGGGAGCTGGATCAGGAGCTTGCTCCGTCCTCTCCACGCATCGGCCCGGTATTGCAGCGCCTCCGGGAACGGTGCACTACCTTCTCTCAGCGGTGAAAAGACAGACGTAGCTAGCAAGCAAGCGAGGTGGACCGGAGCTCCTTCCTCTCCGGTCTCGTCTCTCGTCCATCTGTGCGTCTCTGTGTCTCTCTCTCTCCCCCTCCCCGTTCCCGTGCTCCCTCCGTGCACTTTCCCGCGCCTCGACTCTCTCGGCAAGCAGGCCGGCCCCCTTTTCGGCTCCCGTGCGTTTTCCCTCCAAAAAACTTAGTTTTTTCCTCCTTTTTCCAGGGAGGCAGGCGTGGCTTGTGTGTGTGTGTGTGTGTGTGTGTGTGTGTGTGTGTGTGTGTGTCCCCGTCCTTGCAGGCGGGCCCCTTTCGACAGCCGGCCGTTTTCCCTCCAAAAAACTTAGTATATACACCTTTTCTTTCTTTTTTTCGGCAGGCAGGCAGGTGTGTGTGTGTCCCCGTCCCTCCCGAGAGAGCGCTGCCCCTTGCCTCTGCCCGCAGGTGCCGACGGTCCGCTTTCGCTTGCAGCTCACTCGGCACGGCTGCTGCTGGTGGGAGGGGCCTAAGCTAAGGAGGCCGGCCGGCTGGCGCCCCCCGCGGCTGCGGTCGTTGTCGGGCCGTTGACAGGAGATCAAAGAGCAGGGCCCCCGCCCGGGACTGGCGGGCAGGCAGGCGAGCAAGCAGGCAGGCAAGAGAGGGGGAGAGCGGAGTCCGGGCGGCCGGCAGCCGCGTGCGGACCGGGCTCCAGAGGCGTCGGCCTGCGCCGCTGCGCGCCAGCCGGACGCCCGCGCGCCCGCCCAAGGCCGGCGTCGGGCATCGCTTCTCGGCCTTTTGGCCAAGTTCCGACGATACGTGGCATGACCGCGGTCCGAGGACTTGTCAAAAGGTGAAGACGACGAAGGCGAGGAGGAGAAGGAGAAGACGACGAACGGCGGAACCAGACCAGACCAGACGGGCGGATCCTTACCACCAGAAGACCGGAGCAGACGTCCACCAAAGGTCACCACGGGTAGTCGCCCTGGGTTGAGCCCAGGGGGCGAAGTGGGGCCTCCAAGATGACGGCGGTCGGCGGTGGTGAGCGGGCCCGCGGTCCGGCGGCTGTGCACCCTCTGTCCCGTGAGGGGCTGATGCGGTGCACAGTGCGCTTTGTGGTGAAGGATGCGGAGAGGAAGAAGGACTGGATGAACCGTGAGCGGTTTGAACGAGTGGTCCTGATGAAGGCTTTGGGGATCGAGTTGAAGGACATCGATTGTTTGCAAGACTTCCCGGTTCGAGGGATTTACGACCTGTCTCTCGCGAGCGACGAACTTTGTGAGAAGGCTTGGGAGAGAGTGTGCGAGGGAAAGGAGGTGGCTCCACTTAATGAGTTCCTGATAGAGCCGTTGTTCGCCAGGGAACTCAGGACTTTGACAATTCATTTGTTTAACCACCGGGTACCAGAAAGGGACATAATTACCTTTTTATCCAGGTTCGTGGATGTCCAGGGAGAAGGCCAGAAAGATTTAGACGTCCTCAGAGTGTGGACTGGTAAGAGGCGCTATACGGTGAGGCTGAGACCTAAGCCGTCTGAGGGCGAGGGTGTGGTTCACCCCCCGGCTTATTTTTCAATAGGGCCTAATAGGGGTTACCTCTTTTACCCGGGCCAACCTGTGACATGTAAGAAATGTTTTCAGAGAGGACATGTGGCTATGAACTGTCCCGGTGGTGTGTGTCGAAAGTGTAAGGCCACAACTCATGACACAAAGGATTGCACCAAGGTTTTGACATGTGACCTATGTGGGGCAGAAGGCCATGTTTACAGGGTCTGTCCGAGGAAGAGCCGGAGTTTTGCAGATGTGGTGCGGACCTCGGCGGAGGGCTCGAGGGGAGACGAGACCAGACCACCGCAGAAGGCTGCGACCACCCAGAGGCCTTGTGCAGACGTAAGAGAGGACAGAGGCGATAGACCAGAGGAGCCAGCAACGGCGACCGAGGTACCTGAAGAGGCGCGTCCGGGGACCTCATCATGGGCCGAACAGGTGGAGGAGGCAGAATCGGGGTCGCCGGAGTGGTCCATCCAGCCGAGCAGGGCCACAAAGAGGAAGTCGGCGGCTGAAAAGAGAAGAATGAGGTCTGACGTGTGCTTGTTTGAGACGGTGACCAATCGTTTCCAGGTCCTAGATTCCGAGGAGGACTCGGAAACCAGCGACGTCGAGGTCCAGAAGGTAGAAGATGGAGAGAGTGGACAGAGAAGGCCGAGACGTAAAAAGGCGATTGCTGTAAAGAGGGCGAGGGGGGAGGGTAAGAAAGGGGGTAGGAAGGAGGAAGGGGTGGAGGAGGGTGTAGAGGGGGAAGGGGAAGGGGAAGGGGGCAGGGAAGGGGGGGGTGGGGAGGAAGGGGAACAGAGGGAGGGGGGTGAAGAGCTGGGTAAGGAGGCTGACCCCTTGGAAGCCTCAGCCGCGGTTAGTACGCTCGATGACCCCATACCCCCGGGCCAAGGGGACATAGTGGTGGAACAGGAAGTTTCTGTTTCGGAGACCTCAGAACAGTCCGGGAAAGACGGCGGTACCCACCTTCTGACCTCCGATGATCCTGGGGTAAGTCCATCATCCCTGGGGGAGGGGTCCCCGCAGGTTCCAAGTGGGATGGAGAATGTCCTTAGCCCTATCGGAATACAAAGTGACTTTAGTTTGGGAGACGGGTTACAGCTGCGGACTCCTTTTGATCCAACATGAGTCGCACAGTATGTACGGTTAACGCCAGAGGGCTTAAAAATCATGTTAAGCGGATTGGCGTCTTTAAATATTTAGAAGCGCGCCAATTCGGCTTTTGTTTCCTGCAGGAGGTACATTTAGGCACGAGAGGTGATATTGCCACCTTTAAGAGAGATTGGGTTAAAGGGGAGTCTTGGTGGAGCGTAGGGGGAGTGCACTCGTCTGGAATTGGGATCCTTTGTGGAACCCCGAATTTCACGGCTAACGATGTCAATATCATAGTCCCGGGAAGGCTTATGGTCGTAGATGGTGTATGGGACGGACTGCAGGTCCGTCTGATAGCTGTCTACGGGCCTGCCGAAAGGCGGCTCCAGGCGGCGTTTTTAAGAGATCTTGAGCCACATCTGTTTACTAATAGGGTGGTGGTGATGGGAGGGGATTTTAATATGGATGTGTGTGACGTGAGTGGTGCGAGTGTGGGTAGTTTTAAGGAATTAATATCACGGTTTCATTTAAAGGACGGTCATAAAGATCTTAGTCAGAGAGGGAGAATGCACACATGGAGTAACGGAAGGGGTGTTTTTAGAAGACTGGATTATATCTTCACCACCCTGCGTGGGTTGACACAGGCGGCACAGGTTACCCCGGTTTGGTTTTCAGATCATCTGTTGCTGTCGGTTGATCTGATACCAGATGGTATGGACCCTAAATCAAATTACTGGAAGCTGAACACGAAAGTGTTATTGGAAGCCGATTATCAGAGCATGATAGTTGCGCTTTTGGAACGCTTCCAGTTACAGAGGGGGAGGTACCCGACAGCGGTTCTTTGGTGGGAGGCCTGTAAAAGGGCTATCTCCAAAGCTTCTATTTCCTACTGTTGCCAAAAGAAAGTAGCAGAGAGAAGAGAGCTTGAGAGATTGCAGCAGGAACTTGAAGATCTGTATGTGGCTTCCAACCAGGGCGGTGCTTTTGATATGGCAAAAGTTTCAGAGCTCAAGCTCAGGCTGAAAGAACTTTGGTTAGAGCGAGCGAAGGATTTTTTGTTTAGGCTTAAGGGCACCCTGATGGAGGGCGAGGAGAAGTGCTCAGCTCAGTTCTTCGGCTCGGTCCGAGCCAGACAGAAGAAGACTCTCTTTGAGGGTCTGAGGAGAGAAGATGGGTCCATTGTCAGAGATATAGAAGGCATGGTGAGGTGTGCAACTAATTTTTACAGGTTTTTATTTTCAGAGAAACCAGTGGATGCGAGCTTGTGGGATGAGTGGTTGGTGGGTTTCGACAGGAAGACGGTTGGTGTGGAAGGTGTGTGTGGGGATCTAACACTGACGGAGATAGGAGAAGCCATTGGTGGCCTGCGAAAAGGTACTACCCCTGGGATTGACGGGCTTCCTACAGATTTTTATGTCACCTTCCGGGACAGGTTACTACCGGTGCTGTTGGAGGTCTATAATGAAGTCCTGAAGGAGGGTGAGTTAGGAAGAACGATGAGGACTGGTATCATGTCTCTGGTTTATAAGAAAGGGGATAAAGAAGATCTGGAGAACTGGAGGCCGATCCAATTACTCTGCACCGATTATAAGATCTTGGCCAGAGTATTGGGGAGACGGCTGAGGAAGGTGATGCCGGATCTGGTGAGTAGGGATCAAACCTGCAGTGTGGAGGGCAGAAACGTAAAGTGGAACCTGCAGTTGATCAGAGACGTGATAGAATGGGTGGAAGACAGGAACCTTGAGATGATGCTTGTGAACCTTGATCAGAACAAGGCTTTCGATCGGGTACATCACACTTTCCTTTGGGAGGTGATGGAAAGAGTGGGGTTGGACGAAGGCTTCATTAGATGGATCAAGGTTTTGTATAACAATGTCATCTCAAGGGTATGCATTAATGGTAAGCTAGGCATGGGTATTCCAGTCAGGTGCGGGGTGAGGCAAGGATGCCCTCTGTCCCCCTTATTGTACGTGCTCTACATAGAACCCTTTCTACATCTGATTCGAGGTGATCCCCGGGTGGAAGGGGTGGTGGTCCCGGGGAGTGGGGGAGCACAGGCAAAAATAGCTGCCTATGCGGACGATATTTCGTTGTTTCTTACCACTGACAGCAGTCTTTCACAAGTACTACAGATAGTAGAGAGTCAGACCAGAGGGACAGGTGCTTTTTTGAACACGTCAAAATGTACTGTTAAATATTTTGGCAAGTGGAAAGAACGACAAGATGTGGCGGGTGGTCTTACCTTGGTGACGGGGCCGGTGAAGATTTTGGGAGTTCTCTACCATACACAGGACTCGGCCAGGATCAATTGGGACCTGAGGATGGGGAAGGTTAAGCAAAAGATGGGCCTGTGGTTGAATAGGTCGCTGACATACACGGGGAAAGTGCTAGTTTTAAAGGTGGACGTACTGCCACTGCTGCTTCACTTGGCCTGCGTGTTCCCCCTGCCTGCTCGGCTCCGCCGAGACCTGGTGAGGGCGGTCTTCCACTTCGTTTGGAGTGGAACGCATGAGTATATAAGGAGGGCGGACATGTGCAGGCCAGTGGAGGGGGGTGGTAGGGCTGTTCCGGACTTCCCGTTGAAGTTAGACACTATTTTCATTGCAAATCTGTGTAAAACCCTATACGAAGACCCGGATCACCTCTGTGTTTGTTTTATTCGTTTGTGGTTCGCAGCTACGATGAAACACCTGGTAGTGTGGACGAACACAACGCCGAAGGCACAAAAGCTGCCTTGGCATTATAGGCATGCTGTGGTGTGGCTCCAGAAACATCCGGAGTTCAGGAAGGGCTTGGGTTCAACGGACCATAGGCAAATGTATAGGGTTATTATGGAGAAGGGGGAACCTGCGGTCGTGGGGGTGTCGGAGGAGGAGTGGAGGCAGATCCAGCCGGTGGGTCTAGAACACAGACTCAAGGACCTCAACTGGCGGTTGCTCTGGAACAGGTTGCCCGTGAGGGACACGCTCCACAGGCATGGATTGTCCAGGCAGGACAAGTGCCCGCATCCCGACTGTTCTGAGGTGGAGACCCTACTACATGTATTCTGGGGTTGTGTTTTCGCCCAAAGGGTGTGGGGTCACTGCGAGGAGCTCTTGCAGAAAGTCGCCCTTGATTTTGTTTTAACGAGCCGGGTGGTGATTCGAGGAATAAAGGGAGCGAGGAAATGGAACAAAGAATTTTTGTTATGGTTTATACTAAGTTTAGTTAAGTTTTATATATGGGCAGCTAGGAAGGAGCTGGTGGAGCACGGCGGTAGTGTTACAGCCGTGTCGGTAATTTGTAAAGTCAAAAACGATGTCAGCAGACGTGTCCGGTGGGACATCCTGAGGTGGGGTTTTGCAGCGGCAAAAGAAAGGTGGAAGGGGTTAATTTCTTTGGGGTGTTGAATTGTTTTTCTGTGTATGGTTTTGTTTCTGTATTTCTTGGTTTTATAATAATAATGGAAATGTTGGGGATGGAGGAGGGATTAATTTTGCATACTGGGCGGGATTATGGTAATGTAAGGAATTTGTGTAAATATTTTCGGTGACTGTGTTTTGGAGGGTTTCTGTTTGAACTCATATGAATATTGTCTTATTTATACTTTGTGGCTTTCTGATTTTTGATCTTGACTGTGGAGTGTAATATCATATGGGGTGTTGCTATTGTTCCAAGGGGGGGCTGATTTGTTCTTTTTGTTTGAATGGTGGAAATGTTGTTGTTGTCTTACCTTGGTGTGTTGTAGTTTGTTATTTTTGTAATAAAAACATAAAAAAAAAAAAATCTGTTCTTATCAGTTTAATATCTGATACGTCCCCCATCGGGGGACCACATATTAAACGGATTTTTGGAACAGGGAGCTGGATCAGGAGCTTGCTCCGTCCTCTCCACGCATCGGCCCGGTATTGCAGCGCCTCCGGGAACGGTGCACTACCTTCTCTCAGCGGTGAAAAGACAGACGTAGCTAGCAAGCAAGCGAGGTGGACCGGAGCTCCTTCCTCTCCGGTCTCGTCTCTCGTCCATCTGTGCGTCTCTGTGTCTCTCTCTCTCCCCCTCCCCGTTCCCGTGCTCCCTCCGTGCACTTTCCCGCGCCTCGACTCTCTCGGCAAGCAGGCCGGCCCCCTTTTCGGCTCCCGTGCGTTTTCCCTCCAAAAAACTTAGTTTTTTCCTCCTTTTTCCAGGGAGGCAGGCGTGGCTTGTGTGTGTGTGTGTGTGTGTGTGTGTGTGTGTGTGTGTGTGTGTCCCCGTCCTTGCAGGCGGGCCCCTTTCGACAGCCGGCCGTTTTCCCTCCAAAAAACTTAGTATATACACCTTTTCTTTCTTTTTTTCGGCAGGCAGGCAGGTGTGTGTGTGTCCCCGTCCCTCCCGAGAGAGCGCTGCCCCTTGCCTCTGCCCGCAGGTGCCGACGGTCCGCTTTCGCTTGCAGCTCACTCGGCACGGCTGCTGCTGGTGGGAGGGGCCTAAGCTAAGGAGGCCGGCCGGCTGGCGCCCCCCGCGGCTGCGGTCGTTGTCGGGCCGTTGACAGGAGATCAAAGAGCAGGGCCCCCGCCCGGGACTGGCGGGCAGGCAGGCGAGCAAGCAGGCAGGCAAGAGAGGGGGAGAGCGGAGTCCGGGCGGCCGGCAGCCGCGTGCGGACCGGGCTCCAGAGGCGTCGGCCTGCGCCGCTGCGCGCCAGCCGGACGCCCGCGCGCCCGCCCAAGGCCGGCGTCGGGCATCGCTTCTCGGCCTTTTGGCTAAGATCAAGTGTAGTATCTGTTCTTATCAGTTTAATATCTGATACGTCCCCCATCGGGGGACCACATATTAAACGGATTTTTGGAACAGGGAGCTGGATCAGGAGCTTGCTCCGTCCTCTCCACGCATCGGCCCGGTATTGCAGCGCCTCCGGGAACGGTGCACTACCTTCTCTCAGCGGTGAAAAGACAGACGTAGCTAGCAAGCAAGCGAGGTGGACCGGAGCTCCTTCCTCTCCGGTCTCGTCTCTCGTCCATCTGTGCGTCTCTGTGTCTCTCTCTCTCCCCCTCCCCGTTCCCGTGCTCCCTCCGTGCACTTTCCCGCGCCTCGACTCTCTCGGCAAGCAGGCCGGCCCCCTTTTCGGCTCCCGTGCGTTTTCCCTCCAAAAAACTTAGTTTTTTCCTCCTTTTTCCAGGGAGGCAGGCGTGGCTTGTGTGTGTGTGTGTGTGTGTGTGTGTGTGTGTGTGTGTGTGTGTGTGTGTGTGTGCCCCGTCCTTGCAGGCGGGCCCCTTTCGACAGCCGGCCGTTTTCCCTCCAAAAAACTTAGTATATACACCTTTTCTTTCTTTTTTTCGGCAGGCAGGCAGGTGTGTGTGTGTCCCCGTCCCTCCCGAGAGAGCGCTGCCCCTTGCCTCTGCCCGCAGGTGCCGACGGTCCGCTTTCGCTTGCAGCTCACTCGGCACGGCTGCTGCTGGTGGGAGGGGCCTAAGCTAAGGAGGCCGGCCGGCTGGCGCCCCCCGCGGCTGCGGTCGTTGTCGGGCCGTTGACAGGAGATCAAAGAGCAGGGCCCCCGCCCGGGACTGGCGGGCAGGCAGGCGAGCAAGCAGGCAGGCAAGAGAGGGGGAGAGCGGAGTCCGGGCGGCCGGCAGCCGCGTGCGGACCGGGCTCCAGAGGCGTCGGCCTGCGCCGCTGCGCGCCAGCCGGACGCCCGCGCGCCCGCCCAAGGCCGGCGTCGGGCATCGCTTCTCGGCCTTTTGGCCAAGTTCCGACGATACGTGGCATGACCGCGGTCCGAGGACTTGTCAAAAGGTGAAGACGACGAAGGCGAGGAGGAGAAGGAGAAGACGACGAACGGCGGAACCAGACCAGACCAGACGGGCGGATCCTTACCACCAGAAGACCGGAGCAGACGTCCACCAAAGGTCACCACGGGTAGTCGCCCTGGGTTGAGCCCAGGGGGCGAAGTGGGGCCTCCAAGATGACGGCGGTCGGCGGTGGTGAGCGGGCCCGCGGTCCGGCGGCTGTGCACCCTCTGTCCCGTGAGGGGCTGATGCGGTGCACAGTGCGCTTTGTGGTGAAGGATGCGGAGAGGAAGAAGGACTGGATGAACCGTGAGCGGTTTGAACGAGTGGTCCTGATGAAGGCTTTGGGGATCGAGTTGAAGGACATCGATTGTTTGCAAGACTTCCCGGTTCGAGGGATTTACGACCTGTCTCTCGCGAGCGACGAACTTTGTGAGAAGGCTTGGGAGAGAGTGTGCGAGGGAAAGGAGGTGGCTCCACTTAATGAGTTCCTGATAGAGCCGTTGTTCGCCAGGGAACTCAGGACTTTGACAATTCATTTGTTTAACCACCGGGTACCAGAAAGGGACATAATTACCTTTTTATCCAGGTTCGTGGATGTCCAGGGAGAAGGCCAGAAAGATTTAGACGTCCTCAGAGTGTGGACTGGTAAGAGGCGCTATACGGTGAGGCTGAGACCTAAGCCGTCTGAGGGCGAGGGTGTGGTTCACCCCCCGGCTTATTTTTCAATAGGGCCTAATAGGGGTTACCTCTTTTACCCGGGCCAACCTGTGACATGTAAGAAATGTTTTCAGAGAGGACATGTGGCTATGAACTGTCCCGGTGGTGTGTGTCGAAAGTGTAAGGCCACAACTCATGACACAAAGGATTGCACCAAGGTTTTGACATGTGACCTATGTGGGGCAGAAGGCCATGTTTACAGGGTCTGTCCGAGGAAGAGCCGGAGTTTTGCAGATGTGGTGCGGACCTCGGCGGAGGGCTCGAGGGGAGACGAGACCAGACCACCGCAGAAGGCTGCGACCACCCAGAGGCCTTGTGCAGACGTAAGAGAGGACAGAGGCGATAGACCAGAGGAGCCAGCAACGGCGACCGAGGTACCTGAAGAGGCGCGTCCGGGGACCTCATCATGGGCCGAACAGGTGGAGGAGGCAGAATCGGGGTCGCCGGAGTGGTCCATCCAGCCGAGCAGGGCCACAAAGAGGAAGTCGGCGGCTGAAAAGAGAAGAATGAGGTCTGACGTGTGCTTATTTGAGACGGTGACCAATCGTTTCCAGGTCCTAGATTCCGAGGAGGACTCGGAAACCAGCGACGTCGAGGTCCAGAAGGTAGAAGATGGAGAGAGTGGACAGAGAAGGCCGAGACGTAAAAAGGCGATTGCTGTAAAGAGGGCGAGGGGGGAGGGTAAGAAAGGGGGTAGGAAGGAGGAAGGGGTGGAGGAGGGTGTAGAGGGGGAAGGGGAAGGGGAAGGGGGCAGGGAAGGGGGGGGTGGGGAGGAAGGGGAACAGAGGGAGGGGGGTGAAGAGCTGGGTAAGGAGGCTGACCCCTTGGAAGCCTCAGCCGCGGTTAGTACGCTCGATGACCCCATACCCCCGGGCCAAGGGGACATAGTGGTGGAACAGGAAGTTTCTGTTTCGGAGACCTCAGAACAGTCCGGGAAAGACGGCGGTACCCACCTTCTGACCTCCGATGATCCTGGGGTAAGTCCATCATCCCTGGGGGAGGGGTCCCCGCAGGTTCCAAGTGGGATGGAGAATGTCCTTAGCCCTATCGGAATACAAAGTGACTTTAGTTTGGGAGACGGATTACAGCTGCGGACTCCTTTTGATCCAACATGAGTCGCACAGTATGTACGGTTAACGCCAGAGGGCTTAAAAATCATGTTAAGCGGATTGGCGTCTTTAAATATTTAGAAGCGCGCCAATTCGGCTTTTGTTTCCTGCAGGAGGTACATTTAGGCACGAGAGGTGATATTGCCACCTTTAAGAGAGATTGGGTTAAAGGGGAGTCTTGGTGGAGCGTAGGGGGAGTGCACTCGTCTGGAATTGGGATCCTTTGTGGAACCCCGAATTTCACGGCTAACGATGTCAATATCATAGTCCCGGGAAGGCTTATGGTCGTAGATGGTGTATGGGACGGACTGCAGGTCCGTCTGATAGCTGTCTACGGGCCTGCCGAAAGGCGGCTCCAGGCGGCGTTTTTAAGAGATCTTGAGCCACATCTGTTTACTAATAGGGTGGTGGTGATGGGAGGGGATTTTAATATGGATGTGTGTGACGTGAGTGGTGCGAGTGTGGGTAGTTTTAAGGAATTAATATCACGGTTTTATTTAAAGGACGGTCATAAAGATCTTAGTCAGAGAGGGAGAATGCACACATGGAGTAACGGAAGGGGTGTTTTTAGAAGACTGGATTATATCTTCACCACCCTGCGTGGGTTGACACAGGCGGTACAGGTTACCCCGGTTTGGTTTTCAGATCATCTGTTGCTGTCGGTTGATCTGATACCAGATGGTATGGACCCTAAATCAAATTACTGGAAGCTGAACACGAAAGTGTTATTGGAAGCCGATTATCAGAGCATGATAGTTGCGCTTTTGGAACGCTTCCAGTTACAGAGGGGGAGGTACCCGACAGCGGTTCTTTGGTGGGAGGCCTGTAAAAGGGCTATCTCCAAAGCTTCTATTTCCTACTGTTGCCAAAAGAAAGTAGCAGAGAGAAGAGAGCTTGAGAGATTGCAGCAGGAACTTGAAGATCTGTATGTGGCTTCCAACCAGGGCGGTGCTTTTGATATGGCAAAAGTTTCAGAGCTCAAGCTCAGGCTGAAAGAACTTTGGTTAGAGCAAGCGAAGGATTTTTTGTTTAGGCTTAAGGGCACCCTGATGGAGGGCGAGGAGAAGTGCTCAGCTCAGTTCTTCGGCTCGGTCCGAGCCAGACAGAAGAAGACTCTCTTTGAGGGTCTGAGGAGAGAAGATGGGTCCATTGTCAGAGATATAGAAGGCATGGTGAGGTGTGCAACTAATTTTTACAGGTTTTTATTTTCAGAGAAACCAGTGGATGCGAGCTTGTGGGATGAGTGGTTGGTGGGTTTCGACAGGAAGACGGTTGGTGTGGAAGGTGTGTGTGGGGATCTAACATTGACGGAGATAGGAGAAGCCATTGGTGGCTTGCGAAAAGGTACTACCCCTGGGATTGACGGGCTTCCTACAGATTTTTATGTCACCTTCCGGGACTGGTTACTACCGGTGCTGTTGGAGGTCTATAATGAAGTCCTGAAGGAGGGAGAGTTAGGAAGAACGATGAGGACTGGTATCATGTCTCTGGTTTATAAGAAAGGGGATAAAGAAGATCTGGAGAACTGGAGGCCGATCCAATTACTCTGCACCGATTATAAGATCTTGGCCAGAGTATTGGGGAGACGGCTGAGGAAGGTGATGCCGGATCTGGTGAGTAGGGATCAAACCTGCAGTGTGGAGGGCAGAAACGTAAAGTGGAACCTGCAGTTGATCAGAGACGTGATAGAATGGGTGGAAGACAGGAACCTTGAGATGATGCTTGTGAACCTTGATCAGAACAAGGCTTTCGATCGGGTACATCACACTTTCCTTTGGGAGGTGATGGAAAGAGTGGGGTTGGACGAAGGCTTCATTAGATGGATCAAGGTTTTGTATAACAATGTCATCTCAAGGGTATGCATTAATGGTAAGCTAGGCATGGGTATTCCAGTCAGGTGCGGGGTGAGGCAAGGATGCCCTCTGTCCCCCTTATTGTACGTGCTCTACATAGAACCCTTTCTACATCTGATTCGAGGTGATCCCCGGGTGGAAGGGGTGGTGGTCCCGGGGAGTGGGGGAGCACAGGCAAAAATAGCTGCCTATGCGGACGATATTTCGTTGTTTCTTACCACTGACAGCAGTCTTTCACAAGTACTACAGATAGTAGAGAGTCAGACCAGAGGGACAGGTGCTTTTTTGAACACGTCAAAATGTACTGTTAAATATTTTGGCAAGTGGAAAGAACGACAAGATGTGGCGGGTGGTCTTACCTTGGTGACGGGGCCGGTGAAGATTTTGGGAGTTCTCTACCATACACAGGACTCGGCCAGGATCAATTGGGACCTGAGGATGGGGAAGGTTAAGCAAAAGATGGGCCTGTGGTTGAATAGGTCGCTGACATACACGGGGAAAGTGCTAGTTTTAAAGGTGGACGTACTGCCACTGCTGCTTCACTTGGCCTGCGTGTTCCCCCTGCCTGCTCGGCTCCGCCGAGACCTGGTGAGGGCGGTCTTCCACTTCGTTTGGAGTGGAACGCATGAGTATATAAGGAGGGCGGACATGTGCAGGCCAGTGGAGGGGGGTGGTAGGGCTGTTCCGGACTTCCCGTTGAAGTTAGACACTATTTTCATTGCAAATCTGTGTAAAACCCTATACGAAGACCCGGATCACCTCTGTGTTTGTTTTATTCGTTTGTGGTTCGCAGCTACGATGAAACACCTGGTAGTGTGGACGAACACAACGCCGAAGGCACAAAAGCTGCCTTGGCATTATAGGCATGCTGTGGTGTGGCTCCAGAAACATCCGGAGTTCAGGAAGGGCTTGGGTTCAACGGACCATAGGCAAATGTATAGGGTTATTATGGAGAAGGGGGAACCTGCGGTCGTGGGGGTGTCGGAGGAGGAGTGGAGGCAGATCCAGCCGGTGGGTCTAGAACACAGACTCAAGGACCTCAACTGGCGGTTGCTCTGGAACAGGTTGCCCGTGAGGGACACGCTCCACAGGCATGGATTGTCCAGGCAGGACAAGTGCCCGCATCCCGACTGTTCTGAGGTGGAGACCCTACTACATGTATTCTGGGGTTGTGTTTTCGCCCAAAGGGTGTGGGGTCACTGCGAGGAGCTCTTGCAGAAAGTCGCCCTTGATTTTGTTTTAACGAGCCGGGTGGTGATTCGAGGAATAAAGGGAGCGAGGAAATGGAACAAAGAATTTTTGTTATGGTTTATACTAAGTTTAGTTAAGTTTTATATATGGGCAGCTAGGAAGGAGCGGGTGGAGCACGGCGGTAGTGTTACAGCCGTGTCGGTAATTTGTAAAGTCAAAAACGATGTCAGCAGACGTGTCCGGTGGGACATCCTGAGGTGGGGTTTTGCAGCGGCAAAAGAAAGGTGGAAGGGGTTAATTTCTTTGGGGTGTTGAATTGTTTTTCTGTGTATGGTTTTGTTTCTGTATTTCTTGGTTTTATAATAATAATGGAAATGTTGGGGATGGAGGAGGGATTAATTTTGCATACTGGGCGGGATTATGGTAATGTAAGGAATTTGTGTAAATATTTTCGGTGACTGTGTTTTGGAGGGTTTCTGTTTGAACTCATATGAATATTGTCTTATTTATACTTTGTGGCTTTCTGATTTTTGATCTTGACTGTGGAGTGTAATATCATATGGGGTGTTGCTATTGTTCCAAGGGGGGGCTGATTTGTTCTTTTTGTTTGAATGGTGGAAATGTTGTTGTTGTCTTACCTTGGTGTGTTGTAGTTTGTTATTTTTGTAATAAAAACATAAAAAAAATCTGTTCTTATCAGTTTAATATCTGATACGTCCCCCATCGGGGGACCACATATTAAACGGATTTTTGGAACAGGGAGCTGGATCAGGAGCTTGCTCCGTCCTCTCCACGCATCGGCCCGGTATTGCAGCGCCTCCGGGAACGGTGCACTACCTTCTCTCAGCGGTGAAAAGACAGACGTAGCTAGCAAGCAAGCGAGGTGGACCGGAGCTCCTTCCTCTCCGGTCTCGTCTCTCGTCCATCTGTGCGTCTCTGTGTCTCTCTCTCTCCCCCTCCCCGTTCCCGTGCTCCCTCCGTGCACTTTCCCGCGCCTCGACTCTCTCGGCAAGCAGGCCGGCCCCCTTTTCGGCTCCCGTGCGTTTTCCCTCCAAAAAACTTAGTTTTTTCCTCCTTTTTCCAGGGAGGCAGGCGTGGCTTGTGTGTGTGTGTGTGTGTGTGTGTGTGTGTGTGTGTGTGTGTGTGTGTGTGTGTCCCCGTCCTTGCAGGCGGGCCCCTTTCGACAGCCGGCCGTTTTCCCTCCAAAAAACTTAGTATATACACCTTTTCTTTCTTTTTTTCGGCAGGCAGGCAGGTGTGTGTGTGTCCCCGTCCCTCCCGAGAGAGCGCTGCCCCTTGCCTCTGCCCGCAGGTGCCGACGGTCCGCTTTCGCTTGCAGCTCACTCGGCACGGCTGCTGCTGGTGGGAGGGGCCTAAGCTAAGGAGGCCGGCCGGCTGGCGCCCCCCGCGGCTGCGGTCGTTGTCGGGCCGTTGACAGGAGATCAAAGAGCAGGGCCCCCGCCCGGGACTGGCGGGCAGGCAGGCGAGCAAGCAGGCAGGCAAGAGAGGGGGAGAGCGGAGTCCGGGCGGCCGGCAGCCGCGTGCGGACCGGGCTCCAGAGGCGTCGGCCTGCGCCGCTGCGCGCCAGCCGGACGCCCGCGCGCCCGCCCAAGGCCGGCGTCGGGCATCGCTTCTCGGCCTTTTGGCTAAGATCAAGTGTAGTATCTGTTCTTATCAGTTTAATATCTGATACGTCCCCCATCGGGGGACCACATATTAAACGGATTTTTGGAACAGGGAGCTGGATCAGGAGCTTGCTCCGTCCTCTCCACGCATCGGCCCGGTATTGCAGCGCCTCCGGGAACGGTGCACTACCTTCTCTCAGCGGTGAAAAGACAGACGTAGCTAGCAAGCAAGCGAGGTGGACCGGAGCTCCTTCCTCTCCGGTCTCGTCTCTCGTCCATCTGTGCGTCTCTGTGTCTCTCTCTCTCCCCCTCCCCGTTCCCGTGCTCCCTCCGTGCACTTTCCCGCGCCTCGACTCTCTCGGCAAGCAGGCCGGCCCCCTTTTCGGCTCCCGTGCGTTTTCCCTCCAAAAAACTTAGTTTTTTCCTCCTTTTTCCAGGGAGGCAGGCGTGGCTTGTGTGTGTGTGTGTGTGTGTGTGTGTGTGTGTGTGTGTGTGTGTGTGTGTGTGTCCCCGTCCTTGCAGGCGGGCCCCTTTCGACAGCCGGCCGTTTTCCCTCCAAAAAACTTAGTATATACACCTTTTCTTTCTTTTTTTCGGCAGGCAGGCAGGTGTGTGTGTGTCCCCGTCCCTCCCGAGAGAGCGCTGCCCCTTGCCTCTGCCCGCAGGTGCCGACGGTCCGCTTTCGCTTGCAGCTCACTCGGCACGGCTGCTGCTGGTGGGAGGGGCCTAAGCTAAGGAGGCCGGCCGGCTGGCGCCCCCCGCGGCTGCGGTCGTTGTCGGGCCGTTGACAGGAGATCAAAGAGCAGGGCCCCCGCCCGGGACTGGCGGGCAGGCAGGCGAGCAAGCAGGCAGGCAAGAGAGGGGGAGAGCGGAGTCCGGGCGGCCGGCAGCCGCGTGCGGACCGGGCTCCAGAGGCGTCGGCCTGCGCCGCTGCGCGCCAGCCGGACGCCCGCGCGCCCGCCCAAGGCCGGCGTCGGGCATCGCTTCTCGGCCTTTTGGCTGCGATCTTGGTACGTGGCTTGACCGCGGCCAAGGGAACACCAGAAGACCGTGGAAGAGAACACCGGAGGAGAGACTGCCGGAGAGGACTGCGCTATTGGATTGCCTGGATTTTGGACCTCGGATTTCGTTTGGATTTCGTTTGGATTGCGTTTCGGATTGCGGTTGGATTTCGATTTGGATTGGACGTTTTTGGACCCCGGCTTTGGTGAGTAGGCTGCTTCGGCAGCCGAAAAGGCTGCGTTGCGATGGCTGCGGACCCTGGGGCAGCGAGGAAGGCGGAGGAGGGTCCCAACATTCGCAAGACCATCCGCTTCATTTGGAAGGCGGATGGGGAGATGCCGGGAAGGGATGCCTTCGAGGAAGAGGTACTGTTTGGTGTCTTGCATTTAGAAGTCACGGAGATTAAATGTTTACAGGGGAATCGGGTGCTACGGTTCATGGATCTTTCTTTTGTGACGGAAAAGGGGCATCACCATGCTACGGAGCAGGTAATTGCAGCCCAAAGGGATGGTAAGCTGGAGAACTATACGTGTGTGGGGTTGCAGAGTGATAACGAGAGGATGGTGATCCTCCACATGTTCGATCCCTTTATGCCGGACTGTGATGTCACCACCTTCCTCCGTCGCTATGTGGAGGTCCTGGAGCCACCGAAGCTCATTATAGATCGACGTCGGGTTTGGACGGGGAAGAGGCAATATCGCGTCGAGCTTCGGAAGGACCCCAGATCCCCGGGAGGATTCGCCCACCCGCCTGCCACCTTTGCAATCGGAACAGGTAGGGGGTACCTGTACTACGGGAATCAGCCGGTCTTTTGTCGTAAGTGTCGGGAGTATGGGCACCGGGAGGCCGATTGTAAGGTGACGGAATGCAGGAAGTGCAACAAGCGGGGCCACGAGACACGGTATTGCCCAATTAAAGAATGCTCGCTGTGTGGCGTCACTGGGCATTTGTACCGTGACTGCCGTCGCAGGAATGCCGATTTTAACAAGGATTTCTATGAAGGTGAAGGCCTGGCAGCAGGGGAGAGCGGGGCAGAGGACAGCGAAGCGGGAGACGGTGGAGAGGACGGCCAGGCTGAAGCCAGAGGAGCCCCTGGGAAAGGGGTGGAAGAGAACGAGTGGCAGACGGTGGGGAGGCCGAGGCGGAAGGGGAAAGGGAAGGCACGGAGACAGGAGACAGAGGACGACCCGCAGGAAGGACCATCGCGGGACGTTGCACCCGTTAGAGGGAGCTGGGCGGACATTGTGAAGGAAGGACCTGCCCGGGCAGAAGCTGGGACATCTGCAGCTCCAGAGCCGGCAGATGAGGAGGGGATGGCGTATCGGGCAGCCGTGACGATGGGACGATCCAGGAAACGGGCACAGGCTGGTAAGGGACAGACGGAATCGGAGGACAAGAAGAAGAAGAGGTCCGGGGGCCGCCGGCCGGAGGTGGTGGTGGACCAGGAGTTTGTGGAGGACCAGGAGGAGATGGAAGCGGAGGTTGAGCCGGAGCCGGTTCAGAGTGACCAGGAGCCAGAGAGCAGCGCAGGTACCCTCCCCCCGGGGCAGGGTGCCGGGAAAGTGGCTTGGAGTTCACTCCCGGCCCTACAAGCTACTGGGGATGAGGGGAGCCCGATGACGATCTACCAGGCCAGCACGCCCGGCCTTGTCCTGGACACCGGCCTTGATCCTGACCCCGGGCCTGATTTAGACCCTGGGCCTGTTTATGACACGAGCCTGAGACCCGACCCCGACCCCGACCCGAGCTTTTGCGTGGGCCCAGGCGTGAGCCCGGTCCCAGCGGTCACCCTTATGGGTGACTCGGACAGCGAGAGCTTGGGAAGCATAACAGGGGTGGAGCACCTGTCTAGCTCTAGCCCTGGTGGGGAAATGGAGAGTGACAGCAACCCAGAGCCGTAATGACCTTCACGGTAGCCACAGCTAACGTGAGGGGATTGCGGAACCAGGTAAAGCGGGTTGGTGTTTTCCGAGACCTGTCCCGAAGACGGTTTGACATTTGTTTTGTGCAGGAGGCCCATCTGAAGGACCAGGAGGATGTGCAGCTTTTCCAGAAGGAGTGGACGCAGGGACCCTCGTGGTGGAGCGTCGGGGGGGTAAACTCCTCCGGCGTGGGCATCGTGTGCGGTTCCCCAGTTTTCTCCGCCCAGGTGGTCAGCTCTGTGGTCCCCGGCCGTCTGCTGGTGGTTGACGGGACTCGGAGAGGAGTTAAGACCAGACTGCTTGCAGTATACGCCCCGGCAGACAGGCGGCAGCAGGGGGCCTTCCTGAGAGATCTGGAGCCCCTGTTGTACACAAATAGGGAGCTGATCATTGGTGGAGACTTCAACATCGACTTGGGGGACGCACACGGCGAGGGCGTCCACTTACTTCAGTCCTTGATCACGGGGTTTGGCCTGAGGGACGGGTTCCGCGACGTCGCACACCACACTTGGGACAACGGAAGGGGAATCTTCAGGCGCCTGGATTACGTGTTCACCACAGCAAACTGGGCAACCCTGAGCAGGCAAGTGACCCCCACCTGGTTTTCAGATCATTGTGTGTTAATGGTCTCCTTCGGTGTCGAGGACCCCCGCTTCCAGGCAGGTTACTGGAAGCTGAATAGACAAGTTCTACAGGAGGCGAGATATCGGAGGAAGATCATTACAGTGCTACGGGACTACGAGGAGAGGAGGAAGTCCTTCAGCTCGGCAGTGTACTGGTGGGAGTCCTGCAAGCGTACCATCTCGGTCGTGACAAAGAGGTACTGTAAGATCCGCCGAAGCTTGGACGAACATCAGTGCACTAAGCTCCAGGAAGAGCTGGAGGTACTCTACGCACAATTGAACCAGGGGGGCACCTTCAATGGCGAGCGGGTCACTCAGATCAGGAGCCTGCTTAGGGGTAAGTGGCTGCAGTGGGCCAGAGATTTTCTTTTCAGATTGCGGGGAGTCTGGAGGGAAAGCGATGAAAGCTGCTCAGCCCAGTTCTTCGGCGCCGTGAGGAGGCAGCAAGAACGCAGCCTCTTTGAAGGCGTCCGGAGGGCGGACGGGTCTGTAGTCACTGACATACCCGGGATGTTGGAGTGTGCCACGGAGTACTACAACGCCTTGTTTGACGAGAAGGAGACCGACCCCAGCATCAGGAATGGGATCCTGGGCGGGGTGGAGAAGACGGTAGGCGACCCCGCTGCATTATGCGGGGCAGTGTCAGGGGCAGAGATCAGATCTGCCTTGCTGGGTATGAGGAAGGGCACTGTCCCTGGCATCGACGGCCTGCCGACGGATTTCTACCTCGCCTTCTGGGACCACCTGGAGCCGTTCCTGGTGCAGGTGTTCAACGAGGTGTTGGACCGTGATGGACTCGGGCCTACTATGAAGATCGGCATCATCTCTCTGATTCACAAGGGAGGCGACAAGACAGACCTGGGCAACTGGCGGCCGATCCAGCTCCTGTGTACCGACTACAAGCTCTTGGCCAGGGTGCTGGGCGGCCGCCTGAGAGCAGTGATGCCGGTCTTGGTGAAGGCTGACCAGACGTGTGGGGTGGCAGGACGCAAGATCAGCTGGACCCTGCAGCTGATCCGTGACGTCATCGCGTGGGTGGAGGATAGAGGCCTGCCACTCCTGCTGGTGAGCCTGGACCAGACCAAGGCCTTTGACCGGGTTCATCACGGAATTCTGTGGGCACTCATGAAGAGGAAGGGTCTGCCGGACCAGTTTGTCGGCTGGATTCAGACCCTTTACAACGGCGTGACATCCCGGGTATGTGTCAACGGAGCCCTAGGTGAACGTATTCCAGTGCGGTGTGGTGTGCGACAGGGCTGTCCCCTCTCGCCCTTGTTGTATGTTGTCTTTATAGAGCTCCTCCTAGACCGGCTGAGGAGAGACCCGGAGGTGGACGGGATCCCAGTGCCAGGTGGAGGTGGGCAGGTGGCGAAGATCGCCGCGTATGCTGACGACGTCACGCTCTTCCTGGGCTCTGAGAGGGGCTTGGGGAGAGCTCTCAGCATCGTGGAGGATTTCTCCAAGGGCACCGGCGCTCGACTGAACAGGGCCAAAAGCCTAGTGAAGGTATTTGGGACCTGGCCGAGCGCACCGAGAGACTTTGGTGGGTTGACACTGACGGATGGACCGGTGAAGATCTTGGGGGTCAGTTTCCACACCGTGGACCCCGGGAGTCTCAACTGGGAGGCCAGGTTCCGGAAGACCAACCGGAAGCTAGGCCTTTGGCAATCACGATCTTTAACCTGGATTGGGAAAGCGCTGGTGCTGAAGTCGGAGATCCTGCCTCTGCTACTCCACCTGGCGGTAGTGTACCCCCTACCTATCAGGCGGAGGAAAGAACTGGTGAGGGCTATTTTCAGGTTTGTCTGGGGACATACGTATGAACGGATCAAGAGAACCGACATGTACCGGCCCCTGGCTGACGGGGGGCGAGGGATCCTTGATTTCCCGACGAAGTTGGACTGTGCCTTCGTGGCGAGCCTCTGTACGGTCCTGCACGGGAACCCACCCCATGTGTGCGGTCGGTTTGTGAGCCTTTGGCTCGCGGCGAGCATGCGACACCTGACTGTCTGGTCCAACACGACCCCTAAAGCCGAGCGGCTGCCATTGCACTACCGCCATGCGGTGCGGTGGCTGCGGGCACATCCGGAGGTGAAGGAAGGACTGTGCTCCCTGAACCATAGGTTGAGCTACAAGATGGTGATGACGACAGAGAGACCAGCGATCCCGGGTGTGTCCAGTACCATCTGGCAGCAGGTGCAGCCGAAAGGTCTGGACAATAAACTTAAGGACTTGAACTGGCTCGGCGTATGGGGTCGTATGACAGTCAGGGCAGTGATGCATGCACACGGGCTATCACAGCAGAGCCTGTGCCCGCGACACGGCTGTGCGAGGGAGGAAACGGTGAGTCATGTCTTTTGGGAGTGTGGGTTTGCCCAGAGAGTCTGGAGTTCGTGCAGGACCCTTTTCACCCAGGTAAGCCCCGATTCTCCTGTAACAAGAGCAGTCATCGTGAAAGGACTACCGGGAGTGAGAGCCTGGAACCGGACATTTCTCCTGTGGCTTCTAATCAGCTTAGTCAAGGCCTTTCTGTGGGACGCTCGAACCGACTTGATAAAGCATGGAGTGGAAAAGCCGGCTTCGGGGATTCGAAGAAGACTGGAAGAAGAAATAACGAGGAGAGTGCGATGGGACATTTTGAAATGGGGCTTTGATGCGGCGAAAGAGCGTTGGAAGGACCTGTGCACGGGACGTTAGTGTTTTTTTTTTTTTTTTTTGTGTAGGGTGGTAGTGTCTGGGTAGTTATGGGTGATGTGTGATTGTTTTTTAACCCAAAAAAAAAAAAAAAAAAAAAAAAAAAAAAAAAAAAAAATCTGTTCTTATCAGTTTAATATCTGATACGTCCCCCATCGGGGGACCACATATTAAACGGATTTTTGGAACAGGGAGCTGGATCAGGAGCTTGCTCCGTCCTCTCCACGCATCGGCCCGGTATTGCAGCGCCTCCGGGAACGGTGCACTACCTTCTCTCAGCGGTGAAAAGACAGACGTAGCTAGCAAGCAAGCGAGGTGGACCGGAGCTCCTTCCTCTCCGGTCTCGTCTCTCGTCCATCTGTGCGTCTCTGTGTCTCTCTCTCTCCCCCTCCCCGTTCCCGTGCTCCCTCCGTGCACTTTCCCGCGCCTCGACTCTCTCGGCAAGCAGGCCGGCCCCCTTTTCGGCTCCCGTGCGTTTTCCCTCCAAAAAACTTAGTTTTTTCCTCCTTTTTCCAGGGAGGCAGGCGTGGCTTGTGTGTGTGTGTGTGTGTGTGTGTGTGTGTGTGTGTGTGTGTGTCCCCGTCCTTGCAGGCGGGCCCCTTTCGACAGCCGGCCGTTTTCCCTCCAAAAAACTTAGTATATACACCTTTTCTTTCTTTTTTTCGGCAGGCAGGCAGGTGTGTGTGTGTCCCCGTCCCTCCCGAGAGAGCGCTGCCCCTTGCCTCTGCCCGCAGGTGCCGACGGTCCGCTTTCGCTTGCAGCTCACTCGGCACGGCTGCTGCTGGTGGGAGGGGCCTAAGCTAAGGAGGCCGGCCGGCTGGCGCCCCCCGCGGCTGCGGTCGTTGTCGGGCCGTTGACAGGAGATCAAAGAGCAGGGCCCCCGCCCGGGACTGGCGGGCAGGCAGGCGAGCAAGCAGGCAGGCAAGAGAGGGGGAGAGCGGAGTCCGGGCGGCCGGCAGCCGCGTGCGGACCGGGCTCCAGAGGCGTCGGCCTGCGCCGCTGCGCGCCAGCCGGACGCCCGCGCGCCCGCCCAAGGCCGGCGTCGGGCATCGCTTCTCGGCCTTTTGGCTAAGATCAAGTGTAGTATCTGTTCTTATCAGTTTAATATCTGATACGTCCCCCATCGGGGGACCACATATTAAACGGATTTTTGGAACAGGGAGCTGGATCAGGAGCTTGCTCCGTCCTCTCCACGCATCGGCCCGGTATTGCAGCGCCTCCGGGAACGGTGCACTACCTTCTCTCAGCGGTGAAAAGACAGACGTAGCTAGCAAGCAAGCGAGGTGGACCGGAGCTCCTTCCTCTCCGGTCTCGTCTCTCGTCCATCTGTGCGTCTCTGTGTCTCTCTCTCTCCCCCTCCCCGTTCCCGTGCTCCCTCCGTGCACTTTCCCGCGCCTCGACTCTCTCGGCAAGCAGGCCGGCCCCCTTTTCGGCTCCCGTGCGTTTTCCCTCCAAAAAACTTAGTTTTTTCCTCCTTTTTCCAGGGAGGCAGGCGTGGCTTGTGTGTGTGTGTGTGTGTGTGTGTGTGTGTGTGTGTGTGTGTGTGTGTGTGTGTGTGTGTCCCCGTCCTTGCAGGCGGGCCCCTTTCGACAGCCGGCCGTTTTCCCTCCAAAAAACTTAGTATATACACCTTTTCTTTCTTTTTTTCGGCAGGCAGGCAGGTGTGTGTGTGTCCCCGTCCCTCCCGAGAGAGCGCTGCCCCTTGCCTCTGCCCGCAGGTGCCGACGGTCCGCTTTCGCTTGCAGCTCACTCGGCACGGCTGCTGCTGGTGGGAGGGGCCTAAGCTAAGGAGGCCGGCCGGCTGGCGCCCCCCGCGGCTGCGGTCGTTGTCGGGCCGTTGACAGGAGATCAAAGAGCAGGGCCCCCGCCCGGGACTGGCGGGCAGGCAGGCGAGCAAGCAGGCAGGCAAGAGAGGGGGAGAGCGGAGTCCGGGCGGCCGGCAGCCGCGTGCGGACCGGGCTCCAGAGGCGTCGGCCTGCGCCGCTGCGCGCCAGCCGGACGCCCGCGCGCCCGCCCAAGGCCGGCGTCGGGCATCGCTTCTCGGCCTTTTGGCTAAGATCAAGTGTAGTATCTGTTCTTATCAGTTTAATATCTGATACGTCCCCCATCGGGGGACCACATATTAAACGGATTTTTGGAACAGGGAGCTGGATCAGGAGCTTGCTCCGTCCTCTCCACGCATCGGCCCGGTATTGCAGCGCCTCCGGGAACGGTGCACTACCTTCTCTCAGCGGTGAAAAGACAGACGTAGCTAGCAAGCAAGCGAGGTGGACCGGAGCTCCTTCCTCTCCGGTCTCGTCTCTCGTCCATCTGTGCGTCTCTGTGTCTCTCTCTCTCCCCCTCCCCGTTCCCGTGCTCCCTCCGTGCACTTTCCCGCGCCTCGACTCTCTCGGCAAGCAGGCCGGCCCCCTTTTCGGCTCCCGTGCGTTTTCCCTCCAAAAAACTTAGTTTTTTCCTCCTTTTTCCAGGGAGGCAGGCGTGGCTTGTGTGTGTGTGTGTGTGTGTGTGTGTGTGTGTGTGTGTGTGTGTCCCCGTCCTTGCAGGCGGGCCCCTTTCGACAGCCGGCCGTTTTCCCTCCAAAAAACTTAGTATATACACCTTTTCTTTCTTTTTTTCGGCAGGCAGGCAGGTGTGTGTGTGTCCCCGTCCCTCCCGAGAGAGCGCTGCCCCTTGCCTCTGCCCGCAGGTGCCGACGGTCCGCTTTCGCTTGCAGCTCACTCGGCACGGCTGCTGCTGGTGGGAGGGGCCTAAGCTAAGGAGGCCGGCCGGCTGGCGCCCCCCGCGGCTGCGGTCGTTGTCGGGCCGTTGACAGGAGATCAAAGAGCAGGGCCCCCGCCCGGGACTGGCGGGCAGGCAGGCGAGCAAGCAGGCAGGCAAGAGAGGGGGAGAGCGGAGTCCGGGCGGCCGGCAGCCGCGTGCGGACCGGGCTCCAGAGGCGTCGGCCTGCGCCGCTGCGCGCCAGCCGGACGCCCGCGCGCCCGCCCAAGGCCGGCGTCGGGCATCGCTTCTCGGCCTTTTGGCTAAGATCAAGTGTAGTATCTGTTCTTATCAGTTTAATATCTGATACGTCCCCCATCGGGGGACCACATATTAAACGGATTTTTGGAACAGGGAGCTGGATCAGGAGCTTGCTCCGTCCTCTCCACGCATCGGCCCGGTATTGCAGCGCCTCCGGGAACGGTGCACTACCTTCTCTCAGCGGTGAAAAGACAGACGTAGCTAGCAAGCAAGCGAGGTGGACCGGAGCTCCTTCCTCTCCGGTCTCGTCTCTCGTCCATCTGTGCGTCTCTGTGTCTCTCTCTCTCCCCCTCCCCGTTCCCGTGCTCCCTCCGTGCACTTTCCCGCGCCTCGACTCTCTCGGCAAGCAGGCCGGCCCCCTTTTCGGCTCCCGTGCGTTTTCCCTCCAAAAAACTTAGTTTTTTCCTCCTTTTTCCAGGGAGGCAGGCGTGGCTTGTGTGTGTGTGTGTGTGTGTGTGTGTGTGTGTGTGTGTGTGTGTCCCCGTCCTTGCAGGCGGGCCCCTTTCGACAGCCGGCCGTTTTCCCTCCAAAAAACTTAGTATATACACCTTTTCTTTCTTTTTTTCGGCAGGCAGGCAGGTGTGTGTGTGTCCCCGTCCCTCCCGAGAGAGCGCTGCCCCTTGCCTCTGCCCGCAGGTGCCGACGGTCCGCTTTCGCTTGCAGCTCACTCGGCACGGCTGCTGCTGGTGGGAGGGGCCTAAGCTAAGGAGGCCGGCCGGCTGGCGCCCCCCGCGGCTGCGGTCGTTGTCGGGCCGTTGACAGGAGATCAAAGAGCAGGGCCCCCGCCCGGGACTGGCGGGCAGGCAGGCGAGCAAGCAGGCAGGCAAGAGAGGGGGAGAGCGGAGTCCGGGCGGCCGGCAGCCGCGTGCGGACCGGGCTCCAGAGGCGTCGGCCTGCGCCGCTGCGCGCCAGCCGGACGCCCGCGCGCCCGCCCAAGGCCGGCGTCGGGCATCGCTTCTCGGCCTTTTGGCGAAGATCAGAGGTCGAGGGAGAGACGAACGAGGACAACACTACAGGACTGCGCCTTTGGATTGTTTTTTGGATTTGAACCCGGATTGCCTTTTGGACAACGTTTTCTTGGATTTTGGACGTCGGTACCTTGGTTTTGGTTGTTTTGGGCTGCTTGCAGCCGAAAGGCTGCTCTCCACGATGGCTGCGGATCCCGGGGAACCGAGGAGGGCCGGGAAGGAGCCGAGCGTGAGATGGACCATCCGTCTCAACTGGAGGGAGGATACGGAGATGCCTGGGAGAGAGGAAATAGAAGACGAGATTTTGTTTGACCTGTTGGGGGTAAGCGTTGCAGAGCTGAAATGTGTGCAGGGGAACCGGGCACAGAAGTTCATGGACGTCACCTTTGCGAATGTTGGCAGTTACAGACAGGCGGTGAAGAAGTGTCAGCAAGCCATCGAGGACGGGAAGATGCGTGAGTACGAGTGCGGTGGCCTGAAGGGAGATAACAAACGGTGGGTGGTGGTGCATATGTTTGAGCCCTTTATTACTGACACCGATGTTACAGCTTTTCTTCGTCGGTACGTTGAGGTGCGGAGTGGGCCCTATGTTATTCAGGACACCCGGAAGGTCTGGACCGGCAAAAGGCGTTATGAGGTCGAACTGCGTCAGGATATGCGATCTAGAGATGGTTTCTCCCACCCACCAGGCACCTTCGCCATCGGCTCAGGTAGGGGGTACCTGTATTATTATGACCAGCCGGATTTCTGTCGAAGGTGTCGGGGTTTTGGACACAGAGAGGGGACGTGCCAGGCAACGGAGTGTGGGCGGTGCCAGTCCCGGGCCCACACAACACGGAACTGCGACATTAAGGAGTGCTCCCTGTGCGGCAACACTGGGCACCTATACCGGCAGTGCGTGAAGAGAACTGCGGAGTTCAACAGGGTGGTGTACGAGGGCGGAAGGCTGGCAGGAGAGGACAGTGAGGGTGATGACGGGCCGGAGAGCAGCAGTGCCCCCGGTGGAGGAAAGAAGGGAAAGGGAGGACAGCAAAAACCGGTGGAAGAAGAGCGGCAGGGGGAGGACGAACAGCCGGGAACGTCACGGGAGGTTGAGGACGACGAGGGAACCTGGGCATCTGTGGTGAAGGCGGGGCGCCGCGCAAGGGCGAGGGGAGCGCCGGCTCCTCCGCCACCAGCAGTGGAGGAGAAGGTGGTGCCCCTACAGGGCAAGAGGGCGAAGAAAATGAAGAAGAGAGTGGGAGAGAAACAGCAGCGGCAGGAGACTCAGGAGAAGAAGAAGAAGACAGTCGAGGGGGAAGACGTGGAGGAAGATCAAGCCGAGGTAGCCGACCCTGAGAGGATGGAGGAGGAGGCAGGGTACCTGACTACCTCGAGCGACTCGGAGTCCGACACGGACGGAGAATCCCTCCCTGCTGGACAGGGATCCGGGCCAGGACCAACACCAATGGGCACATTTTCGGTGGTGAAGGACATGACGGAGGAAGGCAGCCCGCTGTTTACCTGCCAGCCGGGCACGCCCACCCCCGAACAAGGACTCCAAGACAGCCCCTGTGAAGTCGGATATATGTCCACCGACGACTCTTCAGGGAGTATAGCAGGGACAGCAGGCTCCCCCGAGCAAAGCCCCGGGGAGGAGATGGAGAGTGACGCTAACCCGCACGACCCGCCATGACCCTCGCGGCGGCAACGGTCAACGTGAGGGGTTTGAGGAAGCAGGACAAGAGAGTGGCAGTTTTTCGATACCTGTCTCAGAGGCACCTGGACGTGGTCTTCCTGCAGGAAGTCCACCTTAAGGACCTCAACGACGTGAGGACCTTTCAGAGGGAGTGGAGGAAGGGTCCTTCGTGGTGGAGCGTCGGAGGGGTGAACTCCACCGGCGTCGGCATCTTGTGTGGCTCGCCAGGTTTCGTCGTCCAGTCGGTCAGCTCGGCAGTCCCCGGACGTCTGCTGGTGGTGGACGGGATCTGGAGGAAAACAAGGATCAGGTTAATCAGCGCGTACGCCCCAGCAGACAGACGACAGCAGGGTGCTTTCTTGAAAGACCTGGAGCCCCTGCTGTATACCAACAGGGAGCTGATCGTGGGCGGCGATTTCAACATCGACCTGGGAGACGCACGCGGCCAGGGAGTTCATCTCTTGAGGTCCTTGATCGAAGACTTCGGCCTTAAAGACGGGTTTCGAAACGTCGCACACCACACGTGGGATAACGGGAGAGGGATCTTCCGGCGTTTGGACTACATCCTCTCTACTGTAAAGTGGAAAGTCCTGAGCAGGCAAGTGACCCCCACCTGGTTCTCGGACCATCGGCTGCTGTCGGTCTCTTTCGGTGTTGAGGACCCCGGCTTCCAGGCTGGGTACTGGAAGCTGAACAGACAAGTTCTGCAGGAGGCGAGATATCGGAAGAAGATCGAGTCAGTGTTGAGGGATTTTGAGAAGAGGAGGGAGCTCTTTAGCTCCTCGGTGCACTGGTGGGAATCGTGCAAGGAGACTCTCGCGACGGTCACCAAGCGTTACTGCTGGATCCGGCGGAGTCTGGAGGAACGCCAGTGTGCCCACCTTCAAGAAGAACTCGAGGCGCTGTACGAGCAGCTGAACCAGGGGGGCGCTTTTGACAGCGAAAAGATTGCTAGCGTCAGGAGCCGGCTCAGAGACCAGTGGCTGCAGAGAGCGAAGGACTTTCTTTTCAGACTGCGAGGAGTGTGGAGAGAAGGGGAAGAACGATGCTCGCCCCAGTTCTTCGGCGCTGTGAGGAGACGGCAGGAGCGGTGTCTCTTCGAGAGCATCCAGCGCGAAGACGGGACTGCAGCCACGGACATACCCGGGATGGTAGAGTGCGCCACAGGTTTCTACACGTCTCTGTTTCAGGAGAAGGAGATCGACTCCAGCATCAGGGAGAAGCTCCTGGAAGGTGTGGAGAGGGTGGTGGACGACACCTCCACTCTGGTCGGACCAGTGTCAGGGGCAGAACTGAAAAAAAGCAATGCTTGGATTGAAGAAGGGCACTGTCCCTGGCATTGATGGACTACCGACAGAGTTCTACGCCACCTTCTGGAGTCATCTGGAGCCCTTCTTGGTGCAGATCTTCAATGAGGCTCTGAACAGTGAAGATCTGGGCCTCTCCATGAGGACCGGGGTCATCTCGCTGATCCATAAAGGCGGAGACAAGGCGGACCTGAGCAATTGGAGGCCGATCCAGCTCCTGTGCACGGACTATAAGATCTTGGCCAGGGTGCTGGGCGGCCGTCTGAGGTCGGTGATGCCGGAGCTGGTCGGGGCGGATCAGACATGTGGCGTGGCAGGCCGGAAGATCAGCTGGAACCTGCAGCTGATCCGGGACACCATCGCCTGGGTTGAAGATAGAGGCCTGCCGCTCATGCTGGTGAGCCTGGACCAGGCAAAGGCGTTCGACCGGGTCCACCATGGAATCCTGTGGGCGCTCCTGCGGAGGAAGGGTCTGCCTGACGGGTTTGTCAGGTGGATCAAGGCGCTATACATCGGCGCGAAATCCCGGGTATGTGTGAACGGAGCAGTAGGGAGGAGTATCCCAGTAAGATGTGGTGTGCGACAGGGCTGTCCGCTGTCACCCCTGCTATACGTCACTTACCTCGAACTCCTGCTTGACCAGCTGCGGAAGGACCCCATGGTTAAAGGAATACAGGTGCCAGGTGGAGGTGGGCAGGAGGCCAAGATTGCCGCCTACGCGGACGACATCACCCTCTTCCTGAGCTCCGAAAGAAGCTTGGGGAGAGTACTAGAGATCGTGGAGATGTACTCCAAAGGCACCGGCGCCCAACTGAACCGCGCCAAGAGCCTGGTGAAACTGTTTGGAGCCTGGTCTAATGAACCGCGGATCGTCGGGGGACTGACAAGGACGACGGACCCGGTGAAAGTCTTGGGGGTCCTTTTTCACACCACGGACCCCTCGGGCTTGAACTGGGAGGCCAGGTTCCGAAAGGTCAACCAGAAGCTGGGCCTTTGGCAGCGACGACACCTAACATGGATCGGGAAGGCGCTGGTGTTGAAGGTGGAAATCCTGCCCCTGCTGCTCCACCTGGCAGTAGTATACCCCCTACCTGCGAGGAAAAGGAAGGAACTCGCACGAGCCGTCTTCATTTTCGTGTGGGGGCACTCGTACGAACGCATCCGAAGGAAGGACATGTGCAGGCCCGTCGAAGATGGGGGCAGGGGGATCTTGGACCTCCCAACAAAGCTGGACTGCGCCTTTGTGGCAAGCCTGTGCGTGGTCTTGCACAGCAACCCGCCTCATCTGTGCAGCCGTTTCGTGAGCCTCTGGCTCTCAGCTCACATGCGACACCTGACCGTCTGGAGCAACACGACTCCAAAGGCCGAGCGACTCCCACTGCACTACCGCCACGCAGTGCAGTGGCTGCGGGCACACCCGGCGGTGAGGGACGGTACAACTGCGCTGAGCCACAGAGACCTGTATAGTACCGTCATGGAGGAGGACAGGCCAGCGATCCTGGGTGTGCCCAGGGACACCTGGCAGCAGGCCCAACCTAAGGGCCTGGATAACAAGCTAAAGGACTTGAACTGGCTCGGTATATGGGGTCGGATGACGGTCAGGGCGGTCATGCATTCGCATGGCCTGTCCAGACAGAGCCAGTGCCCGAGACAAGGCTGCGCAGCAGAAGAAACAGTACATCATGTCTTCTGGGAGTGTGGGTTTGCACAGAAGGTGTGGAGGTCCAGCCAACACCTTTTCAAGCAGGTGGGTTTGGAATTCCCCTTGTCCCTAGCATTGGTGATGAAAGGAGTGCCCGGTTCCAGAAGATGGAATGTACGCTTTCTCCTCTGGTTACTGATCAGCCTAATCAAGCTCTGCGTGTGGGAGGCGCGGACGGAACTGGTCAGGCACAACATTGAGACACCAGTCCCAGGCATCCTCCAGAAAGTGAGAAGAGACGTGGTAAGACGGATCCAATGGGACGTCAAGCGCTGGGGATTCGCAGCGGCTAAGGAGCGCTGGAAGGACTTGATCACGTGGTGTTAAAGGTGGTGGGTAGTTTAAAGATTTAAGCACTTTTTTGTACTGTTTTCTAATAAAAACATAAAAAAAAAAAAAATCTGTTCTTATCAGTTTAATATCTGATACGTCCCCCATCGGGGGACCACATATTAAACGGATTTTTGGAACAGGGAGCTGGATCAGGAGCTTGCTCCGTCCTCTCCACGCATCGGCCCGGTATTGCAGCGCCTCCGGGAACGGTGCACTACCTTCTCTCAGCGGTGAAAAGACAGACGTAGCTAGCAAGCAAGCGAGGTGGACCGGAGCTCCTTCCTCTCCGGTCTCGTCTCTCGTCCATCTGTGCGTCTCTGTGTCTCTCTCTCTCCCCCTCCCCGTTCCCGTGCTCCCTCCGTGCACTTTCCCGCGCCTCGACTCTCTCGGCAAGCAGGCCGGCCCCCTTTTCGGCTCCCGTGCGTTTTCCCTCCAAAAAACTTAGTTTTTTCCTCCTTTTTCCAGGGAGGCAGGCGTGGCTTGTGTGTGTGTGTGTGTGTGTGTGTGTGTGTGTGTGTGTGTGTGTGTGTGTGTGTGTGTCCCCGTCCTTGCAGGCGGGCCCCTTTCGACAGCCGGCCGTTTTCCCTCCAAAAAACTTAGTATATACACCTTTTCTTTCTTTTTTTCGGCAGGCAGGCAGGTGTGTGTGTGTCCCCGTCCCTCCCGAGAGAGCGCTGCCCCTTGCCTCTGCCCGCAGGTGCCGACGGTCCGCTTTCGCTTGCAGCTCACTCGGCACGGCTGCTGCTGGTGGGAGGGGCCTAAGCTAAGGAGGCCGGCCGGCTGGCGCCCCCCGCGGCTGCGGTCGTTGTCGGGCCGTTGACAGGAGATCAAAGAGCAGGGCCCCCGCCCGGGACTGGCGGGCAGGCAGGCGAGCAAGCAGGCAGGCAAGAGAGGGGGAGAGCGGAGTCCGGGCGGCCGGCAGCCGCGTGCGGACCGGGCTCCAGAGGCGTCGGCCTGCGCCGCTGCGCGCCAGCCGGACGCCCGCGCGCCCGCCCAAGGCCGGCGTCGGGCATCGCTTCTCGGCCTTTTGGCTAAGATCAAGTGTAGTATCTGTTCTTATCAGTTTAATATCTGATACGTCCCCCATCGGGGGACCACATATTAAACGGATTTTTGGAACAGGGAGCTGGATCAGGAGCTTGCT